>NC_073302.1:109084580-110520530 GCF_027595985.1 Sorex araneus
TTCATTTGACAAATGTCTTCAATAATTGGTTTAAAGCAAAAAAGATGTGTTAGATGTTCCTTATTCAATTTATTGCAACTTGCTGTAATTAGGTACATAAAGAAAATTCATGCTTAAATATGTAACTAAGATTGGTAAGATTTTTTCTGATCATTGTGATTAATCTTATTTTGATGCTACATCAAAATATGAAGATGGTCACTTCTTAAAATTTACCTAAAATTTGGAAATTAAACCTTGGTTAGTGAGTGTTTGGTGGTATTGTTCAATTAAAAATCAGTTGGATATCTTTTACTTTGAGTGGATCTACTCATATACTTCTTCTAAACTTTGAAAGCATTTTGTTACACGTTGTTAATAAATCTCATCAGATCAGTCTTAAACACAAGATTTGGACGTTTCCAGCTTATTGTATGTGGAGACAATTTTTCAATATAGACTTTCTTGAAAAATTGAAACCTATCATTGGCAACAACAATAAAATTTTCCTAGACATTGGAAATATGGAGAAGAGACAAGGGTGGCTATAAAAAAGGAGAGGTTACTTTCCCAATTTTTGAGAATATAGCTGCTGTTAAACTACCCAAATATAAATAATGCTAGTTTTCCATTTTTCCTTTACAAATGGAAAAGTCTTTTATAGAAAAAGGATCTAGTTCAACTCAGAGCTTCATTGTGCAGTGTCTGATCTTGAGCCAACCATATAAAGCATCACGAAGGAGAGGGGCCTTGGACATATTTCATTTATTCCTACAGTATATGAACACTCAGTATACTCAGAGATTTCATCCACTGATTTTTTTCTGCTAAAATAATTACTTCAGGGACTACTTAAGAAATGATTTTGCTTGTGAAACCAGAGCTGTGAAGAATGTCATACTTGAATTTCAATGGTGTCATTTTATTTGTTTAAGATGCTAGAACTTTCCCCTAATATGCTTGTACATTATCAGAAAAATGAAAATGCAATGATGTGAGAAAATAATATGCTTATATTTCCATGAAAGTAGTCCTTGCTTTGCAATTATTGCCTTGGGTGTGTCTTGAAAATTCAGGGTTTTGAGAAAGCTGGCAAAATGATTAATCAAAGACCACATGAAAACGAAAATATTTTTCAAAATACCAGCTCTAGGGCCAGAGTGATAATATATATTTTTGGCTTGCATGATCTGACCCAGGTTCCATTCCTGGCACCACCTGTAGTTCTCCCAACCCTTCCAGGAATGATTCCTGAGCACAGAGCCAGAAGTAGTAGTCCCTGAGCACAGCTAGTTGTGCTCCTTACTGACCCCCAGCCCTCGAGCACCCCTCCCCCACCCCGCACATGCATCACATAAAGAATACAGTTTCTTGACTTTGATAAAATGTGGAATTAGATGCCAGGTCTTTATCTTAATAACTGTGTTACTGTAAGCATGCATCTCTAGACAGAGATTCTAATTTATGCAGTGAAGTACAGAAAGTGTGTGAAGCGTGTAGTAAGTAGTTCAGGTGTTCCTCACTTAGATAGTAATCTTTTAGTTTTATGATGATGAAATTCTCTGGGGAAACATATCTCTCTGGAGAGCACAGTTACCCTCTCTCTAATAGTCAGAAATGGTTCTTTAGCTTTTGCATTCATTAATTTTTCTTTTTTGGCTATCTCAAAGACACAGATTCTAAACTCTTCCAGTCAGTCTACTTATGCCAGCTTAAAGAGTACAACTCTTATAGTTCTTCTCAGTGGAAAATACCTGGAGAAATCGTTCTGGGAGATGACTCATTGTCCTATTTGCAAAGTTTTAAGAGAGTTCCTGCTTCAGAAATACAAAACTTTGCTGTGGAGAAATAGTACAGTGGCTAGTGCAATGCCTTGCACACAGCCAACCTGGGTTAGATCCCCAGAATCCCGAATTGTCCCTGAGCACTTCCAGGAATGATCCCTGAAAGCAGAGCCAGGAATAAGCCCTCAGCATTACCAGAAGTGGACCACAAATGAAACAAAAACAAACAAAAAAGAAAGAACCTGAATGCTGGAATGTGTAGAATAAATACTATATATACATATAAACACACACCCGAATTTGTATGACTGTAAAACTCCTTGGTCAGTCATTGCTGATTATTGGTTTGTGTTTTCTAATGCTTGGTACAGAATTAGAAATATTTTTCTTTCATTAACATATTCACATGGCTTTGGAAATTATTCTCAGAAGACTTAAACATTGAATCTGTTCTCTGGTCCTCACAGCAATTTTACAAGCTGGTGAGCATTTTAAATTGAGTCTGTATCTATTAGTTGTTATCAAAGCCCTAGGGACTGCCCATCTTATATTATTGTGAACTTAAAGCAAAGAAGCTATATAAAGGATTAAGAAAATTTTGATTCATAAATAAACAAGTATACCCAGTTTGGATCATAGAATGATAAGGTGTGCAGTTGCGTTTTACATCTTTATAAACTCTTCCCAATATATCATCCTACTGTCAGAGCAAATGACAAAGTAGAAAGATTAATGAGTCATTTTTATTTGTATTTGGTATATCACACAGAATAATTTCAAGCAGTAACCACGCATGTGATGGTACACAGGCCCTATAACTTTTCCAGGACAGTGATAGAACTAGAGGCTAAATATTATAGTATGTAATGATGAAAATAATTGATAGCTCAACACTAAGAATGTATGTTATCTTGCTGGCAAGAAGATAACATATATTTTTCTCATTTTTGACAATGGCCATAAATAAAAGTCCAACCATTATTACTACTATAAACAGAAAAAAATGTAGCCTATATGGTGCAGGGAGGATAACCAGAAAAATGGAAACAGATTAAAAAATACCAGAAAAATTGGGAAAGAGCCAAAATATAGTACAGATCATTCTTCTGCTCTTAGTACATAATTTTAAATTTGAATCCAATCTGAGCTAAGCTTGTGGATGTAGATCAGTGGTTGTGTTTGTTTTACCACATAAAGATAGTCCTTGAATTTTATACTTTGACCTTAAAATAACCCCAAATATGAGACCATTATTTGATGCTGAGAATGTTTTCAATAGAGCTTGTTCCTACTATTTTAATCTATCATCTAATGGATTGCTTGATGAGAGCCAATAGCTCCATATAGTGGTTCTATGATCTTGAACAGTTTGGATCCTTCAGGCCATATTTTAATATTTCATTTCAGATGTTATTACTGGTTTTGCTGTAGTTTCTAAAGAATCCCTAAGACAGCCAAGGAAAACATGAAGAGAAGACATCTGAGATTACGCTTTATGACTGTTCTACATGTTTGTTTTCCATATCATGTCTGGCTTGAAGAATATATTCTAAAAATTTGAGAAATGTCTTACATTTTGTCTTTAACATTTTATCAAAATAATAATAAATGAGGAGCCAAAGTTAGAAAATGACTCACAAATCAATGTAGCCTGAGAATATTGCGAAATTCTAAACATGGCCAAAACAAGGAGGGATTTATTCTCAGTTAGATAATGAGAAGGTTTGAAATGTTTTATAGTTTTTCAGTTGTCAAAGGAACTGTATCACCTGAAATAGTGTGGTTAATACTGGGAATCTTTTGATAATTTTTATTCATAAAATTCAGTGTGATTAGAGTTATGAAAGTATCTTCTGGAGGCTGGAGCGATAGCACAGAGAATAGGGCATTTGCCTTGCACGCAGCCAACCCAGGTTTGATTCCATATGGTCCCCTTAGCACCACCAGGAATAATTCCTGAGTGCAGAGCCAGGTGTGCATCGCCAGGTGTGACCCAAAAAGCCAAAAAAAAATTAGTATCTTTTATCTCTTGAGTACAAAATTTCATTACATATAATTTTCATATCTTGAGTGTCTTTTGGAATTTATGGCTTTTGAGTTTGTTCATGGTTTCAGAACTAAACCAATGAAGATAATGATCAACACAGCCTGGTATAAAAATTTCTCCTCTTTTAGTATATTCTCTAGTTTATACTTCATGTTCTCCTCTCCTGAATTATTAGCAAGATCTTATTCACTCACATTCTTATATTCTATTACATTCTAAAGTCTAACAAATGAATAGTTCTTAGATAATATTTAATAACTTCATTTAAGGTTAAATAAATCCAAAAGTTGGTAGATTCATGTTTAAATGATCGCATTCATACTCAATAAATCACATAATAGTCAACTTATTTCCGATAATGACCATTATTATTATTGTTTTGCTTTTTTTGGGGGGGGAACTACATTTAGCAGTTCTCAGAACATTCTTTAGGCTTTGTGCTCAGTTGTCACCCCTTCAGGTCCTTGGGGTCTTCATGCAGTGCAGGGCTATGAATCAGGTAGGCAGCACTCAAAACAGATTACCTGCCATACTGTCTCAAAAAACATGTATTTTTCAAAACGGATCTTAACCAAAAATTCTAACTTGCAGAGGTCCCTACAGCTAGGACCATTAGTGACAGTTAAAGAATTTTCCAGGATAGTGCACATGTTGGAAAAGAGTAGGAACGGGAATGTAGACTATGAATGCAGACTGACTAGTAAAAATCCTACATGATTTTGTTGCATTCTTTGAAACTTTATATAAAATAATTCTCCTTTACCCATGGGAAAATGTGATCAGTAATAACATAGCATGAGTGATAATAATTCATTTTTAAGGCAACCTATTCTAATTTTGATGTTAATACTCCTAAATTATGTCCATGGTTTAAATGACTATACTTATTTTGAATTGACTTGCATAAATTCATATTAATTCCAAAATAAATCTAACTAAAAATTACACAGAAGGATACAAAAATAATAAATTCTCTCCCATGTTCAAGTCCATTCCTAATCCCCATCATTTTAATGTATTTGATTCTCTATATATTTTACTCCGCCATTATAATTTCATAAATTTTGATGGAGTTCTGCCATCACTTTTCATTTCTTCCATCCCATAATTCTTTATATTTTTGGCATTTAAAACACTCTGTATTCTATTTAGTCTTCACTGTTGTCATTTTGAGTCAATTTGTAGGCTAAGATATACTTAAGTCACATCTCATGATATGAGAAAAAAATTGTAGTAGGAATGGACCTAAGGGACCTAATGGACTTCTCCCTTAGAATGTTTATCTTTGATTCTCCCATAGCTAAAGAGTTCCTTGATATTAAAAACTACATTAATTTTAACTATATTTCTACTATTTAACACAGAGACTTACTTATGTGATGAATACTGAATAAGTAATTTCCAATACTGAAACAATTATTAGAAGGTCCATCATTATCGGTGAGGTCATGTAGTACAGTAAAAGGTACTTATCAGTATTGATTCAGAACTTTAACCCTAAATGTACCAAATAAGAGACACACAGGAACAGGTTTTTGGAGAATTGGGTGATTTAGAGGCACATTAATTCGGGACAATATTGACAGACAATAATGAAGGGGAAGTGATTGGAATTTGTGTAGATTGTTCAATGAGAAGGGTTTTCTCCGGCCAAGGAACACTTGGCATAAGATGGCAAGTCAGATCATGGTGCTATGAACATGAACATATTTGGGTCTCTTAATTCTGTTGAACTGTGATTCAAATTCTAGTTACTCAAAAACAAGAGATTTCAATATGAAATTTTAGATTGGCTTGAGGTACTGTTTATAGTTAAAACAATTCAGTTATAAAGATTTTAGAGTAAAGCAAAAGAGAGTACAATAAGTCATTCATGAGAGGGTAAAATGTTTACTCTTCAGAATAGAAACAATAGTTTAGGACTGATAGATCCTCACTACCTGCAAACACAGTAATGGTCCATTAAAATATTACTTAAAAATTATTGCAGTGCTATATAGGTATAATTATATAAAATTTTAACTTTATTTCAAGATGATTCTGTTTCTCTTCTGTAGAACTGTAGTAAATTGACATAGATCAAAGTAATAAAATGTTTCAGTTTATGATCATTACATTTGTATTCATTTATTGGAAAATAAGCGAAATTATCTAACTACTACTCATTATTATGTACCTGTGGTTATTATGTTATGAATTTCATAGAGTTTTAATTTACACTACAATTTTAATTATATTTGTAGTCGTAGAAGATATATTAAAACAGTATTATCTTAAGTAAATTAACCAAGAAATATATCTATGAAAAATGAACAAAAAATTTTTATTCAAATAATTATTAAAAAATATTGAAATATGTATATTTTATAGTTGTCATGTATATAAACAGTAACACTAACACTATCAGGATTGTTCATTTCATTACTAGTATAAAGACAATATTTCTTTGTACTAGTTTCAAAAACCTTTAACATTAGAGTCCTGTTACATGGTTCTGATCTACTCAGCTACCTAAAGGCTCAGAATTTTCTATTTTTATTTAACTATTTTTTTATTGAATTATCGTGAGAACAGTTATAAAGCTTTCAGGTTTAAGTCTCAGTCATACAATGATCAACCACCCATCCCTTCACCAGTGCACATGTTCTACCACCAAGAACCCCAGTATACCCCCTCCTACTCCCTACCCTGCCCGTGTGGCAGATAAGTTTCAATTTACTCTCTCTTTACTTTGATTACATTCAATTTCTGACAGAAAACTCTACTATCATTTGCGATTTTCCCCCAACAATCAGACCTGATGAAAAGACATCATTAGATAATTTGTTTTCTATCACTGATAATGAAGAGCATATGATGTCACATGGCCACAACAGCGGCCATGCTGTTTTGGAATTCTGGCATTTTAGTAATTAAGTCCACAGGTATTTCTGCCAGCAGCCGCTGCATTCTGAGATTGGTTTTTGTGCCTCCGGGATCATGGCCATTCAGGAGCGAAGAAGCCATTCATGGGCAGCTGCTTGGGGTCTCGTCTGGGTGGGAAACGGGGCCAGTTCCATACCACCCCCTTGAAATTTCCCGCATGCCTCATGACTGCAAGCTCCTACCTCTCTGTCCAATTGGCTCTGAAAGGTGGCGATCACCATGTTGCTGCAAAGGGGGAAGAGGCCGAGGGACAAAAACCCTTCCACTCCCGGGGCAGCATGGGGCCATAGCTTAGTTCACAGTCCAGGAGCATTTCTGCCAGCAGCTGCTGCATTCCGAAATTAGTTTGGGTGCCTCTGGAATCATGGCCATTCAGGGGCGGAGGAGCTGTTCCTGAGCGGTTATTTTATTTATTTATTTATTTATTTTTGTATATCAGGAAAAAATAGTCCTGGTCCCCACATACCAGAGCCATGTTTGAAGAAGCGCATAGTCTCCAGGATTCCATCTAGAGAAGGCAGGGAGACTGTACCTGCTCCATCTGGGGCACCCCGGTGTTATCGGCTCTGTCTGAGCTCTGGAGCATTCTCTGGTATTGTGGTGCCCGTCGGCGAGGGTTCTTCACTGATGAGTGCCTATTTATCTACTTTCTTATGAGTTCATTTAAAACTCCCTTCAAGCATGCTAGATTGTCAAGATTCCATCTCTTTGATTCCACTCTCATTTCTGCTTTCTTTGGTATGTGATGAACTCATGAAACTGCAAGAATACATCTTTTCTGTTGGAAAACCCAAGCAGATAAAACATTTATTAAAATTTACTGCTGAGTTTAGGCTATTAGTTTATCCCTTAATTGGCTAAGTTTTTGGTAGGCAGAATTATGGCAGGAAGAATTAGATGGGAAGGTATTTTCTCCCACTCTAAGGAACATGGGTCTCCTTCTATGCGAGAGGAGGTTCAATCTAACTTAAACTCCATATACTTCGAATCATGGTGAAATCTTTCCAAAGGGAAAGTCCGTAAGTGACTACAGAGGCCAGTAGCACAGAAAAACTGGCACACAGCAGTGAGATGAGCCTTTCTGTTGGGAGCCAATAAGTTAGTTAAACATTCCCTAAAGATAAGAAACACTATTCAACTACTACCTGAATCCTAGAGGAAGCAACTCAAAGCAATGCCTGGAAGAGACCTGAGGTATCCCAAAGAACTACTTTAGGGTGGGAAAAAATCTTTATGCCTGCTTGACTTAAAATTTCATCTAGAAATAGAATAATATACAATCAAACACATAATGCATATACAATATGATGCATTCCTATTATATTCACATTATATTCATTCAGAGGTCTTCTCTGGTTGGATCTTTCTAACTCCTTGTATGGCTCTTAGGGGTGAAGACTTGAGTGCTGAAATATTTTAATGAAAACCTGCTGTGCATTTCAATAGCCTGGATATGTTAATTAGGCTCACACACACACACACACACACACACACACACACACACACACACTCAGATACTCATTTCCTCGTAGGGTGGAGAGTGGACAGCTTGGCAGATCAGAACAGCTTGTCTGGGGGTGGCCTTATATTTCAAGTCAAGGCTGCTCAAGTGGTGAGATGACAAATGGGGAAAACAGATTGTGAAATCTAAGCTCAGGGGACAGAACTTTTCAAAAAGAGAATAAAATAAATTATCCAGCTTAGGTTCTTCAGGTGAAGGAGAACTTTTAACGATTAACCCTGCCCCTATTTTAATTTCAAAAATGAGGGCAAATAGATCAGCCTATGTGACCCAAACAAAGGCACATGGAAGTGAAACTGATAGTTTTTAGTAATCCAGCTGGCTCCACTGAGTTTCAACAGCGGACAAACACATATCCACCAGATACTGATATTGGTTCCCTGGGGGACGGTATTGAGAAGGAAGAAAAATGTTTCCATTCAAAAAATTTTAACAGGAAACAGATTGATGGAATGCTCTGAGTTCTAACTGAAAGATATGGTTTCATTTAAAATCCATCTCTCACAACTTTCACTGTCTCTCCTGATGGCAATGAGGCAAGATGAATTGCTGTTTTCTACCAAGTATGCATTTTAAACTAAAGAACGTTTTGCCTAGCTTAGAGTGTAATGACAAAAACTTCTAGTAGAGCAAAAACGGTAAGTTCTGCTTTTTAATCATGTACTATTTTGTTCCTGAGAAGGAAGGACTGGAGCGATAGCACAGCGGGTAGGGCATTTGCCTTGCATGCAGCCGACCGGGAATCTACTCCTCCATTCTTCTTGGAGAGCCTGGCAAGCTACCGAGAGTGTCTTGCCTGCACGGCAGAGCCTGGCAAGCTACCTGTGGCATATTCAATATGCCAAAAACAGTAACAAAAAGTCTCATAATGGAGACATCACTGGTGCCGGATTGAGCAAATTGACAACAATGGGACAACAGTACAGTGTTATTTTGTTCGTACTGATAGGACAGTATTCTGGTGATTTAACCAGGGGCGGTTCCAGTGCTACTGGGGATTCCTTGCTGCTGCACAGAATGACCTTGAAGAACCAGATAATCTGGCAAGAAAGAATCCCATTCACTGTGCTTTCAAAGGTCCTTCTAACTCCATAACTTGCTCTAATCTCACCAAAGTCCTGGTTTGTCACGACTTGGAGAACAAGCTTCTCTCTGTACCCCAGTTCCTGACAAGGTGTCTCTTTAGATATCTCCCTAATAATACTATAAATTCAGTCTTTTCTTCAGAATTAAAGTTGAACCTTTTGAGAGAGTTGACCTCAAAAATCTATCTGTGAAGCCGATTTAATCACAGAAACACTCACTATCCAATCAGCAATGAGATTTCTATCCATGTCAATGTAAGAGACCATGTAAGTGGATTGCATGTAGTAGTGATGCAACTGATAGACATGTACCAATAGGGAAGTGGAGGAGAGGCTGGGTAGATGGTGATGCATTTGCTGGCGCACTATCACAGGCATTAATTGGAAAGCTTGAAAGCAAAATATAAGAATTGAAATATAATTCCTGGATTCCTATAGCCTCCCAAGACTAAACCAAGAAGACCTGGAATACCTGAGCAGACCTATCACCATCAAGGAAATTGAAATGGTAATAAAAAGTCTCCCCAAGCACAAAAGTCCTGGCCCAGATGGATTCATCAGTAAATTCTTCCAAATCTCTAAAAAGGATTTACTCCCAATCCTCTTTAAACTTTTCCAGGAAATTGAAGTATTAGAAACACTTCCAAATAGTTTCTATGAAGCAAATATCACCCTGATACCAAAAGCAGACAGAGATAACACAAAGAAAGAGAATTACAGGCCGATATCCCTAATGAACACAGATGCAAAGATCCTCAATAAAATATTAGCAAGTAGAATCCAACGACTCATCAAAAAGATCATACACCATGACCAGGTAGGATTCATCCAAGAGATGAAAGGATGGTTTAACATTCAGAAATTGATCAACATAATCTATCATATCAACAAAAGAAAAGATAAAATCCATAAGATCATATCAATAGATGCAGAAGAAGCATTTGACATATCCAGCACTCGTTAATGATGAAAACTCTCAGCAAAATGGGCATTGAAGGAACTTTCCTCAATATAGTCAAAGCCATCTACCACAAGCCCATGGCATGTATCATTCTCAATGGAAAAAACTAAAAGCCTTCCCTCTAAGATTGGGCACAAGACAAGGTTTCCCACTTTTGCCACTCCTATTCAATATAGTATTGGAAGTACTGGCCATAGCAGTTAGACAAGAAAAAAGATATCAAGGCCACACAGATCGGAAAGGAAGAGGTCAAACTACCACTATTTGCAGACGATATACTATATTTGGAAAATCCTAAAGACTCCACAAGAAAGTTCCTAGAAACAATAGCGCTGTGTAGTATAGTGGCACCTACAAAATCAACACCCAAAAGTCCATGGATTTTTATATACAAATTACAAAAGAGAAGAAAGAGACATTGTCTCACTTCACTTGTATCACTTGTCATCCGGTTGATCTTTTATTTGCTCAAGCAGGCGCCAGTAACATCTCCATACATCCCTGTCATGTGCTAGTATAACCCAAAGGTATCTGCTCAGTCCAAGAACACGAAGAGCCTCAAAACGCTCATTTAGGGTTTTGACGAAGAAGTCTGACCATCTCGTAGGTGGGTGGCCATGCGTTATTTTGACGTCTCATGGAATCCAGTTGGTAACAGCTCTAGTCCAGTGGTTGTCTCTAAATTGCATTGCGTGTCCAGCCAATCTGATTTTTGACACCTTGGCAAACAAGACAGCGTCTTTGATTCTTGATCATTGACTCCGGATTCCTTCTCTCTCTTGAGTGAAACATGATACTCCAAGCATAGCTCTTTCAATTCCTCTTTGGGATACCTGAATAGCGTTCTCATTCTGTTTTTTAGGGCTCAGGTCTCTGAGGCGTATGTTAGTGCAGGAATAACGGTGGAGTTAAAAAGATGTGTCCATAGCTGGAGGCTTTTCTTCTTCTTAACAACTTCTTTGATGCTCTTGAACGCGGTCCATGGTGCTCTCTTCCTCCTGCATAGTTCTGGTGCCAAGTCATTCCTCATGTTGAGTTCCCAACCCAGGTACACATAGCTGCTGCATTTGAAGATGTTTGATCCTTTGAGAGCAAATGGAATGTCAGGGACTAGTTTGTTTTTCATGAACATTGTCTTGGTGAGATTCAGCTGTAGTCCGACCTTTCCACACTTGTGGTCAAAGTTGACCAGCATTTGTGCTGCTTGGCTAATGTTTGATGTTATGAGAACAATGTCATCAGTGAAGCAGAGGTGGTATAATTGCTGACCATCTATCTTCACTCCTATACCTTTCCATTCCAGTTGTCGCATGATGTTCTTGAGAGTGGCACTGAAGAGTTTCAGTGAAATAATATCACCCTGCTGAACTCCTCTCTTTACATTGACAATCACTTCTTTGTAGAATGGTGAGATCCTGATGGTGAATTTGTAATTCAGCTCACGGAGGATCTTGATGTGCTAAGTTTAAGCACCCTGTTTGGCTAGGGCTTCAATGATTGCTTCAGTCTCGACAGAATCAAAGGCCTTCTTTCAATCGTTGAATTTTAGATGGAGTGGCATCTAGAACTCTCGTGAAACATCAATGAACTGGGTCACTGTGTGGATATGGTCGATCGTGCAGAATCCTTTTCGGAACCTGGCTTGCTTGCATGGCTGTTTTTGGCCTAGTGTTCTGCCAATTCTATTCAGTATGACATGAGTGAACAACTTGTAGACAATGGACAATAGGCAGATTGTATTGAAGATTACTAGCGTCAGATTCTTCAGGTGTTCGGGTCTGATCTTGTCTGTATAAGATAGTGGCAAACTACAAAATCAACACCCAAAAGTCCATAGCTTTTTTGTGTACAAATTACAAAAGAGATCAAAGAGACATTAAAAAAATTCCAGTTCACAATAGTACTTCAGAAAATCAAGTACCTCGGAAGCAGCTTAACCAAAGAGGTGAAGGACCTGTATTAGGTGTTGGAATATTTCCCCTTTTCCAGCTGCCTTCTGGAGCTTTGTCACAGAAACCTTTTGTCACAGAAACCTAGCTGATCTTTGACCCGCAGATCTAAGGTGCTAGCCAGGCTTGATTTGACATTGTAGATTCCAGGCTGCAGGCTGCAGCCCAGCCTGGTCTTTGGGATGTAAATCCGAGTGCTTTTAGCCCAAAGAAGGCTTTGGTTTGGTTTTTATATCTTCTTGGGGGGGGGGGCTAGATTAAGGGCCTGCAGATACAAGAGAATTATGTTGCCTCAACGTTCTTCCGGTAAGATCTTTTGGTGCCTTTGGTGACGTCAATGTATTGCGCCCTTTGGAAGGGCCATGATCAATAAAAGGGGTTCGGAGAGAAGGTGAGGGGGGCAGAAAGTGTATAAAGGGCGGAAAAAGGTGTAGAGAGGACGGAGAGTGTATAGAGGGAAGACTGGAATAAACTGCAAGTGAGACCAACCATCTTGGCTCCGTTCCTTCCTTCGCCTGCCACATCTTCGCCATCAACCTCCCCGGGGTGGGGGAAGCGGCTGGAGGCTACCGAACTCGGGTGGCGGGAGAGACAGCTGCTGCCCTAGGCCCTGGGCCTGGCTCGGTGCGGTGAGGCATCCCTTTCCTCGCCCGCGCCTTTTCTTTTTATTTTTATACAATTAGGAAAATTACAAAATACTTCTTCAAGAAATAAAAGAGGACACTAGGAAATGGAGACACATCCTCTGCTCATGTATAGGGAGGATTAGCATTTTCAAGATGGAAATATTGCCCAAAGCACTATACAAATTTAATGTGGTCTCTATCAGGATACCCATGACATTTTTCAAAGAAATAGACAAAACACTCCTGAAATTCTTATTGAATAATAACCCCCCATGCATAGTTAAAGCAATCCTTGGGAAAAAGGAGATAGGTGGCATCACCTTCCCCAACTTCAAACTGTATTACAAGGCAGTAGTAATTAAATACCATGGTATTGGCTAGAAACAGAGCCACAGAACTATGGAAAAGAGTTGAACATTCTGTCACAGACTCCCAAATATATGACCACTTAATCTTTGACAAAGGAGCAAAAAATGTGAAATGAAACAAGGAAAGCTTCTTCGACAAGTGGTGCTGGAAAAACTGGATAGCTATCTGCAAAAATGAACTCTGACCTCTGTCTAGTGCCAGGCACAAAAGTCAGATCAAAGTGGATTAAAGACCTCAATATCAGACATGAATCCATGAGGTACATTGAAGAAGATGTAGGCAGAACCCTCCATGACATTGAAACTAAAAGCATCTTTAAGGATGAAACACCACTGACCAAGCAAGTGTAATCAAACATAAACAAATGGGACTACATCAAACTAAGAAGCTTCTGCACTTTAAAAGAAACAGTGACCAAAATACAGAGAGTCCAGAGAATAGGAAAGAATATTTACCCAACACCCATCTGATAAGGAATTAATATTGAGAATATACAAGACAGTATTAGAATTATATAAGAAAAAACCTCCAACCCCATCAAAAAATGGGGAGAAGCAATAAACAGAAGTTTCCTCAAAAAATAAATACAAATGGCCAAAAGGCACATGAAAAAATGCTTCACATGGCAGTTATAAGGGGATGCAACTCAAAACAACAATGAGATATCATCTCACACTACAGAGACTTCCACACATTCAAAAGAACAAAGACAACCAGTGCTGGCATGAATATGGGGAAAAGGGGACACTCTTTGTCTGTTGGTGAGAATGCCAACCGGTCAAACCTTTTTGTAAAACAATATGGACAGTCCTTCAAAAACTAGAAATTAAGCTTCCATATGACCACAAAATACCACTTCTGGGAATATATCTCTCAGGTGCAAGAAGCACAGTAGAAATGACATCTGTACCTATATGTTCACTGCAGCACTGTTCACAATAGCCAAAATCTGGAAACAACCCAAGTGCAGAGAACAACTGGCTAAAGAAACTTGGTACATCTACCCAAGCAGCTGTTAAGAGAGATGAAGTTTTGAAATTTGCTTATAAGTGGAAAGACATGGAAAATATCATGCTATGTGAAATGAGTCAGAAAGAGAGGGACAGACTATTATAAAAGGGCTGTACTCATTTTTAGAATATAAAATAACATAACATGAGACCCGATGCACAAGGACAGTAGATAGAGGGGTCAGGAAGATTGCCCCATAGTTGGAAGCCTGCTTCATGAGTGGGCGGGGAAAAGGCAGCTGGAATAGAGCAGGAATCACTAAGAAAATGATGGCTGGAGGAATTGGTTGGTATGGGAGATGTGTGCCAAAAGTAGATAAAGGACCAAACATGATAACCTCTCAGTATCTGCATTGCACACCATAATGCCCAAAAGTAGAGAGAGAGAGTATGGGGAATATTGTCTCCCATGGAGGCAGTGGGAGGGTAGGAAAGTGAGACTATGCTGGGGATATTGGTAGTGGGGAATGTGCACTGGTGGAGGGATGGGTGTTTGATCATTGTGTGATTGTAACTCAGACATAAAAGCTTGTCACTCTATATCATGGTGAATCAATAAAATTTAAAAAAAAATAAAAAATAGGGCAGATGATGTTGGGTTCAAGAAATGTAGGTAGGAAAATTTCTAAAATCTCCCTACTTAGATATTCAGGTCTTGTCCCAGGAACCTAGAAATATGATGAGATGCTATTCCCGCAATGATGTTCTATCACCTTGTTTGCATGGTATGTAGGGGGAGGTTATCTATCTGGCCCTGATCTTACACCGAGCTCTTAAAGGAAGCTGATGTCAAAGGCAGTAGATTTTAAAAGATGGAAAGGACTTGGCTTATCATTACAAATTTGGGAAATGAAGTGCATCATGAGAAGGAATTTGGGCTGTCTTACGAAGTAAGAGATACTCACTCCTGGCTGACAACCAGCAAAGAGATAAGAACCCTAGTTTTACAGAGGCAAGTAGCTGAATTCTGCCAAAAATCTGAAGGAGCTTAGAGACAGACCTCTCTGTGAGCTGCCCTACCTTGCACTGAGTTTGGCAACGTGAAACCTCTGCTGAGAACCTAGACAAGCCCACTCAGACACAGGAATTGTGATAAAAGGTTGTTGTTTTAAGCTGTGAAGCTTGTAGTATTACTCAGTGATGATAGAAAACTCACACAGGCACTAACAGGTTCAGGGAGTTTAATCATTTGTTTACTTCAGGAAGATGTGTCAGCTTTTTCCATATTTTTGGAAATCAGCAATTTTGCACATACTAACCTCTGTGTCTGTATCTCATAAGTGAGTTTCTCGATATGAGAGATTATTATTTCATCATTAAATGTCTCTACAGGCCAAATTCTGAATTTGGTTCTCTGTAGCTTCTCTGGCCACTCACAGCTGGTTCGAACCAGTAAGAACCGGACCCAAAGGGCATCTTCCTCTTTCAGGATTTCAGATTTTGTAAATCAAAATTCCATTTCTTGCTTTTGGAGAATATGTAGAAATAGGAACATTGTTCCCTCACATGGTGGGACCTGTGTGTGTGTGTGTGTGTGTGTGTGTCTGTGTGTGTGTGATTGCTCCCACAAATGTGACAAGGCTGACCTTACCCACATAATGATGACATTTTGCTTTTAAGTTATTCCTCATGCTAATGTCAAGCACCAGGAATGTATTCTGATGAGAAGTGTCCGGGGACCGTTTGGAATAGCTAGCTCCTTCAGTGTTCCAGAGACAGATGTCTGAGGATCATTTCCAAATCCTGAAACATATCCAGCATCTTAATGACACATTTGAATGAAAAGACATATGTAAATTCCTCATCAGTTAAAGGAATATGACTTAAAATGAAAGTGAATGAATGGTCTAACACAGCAGAAAACAGGCTAAGCTGTTATTATGAAGTCTGCTAACTATACATGGATGGAATCCTATTTTTGTCTTTGTTTTTAAGAGATCAGACTATTAATGATTCTGTTTTGCCTGAATGTCATCAGACATTTATTTCTAGCCCTGTAAAATTTCTTCCCTTTGCTTATTTGTTCAGTGTCTTAGAAAATCTTTTGTGACCTGTGCTTTAGAATTAATTGGTCAGACTCAAGCCCATTGATTACCTTTGATGTGACAATGTGGGGCTAGATTCTCAATAGTATGCAGGGCCATGCTGTTAGAGCAGCCTTTGACAAGTTAAAAATAAGTGTTTAGATGAAATGCAGAAACGTTGCCTCTAATCATATGCAGATTGCTACCAGAGTGTCAGAGATGATTTCTTATCATTATCAGAAAAATCCAGCAAGGGTTATTAAAAGAAGATCTACCACCTTTTTGGTAGAATATCTGGTAAGATATTTTTAACTGTTTGACATAGATTACAGAATAATTACTTATACTTATTGAATTATGTTAAATGTTTAGATCAGATGAAAAATCTGCTTTCTAAGTTAATGTGAAAATGTTAGTGTTTATTTCCCTCACCCAATTGCTTGGGATAAAAAATTTTACTTAATTAGTCTCCCTCTATAAAGTGTACCTACATTTTAGTGCCTTTTGCATGGAATTTTTCTTTTAAAAAGACTATGCTTATTTCAAAGTGACCTTTTAAATATAAAATATGCTAATCTTTGAGATGGCTAACTTTTTAGATCTTAATATTTTTGTAGCATATGAATTTTATTAGAGCTTATTCCTGATAGTAGAAAATATTGCATTTAATCATTTCAATTTCTTCTTTTTTTCCCCACTTTGAAATTTATACCACTGTGATTTTTTTCTTTTATTTTTTATTGAATCACAGTAAGATACAAACCAATGTAACTTTTCTCTTTCCTTTAGGCACAAAGAAACTGTTACCAATTATAATATAAAATTAATTTATTCAACATTTAATCAACATTCCAGTCATACAGGAGACATTAATTTAAAAGTAAACTTTTTTTTGGTCTTTCCACTTAGACTTAACAATAAATAAATGCATCATCTTAAGAAGTTTGTTTCTCAGATTTGTTTTGTTTCTTTTTCAATGTTTCTCTTTTTTAAAGATTGGTGAAGTAAAATTATCTTATAAATTCAATTTCTTAAATTTGAAGACCCATGTAATGATGAATAGATAGGATGTTTTTATTCCAGTCAGTCAATTGGTATGTTGATTTCATAAGAAAGTGCTTTGTGGTTGGTGCAATCTTAAGAAGTTCTTTAGACAGGTCGAGAGATATTATAGGGGTAAAGCACTCGCCTTGTACAAAACCATCTCAAGTTCAATTCTGGGCACCCCATATGGTTCCCTGACTCCGCCAGGAGTTATTCCACTATTAAGTATGGCCTGACTACAGCAGGAAGTGGTCAACTCTCCATGCTATACCCCAGGCCCCACCCCCCATAAAAAAAGAAAAAAACAAGACAAGTTCCCTAAGATTCCCTTCCTGTTATATACATGTCTGCTATATACTTGTCCTATGTCTCCCCCTAAATCTGAGTTTAGAGATACTGTACCAGAGAGAGAGCAGATGTCACCCCTACAAGGGACACACAGTGGGATAAATGCGAAGATATAGTACAAGATGTATTTCACAATGCAAATTACTCAACTTTAAAGTTCATCAAAGGAAAGGTTATACTGGAACTAATATTAGAGATATTCTTCTCCTCCTGGGTTTGAAAAATCAATTCAACATGGGTTCTACAGATGCCAGTGAGACAATTCTACTCAAAACTCTGTGACCTTGGGAGAAGGCCATGACACTCAGCCGAGTGGACTGAAGCAGGCAGTGCTTTTATTTGAGCTATTTGAAACCTCTTCTGGAGTAGTCAGTTAAATTCAATTAAGTGTCTTGATTCATGAGCCATCGATTTTGAAGTACCAATGAATGGTTAGCCTATTACATTAAAGTTTTAGTAATTCAAGGCATAGTAGTGGAAAATAAATGCAGTACAGGAGTCCTCTTACTTTAGATAGTATAATTTCCAATATAAAAACATTTTGTATGTTTCCATTGAAGATGATATTAAGATGATCCTTATCAATATGCTCACCAAATATAGTAATAGATGCAGCAATATTACAATTAAGTATAAAATAATAAAATAAGTATATTTTATTATCAAAATAAAAGAAATATAGTGATAGATGCAGAAAAGGGAAAGGAAATGATGCTTGACTGATCGCTATCCCTGTAAGCCTCCTATATCTTTCTTCCTAGACTAGCAATATACTTTAAAGCAGTTTTCATCTAGGTGACACGAAAGGATGAATAGAAGGAGGAAAAATAATATTTTTCACATACTTGGATTGCTGAGTCATTGCTGGTTATGGTTATGAGACCTTCAAGACTACCATGTATCAATAGAGAGATTGGTATAGGGCAAGGAATGCCATAATGGTCACTATATTTAGTGTGATTAAGTAGGTCTTGAGAAAATAAAAAAAAATCTTCAAATCATTTTAGATTTGTCAGTTTCAATTTCAGGATTTCTAAAAATATTGATCTTAACAAATTTTTCCTTTTATTTATTTTTATAGAAGAGCAGGTTTTGCAATGTTCTAACTGCTCTATGCATTCTTTATTGTTATAATTTTAATATAGTTCTTTATAACTATTCTTTTTGCGTTCTTACTCTGTGCCTCCATTTATGTCAGTTTTTGAATTTTAAAAAAAGAATGTCTATGCAATCTTCTCTGAAATGTCAGCTTGTATACAATCAATGAGTTGTATTTTTTTCTTTCTTTCAACATAGTGTTAAGTCATATAAACAAGTATTATGTGTAAAGTTTCTATGTTTTGACAAGCACAGGTACTTGGTACCAAAAGACTTACTAAGAAATAAAACCTTTGCATTGGTACTGGAAAAATAAAAGAAAATATAATAATTGCAAATGGTTTAATACTTTAAAGTAAATCTATCAACTTTGAATAAACTAAGTATTTAATTGTAATATGCTCCAGTCATTCTATCTGTAGTTACACAAGATAAAATTTCTAATGTGCGTACATTATATATTATAGATCCTATACGGGCTGGAGCCATAGCACAGTGGTTGGGCGTTTGCCTTTCACATGTCCGACCCGAGTTCGATTCCTCCGCCCCCCCTTGGAGAGCCCGGCAAGCTACTGAGAGTACCGAGCCCACTCGGCAGAGCCTGGCAAGCTACCTGTGCGTATTGGATATGCCAAAAACATAACAAAAAGTCTCTCAATGAGAGACGTTACTGGTGCCAACTCGAACAAATCAATGAGGTTTTGTACATAAATCTTTTAGGCTACCTAATTCTTAATAATTGGAACATGGAAGTACATTATGTTTATCAATTAAAAATAATTCAAGTATGGGTCATATTGATGTAATATAGTATATATTAGCAATTAAAAGGACAAATTATTGTTATGTAACAAGGGTACAAGTATTAAAATGACATTGCTGAGAAGACATTTTTCAGCAATGACTGGCCTTTTATGATTTCATTTATATGAAGCTATAGAATTTATGTTTGAAAAACATCAGAACATTATTTGATTCTTAAAGAATAAATTATAGACACTGTTAATATTGTTATAGTATGTAATATTGTGTATCACTACATCAGTACGCATGTATGTGTCTACAAGTAATATAAGGAATTATTTTACTATTTTTTGTATCCTCATAAAACCACATATATGTGGACTAATGCAAATTATTCATTGTCCTAGGAAATCATCAATGCTTGCAATTAATCCAGCTTTATATTGCCACCCCTTTTCACCCCCCAAAACATTTTTATTTATACCAACTTATTTTCCCTTAGTGATAGCACAGCGGGTAGGGATGGGATAGGGCGTTTGCCCTGCACTCGGCTGACTCAGAGAGTACCTTTCCTGCATGGCAGAGCCTGGCAAGCTCCCCATGGCATATTCGATATGCCAAAAACAGTAACAACAAGTCTCACAATGGAAATGTTACTGGTGCCCGCTTGAGCAAATCGATAAACAACTGGATGACAGTGCTATAGTGCTACAGTGCTATGTAAAATTAAAAGTATTGATTTTCTTTTTATCTGTTTTTATAATTAACAGTTAATAATCTTCAGTTATTAACTAATGATAAGTTGCCATTTGCACAGAGAAAATAGATTATTGAGATAAAAATTTTACATGCAACCTTTGAGTGGAAAGATCCAGTATGTAAAACTGTGATCTGAGCCTTCACTGTTATCAATATATCAGATACCCATAAAATTATTAGATGGACAAACTCAGTGAGGTAATGATGCACTTCCCAAATCACAGTAAGTAATGTAAGTATAAATAGTATAATGGACTTATGCATTTATAACATATGTGTCTATATGTTATAAATGGCACAATGGAACTGTACATTTTATAACATATGTGCCTAAATGATATATTGCAGCATATTTCCAAATTATCATCAATTCATCTCCATGTTTTCCTGGAGTCTTTTCAAATTTTATTTTTTATTTTAATTGTCTTGGCACACATAATTGATTACAGATTGGAGAAGATTTTTTTTTTGGCTATAGTTGAGTGTCCTTATAATTTAAAAACACACATACACACATTGAACTTGATTTACTGCATATTCTTTATATTTCCTGTGGAGACTATGGGTGAGAATTTGACACATTAGAAAAATATATAAAAACCCAGATCATAAATACTAAAGACATATAGTTAGGTATTTTATTACTGTTACTATGTAGATATAATCCTGAAAGTAAATATGTGAACTCTAAATATAAGTGGAAAAAATGTAAAACTACATTTAGGAACATGACTACATATTATAAAATAACAAAATTATTCCAAGTTAAAATTGATCTTAGTAATGATAGAAGTGAATATTTTATCCAAGTAAGAGCATAAATTGCAAATTTGTGAAATAGGAGCTCAAGTGGGTTCACGGGTTCCTTCACCTCTTCCACATCTAATCTTGTTTGTGGATTTGTGAATGTCCACTAAACCATGTGACAGATGGGGAGGTAAAAATTGATTAATGGTTGTAATAACAGAAATGGAAGGCAGTGCCCCTGGGGTCTCTTTCTATCCCTTAAGACCTCAGAATGACTCATATTTACTGTATCTCATAGAATTTATAAGGCCCCAGATAAAGTATTGTAGTTTATGTCTCTCTTGCCATAGTAAGGTTACAAAATATGTGCAAATTTGTGCATATATTTATATTGTAATATATAACATATTCATATTATGGTGTTCTATTACTTATGATAATGCATATTGTAAAAGTATTTTCCTTACAGGAAAAGTCTGTCATGTAAATCCAGTAGCATGCATGAGATTTCACTCAAAAAACCTCATTATTTCTTTCTGAATAATTCTTTTATTCTAAATATATAGCACACATTTGGTCATACTATCATGTTTATAAAGACAGATGGCTCATAAATAAATCATGATAGGATTTAAGATCCTTGGTTCTTAAATATTAGGTTATTTCACTCATCCTACATTTCAACTACTTGGATTTGACTATGATAAGCTAAACTCATACAATATTAATAAAAGTTGAAAATTAAAAATCTTCCTTAAAAAATAACACAATTTACTGGAAAATTTATTTTGTACATTAGTCTAAATTAAGAGCTCATGAACAGTAATTTGAAAGTAAGGATATTAAAAGGATGACATACTTTTTGAAAATATGTAAATTATTTTACTTGAATCTATCTTCATTCTTTAAATTTGTATATCTTTTATTGCTACATAACTGACTTATGAAGAGTGAAATAGAAAAGTCTTGAATAACTCAATTTTCATCACTTTTTATTTAAAATGATCTTTTAATATACCAGGATGCAACTGATTTCTATAGACTTTTACAAGATAGCTTACTTATGCAAGGAATTGTGTATAATATGTAGAATAATATTATCATTAAAGTCTGTTGTTTTGCTAAGTTTGCTTATAACCCATTTTTATCATTGGTAGAGTATGAGTAAGTTTGGGGTTCATATTAATTTTCTTATTATTATCTTAGGTTTTTGAATGTCAGCAAGTTGTCCTTTAACTCTAGTTTTATCAAATACAAAATAACTAATAAATTCCACTTTCACTACATTTTCTGAGTATTAAACAAGAAGCTATGTAAAGTTGTCCCAGCACCTGTTGCATCTGACACATAAAGTGTTAACTGCTATTTCTAGAAAGCATATGATTTAACTTAGAGCCGTGTAGAAAATATTATATGTGTAACACGTTGGGTAGGGCGTTTGCCTTGCATGAGGACCCGGATTTGATTCCTCTGTCCCTTTCGGAGAGCCCGGCAAGCTACCAAGAGTATCCCGCCTGCACAGCATAGTCTGGCAATCTACTCGTGGCGTATTCGATATGCCAATAACAGTAACAATAAGTCTATGGGGGCTGGAGCAATAGCACAGCAGGTAGGGCATTGCCTTGCACGCGGCCAACCCAAGTTCGATTCCCAGCATCCCATACATCCCATATGGTCCCCCAAGCACTGCTAGGAGTAATTTCTGAGTGCAGCGCCAGGAGTGACCCCTGAGCATCGCCAGGTGTGGCCCAAAAAGCAAAAAGCAAAAAAAAAAAGAATAACAAATCTCACAATGGAGACGTTACTGGTGCCCGCTCGAGCAAATCAATGAACAATGGGATGACAGTGCTACAGTGTAGTGCAGTGCATGATGTTAGAACTAAGTAGCTGTAAGTAAAATCGGAGCTAAACCTCATGAAATAAAGGACAGTTATTATGTTTTCTTTTAGTTATATTTCAAAGTAAGATCTTTCATCCTTTATCATTCAGTTGAGACCAAAGAGTTGGTTCAAAGGGCTGTAATGGTGCTTCAGGTATAAGAACCCTCAGGCTCAATTATCACAAGCAAATGGTTTCCCCAAGAACTGCCAGGGAATGTTTCATTCTCTTCAACTCTCCATAGTTTGAGGTTGAGGAGGTTGATTCCTCCCATTTTCTTTTCCCCAAAAACTGCTTTAGCTATTTGTGGGGACTTATTGTTCCATATGAATTTAAGGAGTGTTTGCTCCATTTCTTTGGAGAATGTCATGGGTATCCTTATAGGGATAGCACTGAATTTGTACAATGCTTTGACAATTTTGACAAATGTTAATTTGACAATGTTAATTCTCCCAATCCATGAGCAGGGGATATCTTTCCATTTCATCATGTCCTCTTTTATTTCCTGAAGTAGCGTTTTGTAGTTTTCTTTCTACAAGTCCTTTACCTCCTTTCCAAGGTGCTTGATTTTTTGAGGCACGATTGTGAACAGGATTGCCTTTCTCATGCCGCTTTCCTCTCTCATTATTTGTGTATAGGAAAGCCATGGACTTTTGGGTATTTATTTATAGCCTGCAACTCTACTATACAAGTCTATTGCTTCTAGCAGTTCCTTGGTAGAGGTTTTAGGGTTCTCTAAGTATAGTATCATATCATCTGCGAATAGTGAGAGCTTGATTTCTTCCTTTCCCATCTGAATGCCCTTAATATCTTTTTCTTGACTAACCACTATTGCAAGTACTTACAGTACTATGTTGAAGAGAAGTGGAAAGAGTGGGCATCTCTTGTCTTGTCCTGATCTTAGAGGGAAGGCTCTTAGTGTTTCCCCATTGAGAATGATATGTTTTCCATAGGCTTGTGGTAGATGGCTTTGACTGTATTGATGAAAGTCCATTCCATACCCATTTTGGCGAGAGTTTTCATCATAAACAGGTGCTGGATCTTGTCAAATGCTTTCTCTGCATCTATTGATATGATTATATGGTTTTTATCTTTTCTTTTGTTGATATGATGGATTACATTGATTTATTTCCAAGTGTTAAACCATCCTTGCATCCCTGAGATGAATCCTAGTTGGTCGTGGTGTATGGTCTTTTTGATGAGTTGTTGGATCCTATTTGCTAGTATTTTGTTGAGGATCTTTGCATCCATGTTCATCAGGGATACCAGCCTGTAGCTTTCTTTTTTTGTGGTGTCTTAGTTTGGTTTTGGTATTAGGGAGATATGTGCCTCATAGAAACTGTCTGGTACTGTTTCTGTTTCTTCAGTTTCCTGGAAAAGCTTGAAAAGAACTGGCAATAGGTCCTCTTTAAATGTTTGGAAGAATTTGCTAGTGAATCCATCTGGACCTGGCCTTTTGTTTTTTGGAAGACTTTTGATTACAGTTTAAATTTCTTTGATATTAATAGGTCTATTCACGTATTCCAGATCTTCTTGGTTCAACTTTAAGATGTTATAGGAATCCAGGAATTTATCCATTTCTTCTAGGTTCTCTTGTTTCATGGCATACAGACTTTCAAAGTAGTCTTTGATGATCTTTTGAATTTCATTGGTTTCTGTTGTGATGTCCCCCTTTTCATTTCTGATTCGGTTTATTAGAAGAAATAACAAAACTTAGAGCAGAAATTAACAACATGGAAACCCAAAAATAATCCAAAAGATCAATGAAAGCAAGAGCTGGTTCTTTGATAAAATAAACAAGATTGTAAACCACAGCAAGGCTCACAAATAAAGAGAGAAAGAGAACTCTACCTCTTCTTTTTAGACTGATGTATTTTCCTGCAATGAAAACTTTCTATTCTATTGTCAAAAACAACATGGGTATTCTGCCTCATCCTTAGTAAGCTCATTCAAACAATCCCTTGGTAAGGTACAGGTTTAAAACCAACTATATTCATAGTCCCTATGCACTATACTGAATGGGCCTGTGACACAACTTTCTTACTTCTCCATATGTCCGTGTTCTATGAGATTTGGGACAAGACTCTGAATTCCAGAAAGTATCAATTTTATTCTTTGTTTAATAGTTCTTAAAATAAGCATACTATTCCTTAAAATTTTTCACTTTTTCTATTTCTCTACATCTGCCTCTGTCTCTTCTCTGGCTCCACCATTACCCAACTTCACAATGTGCCTCTCCACGGAAATACTGAGATGTAAGCAAGTGTATGTTCTTATTTCTGGTATTGCATGCAGGGTGCTTTGGGGGGAATGACATATCCTTTAAACAATGATTTCTAGACAAAAAAAATAAATCTCCTAGTCTGTATTTCAGAAATATCTTAATTCATCTGGAAACAGGCAGTTGTCATCGGTAGTCTTGATTTATTCAGACCGCTCTCAACATATAAGTAGACACTTCCCAAGAACTCTTTCTTCTTGTGTTGTTGTTCCGGAGATCTTTTATTCATCTGTTGTGCAAAATTCAGCATGTAAGAGACTTGCACTATCTGATTTCTCTGAATTTTTAAAATTTTACTATCAAGATGGGTAGATCGCTCAGGCACTCAACACTACATATGATACGTGAAATAGCAGGTGAGAACGTCAACAGAGGACTATGTTGCAAGGCTTTGTTTCTCTATAGCAGAAATATGTTAATTCACTTGGAAAGTAGCAGTGAATTGTGCAGCCTTTAATTTGCTCTGACTCTTCACAGTAGAGGAGGAACAACTCTTTGCAAATTCTCCCTTTCTGTGTTATCCTTGCAGAGATCTACCCTCTTGTTCCCCATACACAGCCCAGTAACAGAAATAATGGAATATCACAGGATTGAATAACCCCCTTTCTATGAATTTTTTGTGAGGCATGCTATTATATATGGGAGACACTTTATAGAATTAAAATACTCTTAAGAATGTCAAAAGAGCACAAAATAAAGACTGTCTCAAGTCTCAAAGTTGGCCAGTGTCATGAACTGTTATTAAGGCAAACGTCCTTGATCTTCTAATAGGGTCTTCATTTCTGTGACACATCTTTTGTTATCTGACTACCAATGACCATCCATTAAATACCACTGCATTTCCCAGTGGTGCAGGTGCCTCCAATTGTAATAGCATTCTTACTTCTTTATTAAGAATGACCAAATGGTTTGTTTTTAGAACTATAGTCACCTAGCCTAGCATGAATTAGGGTGGAATAAATCGTATGTATTTGCATTTATTGAACATAAAATATATTATTATGTATATAAATTACATAGGTTAGCCTGGATAAAATTAAATAGACTTATACAACAGGATAAATTCTTGATTATATGGCCAGGCTCAGTTATACCCAATTTCCTAAATATTTTGAACATTTTTTCTAATGTTCTGCCATGATAGTTCAGTTACTTACCCCTTACTAAGTATATTAGTTTAGTTTCTAGGAGTCTTTGACCCATCCTGGTCGCATTATTACTTCATCTCTCAAAATTTGTGCCAGAAATTTATTTATGATATTTCAAGTTATTTTTAATTTTATCATTGTTTAAGTAATATGGTTAGAACAATGTTCAAATTCATGGTTTTGATGTATAATTACTGTACCTCACCACCAGGAAAATGTCCCAGACCATTTACTGTGAGTTTTCAAATGAAAAACACGGGAGCACACATGAGGGATTTGAGCGACCAGTGGCTGAGAGCTACCTCCCCAGGCAGGGAGATGGCAGCAGACAGACAAAGGACTAGGGAAACGGAGGGATAGGAACTGGGTACTGGGCTGGTCAGCAGTCAGTTTATTTCTATCTCCTCCCCAGTTTAGTTCAATCTTTCCCCTTTGGGTGGAAGTCCCAAAGTCCCCGTTCTCCTCCTCTTGTCTTCAACATCTAGTTGTCCACTTTCTAGTCCCCTCTTACCCTTGAAAGCATAGTTATATAGAATTTATGAAGGGTGGGGATGCATGAAGGTGGGGTTGAACATTATCATAACAACAAAGAGAGGTAAAGCCACTCCTTCAGGAGGTTAACTCATGGACAGGATCTCATTTGAGGAGATTACTCCAGATTACTAGGAGATCTTCTCAAGGGCAGGATTCTATGCAGGGTGCATTGCTTTTTCCTTTCCTCAGCTAGTAATCCATTTAAACAATCATAGTAAATTTACTTGTTATAATAGTTCTAGTCATTTTGTATGAACACAGTAAGAGATATATTAAGTTTGAAGGTTGGCTCTTTCTAGCCTCTTCAAAAGTGGTGCTGGGAAAACTGGATAGCTACTTGCAAAAAAATGAACTCTGACCTCTGTCTAGTGCCAGGCACAAAAGTCAGATCAAAGTGGATTAAAGATCTCAATATCAGACATAAATCCATAAGGTACATAGAGGAAAATGTAGGCAGAACCCTCTATGACATTGAAACTAAAAGCATCTTTAAGGATGAAACACCGCTGAGCAAGCAAACATAAATAAATGGGACTACATCAAACTAAGAAGCTTCTGCACTTCAAAAGAAACAGTGACCAAGACACAGAGAGAGCCTACAGAATGAGAAAGGATATTTACTCAATACCCATATGATAAGCGATTAATATCCAGGATATACAAGACAGTATTAGAATTATATAAGAAAAAAATCTCCAACCCCATCAAAAAATGGGGAGAAGAAATGAACAGAAGCTTCTTCAAAAACAAATACAAATTGCCAAGAGGCACATAAAAAAAATGCTCCACATGGCTAGTCATAAGGGAGCTGCAAATCAAAACAATAATTAGACATCACCTCACATCAGAGACTGGCACACATTCAAAAGAACAAAGGCAACCAGTGCTGGCGTGGATGTGGGGGAAAAGGGACGCTCCTTCACTGTTGGTGGGAATGCCAACTGGTCCAGCCTTTTCGGAAAACAATATGGACAGTCCTTCAAAAACAAGAAATTTTGCTTCCATATAACCACACAATACCACTTCTGGGAATATATCCTGAGGGTGCAAATAAAGCACAGTAACTATGACACCTGTACCTATGTGTTCCCCCCGTCCCTCTTGGAGAGCCCGGTAAGCTACCGAGAGGATCCCGCCCACACGGCAGAGCCTTGCAAGCTACCTGTGGCATATTTGATATGCCAAAAACAGTAACAACAAGTCTCACAGTAGAGACGTAACTGGTGCCTGCTCAAGCAAATCAATGAATAGTGGGACAACAGTGTTATAGTGCAGTGCTACCTATATGTTCTGGAAACAACCCAACTGCCCAAGAACAGATGACTAGTAAAAGAAATTTTGGTACATCTACACAATGGAATACTATGCAGCTGTTAGCAAAGATGAAGTCATAAAATTTTATTATAAGTGGATAGGCATGGAGAATATCATGATATGTGAAATGAGTCAGAAAGAGAGGGACAGATATAGAAGGACTACACTCAATTGTGGAGTATAAAATAACATAACACGAGACAACACCCAAGGACAGTAGGTATATGAGTCAGGAAGATTGCTCCATAGTTGGAAGCCTGTCTCACGAGTGGGTGGGGAGAGGAGAGCTGGAATATCAAAGGGATCACTAAGAAAATGATGGTTGGAGGAATCAGTCGGGATAGGAGTTGTGTGCCGAAGTAGATAAAGGACCAAACATGATAAACTCTCAGTATCTGCATTGCAAACCATAATGCCTGAAAGTAGAGAGAGAGTATGGGGAATATTGTCTGCCATGGAGGCAGTGGGAAGGTGGGAAAGGTGAGGTTATACTGAAGATATTGACGGTGGGGAATGTGCACTGGTGGAGGGATGGGTGTTCGATCCTTGTGTGATTGTAACCCAAACATGAAAGCTTGTAAGTATCTCACGATGATTCAATAAAATTAAAAAAATAGGTTGGCTTTTCCTGGGAACATCTCTCTATATATTCCAGATGTTTTCTCCAAAAGTTCGGACTTACGGTAGGGAACAAAAAGACACCTAGGAAACAGCAGAAATAGGCTCAGAACAATTTGTGTGTGTGTGTGTGTGTGTGTGTGTGTGAGGGTCTGTATGTGTGTGTCTGTGTTGGGGGATCCGGGAGGTGGAGGGGATTTTTGTTTTTTTGCTTAAGTAAGGCAAATTTCCAAAGAAGTACTAAGTTTTGTTTTGTTTTGTCTTTCCTCTGGAATGGTTGTTTTGCCAAATAACATAGGTTGGGGACCTGTGGAGAGTTTTTTAAGCCCTCCTACTTCATGTACAGTGATACGAGAGCAAATACTGAGGTCATTCATATTTTATGGCAGGCTACTATTCTCTATGGTTAGAAAATGATGTACTCACAATCTCTGAACAGAATGGATGTGGGGGATACAAGGTTATCAATGGCATTAAACCTGATTTCACAGTGCATGTTTTCAGGGACCAATTCTTTTCTATCACGATGCTTATCAACATAGTAGACCCATTAAATTTGGTCATATATGAATATTCGCAGAACTTGTGATTTTTTGTGAATCTTTTGTGATTTTTTTAAATTTAATTTTATTTTATTATGTGGCAATTTTTCTATATCATTCACAAAGTCAAACAAGTACTCTTCAATTTCTCAGGAACTCTTACATCCCACATACTACTAGAAATGGAACCCTTGTTATTCAGTGGGTCACCTACCTCCCATCTCCCATTGTAAGAATCTATTTTCTTAGACCTGTCTTTGTAACATTTTGGTTGGTCAACATCCTTGAGACATATTGGAATATAGGAAGCTTATATATATGGTGACTGCAATACTAGTTCCTATGTATACAGGGAAAGAAATAAAGCAGGGGAGAAAGTTGAAGACAAATGATGACATCATCATGATAATCATGCATTCCTAGAGCACACCTGTAGGTTCTGAAGCCTAAGTTAGAGTTCTTTTGAGTTTGGGAGACAGGGGGGCTCTGTGGCTTCACCTTGCGCGTCCATGTTGGCTGCTCTCCAGAGGATGCATGTACGTTATTTAATGCCTCAAAAAACTGTATTATGAGCAACTTTGCCAACCACAGTGCTTAAATAAAATTAGAGAGAACAGAGGCAGATTTGAAGAAGTTCATAGTTGAATACAGGCTGAAGCACAATGCACAGGTCTGAAATATAAATCTTTTCATCCTGAAGGGAATCCGTGTGATGAAGCTATGAGCTGAATACAATCAGCTTTAGGAAACACCATAAGAAGATCAGAAAAATTGAATTTATCCTATATCAGTGCAGGGTCAATTATATTAATTGCATTCCAATTAACATTTTCAACTAAACTTTCCTAAACACTTATTAGCAGATATATTTTTCCCTGTGTGCATATTTTAGATTGCCATATTCAATAATCTGTTTTATTGAATTCAAGTACAAATGTATTGATAGATATGGGTGGAACAAATGAAATAGCATACATTGAAAAGAATTATGACATACAAAACTGTGCCTGCATGCACTGTGTGACTGCATTCTAATTGTTGCTGTGGGAATTTTGCAACTTTGGGTCTGGAGAGATATTACAGTGGGTAGGATGTTTTCCTTGCACAAGGCCAACACTGGTTCTGATCTGAGGCACACCTGATGATTCCACATCCCTCTCTGAGGGACCCTAGAGTGCAGAGCCAACAGTAAGTCCTGAGCACTGCTGGGTTTGACCTCAAAAAACAAAATCACAGCTTCAACTTGGCCAAACAAGTTGACAGTGAATACAGGACTTTATAGGTTTTAGTGTGATCTAGTAATATTTCATTATAAAAAAATTTAAATGATTAATCACTGGATAAAAAAATCAATGTTTTGCAACCTATGAGCATAATAAAAGAAAATATAGACACAATATTGAACATTTATAAGTGGCAGAAAACCAGGTCTTTCTAGCTTTATGTAAGATATTACTTTATTAGAATCCAACTAATCTAAAATATTTAGATACTTTAAAGAAAACAAGAACAGTTTTAATTAAGTTCTTAAACAGAATTAATTGCTTTGGATCAGAGGTTCTTAGGGAAGTAAACCCACTTGGAATTTACTTTGCCCATTATATTTAGACTTTGACCTTCACAAGGAGAATCTAGATGAAATACAATTTATTTTCCTTCAATCCAATTGAATATAGATAACATGCTTTGGTTCTCTAGAACAGCATGGAATTCTATAAAATGGATAGATGTCAAGCAGAACTTGAAGACAGTATTTTATTATGTTAAAAAAGGAAAGTAACATTTTACTTAAGGAGCAAAGGTAGAAGGCAAGCTTAGCTGCCATCTGCAGATGATTAGTTTCTGAGGGCTTGAGGGCTCTTTAAGATTTCTCTGTGAGTACTTCCATAAATTACAGGAAAAGCACATTTCTACCATGGTTAAATATATGTCAGGTATTATTTTTCATGAATGTGAAAGAACATTCTTTGCATCTATATCCTCACACATATACTGCTGGTATAGAAATATAATTAGGTAAATTTTGGAAAGGTGATGTATTCATTCATATGTCATTCAAATCAATACTGCTCTCTAAACGGCCCAAATGCATTCTGGTCATGGCAAGAATAAACCTGACAAAGAGATGGAGTAGAGGAACTGAGACCATTTAAAACTTGCACATAGATATAACCTCAAATGGAATTTCCTGTTGAATTTGCAATGGTTCATTGCTTCGGCTTGTGTATTGTTTATGTGAAACTGAAGCTAAATAAACCAATCCATGACCTGATTTATCTGCCAAATGGATTGAACATTTACTCTCCCTGCCTCAAAGGCTTGTCATTTCAGTTTAGCCTTGCAGATGGTACATTCATTTTCCTGAAGCAGAGCCACTGTGTTTGCCAGCATTTCATGTTATTTAAAGTTCACTCTCAAAGTACACATGGCCATATTTCACTTTCTCAGCCAATATTCCACACCATCAATCTGACATCTTTGTCTTCCAGGTCACCCCAACTGAGTGGGGTGCTCAGTTATCAACCATTCTCTTAAGTGTACTGCTGAGAAAATTATAGTGTCAAGAAAGTGCCTTCTATTTTTGAGAAATGACTTTACATAGAAACCTCGAGAATCACTGGGAATGTGTTTGACAGTAAGTATGGGATGAGAGTTCACTGGCATTTTTCTAAAATAATTTATGTTCAAATGTCACATGAAAGCAGCAGCTTTTGCTTCACTCAAACACTTTTAGTTGAATACTTCTATTATAAAACAGAATTCTATTAAATGGCTAACAGCATAAGCAAGTAAGGCATATTTCTATTGATGTCAAAGACCTGGAAAAGGGCACCTGGATTTTGGTGTATTTTATTAAATATGAAGTGAAAGAACACAGTACAAAGATAATGCATTTGTGCACAGAGCTAACCCTGGATTTTCCTCTTTCACCACATATGTTCTGTGAGCAAGCATTGCCAGGAGTGATCCAGAACACAGAGCCAGGGGTGACCCCAGAGCACAAGGCCAGAAGTGATCCCAGCCCTGAGCATAGCCAGTTGTGTCACAGTCCCTCCATGCATATATTTTTTACTGCAGAATGAAAATATATATTGTAAAGGGTAGAAGAATATTGTTTATGTAAGAAGAGAACAAAATTCACATGGTATCAGAGAATTTTAATCTATTATATTTATATTACTCCCATTTTCAAAAACTTCAGCACTTGAATTTTTAAGTCAATTTATTATTCTTATTTAAAGTTAGGATAATAATTTATGTTTAATTTTAACAGCTAAATGTTTATTTCAACAGTGGAGAAGTAGACTGCCTTTGTAAAGCTGCTTTATTGAAAGTCACTGTCACTGTCCTCCCGTTGCTCATCGATTTGCTCCAGCGGGCACCAGTAACGTGTCATTCATCCCTGTCATGTTCAGGGTCAGGGGAATGAGGCTCATTATTGTTACTGTTTTTGGCATATCGAATATACCATGGGTAGCTTGCCAGGTTTTACTATGTAAGATTCTCCTTAGCTCTCTTCCGGGAGCTTTGTTTTATAGTCTTTGAATCTTGGCCGTTGATGAGACTACATGGTGCCAGAAGCAGTTTGTGGGTGTGGCTGCCAAGCTACTGGAAAACGGGGGACCTGAACGAAGGAGGCCCAGTCCCGATCCCAGCAGGCTTGGAGATATCAGCCACGGGTCTTGCATTCCTGGGTTCCTCTGTCGGTTCCTTCACAGGTGTGGCTCATCTGAGAGCATGGAGAGTGGCCTTGAGCATGGCTGTGGCTGGGTTCTGGAGGTTTTTGGCTGCCAGGGCTCTGCTTGGGTCGGGGAGGGAAACTCAACCTGCCCCCTCTGAGGGGGCCCGGTGAAGACAGCCTTGCACAGGAGAAGGAGATTCTGCCTATTGAAAGTAATTTGAGATTAATAAGGACTACGAAAAAGGCATTTAAAGGTGAGAGACATGTGCTAGACTGAGAGTTTGGTGACAAGAGAAAGAAGTACTGAATATCTCAGGCAACAGGGAGTTAGCTCAACAAGCTGGGTGAGCCCTGGGGAGGGGTACAAAAGGGAACAGACAGGGGGGATTAAGATTATGGCCCTAGGGTAAGGAAATTTGGGCATGAAATGTCACAGACTGGGTCTTGGTGCTGCCTAGATGACTAGGCTTTGCCAGATAACCTTCCTGACCAGTCGACATGATCGGACACCAGCAGATAATTGTCGCACCATATTCACCCCTGTATTATGGGCACCTCTCCTTTGAATTCAACAAAGAAATGATCCCCTGCTCACTCTTTGTTAAAAATGTATAAAAGTCCAACTGCCTTCTCCCCAAACACATGATGCAGGCTTCCAACCATGGAACAATCCTCCTAGCTGTCGTCTCTACCGTCCTTGGGTGTTAGTCTCATACTATGCTATTTTATATTCCACAAATGAGTGAAGTCATTCTATGTCTGTCCCTCTCTGACTGTAATTTCTGAAAGTAGAGAGAGAATAAAATTGAAAGTGCCTGCCATAAAGGCAGGAGGTCTGGAGGGGCGGGGGTGGCGAGAGAGATATGGGGGACATTAATGGTGGGAAACGTACACTGGTGGAGGGTGGGTACTCAATCATTGTATGACTGAAACTCAATCATGAAAGCTTTGTAACTATATCTCATGGTGATTCAATAATAAAAAAGTATAAAAGGGATAAATTTTCTGTCTTTTTCTAGACTCCTTCTTTAGGAGACCTATCCCTGAGTCTGGGAGCTTCTCAGCCTTTTTCCCCCTTCCTTTTCTTTCCCTTACATAATCTATTCTCTAAATTAGGCTACTTGACCTTTAGTGCCTAATTTCAATCTTCTCTGCATGAAGATAAAAACCTGACCATGGGCTGGAATGATGGTACAGTGGGTAGGGTGTTTGCCTTGCACGCAGCTGACCCGGGTTTGATTCCCGGCACCCCATATGGCTGTTCCAGTACTGCCGGAGGGAATTCCTGAGTGCAGAGCCAGGAGTAACCCATGTGCATCGCTGGGCGAGACCCAAAAAGAAAAAAAAAATTACCATGCAATCTACTGTTTGTAGCTGGATCTGGAAAGAACCTTATTGAGTGAAAAGTTGAGTCAGAGGGAGAGGGACAGACACAGAATGATCACTCTCATATGTGGGATATGCAGTAGGGGAGTAACAAAGCCCCAAAGGCAATAGAAACAAAGTTGGAGAAATAATCTTCTTCAACAGGAAGTTTGCCACTGGATTTGAGGGTCGGTCGGGTGGGGGGTGTAAATTAGAAAAGGGAAAACGAGGACAATGGTGGAGGGGAGAAGTGATTTAGACACAGGCTGGGGAACAAAAGAGAAACTGGGAACTTTGGTGGAGAATAGTGGATTGGTATTAGAGCCTTTTATGCTGAAACTTAATAATGAATACCTTGTAACGCTGTAGTTCACAGTGATTAAAGATTAAATATATAGCGATCTATAGGTCTATCACTATCATTGTATCACTCTCATCCAGTTGTTTATTGATTTGCTCTAGCGGGTACCAGTAACGTCTCCATTCGTCCCCGTCATGTGCTAGTATAACCCGATGGCATATCTGGGGCTCTTTCAGGGTCAGAGGAATGAGAACCGTCATTGTTACTGTTTTTGGCATATCGATTATGCCACGGGTAGTTTGCCAGGCTCTGCTGTGTGGGCAGGATACTCTCAGTAGCTTGCTGGGCTCCCCAAGAGGGATGGAGGCTTTGGGGGCAGCCTCTAATTGCCTTTATAGATCTGTAGATATATTTATGTTTGTGAATGAAGAAATTATGGTATATCTACACAATTGAATACTATGCACGCACCAGGAAAATTAGTCTTGAAATTTGTTTCTAAATAAATAGATATTGAGGTATAATACTGAGTGAAATGAATCAAAAGGAGAGAAACAGACCATAGAATGATTGCACTCATCTGTGGGTTATAAAAGTAGCATAATATGAAACTAATACCCACAGACAGTATAAGAAAGGGCAGAGAGGACTAGGTCACAGATGAAATTTTGCCGCAAGTTGAAGGATGGCCAGGAGGACAGTTAGGAAAGAGAAGGGACCAGTTAGACAATGGTAGTTGGAAATGAACACTATGGACAAGAACTGAGTGTGGAAAGTAGGTAAGGAGACATACATGAAAACCCTTCAGTACCTGTATTGCAAACCATAATGCCCAAAAGGAGAGAGAGGGAGGGAGAGAGAGAAGAAAAGTGTGGGCCATAGAGGGAGGCTAGGGTGGGGAGGCTGGGGAGGCAAATGGAGAGGGTGGCAGGGGAGAAACTGGGGACATTGATGGTGGGAAATGTACACTGGTAAAGAGACTGATGTTGGAACACTATATCACTGAAACCCAATCATGACGACCTTTGAACTGTTTAACTCACTTGGATTCAATTAAAATATATTATATATGTTTATGTTTATATACATACACACAATATATATATATATATATATATATATATGCACACACACAAATAGAAACACAACCTGGGTGTCTACATTCACTAAGACCAGTACATGTGGCTTTAAAATAGTCTGAGATAACAAATTTCAACTACATAATTTAACCTGTGTCAACTGTTGTCAAAATCATTTAGCTATTATTAATGATCAAAATTTATTTCATGACCTAAATATGACTATTGTTGATTTATTTACTTTCTTATTTCAAACATGGCTCTGAATTCTATAAACTTTACAAAAATGACAAAACTTGTTCCTATGGATGTCACTTAGGGGGAAAATAAGAATAGAAAAATTAGTATAGATAATATTACTAAATAATATGTGATGACAATAGCTATATTGCTGCATGTAATATAGTTAGGTGTAACATGCAGTGTTAGATTCTGCGAATTACTAATCAAGATAATTACCCCATCTTTTATTCTATCTGTCCTGATAGAGAAAGAGGAATAGAAAGAGCTATGCTAGGAGTATCACGTCTCACTCAAGTGAGAGAAGGAATCCGGAGTTCCAACCTCCGTCGATGGTCAAGAATCAGGGACGCGGTCTCATTTGGCAAGGCATCAAAAATCAGATGGGCCGGACACGTAATACGATTCAGAGATGACCGCTGGACTAGAGCTGTTACTGACTGGATTCCACAGGACATCAAAAGACCGCATTGCCGCCCGCCAACGAGATGGTCACACTTCTTCTTCAAAACCCTGAATGAACGGTTTGAGGCTTTTCCTGTTCCTGGAATGAGCAGATACCACTGGGCTACACTAGCACACGACAGAGACGAATGGAGATGTTATTGGCGCCCGCTTGAGCAAATCGAAGATCAACGGGATGACAAATGATACAAGTGATACAAATGATCTGTCCTAACTTATGCTGACACCATGATTATTAAAACAGCATACACAAAAATGAAATTAATTTGTGAACTTACATCAATGTTTTTATATATTTCCTTTTTGAGACATATTGTTTAGTAATAAAATATTCTTTGTTAATCCACCTGTGAATTTTAAACATTTCTTCTTATCATAAATTCATTAACTTAACTTTACAAAGTCACATTTTAGAAGGCAACTAAGCCATATTATCTTCTAATCATTTCATATTTCAATTTATCATAATCAATTTCTTAAGCTGACATTGGTTGACCAAAATTTAAATGAAACCTTCTTGAAAACATAATGAATTAATTCATAGGCAGTTCAAGGTGTATCTATAAAGTATATTAGTGTAGCAAGGAGCACAGACAAATATACACTGTTTTGTGAGTCACAACAATCAGAAACTTCAGAAAAGAGAGGAGAGGAGAAAAAAATATTGTTCTGTTATGTACTTCATAATAGTTCTGTCTAATATTTGAAAAGAATGATAAGTGTATGTGAAGTCTCACTGTATGCAAAGTCTCACTGCACGTGAGTGTCAGATTCATTCACATAATTTTTGTTCTTATGAAAAAAAAAGGAAAATCTACTGTTGACAAAATACAGTATAAGTTACTGACTCCTAATTGACTTTCCAAGAAATAGCCTCTCTCTGAGCATCCATCCAGACGGATATTCTCTCTATTCTCGAGACCTGAAGCACTTCTCATGCCCAAAAACTTGCTTATTTTTGTCAACAATATAATAAGGACACTAGGAAGTAAATCCTGTAGATCCAAATATTACAATGGACTATGATTGGGCTGTGAAAAACATAAAAACACAAAATATGCTGTTACCTGGATGGAGCTAGAGTATCATGCCGAGTGAAATCTGTCAGGAGACAGACAGACACAGAATGATCTCTCATATGTGGGATATAAAGAAATATTGTAGTGAACGCCAAAAGCCTCAAGGCAAACAAAACTGGATGGGACCTGGGCAAGGAATTCAGACATCGTTGAGGGAAGTACACTTGGGTTGATGCAATGCCAGGATTCAGGGAAGAAATCATAGTAACCAAAATTTGTTAATGACGGTGTCCCAAATAAAACACATTTAGAATTATTTTACCTAATGTTACCTTCAACTATGTTTTCAGCTTACTGCACACTTAGACTTTGATCTTTTGTTTTAAAAATTGTCAGCTTAATATGTGGCGCCCTCCTGGCGATTATAAAGTCTTAAATTTATCATTTTTCAGTGCACAATTGAAAAACTCCATATTTAAGACAGACACTTGCTTACAAATAACATTCTTGATTTATTCTGAGAGTGAATATTGCTTTCTCTCTCTCTGCACTTGGCATGCTTTTAGTTTTTGTATTTGCAGCATAGAAAAGAAAGTAAACATGGTATGTTATTAATCTCATTAAAATTAACAATATTGTCAGTTTTCACAAATTTCTCATTGAAATTAGAAAATAGCTAGAGAAAGATACTCATTCAAAGAAAATTACAGAAAAACTATATCAAATTTTCTCTTTCAGATATAAAATAATGAATACAAAATAATAGAAAATTAGACCATTTTTAATTTAAGTCACCACAACTTTTAGCTAGATTTGTCCATATTCATTGTATTTTTCCTAAAAAATAAATAGAAAAACAAAACCAACCACCACAACATTATGAATTGTAAACTTCTCTTACAACCAAACTGATAGTGAACAATATCAAGTTAGTATTTGGTAACATTAAAGCAACTTTCATTTATTTCACAAAATGTATGACATGTATGTGTCTGGGGTGTGTGCATGTGGGTACATCACTGCATCACTGTATTGTTGTCATCCCATTGTTCATCAATTTGCTTGAGCGAGCACCAGTAACATCTCCATTGTGAGACTTGATGTTACTGTTTTTGGCATATCAAATAAGCCATGGGTAACTTGCCAGGCTCTGCCATGCAGGCGAGATACTCTTAGTAGCTTGCTGGGATGTGTGTACATGAATTTAGTAAATGTGTACTACTATATTAGTAATGTAGTAATATTTCAAAAATAATATATAGAAAATAATTATACAGAATGAAATTTGAAACTATGTGAAGACATTATATCAAGAAGTGATTATGATTTTCATGGAGTTGTTATCCATTTTTAGACATTACAAATAGCACTCAAATTTTTGTCAAAATAATTCAGGCAAGGGCATTTTCAGCTTATCAGCATCATTAAATCATTCAGAATCATTGGGTTTAGATGCTTAATAAATCTGCCTATTCTCCATATTCTGTGACATGATTTCCAATAATGCCTTCAACAACTCCTAGTAGTGGACCATGATTCTTCCAACTGCAAATATCAGTCATTAGGCATCTTTAAGCAATAGACTTTTTACTTTTCTGTGTTAAACATGCTTGTTTTGTTCTGTTTCCCATCCCCGCCTTTCATAGTGTCTATTGTGAGCTTCGGCCCACAGTACTGAATCTACTAAAATGGTGCTTGTACAGTGACACCACGTTTACTATCAATGCCTAGAAATCCAGATTAGCATCACAGCATCACTTGATGGTCCTTCATATTTATGTGGTTTTGTTTTCAGATCTCTGTAAAGAGACATGTTAGCTTCTGACGTTATCACATTCTAAGTTGAAAACCAGTTCATATCCAAGTTATTATAACCTCTCCACAATACTCTTTTCTACCCTCCCCCCATTTTATTTATGGTATCACACAACTTTAAAGAGGGGTTACTTTTCATTATATAAGAAGTTCCCTTAGCATTTTTGAATCTGCCAGTTCAGGCATTAGCAGGATTTCTCTTACCATTGCTTGTCTGTAAAGCTCTTTATCACTCTTTCCAAAGGATACCCCTGCAGTATGAAACATTGTTAGATGGAGGTCTTTCCACCTCTGCACTTTGATTCTATCACGCTTGTCTCTTCAGGCTGGTGGCATACTGCTGAGAAGACCACTGATAATTTTATGTAGATTTAAACATGGTTGCTACAGATTTTTCATAGCATTAGTTTTGATTTCATTCTGTACTTTTGATTTCATGTTTTGCCAATTTGATTATGATGTTATAATTAAATTTGATTTAATCATGATACATTTTGGTATGAGTCTGTTCATTTATTTGGATTCAAGCGTCCTGAATTCAAGCGGTCTGAATGTCTATTTGCCTTTCCATTTTGATCAAGTTTTCAGCTGTTTCCTTCTCTCTCTTTTATCTACTATAATGTGAATATAACTCCTCTCACTGTCCTTATTTCTTTGGCTCTCTTCATTATTATTTCCCTTTTTCTGGTTATGTTGGCTACTACCCTATCCTCTAAATGACTTGACTATCTCCTCTACTGTATATTTTAATTGTCTCTTGTATTATTTAGCATTTATGATTCCATCTAGAAAGCCCTCTTATTTTCTTTATACTTATGGTAAATCTCATTTTACTCCATCGTTCACCTAATTTCAGGGAACCTTATTAAGATGATTGATTTGAAGTCTTCTTTAGATTCTGCGTCTGAGATGTTATAATTTATTCCTTCATATTTCTGTCTAGATTCAATCGTTGGAGTGAATTCCTCAAATATCCTCCATATTTTGAACGTTCTGTAGCAGATCTAAAGCATCTGTCCTAATTCGTGCTGTGGAAATAGGTGAGAGTCCCCTCTCCTCGGGCCAAGGGGTAGGAACGGAGGGGGTAGCTCCAATGAGGGTATGGATCCCACAGTATTTTCTCTGTCATTTGGACAATGTGTTGCGGAAGATGTATATCGTGAAAGCCTTGAATGCTAAGAATAAGATAAAGGAAGACAGCAAGAACAAAAGGGTAACAGAGCTAAGGAACCTGGTACCATCCTGGCCCCATTGATTCTATCCATCTCAGTATATTCCTCACTCATTATACTCATATTTATTCAGCATCTTTCTGTCTTCTTCTATCTCCTGGATGTTCAGCCATTGGGGCTAGGAAAACACAGAAACTGTGACAAAAAAAAACAAAAAAAAAACACCTCTCATAATAGAGATTGTAATTATTTTCCAGGGAATCTCTCTGGGGGAGGAATCTTGCCTCCTTCTAGGTCTAGAATTAAGGCAGCACATCTCTTTGCCGGTCCTGCTGTATCATCTTCAGTTAGAATGGAAGGTTGACGTGTAGAGGATGCAGGGGTCTGTCCTGGGTATCAAACTGCCCATTGAAAGCCTGCCACGGGTCTAGGAGGCGGGTTTGCAAGAGCCAGCATGGAGCGGTGGTGGGCGGACTCGCCTGCAGTTTGGGTAGCAGAGTGGTGAGGAGTGAGGACGGTGCTCCCACAGAAAGCCGGGCCACAGGCGTGCTCTAAGTGCCTGAAGTTGGAGAAGGAGGCACGCTGCGCCCGACGTCACCTCACGTTCAGACTCTACTACCTGAGACGGACTAGAAGCCGTGGAGTCCGCCCTGATGTCATAGCTAAGCTCGGCTCCCAGCCCAGCAGGTCTTGCTTGCAGAATAACCAAGTATCTGCCGAGCTACAGGCTTCAGTTTGAGTCCTACGCCCCAGGTGCTCGCAAAGTCCGGATCCTGAAGGCTTCCCTGCAGAGAACTAGCGGGGGAGAACCATGCGCGTCTGGGACTTCCTAGTTGGTTCCAAAGATTTCCCCAGAGGTGCCAGTTCCTGAAGACCTGCGGACCTTGCTAGCAGGAAGCTGGGTGCTAGGTGAGGACTGTTCTCTTTGTCTGCCAGGGGTGGGCAGAGCCCTAATTCAGGTTTCTTGTCAGGGAGGGCCTAATATTAGAAAAGGTGGCTTCCAAAATGAGGTGCACCCTTCAGTGGTCAGCCAAACAGAAGGGACACCAAGATTGCACTCATGTGAAATATAATGTAACTGAGAAGTACAAGTTGGCAATGATGCAACTTCTGGCAGAAATCTCTCTGGACTTAATTACTAAAATGCTAAAATACAGAAACCCAAAACCGAGAGGTCGCTAAGTGTGGTCACTTGACCTCATACCTCTTCATTGTCAGCAATGGAAAACAAATTATCTAATGCTTCCTTTTCAGCAGGTCTGACTTTAGGGGAAAGACTCTCCAAACAATAATAGTGAGTTTTGTTGAAATATTGAATGCAATCAATGTGAAAGTAAAGCGAAATTTAGTCGTTACACAGGCGGGGGGGCTAAGGGTGGGGGGGTTAGGGGCGTGGGGGTGCAGGGTGGAGCTATACGGGGATTCTTGGTGGTGGAATATGTGCACTGGTGAAGGGATGGGTGTTCGAGCATTGTATAACTGAGACTTAAACCTGAAAACTGTAAATTTCCACATGGTGACTCAATAAAAAAATTAAAAAAAAAAAAGGGACACCAAGATGGAATATGCCAGAGACTCTAAACCTGGTCTATTGCTTAAAGTTGGTTTTCTTTTTTTTTCTTTTTTCTTGTTTTTTTACTGGACACCTCCTTGGTTCAGGGAGTCCAGAGGTCACGCCTGTTAGGGCAGGATTCTGGATCTCCGACCTCAGACAAGGACCCACAGGAATGCAATTAGCAAGCAGGTAGTTTATTAAGCTTGCTAGCCAGGATCCTGCATACACACACAGTGACATGCAGGTCCCGTGTGCGAGGCAAGGCTCCGAGCTTCTCCAAAGGGGATCTTATATAGGCCTTCCCTGGCCGTTACAGCAGAGCCCTCACATTTCATAGCCAATAGATTTGTAATGAATGATACATACTTTCCTAACCAATCCATTTAGAAGGACATCACTCCTTAGCCTATAGTTTCAGAGATCAGCATTTGTGTCAATGTTCAGGAACGTCCTGGGTTTTAGGGTAGTCATGGGTCTAGTGGCATGGGCTTTGTAGGAGGCATCTGAGAGGCATCTGGTTATCTGGTCTGACTTGCAATCTGGGGTGCCTGTACCCGAGTTCCTTGCTCAGGGGCAGAAAAACAAGTTACTCTGCAATGCCGGCTCCTGTAAAAAGAATCTTGAGAAAGCTAAACTCATTCGTAAGGTCTGTTCTGGGCCAATTCCTCATAACGCCCCACTATACTTGACCAACTGAGCCACCTGGCCATGCAGTGTGGCTCTGGCCGGGTACCGCCAAAGGGCCACCCAGGCGACATCTGAAATGCTGGGACAGGAAGCATCCAAATAACTCTGAACCTTGAGCATTCAAGACGTCATCCTGGCTCAGAACTTTTCTGCCTGTTTTCTGCCTCCAAGTCCAGGTGTGTGTGGTATCCAGCCTCTCTCCACCCATTGGCTGGGAATTCTCAGGCGAGCGTGCCCGCTTTGAGCTCCAATCTAGTTTGCCTACAGCTGTCATATGGACTCACTCTACTTTTTCCCCTGTCTTTCCTGTGCCTACTTTCTTCTGGCCCCCCAAGGCACGCATTCAATGTTCCACCGGGTCATGGAGTCCAGGTGGAGGAGCTTAGAAACAAATCTCCCCCAATTTCCCAGGGAATCAGGGCACCTTAAGCATCTCAACTCAAATACCTGTTGGGGCTGAACTGAGCCAGCAGGAGAAGCCCAGGGAGACTGTACCACAGAACAGCAGGAACATAGGGGCCCATTAAGAGGCTAGGTTCTCCTGTATCCTGACTGGTTTGGATGAAGCCAAACATTTTTCCCCTTCAAACTGCCTTCAGTAAATAATTTCAGAAATTTCAGTATAGTGAAAGGGGCAGTTTTCTGTGTAAAAACACAAAAAGAGAAGAGGGGGCCCAGCGGGGTTCTATCTCTCCCGCTGCCTGCATTCGGTAGTCTCCAGCCACTTCCCTCACCCCGGAGAGATTGATGGCGATGATGAGGCAGGCGAAGGAAGGAACAGAGCCAAGCTGGTTGGTCTCAATCGCAGTTTATTCCAATCTCCTCTCTATACACTTCCGTCTCTCTATCTGCTTCTCCCGATCTCCCCTTCCGCCCCACAGTCTTAGTTTATATAGCAAATTACATAGGGCGGTGGCACAAAGATGGGTTTAACATCAACAAAGAAAGGTAAGACCATTTCTTGAGGAGATTAACAAAATCTCATCTAAGGAGATCCACTCAAGGGTGGGGGTCCAAACAAGGGTGTATCAGGGTGTGAGCTAGTAAACTGTTTAAATAGTTACAGTACATCTACTTCTAATATTTCTAATATTTCTAGCAATGTCATTCTGTATGAGCACAGTAAGAGATATAATTTTTGGCTCTTCCTGAGGACATCTCACTATACAGTCCTCAGGCCAGGTTGGTCTTCCTAACCCCAGCAGGGTCCTAGTCTCGTCGTTAGCTTTGGATCATTGCAGCATTGTCCATGATCATGCCCTCAACTTATAGTTGAGTATTGTGGTGCTTTGGCCTGGCCTATCTCGATGCCAGGGTAGCTCATAACTCTCCGCTTGCCCTGGATCTGTCCTGTCCCTCGTCGGGACCCTGCTTTTGGGGTGCTAGAAACTGAAGACAACTGAGTTAAGAAAGCAGATGAGACCGATGCCGAGATGTGACCCCGGGCGCCGCACGCATATGCGGCTCCTCCACTGCTGCACGAGCGTGAATCCAGACCCAGCTGAACCAACTTCAACATGGACTGCTCCTTGCAGATTGTCTCCAGCCAGAGAACTAAGCCTCGACCCCATGCCCGCCTAGGAGGGGAAAGGTATTTCTCTCTCTCGCCTGTCCCTTTCCAAGGATGAAGGGCGTGGGGACCACCATATTATGACGACCACAGATGGGGTTTACCAGCTTGCAATGATCCGGAAGAAATCTCCCTGGACTTAGTTGTTAAAGTACAGAAATACAAAACCACGCGCTACTGCAGCCGTGCGACCTCATTTCTCTTCACAACAGGTCTGACTCTAGTGGGGTGCTCCTAATAATAATGGTGAGGTTTGTGTTGAAATATTGAATTTAACCAAAGTAAATAGAAAGTAAAGTGAAATTTATCAGTTACAAGGCAGGGTGGGGTGCGGGGGTGGGCGGGATGGGAGGTGTACTGTGTTGTTGTTGTTGTTTTCTTTTTTTTTTGTCTTTGGTGGTGGGATATGGGCACTGCTGAAGGGATGGTTGTTTCAGCCTTTTATGACTAAGACTTAAGCCTGAAAGCATTGTAATTTTCCACATGGTGATTCAATAAAATAAAATAAAAAAATAAAAAGAAGAAAGCAGATGCTCAGGAGTAAATATTATTGGAGTCAATCAACTCCCAAGTTACAAGCACAATATTAATTCTCTTCTTGTGTCCATACAGAAAGGACATTGCTTTAAGGTAAACTATGTAAAAGACATAGCTCATAATACAAGTTCAGAGCCCTTAGAAGGACCTGATCTTATAAGATAACAGAATCTGATTAAAGAAAAGGTGATTAACTGGTTGGGAAGGAGGGTGCAGAGAAGAGTTTACAGATAAACAAAGGAATGGGAGTGTCTCGGAGTGTCTAAACCTAAGCTCCCTGTGGCAAGGGAGGAAGGATAATCAATGTTATCCTAAAGTATTTAGAGCTACACTCCAACAGTTTTCCTTTTCTCACAGAAGCCTGGGCTGGTCTTCGACATGCAGATCTCAAGTGCTAGCCTGGCCTAATCTTTGACATGTAAATTCCAGGCTGGAGCCCAGCCTAGTCTTTGGGGTGTAGATTCCAGGCTCTAGCCCAGACTGGTCTTTGGGATGCAAACCCAAGTGCTTATAACCCAAGAAAGGTTTCAGTTTGGGATTTGTGTCTTTTTCAGGAGGCCAAAATCTACTGGCCCGCTGATGCAAGGAAACAATACGTGTTTTGCTGCTTCAATGTTCTTTCTGTAACTTCTTAGCAGAGAGTCTCTTGCCTGCATGCCTGGCTATCTTTCCTGGGCCCCATGGAGGAGATGGACTGCAGCTTCCCTCCCTGCCCCGAGCAAAGCTCCCGGTGGCCGAAGACCACCGGAACCTAGCCAAAGCCATGCTCAAGGCCCCTCTCCACATGTTCGGACAGGCCTCACTCATGAAGGTACCTGCAGAGGAACCCAGGTGTGTGTAATCCCATCAACGGCCAACATCCAGAGATTTAAGAGCAAGCTCCCAGAACCGTGCAGCCGCTTTGTGGCCACGCGATACCTTATAACCTACTTTTCCCTCTGGGAGAAACACGCAAGCCACTGAGAGCTCCCTGCCCACATGGGACAGCCTCGCAAGCTGCCCATAGTGTATCTATATGCCAAAGCCAGTAACCAGCTGAATCTCATTCCCCTGACCCTGAATGAGCCTCAATGCGGCATTGTTGGGAAGGCCGAGAAGAGAGGGGCTTCTAAAATCTCAGGGATAGGACGAATGTAGAGGTTAATGAGACCGCTCGAGCCACTCGACGATCAACAGGATTTTGTGATTTCGAGAGGTGCCATGACCAATAAAAGGAGACCTTAGGACTCTGCCTTTTGTCACAGGATCTGAGTGAGTCCAGTGGCCCTCCATGAAATATAATAATTTCTCTCGTGTTCCTTGTCTCAGCGCTTGTGACTGAAAGAACATTCACTCAACAAATACCCCTCATATCCCATAGTGTCATTTTTTTTCTAAACAGGAGTGATCATGACTTTTCTGTCTGCCTGTGGACTGCCTTTCTGCCCTCCATTTTAAAAAACACTATTCACCTAGGTATTGGTCTTTTTCTGTGAATATTAGTCCAAGCTTGGGTTTAGATTTATCACGGTTGTGGGAAGAGCTAAGGCAGGTTCTCCCTAAATCATTATATTTAATCTCAAGAACACATATATGGACATCGTAGCTCTTGGAGAACCTCGCAAACTACTGAGGGTTTCCTGCCCACATGGGGGAGCCTGGCAAGCTCCCCATGGTGTATTCATATGCCAAAACCAGTAACAATGCTGGGTCTCATTCCCCTGACCCTGAAAGAGCCTCTAATGCGGCACCATTGGGAAGGATGAGTAAAGAGAGGCTGCTAAAATCTCAGGGCTAGGACGAATGGAGACATTACTGAGACCACTCAAGAAATTCGACGATCAACGGGATGACCATGATGATGATGATGATAGCTTCTCAAATCCTACCAGGCTAGGAACCAGACCTTTCCAGAATTAGAGCTGAATACATAGTAACAACTGCTCTGCAGTGTATCCAACCGAGTAAATGGATTTCACTCAAAGTGACAAGTTTTTCTTGCCTATGAATTTTTTTTGCTCATTTAGATATTTGTTCTATCTAAATGTCTGCTCACTCACATGTTTGCTTACCAAAATCCTATTTATTCTTTAAGCCATAATTCGAATGAGACTTCATGCATGATCAGTCTTTGCTATGCATTTTGAATTCAGCACTGTAATTATATATCCACATACCTTTTTCTCACATTTATTTCTCCTTACTGTTTCATAGAAAGGTAGTTATATCTTTGTGCCTGTCTGAGTAACAAGCAGCTTCAAGAAGGAAAAAAAACAACTTTTAAAAACAATTCTTGCTTATTTGAATGTTATTTACATAAGATGTTATTCAAATTCAAGATGATTCATGCTTCCAAAGAAAAGGTTTTGACTAATGTGAAAGACAGACGACATTGATTTTACAAAACAATCTCCAAACCATTAGTATATAGAAATATATTACTAGAAGCAAAACAAGAAACAACTGGAATGAATTATGAAATTTTTATCTCTTAAAGTAGTTAGCAGACAAAAATTGTCTTCAGGAAATAGACATTATGTTGAAACACTAACTCTTTTCATTGAAGGTAAATCATTTTACTCCATCCTCTTCTAAAAATTTCCTTGCCAATTTCCTTGCATATTTTTTTCATGTAACCATTAGAAGGATTATGAAATCACTGCAATTCGTGACAGGGTAAAAGCTTACCTGGTTTCTCATAATAGTATTAATATATTCTTGTGGTAGATCAATTTTATGAGATAAAGATAGTTAATCTATTGCTTTAAGCTATGTTGAATATTATGTTGCATGAAAATCTAAGGATAACTAGATGTTCCATTGTCTAATGTTTACATTTGAGACTAGTTTAAAGAGGACCTAGTCAATTGTTAAAAATTGATTGAGGACCTGAAAAGATTATCATCATTCCCAAGTAGCTGATGAGATAGATTTGGTGTTGCCACTAATCTTATTTTCATGTGAATACCTGTGCTCTTTCACTGACATTATCAGTGTCTCTGAATAGTCCTTCCAAAATTTCAAACAATTCCCTCTAACTTGGATACTCTCTTGCTACATATAAAACCTCAAAGCTTTTTCTTTCTGCCACAACAGCTATATTTTCCCTATCATTTTCCCTCAAAACTAAATGTGCATTGGAGTTAGCCAGAAAGAAAAAGACAGATGAAAAACTCTCTCTTTCTTCTATATGCGGGATATAAAATTATAGTAATGCAATAAAAAAAGACCAAAGATAATAGAACATGGACATGAGGACTTGACTACAGAACTTATCTTGCCAAGCAGTGAGGCCCATGGGTAAGGGTGGGACAAAGGGGACAATGGCAGAGGGAAGAAAACATTCAGGTGGAGGGTGTGATGTATGATATCCTGTCATGGACAGTATTGTCAATCAGGGAGCCACAAATAAAATTTAAAAAATTTAAAGTATAGAGATAGGCGGGTTGATGTATATATGTGTGTGTGTGTGTGTGTGTGTGTGTGTGTGTGTGTTTATCTATATTTAGGCTCAGAATTTAAGACTTACTCTTTCTTTTAGCAAGAAATTAACTTATTTTTTTTGTTTAGTGTCAAAAACTGATTATACTCAGGGCTCTATGCTCAGTTATAACTTTTAGTGGGGTTTGGGGATATACAGTGCCAGAATTGACCCTGGGTTGGCTGCTTGCAAAGCGAACACCTTATGCGCTATATTTTCTCTTTCTGGCTCCCTCAGATTCATTTTGAACAGCTTAAAAAGAACTGACCTCATGCTCAAGACATTTAATTTGGTACTACAATATATTTTATTATTGCTGTTCCCTTTATACAAAACAATGGAATGCTTTAAAAATATATGGGCACATAATATCCATTATTCTAATTTAAATATGTATCTTGACCCCCTAAATCCCATGGATCTTCTTAAATTGAGATTTTTAACACCCAAATAAATGAATAGCTATAGCTGGCAAGCAATAGTGATTATATAGAACTGAGACTTAATACTACGAGCTAGACAACAGAAGCTCGTAATTTCATGTAAGCAGTAAAAAAACTCGGTTATGATACACATTGTGGGAAATAAGTACACATACCAAAGTAAAACAGAATTGCTAACTACCTCCTTTTTTCTGTAAAAAATGTCTTCTATTTCATGGGATCTCTGGAATTCTTTCCTCTGTCTCATGCACTGCTAAATGAAAAAGTTGTGTTTGATGCAGATTAATATTAAGTTAAACCTCAAATGAAAAGTATGTGATTAAAAACTTGTCAATGGGAGAATAATTTATTGGCTATAGTTATTAAAATTTTATTTGAATGGTTAATTTTTCTCCAAATGATTTATTATCATAAGCTGAGTATCAAATTGACAGTACTTGATGGCATTTATTGAAGGAGAAAGAATCTTTACCAGCAACATTGAGAAACTAACTTCCTTGAAATGCATCTGGAAATATTCCCAGACTTTGGAATCTATTAGTCAACCAAGACTGTAGAACATGTGTTTTGTTCAAGCAGCTATTGCTATAAATTTTAAACAAAATAAATGGGCAAAATTTACTATGTCAGAAAAACCACCTAGCATCTCTCAATCTATGCCTAAGTCAAGTTAGGATTTCAAGAACGATTGTGTCTGATGATAGTAAAACTGTGACACAAGATGAAGACAAATATTTGTGACTGCTGTTCATTTTATGACACATTGAAATATACCCTTTACTATGGTAGTTGGATTTTAAAATATTATTCTAAATTATTGCTGAGTATATGAACAGACAAGGTAGAGTTTGGATTGGTGATTTTTATTTCAGAAGCAACTTGTCTCCAGGTGGGATAAATGGTTTATCCAAAAATTATATATATATAAGTTACATGTGACTCATTTTTGGCAGTAAACTAGACTAACTTCTCATGGATACATGTTTCTTCAAGTCAGCTTTCACAAGGACTCTATAGAGTCTAAAATTATTCAGGGATTGAGGTCTTCACTTTGATATGTAGTTTGCACTAAACACTATCATCATACCTTGTTCTTTTTAAAAAAAAATAATACAGCCACATTTTTCATTTTTTAAAAGGTTTTGATTCATAATGGTTGCACCTCAGTTTTAAATGCAAACAATTGTCACAATGCCTGCAATAATTATGTTGTGAGTTATTATATGCTTGTTGTTTTAATTAATCTCTATAGCAGGATCTTTGGTTGGTTTAAACATCATGAAAATCTGTGTATTTAAATAGAGATGGGCTGTGAATTAAAGTCTTATGTGCTGAATTTTGTCTCCAAAACCCACATACTGTAATTGTAACCTTCAGTGGATACGCGGTCTGCAAATTAGTGTCAGTAAGGAAAGGCCAAGTGGCTAAATGATAATGAACCCATTAAGGTGAGCCTGATCCAATCTGACCACTGAATTTATTAGAGGAGAAGACTGTGGCCCAGAAATCTACAGAGAAAGCCGATGGAAGACAGAAGGAGAAGGATAATAATGAACATGAGAAACCAGCCAGTCAACATCTTAATCTGGGACTTCTGACTTTCAGAGCTACGTCAAATGAATCTCTGTTGTCTCATCTGTGGATGGTCCAAGAGAACAAATCGAATAATACAGAGCACATGTGCTCTGGTGTCCAGTATGCCGTGATGAGGTCTTTTACCTTGGATAATTAATTTAAGTACTTTGAACTTCAACTTCACCATCTGTCAAAGAAGATTTAGATGAGATAGTTTACATTTTTTAATTTTTGCTGAAGATTTAGATTTCGCAAAACTTATTAATGGACATTACCAAACTAACAACTTTTGGCAAATTCAATTAAGGACATAATTTTTAAAATAATTTTCAATTTTTTTATTGAATCACCAAGAGATAGTTACAAAGCTTTCATGTTTGAGTTTCAGTCATACAATGATTGAACACCCATCCCTCCACCAGTGCATATCTCCCACCTCCAATGTCTGCTATATCCCACCCCCGCCCATCCCCCTGCCTTTATGGCAGACAATTTCCCCCATACTCTCTCTCTACTTTTGGGCATTATGGTTGCAATACAGATATAGAGAGGCCATCATGTTTGGTTTAAGGACATATTTTAACCACATCATGGATTATAAAGTGGACAACACAAAATATAAGGAAAGTTCATAAATGGAAATTACTTAAATTCATTAATTAATTAAGCCTAAATAAAACTTTATAATATGAGGATTTGTTGTATTTATATTTCATAAGTTAAAAAAGAAATCTTAAGTACTTTAAAGAAAATAAGTTCTGAAATAAAACTATGACAGGTTTGCCAGAACTATTGGCTAGAAATAAAGGAGTAGCAAAGAACAATTTAAATCTATATTTATATCTTGCTATCTCTTTTTTCCCCCCATGGAAATTCTAAAATTCCTTCTAATATATACCTAGTGCATAGTTAGTTACACTACTCTATATGTAATTTTCCTATTTCTACTAAACTGGGTATTATAAAATTGTTTCATTAAAAACAACAAAGAACATGTTGCATGGCCTCACTAGCCTCCATAAACTTCTTAAAGACATAACTGTATTCTGTCCTCAAAAACCCTTATAGAAAATAAACTCATTAACAGATAAGTTATAATACAGGAAAAATAAAAGTAGTTTGTACAAGTGCAAAATTATTCAACTCTCATTAAAGATATGGAAGTATACAGAGAGACACCAACTTAGTTAACCATTATGGCTTTTAGGTTATACTTAAAAGGAAATACTTAGCAACTCATGTTAGGTAAGTTGCCTATCTATTATTTATTGGTTACTGGATAATTTTATATAATTTATTGTTTTAGCTTCTCTAGAAAGGCAAAGTCAATTTTCCTATATTTAATTAACTCAGGATAGTTGGTAAAAAATAGATTTTATCTAACTTTATTTACTGGATCAATTTTAGTACAAATTTGTTTTCTTAATGCTTTTTTGCATAGATGCATAAATATTTACTGTATGGTGATCTTTTGTGTAAAGCTGGAATTAATTAGACTACTTCCCTAAAATGCTGACAGCTTATAAATAAGAGATGGTAATTTTATTTAGGATAAATTCCACAATATTTTCAACAATATTTGCACTTATATCCTAACATGTTTAAAATCACCAGAAAACACTTAGGAAAAAAAGTTCAATAAATTCAATGATAAAACAAAATAATGTATTTTGCATTATAAAGATTGTTGATATCTCTAAAATACTAATGATATATAGGTACCTGTTAGATGCTTACATCCACTAACCTTTTAATCAAACAGGTAGCAAAAGCCCCAGTACAAACAATAATAATAAAAAAATTCATCAAAGTACCATCATAAATGTTTTTGTACAGCAGTGACAACAGCTTGCATTGATTACAGATTAGAACTTTATAGTTACTCAATTTCTAACGAAGTAATAAATACTGGGACAAAACACATGGGGCAAAGCAAAAAGAATAAACATGTAAAATCTTTTATTTAGGTCATAAAAACATTAACATGAAATGCGCTATCAACCTCATTCTACCCACCTCATTTTTTAATTTCTAATGTGCTATCAATCTTATTTCTGTCAGTCTCATCTCTGTCAGCATCATTTTTTTTATTCCAAATTTTCTTTGTACATTATTTCTCTCTTTTAAAAAAAAAAACAAATGTTGATTTCATTCTGGGTAAGGTGACAGACGTGTAGTGGTTTTGACCTGTATCATCTTACTGACGACAATTACATATATCAAAAGTGCCTATCATCCCCCCAGGCGTAGTCTTGTGTCATCTGCTCTCCACCTGCCACCCCATAGTCTGGGGTTGGCAGTTTGTACCCCAGTACCCAGGGCTTGTTATTTATTGATATTATCTATACCCTTTTTATTATTTCCTTATGTACCACCGATAAAAGAGATCACTGAGTGCTTGTCTTTGTCAACCTGAATTTTTAACCATTTTCTGTCTGACTGTCATGGTCAAAGATGTAGAAAACAACATAGAAATAATCAAAATCATTTGAACCAATGACCTGACTTGCAATAGGGACTTGACAAAAACAATGCTCTTCCGCTCTGCTTCTTTTCTTAAGGGGAAGGCTAGAGAGATGAACGAAGACTTGCCAGTGAGAAAATACTGTCTTTGGTTTTCAGGAGGCAAGAAATCTACAGTCCAAGTTAAATGTCATTTTACCCCCATTCATTCTTTCAAGACAAACTCATAATTAATCCATGTGATTTATAGTCAGACCAAGTTCCCAAAGTCATGCTTCCAGTGATTGGGAACTTCCTGTCATTGTTGATGCCAGGTAATTAGTAAAGGAACATGGAGACCATGTTTGCAAATGTATGAGAAAACGATGAGGCTACATGAAGTTAGAAATGCGTTCAAATATTGTAAAAAGGCAAGTGAACTCATCTACAATGTGACTTGATGGTACATTTTATCCACTGTCATCATATTAGCAAAAATGAGCTAGAACTCAGGACAACTGCTGGAAAACTATTTTCCAAAATTCCAACATGTTGGGTTTGAACTTCTTCTGTGAGACAATTTATTGTTTATCTTCAAGACTGAAAGTATATTGGAAATGTTTTGGATTATAATATTTATTTTATGAGTTGGAATTAAATGTGCTGTAATTTTTCCTTTCACTGTCATCCCATTGCTCATCGATTTGTTCGAGTGGGCACCAGTAACGTCTCTCATTGTAAGACTTATTGTTACTGTTTTTTCTTTCATTTTACTACAAGCTGCTTCATTTTACTATAATCCAAAAATGACATCTTCTAATTTCTTTACCAAACAGATGGTAATGCCTTTTACGTTCCTGTTGCCACAGAGCACCAATACAGGGGTCATTCGGAGGATTCCTGAGTTTTAGTCCAAATCCATTAAGAGTTTAAGTTGAGAGGTGGGGTGAGAGATGACAAAGGGGATATGGTTCTAGCCTTCCTTGCAGTCAACCCCTGGCATTACATAGAGTCCCAGAGCACTGCCAAAAGTAATCCCAGAACGCAACCAGATATGAGGCCCCCAAGCCCCTAAACAAAATCTCCCAAAACAAATCAAAAAGAGAAAGCCAAAATGAATACAAACAGAAGGCTTACACCACAACCTCACTAAAAGCAGCAGCGATTACTATTCTGCAAATTGTTCACTCCTCGGAAAGTGTTTTTTTCTGTATCATAAGTGCCATTACATAAGCGAATGCAATTAATGTGGAGTCATAAATTCTGGTGTGAATCACTTATCAGAGTACTTATTTATGTAAAACAAAGAAAATTAAGCAAGCAGGCATTGTATAGTTAAACTAATAGCAGTGTTGGGGGGTCTTGTGAGAAGGAAATATTTAAATGGAATAGTCAAGAGGGGTTGGAGAGAAAGCACAGGGGTAGAGTGTTTGCCTTGCACACAACCAACCTGGGTTTGATTCCTCCACCCCTCTCGGAGAGCCCAGCAAGCTCCCAAGAGTATCGAGTCCGCATGGCAGAGCCTGGCAAGCTACCTGTGGCGTATTCAATATGCCAAAAACAGTGACAAGTCTCCAAATGGAGACATTACTGGTGCCTGCTCGAGCAAATGGATGAGTAGCGGGGTGACAGTGACAGTGACAGATAGTCAAGTGGAGGGACCCCCTAGCAATGAATTTCAAAAGGCTGTAAAACCAAAATGGGATCTGAAAGGATTTTCTGCCTCCAACCCCCAACTCCAGACTGGAGATAAGGCTCAAGCCCTAGAGCCAAGACTCATCAAGAACCAGCAAAGACCCACTTTTCAAGAACAAGAACTGAGACCAGGATTGAATGGGGCACATAAGTCCTGCCTGACATTATCCTAGTGAAAGATCAAGCCTCAGTTTACTCTTGCCAACCACTTTGAGCAACCCAGTATTTTGGCTAGTCCTGTCATTGTTGATGACTTCCTGAAAAGTTCTGGGCTCTTTCTGAGAAACACTGAGTTAGCAATTGTCCATCCTAAAATTCTGCTCCCAAGTGGAGGATTTTTGAGATCAGGAATCTGAGTCATAAAAAAACTTGGCAAGATATTCCTACCCCTCTGTCTCAGACTCAGAGATAGGAGGACCAGAGAATAGGCTTGGCAGGAATAATAAACCTTAAAGAATTCCCTAGCTCTAAAGTGGTGCAAAGGCATAATTAAGGCACTTACCCTTTGAAATGCAAAGCCTGAGCTCTTTTGATATACAGAAAGGAAACACAGGCATCACTCAATTAAGGGTAGTCCACACACACACACACAACACACACATACACACAGACACACACACACAATTCACACACATACACATACATGCACAAGAAAAGGAGAAGTCCCAGAAGAATCTAATGCTCCTGATAAAAACGTGGAACGAACATCAGGAGTCTATATCTTTCCGACGACAACTTCCAGATTAACATTTACACATGCAGAGAACTCCAGGCCAAGACAATTTGGAAAAATGACACATCACTTCTCCCCACAGCCATTCTCTGCTTTTTTTCTACTCTGGAAACTATGTGTTCTAACTATGTGTATCTCTTGATCTCCTCTCACATTTCTTTAAGCAAATTTCTTTCAAGAAAACCATTTTGCTTTACCATTCTGTCCACTGAAATTCTTTTCCACAAGGGAATGTAACATTTTCCAAAGCCTGCGCTAGGGGTGAGAGGGGTGGAGGGGGTGCTGGGGGAGGGGTGCTGAGTCCAGGGCTCCCTAAGAGTTTGAGAGTGTAGACCATTCACTTTCCCAGCTGTGCAGGACAAGTGTGATGGCAGGACTGGGGGGTCTGAGCTGTGTAGATTCCTAAGGCAGATTTCACCAGTTCTGACCAGTGCCAGCATTTATGAGGGGGTCTGAGGTCGAGGTTGAACAGAGGTCAATGCACTGTTTTCTCCTTGCTACACACCCCCTGTTCACCCCATCACTCCACTTCCCTGCAACACTTGCATTTCTCATGATTCCTCTGATATTATCTTCTGCCTGCGGAAAGACTATATCAATTTGAAGTTGCTTAATTTACCTTATCCTAATTGTTTCCACGCATGTTATGTAATCTACACTCAAAAGATAAACCTATGTAATTACAACCTATTTAGTGATCTCTGTGCTTTTATTGTTAATGCCAGGTCCCGGTAAATATGTTTTTAAATACAAGCTGACTCATTATTCTAGAAAGCCCAGCCGAATAATATTGAAAACAAAAGTTTCATTTTCTACCTCACTGTTAAAAATTCACTGAGGTGAACACTCATATTCTAAGGTGGAATTAAATGGGAAATGAAACTGCATCAGCATATCAAGATAAAATTCTGCTTTTTTTGTTAAAAATGACAGGAGGAAAAGAGTATGGATCTACACGCAAATACACCTGAAGCTGCTGGTTCTCTGCTCTGAGTGAGATTAATTCACTCAATCATTAGCAGATTGGACAGCACAAAGGTTTCTCCAGTGAGACATAGTTGTGCCATGTCCAAGACACATTCTTGTCAAATCATTTGAATATTGCACGGCAGTGCCTGGCAAGCTACCCATGGCACATTCGACATGCCAAGAACAGTAACAAGAAGTCTCACGATGGAGAAGTTACTAGTGCCCGCTCGAGCAAATCGATGAACACGGGAAGACAGTGCTACGACAGTGCTACAGTGCTATGGTGTACTCTAGGCTTTCCCCTCACATCCACATGGAAGAATGTGGTGGCGGGTGAGTACACTTCGAAGTTCCTCCTATGATTCAGAGTAGAGTGGAAGTTCTCTGTCATGAAAGGTAAGAAATCCCTTTGAACACCAGCCAAGCAATGTTCTTACTGACTTCAATGCTTCTCATCTGCCAATCTTCAGTCAAATTTCGCATTCTTCACATATTAGGAAGCATTTTTCTGCTCTTACTTAGCCTGAACAATATAGATATGTTTTTACTCAGAAGTCTGGAGTGATAGCACTGTGGCCTTGCCTTGCATGTAGCCAACCAGGTTCAATTCCTTCACTCCTCTCGGAGAGCCCGGCAAGCTACCAAGAGTATCCCGTCCACACGGAAGAGCCTGGGAAGCTCCCCTTGGCATATTCGATATGCCAAAAACAGTAATAACAAGTCTCAGAATAGAGACGTTGCTGGTACCCACTCCAGCAAATCGATGAACAACGGACGACGGTGCGACAGTGCTACAGTGCTACTCAGAAGTCAGATGTATGCTTGTTCAGTCGTTTAACTGATTTTGACTTGATACACTCAACTCCACCATGAATGTTTAGGAGCATTCATGGCTAGAAAAATTGTCTAATCGACAAAGCTAATGCTTAAGTTAAAATTTAAGCTTGAAGAAAAGAGCAACATTATTTTACAAATCTTAATGGAATCAAAATCCTCACCTCACTGCAGATGATCTTGGTTTGCAACTTCCAACAGTGAATAAACACACTGTGAATTGAAGGAATACCTGGAGAGGTTGGAAAGAGTCCATGCCTTTTTAATTGCCATGCTAATGATTTAGCGTGAGCCAGTCTTTTGTATAAGGAAAAGTTTCTGAGAATCACGGGAACAAAAATTAATTATTTTCCATTCCAGAATTCAATTCTTAAATCATTCTTTGACCTAGAATTTCCAAGGTTGAAAGGATGTTTGAAAATGTGAAGGGAATGTTATCACAAGACAAAAGTCATTGTCACTGTCACTGTCATTCCATTGCTCATGATTTGCTTGAGCAGGGACCAGTAACGTCTCCATTGTGAGATTTGTTGCTACTGTTTTTGGCATATCGAATATGCCATCGGTAGCTTGCCAAAATCTGCCGTGTGGCCGAGATATTCTCGGTAGCTTGCAGGGCTCTCCGAGAGGGACGGAGGAATCGAACCCGGGTTGGCTGCTTGCAAGGCATATGCCCTACCCGCTGTGCTATCGCTCCAGTGATTAGTAATCGTCATTACTAATATTTTGTTTTAAAAATACGTGTGAAGAGTTTTTAATTACCAAGATTTGCTATTAAATTTGGACTGGAGCGATAGCACAGCGGATAGGGCATTTGCCTTGCATGCAGCTGACCCGGGTTTGATTCCTCTGCCCCTCTTGGAGAGCCCTGCAAGCTACTGAGAGTATCCCACCCACACAGCAGAGTCTGGCAAGCTCCCCATGGCATATTGGATATGCCCAAAACAGTGACAACAAGTCTGACAATGAAGACGTTACTGGTGTCCACTTGAGCAAATCACTGAACAAAGGGATTACAGTGCTGCTGCTATTAAATTTATGCATATAAAAGATGCATGCAGGCATGCTGAAGTGGGAAGAAAAACTCTAGATGTCATAAGTAGTGCTGTGCTCTATTTTTATCCCAAAAGGCAATATTTGTATTGACAAGTCTATATCAGAATCAATGCACAGTATTATAATGTTAAATTTTAAGCTCGAATCTTTGGAATAAATTCTGATCATTGATTAGAGATGAATATACTGGGAGACTGCCAAAAGAAATCATTGAGCATTTCTCACTTAACATATCTAGGGTTTCATACATATCTATTTCATCTCATTTAAAATTCAATTTTAGAAAATTAAAGAGATTTATGAAGTCCATATTAATTTAGCACTGTTAAACAGTTTCAGGTTTCAATAGTCCTTGACTCTATTGTTTTTTTCAGGACTGCAGACCAATGATTCAAAGCAGATACTCAATTTATAAGCTCAACAAGTTGATTATGGATACTTCAGAAAATGTGTGAATATCAGAAAATGTTAAAATAACCATCCCAGAGTCATTTTTCAATTCATCATTGGTGCAAATGTGGTTTTGAACTTTCATGGAATTATTTTTATTTTTAAGCTTCAAAGTAAAGCTCAGTTGTTCAGTAAGAAATGAAAAATACTTATGAGAAATACATAGACACAGAATAATTGTTATCAATTCCTTAGCCTACTTTGTAATTTCTAACCGTCTCCCTTCTCGATATTAGTCTCTATTGTTGAGTAGAGGTGATATGGTACCAAAATATCACAAACCCTTGGATTACTCAAAGGACCATAATCATGTCAACAGGAGAAATGACAGCTAAGGTCTGCAAATACCACTGATTGTCCATCCACACGCTATTGTAGGAAATTCCTTTCTCAGCCCTACACAAGCAACTTAATTTGGTTTTTGAGGTATATGTTTCAATTCACAGGGGTTTGTATTATTTTCTCTATTTTAATGATTTTAGCCATGTCTGAGACTTTTTGGGAGATTCATTATACAAAACAAACAAACAAACAAACAAACACCTAGCTTTTAAGTTATGCTGTTTTCCTCCATTTTTTTCCAATGTAATGAAAAATCATAAAGAATATGTTTCTTTGAAACCACTGATTTTGTATCTTCGTCATGTAATAAAATATTAACCTTTGTTTTTTCTCATAAACAATAAACAGTCCATTTAAAAAAATTAAAATCCTCTCCTTTCCAAATATATCCCTATGAGTCCAAAAAGAATTAGACATAATCTGAAGAAAGAAGATGAGAATTCTGCTTATAGAGTAAGAAAATGATCAGCAATTTCTGCTCATTTTCCTATGAATCTGAAATATATGTAAGTTAAATTCTGGGTTTGTTGGTAATATAATTTTGAGCTAATTTTTAGCACTCTAGGATTTCAGAATATTTAACTTTTATAATTCTTATTAATAGGCAAAATCTCACATTTTCCATATGCAATAGACATATAATGTATTCCTTTAACACAATGACAAAGATTCTATAAAAAAAACAAAGTACAACCTCTAATATATGACAGTTTGTCTCATTTTGCTTATTATAAATATTCACATATTTCATGTATTTTAAGTTTATATAAACAAATACTAAGTCTACATGAATACTCCAATACATACAAAGTATTTCTTCATTAAAACACAATTTAAATAACAAGGCATAAAACATACGTTAAACATACATAAGGAGAAATAAAAAGAAATGAACGCATGGCTATACACTTTCTGTAATACTAAATGCTTTATATTTTTTAATCCCACTAAGTTTTGATGATTTTAGATAACTTACATAAGTGAAATCAACGTACTCCTTGAGGTTTTTGAAATCTAGGTAACTTAGGGAGCAAAGCTGAAATCAGCATTTAGAAATCAGATGCCATTCCATTGGAGAACAGTAGGCCCTTAAATTTTTAATAGGAAGAGATTGAAGACATTGGATATGATGTATTAAGAGCTATTCATTTACAGTCATCTAGGATTTAGGGTCAGAGAAGGTTCTGCTCTCCACGTGGGCATCTCTCTAGGTCATTCTTTGGCATTCAGTTTTAAGAGTATAGTTCACAAGTGAATAATGATTTAGGGGAGTTGGAGTGAGCACGGCTGGTTTGCACCTGGCTTCCATCCCAAGTCCCACCATGTATGGTTCATCAGCCCCACCAGAATTGGTCCCTGAGCACAGAGCCAGAAACGAGCTTCAAGCAAGACTGGTTGTATTCACTCTGCCCCCCACATTAAAAGAAAATTTTAATAATGATTAAAATATGTCAAAATTTGAGAAAAAAATAAAGCATACATATTTGGCATCTAACCTATCTGCTACTCTTTAATTAATATTTTACTTTATTGCCCATTTATTAAAATCAATAAAATAATATTAATACATCATTACTGAGTCAACTAGAGTTTATTAAAACATTTTAACTCATCTTTGTATCTATAGTAGCATCCTTCCAAGGTACATATTATGTATTTTTTAAAGTATTCCATTTATTTTATTTTTTAATTTAATTTAATTTTTTTATTGAATCACCATGTCCCTATGAGATAGTTACAAAGCTTTCATGATTGAGTTTCAGTCATACAGTGTTCAACACCCATCTCTCCACCAGTGCACATTTCCCACCACCAATAGCTCCCATATCTCTACTGCTGACTGCCTCTATGGTAGACTCTTCTTCTCCCCTTCTCTCTCTTTTTCTTTCCCTGCTTCTTCTTCTTCTTCTTCTTCTTCTCTCTCTCTCTCTCTCTCTCTCTCTCTCTCTCTCTCTCTCTCTCTCTTTCCTTTTGGGCATTATTGTTTGCAATACAGATAATGAGAGGCCATCAAATTTGGTCATTTTCCCACTTTCAGTACACATCTCCAATTCGGAGCTATCCCTTCCAACTATTATAGTCATAATTGTTCCTTCTCTGTCACAACTACATTCTCTCCCAACCCTTGAGGCAGGTTTCCAAACAAGGAACATTTGTCCTGGCTGTTGTTTCTACTGTCCTTGAGTACTAATTAGTGTCTTACTAGGGAGATGCAAATCAACACAACAATAAGATATCACCTTACCCCACAGGGACTGGCACACATCAAAAAGAATAGGAACAACCAGTGCTGCTGCTGATGAGGGGAGAAAGGGAAAATTTTTCACAGTTAGTAGGAATGCCAATTGGTCAAGCATCTATAAAAAACAATATGGGTATTCCCCAAAGAAGAAATGAAGCTTCCATATGACTCCGCAATACCACTTCTGAGAATATACACCCTGGCTGCAAAAATACACAGCAGAAATGACATCTACACTTTAATGTTCATTGCAGCTCTTTTCACATTAGCCAGAATCTGGAAACAAACTGAGTGCCCAAGAACAGACGAGTAGTTAGAGAAACTTTGGTACATCTACACAATGAAATACTATACAGCTGTTAGGAAAGGAAGTCATGAAATTTGCTTATAAATGGTTGGAAATGGAGCCTACCATGCTAAGTGAAGTAAGTCAGAAGGCAAACAGACATAAAATGACTGCACTCAATTGTGGGGCATAATAAAATGGGATGCACATTACTTTTGATCTTCATGTATTCTTAAGTTTTACTTGACTAGACGGTTTCTCAGATATTTCTGTTATTTCTTTTTGTTATCTTGACAAGTTTTAGGATTATAGTAACTATGTAGAAATACCTTACACATCATAGTGATTTTTCATCGTTAGACAAGAAAATAAGGCAAACTTGGGCAGAGGCACCAGTGAGAGAATGCAGGGGCTAAGGTACTTGCTTGCCTTGCCATCTCAGTTCAATCTCCTGCATGGCATCTGGTCTCCTAAGCGTTGCACAGACCCAGGAATAAATCTTGAGTAAAGTTTATCACTGGATCACACTGGATCACTGTCATCTCGTTGCTCATTTATTTGCTCAAGCGGGCACCAATAATGTCTCCATTGTGAGACTCGTTACTGTTTTTGGCATATCGAATACATACGGGTAGTTTGCCAGGCTCTGCCATGCAGGCGAGATACTCTCAGTAGCTTGCAGGGCTCTCTGGGAGGGGTAGAGAAATCAAAGCTACCACTGGATCAGTGGTAAAAAATCAAAGCTACCACTGGATCAGTGGTAAAGCCCTCAGTGGGCGAGTGTCCGGCCTTGAGTTTGATCCCCGGCGCTGAATGCTCCCTGACCCCTACCCAAGCACCACCAGGCATCATCACTGAGCCATCAAGTTGGTATTAGGCCCTGAGCAGCACTGGCTGTGGCCCCCAAACAAATCAAAAGACAGTGTCTGATTGAACAGGAGCACTGGGTGAGCATTCACTATTAAGATATCACTTGTATCACTTGTCATCTTGTTGATCTTCGATTTGCTCAAGTGGGCACCAGTAACGTCTCCATTCATCCCTGTCACATGCTAGTATAGCCCAAAATGGCACCTGCTTGCTCCAGGAGCACAAAGAGCCTCAAACTGTTCGTTCAGGGTTTTGACAAAGAAGTCTGACCATCTTGTAGGTTGGTGGCCACGCGGTCTTCTGACATCCCGTGGAATCCAGTCCGTCACAGCTCTAGTCCAGCAGTCGTCTCTAAATCACATTACGTGTCCGGCCCATCTGATTTTTGACGCCTTGGCAAACAAGACAGCGTCCCTAATTCTCGATCATTGATGGAGGTTGGAACTCCGGATTCCTTCTCTCACTTGAGTGAGATGTGATACTCCAAGCACAGCTCTTTTGATTCCTCTTTAGGATACCCTAATAGCATTCTCATGCTGTTTTTGTATTAAGATATAAATGAAATAAACATACCTTCAGTAATTTTCAATGATACTTCTCAATCAATTGAGTTTTTTGTCATAATTGTTTGTTGGTTTTTGTTTGGAGCCACATTCAGTGGTGTGTAGGGATTATTCCTGGCTCTGAGTCAGGGGACTCTCCTGGAAGTACTCAGGGGACAGGTGTTTTTGAAGATCAAACCCAGGTCAAGCTCCTGCTATACGGTACTATCTCTCTGACCCATAATTCCAAGTTTTAAGTGATTTGCTTTTTCATAATATTGTAGAAAGATTCATAAATTGTGTTAGTAGCTTCAAAAAACACTGTCTCTAATTTTCATCTAAACCCAATCATTCTCTGTATTCTTTTAACATATCCGAATGTTAAAAATAAGATGTATCCTTCTAATACAATCAGTACTAAATGGGAAGATGAAGCAGTTTCTGTTGTGTTTCACAGAACACCATCATCATCATCATCATCATCATCATCATCATCATCATCATCATCATCATCATCATCACAATCATCATCATCCCGTTGATTGTCAATTTGCTCGAGCAGGCCAAATAACGTCTCCATTCGTCCTAGCCCTGAGATTTTAGAAGCCTCTCTTTACTCATCCTTCCCAACGGTGCTGCATTAGAGGCTCTTTCAGGGTCAGGGGAATGAGACCCAGCACTGTTACTGGTTTTGGCATATGAATACACCATGGGGAGTTTGCGAGGCTCTCCCATGTGGGCAGGAAACTTGCGGACGCTTGCCAGGTTCTCCCAGAGGGAGAAGTAGGCTATAAAATGTTGCTTCTGGGAGCTTGGTTTTAAGTCTCTGGATGTTGGCTATTGGTGGGATTACACGGCACTGGAGGTAGTCCCTGGGTGTGACTGCCTAGCTACTGGGAAATGGGAAATCTGGGTGAAAGAGGCCCAGTCCCGATCTGAGCAGACTTGGAGGTCTCAGCCCCAGGTCCCACACACCTGGGTTCCTCTGCCAGTACCTTCATGTGTGAAAACCATATAATTAATACTATAGAAATTAACAGAAGAGAATAATTCTGAAGAGTGCAATACAAATGTGAAAATGAAGGACTGGGAAAATAACAGGGTTAAGGTGCTTGGCTTGCATGTGCCTGAGCTTGATTCAGTCCTGAGCACTGCATTCACTCCCCTGAGTACCACCAGGACTGATTTCCGAGCACAGAGGCAGGAGGAAGTCCTGAGAAAAATATTTTTTTCAACAATTTCTTAAGGAGAAAATACATATTTCTCTAAATTTCCATTTAGATCATTCAGTAACCGTAAAACTGATTGTACGAGGTATGCTTTTCCTCAAGTTTATACAATGATCAATCTTTTAAAAAAAAAGTGCCCAAATTTTTTATGGAAGATTTTCTCATAGTTATGCTCCATTGAGTGTTCCACTCATTGAGAAGAGCAAGATGAGCAACATCTAAGTGAATGGATCTAAAAAATAATTGATGCTTATCTAAATGGGTCATGTTTCAGAGAAGAGAAATTTGAGGCCCCAAGGACATGGTTTTACAAAATCAGAGTCAGTCTCAGGTTGTTGAGCCTCTCTAGGGTGGTCTGAGTCACTGGGTTCATGTACTTGAGCAAAACTTGAAGTCAAGTCAAATAGCCTCCAGGTTTGAGATTATATTTCTTAAATTTCCTTTAGTCTATCCACTCTTGACTAAAATCAACTCCATGAGTTGAAGGATGCTGTTACCCTTGTGTTTCCCAACTTCTGAAATATAACAACAAGTATTTATATTATGACATCGTTAACCACAATGGAAGTTGTTAGAGCACAAAAGCATTTCCAGTAACATTGGGTATTGAATAATATTTCAAGGTCAGTTATGACAACTTTTGCCAAACTTTGCATTTTAGAATATCTACGCTATTATGTACTTTGGAATCAACGATCGTATGATTACACATACTTTGGAATCATTTTGATAACTTGATATAAAATGATTTTATAAAACAAATGAACTAATGTTTCCTGAAACAGTCTATACTTTTGATTGTCTGGAATCTCTAGTTCTAATAGCAATAAGGACTAAAGAGATTTTCCCTTATAGCTTTTTAATTATATAAGTATTTGCAGTATTTTATTATAATTTCTACTGAGACGTTAGTACACATAGAAACTTGAAAACAGAGATACCTAAAATTAAATAACAGGAGCAGAGAGATAGTACGGTGATGAGTGCAGACATGACAGACCTGGGTTTGACCTTTGGTACCACACAGGCTCGTCCAAGGCTGCCAGAGTGATCCTTGAGCACAAAACCAGGAGTAAGCCCTGCCTGAGCTGGGACATGTGACGGAAATATCACTGTATCACTGTCATCCCATTGTTCCTCGATTTACTCAAGTGGGCACTAGTATCATCTCTATTCCTCCCAGCTCTGAGATTTTAGCAGCCTCTCCTTACTCCCAATGATTGGAGGCTCTTTCAGGGTCAAGGGAATGAGACTTATTGTTACTGTTTTTGACATATCGAATACACCACGGGTAGCTTGCCAGTCTTTGCCCGTGAGGGCAGGATACTCTAGGTAGCTTGCGGGCTCCCCGAGAGGTATGTATGTATGTATTTATGCATGTATACATACATATATATGTATATATGTGTATACAAAAGCAAAAAATAAAATGACAAACAAGATTGTTAAAAAGAAAGGAAGAGTGAATACTCATAAAAGCATTGAAGTGCTGGGGACATAACTCAGAGACCTGAGTGACATAACTCAAAATCATTGGGCAAAATCACTCAGCAAGTGCCCTGAACACAGTTTTGGGCTTCCTAGAGCATTGTAGCACTGTAGCACCGTCATCTTGTTTTTCATTGATTTACCCTAGTGGGCACCAATAACATCTACATTGTGACACTTTTTGTTACTGTTTTTGGCATATTGAATATGCCACGGGGAGCTTGTCAGGCTCTGCTGTACGGGCGGGATCCTCTCCGTAGCTTGCCGGGCTCTCCGAGAGGGACAGAAGAATAGAACTTGGGTCGGCCACGTGTAAGGCAAACACCCTACCTGCTGTGCTAATGTTAAAATCAATTTTATTTATTAGATTGTTCAAAAGCAAAAACCACTGAAATTTTAGAAAAACAAGGCTTTCAAGAGTTAAATTGCACATTTAGAGAGAACTGCATGCCAGGATATGTGCAAGTATTTATTTATATTTAAAAAGCACTTCAAATTACTACAACAAATAGTTAAAGAAAGTTTTCTATTTAACTTCTTCTCAATGAACTAAGAAAGGCATGGATAATCTCTAGCAGATTGGGAGTTTGCTATCTAACTTGGAAGAGAGACAAATGTGTTTATATATACACATTTATACATATACATACATATATATGTATATGGACACATACATATGCACAAACATGTAAGATATGAAAATATATGCATGTATATATGTGTGTATATATTATGTATATATACATTATGTATAATCCCAATCATAATCATATATTCATCTTTTTTGCATTTTCACTAAAGGGTATGTGAAACAAAATAAAATTAACTGTTAGTCTGTCACTGTCATCCCATTGCTCATGGATTTGCCTGGGAGCTCTGCTCGAGGTGGGGAGGGAAGCTGGAGCCCACCCCCTCCAAGGGGCCCCGGGGAAGACAGCCAGGCACGCGGGCAAGAGACTCTCTGCATCACTCTCTTCTAGGAGCTTGGTTTTAAGTCTCTAGATGCTGGCCGTTGGTGGGATTACACGGTGCCAGGGTAAATCCCTGGTTGTCTTCCCCGAGACTCTTCAGAGCGGGTGGGCTCCAGCTTCCCTCCCCAAGCTTAGCAAAGCTCCTGAGGCCGAAGACTTCCAGAACCTAGCCATAGCCACGCTCAAGGTTCCTCTTCACACATTAGGACGAGCCTCATGCATGAAGGTACAGGCAGAGGAACCCAGGTGTGTGGGACCTAGGGTTGAGACCTCCAAGCCTGCTCGTATTGGGACCGGGCCTCTTCTGCCCAGATTTCCCATTTTCCAGTAGCTAGGTGGTAATACGACCAGGGACTGCCCCCGGCGCCGTATAATCCCACCAATAGCTCACATCCAGAGACTTTAAACCAAGCTCCTAGAAGCAGCATCTTATAGCCTACTTCTCCCTCTGGGAGAGCTTGGCAAGCTACCGAGAATTTCCTGCCCATATGGGAGAGCCTCGCAAACTCCCCATGGTATATTCACATGCCAAAACCAGTAACAGTGCTGGGTCTCATTCCCCTGACCCTGAAAGAGCCTCTAATGCAGCATTGTTGGGAAGGATGGGTAGAGAGGCTTCTAAAATCTCAGGGCTAGGACGAATGGAGAGGTTACTGAGACTGGTCCAGAAATTCAACGATCAACGGGATGATGATGATGATGATGATAATCATGATAATGATGAATGTATCTTATGTTTCTTGGAGCAATATTTAAAAAATCATATTAATCATTTTTAAAGTTTTTACTCTTAAACAGACTTGTATCACTTGTATCACTTGTCATCCCATTGATCTTCAATTTGCTCAAGCGGGCGCCAGTAACATCTCCATTTGTCCCTGTCGCGAGCTAGTGCAACCCAATGATATCTGCTTGCTCCAGAAAAAGGAAGAGCCTCAAATCCTTCATTCAGGGATTTGACGAAGAAATCTGACCATCTGGTTCGTGGGCAGCCGCGAGGTCTTCTGACGTCCCGTGGAATCCAGTCGGTAACAGCTCTAGTCCAGCGGTTGTCTCTGAATCGCATTACATGATCAGCCCATCTGATTTTTGATGCCTTGGCAAACGAGACAGCATCCCTGTTTTTTGACCGTCAACAGAGGTCAGAACTCCGGATTCCTTCTCTCACTTGAGTGAGACATGATACTCATAGCATAGCTCTTTTGATTCCTCTTTGGGATCCCCTAATAGCATTCTCATTCTGTTTGCATAGGGCCCAGGTCTCTGAGACATATGTTTGTGCAGGAAGAATGGTGGAATCGAAAAGATGTGCCCGGAGTTGGAGGTTCTTCATTCTCTTAACCACTTCTTCAACGCTCTTTGAAGGCATTCACTACCCAGCCACTACCACACTCCAGGCCGCTCTCCGGACACTTGGGCCGAACCTCAAGCACAAGTGAAGCCCCGCAAATCCAGGTAAGCAAAACTTTGCGACTTTGAACTCTAGGTTCAACGAGACCTGGAAACAAGATCCTCTGTCTGCCTCCTCCAATCTTAAACAGACTCCTTCTATAAATTTTTATTTTTATTTTAAATTTGGACTGTGATATCAACCATAGCACATAGGGTAGGGTGTTTTCCTTGCACACAGTCGACCCGGGTTTGATTCCTCCATCCCTCTCAGAGAGCTTGGCAAGCAGCCAAGAGTATCCCATCTGAACAGCAGAGCCTGGTAAGCTCCCCATGCCAAAAACAATAACAGCAAGTTTCACAAAGGTGATGTTACTGGTGCCCACTTGAGTAAATTAATGAACAACAAGAGACAGTGCTCCAGTGCTCCAGTGCATTTTTAATTTATTTTTTCTACATAAAATAGAAGAAAATATATTTTTACATATGTTGCTTGATTTTTCACACTTCCTTCCATTTACATATTTGCCAGTTTGGTAGAATGTGCTTTAAGAAATTCTTAAGTGCAACCGTGACATGTCAAGAAAAAACACAAGTGAATAAAATGAATTCTTTTGTCAAATAGGTTGCATAATGTAGCTGTGCTCCATCTACTACTATATTCTCAGCATTCCCTGATGAGGCAATCATAGTAAAAGCTGTGAAAGCCTTTTAGCGCAGAAGAGCACACGCTATGTGTTTCTGAATGAGTCAGATTATTTATCATCAATATTACTACTGTAATTATAGATAGCAATATACATAATCTGAAGGGAAAGCTTATTATCATAATCGTGAATATACTTGGTATTTGGTTTCCACTTACTTCTCCACTTACGTCTCACACACCCCGTGTCCCTCCCATCCCTTTTACACTATGTCACTTTCACTGTCATCCATTGCTTATCGATTGGTTCGAGTGGGCACCAGTAACATCTCTCATTGTGAGACTTACTGTTACTGTTTTTGGCATATCCAGTACTCCATGGGTAGCTTGCCAGGCTCTACCGTGCGGACTTGATACTCTCGGTAGTTTGCCCGGTTCTCTGAGAGGAACGGAGGAATTGAACACGGGTCGGCCGCATGAAAGGCGAATGCCCTACCACTGTGCTAAAGCTCCAGTAAACTATGTAAATACCATTTGACATTGAGGTCTTGGCTTACATGGAACTGCTTTATCTGGGGCTCTGTTTCTCCATAACTTTGTTCAATGGACTGGATCGACATTGGGAGCGCCACAGAAACAACTACTTGTCCACAAAAACAATCACATTTCACTTTTGAAAGTAAGCTGGCTTTCAACACATAGGACATTTCAGAATACGAGTGCTATATAATTATATCTGTCGGTTAAAAAAATATCTCAGCTATGAGCTTTTATTTATTTTTGGTACAGGATTGACATTCTGGTCTTTCATGTATTGGCGATTCGAAAGGGATTTTGAAATAGTATGCTCTGCATTGCAAGGAGGATGGAGGATCCAATCATTTTGACTCTGTGAATTAGCACTTGCTTCAGTAGTTTATCTTGTTCTAATGATCTATGTGGGATCTGAATATCTGATGTGAATTCTCTGATGTGAGAAGTACTTATTAGTCCAAGTTAGTCGGAGGGACAAATGGGAGTGAGAAGCAATTTCTCTGTCCAGAGAAGGAATGTAATCAATAACTTATTCAATTTAGGTCATGATTAAATAGTCTCGAGTTATCCATTTGTTTATCTACCTAAAAATCAGTCATTTTATCAGTGAATCCAATGCTCTTCAGTTTGATAAATTTACTATTCTATCTTGAATATTATACATGTGATTATTGAACTATCTCCAATGTTCTAATTGAACTGGGATATTCTAAACTTTAGTGATACACTTATGAATTAAAAATGCTGCATTATTAAATTAGAAAATTCTCACATTTTGTCTCTCCTGTTTTCTTTTTCATGTCATTTTCTTATTGGCAGAAAGAACTAAGATGTAAATAATGACAAAACAGTATGTGGTGCTTATAATTTTCTAAGACCTGCATTATTTAAACAAACATAAGTAATTATAGGGCAAGAGCAATAGTACATATGGTAAGGGGCTTGCTTTGCATGTAGTCGGCCTGGGGTTCAGTCTCTAGTACTCCTTATAGACCCCCAGCTAGTCAGGAGTGATCCCTAAGCACAGAGCCAGGAGTAATCTCTGACCACCACTGGTCTGCTCTACCCCTCAAAAAAAATACATATATATAATTAAATGAAAGTCTTGCATGCATAAATAAAATTAAAACCAGGAAAGGTAATGTCTTTCAATTTTTTGTGCCATATCGGCAATTATCTGAAGTAATATTCCATAAATGTTAAAAAACACAATAGACTAAGCAATAATTACTATAGTAATCAAAAACATGAGTAATACAGTTAATGTTAAATCACATTTGTATCTAGTAAGCCAGTGAACAATGAATATGTTAATTGTTAATTGGTATTAAATTGTTCAAAATTAGGTTTTTATTAGTTTTTCCAAAGGCAAAACTAAATTTTATTATTAAAATCTTGATTAATATGGAGAGTCATATTACTTTTCTTATTATTGTGAAAGGACCAGCTTTTAATTTTCATTCATTTTTCTATTCTTTTTCATTTTATTTGTCATGAACTTTAGGTTTAATTTAATTTAATTTAATTTTTTCTTTCTTTATTTTTTAATATGTGAGTCACTGTGAGGGCACAGTTACAAATTTAGCCATCTTCATGCTTGTGTTTCCCTCATACAATGTTCTATAACACATCCCTCCACCAGTGTCCATTCTCCACCACCAATGAACTCAGTATCCCTCCCACCCTCCAATCCCATCCCCCACCCCACCCCACCCCGCCTCTGTGGCAGGGTATTCCATTTTGTTCTCTCTCCTTTTGGGTATTGTGGTATTGCAATAGGGGTATTGAGCGGCCATCGTGTTCAGTCTCTAGTCTACTTTCAGCACGCTTCTCTCTTCTTGCACAGGGTCCCCAAACACATTTTACTTGGTGTTCCCTTCTCTACCCGGGCTGCCTTTCCCCCAGCATTCGAGGCCAGCTTCCAAGCCATGGAGCCAACCTCCTTGTATTATATACTACTATTCTTGGGTTTTAGTCTCCTACTCTGTTATTTTATACTCTACAGATGATTGCAATCTTTCTATGTCTGTCCCTCTCTTTCTGACTCATTTCACTTAGCATGATACTTTCCATGTTGATCCACTTATGTGCAATGTTCATGACTTCATCTTTTCTAACAGCTGCATAGTATTCCATTGTATAGATGTACCGAAGTTTCTTTAACCAGTCATCTGTTGTAGGGCACTCGGGTTTTTTCCAGATTCTGGCTATTGTAAACTGCCACGATGAACATGTAAGTGCAGATGTCATTTTGACTATACCTTTTTGTTTCTCTGGGATATATTCCCAGCAGTGGTATTGCTGGATCAAGTGGAAGCTTGATTTTTTGAGAAGCATCCATATTATTTTCCAAAAGGGCTGAACCAGTCAGCATTCCCACCAGCAGTGTAGAAGGGTCCCTTCTCTTCACATCCTCTTCAACAGCGGTTGCTTTTGTTCTTTTAGATGTGTGCCATTCTCTGTGGTGTGAGGTGGTATCTCATAGTTGTTCTGCATCTCCCTGATGTTTAGTGATGCAAAGCATTTTTTCATGTGCCTTTTGGCTATTCATATTTCTTCCTTAGCAAATTTTCTGTTCAGTTCTTCGCCCCATTTTCTGATGGGGTTGAATGTTTTCTTCTTGTAGAGTTCAGCCAATGCTTTATATGCCCTTGATATAAACCCCTTATCAGATGGGTATTGGGTGAATATCCCATTCTGTAGATTGCCTTTGTATTTTGGTCACTGTATCTTTTGCGGTGCAGAAGCTTCTTAGTTTAATATAGTCCCATTTGTTTCTCTCTGTTTCCACTTGGTTGGTCAGTTGCGTGTCATCTTTGAAGATACCTGTAGCTTCAATATCATGGAGGGTTTTGCCGACCTTGTCTTCAACGTACCTTATGGATTGTGGTCTGATGTTAAATCTTAAGTACTTTCAGTACTATATTGAACAGCAGTGGTGAGACTGGGCATCCTTGTCTTGTCCCTGATGTTAGAGGAAAGGCCCTTAGCTTTTCCCCATTGAGGATAATACTTGCCATAATTTTGTGGTAGATGGCTTTGACTATCTTGAGGAAAGTTCCTCCAAAACCCAATTTGGTGAGAGTTTTTACCATGTACGGTGATCTTGTCTAATGCTTTCTCTACATCTATTGATATGATCATATGGTTTTTATCTTTACTTTTGTTGATATGATGGATTATGTTGATTGATATCCAAATGTTAAACCATCCTTGCATCCCCGGGATAAATCCCACTTGGTCATGTGTATGATCTTTTTAATGAGTTGTTGGATTCTATTTGTTAATATTTTGTTGAGGATCTTCGCATCAGTATTCATCAGGGATATTGGTCCATAGTTTTCTTTTTTTGTGGTGTCTTTGTTTGCTTTTGGTATTAAGGAGATATGTGCCTCATATAAACTCTCTAGAAGGGTTTTTTCAATTTCCTGGAAAAGCTTGAGGATAACTGGCAACAGGTCCTCTTTAAATGTTTGGAATAATTTGCCAGTGAATCCATCTGGAGATGGTCTTTTGTTTTTGAGAATATTTTTGATTACAGTTTTGATTTCCTTGATATTAATGGGTCTATTAGGTATTCCAGGTCTTCTTGGTTCAGTCTTGGGAGGTCGTAGGAATCAAGGAATTCATCCATTTCTTTTAGGTTCTCTTGTTTCGTAGCATACAGCCTTTCAAAGTAGTTTTAGATGAACTTTTGAATCCCCTTGGCTTCTGTCGTGATGTCCCCTTTTTCATTTCTGATTCGGTTTATTAGGGTTCTCTCTCTCTTTCTTTTTGAGTCTTGCTAATGGTTTATCAATCTTGTTTATTTTCTCAAAGAACCATCTCTTGGTTTCATTGACCTTTTGGATCATTTTCTGGGTTTCCATGTCATTAATATCTGCTCTAACTTTTATTATTTCTTTCCTTCGGTCAGGTTTGGGTTCTTTTTTCTGGTACTTTTCTAAGATTTTGAGCTGTGAAGTCAAGCTATCTATATAGGCCCTTTCTTCCTTCCTAAGGAATGCTTGCAGAGCTATAAATTTTCCCCTTAACACGGCTTTAGCTGCGTCCCATATGTTTTGGTAGCTCGTGTCTTCATTCTCGTTTGTTTCGAGGTATCTCTTGATTTCTTCCTTGATTTTCTCCCTGACACACTCATTGTTCAACACCGAGCTGTATAATTTCTAGGTGTTTGCTTTGGTTCTCTGTGTCTGTGTTTGATTACCTTCTATCTTCAGCGCATTGTGGTCTGAAAAGATAGTTGATACAATTTCTATTTTTTCGATTCTATTGAGGTATGTTTTGTGGCCCAGTACATGGTCTATTTTGGAAAATGTTCCATGTGTACTGGAAAAGAATGTGCATTCTTTCTTTTTGGGGTGTAAAGCCCTGTATAAGTCTCTTCCATTTCTTCTTTCAGAGTCAGTGTTGAGTTTTGTTCTTGTCGATCTATCTAGAGATGATAAGGCCGTGTTGAAGTCTCCAGCTATTATTGTGCTGCCAGTTATGTCCTCTTTGAAGTCTGTTAGGAGTTGTTTTAAGTATTTAGCCAGTCGTTCATTAGGTGCATATACGTTTAAGAGTGTGACTTCTTCCTGTTGTACATATCCCTTGATAAATAGAAAATGACCTTCCTTGTCCCTTTGAATCTTTTTCCACCTGAAATCTATGTTGTCAGATACTAGTATGGCCACCCCAGCTTTTTTGAGGGAGTTCTTTGCCTGCAGGATTGTTTTCCATCTTTTGACTTTGAGTCTGTGTTTGTTCTGATTGTTCAGGTGTGTTTCTTGCAGGCAGCAGAATTTTGGGTTTAGTTTTGGAATCCATTTTGCCACTCTGTGTCTCTTAATTGGTGCATTTAGGCCATTGACATTGAGAGATTATTGTCATGGGGTTTTGTGCCATCTTCCTTTGGGGTTTGTTGTTCTTGTGGGGTTCTTCCTTGTCTTACAATAGCCCCTTTAGTCCTTCTTTTAAGTTTGATTTTGAGTCTATGAAGTTCCTGAGCTGTTGTTTATCCGAGAAATAGTGTATGGTTCCTTCGAGTTTGAGTGAGAGTTTAGCCAGATAAAGTATTCTTGGTGATGAGTTCATTTCGTTGAGTTTTTCCCCTATGTCCCACCATTGTCTTCGGGTTCGGAGGGTTTCCTCTGATAGGTCTGCTGTAAATCTAAGGGGTGCTCCTTTGAATGTGATTTCCTTCTTTGACCTTGCTGCTTGCTGTATTGTGTCTCTATCCACAGCCTCCATCATTCTGACTATGATGTGCCTTGGAGTCTTTTTATTTGGGTCTCTTTTTGCTGGTACTCTCCGGACTACTTGGATCTGGATGCCTGCCTCCTATAGCTCTGGGAATTTCTTAGCAATGATGTCTTTCACTGTGTTTTTTTTTCATTGGGGTTACTTCCTTGTGCTTCTGGTACTCCAATGATTCTTATGTTGTTCCTCTTGAGGTCATCTCCTAGGACTCTGATTCGCTCTGGCCATTTTGAGGTCCTTTGCCATTATTTGTTGTTGCCTGCAAGGTTTGTGCAGCTCATCTTCGAGCTCACTGATTCTGTCTTCGTCTGTAGTCATTCTACTGTTGAGGGCTCCTACTGAGATTTTTAATTCATCTACCGATTCTTTTATTTGTGTGACTTCCATTTGTAGCTTTGAAATTTCTGCTCTTATTTCTTCCTGCATTTTCTTGGTGGACCGATCCAATGCTTCATTTATATCCTCCCTTAATTTATTGAATGTCTGTTCCATGGTTTCTTGGAGTACATCGACTCTCCTCAAGATTTCCTCTCTTAATTCTTTTTCTGAAAGGTCGTATAGGCGGGTAGCCCCTGTTGAGGTTTGTGGAATCTTTTCTTTATCCTCTCTTCATGGAGGGGATTTTCACTGTTTCTTCATATTGATATGAAAGTATAGAGTTGGAGCATTCTCGTTGTCTATCCCTATTCCCTCTTGCTGCAGGAGAAGGGGCTCTGTTTGCGCTAAATTGATAATGGTAGCCTTGTTCCTGTTCTAGAATTCTTCCTTACTCTCAGGCATTCATCCTGATTTATGTGGGGCCCCTAGTGAAGGTTTAAAGCCATGTTCTCCTTGCAAAGTTTCTATTGTTCATGGATAGGTTTTGTGAAGTTGAATAAGCTAATAGACTATTGACATAGAGTGATTGAGATGGCCAGGGTATTTTTCAAAGAAACAGGTTATACAGATTATTCTAAGAAAAGTAGTAACTGCGGCTCGTGAGTGGTCGCAGCTCTGGCAGGAGGCCACGCCCCCTCTGAGACCACGCCCCCTGAGATAAGGGCCGCGCCCCCAGTAACCACTTGGGACAGTGGCAGTGCTCAGGTCTGGGAGGGAGGTCCTGGGACAGCCGGGAAGGGTGGGGCCGCGTGAGAGTCGTCCAAAGCCCAGTTGGAGGAGTTCACGGTGGGCTGATTACCTGCAGGACAGGGGCGGGGCAGTTGGGGAGCGAGCAGAGAGGCGTGGCGAAGAGCTAGGCTTGATTTTACTTACTTTCCTTTATTCTACTTAAATTGACTGTATTGTGGATTTCTGTTCCTCATTTCTTACTATGGAAACACAGATCATTTATATCGGACCTCTGTTAAAAACTAATAAGCATTTATATCTGAAACATTGCAAAGTACACTGGCACATTTTAATAAGGCATTTTAATTTTCATTTTATTCGAAATATTTTTTCAGTTTCCCATTTTATTATTTTCATTTCATTTAGTAGTGTTATTTAATTTCTAATTCTTGGAGAATTTTCAAATGTCTTTTTTCATTTTACATAATTGTTTTGTCAAAGATCACGTCCCATGAAAGGTACAACCACAATTTAATGGGACACTTATTTTATCAACCTGATTTTTGCCTGACTGATAAGCATGTCATATGACTTATATGCGTTCATTATAAATTTATTGAGAGAAATATTCTATGAATATTCATTCGATCAAGATGGTTGATGAGGGTCAATCAGATTCTCGTTGTCTGGGTACTCTATTACAAAGTCCTGTTGAAATGTCTTCCTAAAATTGTGATTTTATTTGTTGTGCTTTCTGTTTCATCACTTTTTATTATGTCCACTTCAAAACACTTTTATTACATTCATAAACGCTTAGAATAATTATATCTTTTGATTAATATTTAAACATTTTGCTATAAAATTCCAATCAATATTTATTTTAAAAGTTCATTATAGATTTTTTTGGTTTGAGGGCCACACCCTGCTGCCCTTAGGGCTTATTCCTGAATATGTCTGTGCTCAGGGATCATTTTTATTGTTCTCTGGGAACAATATACAGTGTTGTCAATCAAACAAATTCAACTGTATATAAGGCAAGCACCTTACCAGGTGTACTGTTTCTCTGCCTTCACAATGAGTATATATTATATTATCTGCCAATTTTTTTCTGTGGGTTATGTAGCTATTCTGATTTTCGTAACGTTTTGACTATTGTTGTTACTACATGTTAATTATTTTGTTTAAATTTTATGCAAATTTGGGTTCAAAATTTAGATAGAGTGTTTTTTAAAATCTTTTCAAATTTGGGTTTTAATACAATTTAATATGTTTGGTCAGACAGTTTAGCCCTTGAATAATTAATGTAAGTACCAAATGTTTAGAGCTTATATGGTACCCAGTTACTTATTTTCTATAGCTTTTATTTTATTTCTTCCCCTACTTTCTTGTCTTCTTTGAATTTACAATTATGTCTTAACTTTTCATTTTATCTTCTACATTGCCTATTAACATTCTTAGTTTTAAAATTAGGTTGTCTTTTTTATGTTTATAATGCCGATTTTACTATATTGAATCTCTCTTCAAATAATAATAGTTCTTTATGTGTGAATACTATACAATATAATTGATAACCTCCAAATGTGCACAATTTTATTCTTATATTTTTATTTCTGAGGCTAAAGTGAAATCTAATATCTTAGTTTAAATACCCATATCTTAAATTGCCATTGTTTTTCTTTAAAATGTCTCTTAAAATATTTTAAAGATAGAATAAAGCTTTTCCCTATTCATAAACTCTCTATTTCTAAATGGAGCTATTTTTTCCAAGATTCCATCTGGTGTTTTTTTTTTCTGTGTGAAGTACTTCCTTTAACATTTTCCATAGAGCAGATCTGATGGCACTGTTTCCTTATAGCTTTTACTAAAATTGTTTGTATGGATTAAGGTTGTTCTTTATATTCTCTCTCAAAGAAAAGCTTGAATTTTAAAAAACCATTTCATCTATAGTGCTCATTTTTAGAGGACTGTTCAGGTTGTCCTTGGCTCACACTTACTTTTTTGAAAACTCCTTTATCCATCACACTACTCCGTTCTGAATTTCACTATGGAAGTGGCCAGAGCCTGCAAATTCCCCACTTTAAACACACCTACATTTTCTTCAATTAATTGTCCATGTAATTTTGTTGTTGTTTTTTGAATGATGAAGTCCAGCAATTTTAGTAACGTATTACTCATTATTCACAAGTAAAAGTCATTTATTCCCTTAATTTACTAGATGCTCTTTCATTTCAGGATATTCTTAATTTTAAATATTTGCTATTTGTAATGATACTTGGACTCAATTTTCCAGATACTAAATAAACTTTGTGCTATACCAATAATTTTTCTCTTGCCTAAAATGAATGTATTTCACACATTTTGTTAACTCTCTCATTTCCAATTTTTATGCTTTTATGTGTTAATGTTTTTCTCTCTCTATTTCTGATTTTGGCTGGGTCATGACATCTGATAGTGCTCAGGACTTATTCCTGGCTCTGTGTTTACGGATCACACCTGGTGATGCTTGGGGGTTCATATGTGGTGCTAAGGATCAAACTGGTGTTGACTACATGTAAGGCATCATTTTACTACCTGTATTATCTCTCTGGGGCATCCATCCTTTAATTTTATTTTATGATAACTTTATTTGTATGACACATTTTCCTTTGGCACCTCTAATTTGTACTTGCATTTACACATTTTGTTCTTACCTTGAAAATGTTGATTTTTCTAACAATTCCTGCATAAAACAAAAGTTTGTTCATGCAAATTAATATTCTGGTGATGAGCAGATTTCTGTTACTAAGTTAAGTCATGCTGTAATGATGTTCTTATTTCTAACCTACTTTATGAATAGAAAGTTCTTCCTAATTATTTTTCCCAGGTTCTTGTGGCAGAATAAAGAGGAGCAATGTCAAAGACTCCTTCTCTTTCTATTGTTTACATGATGCCTTGCATAGGACCATATCTTCTGCATTTGCAAAATTTATGTCTGTAAAGTTCATAAAAATGTATTAATTCTAATATTGCTTCCATTACTCTCTACAGATTCATACCACTTAAATTCTTTATTTTATCTCTATTACTGCATTTTAATATTCATTTCTAAATTCAGGAAATCTCTTCTATTTAATTGTCTAGAAATTTGTTGATATTGATCTGACAGTGTGTGGACACTTCTTCCCATGGTTCTTTCTAGATACAGAAGTGACTTTAGTATCCTGCACTTGATTTAGTCTTACTGTTAGTTATCCCAACGTTTGATTTTGCTGATTTTTTTATTATTCTTCCTTCTTGTCTTTGTTCTAAATTTCCTGGAGTCTGATTTTAAATGTTTTTACTAGAATTATCCCTTAAAATTTTATCACTGTATGATTTTACTTATTTTATGATAAGAAAATTGATAAAAATATGTGCTGTCAGAAAACTGTAGCTTCCAATTGTATTTTCACTGATTTTTCCACTATTTTTACTTCATCCTGTGCTTTTTGGGCGGAGGAAAACTTTCAAAGTGCTGAATTTAAGAAGTAACAAAATCCCAGAAATATACAAACCTGATTTTACAACTCATGTAAAGTCCAAAGTCCTTCAGCCTTGCTCACAAGCACTGCATTGTGTAACTGTAGTACAGTTTTTCACAGGCAAAATTAAGAACAGAATATGAAATATTGCACAAGATATTTGTTTTAGAGCACAGCAGAGCATGTGAATTATCCAGTTATATAAAATTCTCACTCAAACCCAAACATTTCAGAAGTCTTTTTGTCTTTTATGTAAAAACATTAAGGAACTGAGAACTATGGAGAAACGGAAAGAGGTAGGAGCATGTAGAGAGCATTTGGTAAATTTGATTAAGACCAATGTATTTGACAGTCTTTCATGTAATAAAAGTCCCCATGGGAAAAATTGATTGACTTATGTAAATTCTAATTAGCATAAAATTAGCATATTTTGAAAACTATACAATACTTTGCTTTAAAAGAACTTTAGAGCTTATAAATCCCTGACTTTTTCCTTCTTTCCATATGTGTACTTTGATATGTCTCCTCTGCATACATATATACCATTGAAGACAGGTTTCAAGCAAATTCGTCATGTGCAAGGAATTTTGAAAAGTGTAGCAAAGACTGATTATAGATTTGCCTGATAATCAGATATATCTTGTTTCCATGGTGATTAATCCAGAGCCCAATTTCTAACCTATTATTCACATTACACATGGCAAAATTGAAATATATTGCTAATCTTATGGTCTATAAATCATTAAGTCATAGACTTGAGAAGCCTAATATCTTATTCAGTAGTTTTTGTGGTGTGCATGTACATGTACATGTGTGCTTTCTCTGGGAAGCAGGGGCAAAGACAGGAATGGGAGTGAAGAATGAGATTTACTAGTGTTCTGTAAAAAATATATAATCACTTATGAAAATATAATACGGAAAATAATATCCCACCTTCCTCAGCTCTCAGGTTTTCCCATGCAGTTTAATATTGTCTATAGTTTTGAGAATAGTATCACTTTTTGCCAAATGATTAATTCTTTTGTACTTAGGTCACCTTGCAGGCTTTTATTAACTAAATATACAATAGATTCTGATGCTAACAAGTTTAGACTATAGAAACTACTTTCTTCTGCCTCCATTATTTAAAGGTGTTATTGCTCAAATTTGGGACTCAAACTGGCAGAGCAGAACCTGAAAGTAAGGGGAATTTTATCCCCAGGATATGGAGTATATTTTATATTTCTTTTTGTTTTCTTTTAAAATCTATGAAAACTGTTTGGTTCACACAGTCTATGAAATTGATCTTATAATAAAGGAACTTGCTATCTGTAGAGAATGTAAACAGTAATGAAATCAGCTAGATTCAGTTTGATTTTTATTAGCACCATGAACTGGCAATTTTAAACAATTACAATGATAAAATATACCTCTGGGCCAGGATGGAAAGCTCCCAACATCTGCAGTCCCGTCAATACCCCGCTGCCTGAGAAATAATTCATCAGTCTTTATGTTGATGTTGCTTTAATCATTTTAGCTCCCTGAATCTGGATCTTGATTCATTAGAAAGCTCCTGGGAATGCTATTCTCCAAATGGAATTCTCTGATTCTTCCATTTTCAGATGCACAAGTTTCTTTCCATGTCCTCCATAATTAAGGATCCCCTTGATGTAGATTTCTTTAGTCATGCTTTCTTGCCTTTATTATCTGAAATGTGCATTGTTTTCTGGAATTCAAGCCACTGTTAGCGACTCTCTGAACTTTTCAGTTCTTTTCCCCTTGCATACTGAATTGCTTTATAGTTTTAGCAATGGCAAATCTTATCTTTACATTTTTCAATTGCTGATTTATTGGAGTGGATAATTTGCTTATAGAGAAATGGGAAGTAGAGAGCTTCCATTTACCCCAAATCTCATCTTCCACATTTTCTATCAGTAATATGGTGTGTTAGTGTGGCAGGTATTTTGCTAATATGACTGATGACTAAAAATTGATGCATTTTTAGTAAAATAAATTCTATAAAACAATTTAGGGTCCTTCTTTATTTGTTACATCTTATGGGTATTTACAAATGCATATTTTCCTTAGACTAAAATTATAATATTATATTGCAGTTTAATACAGAATGGTTTTACTGTTCTAAAATGATCTTTGTCTCATATATTTATCTTTCCCTCCGAACTGCAGATCTGTATAATGTCTCCCCACCTTTGTCTTTACCAGAGTGTTCTCCTGTTGGGCCAGTACACGACATTATATTTTTCAGACTGACTTTTTATACTTAGCAGTATGCATTTAGATTCTTCAAACTATTTTTGCAACTTGAAAACTCTTTTTCGTAATGCTGCATGAAATGTATTGTGCGGGTGTACAAAATTTACTGATTTGCTTACTAAACTCTGTATTGACTGCTTCCAAGTTTTAACAATTCTGAATAAAGTTACTCACATATCCAGCTGGGAGTTTTTGCATAGAAAAAACTTTTTCACTACTTTGAATAAATATTGAAGTCATAATTATGATATCATATGGTAAGAGCCTGGCAAGCTACTGAGAGTTTCCCGCCCGTGTGGCAGAGCCTGGAAAGCTCCCCTTGGCATATTTGATATGCCAGAAACAGTTACAAAAAGTCTCACAATGAGATATTACTGGTGCCCGCTCGAGCAAATCAATGTGCAACGGGATGACAGTGATACAGTGATGGTAAGAATAGTTTCGGTTGTTCTATTTTTTGTTTGTTTGAGCCCCAGACCAGGACTCTCCATTCTTACCCCTTTCTCTGTGCTCAGGGATCACTCCTAGCCATGCTCAGGGAACATATGTGGAAACTGGGGTTAAACCTAGGCCAACCACATGCAAGACAAGTGTCTTACCTGATGCACTATTGCTCTAAACCAAAATGTTGAGTTTTCTAAGAAACGTTTAAATTATATTAAAAGAAGATATACTGTCTTGGATTCCTAACAGCAATAAAGGAGATTGCTTTACAATCTTATAGTAGTGTTTTGGATTTCAGTAATTTGTTTTAAAATGCAATCATAATGATATGTGATGGTCGGTACAATTATTTTCTTGCTTCATTTATTATTTATTCATGGAGGGGTTAGGCGACAGGTAATGCCTAGGGGAAACTCCCAACTCTGTGCTCAGAGGTGACTCTTAGAAGTGCTCAGGGAACCATGAAGTGCCAGGGATGAAACCAGAATAGTCCTACATCATCACAAAAGAATTGGTGGCCAATTAGCAACATGAGAATAAAAACAATTTTTTTCTTTCAAAACTACCCTCTTTGTGAACATTTAGAAATCAATGAGGTATTGACACGTCAGCTCAAAGACAGTGTATGTAATGTGAATCTGAAAGGTAAATCAAGGACTGGGCAGACAGAACAGTGTGGAGGATTTTTGCCCTGCACACGGCCAATGAAGTTCATTTCCCAGCACTGTGTATGATTCCCTGAGCTCTTCGAGGAGTGGGCCCTGAACACAGAACCAGAATATGCTCTCAACACTGCTGGGTGTCGTACCCAAGAAATAAACAAACAACAAAGCTATACCAATATATTTTCGCCCAAGTAGTGTCATCTCTTTCATCCTCTCATTCTTTAACCTGCAAACTGTGTCATCCTAAGCTCGAAGATTAAAGAAGAGATCATTTTAGGAGGAGAAAGGGAGCAAGCCTCATACTTGTCTTTTGGGGGCTCTCAGAAAAAAATATTAAGAAGGGCAAATAAATAAAGAAACATAAGTAAGTGCTTCGAAGTCATGAGTCTCTATTTAAAAAGAGGATTATACTTTTTCTTTCAAAAAAATTTCAAAGCAGGAAGCACGGGTCAGTGTTTCATATTAAATACACTTAAGAAAAGTCTAGCAAGTATGTCTCCAAGGAGAGGATGGTGGGAACACTTTCTGAACTGTACTCAGAAAAGGAAGAATGAAGCTGAGTAGAGAGGTCTAGTCAAGGAGAACAGGGCATATGCACGAGTGAAACGTGACTTGTTCTGTTTGTGGATGCCAACTTGGACCTTATATGGAGATAGAGAGCCAGGAATGTCACAGGTTACTTTGGGCTCTCCTGCCAAATGTATAAAAAAGGACTTATACCCTCTGCTATAAAAGAGGATTGAAATAAAAATTTTGGAGGGACAGTTGATATTCCAAGGTTTAACTCCTGACTTCTATTTTTTTTTAAGAATAAGAGGACAGTGGTTAATAATTGGAATTTAAGTATACTCACCACAAGCAGCATTGAATATAAAGAACTTAATACATTTGGAAGTTTCTTAATTTAGAACATTTAACTGAAATTAAGTAGTAAACTTAGAACAAATCATCTGTAATTTTAGATAAACACTCAGGACACTTGGTTGTATTTTTTTATCTTTTTGGGCCACACACACACTGATGCTCGGGGGTTATTCCTGGTTCTGCACTCAGAAATTACTCCTGGTGGTGCTTGGGAAACCATATGGGATGACAGGATCCCATATGGTCAGCTGTGTGCAGGGAAAATGCCCTACCTGCTGTACTATCTCTCCGGCCCCAACTTGGTTGTATTTTTGGAATTCAAATACTACATGGCTAGATCTTATAAACAAAGTGATCTAACACCAATTACCCAGTAATTAGGAAGGGCATAAATACTACACTAATAGGGGCTGGAGAGATTTTACAGTAATTGGCCACTTTCTCTGTAGGCGGCTGTCCTGGGTTCAATCCCGAGTATCCCATAAGGTCCCTTGAGCGCAGCTGGGAGTGATTCCTGATAGAAATGTGGTTCATACAAGTACCTTAAGTAATAAAAATCCCTGAGTTTCCCAAATAATTTGAGTCATATGCTCAGAGTGAAAGTCTTTTTTATACAGAGACTAATCACATCATTGCCAGGACATTACACATGAATTGTTGTAAAGAAATTGACAAAGAAACTGTTGGAAGTGGTGATGTCTATAGGTAAAGATTCAGGTCGCAGGATATTTCATGGAATACCATATGCTATTTGTGTGCCATCGTGTCACTTATGATCCAGTAAGCAAGAAAAGGTCATACTTCAGTTTAAATTTGGAGCAATTTGGTGCTAGTGTAAAATTCCTTAGTGAATTGGGTATTAGAAGTGCAAAGGTTTAGTCTATTAAGGTCACTGAAAAGTTATGACCTGAGAAAATAAGCTTGTGGGCAGAGTAAAAAGCATTTTAAGAGTGATAAGACCGTGTTTTGGGTGACAGCTTTTGGATTGAATGATGCAATACTGTTTTCTCTCCATGTTCCTTTTATTCATTTGAGGAAAATAGTGGAAGACATAAAATAGTGACATTGAGAATATTGAATACACATACAACATAGATAATAGTTTGAAAAATGGTACTCTAATTCTCAGTGGAGCAGAAAAATAAAGACGGAAATATTGAGTACTGAAAAAAAAATATTGTTGTATTATGTTCAGTACTTATTCTGAGAATTATGTTATATACTCTGAGAATTAGAGATAAAATGAACTATTGTGCAAGTTGAGAAAATCTAGGGGAGGTATTTTGCAGCATGTTACAGAAATATGTTTTTATGAATATTGATCAAAGAAATCTAAACTTCAGTATAACACTAGCACTTAGATAAATAATGTGAGCAAATAAATGTACAATGTTCTATCATAAAAAATTATGGGAATTTAAAGAGTAGCATTGTGATAACTGAGTTCTTTTTTCATACAGCTACTATTAAAATTAGGATTTGTTTAACTTTCCACCCAAAATGAATTACATAAAAATGTAGGAAGGACTCAATCAGATTATTCTGCATGAAAAGGCTTAAAATGCTGCAATACTTTACCTGCTAGAGCCCCTGCTATGTTGAGTTATGGCAGTGTAGTATAAATTCTTAATCCAAGTAAGTCACTATATTTAAATGGCCTGTCAACTACTCCTTGTTCAGCAAAGTGCCCCTGCTCACACACACACAAAAGTCAAAATATTGTTTGGTTTTGTAGTTAAATATCAAAAGCAGTTCTTTAATAATTTTCACATTCAACAATAGATGTGTGGTTGACTTGAAACAGTTTCAACTGATGTTCCATTAGGATTGGAAGTAGTGCAAATAAATTTTAGTATTGGACTTTACTCTTTCAATTTAGCGAAACTGAAGAGTACATTTCTCCCCTACCAAATATTTTAAACCAAAAATCAATAAGAGTAACAAATAATCTAAGGCCAGAGGGATAATTTAGCAGGTAGGGTGTTTTTCTTGCAATTTGCTAGGCAGATTAGATTCCCAGCATCTCATATAGTCCTCTGAGCGCTACCAGGAGTGATCCTCAAGTGAAGAGCCAGGAGGAAATCCTGAGCATCATTGATGCGGCTCCTCAAAAAATAATAACAAATAATCCATTGCCAAAATTTTTATGATTACATTAATGTACCAAAAACAGAAAGATATCAAAAATATTGCTAAGTTTATAACTTATCTACAAATTTCAGCTATGCCTAGATTTATAAGAAAAAATGTAAACTTGAGACAGCATGGTCGAAAATAGTGTGAACATAAACACTGTGTATGTGAAATTCTGGTGGTCAGAGGAAGGTTACTGGATGGGAAAACCCCATCATCATCCTGCAAATTGACTACAAGGAAGGAGAGCAGTAGATGGAGTTACATAAGCACCAGGGAAGCTGCCCTTTACCAAAGATCAACTAAGTGAAAATGAGTTTGCTAAGTCCTGGGTCTTCTTAGAGTTTCGTGTGTGCTGAATCCTGGAATTCTCACAATACTACTTTAAGATAGACACTTATTGATTCCATTTTAGTTTACATACCTGTCTAAAGGAAGGAATGGAAGGAGATTCATCATTGATTACAACTAGATGATTCCCTGCCATCACTACCCTTTCTGCTAGCAACTGAGGTTGGGTTTTTTTTTTTCAAACTCTGGGTATGATGCTAGAGGAAGAACCTGGGTCTTATACACGCAAGGCTTGTACTTTATCACTGAATCAGATTGCAGTTTCCATTCTCAATTGAGTTTCCAGAATCAACAGCATTATTCTAATCTTATCTTTGCTTTATTTGATTTTTTAAATTTTGTTAGGTTCTGAAGTTTAGTTCACCATCTTCTGTGATGTAAAAAGTTTTCACTATGTAATTAAAATATGTTAAACATATTAGGTTTAATTTTATGAAAACTGAAGATCAGAGTTATCACTTTATATATAACTGTTAAATAGCTTAATCTCTTAAAGTTTAATTTTATCTAGTTTAATCTTTTCTTCTACCAAACAATGAGAGATTAAATGAGCAATGACCATACTACCTAATTGTCTTGAAAAATAATCCATATTTCTCAGTTTTGACCCAGGTGTCATGGGGATCAATTTTAAGTATATCTTTGTCAAATCTGTATTCTACGTCCTTATGCATCTTCACTGTTTTTTTTTTACTAAAGATAGTAACAATGTAGACCATAAAACTACTTTAACCTTATTTTAATTATTTATTTACTTATTTTGCAGGCGATTGGGGTTGTATCTAGCAGTGCTTGGAAGTGATTCCCAGAAGTACTTGGAGAAGATTGTGATGCAGGGTTCAAACAGGATCCGAAGCGTATAAGAACATGCTGCACCACTGTTCTCTGTATGCTCTCCAGATGAAAACTCTTCTTATTTCCTAATTCAGCTTATGATGAGTCTTATGAAGATCACTCAGTTACCATTTTCAGTGAAAGATAAAATAAAATCTAAAAGACCGCATATACAGTTGTCATCCCTGATGTTTAGGTTGTTCAGGTTGTCATCCGTGATGTTTAGGTTGTTCAAAGTCATTTATGTTTTGTATGTGCAGATAAGTAGTAGCGTTTGACAAATGTGATTGCCCTAAACAAAGGCCATCCTCACACACTTATTAGAATTGCTCAAAGGAAGTAAAAAAATTACCTATTTACATTGCTTTTGATCCTATAGGTATTTGAAATTATTCATTTTTCTTTGTTGATATATGGTCTCCTGAGAATTTTAATGGCCATGGTTGTATTAGAAAACAATGAACTAAATTTTTTAAAAAGGGAGGAGGTGCAGAGAGTAAGAGAGAAAGGTGCATGCCTTACATGAAGCCACCCTTGGCTCAATCCCTGGTACCTTATAAACTCCCCAGATTCCTCCAGGAAAGATCCCCAATTACAGAGCCAGGGATAAACCCTGAGCACTGCAGCTTCAGCTCAACCCCCCAAAAGTAACTGGAGAAAAGTTTTTTCCTCCATGTTTGTATTCTGTTGAGTTTACCTGGATGTACAATATCCAATATTATAAATTAGGCAATTTTCAGAAAGCAGCCTCAGTCCGCCAACCTTTTAGTGTGCATCAGACAATAAATAACATTCAATTATTTGGTGCCCTTTAAAGCTATTTTACATTTAAGGATACTAACATGCAGAGTAATCAAGAAATACATAAGAACAAATGAAAAAAATAATTTACTTCTTTCTGGGGTAAGTATTGTAGCTTAGATCTTGACTTAAACCAGTGTCATCCTCATTAGAAACTATGCAATAAACAAGATGCTGCTGTATTTTTCAGAAAATGTGCAAATTCCCCATGCTAGCATATAATCACGGGAAAAGCTTCACAGGAAAAAGTGCCTTCAGATCTAAAATTCTGACCTTCATCTTTTCCAGGGGGCATTTTTCTCTTAGTTGAGGTTTCTCTTTCTTCAGCAGTGTCCCAGTTGACCTCATCCTCTTAAATGGGTATTATTCTTTTTTGCCAACCACTACCTCCCAAATTTTGCTTCCCATTCTAGTTTTTATGATATCTATCAAATTCCAGAAAAAAACCCTTCATTTTGTGTCCCAAGACCTATCATTTCTAACTAGTCTTCACTATGTGTTGGGGAAAGAAAGGGGTAGATTAAAGTTAAGAATATTTGGTGTAACTATATATATTTTAAACACAGTACCTTCTACTGGAGAGATATTACAGTGGTTAGAGCACTTGTCTTGCACAGGCAAACTTCGGTTCAATCTCTGGCATCCCGGATGGGTCTCCAAGCAGCACCAGGAAAGATCCATGAACGCAGAGCAAAGAAAATGCCCCAGAACAGCTTGGAGTGGCCCCCAAACAAACAAATCACATTGTCTTGGATATAATAAACAAAGACAATCATGAAAAAGTAATGTTAGGGTGGGGGCCGAATGATAGTACAGCAGGTAGGGCATTTGCCTCCCATTTGGCCAACCTTGGTTCAACCCTGGCCTCTCATATGTTCCCTGCCCCCCCCCCCCCGCCTGGCCCAAGCATCGCCAGGAGTAATTCCTGAGCGCAGAACCAGGAGGGAGTAACTCTTGAGCATTGCAAGGTGTGAACCGAAAGGAAAATGAAAAAAAATAAAGTTAGGGTAGTAGGAAAACATTGGTTTGTCCTTTCTCCTTTGCCATAGGGAACTTAGGTTTATCGGGCTACACCCATCTCAGTGCTCCCGAGTCACTCCCGTTCCGTTGGTTATCTGTAACCTCTTTGTGCTCTGCTTCCCCAACCGGTGTATCACCTTTTTCAGTTTTTGAAGTAAAACAGATTTTATTTGGAGGGTTTTAAGGTGTGGAGGGAGAGTGGGTGGAAGAGACAGCAACACACTCAAGAGAGAACTTGGGCTTATTCAAAGGTGGAGAGAGCCCCTATACACATCCTAGCATTAGACATGAAGGCATGAAAGCCCACATCTCAAGAGGGGAGATTCGGGCGACACATGTGCTCAGGCGCCACATGTGCTTGGCCATGTGGGCACAAGAAGCACATGGGCTCGGACAGCATATGTCTCAGTCTATCACCTTTTCCCCTAATCAGACTCTGTTAACTTGTAAGGACGCTGGACTTGTATTCATAATTTAAATATTGTTTTTCTCCTTCTCTTATGTCCTTTTGCGTATTTCACTCTAAAGCAGTGTCCTTTCTGTATAGACACAGGAAGACAGTTAATATTATGCTTTTATAACTTAGGAGTTAATTGACTCCAAATAATATTCACTCCTGGGCATCTGCTTTCTCAATTTAAGCCTTAGTTTCCCTTCGTTCCTAGCACCCCAAATGCAGGGTCTCAACGAGGGACTGGATGGACCCAGGGCAAGCTGTGAGTTACCCTGGCATTGAAATGGGCCAGGCCAAAGTACCACAATACTTTTTTTTTTTTTGCTTTTTGGGTCACACCCACAATTCTCAGGGGTTACTCCTGGCTCTGCACTCAGGAATTACTCCTCGCAGTGCTCAGGGGACTCTATGGGATGCTGGAAATCGAACCCAGGTCGGCTGCATGCAAGGCAAATGCCCTACCTGCTGTGCTATCACTCCAGTCTCAGTACATCAATACTTAACTATAAGTTAACAGAATGGTCATGGACAAATTCTGTCATGATCCAAAAAGTAACAACTGAATTAGGACCCTGCTAGAGTTAGGAAACACTAATCCGGCCTGAGCACTGTAGTCTGAGCTCCGTAGCGAGATGGTCCCAGGAGAGCAATCCTGTAAGTTTAACGCTTCTCTTATTGTGTCCATACAAAATGACTAATATTATGAATGTTTATATGTTTGCTGGACTAGGGAAAGGAGAAAAACACCCATAAATGAAATTTCACTCTTGGGTGGGTATTCTTACTGAATGAGAATCTGTCCTAGAGGAAGCTTCCCCTGAGGGAAGGACATTATCTCTGTTGATTGTCTGACCACACCTGTGTGTAACTGTTACCCCAATACTTCATGATTTGGGATTTAACTAAGGTTTTAAGAGTGGGCTGGGGGAGGCAGAACCAGGAAGGAGAAGTATGAAGGGCAGGACCCAAGAGGAGGATGAGGGGGATTGGAGAAGGGGGTTCCGGACGAGGAAGAGAATGGAGAATGGAATGGAATAAACTGCAACTGACACCAACCAGCCTGGCCCTCATTCCCTCCTTCGTCTGCCCATCACCATCAGTCGCCCTGTGGTGGGAAAAACAGTGTGAGACCACCGAACGCTGGTGGCAAGAGAGAGCGAGCCACCACGACCTTTCAAATTTACTTTTTGAACACACAGGAGTGATATCTACATCTATGCATTATGTCTAAATCACATCTTCTGTTCTTGAAAAACTGTTCTGTGCATGGGGGAAAGTAGTGAAGAAATAAATGGTACTTATTCTCTAAAGATGCTGTCTTTAGAGCGGGAATGATGAACACAGAGAGCAGAGGAAGATGCCTGAGTGAATATGTTCCTTTAGTAAAGAAATCAGCTTATGGAACAAGGACCTGATGACAATCCTAGTGGGATGGGATACATTTGTTTGATCAGGGTTCATCTAACAAAATTAATTCTATGGGTCCTGATACCTGAATATAAAGGTCATTGCGATCATTCTTATAGACTCAAGGTCTCCTCATCTCCTGTGGCCTGGCTGACTTTATGTGATATCAAATCAGTTTCCAGGGTCCAGTTTAACACCAAAAGATATTGATTCTTTAGTTTAGGCAAATCCTAAGCAGTTTTGGTGTTTCCACATTTCATTTGTGGCCATACAGGAGTGAAAGGGCACTTCTTGAAGACATCTTAGGAAGTGAAACCAGGGGTCTCTTTGCTGGGAGAGGGAACACACTCAGAGCAGTTGGTCAGAACAGCAGACATAGAAAAACACTGATCTCAGAACACCAATATGCATTCACCCCAAGTAGCGTCTCTGTCTGGACTTTTCCCAAATAGGGAAATAAACCTCTTTTTCTTAAAACTGTGGGATCTAAAGTACCCCTAAATGATGCACAAGTGACCCAATAATGTTTGTGAACATGTTTTTTTTTTGAGGGAGTACTTACTAATTATCTATTGGCTATGAACCATTTTTTTAAATAGACAGCATGGTATTCTAGAGACCAGGAATTAGAGAAATGGTTAAAAAAAATGGGGCTGGGTTACTAAGATGAAACGTAACTACTGGAGGTATTGTCCAAGGAAAATATTAATAGCTGCACTTAGCTCTTCTGGTTTACAAAGCTTTTAGTAAGCCACCATTATAAATTTAGACAATTTCTTTGAGCCCAATAGGTTTGGTTCTTTCCCTGTCACTGATACATTACATATTTGGTGAGTATATGCAAGCCTTTAACAATTATTTTTCATTAACTTTGAGTAAATACCCTATTCATAATCCTATGTGTTAAAATATAGGTGTGTCTAGAAGCAATTGTTTTGTTTAAGATTTCTACATATATATCAGAAAGTTCAATTACTCTAAATTTCACTCACCTAAAAATCTCAATTAACTTATAATAAGCAGATTAGTCATTAATAAAACATGACATCTCTTTCCAAATCAAGAACTACAACCTCTGAGAGCCACCTTCCTCCAAGTTTAGCTTTAGCATCCTTTGCACAATTACTGATGGTGCACACAGTGAACACAAGGAAAACACGGGCATTTATGCCATCTGCTGGATTTTTCACAGAAATGCATTTTGAAAGACCAAATGTGATGATCTTTCAACATTTGGCAATGTAGAACTTTTTTTTTTTTAGTATATCGGAGCATTAAGACATCTTTTAAGTTCTCTTTAAATTTGAATAAGGTGTACGGCTAATAAATTCTGATTGCACTGCTAAACCTCTTTGTGGTAGTGGAACAAATTATTAGAGAGCTCTAACTCTAGCTCTCTAATGATTAAAATGGAGAAAGATCTCTATATTATGACAGATATTTTGCACATGTTAAAATGATCATCGAAGAAGTCATGTATCCTTTTTATTTGTTTGTTTGGAGACTTAACCTGGTGAAGTTTGGGTCTACTCCCAGTTCTGTGTTTGAGAATCCATGTAGAACCAGAGGTGAAACTTGAGCCTCTGGTCTACAAGGCATACATGTCAGCCATTTGAGTTTTTTTCACCAACCCATCGTGTGCATTTTACGTGTGTGCTTTAGTTTGGGGGCCACGCCGCGCTGTATTCAGGGCTTACTCCTGGCCCTGTGCTCAGAGATCACTCCTAACACGGTCTGGGAGCCATGCGGGGTGCCACTGAGCCAATCCGAGTCCTCCACATGCAAGACAAGAAATTTAGCAGGTCTATGATCTCTCCAGCCTCTGGTCATTGTATCACGTTTGGTAGAAAAGCATCAGCACAAATATTATGATTAAATATAAATGCCCATTCTTTCTGACTGACTACACATAATGTTACGTGTATACAAATATTATGTATCTATAAGCATTATATCTAGACATCTCATCTTACAGATTTCAAACACAACATATATTTTGTGTTAATTCACTACCAAAATGTTCATTTCCCACCAACTCAAAAACATTAAAGATATTTTCCTTTTTGTTTTGCCTTTTGCATCTAGCAACAATAAATTTTGACCAGTTAATGTATTCCTCAATCTTTCTTTCAGATAAAAGCATTATTATTTTGTTTATGTATCAAAACTGAAGTACTTACTATGTGCAAAGTATTAAGGGAATTAAAAAGCCTATTGATAAGATTTACAAGTAACTTTTCAAGAAATATGAATGCTGAATGCAAAAGGTACCAGAAGTCACGAATAGTAAGTCGGTGACTCAAATTTAAATGAACAAACTATACAGATACTTTATCAAATAAGACCTTGATATCAAATATTGAGAGACAATCAAATTAATTCTCATTATTTAAATGCAAATAACACCACAGAGATGAGCTAATACACGTTACACTAGGATATTAACGTTTAGAAAGTTGGGAGTAATGATCCACCTAATGTCTTTCTTACACTGATGCAAAACTGTACATCCATTCTGTGTATAACAAGAGTAATTGATCATACAATTTAATATCTGATTTCATCTTACCTAGGACTTACGCTCATTGATACTTTTGGTATAATAATTGTATACATAAATTTTATACACTTACATAAGAAGTTATTTGGTCGTGAATCAGAACTAATATAGCAGTGCTCAGGATTTCCTCTCCTGGTTCAGTGCTCAGGGGTCATTCCTTGTGGTGCTTATGGGACCATATGTGATGCCATGTAGCAAATTCCAATTGTCTGGATAGAGCACAAATGTGTCCCTGCTATACTACCTCTCTAGCTTGAATACTCAGTAGGATTTAACCAGGATAAAGAATAATTAGCACTGTAGCACTATTCTTCCCGTTGTTCATCGATTTGCTCGAGCGGGCACCAGCAACATCTCCATTGTGAGACTTGTTGTTGCTGTTTTTGGCATATAGAATATGCCAGAAGTAGCTTGCCAGGCTCTGCCGTGGAGGCAGGATACTCTCAGTAGCTTGCCGGTCTCTCTGAGAAGGATGGAGGAATCGAACCTAGGTTGGCCGCATGCAACGCAAACGTCCTACCCTCTGTGCTATTGCTCCAGTCCATGTGATCATAAATGTACATATATATGTATATATATGTTTCTAAAAGCATTGTTCTACATTAATAAAACCATACACATTCAGAGTTTTCATCTATTGTGTAGATAAACATTAGTATTGCAGTGGCTGACATATTATTCAGCAAGAAAAAGGGTTTTGATTTGTTTAAAATATTCTTATAGTGATCTTTCTTTATGAAAGAAATGCACAGAAGCTACAGTGTTTATTTTAATTTTCATAACTTTATGGAAAAGGCAAAACTATAGGAACAAAAAGAAGGACAGTAGTTTTCTGGGAAGGGGAAGACATGATCATACATAAGTAGTAGGAGGAAATATTTATAAAGATAGAGCATTTATCAGTACAAATTGTAGAAAATAAAATTTTATTTATTGGACAAGACTAAAGCTTTCCTACAAAGAAAAAATTTACTATACACAATAAAAAGCACCCAGGTAGGTGATCTATGCACTTAAAACATATGTGTAACTGTATTTGTAACTCATTACCCAGTACAATTAGATTTTTTAAAAAAGTAGAAAAGGAATGTTAAAAGGTTGCAAAAGCCAATCAAGAAGTTCCCAAAGGTCAAAGCAAGAATGGTTAGAATGGTTTATGTAATAAATCTCCCTATATTATAAAAGGAGCAGAATAAAATAGACATTTACATCTATAATGACAAAAATAATTATATTTGCAAATCAAGGAAAGGAGATATCTCTTAGTAAGTATAAAAACATTGTAACAGATATAAAAATGAAAAAGAAAAATCATTACTGTAATACAGTATTATTTTTACACAAATTAGACAAAAAGTAGTTAAAATTGGTAAGTGATTTTTTTAAAAAAATTAATATTTATTAATTAAGTGGACTGTATCAATTTACACTTGAGAAAAGCAGCAGACATATTTTAAACTAAAAATATGAATGACATCAATAGGAGTGAAGTGTATTTCTAGATTGATACGAAAGGATAAATTATTTCCTTGATATTCTTGACTGATACGCATAAAAGTGTGCTATTCTTCTCACGACATATGCAAAACTGCCTAACCTAAATACAAGCATGAGAGGAATAAGACTAACCCGAATGAGTGACTTCTAAACCAATAATGTTTTAAAATTTTCAGCTACATCAAGGTCATAGAAATAAGGAAACATAGAAGCATTTTTATCAACATGAGGGGGGTGTGACTATATGCATTAAAAATTACTAGAATAAAATATAAAGTGGAATTTTTGTGAAATGCAAATAAGTTTATGATATATATTAAAATATATTATGTCATGAAAGTTGCTTATTGAGGAGGAAAGTGACTAAAAGATTAATGGGAATTTTATGTACTGGTTTATAATTATTTTAAGATAAAGTTTTTAACTTAGCATTTTATCAACACTTTTTGACTGTCATGTGTTTGTCTATGTATATTTGCATATTTTTATTCCAAATTGATAACTGAATACATCTTAGCTATTCCAAATTAAGGTTCATGATTCTATATTTTTATATTATACAGTCTTAAATGGGCTGGAGCAATAGCACAGTGGTTGGGCGTTCGCCTTTCACAAGGCCGACCCGAGTTCGATTCCTCCGCCCCTCTCAGAGAGCCGGGCAAGCTACCTAGAGTATTGAGCCCTTGTGGCAGAACCTGGCAAGCTACCCGAGCGTATTGGATATGCCAAAAACAGTAACAATAAGTCTCTCAATGAGAGACGTTACTGGTGCCCGCTTGAACAAATCAATGAGCAACGGGATGACAGTGACAGTGACGATCTTAAATAAGCACTTTTTTATTTGGGGTCATATCTGGCAATGCTTAGCGCTTATTCCTTATTCAGTGCTCAGATATGTTTTAAGAAGGTTCTTGGAGAAACATATGTGCTACCAGAGTTAAAATCTGGGTCGGGCAGAAACACACAAATGAATCTTGGAACCCAGCGGCTTTTGCTTTTGGCAGAAATGCCTCCGGACTTTGCATTAGGCTACGGGCACCAGGCCACCCCAGGTGGGAAAAGGTATTGTCCCTCTGCCTATTCCCTTGGACGGTCCAGGGGCCGCCATCTTCCAGAGGCCATTGGACAGTTAAGTACTGGCCAGCAGTGATGAGACACATGGGGCCTCACAGAATGAGAGTGGAGCTGACCCTTGTCCTTCCCCGCCCCAAAGAGACCCTGAGTTGCCCCCAAGAATGGCCCCTCTGGCTACTTATTAAACTCCTTAATGGCCATGATCCCAGAGACACACAAATGAATCTCGGAACCCAACGGCTTTTGGCAGAAATCCCTCCAGACTTAATTATTAAAATTTCAGAATTCCAAAATCATGTGGTCACTATAGCCATCATACGTTATGTCAATAGACATCATATGCTATTCATAATCAGTGATAGAGAACAAATTGTCTAATGTTGCCTTTTTGTCAGGTCTGACTATTGAGGGGAAATCCCAAATAATAATGGTAGGTCTGTTATAGAAATATTGAATGTAATCAAAGTAGAGAGAGAGTCATGTGGAAATCATCTGCCACACAGGTAGGAGGAGGGGTGGGATGGGGGGTATACTGAGGATTTTAGTGGTGGAAAACTCAGAGTTTATTCCTATTTTTATTGTCCATTAAATAACTTAAATCTTCTCTATGAAAAGGCCCTTTGTATTACTTCCTTATTGATGACATTGTGTGCAATCTTAAGGTCACTCCTTCAATGTTTAGCTTCAGCTACTTGTCCTGCTTGGTATTCTTAGTGACTGTCCTTGGTTGGCAATTCTCAGCAAGTGTTTCCCCCTTCTGTGTTATCTCTGTGCCTGATTCAGTTATTGTTTACAAGCAATCAGAATAAAGGCTATACAAGGCTCTTCAAAACAAGATTTCAATAGAAGACTCTTAAGGAACAGAAAACAATACAGTCCTATTATTCCACACAGTTTGTATCCTTGAATGATGAATTTCTGCTAATCTGTGTGATGGTAATTACCATCTCCTCTTTTATCTTGGTTGGCACTATATGGGTTGTCTCTGGAATGAAGTTGTTCTAGAAACAAAGAAATCAATGATTTAACATGGAATTTTGAATTGGAAATTTTAATTTTCTCATAAAAATCACTTAATTTTCTTGTACAGCTTTGTGAGGCCTTAAATGCTAAACTTGCAGCTCTTGTTGTCATAAATGTACTACATAATTATTAAATTATGGAAATACACATCTATTATGACTCTTAATATGTGATAAACTTACAACTTGTAGAGGTCTTAAGTTTATACAATTTTCCATGTTCTCCCACAGAAACAAAGAAAAAAGACAAAGAAAAATGAAGAAAAAATGACTAACACAATTATCTTACAAATGAGAATTTCTAAAAAGATAAAGAATAAAGTTTATAATTGGCAAACCTTCTAGGAATCACTGACAGACTTCCACAAACATCCTCCAATAATTCTTTTGTTCTCTATCTTCACAGCCATCCATTGCACAATTATAATCATGTATTGTCAATATATGTTTTACTATTATTTGTTTAGAATATTCCTTCTGTTTTCCTCAATTGTATTGAAGACATCACATATAATTTTTACAACTTGTTTAAATGAATCTCTGTTAAGATCATTTTATCTGTGAACAGACAGCATAGTCAGTTTAAGTTATGCAACTCCTTCTAATTGATCTATTTCGGCAATATTTCAATAAAATTTTTTTTTATCAGTACATTTAAAGTACAATGGGTATGGCACTTTTCTTGCATGCAACACACCTGAATTTGTTCCCTAGCACTTACGTTTGTTCCGTGATGCCTCCTGGAGCGGTCCCTAAGTGCCCAGCCAGGAGTAAATCCCGTGCAGAGCTGGCAACAGCAAGAAAAAGAAAAGAAGTCAAGCTTGTCATGCACCTTATTTTATTATATTTGAGAGATTTGACTTTCATCTTGGTTATGTTTGGTTTAGAAACTTTTCAGCTATTACCCGTCTTGCATTGATAATATTGGTTAGATTTACTTAATAAATGCCATTGAAGGTAACACAATTGGTGCTACTATCAGTTTTACTGTTCATGTTTACATTGCTCTAACATCACGCCCTCCCCACAGTGCCCACTTCCCTTCTCATCCTGGTGCCAACCTTGCCCCCTTCCTGCCCAACTCACTTCTTGGACAAATCTATAGTTGCATTGCCTTTGGCCATTTGTTATTTCCTTATAGTGTTACTTTATATCCACATATGAGAGATTTTGTTTTCCTTTAATTGTAGAAGTAATGACACATACACACATATCAGTAAATAAAACTGAAATTTTCCAAAATTTAAATCAGTGATATATTGATTTCTCCCCCAAAACTGTATACATTTCAAGTATACACATAGAAAAAACTTAATGTATGAATAATTCTTTACTCAGACTATTTATTTGTTTTTATTTTTTATTTTCTCTGCTTTTTGGGTCACACCCAGCTATGCACAGGGGTTACTTCTGACTCATGCACTCAGGAACTACTCCTGTAGTGCTCGAGGAACCATATGGGATTGCGGGAATAAAACCCGGGTCAGCAGCGTAAAAGGTAATTGCCCTACCTGCTGTGTTATTGCTCCAACCCCTACTAGAACACTTTAAAATCGACAAAAACATACACATATACAATTTAGTTAGATTGAGAGAGGAATTTTTTTTTAAAAAAATCAAGAAACAGTGAATAGGCCAGTAAAAGGATTAAAGTGTGGTTTATTCTAAAATGGGACTGTTGGATTTATGTTAGAAATATATACATTATACACAACTCTTAATATATCCATTAATAAGTCACTGTCACTGGAGGACTGTCACTGTCATCCCATTGCTCATCGATTTGTTCAAGCGGGCACCAGTAACGTCTCCATCATGAGACTTCTTGTAACTGGGTTTTTTTTTGGGGGGGGGGCATATAGAATACACCATGGGTAGCTTGCCAGGCTCTGCTGTGCAGGTGAGATACTCTTGGTAGCTTGCCGGGCTCTCCAAGAGGAGCGAAGGAATCAAACCCAGGTCAGCTTCGTGCAAGGCAAACACCCTACCACTGTTCTATCGCTCCAGGCCTGATTAATAAGTAAAAATTGCAATTAAAATATCTATTTGTATTAGAAAAGTCACCTGAATTGACAGAATATTTAATAGAAACAAAGCATCAATTTCTTATTAAAAAACTTAAAGAACCTTTAGCAAGCTAAGAATAAACAGACCTCTCTCTCCCTCTCTCTCCCCCCCCCCCCTCTCTCTCTTTCTCTAGTTTTGAGTCTCACCCAGCAGTACCAGCTCCCTGCTTTGTGCTCAGAGAGCACTCCTGGTGAGCTCTGTCCCAGGTGTGTTGCCAGTGACAGACTCGAGTCAACTGCATACAAAGCAAGCGCTCACCCCCATACTATCCCTGGCCCGAAACAGATCTTTCTTTTTCTACAAGCTATTTTCTGACTTTCTTTCTCTTATCCAAAACTTGTGCTCTCCTGATCTGGTACCTCTTAAAGTTGACACTAGGGGCTGCAAGAAGTGTGTGATTTGACTGCACACCCCCTGAGCTTGTGCATTGGGTGCAGTTTCCTTTGAGCATGATCCTAAGAGCCCTGAAACCCTGAGAAGTCCATCAGCTCTGCCACAATGCCCGTGAGCCACTCCTAGAGAGTCTCCCAAACCCAAACTGAGAGTTCCACCAAAGCAACCTCTCCTTTGTCAGATTTCTGTGACGCATATGGTCTTTCCGGAAGCAGTGGGCAGGAGCGGAAGCTGGCACTGTCTCCAGCGGGGGCAGCCAAGCAGAAAGCAAAGAGATTCAGTTAAGGAAGACAAATACATCCTTCTTTGGCCAACATAAAACGGCTTCCCATCTATCTCCAGCACTGCTCGGGTCTCTCTTCGGGCCAGGAGAAAGGCTGTCCAATCAGAAGCTGAGAACTCGCTCCTTTCCCCTCTGGCCTGGCAATGACCTGGCAGGGTTTCGGTGCAATACGAGCTTTCCTTGTTCTTGGTCCTTTGTGCTGCACCTTTGGGTTCTCACCTTCCGTTATTGTGTCTTCTAGAGAGTTGTTGAAGTAAGAGTCAATCACAGCGCTAGAAATGTTTAAGAAGGGGGCTGGAGCAATAGCACAGCGGGTAGGGCGTTTGCCTTGCACGCGGCCGACCAGGGTTCGATTCCCAGCATCCCATATGGTCTCCTGAGCACCGCCGCCAGGAGTGATTCCTGAGTGCAGACCAGGAGTAAGCCCTGTGCATCGCCAGGTGTGACCCAAAAAGCAAAAAAGGAAAAAGAATCTTTAAGAAGAGAGAGTGTAATGTGAGTTATTTTCCTAAGCAGTCATTTCCGTACTTCAAACTACTCTCTTTTCATTCTGGAACTTTTCTATTGCACTGGTAGCCTCTTTGCCAGGTATGCAAGCTTCATTCCCATTGGCTACTTTGGTGCATCAGGAAAGCTCCAAGTTTTGTATGATAATAAATTTATAGGAGGAACGAAAGAAGATCTTCAGGAAGTTGGGGGACCTCACTGGGGCCCATTGCGCTCTTTTGAATTAATGCCCTGAAGTGACATAACTGGCCTTAATTGTGAAATTAAGCAAAGAATATTCACTTTAATGATAGCTATACTGCTGCTATGAATGACGAGCATTATTCCAATATGGATCAATTTGCCGTTCACATAATTGCAATCTATTTTACTATAATTACCATATAAAGGTGATTGAAGAATTCATTTCAGTGACCTGTACTAAATTTTAAATGGTATCATGGTTTGTAAATAGCTTGGTGATTCCCGAGAGCCCGTGAAGCTACAAGTGCTTGAAAAAGAATGTGGAAAACATATATATCTCATTTCAGCATTAGGGTTGAAGATAATGCTGGCATGATAAATATATAAATGTATACATGTATAAATATATGCATATATATGCATATGCATTTTTGTGGGATTTTTTTAAAACATGTGGTTTATATGGGCAGGAGCGATAGCACAGTGGGTAGGGCATTTGCCTTGCACACGGCCGACCCGGGTTCAATTCCTCTGTCCCTCTCGGAGAGCCCAGCAAGCTACCCAGAGTATCCTGCCCGCACAGCAGAGCCTGGCAAGCTCCCCGTGGCGTATTCAATATACCAAAAACAGTAACAAGTCTCACAATGGAGACGTTACTGGTGCCCACTCGAGCAAATCCATGAGCAACAGGACGACAGTGCTACAACAGTGCTACATCCAGTGTTTGCTTGATGACAAGCCATTTAGATTACAGATATAATGTGGGGATTTAAAAAAATTAATATTTCTCAGTTGCTAGAGGTCTCATCCAGCACACAGTTAATAAAATTTGAATTCAATATGTAACTGAAATCATCTCATATCTATCAGCAAGTATAAATCTAAATTAAGGTTGCAAAATAAACTGGTATCAGCTCCATAAAGGGACAGGGTTTTTAGATTCAGTTTCAGAACAGTTCCATCTGAGCACCCATTTAGTATTATCAAAATGTGCTATTTGCTTTGAATCAAGATTTTCTTATTTTTTAAAAAAATGCCACATATTATGAATATATACCCACAAATCAGTGTCAAAAATCAGCTTAAAGATTTTATGTCTGCACAGGCATATAGACCTAATCTTAATTTTACTAGGCATCTTAGATTATTTGGAAGTATATTTACTTTTCAAGCTTATAAAATACTCCTTATTGTTCGTATTAAAGGAAGTAGAGTATGTCATTTGACCTCAGGTCATGTCTAGAGTAGAAACTTAAATTGCTTCTGGAACTCAGGATAACCAGTTTTTGTTTTTTTCCTTATATTTTTTTAATCAGCTGTGCATTTGAAATTCCTTCTTTGCAGTCTGGAGTTAGTGCAACATATTACTTATCAAATATGGTGACATATTCTCAGAAATGTTGACACAAATAGGAGAAAAGCCAATATTTTCTTATTAAACATAAATAGGACAATTCCTCTTTTTAACTGATTACAGAAAATAATGAAAATTTATCTTTGCATTAGTTTTGGTACACAATATAATGATTCAGTAGTTACATGTTAAAAATATATATTTCTCTCTCAAAGAGTTTTATATTATATTAAAGTATATAAAAATATAAAATATATACAATTATATATCGCAAAATGCATAACTCTTCCCAAGTTTGTTTATACATACATTACATAGATATATTTCTTCATATAAAGACGTTAAGATTCATTTTCTTGGTAGATTTAACTATACAAACTTCAAATAGGCAAACTAAATTATCTGTACACAAAATTCCCAGAATATATTAGTTCTACTGAATTTTGTACCTTTTTGCCTCTTTTATCCCACTTATCTCAGCTGCTCATTCTGCTTCTCAGCCATCAATCTGTACTTGGTGGTTATAAGTTGTTTAAGGTTTGGTTGATCTTTTTTTTTCAATTCCAGATGTAAATAAGATTTTCTCCTTTAAGTTTGACTTATTTAACTTAATAAAATGTCTTCGGTGCCTACCTTTGTCTCAAGTGGTAATATTTCCTGTTATTTTATGATTGAATATTATTTCACTGCATTTGCTCCTCTATGTCACCATTTCTATTTCTATTCTTTCATCTGTGGAGATAGGGTGTTCCCATGTGTAGGCTACTGTAAATAATGCTATAATGTGTACTGTGAAAGCTAGGTGCTTCTTCGAGTATTTTCATTCCCTTTTATAATTTTTCAGAATTGTTTTTCTGGATCAGAAAAAAATTGTTTTATTTTTAACTTCTAGGAGACACTTTCATGTAGTGGCTAAATCAATGTATATCTCCATGGTTAATGCACATGTGTAAAAAGTATGCACGCGGAAGGATGTGTGTTCTCGGGCTCTCCAGGCGGCTCTCTCTCACAGCCCGCCTTCGGTGCTCTTGAGCTGCTGTGTATTGACTGGGTCTGGACAGCCATTGGCAGTGGGCAGGCGAAGGAAGAGCAAGGACCAAGCTGGTTGCTGATTAGTTGCCTCTTATTCAATCTCTCGTCTCTGCCATCTCACACTCTCTTCCTTCCTAGCCCCTCATTCCTCGATCCCAGCTCTCCAGATTCTGCCTGTCCCCCACTCCATTCTCACCCCTCGCCCCTGGGCCTAAGATACCCCCAGTCTGGTAGCAAAATCAAATTAAGAAAGCTCTTCCTGACTGCCCATCAGGCGCAAGGGTGGAAACACCACCTACGGGTATTCCTCTTCTCCTAACATTGTAATTAACATTTTAATATTAGTTATTTTTTTATGGGCACAGTAAGAGATATATTGAGGCTTGTAGGGCAGCTCTCCTGGGAACATTTTGCCACAAACTCAGACTACAGTACTCAGGCCAGATTAATCATTCCTAACCCTAGCAGAGTCCGAATCTAGTTATTGCTTTTTTTTGGATCAAGACACCATTTGTCCATGACCATGTTCTTAACTTACAGTTAAGCATTATGGCACTTTGGCCAGGCCCATCTCGATGCTAGGGTAGCACATAGCTCACCGACTTGAGCTGGATCCATCCAGTCCCTTGTCGGGACCCTGCTTTTTGGGTGCTAGGAAGTAAGGGCAACTGAGGCTTAAGTTGAGAGAACAGATGCCCAGGAGGTAAATATCATTGAGAGTTAATGAACTCCCATGTTACAAAAGCAAAGCATTGACTGTCTTCTTGTGTCCATACAAAAAGGACATTGATTTGAATTAAGTATGCAAAGGACTTAAGGAGAAAAACACTACTTTCAATTTTTCTTTTTTTAGCTAAATACTTTTAGTGACTTTGTTCATTTATTTACTGGGTCTGGGAGCTATATCCTGCTGTGCTCATGGGTATTTCTGGCTCTGTGCTGAGGAACCACTCCTGGTGGTGCTTGGGGATTATACGTGGGATCAAAGACTAAACAAGGTTGGTCATATGGAAGGCAAGTGCTTCCTTCCTTCCTTCCTTCCTTCCTTCCTTCCTTCCTTCCTTCCTTCCTTCCTTCCTTCCTTCCTTCCTTCCTTCCTTCCTTCCTTCCTTCCTTCCTTCCTTCCTTCCTTCCCTCCCTCCCTCCCTCCCTTCCCTCCCTCCCTCCCTCCCTCCCTCCCTCCCTCCCTCCCTCCCTCCCTCTTTCTTTCTTTCTTTCTTTCTTTCTTTCTTTCTTTCTTTCTTTCTTTCTTTCTTTCTTTCTTTCTTTCTTTCTTTCTTTCTTTCTTTCTTTCTTTCTTTCTTTCTTTCTTTCTTTCTTTCTTTCTCACACCTGTCTGTGCTCAAATATTACTTCTGATTCTGTGCTGAAGAATTACTTTTGGAGGGCTCAGGGGACCATGTAGAAGGCTGTGGACTTTGGTATTCTGGTAGTACTGGAGCACTGTCTAGCATGGTTCATCCATGGTTCAATTTGCTCGAGTGGGCACCAGTAACGTTTCCATTGTGAAACTTGTTGTTACTGTTTTTGTCATATCAAATACACCATGGGTAACTTGCCAGGCTCTACCTTGTGAACTCTCCGAGAGGGATGGAGGAATCCAACTGATGTTAGGTCTAGTTAGACTCTACTCTTGTATATCACTGTAAAACAGTCATCCCGTTGCTCATCCATTTGCTCAAACAGGCATCAGTAATGTCCCCATTGTGAGACCTATGACTGGCGTATCAAATATGCCATGAGTAGCTTTCCAGGCTCTTCCCTACAGGCGAGATGCTTTCGGTAGTTTGCCAGGCTCTCCGAGAGGGACGGAGGAATCAAACTTGGGTTGGCCTCGTGCAAGGCAAATGTCCTACCTGCTGTGCTCTGTCACCAAACCTACACAGAAACCTCAGGGAGACGATAAGTGAATTAATTCTATAGAGATAAAATACATGTTGTAGGTTAGGGGTACACACCTAGCGGAACTAAGGGATTTTCCCAGCACTGTGCTCAGGGCTGACTCCTGGAAGTGTCAGGGAATGACCTACGGTGCCAGGGACTGAACTGGTTGGCCAAATGCAAGGCAAGTGCTTTATCTGCCTCACTACTTCTCCGGCCCCAGAGATAAAACACATTTTATAAAAACCTTGAATTATATCTCTCCATGTTTTCTCTCATCCAATAGTGACTTTAATCTGGGAATTTCACACAACATTTATTCTTATGTGTATCACTTCACTTGTCACTTGTCATCCTGTTGATCTTCGATTTGCCCGAGCGGGTGCCAGTAACGTCTCCGTTAGTCCGTGTCGAGTGCTAGTGTAGCCCAGTGGTATCTGCTCGCTACAGGAACACGAAGAGCCTTAAACCGTTCGCTCAAGGTTTTGACGAAGTCTGACCATCTCGTAGGAGGGCGGACATGTGGTCTTTTGACGTCCTGTGGAATCCAGTCGGTAGCAACTCTAGTCCAGCGGCTGTCTCTAAATCGCATTACATGCCCGGCCCATCTGGGAATCAATCCATTCTTATGTGTACTAGAAATAATTTATAATTTAAGATAAAAAAGCTTTAATGGCTTCCTGTTGAAAGTAAACATTTATTTCAGGCATAACTCCTGTTCCCAAACTATGAAGAATATATTTCTTAGCTAAAATCATATTGATGTTTACTGTCTTGGACATAACTAAATCTCTGAAGTGTTTTTAAATCCAAATCAACAAAAATATTAGTTGGCATGGAGTGAAATTGGGAATTAGTAAAATGAAAATCTTGATTCAAATGGTAACATCACTGATCATTTACTTGAGAATCAGAGTAATATTATCATTTGAATAAAATGATAATTTTATTTGGGGTATGATAATTTGGCCCTCAGATGTATAATAAAATTTAATTAAATTATGCATCTATTTTAATTTTCTGGATCATGCCTGGAGCACTGTAAATTAATAGTTAATTAGAATTTTAAAATGAATAATTTGCTCTAATGTTTAATAAGATTATTGCCTGTTAAGATAAGGAATTCTAATACCATTCACACACATTTTCAGGAAGATATTTTTCTTTTGATCCAGTGCTATTAGAAAACCACATAGAATGAGTATAAAGTATAACATATACAATTACAAGAATATTTATTTATGCTACTTATTATTCATTTACTATTGCTAACATTAAACAGATGGTCAGATTTCTTTGTCAAATTTCTGAATGAATGATTTGAGGCTCTTCCTGCTCCTGGAGCGAGCAGGTATCATTGGGCTGCACTAGCTCGCAACAGGGACAGATGGAGACATTACTGGCGCCCACTCGAGCAAATCGAAAATCAACGGGACTGCAAGTGATACAAGTGAACATTAAACAGGAACCACAGTTATCTATGAGAGAAAATGCTGATTTCCAAATATTGTTCATTGTCTTGGAAAAACAAATTCTTTAACCAAGAGAGAGCATGAAGTTTTTTGAATCCCATTTCCTATAGCTAATCATATGATCTTGTTTGTGACAGTAACTACCAGAAAACACTAAGGTGATGATTTCTTTCAATCATACCTAAAAAAATCGCAGGGAACCATAATAATTATATTATAGCTATTTCTTACCCAGTGCATCCAAACTCTGGTATCCAATAAAATATTCTAATAATGATTAATTCTTGATGTTTATATTCTTTTAGTATTCTTCATCAGTAGCCTTTGTTATGTACAATGTAGAATTAACTTACTTTGCCAGTGAATTTATATTTTAAAAAATGAACAGATGGATTTTGTGTCTGCCCCTTTAAAACAGATTTACAATATGCCCCTTATTTCTGCGTTCAGTATAACATTTCTATGATAAAGCACTAATTTATCAAATGGAAATAGAGAGATAGGTGGAATTTGAAAAAATACCTAAGATTTTGAACACGTAAAATGTTAAAAACCCTTTGCTGGCACTCCATAAATTAAAGCAGAAATATTGAAGGCAGAAAAAACAGTACAGGGGTTAAGGTCCTCATCCTAACAGTCACCTCACCCTAACTCCCACCCCACCCCAGAACCAGCAGAAATGATCCCTGAGCTAAACTGAGTGTGGCTCAAAGTTCCAACAGATATATAGAGAGATGGATAGAAAAATATAGGTAGATAGATAGATAGATTGATTTGATTAATAATTTTTTAAAAAGAAGATAATGTTATTTCTGTTTTTGCTTAAGAAATCTAGCAGAAACAAAACATCGTTAAGTTCCGTTCAACTCAAGATTCATTATCATGAAAAGAGATATTCATCCTTAAAGAATGACTACCAAGATCTACGCAAAACTCTCATTGCAAAAGTTTAACGGACAAAAGTGTTTAACAATGGAACCAAATGATTCACTGGAACCTGAACACTAGTTTCAGTAACTTCCTCTGAATCATGTTGAACTATTAGCACAGACAGGATGATGACATCAGATTCACGTACTTTCAGAATCAGCTTCTGGTACCGGGTGTGGGAGAGGTCCAGTGGGACATTTGTGTGTTTCATTCCTTCCATAGTGTCGGGGGCCTCAGTCCCTATTCTCCTGCAGGTGACCCCAACATTTGAAGCTGTGATTGTAGACAGAAATCAGCCCTTCTTTCCCTTCAATACATCAATGTGTGTGAGCACTTCTCTAAATCCAGGAATTGAGTTTGTTCTCTCCTTTGGTCAACAGGGCTCCATAAAATAGATCCATAGAACATTAGTACCTCTCAAAAACAAATCAACACTAAATTTTAATTTTTCTCCTATGCAGGCAGCTATAGAAAATTCTAAAAGGTACTTCCCCGCCTAAGGAGAAGTCCTTATGCCTTAAAGGAATTACCAATGAGTTACACATTTTAAACTATAGTTGGTCTTTCTGAAATCTTAGAGTGAGCTTTATTAAATTTCTTTTCATTAAAGATGATTGTTTAGTTTTTTCTTATTATATCTCATTTCCATGAATAATTGATTTCTTGACTACTATATCAAAGTTCCCAAACTTACTACAAAGTATAATCAGAAAGTGCTGAGAGTTTGTGTTTGAAATTTGCGCCAAGACAAAACTTGTTTTGAAAGAAATAATCTCATTAAAAAGTAGGTTAATGATCAGTGTTAAGATTTTTAGATATCAATGCCTTTTTGGTGTTTATATAAATTCATAGATTCATCCTTTATAATTTTGCTTGCATTAATGTTGGCTTAGACTTCTTTTTAAGTATCACAGAGTGGGTGCCAAAAACACAAAGATTAGTCATTGTTATAATGGCATTTTCAAACTAGTATAAAAAATGATAGCCCTCAAGTAGTAAGAATGTGTTTTATATTTTGGTATATACAATGTATTATTTTTTTCAATGGCATGTGTTTGAATATAGACTAAAGAACACGAGATGATGTTTTACCGACAAAATAACTTTCCTAAAGTTATTCTCATTCCCCTGACCCTGAAAGAGCCTCCAATCATTGGGAAAGATGAGTAAGGAGAGAATGCTAAAATCTCAGGGCTGGAAGAAATAGAGACGTTACTGGTGCCTGCTCGAGTAAATTGACTAACAATGGGATGACAGTGATATAGTGAAAGTCTGTCTTAAAATTGCTTGGTGTTAAAAGGAGAGAGAGAGAACAAATTGGAATGCCCTGCCACAGAGGCGGGGTGGGATGGGGGGGATGGAATTAGGGGGTGGGAGGGATACTGGGTTTATTGGTGGCAGAGAATGGACACTGGTGGAGGGATGGGCTCTCAAACATTGCATGAGGGAAAAACAAGCACGAAGATGCATGAATCTGTAACTGTACCCTCACTGTGACTCACTAATTAAAAAATAAATAAATTAAAAAAAAAAAACATTGCAAAGAAAAAAAATTGCTTGGTGTTAGTGATTGCATTCTTCTGAGAACAAAGGACCCAGGGCGGGTATAATGCTTGACCTTGAGTGGAATGAGATCCATTTGAGGAATAATCTTTTTTCTGATGTACATTTACACATTGTTGTCCTGGAAATACATACTTTGTTTGATAGGACATGCAAATAAAGACAATATGGATTTGAGATTACAGACTAGCCCACCATTTACAGCTGAAAAGACACAAAAGAAGCTCAGTACATCGGTGCCCTCTGGTGTTCAAATCTCTGAATTACGACCATGTCCAGAGAGGTAAACAAGGTTTTGCAAAGAGATGTAAACCAAAAACTAAAAAAAATAACTAATCATAATAAAAGAAACTGAAAATAATCCCTATTACCTGAAGTGTTTTAAATAGGTCTCACTCTGCATTTGCAAGTGATTTGCTAGAGTGGCCATAACAAAAAATGCTACCTCTTGAGTGTCTTAAAACAACACCATCTATTTTGTTTAGTTTATTTTGCGGGGTGTTGTTTATTTGTTTGCGGATGATGCTTGGTTCTCTGGCTCTTTCCTCAGGGATCATTTCCGGCGGTACTCAAGGAATTCCATGAGGTTCTAGGTGTTGAACTGGGGTCAGCTGTGTGCAAGGCAAGTGCCTGGCCCTCTTTACAGCTCCCTTGGCCCCCAGAAATTCGTTTTCTAAGAGATTGAGAGTCCAAGATGAAAGTGTCAGTAGGTTTGGTTTCTTCAGAGTTCTCTCTCCTGGCTTCTCCCCGTGTGCTCCCAAGTCTCTCATGATGAGCCAACACAGGAGGGTCTCTTCCTGCTCTCTGAAAGTAGAGGGTCCCAAAAGAGAGGCTCCTGATCAAAGTCTCCATTTGAGTTGAGCCCCTCTTCAAGGATGTCCTCTCCAAAAGCAGTTATCTTCTGAGGCAGTGGGGATTTTCCAAGAGAGGAGTTTCAGAAAAACATAACTCACTCTCTGACCAAAATCCCACTTACATTTAGAAGGATACCTAGAGATTAGTATAACTTATTTTCAAAATTTGCAGTACAATACAGCTTTTTTTAAAATTTCATTTTCTATTTTTCTTCAGGGGATCAGATCCAGAGGAACTAATTAGATTTCCTAAGATTCAACAGACGTAGCATTTCAGATACTGATTAAATCTTGATATGTGTGAGTCTGCGTATGTGATTGAAATCATAAATGAGCGCCCTGAGATGGGATGAGTCCAATTTTGCTAAACAGTTTCTAAATCACTGTCCCTTCTGTTTTCCATCCTTTGAGCTGCCAATTTTATACCATTTTCTTAATCTGATAAATGAATATTTTACCTCTCCAGGACTAAAGACTTAAGGGCTCATAAAAAAAGAAACCTTAGTCTGGATTTACTTAATTAAATAATATGAGTATTAGAGGGCAAGGACAAATAGGATGGTGATATCTAGAATAAAATTTACTTGTATGAGTTTTGAAGGCATTTGAAGTTAAGATATAGTATAAAACAACAAAGTCTTTCATGAATAGGACCATCTAGGTCTCTCTTTGAATTCCCAGGGTTGAGAGTTATGCTAGTGGAGGTATGGTAAAACATGGAGAAAAAGAAATCATCTTGAGGCTGGAGTGATAGTACAGCAGGTAGGGCATTTGCTTTGCAGTCAGCAAATGTAGGTTTGATCCCGGGCATCTTATATGGTGTCCTGAGCACTGCCAGGAGTAGTTATTTCTGAGCAGAGATCCAGAAATTACCCCTGAACACCCCTGGGTATAGCCCTGAAAAACTAACTACACAAATGATGTTTATTCTTTCTAATGTGCATAATTCGCTTTTATAATTAGATTCCAAAGGAAAGTATTCCATTAAAAAATTGACAGAGGGACTAAATTGGTTTTTGTGGTTTTTTTTGCTGGGAATTTTTCCAAAGGTGAGAAAGAAGTATTCGACAGGTGCTACCTCAAGGCGCTTGTTATGATGAACATGAAAATCAAAGTCCCAGTGGAGCACCTCTCATCTGTCTTGATTATTATCAAGGGAACAAAGAACAATCGCTGGCTGGGAAGGGAACGGACTCTCATGCTCTTGGTGAGGGTGTAAATAACAACAACTTCCTTATGTCACAGCAACCACACTCTGGGTGTTATCTATCTATTTATTTATCTATTTATCTATCTATCTATCTATCTATTTATTTATTTATTTATTTTTGGGGATCACACCTGGCGATGCACAGGGGTTACTCCTGGCTCTGCACTCAGGAATTACTCCTGGCGGTGCTCAGGGGACTTTTTTGGATGCTGGGAATCGAACCCGGGTTGGCCTCGTGCAAGGCAAACGCCCTACCCGCTGTGCTATGGGTGTCTTAGCCACAGAAAATTCAGAGAGGATAGCAACAACACAGCTCTCTTCCTCGTGCTTGCCATCCTTCCCCCCAGCCCCTCTTTTTGAACATCATAGCTGACAAAGTTGTTCATGATGAGTTGTTGCAGGCATTCAATATTCCTACCCCAATCCCACCACCGCTCTGCCCTTCTCTCCACCATTGTCCCCATGTGCCCGACCACTGCCTAGGCCTGCCCCCTTCGCATGCACACAATAAATGGTTTTATAGCGCTTGCTACTACTAAATGGCTAATGAGAGTATTTTTTTTTTAAAAAAAACTTCAGTAAAAGAAAATTTATGAAAATTTTGCTATCTCCCCAGGGGGTCATTAAGTCCTTGTCTGGGCGTTTACTAAGTGGCGGTTGCTCGTTCGCCTTCTGTGTTAATGATTTTTGTTTATTGAGCTTATTTGGCAGCGATGTTCCTTTCCCATCTTATTTGGTGTGCTTCTTCCTCCTGGGATGTCAGCATCGTGGAATCTGGACGTGTCACAGCTTTGTGCTCTAGAGAAACTCCAGGCTATTGAACTGGGTTGTGAGGTTACATGTCAGAAATTGTGGAATGCTGTGAGGTTTTGGGGGGCTTCTAGAAGTATTTTGGGGGGTGAGGGGTTACCTCACCCAACTCTGACAAAACTTCAGAGTTCTTAGCCTGAAAATGGAGTGCCTGGAATTTCCGGCAGTTTGGCATCCCTGCGGATATGAGTTGTGAGGCAGTGGATCTGGGTCGTTGGCACGGTAGCAACATGTTGGGGTGTGTGTAGTTGACAAGTTGGGGAGTCAGCTCACGCCCTCCCCCAAATGCCCAGAGTTCTCAACCAGAAACTCTTGTTGCCATAAATTTTTGTGACTTGTCGATCTCTTCTGAGATTTAATCCTGAGTTGCTATAGCTGAGCTGATGAATGAGCTTCCATGGAGCAGTTGGGAGGTATTTTGCAGTCCTGGCAGTGTTATTTGCAACAACCAAGAGAGCGAGACAGTCCATCAGTCAGTGGATGAAATTAGATCACGTGTATGAACAGTGTTTTATAGAGAGGACACATAGATATCATGGATACATACAACGGAATGTTACGCAGCATAGAAAGGGCCACTCTGCCATACATGGCATGGGTGGACCTTGAAGTTCCCATGAGAGTAATATGTTAGACTTGTATCACTTGTCATGCCGTTGATCTTCGATTTGCTCGAGCGGCCGAGCCTCAGGCATGAGTGAAGCCCCCCCCGCAGAAGCAGGTAGAGCAGAACTTTGTGACCTAACTGATAAATGCAGAGTGATAGTGGGATTGCCTTCACACACAGATACACACACACACACACACACACACACACACACTCAGAGAAATGGAGAGAGCAGCAATCGCCGGAGATTATGGTGGGGACATAGCAAAAGAGCAGTAAGGAGGACAGTGTTTCAGGGAGAAGACAAAGGTGGTTGGCACCTTCACTTTGCCTCCTGGAAACTCGGAAACTCATATGGTGGTGATGTTAACTGCATTCCACTAAGAGGTGATTTTGTCCCAGCTCTCTTGTTGGCCTTGGGAATGTGCAGCTCCCTAGACTTCCTCATACCCTTTCTCATGAAACTTCCAGAAGGGTTTTAGGAGGCGGAGCGGTCAACCACAGGCGCAGATGGTGTGGACACTTAGTCCAGCAAAGCACAGATGTTCAGTGCCCTGGTCCTGGGCATCTGAAACCCATAAACCCAGCCTCCCCCATCAGATGGGATTCTTCCCTTCCTTTGGAGGGAATCTTGCAGGCTTTGTCTCAGGGCTTTTGAGTATTCATCTAAGAATGGGAAAGAGTCGCCTGCTCTCTGCGTTTCCTTGGTTTTATTTTCCTTTTGTGGGTCAGGATGGGGAGGATAGATATATTCTCAGATTATGTAATCTCGGGCTGGCGCGATAGCACAGCAGGTAGGGCATCTGCCTTGCATGTGGCCAACCCGGGTTTGATTACTTTGTCCCTCTTGGAGAGCCCAGCAAGCTACCAAGAGTATCCCACCACATGGCAGAGCCTGGCAAGATCCCTGTGGCTTATTCAATATTCCAAAAACAGTAACAAGTCTCACAATGGAGACGTTACTAGTGCCCGCTGGAGCAAATTGATGAGCAACGGGATGACAGTGACAGTGACGGTGACAGTGATGTATCTCATGAGAAGCTATGTTGGAGAACAGGTACCCAAGAAACTCCTCTCCCTGCCTGAGCGGGGAGAGAGCTTGGAAGTTTGGCCTCTCTGCAGACATTAGTGGTGAGACAGTGGCGTTGGACTTTTGGCACCGTGGTAGCATGTCGGGGTGTGGGTGCGACTGATAGGCAAGAGAGAAGAGAGAAGTCCAAGAGAGAAGCCACTGTGGGAAAGAATTGGGCTTCTCCTGTAGAAGGCGGAGGTGGCGTGGCCAGTATCATGTTGAGTGAAGTGAGTTAGGAGAGGGACGGGTACAGAGTGACTGCATTCATTGGTGAGATATAAAAAAACAACATAGTATGAAACTCATGTCCAAGGTCAGGGAAAATGGGCCAAGAGGACTGGTAAATGGTTGGAAATTAGTACAAAGGTGTGTGTGTGGAAGGGAGGGTAGTTAAGATAGAAGAGGGTTCATTAGGGCAACATTAGTTGGAAATGATCACTCTGGACAAGAACTGAGTGTGGAAGGAGGCAAAGGGATATCTGTGACAATTTTTCAGCATCTATATGACAAATCATAATGCCTAAAGTGAGAGAGAGAGGAAGGAAAGAGAGAGAAAGGAAGAGAGGCAGAGAAAGACAGAGAGACAGAGAGAGAGAAGGAAGGTGCCTGCCATAGAGGCAGGCCAGGGGTGGGGATGATTTGGGGGGTGGGTGGGTGGAAGAGCCGGGGACACTGGTGCTGGGAAATATACTGGGTGGAGGGATGGATATCAGAACATGGTTTGACTGAAACCCAATCATGAACAGCTATATAATGCTCTCTCGGTGATTAAATAAAATAAAAATTAATTAACATTAAAATATGAAATTTTAATAATAATATTAATGAAGGGTTTGAGCTCTTCATGTTCCTGGAGCGAGCAGATGCCATTGGGCTACAGTAGCACGTGACGGGGTTGAATGGAGACGTTATTGGCACCTCTTGAGCAAATCGATGAACAACAGGATGACAAGTGATACAAGTGAAGTGATTCATATTAAATATTGAAGGCAAAGATGGTTACAGGACACACGGGCCCCCTTCGCTTGGAGATGGCGTGCGTGTGCTACAGCAGCGAGCAGGGCAGGCCGAGCCTCTAGGAGGAGGGGAGGAAGTGCTGCTTCTCCTTCCAGGAAGTGTGTGCCTGTGGGGTCTCCCCGGCTTGACCCTTCTACTGCCAGTCTTGCTGTTCGTTTGTGGTGTAAGGCCTGGTCAGAGGGATCTGAACTCTGAGGGCTCTCCCCAGATGCAATTATAATAGAAACACAAAACATTTAAAAGTCTATGGACATGTTTTCCCTGGACTGGATAGAAGTCACGTGAGTGTCATTTTATTATCACTCATGAAAGCTACACACACACACACATGCACACACACAAATGTGCAAGCACACACACATATATCCACACACACATACACACACATGCAAATGCATGTGCACACACATATCCTAATTATATATAATATGAATACTTGAGAAATATCATCAGGAAAAATATTCACATATTTGTGAAAAGATGTACTGAATTTCTTCAGTTTGTATAAAATCAATTCTAGGATAACCATAAATAGATGTGGCAGGTCTGACAGGGATTTTAATTGCCTGTGCGTGTTCTTCGGCTCACACAATGTGTGATCTGATCTGAGTCAGTGCTTGTCTTGAGAAGCACGAACATTTCTCTCTGTGGGGATGGTATCACAGGCATGACCCAGGATGGCATCTGCCATGCCCTGTTTGCTTTAAGAACTCTCTGTTCAGAGCATGGATGCTTCAGCTCCAAGCAGGCATGATTCCCTCCATCCAATCCTTGCAACACTAGCGAGTCCAGATACAGCTTGCAAATGTGCACCCTGGTTCACAGAGAGAGTCACAGCTCAGAGCAACTCAGGATCACCTTTCAACTCCAGTATTTCAGCATCCCGAGCCACTGCCCTTTCTAATTCTCAGCACTTTCCCCGCTTACAAGACTATAGTGATGGTAGAGTGAGCAGGGCACTAGTATTCATGTGTCACACCCAGGTTCGATTCCTGGTCTGAGGTATACGGCCTAGCAGAGTCAGCACTGATTCCTGAGGGAAGAGCCGGGAGTAAGCCCTGAGCACTGTCAGCCAGGACCTATAATCAGTCAGAAACAGATCAGTGTCTGTGGCTCAAGTTATCTCAATCTCCCATGGAGGGAGAGGTCCCTCTTTCTGGGGGTCTTTCGAGCCAGTTCATAAGGGAAAAGCGCGGTGACCATCCCTCCTTCAATCCCCATTGGAACTTAACCGTATGGCAAGACTATGAGTGACATTCTTCTGTTACACTGTACTATCTCCTTCATATCATTATTATTATTATTATTATAATGAAGGAGCACTGCTATTTATTCAACAATTAATTAAGCTGATTGAATTGAACATGAACTCCACATTACTTTTTTTTTCTTTTTAAATTTTATAAGTTAGTTCACAACGTTTGATGACATTCAATATTCAAACACCATTACATCTTCCCACCACCAAATTCAATGTTTCCATCCAAAACCCCAATCCCTGTCCCAAAACACAACCAAAACAGTATATTTTGTATTGTCTGTTATGAAGAACTGCTGAACATGCTTACATAAAAGTTTTCATTTGGGAAACAGTTTGAAGATTGTACTATTTTGGCAGGAGCCATTAAGACATTCTATAGGCAAACTTTAACATATGATATGAGCTTTGGTATATATATCTGAAAATATGTATATATGCATATATATTTCCTTCTGTGATTTGTTCCCTACTATCTGAACCCGATCAATTGTAGTGTGGTAATTATGGAGAATGGGTAGGGAGTGTTGTATGAAGTGTCCAGGAATATGTTTACTCATATGTGAGGCTCAGCCTGAGCACGTGGGGAGCGGCCTTGAGCGTGGCAGCGGTTGGGTTGTGGGGGTTTTTGGTTGCCAGGGATGGGTCCCTTGGGGTGGGGAGGGCTCTCACCCACCTCCCTCTGGGGTGCCCAGGTGATGACAGCCTGGCGTGGGGTCAGGACATTCTGCAGTGCTTTCTTTTGGGAGTTTTAGTTTATAGTCCCTGGGTTTTGGCCATTAATGAGATTACATGGCACTGGAGACAGTTTGTGGGTGTGACTGCCACACTACTGGAAAACTGGGGACCTGCGGGGAAAAGGCCTCGTCCCGATCCAAGTGGGCCTAGAGCTCTCAGTCACGGATTCTCACCTACCTCTGCACAACAAGCCTTAACTGTGTCTTTTGATATCTTTCGAGATTTATGTGTCTCTGAAACAAGGCCAATAAATTAGCTTATATAGCTGAGCCAGAGGTGGTTTGTGGGTGTGTGTCCCACATATCTAACTCTTGGCTGTTTAATTTGGTAAACTTGGCCCCAAGTTGTTGGGGTCTGGCCAAAGGCACAGCAGCAATTTGGGGTATCTGGAAGTCTGAAGGCACCACCAGGCTGCTGATGCACTCGCCCCACAGGTACAGGTTGGTCTGCTGGTGGCACCCTACCCCCTTTGTATTAATTTTTTAAATCCATAAAACAGTGGGTTGTTCAAACTAGCCACAAGCGAAGTTCGCCGATGGTCTGTTTGAGTCGGGCCCTGAGTACTCCAGCTTCCCAGGCCTCTCCTCCACACACAGTTCCTCCTTCCTGCTCCCCTGCTCACTCTTCCTGCCCAGGACGGGGCCCCAGGCCCGGTTGTAGGGGCAAACATCTGCTTAGGACTGAGTCAACCACCCCGCAGGCATGAGTTCACAGGTTCTGCTCCCTCCGCATCCTAACTTAAATAAGAGCCAGAAAGCGCAGTTCTTCCTAAATGTTCTGCTGGACGCCGCCAATAGCATGAACGGAATGAAGAGCCAGTGAGGGAAGGGTTGAAACTCAGGCGGCCCCGCATCTCATTTGCTCTTTCTTCTATTTTGCTTTGCCAAATCTCCATGGCCTTGTGCCTCTGGCGTGCACTCTATTTATCCCTCTGGGTTGGAAACTGGGTAGATTTTTCTAGCCACTTTAGGTTCATGAATGTCTCAAGTTTCAAGGACAAAGAGCAGGGACTTACGCAAATGTTGGCATCCCTCCCACCTCGAGAGGAATCTTGTCTCAAGTCCCGGTCAGTTCACTGAGAAGATTGCTCTCGCCTCAGTGTTACTTGTCAAAATGTTCCACAGTGTCCACAGGCAACTGGAGATAGGGCTTATCTGGGGCACTGATTTGGAAAGGGCAGGCAGAAAATGTCCACTGACATAGTGTCTGATTTCAGGTTTTTTTTTCCTGAAAAGATGCAGTGAAGTAACAAAACGATGACAACCTTGTGGCTGTATGTCCATCCTGCTACTGAGTAGAGTTCCTGGTCCTGCCAGACTCCCTTTGTCCTGGTGAGAAGAGCAAATCTGCAGGAAGAGTTTCTTCTGTCTAACCAAGTCTCCAAGACCACCCATATCATTGTGATGTTTGCTAAAGACATGTCATATCCCCCCACCCCAAGAAAGTTAGTCTGTCCAGGAAAAGTGGCAGAGAAAATAGGATGATTAGAAGACCGTTTACGGCAGAGCCTGGCAAGCTCCCCGTGGCATATTAGATAAGCCAAAAACAGTAACAAGTCTCACAATGGAGACGTTACTGGTGCCCGCTCGAGCAAATTGATGAACAACGGGGATGACAGTGCTATTACAGAAGACCGTTTGGGGAGTGTTTGATGCATGCAGCCTCCTGAGACAGGAAAGATAGAAATGGAGGATGGCCCTAGAGTAGAAAAGCTGAAGGAGCTGACGTAAGGAAGTATCAGGCGAGGGAGCAGGGCCGAAGTGGAGGAGGGCGTGCGGTGCCCGTTGGAACTGCAGATGGAGCCGAGGCGCTGGGAAGTAGGACAAAGTTTCACTGGGAGGAGGGAGAGGAGTTGTGGCAGATTACGTGCCTAGAGTGTCAGCAGCAATAAGATGCGATAGTGGTGCGGTTTCTCCCGGAGACAGTGGGGAACCTTGGAAGCAGGGCATGTGCTGGATCATTCCATTGCAGAAACCCTTGGGAAAGGAGGCACATTTAGGAGGCAAGAGCAAGAGCCTGGGCAAAAATTCAGCTTTTCTTCCTCAGCTAGAATCTGGGCTGTAATAAATCTGGGATAAAAATCACTCCCCCGGCTGTTAGGATCACTCCAGTCACTGTGCCTGTAGGGCTCCTTTCCCCCTTCTCAGCCTGCTTCTCTGCGGTAACAGTCTCTGTATCTAATGGTGAAAATACTTCTCGGATGGTGCCAGAGAGATAGTACAGTGGGTAGGACGTTTGCCTTGTATATGGCTGACGCCGGGTTCAATTCCAGCGTCTCATATGGTTCCCCAAGTTCCACCAGGAGTAATTCCTGAGCACAGAGCCAGGAGTAACCTCTGAGTATCACTGGGTGTGACCCAAAAGGAAAAGGAAAAAAAACTAGAATACTTCCAAATCCTGTTCACTGGGCCTAAGAGCCGTTTATACCAGTATTCGATCTCCAGTTTTTCAACTTTTCCTTCTCACTTCAATTAATCAGCAGTCACCGCTCGTTGGATATTTGAGATGGTATATAATTAACTTAACAATAAGAAGACTTCTTTCTAACCCCAGATTTATTATGTTGGTGTTCTGTAGAGGTGACCCCAGAAAACCTGCCCAGTCATGGATGGCATTTGATGGGAACCCGCGGTGACCTGGTATCTGCATCCTGTCTTGAAGGTTAGGAACATCACGTTCTTACTAACTACAGTCACTCTGCTCTAAGGCCACAGAACATGGAGGCTTCTTTCAGTTAATTTTTTTGCCAAGTGCATTAATTATCATCATCATCATCATCATCATCATCATCATCATCATCATCATCCCGTTGATTGTCGAATTTCTCGAGCGGTCTCAGTAATGTCTCCATTCATCCTAGCCCTGAGATTTTAGAAGACTCTCTTTACTTGTCCTTCCCAACAGTGCCGCATTGGAGTCTCTTTCAGGGTCAGGGGAATGAGACCCATTATTGTTACTGTTTTTGGCATATGAATACACCATAGTTTGCCAGGCTCTCCCATGTGGGCAGGAAACTAGTTAATTCTATGCATTAATTAAAGTGCTCGAAATCTTATTAGCAAAACCTTTCCGTATATTCTCACTATCTAGAAAAATGGCAACATCACTCATAGAGAAGAAATTTCCAGGATGCTCAGGAGAAAGATAGAATTGCCTATGAAGTAAGCAGAAGGTTTAGGGCAGAAGAATATGCTATGCTATGAGATGATAATAATAAATATATATGCTATCAGAATATGTTGTGATGCTATGGAATCAATCCACACAGCATAATAGGAGGCCCATTACTGTGAGCTCAGAAAATGTGCTTGTGCAAAACAATTCAGACAAAGAAAAGTCAAAGTTTTATGTATAAGACAGCCTGGTTTTGTTAGTATTTGGGGTTGGGGGGGGCTAAGTTTTAAAGTCACTCCTAGTTATTCTCATATTTTCTTCTTGCTATGCACTCAAGAATCACTTCCGGTGGTGCTTAGGGGACATAGGAGATGATGGGGATCAAATTTGGGTCAGGTCACATCCAAGGCAGGTGCCCTAGTCACTGCGCTCTCTGGTCCCCTCAAAGTTCCTATAATGCACATTTCATGTGGAGATTTTCCTCAGGGCCTGAGATGTAACACAGTTGGACTTTCATGTGGTCAACACCAGCTGGATCCCCATGCAGTCTTCTGGGGACCCCTGGGGTGATGTCTGAGCACAGAGCCAGAAGTGGACCCTGAGCACCAACAATTCTGGCCCAGTACCCCGCCTTAAGGAAAGCAGTAAGATTGTTCTTTGAAAGCAAAATTAAATGAGCTCTTCTAATGCAACAATAATAATCTCTAACTTTTCTATCACCAATCTAAGGTTTGTAGGCTTTAAAACGTGTTCATATACATACACAGGTTTATTTTTCAAAATAAGGGGAAATTCTTTAAAAAACACTAATTATAAATGCTAATGAAATGCTAATTACATGATCAAAGCTATAATTTTTTGTTAGAGACCCCAACCATGGTATTCAGCATTTACTCTTGGCTCTAAACTCAGGGATCTGTCTTGGTGGGGCTCAGGGTACCATATGCGATGCCAGGGTCAGCCCAGGGTCTGCAGCAGGCAGGCAAATGACTTCACCCTTGAACTATCTCTCCAGCCTAAATTAAAAAAAAAAAATTCTTTACCACTTAGGATTTTTCTCACAACATTATAAAATCAGACTAGTACATTTAGGGAAATTTTGAATAAAAGTATTGAAATCACAAAACCCCAAATAAATCCTTCCTACAAATAGAATCCAATTATAATGCTCAGTGGGGCTCATGATTATATTTACATTGCTGAAATTAGAGAGAAATTCGTGCAATTTCATACACTAAAGACAAAAGAAACCAAGCAGCTAAAATGCAAGGACCGAGTGGTCCCTCCAGATGCCTTTCCGGGGTGCCCTTGGAGATGGGTGGCTGGGTACCCTGCTGAAACCTCTCAGCGGTACTCACACCCCACCCCTGCAGTCAAAGGGCTCAACCGTTTCATGAATGATCTCTGCAGAGATGACAAGCTGTGAAACATCACGTATCCCTGTGGCCAGGCTGAAGACTCTGGCTCATTTGGAGTCGGGTCAGGCAGCTCTCTCCAACCCCCTTACTTCCGGGACCTCGGCAGTTACGCCCAGCTCACGTAGCCGCCAATGAGTGAACTCACTGGCCCAAACCATAGGCCCTGAAGTCTCTGGACCATGCAGGCATATGCAGCCAGCAGGACACTTCTTAATTCCGCAATACTCACATCCCAGAAGGAGCACGCTAAATTGCACAGGAAAGTAATGTAGAAGTCAACTAAACTCAACAAAAACGATAACAAAGGAGGCTCACCTAGCAGCCAATGGCTTAGTCAATCCTGAGACAAGGACTTAACAACCCCATGATGAAATACAACAATTTTCACATTAAAAAATCGATATCGATGTTTTGAAACTTATTAATTTCTATATTGGAGCTAATTAATTTTCTTTTTCTTTTCTTTTTCTTTTTGGGTCATACCTGGCGATGATCAGGGTTTACTCCTGGCTCATGCACTCAGGAATTACTCCTGGTGGTGCTCAGGGGACCATATGGGATGCTGGAAATTGAACCTGGGTCAGCCGCATGCAAGGCAAATATCCTATCTGTCCTACCCGCTGTGCTATTGCTTGGCCCCTCTAATTAATTTTCACTCTAAAGGTGGAGCCATAGTCAAGCAAGTAGGGCATTTGCCTTGCACGTGGCTGACCCAGGTTCCATTCCGGGTATCCCCTATGGTCCTCCAAGCAGCACCAAGAGTAATTCCTGAGTGCAGAGTCAGGAATAAACCCCCGAGCACTACCCTGGGTGTGATCCCAAAAGCCAAAAACAAACAGAATAAAAAAAGTAATTAATTTCACTCAAGAACTGTATTAACAGTGGTGGGCTTTTGTCTACACTAAAAGATAAATACGACCACTGTATCACTGTTATTCCATTGCTTATCGATATGCTTGAGCGGGCATGAGTAATGTCTCCATTGTGAGACTTGTTACTGTTTTTGGCATATCAAATATGCCATCGGTAGCTTGCCAGGCTCTGCCATGCAGGGGAGATACTCTCTGTAGCTTGCCAGGCTCTCTGAGAGGGGAGGAAGAAATGAACCCGAGTTGGCCATGTGCAAGGCAAATGCCCTACCACTGTGCTATGGATCCAGCCCAAAGATAAATACATAAAAAAATTAAAAAGAATAGTGCAATCTAGTGCTCTAAATATTTCTTCACATAACAAGCTGTTTCCAACTTCATAAATGAAACATTTTGCAATATCTTTATAGTGTAAATAACTTTTCTTCTAAATTTTCAATTGGAATTTATGATTCCATAAGCTTTATACTCACAAATTTATTCAAAGTTCATAACAGTACTGAAATTATCTGAACATTGCTACATGATGCATTTATAGTAATACATTATGATGAATTATACTTAAACCTCAAAGTGAAAAAGCGCTGTTTCCTAAGTGCGTCTTTTGAGTGTAGAGATGTAGAAATTATCATACTGAATTTAGAGTTGCCTCGACGTTATGTTTGTATGTGTGAATATTTACAGTGAATGTGTTTGACAATGTGCAATCTCTCTGTTTTGCTTTCACGGTGACACATCTCACTAGTTTAAGGGAGAGAAACACTTTTGACCTGAATATTTCCTTAGTTTAGTGTGGCTGTATTCCTGAAAAGGTTCTTGTTTAAAAAAAAAAAACTTCAACATGAACAAGTTTGAAAATATCTAATTCTATTAACATATTACACAAGATACTTGTTAAATCATTGATTTTTCCCCCTTTCTGAACAGAGGGAATCAAAAAACACATAAAAGCAGTGAGATACAATTGAACGTTAATTTTATCATTTTTGTCTTTTATGTAATGCTGCCATCTGCTGGCCAAGTGTATCATTCAATTGCGTTTCTAGGCGCCGAGAGCTGGTACAGGGGTGAAGGGGGACGCCTTGCCTAGCACGCAGCAGCCCCTGGTGTGGTCCCTGGCTCCACGTCATCATTGATCACCGCTGGGTCAACCTTGGCGACCCTCCAGGCCTTCCGAATGTGGCCTGGAAACCCCCTACCACTGCCGGTGGCCCAGAAAATCCCAGGCACCGCATGGGGGTATAGAGGTTCCTAACTCCACCTGGACACGGTGTGGGTTAAAATCAGAGGCACTGGCCCAGCGAGACAGTACAGCGGGTGGGGCGTTCCTTGCATGCGACTAACCCAGATTCAGTTCCCGGCATCCCATATAGCAACCAAGCCCGGCAGGGACAGGAGTAAGCCCTGAGCATAACCAAGGGTGACCAACAAACAAATCCCTGGGAGTAGAACTCTGAGCCTCCTGAACAGTGCCGGGGAACCCCGCACCCCAAATTATAATACATTTCCGGTCAGTTTAACGGAATAGCCATTTAAGTCTTCCATTATACGTTGCTCGATATCACAGAAGGTACTTAGGAACTTTTGCTTGTGATGACTAGTAATCTCTAAGTATTGTACGGTAGCTGACAGTTCGATGCAACACATCTGAGAATATTATAATTTCATTTGCTATTAAATTCTGTAGAGTGACATATTTTCTTGGAAAATAAACTCTTAAATGCTTTCTTTACACAAATATATCCTATTATTTTCCTGTCTGCACACAAATTATATTAAGAAATTAAACAATTTTACATTCTTCTGAAATAGACCTATAATTTAAGGTTAAATTATGTATCCAAAGCCTAGGATATAATGACAATTGAAAATTGTGTCAGGACTGGAGAGATAGTACTAGGGTTAGGATTCTATAGCCTAGATCCGTTGCTCTACTGTGTCTTTGTGCTTTGCCCATTTATTACTTCCTTCACCCTGGAAAGCACTGGTCTTTTAACTGTTTCCATAGATTTTTTTTCCCTTTTCAATTTTCTTTAAGAAAGAATCAATGCCCTTAACAAAGAATCGCCATGAGACACAGACTCTGCTATTTTTAATGCACATAAAACAGTTGTGCTGGGGCCGGAGAGATCAATCAGCAGCAGGAAGGTTACTTGACCTACACAGATAACACAGGTTTGATCTCCGGCACTCCATGTGGTCCCCTGAGCCGTGTGGAAATGATCCCTGAGCACAGAGCCAGGAGTCAGTCCTGAGCACAGAGGAGTCAGCCCTGAGCACCACCGAATGTGGCCCCCAAACCAAAAAATATATATATAATAAATAAATAGACCAGTCATCCTTCCCTTTATCCCTGAACCAGGGCACCCAGTAGGTGGATCTCCTTGCCTCCCTGAGGATGCTAGAATAAGTTTTGACTTGCTAGAAAAATCTTACTAGCTTCAGATCCCTGAGAAAACAGATTTGAATCTGATGGTCTTCCAATTTTATGTCATAAAGTTGGAATTCCGCCTTTTCTATTTTCTTTTTTGGGGGGAGGGGGCTGTGTAGGGTGTGGATAGGGTTGGATGGCCACACCCAGAGATACTCAGGGCTTACTCCTGCCTCTGAGCTACTCAGAGATCACTCTTGGCAGGGCTCTGGGGACCATATGCAGTGCCTGAAACCTAGATCAGCTGCATGCAAGTCCAGTGTCTTGACATATACATATGTCATTGCACTATCACTGCAGCCCCATTCACCATTTTATGTGATGAAATATTTCTACAATGAAAGCTTTTAGTGGGATATTTCAGGGTCTTCTTTAGTTAGGCGTTGGTGACCTTCTGGTGCTTCCTGGAAGAAGCAGTGAGAACAGTGATTGTTCAAAATATTTTAAGTGTATTTTTTCTTTGCTTTTTTGAGTAGTTGAGGCAAATATATAAATATCTCTATATCAATTTATTTGTAAACAGATACTTATTTAAAAACTACATATCATTAATAGTCAACTAGTGGTCATGGGAAATCAAGCTTGATGAATTGGAATTGGACGCTATCTGTAGTATTTTGAGAGTTAATAAAGCAAGATGCAAATAACTCAGATACAGATTTAGTTACAGTTGTATCACTTGTATCACTTGTCATCCCATTGATCTTTGATTTGCTTGAGCGGGCACCAGTAGCATCTCCATTTGTCCCTGTCGAGTGCTAGTGTAGCCCAGTGGTATCTGCTAGCTCCAGGAACAGGAAGTGCCTTAAACCATTCATTCAGGGTTTTGATGAAGAAGTCTGATCATCTCCTTGGTTGGCGGCCATGTGGTCTTTTGATGTCCCATGGAATCCAGTCGATAACATCTCTAGTCCTCTTTGAATCGCATTACGTGTCCGGCCCATCTGGTTTTTGAGGCCTTGGCATACGAGACAGCTTCCCTGATTCTTGGAGGTCAGAACTCCAGATTCCTTCTCTCACTTGAGTGAAATGTGATACTCCAAGCATAGCTCTTTCCATTCCTCTTTGGGATACCCAGTTACAGTTAAAAGTGCAAATACACATATTGAATTTATTCTACAGTAAGTATTTTTCTGAAAAGTAGGCAAAAGTATATTGAAATAATTATTTAAATAGAAGTAAGAACAGATTGAGTGTTTTGGCACAAACTAATGAGAAGCAAATGGGCATATTGTGCTTGAATTAAATAAAACAACACACGGGGGATATATAGAACTGGATGTAGACACTTGTTCCTGGGTAACATTGCCACAGTCCCTCATGATAAAATGAAAATGATTCAGAAAACAAAAAGTTTGTTATTTGTATTGTTCATGTTCTAGTTGATAGAGATGTGTAGTACATAAAATTTTAAACCAGTGATTGATAATGAAAACATATGAGCAGATAGTTTTGATGCTCACTTATGTCTCAATAGTATCCCCTTATGGACATGCATGAAAAAAATGTAGTGTTTGGATATTTAGTTCTATCATTCAGAGTGGGTAGGGCATTTTGCCTTGCACATGGCATACCAAGGTTCGATTCCTCCATCCCTCTCAGAGATCCCGGCAAGCTACTGAGAGTATCCTGCCTGCATGGCAGAGCCTGGCAAGCTACCCATGGCATATTTGATATGCCAAAGACAGTAACAACAAGTCTCACAATGGAGACGTTACTGGTGCCTGCTCAAGCAAATCGATGAACAATGGGATGACAGTGCTACAACAATGCTACAGTGCTATACCTGAATCTCCTTGACTCCCTAGCCTGTTACTTCTTCTCACCCTCTTCACTCTATTTTCCCCCTTCTACTCCATATAATCTAGGTACAATAGTTATCTAGGCACTCCTGCTTTAAACCACTGCACCTTCACACCCAGTTACTAAAAATACTAAATTAAATGGCATTACCCTGCATTTATTCTTCTTCTTGCACTTCTTTTATTTAACATAATATCTTCTAGTCTCATCTATGATGCAGAAAACTGCAAGCTTTAATCTAGAAACAATGAACACAAGAGGCCCAAACTTTAATAACCAAACTTAGAATGTGTCTGTCAAGATGGTTGGCTGGAGCTTTTGTGTGTGTGTGTGGGGGAGGTAGTGGGGTAGGGGGTGGAGAGTAGGAGTAGCAGGGTAGGGGACCTGGGAACACTGGTGGACGGAAGTTAGCACTGGTGGCATGATCAGTGTTGGAACTCATTGTTTTGAAAAAAATAAGTTCTGAAAAAAAGCTAGGGGTATGTTTTGCTTTCTTGAAGTGAATTGCATTGTATATGCAATTATATTGTATATGCATATGTATACATATGCATATGGGCTAGAGAGATAGCATAGCGGGTGGGCTTTTGCCTTGCACGCAGCTGACCCAGGTTCCAGTCCTCTGCCCCTTTCAGAGTGCCCAGCAAGCTACCGAGAGTATCCTGCCTGGAGGGCAAAACATGGCAAACTACCCCTGGCGTATTTGATATGCCAAAAACAGTAACAACAAGTCTCTCAATGGAGGCATTACTGGTGCCTGGTTGAGCAAATGGATGAGCAACAGCATGCCATCGATAGTGACAGTGACAATGACATGCACAAAATACATTAGCTTATGTTTCAATGTTTGTTACCATTCAAGTTGAAAGAAGCATTCATGAATAAAGTTAGGGTGATAAAAAAAGTTAAAAATGAATCTAATGTTTGGGGGAAACCATCTGATTAGCTCTGGCCACTGAGTAATACACGGGTGACTTGCCACGATTCTGGTGTAAAATGTTCTGTTCCAGCTTAGGAGGTGGGGTGCTGGAGCAATAGCACAGCGGGTAGGGAGTTTGCCTTGCACGCAGCCGACCCAGGTTCGATTCCCAGCATCCCATAGGGTCCCCTGAGCACCGCCAGGAGTAATTCCTGAGTGCAGAGCCAGGAGTAACCCCTGTGCATCGCCGGGTGTGACTCAAAAAGAAAAAGGAAAAGAAAAAAAAAAGTACTTCCAGCTTAGGAGGTGAGGTTGGAGTCAAGTTCCCATTTGCCCAAAGTATTCCAGCCGTTAGAGCTTTAAAATGTTGGCTTCTCTATTCTTTGGACCTTTGTGTTAAGGCGGCATTTTAGCATCAGGGTGGATTGCCTGGACTAAAGGAGACTTGAAATCAACTGAAGGTAAAATTTTGTTAGATTGAGTTACAAATATTTAAGGAGTCATTTCTTATTATACTGTTCTCTGCTGCCTTAAATCTTCGTTTATTTGTGGCTGTATTGCTCATTTGTTTTCTTAACTATTCTTCACACAGTTTCACACACTATTTTACATTTTGATAAAATGATCTCGTCGTCCCCCTTCCCCGGCATTTAGCACAAAGCATGATTTATTAGGGCTCCTTTCTACTTAGAAGCCATGTGATTAGCTCATTAAACACAATCTTGGCTGGGGAACATGAGAGTCCAAGGGAAGCTAGAGGCACACGTCAAGGGTAACAGGATGGGCCAGGGGGGAGATAAATCCAAGACTAGATTCCTCGCCCCTGAGTGAGGTCCTGCAGTCTTTCTAAACCCAAGGCCTGCCATGATTATCTTGGGTCCTGGGGTTACCCCTTGCCCCCTGAGTTTGTTTCTCCTCTTTTCTCATGAGGTAAGTCTCCATTACTTCTAAAGGAGAACTCTTATCAACTAGATTTATCGGCCTCTGTGGCTCAGAGATACTTCGGTAAGTCCAGGAGACCTAATCAGGATGGACCGTGCACTCAGAGTCTGAAAGAGCTATTATAAACCCTTGTATTTTACAGGCTATTAACTTTTGGTGCACCATTACAACCTATGTCTTTAGCAGAGTAGAGAATTACTCGAAGTGATATCGAAGCAAAGGCACTGTTTAGTAATATTAAATGGAGCAATTTACTAAGCACGGGAGGATGTTTCCTCAGGAGTGAATTTGTAGCATAAAGTGTATAACTAGCATAAACCTGGGCTTATGTTGTGTGGCTCTAGGCGTTGCCCCTTATTCTGGGAGTGTGTTAATAGTACATCCGACACTCAGCTTGCTTGGGATACAATGCAAATGGTGCTTCATGGGGTTGGGCTCCATGGTAGCCCTAAATACTAAATATAGAGAAGGGATATGTTATTGATGCTTGTTCATTTTTTTCATGTTTTTATAGGCTCTTAGTTTAGAAGCCAAGTGCCGATTAATATTTTATCATTTCACAGAATCAGGATCCCAATTGGGATATATTTGATAGATTTTGTGCAAGGTTTGCTCAAATATTCCATGAATTACTGTGTATTTGCACTATCTTTATTGTACACTGAAATAGTTTTAAGTTAATCAAAATCATAGGTAACAATTATATAACATAATGCATGATACGTATTTGAAAATGATTATATAGACAATTTTGTAATAAAATGTTAAGACTTCTGCCTTCATTAAGAAAATGAGTTGCAGAGAGAGTAATACATTTAGTTTTATAACTGAGAACACTTTTCATTTTTTTAATTAAAAATTAGTTACTGAGCTTGGAAAGATGTATAGTGGTACAGGGTCTTATCGTGCATGCAGCAAACGCTTGTTTAATCCCTAACATATGGTCTTCTGAGCACCCCCAGGATGCCCCCCTGAGCACAGAACCAAGAGTAAATCCTGAAGCAATCAGATCAAAAAAGGAAAGCTAAGCTCAAAGAACAAAATGGATTTTTTAAAAATAATTATAGTTTAGGTAATGTGTTTACAATAATGTTTAAGTTTAAAGTAGCGATGTACAAGTTACTGAATGCCCTACCACGGTGCCTGTGATCCACCACCATTGCCAATATGTTACCTCCTCTTGTTCAGTCTTCCCTTCACCCACTGCTAACACAGTTTGTAATCCAAGGCCAGGATGTTATCATTGTTTGTTACTGTCTAATCTTTTGTTGTCTTTCTATATGTCAGAGGAATACAGAAAGATGAGTCTGACCATCTGGTATTTGTCCTCACTCTGACTTATTTTGCTAAATACGATGGCCCCCAGTTAAGTCCACATGGCAGAAAACTGAAGGATTTATTTTTTCTTACACATGCAGAATATTCCACCGTGGAATGGAATATCTAAATATTAATACCTAAGTGTGGGATTTCACATTTTTGATTCACTCATTGATCACTGGATATTTATGTTGTTTCCATGTCTTGACAATTATTCTAAGTGTTGTAATGAATGGGGATGTACATTTATCTTTCCTAATGAATGTTTTTCTGTTTTGAGTTAGATTACCAAGAATTGAAATTGCTGTATCATATGACACTTCTGTTCTTGACTCAATTTGAGAAATCTCACCAGATTCTCACCAGATGATGTTCCCACCAATAGTATATGCGGGTTCTCTTTTGTTAGTTTCCTTTTTTTTAAAATAATAGATGTCATTTGCACTGTGAGCACTGACCTCTTCTTGCTATTTTGATCTGAATTTCCCTGACAATAAGTGACAACGATGAACACTATTTTACATGCCTACTGAATATCCTTGTATCTTCTTTGGAAAAGTGTCAAATCTTCTCTTCTCCCTGTCTTTTGATGAGTTTTGTTGTTGTGTAGCACATTCTGAGTATTTTATAGCTACTGGATGTAGCCCATTAGCTAATGTGTGCAAATCCTTTTTTTTCCTTTCAATGGGGGGGAGGAAAGGGGTCCTTTTATTTTGGGGATGATTTTGCTATGCAAAAGAACTTCTGATATAGTTCCATTTGTTTATTTTTGTTCTTGTTATCTCTGACAGAGTTTAATTAGTTTTTTCTTGAATCACAGATCTCCTGAGTATTTGAATTGTCTTTGACCTCAGGCAGTCTTCTTTTAGAGTCTTTGCTGAAGTGTAGAGGTTCTGCTGCTCCTGACATATTTATTTTGCTCTATTTTCATTCACAATCTTTTTGCTAATATGAATTAGTGTTAAAAAATTGGCTGTAAGGAATTAAGCTTGTTTTTTTTCTCTCAGCAGATTAAAAATAGATGATTTTATCCATATTGCAGTGCATGACCCATTATCATAACTAGCATGCCTCCTATTATAAAATGTATTCATTATATTATTAAAAGGAAATATAAATGCATTTTCAGGTTCTCACATTCACCTTCATTTTATTAGTTTAATTATTAATTATTATTATTCACTATATTACCTGTCATCCTGTTGATCATTGATTTGCTCGAGTGGGCCCAGTAATGTCTCCATTTATCCTAGCCCTGAGATTTTAGCATCTTCTCTTTACTCCTTCTTCCCAATGGTGCCACATTAAAGAATCTTCAGGGTCAGGGGAATGAGACCCATCATTGTTACTGTATTTGGCACCTGAATATGCCGTGGGGAGCTTATTATTAATATTATTATTGTCTCCTAATAGGTGCTCAGGAGGCCTCGAAGCCTTCCCCCTGATTCTCAATCAAGGGGTCTGAGGACTCAACTCTGCTGTTGCTTGGGTGGGGGGCTGCACACCTAGAAGACCACCCAAGGGTGGGCGCTTAGGAGACCATATGGTTTTGGAGACGGACCCTGGATCAGCCATATAAACTTGACCCCTAGATGATCTGAGTGCTCTCATGTGTGTGTGTTTTTTTTCTTTTTGGGTCACATCCGGCGATGTACAGGGGTTACTCCTAGCTCTGCCTCTGGAATTACCCCTGGCGGTGCTCAGGAGACCATATGGGATGCTGGAAATAGAACCCAGGTCGGCCCCGTGCAAGGCAAATGCCCTAGTCACTGTGCTATTGCTCCAGCTCCTCATGTTTATTTTTATATCTTCCGCTCTGCCTGGCTGTGTGGAGAACGCATCCATCCTCTTCAGGTCTGCCTCCCCCGTCGAGTGTAAGGAGAGTGATGCTGGTGGTGACTTACGTAAACAGGGAAGTGGGGAGGAGAGAGGCGGCGGCGCACTATTGGCCAGGCTGTCCTTATCAGAATTAGCTAGTGGGGATTGGGTCCAAAGTGCTGGGGAAGGGGAAAATAACTGAGGCAGGTCCACCCCCCAGGAGGCCTGGCCCCCACCCCCACCCCCTGCCAACGCTGTACCTGTGGGGGAGTTTGCCAAACCTCGGGTGAAAAGATCAAGCTTTGTCCCATTTCTACTACATTCAGGACACAGGCAAGGTACCCTCTCAACAATGCACCCCAGTGCAGGGATGTGGGGAACGGGTATGAACAGATGATACCCTTTCCCAATCTGGAAACCTGGATAAATATCTCTCACCTCCCCCCCAAAAAAATCTAGCACTGTGAGCCTTGACCGTTTTGATGTAGGCTGGCAGATACATAGAGAACCCCTCAAGTCCCCCCTGCAACCCAAGACAATGACAATGGATTTCTTGGGAAATAATATCAATAGCCCTAGAGTTTCAAAAAGCCAACTTTGAATGAAATAGCAACTAAGGTAGTTAAGACTTTCACCTGGTGCCAGCAAGAGAACCAGAAAAGGCCAGACACCTTGGGGACCCCATATGGTTTTGCAAATGGACCCTGGATCATCCAAAGAAGCTCCAGCAGGAACCAAAGGCCAGGAAAGGAATTTCAAAGATCACTAAGTATGCTGGAGCAATAGCACAGCACTTAGGCATTTGCCTTTCATGCCGCCGACGGGAGTTCGATTCCTCTGCCCCTCTCGGAGAGCCTGGCAAGCTACCGAGAGTATCTAGCCCACGCGGCAGAGCCTGGCAAGCTAGCCGTGGCATATTGGATATGCCAGAAACAGTAACAATATGTCTCTCAATGAGAGACGTTACTGGTGCCTGCTCGAACAAATCGATGAGCAACGGAGATGACAGTGACAGTAACCAAGTATGTATTGCCATGTGGGAGTCTGAGCTTTTCTCTATCTTCCTGCCTGCCTGTAGGACAGACTTATTCTAATTAAACCTTTGCTCTTTCAATAGTGGAATAGAGTTACCTATAGACTGTACTTTAAAATTTGCAATAGAATTTCTGTGAGAACACATACACACCTGGTAAGAGATATCTCACTTTCCTCTGTAGTAAGAGGATCTGAATTTTTTTTTCTTTTTGGGTCACACCCGGCAACGCACAGAGGTCACTCCTGGCTCTACATTCAGGAATTGCCCCTGGTGGTGCTCAGGGTACCATATGGGATGCTGGGAATAGAAGCCGGGTTGACTGCGTGCAAGGCAAATGCCCTACCCACTGTGCTACCGTTCCAGCCTGAGGCTCTGAATTTTGGAATCAGATTGATACCAGGAATTACACAGTATGTTTGTTACAGTCCCGGCAGTTGGACTTGACTGTAGCCTCTTAATGAAATATCACAATGACTGAGGACCCTTTTCTAAGCAAGGCTCTGTGGAGGTATGAAAGTGATCCTCAAATCAACAAATCAAACTTGGTTCCTGCTATGGAGTCTTACGCCTATACAGAGAAAAAGATTTGTGTTTTGGGAAATATTGCACAACAATACTGGTTATTACTTTTGAGAAGTTGTATGGTCACAGCAAAATTAAGAGGATACTACGGTCATTTTGCATAAAATCCATTGCCTAGAAAGTGCAAAGTCTCCTTCATTTTCAACCTTCTACACCAGAATAGTGCCTGCATTACAATCACTGAGCCTATCCTGACACATAGTAATCATCTCAAATACACAGCTCCCAAGGTATATTCTTGGTCCTATAAATTCTACATGTTCTAAAAATATATAATGCATATATTCTATTTTATAGTAGTAGAATATTGCATTATCCTAAAAAGCCTGTTTTTTTCCACATTAAAAATAAATCCTATATTTTCCATCTTAAAACAATTTAAGTCCTGTTATCACTGTATCACTGTGTCACTGTATCACTGTCATCCCCTTGTTCATCAATTTACTCGAGCAGGCACCAGTAACATCTCCATTTGTCCCAGCCCTGAGAGTTTAGCAGCCTCTTTTTTACTCATCTTTCCCAATGATTGGAGGCTCTTTCAGGGTCATGGGAATGAGACCTGTTATTTTTACTGTATTTGGCATATCAAATATGCCACGGGAGCTTGCCAGACTCTTTCTTGCAGACCGGATAATCTTTGTAGCTTGTCGGGCTCTCCGAGAGGCATATTTATATATTTCCCTTTATGATGATGTATTGCTGCTGATGATGAATATGTTCACTCATGCGTGAGGTTCGGCCTGAGTGTGTGAAAAGCAGCCTGGAGTGTGGCACAGTTGTATTGTGGAGGTCGGCTGTCAAGACTGGGTCCCTTGGAGCAGGGAGGGCTCCAACCGGCCCCCTCTGGGGTGCCTCAAGTGAAGACAGCCTGACGCGGAGTCCTATGGCATGGTCATGGGGGCCTCATTTTATGCTCTGTTCCTGGAGAAGCAACTGTGAGTTTTGGAGGGTGGCCGCTGAGGAGATTATCTGGTGCCAGCAGGAGGTGGTTTATGGGTGTGACCCCTGGGTCGCCAGAGATTGGGGAAGCAGGCAGAGGATCTCTGCTCCTTGGTCCTGTTGAGCCCAGAGTCCAAAATCACAAAGTTCTGCATTACCTGGGTTCCGTGGGACTTCAATCATTCGTGAGGCTCAACTCGAGTGTCTGGAAAGTGGCCTGGAGCGTGGAGACAGTTGGGTAGTGGAGATCAGCTGCTGGGGCTGGGTCCCTTGGGGCAGGGAGGGCTCTCACCCGCGCCCCTCTTCTATTGCATAGGTAAATAATTATTAAGCAATGTTGGGTATTTCAACTGTTGAGACATGAGACATGCTGAGAATATCATTTTTTATAATTGCTCAGCATCTGATGGGTCCTTAACTTCCTGATCTTGTTTGCCAAGCTATTACAGTCTGCAAATAGCTGTTGGTACACAAGCCATCCCCTTTAAGAACTCATGAAATCGACTCTGATGTATTCTTTGGCCTGACTCCAGGATACAACTCCAAGATACAACTGAGGTTTGTTCAATCCTCAATTGATTGATGGAATATCTTTGTATTCACTTTTGACTCTGTTTTCAAACTTGAATTATCTTTGCTTTTTAGAGCACCTCACACAGAACAACACCTATTCCTCGAAACCAGTACCGTGGTCACTAAGCCAGCATGAGTAATATTCGATTTGAACAGATTAGAAAAGAAGCAAGCAAGATGTGAAAGCAAGTGTGCCACTCTTAAGTCGCCCATAAGATTGGTAGACAAAGTATCTGAATGTCCTGGATAATTAAAAAAGGGTGATCAAAAGAAACAGATACAATCAGCATTAGACTTACTAAACTCAATTTATATCCTTTTAGATAACTAGATGAATGCCAAAGAGGTCTGTGTATTTAATTTGTGGCAAGTCATTTTAGACACTTATATTCAGCAGCAAACAAGGGAAAATTTCAGTGGGCCAAGGGTTCTGAGCAGAAAGTTTTAGATCTAAAGGGATAACTCAGGCATGTAATGAATAAATAAATATTCTATACAAAGTAATAATGGATATATAGAACATCTCCAAAAGCAATTATGTAGCTTTAGTTACTTGACCAAAACTTACTGGGATATTTTTTCTGTGACTAACCTATAATGAAATGTAGCTGGAAAACTTAAAAACTGTGACACTGGGTCATAATCCCTTAAAGTGTTTATTATATACATTTATATGGCTTTTATAATGCATTACCCACTCTTAATCTCAAATAGCACCTAAAATGTTGAATTGCAAGAGCCATGGTTAGTGATGAACAATTATGACTTGTGGATAATAGAATGTGTATCTGTTTCTAAATGCCTGAGAAGAAATTTCATACTTTGAAAGAAATACAGTTATATTGACTGATATGTGGTATAAAAAGCATGCATTTTCTTTATAGCAGATAAAAGTATTTAAGACAATTTTTAAAAGAGCATTCCTACACGAGATATATTGTCTCTCTCTAGTTGATTAACATGTTTATTGTGACTTATACAATGTTGTATGCTAAATACATCCAAATAAATAAAGAGAAACAAAGGTTTTCCAGAGTTTTCAACCATGTCACATTGATTAGACATAGCTATGATAGTAGTTTCTGTGTTCTCTAGGAATTCTTATTATCTTACTAAAATAATAAAGACAAATGAGTTAACTATCACAACTTTATTTCTTCGAGTCATAGTTATAATTTAAACTGAGTTTTTTTCTTTTGCCTCTACTGTAGAATAAATGTATTCTGTTCTTATCCTTTTTTATTAGGTCCTGTTATTTATTTATTTTTTTGTGAAATGCAAAGAAAGTTTTGAAACTGCTTTCTAAAATACATTTTGCTTTTTTTTGGTGGGGTCACACCCAGCAATGCTCAGGGGTTACTCCTGGCTCCGCACTCAGGAATCACCCCTGGCAGTGCTCGGGGGACCATATGGGATGTTGGGAATCGAACCGGGGTTGGTCGCATGCAAGGCAAACGCCCTACCCGCTGTATTATCGCTCCAGCTCCCTAAAATACATTTTGAAGCCAAATTATACACTTTTATTTTCTCAACCCTTTTCCTCATTTTTCTCCTGGGACATATGCTATTATGTGCAAAATTATATCAGAGAAAAATTTACAATATTATTTATTTGTTCAATCTGTAGTATTTTATATGTTTTTCATACTCTCTATGTGACTGTTTATTGAATCGATATGATGAAAATAAATGAAATGAGGAAAACTTTGACTACATTAAGAAAATTGCTTTATTTTTTAACATATTCTGTCCAGGCATATTCTAAGAGTCCATAAACTTGTGTGATACTTAATAAATTGTTTTAATGTTATACACAAAATCACTTGTAATATAAGACTGTAAAATCAGAAAATGCAGACTGAGAAATGCTATAATAAATAACTCATCAAGAAATCAGCATATAATTGAAAAATTGCTTTTTTCTGCTACATAATACCATCCCTTGATACTTCCAATTTTTCTTTTTTTTATAATATCATTATTCCTTAAATTATTATTTCACTTTATTTCGCCAGTGGCTGTGTGTGGGAGGAGACAGATTGCTACCCAATTTGGAAAAAAATTCACAACAAATTATATAGCCTGGTGGAGCAGTTTCTAGATGTAAAGTTTGAGAATAATTTTCTTTAAACCTTCAGTGAAAGATAGTTACACTTTAATAAAACTATAAAAGACTGAAAAAAAATTACCAAATTATATGCCTTCCCCTGCCCAAGTCTAGATAAATGTTGGAAAAAAAATTGCAACAAATAGATAGAGTCTGGTGAAGCTGTTTCTAGATCTAAAGCTTGAAAAGAAAATGATTTAAGCCTTCAGTGAATAGGAGCTACACTTTAATAAAACTATAAAAGACTGTTAAATTCTACCAAATGTTTACTTCGATAAACCCTGCATTTCTCCCAGCCAGCCAGCGTCTAGCAGGATGCACGTGAGATTCTTTCTAGAAGACAATTGGCTCTTGTGTCATCCACTCGCCTGCGTCTGCCCTGGCAGGACCTGCTCATGCTGACATTTGGGGATACAATCAGCCCTCCTGTCGCCTCCAAAAATAACACACAGCGCGAGGGAGGTGCAAGGCCCTGCTTTTTTATAGAGCCCCGCATTGCCATGGAAACCAGACAGGCAGGAAGAGCCAGAAGCAGGGCATCACCCAGCGGATGCAGCGCTGGCCTCATCTGAATCCCTCCTATAGGAACCAGGAGCTGCCCTGACAAGCCCCGATGGCTTGTGTGTGTGTGTGGGGGGGGGGGGCTTGCAGGGAACCACATCCCCGAGGACCCCCTGCAAGGGCCGGGCAGCTCTCCCCACCAGGGGTCTCCTCTGCCAGGCGGGGCTGAGAAGAGTGTAGATGATTTCCACTGGACGCCACGCTGAGCTACTCTGAAGCTCACATTTCCATTTCGCCCAGTGTAAATTGGCAAGTGAGCAGGTGTGCATTGCTGACCGCCTCCAGCAGCCAGGGTTCGAGGCTGTCAGAAATGAAGGAGCAACGCTCCACTCCCCTGGGCAAAGGGATTCAGCAAAACATTCTTGCTGGCAGTAGCTTGATCAATCAGTGGATTTTTATTCTGTTGTCTCTGAGAGATTTGCCATGAGCAGGCAGTTTGTCTTGGGTTAAGAAATTAAGCCTCCCCTTCCCTCCCCTCCCCTCCCCTCCCCTTCCCCTCTCTTCCCCTCTCCTCCCTTCCCCTACCTTTTCCCTTAACCTCTCCTCTTCTTTCCCTTTTCCCCTCCCCTCCCCTCCCTTCCTTTTCCCTCTCTCTTCTCTTCCCCTCCCCTCCCTTTTCCCCTCTCTTCCCCTACCCTCCCCTCCCTTCCTTTTCCCTTTCTCTTCTCTTCCCCTCCCCTCCCCTCCCTTTTCCCCTCTCTTCCCCTCCCCTCCCTTCCCCTCCCTTTTCCCCTCTCTTCCCCTCCCTTCCCTTCCCCTCCCTTTTCCCCTCCCTTCCCCTCCCTTTTCCCCTCTTTTCCCCTCCCCTCCTTTCCCCTCCCTTTTCCTCTCTCTTCCCTTCCCTTCCCTTTTCCTCTCTCTTCTCCTCCCCTCCCTTCCCCTCCTCTCGACTCCCTTCTCCCCTCTTCTCCCCTCCCCTCTCCTCTCTTTTCTTTCCATCTTCTCCACACCCCTCCTTTTCTCTCCTATCTCCTCTCTTCTCCCCCCTCTTCTCCCTTCATCCCCTCACCTGTCCTTTCCATCCCCACCTCCTTTTCCTTCCCTATCTTTTCTTCAGGCTATGCTTAGGGATCCATCCCTCTAGGGGAAGGTGTGTGGTGCAGAGGATTGAACCCAGGTGAGCTGTAAGCAGGGCAAATAATGCACTACCCATCTAGACCCTGTTGTGTATTTTTCTTCCCTCAGTACTTTCTAGAAGGGGGTTGAAATTTCTAATTTATTCATATAGAAAATAATACTTAAACTACTTGGCTATGGTAAACTATGGCTCGAGTCTCTTCCTTCATAAAAATCTCCCAACCATTTCTCACTGAGGCAGGAAATTAGACTCTGCTCAGATTGTGTCGAGTAACTGGCCTTTGTGCCATTTCCGACCCTCTTCACCCTTTGGAGTTGCTTGCTGCATGCCACTGTTAAATAGTTAGCTTATTTATTTATTCCTTTTTTACTTCATGTTCCAGATTCTGTGGATTGGGGACATTTTGTCCAGGTTTATCTCTGTAAGATTATCTAATCTGTATTTGAGAACTTATTCATCTTGAGAAGGTAATGTGTACATGTTTGAACAATTTCTTCCTCATTGGGTATTAAATATAACTTCACATACAACAACAGGAAGATTTTTTTGATTTTTGGATGAATAAAGTAGAAATTAGGGGTTGAAAAAGGCATCAGTGTTCTTTGTTCATCTGGAGATTACTAGAACTACGAGTATGTGTCCTTAGACAAATAAAGTCACTTTATATAAAAGTAGGTCACATCAATTAAATAAATTTGGGTTTAATTCATACCTGCTTAGTGATTGTGCCTAGATTCCAAATTCCTCATTTGTAAGATGCTCAATTACATTAGCTATTTGATTTTTTCTTTGTTTTTTTTTACTTTGATTTTCTTTGAATTTTCTATTCCTCTTTGTACAACTACATAAATTATATTAAAGTACCTCACTTATAAGAAGTCATATTATTCTTTTTGTGCTTTCTGGCAAAATTTAATAAGATTTGTTAGAAAATCTAGTATTGTAGTAATATAACAGAAACAATTACTTAAGTATTCCTAACTTAAATCCAACATTAGAAAGTTAAGTACATACAGAAAATATACTCATATTCTTTTGAGACTTCTCCACGGCATCGTTTCTTGTTGGTAATGGAAAAACCTCTTTGCTCCATTTATGCATTCATTGGAGGTAGATATTTATTCATAACTTCACTTATTTAGTCATATTTTATTTATTCATGTATCTTTAATTTTAAAATAATATGTCTTCCCATTTTAATTAATTAACCTTTATTTTAAATATTATTAATGATAGAGCTTTATAGAAAAATGTTTCTGCATCATACTCTCCACCAAATGTCTACTTCTTATGACCAATGTCTCCCAGTCTCTTCCCATTTATTTTTTCCCCCCGAGGTAAGTTCAGTTCTATAAACCAACTGAAGTTCTTTTGATTTTGACTTTGGCCATTTGCTCTTCCCTGTGGTTCCACCCACCCTTTTTGGTATGTGGGGAGGGGACAAGAGGCATGCCCAGAGGGTGCTCAAGGCTGACTCCTGGCATTGTACTCAGGGGTCCCTCCTGGCAGTGCTTGGGGAACATAAGAGATGAGGGGGTTTGAACTTGGATTGGTCAATGCAAGGCAAACTCCTTACCCACTGCTCTAACTCTTTGGCCCCTGTTGTTCTCTTTCCATTAAATATGTTCTAAAGAGAAAGCTACATTCTCTCTTTGCTGTAAATTTAGACCTGTTAAATTCTCATGGTGCATAGCTAGAATTCTAAGTTGAGGCATTTTATAATCAAGCAGGAAAAACCAGTATTTTCACATTATTTGTATAAGCTAAGTTCAATGTTTAGAATATATAGCAAGAAATAACTTTATACTGCTTTTGTTAAGCAAGATTTTAATAACAAAAGAATCATTAGAAGCATCTTGCATCGCAGAAGACAGTCTTTGCTAACATAGCAGAGAAAATTTGTTATCTCTTCTTTATCCAGTTTATACAATTTTCTTTTTCTGAGAGTGGAAGCTCAAGCATCCATTATAGCAGTCATCAGTTTATGACATGGCTATCATCATAAGCATTTTTTTTGTATCCAATTTAATCTTGAAAACATATGAGTACGTGGTAAGAAAATCCAGGCCAAGAGGAAACCTAAACCTCAAAAACCAATTTGATATGTTCGGGAAATTATTTTGTTTGGGAACTTGTTTACCAATTCTTACAAAGAGAAAAAAAATATGTTGAATCAATAGATTGATAATCGGATCATCCTACTTGTTTGATCCTGACTGTAAACAATAACATAAATCAAGTCTCATACTGATTTATGGGTAGGAGAAGTCTCAAACACCAAGTCTCATCCACCAAGCATCATACTCGTGCTAGGTGTCTACTAAACTACCAACATTCAAGATAAATACTGAATGGTGCTGTGATTCTATAGCCTTAGATTGGAGAGGAACAGATGGATGAATGCAAGACACAAACATGGCCTGCGTGGCTGGGTTGACGGCTGGGATCTGTTTACTGACTTCGGTCTCTGTCTTTTGTCTATGAGTTTTCCAAATTTCACCAAAAAAACACTGCTTAATTAAAAACTACATTACCCAAATCCGTTTATTTGGTCCAACAGGTACATCTAGTTTCATGCCTCCATGCACACAGGGACCATCTCTCAAACAGAAGAATTCCGAGGATTCTCCTTTCTCTATTCAGAACTGGCCAAGGGTGAGTCCTTTTCCTGAATGTTCAAAATTTAAGTAACTCGATTGCCGAGTCCCCTTTTACCTACCAACCTCTGAATCTGCGGATCTACTTATATCTGAGTCACTTCCTTATGGCACAGTGGACGTGACAGTCCTTGAGTTGCAGATGAATTCTCCAACTACAGCTTCTCTTGTTTTTACCTCATCTCAGATGACATCAGCATTGTCACCTTTGTCAGTTACTTGGCGCCCAGAGCACTCATGAGCACTGGAACAGGCATGTATACTGAAGCTCTGTTGGTGAGTACCCTTCTGTAAAGATCATGCATTTTTCTATTCATCTTCACACGCATTTTAAAAATATATTCTTCTTCATGATTATGCGTGTGATCTTCTGATACAATTTTAGAAACCATCTGTGCTTTGTTGATAGGAATAATTAAAATATTAGAAGCAAAATTTTATGGATCCTGACATAATTGCTTCTATAAACACATGCTCAAAATTAACATGTGCCAATGGAATATCTCAGAATAGCCTTTCATATTTCGGATCACGTTATAGTAATACAAATTAATGAAACAAAGAATTACTTTTTAAAAATATTTGAAGTATACTTTCCAATGAAAACACTTTGACCACTGGTCTAGTTCATTACATACTGACTTAACTGCTAAATCCAAATAGCTATATCGTGACACATGCCAAATGTTACTATTTTCAGCCTCAAGTAATGAAAATCTTGTCTACAAAAGAATTGTGTAGTGTAAAGGCATTGAGGTTGATCTCTGAAATCTAAATTTCATGACTGTTTCTTGCCTTTGCGATACGAGGCCAATCCTTAAACCCATGTCTATAATTTTCTTGCCAGCAAAGCTGTAATATTCCTACCTCTTCTGTTACTTAATTGACTCAGTGAATGTATATATTAGAAAAATTATTCATGTAACACAAAACCCATCTTGTGTATTTAACTGCCACCAGCCATTGTTATTTTTATGAGTATTTACTATTTATATGCTAAATTTATATTTACATACTGTATATTGCTAAATTAATATATATAGTGCACATTTTTATTTCTTAAGAATTTTTAATAATTTTTTCATTTGTTTATGTGTTTTTGCTTCTACTGTTTCTTGTTTTTCATCAGATTTTTCTACTCTTGTATATGCTCATAGATTTAACTGTGTTTAGGTACACTTTTTTCAGATTTTCTTGAATCAGCTACATGTACATTTTTAATTTTAACATCTCTATCCCTAAGAAATCCTTTGTTAATTTTAAGTTTATATCACTTAAGTTAAAATTACTGCAAAATTTGATATAATAAATAACAAAATTTGACAGCATACTTTGTCACTAGTTTATGTTTTGTAATATAAACTCAGTCAAGATTTATGATGAGTTAGTTATAGTTTATTTAATATATGGTCCCTAACTTCTTGATTTTTAACACTACTTGAGAAAAGTTTTAAAAATTTTTTTATATAAAACACTTTACTTTTTATATTTATTGCTAAAAGTAGAATTTGGATGTTCAGTAGATGTCAGTATAAGGCTGTTGTATTCTCACTTTGTGTTATTATATTCATATCAGCAAAGCTAATATACAAATATTTTCAATTACTTTATCATTAAAATATGATAATGCTCAACTTCATTGAACAAATAGACACCCTCCAACTTAAAATTATTACCTAATATAAAGAAGCACCTAAAATTAACACATATTCATTGTGGTGTATTTCTATGTTATGGCATTATATGTTTCTTTACTTATAAGAGCCAATTAAGCTATTATAGTGAAGTTCATCAGGGCTGGAGATACAGTGCAGTTGGTGAGACAGTGCAGTTGCCTTACATTCTCCTGTTCTGGTGTGATTCCCTGGCTTCAACCTCCGCATCATATATGGTCCTGCAAGCACTGAGAGATGTGAGCTCTGGGCAAAGAACCAGAAATTATGCCTGAGCACTGCATCTGGGTCCCCCAAACAAAAACTAAACAAAAATAAATAAATTTTCAATAAAAGAGTTAAGCTGATTAGAGGAGCTTACTAAATGATGACAAATCTAGTGAATGACCTATTATTGTTAATGCAAATAATTTTTTATTTCAAAAGGCTTATTTACATACCCATGATTTCTAAACTCATGAGAGATAAAGTTTCTCTTTAGTTATCTTTTAATAACTAGAAATTTAGAGAAACAGCTTATAGACCGCAGTTGACTTCTGTTTTCATTTCTCCAGAAAATTTTCTTATTCTGTTTACCTTCATTGAAATATTCCTACTGAATACTTTAATTATAACTCCCTTAAATTTCCACAAACATCTTAGTCAATAAGTGTCTCTTTGTAGTCCCAGACTTCTTATTAATAAATAACACAAAATACATGCTTATTTTTTTGGAACATCCCATATCCTTACCGTGCTCTTAGAATGCTCTTACAGGCAAATTATTCTGAACTACTAAGTCAACACTTGGTCACTTTCCATCTCTTTTTTCCTTCTAGTTTTTACAATATTAATTTGTACAAATAGAGAATTACACAGTATATACGTATAGGTTCATGTATTTTTTTCTGATATCTTTATATCTACATATGTACACCCAAACACATGTCTATCTATATCTCTCTCTATATGCTCTGAAAATAAATCAATTCAATTTATATTTAAATATTTTATTACATTTTTTAAGAGGCAGCCCTCCCCTCAATTCAAAATTCTTTATGTTATCACACAACTGAGAGGGACAGAGGCTTTTAGGGTGGCCTCCAATCACCCTTAGAGGTATTACCATGGTTCACACCAAATTTGAAACCTATCACATATGGTGTGGGAATAATGGGTATTAAGTGTTTTATGGTGTGTCTGGAGAGCAGCCTGGAGCATGGTGGTTGCTGGGTAGTGGATTTTCAACATTTTTAACACTGGAGAAGAATTGTTCCTCGGAACATGTGACAACAGAGGCATTGGTGGTTTTGGTGTCCTTGTCAATACGAACTCGGCCATGAGCATAGATTCATTCGAATGCCTAACAACTCGAATTGGATGGTTATGCTTGAATAGATGTGGCTCACTGCCTGCAGTTTCTATCTTCATCGTCTACGCACCAACTTCCTACTACGATAAAGAAGAAATTGAGAGGTTCTACATGGAACTGGAGAAGTTCTTAAAAGAAGACCACACCTTCTACAAGATCATTGTTGGTGATTTTAATGCCAAGATAGGTCCGAGAAGGTTGCCTGAAGAACTCCACATTGGGTGGGACACATAGCCTAGAGTGGAACGATCAGGGTGAGAGACGTCTGAATTCATCATGTCGACCAAGACCATCCATGGTAACTCACAGTTCCAGAAGGCCGAATCTAAACGCTGGACATGGGAGTCTCCCAGTGGACAGTTCCACAATGAAACTGACCACATCATATTCAATCGAAGATTTTGCCTGACCGATGTGGCTGTTGTCCCAAAATTCCAAATGGGATCGGACCACCATTTCCTTCGTGCAAAATTCTACTTCACAGAGCGGGGAGAAAAGTCTGCAAAATTTAAGTCTAAGAAGGCAACTCCCAGAATGACCACTAACTGAGAGCTCTTTGGCACTTTTGCAGCAATGTGGGAAGATGCCATCCTTGACAACATCGACGAAGAATACGATCGACTGGTTCAGCACCTCCATGTCTGTTTGAAGAATGCCAAGAATGAGAAAGCCACAAACAGACACCTGATTTCAGAAACTCTCGAGCTCATTCGTCAACGTGGTTTGGCGCAAGCCTCAGGCAACCACAAGCTAACGTCCGAGCTCACAAAGCTGTGCAGAGATGCGATAAAGGAAGACCTCAAAGAGAGAAGAGCAGCAGTGTTGGCCAGTGCAGCACAAGCTGGGAAAAGTATTCGCAAAGCTCGCCTGTCCTTCGCCAACTACAAGACCAAGATGACTGCCCTCCGACGTCCCGATGGATCTATTACATCTTCCAGAAAGGCAATGGACAGGATTATTCATTTTTTTTGTTTTGTTTTGTTTTGTTTTTTATAAAAAGGACTTTACTACTCCATCCACAAGGGCAGGTCTTCAGGGATGGGGAGGTGCCGTCTACTTGCCGGCGATGAGGGGGTTCCGCAGGACCACAATGACCGAGTCGCCACGCAGGAACATCTTGGAGATGTAGCGGTCCTTGTTGACGGGCTTGGACTTCTTCTTCCCCTTGCCGCTCTTGGGGACCTCGGTCCACATCTCCTTCATGTTCTCCAGCACCATGTTGCAGTGTCGGTCGAAGGCCTTCACGCGGCCCAGGAGCTTCTTGTTGTTGCGGCAGTTGATGAGCACCTGTGTGTTGTTCTTGACCGACTGCGTGAGCACGGAGAGCGGGCCCGTGTTGAACTCCTCCTCCTCCCGCTTCTGCAACTCCTCGGGGGTCATCTCGCTCTTGGGCTTGTTGAGGAGGCTCATGGTGGCGCCGCTACGGTCCTCAAATCAGCCCCGTTAGCTCCGCGTTGCTGCAGCCTTCTACTCCAATCTCTTTGACAGCCATGTCCACCTGCCCACATATCAAATTTCAAAGGATGGATATGTTGTTCCCGACATTCTCCCTTCTGAAATCTGACACGCCATTTTGTTGGTAAAGACGTGTACAACACCAGGTCCGGACAAGGTCAGACCCAAACACCTGAAGAATCTGTCACCGGTACTCATCAATACACTGGCCCAACTCTTCACACGCTACCTCTCTGAATGCAAGGTTCCATCTCAGTGGAAAACCAGTAGGACCGTTCTGTTGTACAAGAAGGGAGACATCCACGACATCGGCAACTATTGCCCAATCTGCCTGCTGTCTGTCGTCTACAAGTTGTTCACTCCTATTATCTGAGTAGAATAGGCAGAACACTAGACAAAGGACAACCATGCGAGCAAGCCAGGTTCCGAAGGGGATTCAGCACGATAGACCATATCCACACAGTGACCAAACTCATTGAAGTTTCTCGAGAGTTCAAGATGCCGCTCTGTCTAATGTTCATCGAGTTAAAGAAGGCCTTTGATTCTCTTGAGACAGGCGGTCATCGAAGTCCTGGCCAAACAGGGTGTTCAAACTCAGTATATCAAAATCCTCCTCGAGCTGTATTGTGGATTCACCACCAGGATCTCACCATTCTACAAGGAAGTGATCATTGATGTAAAGAGAGGGGTGTGGCAGGGTGATACCATTTCAACGAAACTCTTCAGTGCCGCCCTTGAGAACATCATGCGATGACTGGAATGGGAAGGAATGGGACAAAGATGGATAGTCAGCAATTATACCACCTCAGTTTCGCCAATGACATTGTTCTCATAACACCAAACATTAACCAAGCGGCACAAATGCTGGCCTACTTTGACCACGGGTGTGGAAAGGTCGGATTGCAGCTGAATCTCAACAAGACGATGTTCATAAAAAACAAACTGGTCCCTGAAGCTCCATTTGCTCTCAATGGAATGAACATCTCTGAATGCAGCAGCTATGTGTACCTGGGTTGAGAAATTAACATGAGGAACGACTTGGTGCCAGAACTGCGCAGGAGGAAGAGAGCAGCGTGGAATGCCTTCAAGAGCGTTGAAGAAGTGGTTAAGAGAATGAAGAAACTTCGACTTCGGGCACATCTTTTTGATTCCACAGTTCTTCCTGCACTAACATATGCCTCAGAGACCTGGGACCTATGCAAACAGGATGAGAATGCTGTTAGCGTATCACAAAGAGGAATCTTAAGAGCTAATCTGGGAATATCATGTCTCACTCAAGTGAGAGAAGGAATCCGGAGTTCTGACCTCCGTCAATGGTCAAAAATCAGGGATGCTGTCTCCTTTGCCAAGGCATCAAAAATCAGATGAGCTGGGCATGTAATGCGTTTCAGAGATGACCACTGGACTAGAGCTGCTACCGACTGGATTCCACGGGACGTCAGAAGACCTCGTGGCCGCCCATCAACTAGATGGTCAGACTTCTTTGTCAAATCCCTGAATGAACGATTTGAGGCTCTTACTGGAGCAAGCAAATATCATTGAGCTGCACTAGCTCAAGACAAGGACAAATGGAGATGTTACTGGCGCCTGTTTGAGCAAATTGAAGATCAACGGGACTACAAGTGATACAAGTGATCACACAACCACTATCAACATTTGATTCTCCAAAATACCAGTGTAGAAGAGAAGCAGGATTTGAGGAAAATGAATGCATATTCAATATTCTTGAGCAGCTCATGGCTTTATCTTCTCAATTTTTATTGACCTGAATATATCAAATATCCCAATGTGAGATAGAGATGCTCAGGAGAATGTCATAAAATATAATTTTCCTCTTTATGAATTATGCTGACATGTTACAAGACACTATTTCAAAAGTAGCACTCAACTTTTCTTTACAATTCTTTGAAAAAAATACATTGTCCTTTAAAATTGTATGCAAAAATAATAAATTTTATGCTGCCACTAATTTTTTTAAGAAGCTAAGATTTTAAGAATATGTTGATGATTAATTCTTCCATGATAAACTGAGTAGTAAGATTTTGGTTAGAAGTAGCTTAGTGGGGGTTGGTGAGATAGCAGAGGTGTAGGGTACTTGCCTTGCACACTGCTGACTAAGGTTCAATCCTCAGCATCCCATAAGGTCCCCCAAGAACCACCAGAAGTAATCTCTAAGCAATGATGGCTTTGACCTCCCCCCAAAACAAAACAAAAGAAAGGAAAAGAAAGCAGCGGATTATCCTGACAATTTTGCAGCTTATTATGGTAATCATGCTGATTTTGTTGGAGTACAAATTTGTCAGCAATCATTTCTGTTGCAATGAACTCATACAGAGAGCAATTTTACTTCATTTTTGTTCTAGAATTTTCTAATCCTTTGCATTTTTATTAGATTGTTAGTATATATACCAATGTTCATAATATTAGAGTTTAAAAATGCATATGTAAAACATTTTACATTTGTGATAGACTTTTTAAAAAATCTATTATATAAAAATATATAATATATATATAATTTTTATATAGCACTGTAGCTCTGTAATCCCATTGTTCATTGATTTGCTTGAGCAGGCACTAGTAACGTCGCCACTGTGAGATTTGTTACTGCTTTTGGAATATCGAATACGTCACGAGTAGGTTACCAGGCTCTACCTTGCGGGCGAGATACTTTCGATAGCTTGCCGGGCTCTCTGAGAGGGAAGGAGGAATTGAACCCAGGTTGGAGGAATTGAACGCGGGTCGACCGCGTGCAAGGCATATGCCCTACCCGCAGTGCTATTGCTCTATTTTATTATACATAATGGACTTTAAAATATGTGATGCCATGTTTGGCATAATTTACATGATAAGGCAACTTTTAGTTCATGTTTTTCTTCATCAAACAAAATATTTTGGAAATGACAGTATAAATAATGAAATGGAAATCATTATACTCCCAATATGTGGTTCTATGAATTTATTTTAAATGTGTTTATAAATGCATATATGTGCATATGTGTATAGTTTATATATACATATTTACACATGTATATAACTTAACATTTTTACAAATTAAGACTATATAATAATGCAGCAAAATCCACTATTATTGCTTTTCCTTTTTCACTTGTGTCAAAGAAATCAGAAAGAAAACAGAAATTATGCCAGGACATTTCTTAATGCATTTTATGTATCATATGAGAAATTGACAAAATGCTCTAGAGCTTTTCACTTAGTTCAGAAGCACAACGCAATTTACAAACTATTATCACTATGAAAAGAAATGAAATAAAGAATTTGCTCTGTCTAGCTTTTAGCTGATGTTAGCTAAGTGTGTATTATTTTGCTGATGTTGAACATAAGAAATTTTATGTGTCTGTTGTAATTTGGAGAGTCTCCAAAAACTGATGCAAATATTTCACAAGATTATTCCAGGAGGCAAAAGAGAAAGGAAAAGAAAAAAACAAAAAAACATGTGATGTTCTCTTAGACAGAGATTCCTGCCTTCATAAGACTGGATTTCTCCTGCTTGGTCACATAACAGTGGTTTCTAAGTTCTGTTTTGTTATGTTGACCTGGAACTTTGATGCTCATGTGCCTTGTCAACCAGGTAATTCTTTGTCTGAAGGGACACAAACAGAGCACAAAACAAGAACTTTTTAACCTTGTGCACAAATTCTAAGTACATGGATATAGTAAGTTTGAAATGTTTTCCACAGTATCTTCATTGACACAGATTTATATAGATACATATTTGATGGTGAAGGAATTATTTAAAAACGTGTGCCCATGTGTTTTTATACTCACTTTTCAAAGTAGAGCTGCATAGTTCAACATACTTACACCTACTTAGCTGATTAAAGGGGCCACATCTCAGCTATCCCAAATGACACAATTCATAATTAAGAGAAGCCACATTTGAACCCGGCTTTGCTACTTAGGTACCATATACATTGTCTTGAATTGCACTGGGATGTCTACCTACATCAGAAATTCAGAAACGTTGAAGACTAGGGTCATACCATCCTGCAAAGTGAAAGAAACCTCTCCAGGGAGGCAGGGACTCACGGGGAAGAAATGTCTTTGCCTTTAGATGCTCTTTAGGAAGCTGATTCCGTGATCTCAGGTCTACCTAAAGAGAAGAAAGTCCCCAAAGGGACATTCACTTCAATAATTCTCTTTAATTTATCTTCATAGTATTCAAAGACATTAAGCATGGAAGGAACACCTTAGCTGTTCCACACAAACTATCCACACACATAGAAATATAACAAACATATTTGAATATCATGACTTACATCGCTGTGCGACCTCTTTATTTTTATTTTATTTAGGGTGCACCCCTTACACTCAGGAAAAAAAAAGTGATTGCCAAACCCTAGCCCAAGGGTATCTAGAGTTTCTTATGTATCTGTCCTATCTTCTCTGAGTTTACAGTTTTCATTTTACATTTAGGTCAATAGCTCATTTCATGCAAACTTTTGCAAATAATCAAAATCTGAGTCTAGAATCCACCTCTTTTTTTATTGCTATGTGTATGTCTAGTTGTTCAGCTGGATTTGTTAAAGGACTATGGTTTCAATTGTATAAACTTTACTGTAAAAGAATTATCTTTGTTCATTGTATTCATCATCATCATCATCATCATCCCATTGATTGTTGATTTTCTTGAACAGTCTCAGTAACGTCTCCATTTGTCCTAGCCCTGAGATTTTAGAAGCCTCTTTTTACTATCCTTCCCAATGGTACCACATTGAGGCTCTTTCAGGGTCAAGGGAATGAGACCCTTCATTGTTACTGGTTTTGGCATATGAATGCACCACGGGGAGTTTGTCAGGCTCTCCCATGTGGGCAGGAAACTCTCTAAAGCTTACTAGATTCTCTGAGAGGGATAACTAGGCTATAAGATGTCTTCGGGGAGCTTGGTTTTATAGTCCCTGGATGTTGGTTGTTGATGGGATTACATTAATGGCAGTTTGTGGGTGTTACTGCCAAGCTACTGGAAAATGTGGGATCTGGGTGGAATAGACCCAGTCCGATCCAAGCAGGTTTGGAGATATCAGCCCCAGGTTCCACACACCTCGGTTCCTCTGCCAGTTCCTTCATGCTTGAGCTTATCAGAATGTATGGAGAGGGACCGTGAACGTGGCTGTGGCTGGGTTCTGGAGGTCTTCGGCTGCCAGGGATCTGCTTGGGATGGGGAGGGAAACTCAACTCACCCCCACCTACAGTATTAATTTACTAGAAAAAGATTACTTTTGTTTCCATTGTATCAACTTTACTGTAAAGGGATTATTTTTATTCATGGTACTAATTTATTGTAAAAGGATTATTTTTATCTCCATTGGATAAACTACTATAAAAGGCTTATTTTTCTCCACTGTATAGACTTACTGTAAAATGATTAGATTTATCTTCATTGTATAAACTTTAGTGTAGAATTTTTTTTCATTACTCTTTTTTAGGGAATTGGAAGGGCAGACCTTGACTATGCTCACGATCTACCCCTGACTCTGTGCTCAGGGATCACTCCTGATGGCCTCAGGGGGGTCACAGAGAGTGCTAGAGATTGAACCCAAATTGACATGCAAGTCAAGCACTTTACCCACTGTACTATTACTTTGGAATCTATTAACTTTAGTCATTTATCAATTACATTTGACAGTATTTGTGGGCATCGAGTTATGAGTCTGTTTCATTTTTGTCTCTTCTTTAACCAATATCATAATCTTCTGAATACCACACTTTTGTAATAAGTCTTAAAGTCAGATAATGAGTGTTAGATCTCATGTTCGTCAATATTGCATTAGCTTTTATAGGTAGATGTTTTGCTTTTCCACATAAATTTTATCATTTGTATGAAATAACCATGGCATATTCGATATGCCAAAAACAGTAACAACAGGTCTCACACTGGGGACATTACTGGTGCCGCTCGAGCAAATCGATGAACAACAGGATGACAGTGCTACAGTGTTACAGTATAAAATAACATTAAAATATCTGTCATATTGTTGAATCTGGGGACTGGAGCGATAGTGCAGCAGTTATGGCATTTGCCTTTCACATGGCCAAGCCGGGTTTGATTCCTCCATCCCTCTCGGAGAGCCCGGCAAGCTACCGAGAGTATCCCGCCCACACAGCAGAGCCTGGCAAACTACCCATGGCGTATTCTATATGCCAAAACCAGTAGCAACAAGTCTCACAATGGAGACGTTACGGGTGCCCGCTGAGCAAATTGATGAGCAACGGGATGACAGTGATACAGTGATTTATTTATTTATGTATTTCCTGCATGACAGAGCCTGGCAAGCTACCCGTGATGTATTCAATATGCTAAAAAGTTACAGCAATGTGGTCTTCGTGTTCCTGGGAGCAAGCACATGCCATTGGGCTATGTTAGAACGCAACAGGGACAAATGGAGACGTTACTGACACCCGCTCAAGCAAATAGATGAACAATGGGATGACAGTGATACAATGACTTATATCATTAGTTTTCTCTTACAAGAGGAAGTCTAGACATTACCAAAACTATTCCTTGTCAAACTTTTGTTCATTTTTCACTAAACAGGGCAATAGCGCCTGTATAATTGCTTGGTATGTCTACTGAAGACTTCTGAGCAGAATGATGTAGGTTCTACTGCATAAGTAAATCCTAATGAGTTCTGTGAAGTTGGAACAATAATATGTCACTTTGTGGCATTCTTAATGTAGTACAACTTCAGTTAGATATGAAGACTGCATGGAAAATTGCTGAAAAGTATATTCCAAGATTCAAGGTAAGCTTACTCCATCTAATGATCTGGGGAGATGAGTATGCACTGTATCACTGTCGCACTGTCATCCTGTTGTTCATCAATTTGCTTGAGCGGACACCAGTAACGTCCCCATTGTGAGACTTGTTGTTACTGTTTTTGGCATATCGAATACACCATGGGGAGCTTGCCAGGTTCTGCCATGTGAGCAAGATACACTCAGTAGCTTGCTGGGCTCTGCGAGAGGGATGGAGGAATCAAACTTGGGTCGGCCGTGTGCAAGGCAAATGCCCTACCCTCTGTGTTATCACTCCAGTCCATGAGTATACCATTTTAATTTAATTGAAGGTATCTTACTGATAATTGAAGGTCCTTACTGACATTTCTGGCGGTCCAGATCATTCAGAGACCCCAAGGGTCACTCTCTGTGATATACCACCCATACACAAGAAGGCTGCATACTCCTCCAGGGTAATGCAAGAGTGCTGGCATCAGGTGCCCCGGGACATGATAGGGGTAATAGATATTGACACTGAACATTATGAAGGAAAAGAGCTTTATTTAGAAAATATGGAAGGTAATTCAGAGAAACAGAAAGGGAGAGAATATGTATAACAGGTTTTGATAGAGGCAGTAGAGAACATATCAATGAATACATATCATTTGTAATCAAAGGCATTTCAACCAATATGACATGAAATTCATCATTGAAGGACTATGCATATGCATAATGATGAATACATATATAATTGTCACAAAGATAGTTATACATATTATGGGGTTAAAGCAAACCAAGCTAAGTCAAGTACTAGAGAGATCAGGCCATGTATAAAGCACTTGCCTTGTAAAGGCAAAACTCATCTCTATCCCTGTCACCCCATATGGTCACCAGACTTTTACTAGGAGTGATCCCTGAGCACGTGGCCAGGAGTAAGCCCTGCGTACTGCTGTGTGTGGCCCGGAAACCAAAATTATTATATTGTAAAAAAAGAAATAACGGTGGAATACAATTATTCCAGCTTTGAATTACTGGAAAAATTGCCTTCCTATTTCACAGCCTGATGTAATCATTATGAAATCTATTTTATAATATAGTTGTTGACTAGACAAATAGGAAATTGGACATTATGTTTACATGTTATAACCTTTTACGAATAAACAATTTTCTTTTATTTGTAATAAAACTGATTGTAGTGCTTCATTCTACTCCTTAGTAGATTAATCTGCTGCTTCAAACTTTGTTAAGTGTTATCATTGAGCAACGGGATGACAGTGATACAGTGATCATTGGGTTGGTAGAGAGATGTACAGAGGTTATGGAATTTACTTTGCACGCAGTTAACTCTGTTCCAGCCTGACTCCTGAACACAAAGCCAAAAATCGCCTCTGGCGTTGTTGGGTGTGGCCTGCTAATCCCCTTACCTTCCCCAAAAGGCTCTGACATTGAAGGTGTGCTATTTTTATACCATGACAATGTTTATTTATCATTTTACAATGAATTGATCTCATACTGAATTTCCAGCAGTGAATTTAGCCTACTAACATTTCTCTCAATTTTTATCTATTTACTTATTTTATTTTTATTATATATTTTTTCTTTTTGGGTCACACCTGGCGATGCTCAGGGGTTACTCCTGACTCTACACTCTCTATGCTCAGGAGTGACCCCTGGCGGTGCTCAAGTGAACATATGGGATGGCCAGGATCCAATCCGGGTCAGCCACATGCAAGGCAAACCCCCACCATGCTGTCCTATATCTCTGTCCCCAGTCAATTAATTTTTTAAATTGAAAAGACTTAATGTCTAACTAGAGTGTGTCTCAGCTTTCAGACAGTGCTTCTGGAGAGATTGGTTGGTTTTGCTGGAGTATGAGATGATTAAAGTGGTATTTGCAAACCACAGAAATTGGTGTCCACTAGCGGAATTGAATCCAGGTGATAGCTAAGAAGAAAAACTAGAAAAATGGCATCAGGTTCGAAAAGGTTTGGATTGGAAAAGTTATAGTTTTAGCAGCAGAAGAAAATGATTTGAAGCCTTTCTAAAGGAGCATGCATTAAACACTTATGTCAGATTGTTTTCATAGACTAGAATTCTTGTCTATGGTACAACTTAAATAAGCCCAAGTATACTTAGCTGTAGAGTTCCTCCAAAAAAAAGTAAGGTAAGAACCTCACGATGCTGACATGGAAAGGCAAAGTGCTTAAGAAATTATGTTTCAGTGTTGTGTTGAACAAGGAAAACATATTTTGACTTCCTCCTCTACTTGCATCATTTTTTTCAGACACAGTCATTTATCTACCTGTACGCCAGATTGTTCAAATAATTATAACTTGTAACTTGACCACAGGGTATTTTAATCTTTTAATTGACTTCCTTAGGAATTATACCTACATCAAAGTGTATGATTAAAGGGAGTAATAATGCATCTTAACGTAGAAATTGCATTTTAAAACGCTAGCGTTTTCTCCCCTTCAATGGTTTCACATTCTGACATCTAAATTTGCTGTTCAAAAGTCTGTCCGCAAGTACACATGTAAAATAGTTAAATGAGTTTTCAAATATTTGAAGAAACGATGCTCCATTTGAAATGAATTATAACTTTAAGGGAAAAAAATTCAGCCGTGAGTTCCACTTGCTACCGTTCTTCTTGTGAACTTTTTTTTTTTTGATTTTTGGGTCACACCCGGCGATGCACAGGGGTTACTCCTGGTTCTACACTCAGGAAGTAATCCTGGCAGTGCTCAGGGGACCATATGGGATGCTGGGATTCGAACCCGGGTCGGCCGCTTCAGTGTTTCAGTGTTGTGTTGAACAAGGCAAACGCCCTACCCGCTGTGCTATCGCTCCAGCCCCTCTTCTTGTGAACTTTTAAAAAACAGTTTAATATGGAAATGAAATTAAAATGGAGTAAAGCATATGTTTCCTTCGCTTTTACTCTATGGATGCATGAAGTCACAAAGAAAATAAGAAGTAGGGAGAATTCTTAACTGACTATAGGGCTTTACAGTTTGCTTTAGCTTCTGATATTTTTTTTCCAGGAAAAACACTTGGTGAAATGGAATAACCAAAATGTTTATGCTTATGTAAGAGATTATGTAAGAAAAAATAGTGGCATGGGATAGGGGGGTGTTGGGATGATAGTCCAAGAAGGTGGATGCTCCTGAATGGCATGGTACTGAAGTTTCATGTCTAAAATTATACTACTAACAGTCTACAAACCACCTTATTTGAAATAAAATGGAAAAAACCCCACACTTAACTTTTTGTGTATACTTAAAAACACTTTAAATATCATGATTTACAGTATGATACTGATAGGTATTTGTGCACCACAAACCCAACAGAGAAGGTGCAGTTGGGGCAGGGATGTGGGGTGGGTGTGCTCCCATTGATGCTCAGGACTTATTCCTGGCTCTGTGATCAGGGATCACTTCCGGCAGGCTGGGGGACCATATGGGGTACCAGTGATTAGATTATGTCAGCCACATGCAATGAAAGTGCCCTTCCCACTATACTACCTCTCTGGTCTGGTCCTGAAGTGTGTTAATCTTTAATTTAATTTGATCTTTAAGAGGATGACACGAGTCTAGGTTTTGGTTTATCTAAAATCATGTTTATAAGATAATTGTAAAAAAAATCCAGGATCTGAACTTAGTTCAACATCTTAAGAAGAAAAAAAGGCCAATGCCATGCTACTTTTAGTTTTGTTATTAAACAAGACAGACATGGACTTCTGAATTCTAAGCATTTGATCCATCTATTTGTATTTGACAGTAGTTATTCTCTTTTGAGAGTACTGCTTGAATTTTATCATCTCTCACTGACCCTTTATCAAAGTACTGAATTCACCACGTCTCAGCCTTTTGGCTAAAATCAAGTGCACAGTACTAAATTCTATCGAAAAGTAATGTATTTCTTTGTACATTCGTAAAGTATTTCAAATTATAGTTAGAAACATGTCTGTATAACTAATTTATTTTCATTTATCTTTATGTGGAAAGAAATTGTTCACAGACTAAAAGTTAAGGCTCACGTGACAGAAAATTCTTTGCCAAATATGCATTCACGTTGCTCTGAATTTGTTAAAGTTAGTAATAATGGTTATGTAAATTTCACTGTAAGCAGAACAAGAACTTGTAATGAGCACTTGCAGCGGATATCACTTTGGGATACTGTTGTTGAGTACCAATTTTGATTTTTAAAATTCACTTCATTTTATTTCATAAAATTCCGCTTCCCTAAAGCCTACAGCTGCACTTATAACTTATGTGTTTTATATTAATACTTCGATCGCAGTTTCAAAATTGGAATAGCACACCAGCAACAAGTGTCCACACCTTCAACTTTGAGGTGAAGGACAACTATTGTTGGTTTGTCCTCTGGCATATTGTTCCTTACAATTTCAAAAATAATCTACGTGCTAAAATGTTCAGAGACTAAAAATTATACTTAACTCCATTTCCAAGTCCCTGGCTCTTCAGTTCAAAGCTGAGGCTTTGAGGTTTATCAAAGGATTATAGCCTTTGACTTGTCTTTGAAGACACTCTAGTGAAGTACACCATGAAAACACCACATCAGTATCAACAGCACAGCCAGAAAGGTGAGGAGGCAGAATGTAAAATAGCAGGTTAAAATGAAACTATTAACTCAGGGTTTTAACTACAGACTATAGTCTCAAGAGACTGTTACTTGCCCTCTCCTTCTGCTGTCATTATACTTGCCTTTATCTCTATTATTTAGTAGATTTGAAATCAAGAGTTTCTTGACGGCGAGTTGAACAGCAGATCAAGTATTCATTAAAAACTCATCACCAAGTGATCCTTTAAATGGAACGCCATTGGTATCACCCAGGGAATCAGACCCATTTGCCGCCACACAGAATTCTACTCGCAGTGGGGGAGCCAACAATGCCCTTGGTACCATTTGACAGCAAGCGTTTGCTAATTATAATAAAGTATAAATGCTGAATGGAGAGAAGGGAGAAAACACCATTTGTCAGAGTTTAAGTTTAGAGCTGCTGGGAGAAAGAAGTTAATGTAGAGAGAAAAAATCATAATGAATGGTTTCCACACCTCTTCTTGGGTAGATTCCAACATGCATGTTGTTGGGAATTGCTGTTATACTTGATGGATGAAAGTTGTACGTTAAAGTAAGAAAGCACTTGCCTTTGATAAGCAAATGGAAATTCCTAACATTCTGGCTGAACAAATTTTATATATATATACATATGTGTGTGTGTGTGTGTGTGTGTGTGTGTGTGGTAGGATGTTTTCCTTGCACGCCGCTGACCCGGGTTCAATTTCTCCGTCCCTCTCAGAGAGCCTGGCAATCTACCGAGTGTATTCCATTCACTCGGCAGAGCCTTGCAAGCTACCCGTGGCGTATTTGATTTGCGGAAAACAGTAACAACAAGTCTCACAATGGAGACATTACTGGTTTCTGCTCGAGTAAATCAATGAACAATGGGACGATAGTGGTACAATGCACATAGATACACACGCACATACATACATATGTATATATACATACGTATATGTAAATATACTTTATATATAATTTCATATATATGTGTATATATGATTTGTATATAATTAACATATAATTTGCCATATATATGTATATATAAACATACACAAACACACACACGCATATATATATAAACTTATGATCATTACCTTTGAGATAGAAAGCATTATAGGTGCAAGGAAATGACAACTATGAGATAAAAACTCATCCATCATATGGTTTATGATTCATTGGCCCTGGATCTCACAATTACTGTGGTTAATCTGGTCTTTTCATGGAATCACAATAAATGTCTAGTTTTCAGAAGTTTTAGGAAGCTAAAAAGAGATAAAAATAAATTTTAGAATACTGAATTTTATTAAGTTGATGATATCCAAAAGAAATCAGAGAAAGTTGCTTTACAACGTGGACGAGGGACACGAGAATGTTCCTAATCCGTCAAGACAGTCTTCCTTTTCTTTTTAATGGATGCATGTGACTGCTGCCAAGTCTTTTCTTATATACTCAGTTTTACTCTACGTACTGATAAAGTAAACATATTGGTTAATTTTCCTGCTGTGGAAGAAGTCAATAAATTGAAATGCCAGGTGGCAGGTAGAGGAAGGGCTTTATTAGCAGTGAGTAGGCAGACTGGAAGATGTTTTAGAGAATCATCATGGCTGAATGCTCATACACACACACACACACATACACACACATATCCCACACAAGTTTAGAGAAGAAAAATATCAGGAGGTTTATTTTTTCAAAGGGAGCATTTCATATTGGTGGCCTCAGGATGGTCAATAAAGTCCCCGTGGGTGGTGTTCTGAAGCACACACTAGTATGTTTATAAATCTAAGGAAATATTTCAGATTCAGGATTCAGCCTCCCTGTAATCCTGCTAGTACAGACTTTTGGAAGACTGGCCAAATAACGGGAATATTCTTTTTATTCTCAACAAGTCAAGCCCAGAGGCATTTGAAGGTTTTAAATTTGAATCCAGCTCTTCATTCCTTTTGGGCTGGCTTTAAAAACAAGGTTCCCTTTTTCAGACATTTAAAATCAGGAAACAGTTTTAAGGAGCAGAAAAGAGAATAATTTTTAGAATACTGAATTTTACTAAGTCAAGAATATCCCTAAGACATCAGAGAAAGTTGCTTTCAGAAGAAAAAAAAGTCGTGTATGTATTAATTACTGGGAAAGCTATTCTAGGAAAGATTTAAGAAAAAGGCTGTGACATTATATATTTGCTTTGGAATAAGTAAGACATTTAAGGGAACAACATTTTTTTCACCCTGAACAATCTCATTGCAGTCTCAGAGATTCTGGTTTTTCTTCAATAATGGACAAGATAAGGACAGATAGTTAATAATTTTTTATACGGTAAGACTGGATTCAAAGTTTTGTACTTTAGTATTTTGCCGCATGTTCATGGTCAAGAAATATGTATTGGGTACGTACTGGATGCTGGGGAAGAAGGTTGCAAACTCAAAGCTCTCCCAAGTCCAAGAAGGGAAATTTAATGAGTAAAGCCACCCCTTGGAAAGAAAGGGCTGAAATCAGAGAAGAGAGCAGATTTCTTTCTCCCGAGAAGGGCCCAAAGCACAATATTTCTTTCTTTAATTGAATTAGAAAATAAAAATTTGATGTGATATTTATGAACCTTTTAGATGTTATATAACATCTTCCTAATGTGCCTGCCACAGAGCCGAGGGAGGAAGCTGAGGGTTGGGATACTGGGAACATGGGTGGTGGAGAACAGGCGCTGGTGGAGGGATGGGTACTCAATCATTGTATGACTGAAATGTAAGCACGAACGTTTGTAAGTCTGTAACTGTACCTCACGATAATTCACTAAAACATAAAAAAAAAAGTTTATGTTGAAAACTATAACAAGTCAAAAGCAGTTTTGTGTGCTGGAAATGGGTCACAAAGAGATTCTTTTAATCTCTGCCATAGGGCTTGCATCTGCCAATATCCTTGGATAGAAATATCATGGAATTTTGTTATTTAAGTTACTTTATAAGTATATAGGATATGTAGAATATAATATACAGAATATATATGTATATATATATATATATATATATATATATAATCTTGGGCTGGAGTGATAGTGCAGTGGGTAGGGCATTTGCCTTGCACTCGGACAACCCGGGTTCAATTCCTCTGGCCCTCTTGGAGAGCCCGGCAAGCTACCGAGAGTATCTTGCCCACACGGCAGAGCCTGGCAAGCTACCCGTGGCATATCCGATATGTCAAAACCAATAACAACAAGTCTCACAATGGAGACATTACTGGTGCCCACTGGAGCAAATCGATGAGCAATGGGATGACAGTGATACAGTGATGCAGTGATAGAATCTTAAATAGAAGTCAAACACATTTGGAACAACTTTGAAATCTAACTTCAAGGACTTTTACATTGTGATATTCAAAAGCAAATGTATGCTTTCTAATTTTGTACTAACAGCAGAAAATGGGAAGCCTCATTTTATAACTCTTATACTCCTTTTTTGTCACAATTGTTATAGTAAGTTAAATACATTAAAGGCAATATTTTGTTGGGTTCTAAGTGATTTTTCCTATTTAACATTCACCATACCAGAATTCCCTAGTAGGGAAAAATGGTTCCTCATCATCCTGTATAGTCATTTTCCTTTGCAAACTGATAATGCCTGATTTTATCCACCTTCCATTAGTCTAATCACTACTAGAACCATGTTTCACACAATGTATTTTGACATATTTTTCTCCAATACAATTGATGCATAAAATATTACCTAAACTGATATGATATTTTGGAACCAATTATTATGCTCATAGATTCTATAAATAAGGATTCAGTAGGCAGTAGCGGAAGGGACTAGTCTTAGCTCCTGAAGACTTCTAACTTATTGGGAGAAAGAAAGGCTGACGGCTGATATTTGCAAACTCACTCCCGTACCCATTTTTGTTGAGGAATGGCACCAATTAGAAGCCTTACGCCTTTCTATGTGATCTCCATCATATCTCCATGTAAAATAGTTTGAATTTCCTTTGGGCATCTGAATTCCAAGGAGGTTTTCCTCATTCTACTATAACAACAAGAAATGCAAATGTACAATGTTTTATTACCATATATTATTAATGGGACACTTTTGTTAATCTGACTTTTCATTGATGACGTCATTCTTACTGGAAGGAGTAATGTCTACTGGGCTTCTACATTATAAAATTACTTTTTGTTCTTTTATTTAACCTATTTTGGATGTTAAGGTCATTCTATACTCCAGGGGTGAAAAAGATCGGAGAAAGTTTCTTCATAGGGTATTCGGCATTCTTCCAGAAATAGTCTTACCTATAATTGATTACAATCAAATATCATTTTACTTATATTGTATTCATTTATTCTAATTTTATACTTTTGGTGATAATCTAAAACCACACTTTGTAATGCCACAAAATCCACTATATTTTGCTCAAAATTTTCAGTTTGGTTCATTGGATGCACTTTCAATATAGCTTCTGTGTCTTTTCACATGCTCCCCCAGTTTAAAAAAAAAACACATTTTATACTTTTTGTCTGAACAAAATATTATGGGATCAGTTGGTATATTCCCTTCTTAAGAACTAAAATCTTTTTTTTTTGTGTGTGTAGAACCATGACTTCTTTTATTGGGAGATGGTTCTAGAAACCAAGATCAGGGATAAATTTTCTGTATTTGCTATAGTATGTCATATTTTTTAGACCTTCTTAGATGTGAAATTAAGAAATTCATGTAGAATTGACTCAAACAGTGTCAGCATTTGGGGTTTTCAACACCCACAGGCAGTGAAACATTCGAATGAATCATTTGGCTCCCGTAAAATGTACTATTAATTAGTCTCTTTCTGACCTGGAGCCTCAATGATCAAATTAGCAATTAACACATATTTTGCAAGTTATTTATATTCCAGGTTGTATTCTTTCAGTGCACCTGTTTCGGTGAGCCTGAAGGAGTGGTGGCATGAGAGGGGCAGCTAGTTTCATGGATCCTTTTAAATCTCACAGGCAGAAAAAGCATCCACTCAAAATGAAGGGAGGTCACGAAGGATGGGAAATAGTAAGATATAGAAGGAAGTGGCTAGCCAGGGAATTTCCTCTAGCTCCTCGCATGTGTGCACCTAGTCAGGGCAAATTTTGTCCTGGAGTATGTATATTCATGGGTCTTTAGTTACTTGTGTAAGCTGCCCATCTGTATGTCTATTGAGGTGAACATGGTATTCTATAGAGTCTTCAGCTCTAGTGAATTAAGCACATACTGTCTATTAACTTTCTTCCCTCACTGATTCTCAACCTCCCACTCCCTGTACTTGTGCCCTTACAGGCTGCAGTATAGCAAAAGTTCACACATACACACACACACACACACAAGCATGCACGCACAGACACACACAAAGCTATGGCCTAGAGGACTGAAAAAAGCTGAAGGGACGAAGGGACAGCGAGACAGGGATCCACTAGGCTTTGGTCCTTGAGAGCAGGCACGAGGCCAGTCAGTCTCCAGACTCCCATGCACGATGATAAGTTCTAGCTGCAGACATCAGACTAGGTAAGTGACAGATACAGGGACAGTATCAGGCTGCCGTAAGTGAAATGCTTGTAGATGGTGCAGGACAGGACCAGGATGTCATAACGTGGACCAGTAATCAAGGGACCGGACAAATAACAGCATTTACTGGCACAGACAGTGAGCCAGACATTCGGGAGGAATTTGGAATCACCCAATTAAGCTATACAATAATTTAACTTCAAAAGCTCCTGGAGTTTTGTAGGAAAAATCTTTCAGAGTACTTAAGAATCTAGGAGCTCAGGAACACATTGATTTTTGTGGTAATAAGCCAGAGAAAAGAAAGTGTTATTAAGAAAAGCATAGGGGAAAGATAATGCACTTATAGGACCGTGTTATGTTGATTAATACTGTAAGTTCCTGTTCACTGTCTACAAGAACATCCAAGTATTGTGAACCTGACATTTATGTCTTAGGCATAGGTCAACTGTTCTCATTCTGCAATATGCATATTCATAATTCTTTAATTATGCATGCGAACTATCCATCTGTATGTGTAGGTGAGCCTGAAGCTCTGTTTATGTCTTCAACGTCAGTGAATTGCCTGCGTGGTGGACACTATATTCCTCCCCTTGCTCATTTGCATCCTCCCACTCAGCGGTCAGGAAGCTGGTTCCCACAGTCTTCCACATCTTCTGCTGTTGGTTCAATTCCAACGAGTAGCAGTTTCCCAATTCTAACGTGCCTAGCTATGAGAAACCAGCACTGCATCTGTAAGAAATTACTTCACCTGCTACTGTGGAGTGCATATCTGCAGGATTTTTTTCTTTCGGCCTAGAGATTTCAGTCATTTTTCAAAATTTAAAATAGTATCCCCTACTTCCCTACTCAGTGGGAATATTTCATTTATTATTAATATAGATGCACATTTTTTGTTTGCATTCCACCCCGAGATCCCTCAGCTTCCCTAATTAATTTTTATCATGTAAGATTTCATTTTATGTTGTGAGCTTCTGTGCATTTTTCAGCAAATGCATAACTTTATGTGTTGTTCACCTCTTTATCATATAGGATAGTTCTACCAGATGAAAATAACCCCTGCATTAGTTAAGTCAGACCTTCCCTCTTACCAAATTGTTGGCAATCACTCACCTCTTTTTTTGTTCCTGTGGTTTTTCCTTATCTGGATTTAATTACAACTGGTTGGAGCCAGATATATAGTTCAGAGGTTTTAGAACTTGCCTTGAATTTGACCAACTCCAGTTCAATCTGCGTATTGTCCCCTGAGCAATGCAGGAGTGATCCTTAAGGACAGGGGAACATTTGCCTTGCACTGGCCTACCAGGCTTTGATCTTCCATCCCATATTCTATCACCACGTCCCATCTGGAGAGCAGATCCAGGATTGACCCCTAGGCACCATTGGTTGTGCTCCAGTCCCCAAATAAAGTAAAAGGAAAGAAAACAACAATGAAAATGGGTGAGTAGCATCTTTGCAGTATCCCAATGGCATAGGAACTGACTAAGTTTGAAAACTCTGTCAGTGAAAGATGAACGAATAACTCCTTTGATTTCACATTTGCATCTCTGAAACTTTTACTTAAATTCAGAACTGGTATCTCATGATAGGGTCGGAAACCAGGATTCTACTAAAACCTGAGTGAAATTGCTGTGGACGAGGCACTATGTGAGCAGTCACTTTTTCCGAGATGCTCAGGCTTTGATGTCACTTTCATGATCAAAGTCTTCCCATTCCAAACATCTTCAAAGGAGCCCTCGAGACTCTGGCCCATCCACATCCAGTCACGCTTTCCTAAGTTCTCGCTCTGAATGCCAAGCTTTTAGAGAAGTGACACCATTAATGTTGTTAAATGTCAGTGAGAGCAATTTCTCACCGAACACAGAAAAGTGAAGAGAGATCGTAAGGGTCTTACTTACAGATAGCTATTAGTCTAGTTTCATAAAAACAAAGATGATCAGAAGCGAATTAACTATGTAGCATTGCTAACGATCATGGCACGTGTTCTCTCTACACTGGTTCTACCAAATGTTACTATTTTAAATTGAATAGTGTTCTTTTGGCAAAAATGCAGTTTTATGAAACAGTATAATAGAGCTTTTGTATGCATTCAATAGCTGCCGGTTATATACATTTCATAGTAAATTTCATAATAATCGAAACAATTCATATTTCTGAGTAGAGTATAGTGTCAATGAACTACTCACTTTGTGGTAGTTTATAAATGCAGGTGTAACCAAGAGCTTGAACAATTTTAACTTTATTAATGTAAATATAACAAATATTTTGTTTAATTTTATATCTAATTTTGATTATTTTTATATTTTATACAATAACTTCCGGTTTTCCTTTTTATTTTACTGGATTCTCTGGAAATTTATTCATTATGTTTTGAATATTATAATTTGAAAAGTAACAACATGTTACTACATGTTTGTTAATGAAAATAATCACCTCCAATTTTTCTAATTTGCCTTGCTCTCATGTTTGGAGAAAATGTATATATATCTTGCCCGCACAGCAGAGCCTGGCAAGCTCCCTGTGGTGTATTCGATATGCCAAACACAGTGACAACAAGCCTCACAATGGAGATGTTACTGGTGCCCACTCGAGCAAATCGATGAGCAACGGTGATACAGTGATATATATATATATTTATATATATGTATGTGTATGTATATATATATATATACATATATAGGCTCAGGAACAGTTAATAGTGCCCTTTAATTTTGGTTGGAATAATAGAATTAAAGTAAGATAATGTAAACTGTTGATGGAATGTTTGGAAGGACAGTTTATCAGAAATGTTGAAGCAGTATTTGCTATAAATTCATTTATTCTTAAGCATTTACACGATAAATTTTAAATGGGTACACTTGGCAGATTTTCACACTTAACTTCTTTTCAACCTCAAGGAGATCAACCTGAGGCCACAGATGTCCCAGCTGCCGCCCAGAGAAGCAGGCAGGTGTGTGTTTGTCAGTGTGCAAATCATTACAACGTGCCAGTCGACCAAAAGCTTATATTTGGTAGATTGGGAACACCTGTAAAGGCGATTAGAGGTCACCCCAAAAGACTCCATCCCTCTCGAAAAGCCCAACAATCTACCGAGAGTATCCCGCCTGCATGGCAGAGCCTAGCAAGCTACCCGTGGCATACTTGATATGCCAAAAACAGTAACAATGACAGTCCTCATTCCCCTGACCCTGAAAGAGCCCCCAATACACCATCAGGCTACACTAGCACATGACAGAGACAAATGGAGATGTTACTGGAGCCTGCTCAAGCAAATCGATGAACAATGGGATGAGAGTGATACAGTGATATAGTGAATACAAATGCCAGTTATTTATGTTAACTGTAGGTCATAGATTTATATATTTATATCTATATTGTTTTATAGCATTTTAATTTTAACTTAATCTTTTATGGTTATGAAACTATATTTTTTGAGTTACTCTTGCAGAGAAATAAATGTGTATAAATATTCTCTTGCTACTTATAATAACTTATTATAACATGTAATTAGGATTATGTACATTTACACACACATATGTTCCCTGGCTCTCTCCTGGAGCCCTGGCCGAGCCTGCCTCTTTGACAAGTGTGGTCTTTGAGGTTTGGATTATATCTCTTTGATGTTGTTGGCTTTATTGTTTAGATAGATACATATATTTGCTATATGGCATTTTAATTTTGTTACACTTGCTGTTAGAATCAAGTTCCCAAGACAAAACTGGCTCAATATCATGTGACAGCACACATAAGTTTTTTTCTCTATTTGATATAACTTTAGGTATTACATTCTATTCTTTTTTTTCTTTTTTGTTTTCATATTACATTCTATTCTTAATGAGTTTTGAAATTTTTGTGTGTGAATTATATATGTGATAATTTAATTTTCTCACTGTCCAGTTTTTATCCCCACCAGCACTTATTGAGGAGACTTTCTTTCTGCATAACATGCAAATAAATTTTTGGTCTTTATTAACCATCCATATACATATATTATATTTTATGATCCCACCAGTTGTTCAGAGCACTGAGAACTGCCATCCGTCCACCAGCTCTGGCTCGAGGTTCTGGGCGGCCACCAACTAGGCTTGATCTCAGCTTCCGGCCTTAGGGACTTTTGTAGAATTTAAAACTTCATGTAAACTTATAACTTACAATTTTACATAGAGAGAATCAGCATTTTGTTTTTTTTTAATTGCTTTAGATTTCCATCTTCAGAACAATTTGTATTTTGTTAAGGCCACAAACATTTCCACATATATCAGTTCAGTTTGTATTTTCTTCACTTTAATTTTTCTTGTTGTTTCTCCTCTAAGACTGTTTCCTATATTCTTGTTTTATTAAATAGAAGAAAATATATTCTTATGTTATACAAATTGCTCTTTCAGGGTCAGGTGAATGAGACCCATTGTTGTTATTGGTTTTGACATATAACTATCCCATGGGGAGTTTGCGAGGCTCTCCCATGTGGGAAGGAAACTCTTGGTAGCTTGCCAGGCTCTCCCAAGGGAGAAGTAGGCTATAAAATGTCGAAGCGAGCTTCTCGACTGCATGCTTCTGGGAGCTTGGTTTTAAGTCTCTGGATGTTGGCCATTGGTGGGATTACACGGCGCCAGGGGTGTGACCCTGGGTGTGACCGCCTAGCTATTAGAAATTGGGAAATCTGGGCGGAAGAGGCCCAGTCCCAATCCAAGCAGGCTTGGAAGTCAGGAGTGTGTAAATATTTTTGGATTTATTTTTGGGTTCCACACACCTGGGTTCCTCTGCTGGGTCCTTCATGCGTGAGGCTCATCCGAACATGTAGAGAGGGCTCGTAAGCATGGTTGTGGCTAGGCTTTGGAGGTCTTCAGCCTCAGGAGCTCTGCTAGAGATGAGTAAAGATCGGCTTCTAAAATCTCAGGGCTAGGACCGCTCAAGAAATTCGACCATCAACAGGATGATGATGATAATCATGATCATGATGCAAATTGCTATTGTAAAGCTCACTTTCCCATATCAACTAGCTCACATTTGTTGACTTTATATTCCTGGTTTTAATAGTATTAACTGATCTAAAGTACAGATAAGATTTTTTCCTCTGGTCTTGAATATAATTTAATTTGGATTACATGGCATAACACAGTTGGTAGTATACTTGTCTGCATGCAGTTTACTGAGGTTTCATTCCCAGGACTGCCAACAAAAGACTTCCTTTTAGCCCCACCGGGAGTAATCCCTGAGTGCAGAGCCAGGAGTAAGCTCTGAACACAGAGCCAAGAGTGATCCCTCAGCAAAGAGGCAAGACAGATCCTTGAACACAGAGCCAGAAGTAAGTAGTAGAGCACAGTTGGATATGACCTCAACACACACACACACACACACACACACACACACACATGCACACACAAACACATGCACACACACACACATACACACACTCTTTTAAAATACCACTTGGTAGCTGTTGATATTTTGAAATAATTTTATTGGCAACCCACAATCTAGATCTGATTATTTTCAGGATAAAATTTTACACTCTGATCTTACTAATAGATTTTCTCTGGTAAAGTCAACACTTTTTCTAAAGGAGTATCTATGTTTGAAGACCAAATTGATATAATCTTTTGTTTTTATGGGTTTTTTTGTTTTTATATTTTATATAGTTTTTATATGTTTCATATGTTGTTTGTATATGTTTTTATATTTTATTTGTAGGGAAAAATATGACTCACAGTGACTGTTGATGGTGAGATGTAAATGAGAACATGGAGAGTGTCACAAGTGCTAAGGAAATTATCTACAATAATTGCCTCTTGAAATATTGACAACTTTAGTGTAATCTTTAGTGCAATCTTCCTGCTAGATTAGGGCTATGTAGACAAGATTACTCCTTTGCCTCCTATGAATATTTTGGAGATAATATAGTTCCATCTAGACTACAAATAAATTAGCATCAAGAGGCCTAATAATTAAGCACCATTATTCCTAAAGTGGCAGTAAGGGCATAAACTTGATGCAACATCTTTTTTTATATTTTATTTTTAAGGGAAAATATGAAATACAGTGACTACTGAGGTTGCTAGGATGGAAATGAGAGTGCAGAAACTGTCACCGCAAGTGTTAAGGAAATTAAGCTACAATAATTGCCTCATGAAATATTGACAACTTTAGTGCAATAATTACAATAGAAAAATCTTCCTGTTAGATTATGGCTATGTAGACAAGATTACTCTTTTACCCCCTATGGGTCATTTAAAGAGACCATAGTTCCATCTAGACTACAAATAAATTAATATCAAGAGGCCTAATAATTGAGTACCATTATTCCTGAAGTGGCATTTAGAGCACTGAAGTGATGATAAGTATGACTCCCAATGCTATAATGGTATGCTTAAAATATTTTTGATATGGATAATCTAGAATAAAAGGATTGTATTTTTGCTAAAATCTCATAGCTAGGAGATACATATTAGTATGATCTTAATCCATAAAAATTAAAATATTGTATATCCATAACTAGGTTAAAAATTAGCACTGAAATCTGCCAAGAAGGGGCTGGAGCAATAGCACAGTGGGTAGAGCATTTGCTTTGCACACGGCCGACCCGGGTTCGATTCCCAGCATCCCGTATGGTCCCCTGAGCACCACCAGGGGTAATTCCTGAGTGCAGAGCCAGGAGTGATCCCTGTGCATTGCTGGGTATGACCCAAAAAGCAAAAAAAAAAAATCTGCCAAGAAAATATTTATAAATATATATAACATTTATAAATATAAATATATCAGGTATTTTCAAAACCGTCACTGTCACTGTTATCCCATTTCTCATTGATTTGTTCGAGCAGACACCAGTAACGTCTTTCATTGAGAGATTTATTGTTACTGTTTTTGGTATATCCAATATGCACGGGTAGCTTGCCAGGCTCTGCCGCGAGGATTTTCAAAACTGTGTATGTTAAAGGTAAAGTTCAAGGCATGATCATGTTTTTTAATAGAGTAAGCATTTTAGTAGAGCTAACAGTCCTTAACATCGAGACTGTTTCAACACTCCTAGGAATTGATTTATTGTCCAAACTTGCTTTTCTTTACTTATGTCTGTGTCTCTGCTCATCATATTGATGGAAATTGAACTAGAGAGTTTATTGTTGAACACTGCACTGTAGCACTGTCATCCCATTGTTCATCGATTTGCTTGATCGGGCACCAGTAATGTCTCTATTGTGAGACTTCTTACTGTTTTTGGCATACTGAATATGCCACACGTAGCTTGCCAGGCTCTACCATGTGGGTGAGATACTCTTGGTAGCTTGCCAGGCTCTCCAAGAGGGATAGAGGAATCAAACTCAGGTTGGTTGCGTGCAAAGCAAATGCCCTACCCGCTATGCTATTGATCTAGCCCATTGAACACTGACTGTATAAAAATACACAGAGTAAATGATTGAAATTTATCACTAACTCAACAAATTTCATTGATTATCTTCTGCACAAGAGGCAGTAGGGGTACAGATGAGTAGAACGGTCCTGTTTTTTGTAATATACAATTTTGAAAGGAAAAGCGATAATTGTTATCAAACAAAATATATATGATGGTTAAAATGCCTTGAAAAAAACCAGGACATAAGGACTGCATATATAGGAAAATCTTGATCATGACTTTACTAAATGATAGTTAGACTGAAGTTCAGAAATTTTAGTGTATCCCAAAACCCTGAAGGTGATATAGACCCATGTTCACTTGCTGACCACTTGGAGACCCATAGTCAAGAGATAAAGAGTTGGTGGGAGAAAAACAGGTTTGTTCAGTGCTAGAAACATGCAATGCTATCGGACTTGTCCCCCAAACCACCTTGCGGCTAGCAGTACATGCATGTATGGTTGAGAAATAGAGTAGCACCAAAATGTAGGAAGACTGGCACTGGAGCAATAGTACAGTGGTTAAGGCCCTTGCCTTGCATGCTGCAGACCTGATTTGATCCCCTCTACAGGGTCCTCGAGAACCACTAGGAATTAAATCCTGAGAGCAGAGCCAGATGGAAGACCTGAGCACCGCTGTATATGGCCTCCATCTCAACCCCCCATGTCCCCCTCCTGAACCCCCCCACACAAAGTATAGGAAATGCATCAGCAAAGGCAGCAATCTACTAAGCTTCAGGATTCTGAGAGGATTCCCAGAATCCTGTTTGTTTGCTCTCCTCACCAAGGCATGCTAGGATCTGATTCAACACAGAATACAAGATTTTTAAGATCATATTTTAAGTTTGGAAGGCAGGAAGAGAGGCAGGAAAAAGTGGAAGATTGTAAGAAATACACATTGCATTTTGGTATTACTTTTTTTGTTGTGGTTTAAGGGGATGGTGGAGCTATTCTATGATGGGCTCAGGCCTTTTTGCTAACTCTTCATGGAGGGTTCACTCCTGGCTGTGCTCAGGAGATCATATGTGATGTCATACCAAGGTAAGATCTCAGGCAACCTCTATGAGATGTAAGCCTTCTACCAGCTGTACTATGTATAAAATATATATATATATATACATGTATATATATATATTTGACTCCAATATATTTCATGAGGAATAAAATAGAATTCCTAATGCTCATTCACTTGCACACGTGCTTATTTCTTATTCTCTTCCATGCTGTTTCATATACCTTAACTCTGTGTTTTCTCTTTGTAGTCATGCTTTCTCCTTTGCCTTTACAGAAGCAGTTTATGAATGAGGTCTCTGCCCAGCCTCCACCCCTTACCTACAATTCTGTTTTAAATGCCTCTTCTTCAAGGCCAGATTTTCTGTATCTACTTCTCATCGCAGAGGCTAGATTAGTAATCCCTCACATAATAGTTTGTATTTTCATTTTTAAGCATCCTTTGCTTTAATTAAATTATATTTATTTATTTGTCTTGACTCCCTTAGGAACCATTTTCAGGAAGAATGAGTTCTTCTAGAGTAGTTCCTCTTAGTATGACACATATATGCTGGTTACTGAGCTCACAGCAGCCTAGCAATGAGGAGATATTGGGTTGATAAATAGAATTATTAATAATTAAGACTGGAGGATGCCTATGCATTCTTTTAGAGTTATTCATCCAGAGTATGGAGAATTCACAATACTAAATATTTGTATTTTAACAATATTTATATTGAGGATCAAATACCAAATGATTTTAAAGTTCTTTTACTAAATAGTACATATATTTATTGCTCTCAGTATGTTAGTGGTGCATTAGGTATAGAAAAGTAAAAACAATATGACATCAGATCTGGTTACATGGATCTGGGGACCAAACAAGGCCATTAGGTCTGAATATTTCCATTTTTTTCCATCTGTTCTGTTCCATGTTGGCTTCTTTCCCAGGCAGTCCTTCTGCTCCCACTCGTACCCTGACAGAGTGCAATTGTAGTGGTTTAGAGTCCTAAACATTCTCCTACAGTTTCTGGATTCATTTTAATTGGACAAATTTGGGCATATTTTCATCCCTCTAATAATCTCTTCCGAGACCATTATGGTAACTAATCCTTTCAGCGATGCACACATCTCTTTAGAGTGGGATATAGCCCAACCGAACAGCACAGACAGAGAGTAAGTCAAAGGATGAATCCAGGCAGAATTCTGGGATCAAAACAACCAAAGACCTGGGAATAGGTATGTGTGAAAGCAGGAAATTGCCCAATAAAATGAAACTATGCAAACAGGGTCCGGGGAATTTTCATGCAGAGGAAAAAAAAGACATATGTTAATGATCTTGTTGCTTGAACAAAACTATAAAATACTAAAGAACAAATGCAAGCCAGTATAACTGATGCTAATAGAGCACACGATAGGTCCAAGGTGGTCCAGAGGATTAAGTATGACTTAATTTAATGAAGACCTGCAGCTGATTTGATGGGGACTGGGGGTATCGTTGAAAGCCTCTCAGAAGTTTCTGTAGCTTATACATCACCTGGTTGGCTGGGTATTGTGAAAACATATATATTTTATGGGCTGGAGCGATAGCACAGTGGGTAGGGCATTTGCCTTGCATGCGGCCGACCCAGGTTCGATTACTCCGCCCCTCTCAGAGACCCCAGCAAGCTATCTAGACTATCTCACCTTTATGGCAGAGCCTGGCAAGCTACCCTTGTTGTATTTTATATGCCAAAAAACGGTAATAAGTCTCACAATGTGGATGTTACTGTTGCCCGCTCAAGGCAAATCGATGAGTAACGGGAAGATAGGGATACACTGATACAGTGATATATTTTATAAATAATATGTGACTATTGGTAAAATAAATATGTTGCAGATGAATCGATTTGGGGGGACTCTCAAGGGACAATCAAGGTTCTTGGTCTTCTTCTGGAGATATTCTGCCAACCAGGCTGGTGGTTTATTGCTAGAGTTCAAGCACATCTTGCTGTTCAGAACCTGTGGTGCTCAAACCCATCAGGGCCACCCCAGGGGTACCAAAGGCCTCCAAGGCTACACTGAGTGTTTCTTGGGAGGCCTTGTGATACTCAGAAGAGAACAGATGCCAAGTCACCCTTGTTTCATACTTCCAGTCCCATAAGTAAATCAGTTTTATCATTAAATTTTTTTGACAAAAAGTATTATTTCTATTAATAGTAGCTGTAAATTACTATGCAATCAATCTTAAATATAGTTATCAGTACAATGTTCTTTCTACATAAATAGTGAAAATGAAATGTAATTACATGTTTATAAAATTGATTGTATTCATTTTCTCACAGATTCCAAAGAGAGTATCTTATAAATGAATCCTTAGATTAAGAAAAAAATAAAATTTGCCAGAATATTTATTCCATAGAAATAATTTGTACCCATATATTACTCCATTTTTAGAAATTGGCTCTGGTATGGGTAGATCGTATTATGCATAAGCTATTTGGGGGATAATATTGTCAGCACTTCCTGACAATAACTAATGTGAGAAGAGCCAGAAAAATGCTAAGACCAAAGACATATATTTTTCAAAAAATAAGAAAAATGCTTGATTTTCTTGTCTTTCTTTTTCTTTTTTTTTGCTTGATTTTCTTTTCATGAGAAAATTCACAATATAAGAAAGCCAAAAAGGATTTTGTTTGATTTATTTGCTGCAGTGAAAGCTGAAACTTAGGACTTCAATTATTCAACTGATGATCTTAGTGTCTGCAATCTTTGTTTTAATTCAAGTTTTCTTGGGAAGGTTAATTATTTAAGTCTTAAAATAGACAATGAATAGGGCAACAATCTAATTAAAATAATATTAACTCATTCAGTTAAATTGTTTATTTCTCCAAATCTTAATAATATAGTTCGTGGTCTGCGTGAGCATTTATAAGTGACTCCGTGGGTAGTTGGAACTTGTAAACAACAGATGTTGCACAGCATAGAGCAGCATCATTAGCAGAAAGAGGAAGAATTAAAAAAATAAAAGCACCTTGGTCCTCAAGTTTGTTCTGAGTGAAGCTTTATTTAATAATCCAAATACCGATCATCATGCTTTATCATCATGCTTGATGTGCATTACCAAATAAATCTCTACAGCACAATGAATTGTAGTGCACAAACAAATAACCCCGCTGCTGAATTAACTGCATGAATGTCTCTCCTTGTCAATTCTCTCGGTTTCCGAATCCGAGGATACGTGTGAGGTATACTCCAAGGTATTCTTTATGGCTTTTCCTCTCTTATTTCCCTCTTCCTGTGAAAATATAGCATTGCCCTTCTTTGCTTCCTTGGGCTTTGGTGAGGTGGTCAAGTAATTCAGGTCCTATGTCACAAACTAACCAGGGAATTTAAGCACTTCCTGGTAGGTGCCTCTTCACGTCTCCTTGATTCGCTGGCACAGCAATCTGTAATGTTTGGGGTGGCATGACTCCTCAACTCATTGCTTAATTTACAATAATCAACAAAGTCCCTTATGAACCTGTAATCGCAACTTTAGGTGTGAACTGGAATGTGGAATAACTAAGTCTCCAAACAAACGGAAAAGTTGGTGAAGAAAGGAAATTGCAACTGAATGAAAACAGTAAAAATTTGTGCCATTGCCTTAAAGGTTTAATGGAAGGTAGTTAGGATCATATGTTCAGCATTTAGGGTGAAGGCCAATCATACTAGATATAAAACATAACAGAGAAGTCCAAGCATCGTGGTGCTAACTGACTTGAAAAGAAAGCTGTACGTCGTAAGCAGTAAAATTACAATGGGATGATTTGGGCAACAAGACCAATTTAGGCAGTTTGTGGAATCATCAAGTATGTTTCAGAAGATTAATGAAAAATAGGAATTAATGACATGAAACCAAAAGTAACCCAAAAAACCCAAACCCAAAGAAAACTTGATGAAATTCAAACTTAGGAACACAATTTCCAAGGGGATCATATGTGTTTGAAAACACAAAGTTGTTCTCATTTTACTGGGACAGTGTCATATATTTCAGTTTAACTGTCTATAAGGCAGGGGGTGCCCTCATAGTTATACTCTGAGATCTAATTATCTTCTCTCTAGATTGGGTTTTGCTCTCTAAGGACTCTGTTGAAAGACTTTTTTGCAGTCTCAGAATTGCTGGTAAGAAATGTGGACATAGAATTCTTCCAAATGAAAAAGCGACTGAAAGTGGGAAGCAGGAAGTAGTCTGTAGCGAAAATCACTTTTCAGGAAAATTACATTTTAGAAATCTCAGGCCGGGCGAGAATAAAACAGTAATTCAGTCTCTTCTAACACAAAATTGGTCTGGGTCTAGGACTATCCTGGGACCCGGGACGGATCAGAATTGCATTAGTTCCCACAGAAGGTGATTCTATTGACAGACAAAAAATGTCCAGTTCCTGCCATTGATGTAAATCATGGTTTGAAAATAATCTCTTGTGGTTGTTTTTTTTTTTGGTGGTGGGGGGGTCACATGCTCAGAGCATGCTAGTGGCTCTGCACTCAGTCATCACTCCTGGTGGGGCTGTGGGGGCCATACGGGGTGCTGGGGATCCAAACCAGGTCATTCACGTGCAAGGCAAGTGTCCGACCTGCTGTAGTACTGCTCTAATTCTCTGTTGTGGGTTTTAAGCACTTGAATTTCTCTGGAATGAATTTTCCAAAGTAGCTGCGAACAAGAAGGAGTTCAGATAAAAATGAGAGATCGGAAATGAAGAAGAATCTTTCTGTCGTCTCACATGGATACTGACAACTGTTAAGTGTGGCATGACCTTGTTCCACAGATTCAGACTTTGAGACAAGGAACTGCTACATCTTCATCCAACCACTACCTTGTAGTAAACCCCAGAATGCTGGGCTAAGTTCCAGCTTAGCTAAAAAGAGTCCAGTTTACTACAAGAGGGAGACAGAGCACTACGTTAAGAGTAGGAGAGCCACAGGAAATGGGACTTTCTGAATCAATAGCTCCCAACTTAGCATAAGCAACTAATGAGCTCACTACATCAAAAGACCACATAAGACTATTCCCTTAGTCCATAAATATATGTTTTGCAACTCAAATCATTTTCCAATTAAAAAAACAATAAATTTACCGAAACCATGGCCGTTGAATAAAAAAATATTAAGATGCAATAAAATGAAGATAGATAGGTTAAATTAAAGAAAAACTGGGAGTAAATAAAACATAAATTCAAGAAGATGAAATAGGGAAATAATAAAGTCAGGGGAAAATTCTTTTAGAGGACCCATATTGGATAGGCTCAATTAGTCTTTCTTTTCTTGTCTTTCTTTTTGTATTTTGGATTATGGGCTGCTCAGAATTTATGTCTGGCTCTGTGCTCAGGGATCACTCCTGATGGGGCTCAGGAGTCCATGTGGGGTGCAGGGGATAAAACTAAGGCGGAATGAAAGGCAAATGCCAGCCCACACTGTTCAATTTCTTCAGCACCCAGGGTCAATCGAACATAAGTATTGAAAGCAAAAGAAACATGCTTAGGAGTGTTCTGGAGTACCAGAAGGAAGATTTAAAGTTTAGATAATACAAGAGTTAATATATTACAAGAGTTAAGATGCTTGCCTTGTAGGAGTCTATCCCAGTTTGACCCCTAACACCACATACCTTGCCCCCAGCACTGCTATGTGCAATCCTTGAACACAGAGCCAGGACTAAGCTCTGAGCACAGCAGGGTGTGGTCCCACTCTCAAGTCCCCGCCCCCCTCCCAATGTTTGTATACCCCACCCCCACAAAAAATTGCTGAAGTTTTGGTAAAGGTTAGTACCGAATACATGGTTTGATTTCAGAATCCAATTCTGAAGGAGGGAGGACAGCCACTCTCAGGAGCCCTTGGCAACTACTGGCAGTACTGTGACCTGCTGGGGTGGGGGGGTGGCGTTGGGGGGGCTGTATGGTATGCCAGGGATCAAAGCAGGGTGGGCCACATGCGAGGTGAGCCCCTTTTTGCCTAACCATATTTCTTCTAGATCCTTAAACTTTTAAATTCTTCCAGTGCGGAGTTTTGTTTTTGAAACTAAGTAAGCAATTAAGCACTTATATTTCATCAATGACTCGTAGAGTTATTGTCTGTGTACTTTATGCCCGCAGATATGAACTATTTGAAAATTAAGTTTCTTAACTTAAAACCAAATCAATACATTTGGAACATGTTGACATAAAACATGTTTATATTACATATGCGTGTACATATATATCAAACAAGATATTAGAAGAATAATAGTGTTTCTAATTTTTTTAATTCTCTTTAACATCTTTCTTATCAGAAAAGAGCTCATTTCATATCTGCCTGTGCCTTTGGTCTTTTGGGATGAAGTCTTTTGGTTGAAAATATGATTTTAAAAAGTGATTTAAAAAGTGATTTAAAATATGATTTTAAAAAGTGATTTAAAACTATGATTTTAAATGCAATCAAGTTTGGAAATATGAGAGTGTTCAAAAGTTTTTCAGGTAATTGTTGATAATATTTTTGCCATTAAAGTTTTATAAATGATAATATATTCGTATTTGTTCCTTCTATGAAGTCTACATTTCTATTATGGACATTTTGTATTCATTTACATTAAAATTCATAGGTCTCTTTTTCACTTTGAGTAGATTTTTTAGTCATGCACACTTTTAACAGTCAAGAATAATTTGTAATCTCTCGAAATAAGGATCTTCTGGAGTCTTACTACACACTGTAAACATACACATACTCACACACAGAAACACATACACATTTATTGTTGAAATTTTTTAACATTTGGAAGCTATAAGCTCATTCAAAGCATAGGAATATTGTTTTTAATTTTAAAAGTTTAATTTATTTGTAATGCTTTCTTTTTTAATTTTTTAAAAAATTCATTTTATTGAATCACCATGTGGAAACTTACAAAGTTCTCAGGCTTATGTCTCAGTTATACAATGCTCAAACACCCGTCCTTTTACCAGTGCCCATATTCCACCACCAAAAAAACCCCAGTATACCTCCCACTCCCCTACCCCCTCACCCCCCACCCCCGTCTTCATAACTGGTAAATTTCACTTCATTTTCTCTTTATCTTGATTACATTCCATATTTCAACACAAAACTCACTATTGTTGGAGTTTCAACACAGAACTCACTATTCTTGTTGGAGTTTACCTCCCAAAGATACAGCCCTACTGTCAAGGAAGCATTTGATAATTAGTTTTCCATTGATGAGAATGAAGAGATATGAATTTAGGATTTCTGTATTTTAGTAATTAAGTCCAGGGAGATTTATGTTGGAAATTGCACCATTTCCCTTCCTGGTGGGGCAGCATGGAGCAAAGGCTTAGTTCACAGGCAGGAGACATGGCTGCAAGCACTTGCTGGAACCAGAAGTAATATAGCTGGCTCTGGATCTTGGTCGTTCAGCAGCAAAGCAGCTGTGCAAAGGCATGGCCACCCGGGTCGAATCTCGGCGGAGCGTGAGCTGGTGCTGTCCCCGGCCTGAGACTGCCCAAGTGTCCTGCTGTTTCAAGTTCAAAACACATTTTCTTCTTTTTTTTTTCTTTTTGGGTCACACCCGGCTATGCACAGGGGTTACTCCTGGCTCTGCACTCAGGAATTACCCCTGGCGGTGCTCAGGGGACCATATGGGATGCTGGGAATTGAACCCTGGTCGGCTGCGTGCAAGGCAAACGCCTTACCCACTGTACTATTGCTCCAGCTCCCTCAAAACACATTTTCTTTTTTTCCCTCCTTCCCGTGCCACCAAGTTCATACCTGTTTAAAAGTCCCATAATATGGCGTACGCCAGGCCACTTCTTCCCACAAAGGGAAGAAAAACCAAGGAAAGATATATCCCCTCTTCAGCTGGTGTGGGGCAAAAGCTTAGTTCACAGTCTGGAGACATGGCTGCAAGCAAAAAATGTTTAATTTTTTTAAGGAAAACTAAATAAATATCATATTCTTTGTTAACCATATATTCATGTTTGAATAACTATAGTTTGTCTTTCAGTTGTTCTTTAAGTCAAAGTGCTGTTCCATCATTTGAAAAATGAAATTTTAACTGGTAGTTTTATTTGCATAAGCGTTTTTTGCTAGGAACAACAATGATGTCAGTAAGTAATAGAACCATTTCTTGCATATAACCTTTGTCTTTATACAGAAGGTTAAGTACAAACATGCATAAGGGTAAAAGTCTGATAACATTATTAAGTATTTATATTTCCTCCAGGACATTCTTAAATAAAACTAACATTTTTCCTCAAAGTCTATGGAAATGAACAATATATTTCAGCTTACTTTGTTTCATGCCAACACTCTTAAATATGAATTTTTGTTAAAAAATTGTTTAAAAATTACCTTAGAACTCTCAAAATATCACTGGGAACCTTAAATGCCCATAGAACACTATTTAAATATGAATGAAAATAAACTATTCTAGCCCTCTGCATATCACCGCAAAGTTAAAAATAAATAAATATGTAAATGTCTTTGTTTTATCCCTACATATCAATTTAAGTAGTGTAATCTATAAGGAAACATCTTCTTTGAGTATAATTCACAAATAAGTTATTATCATCAGCATGAATGGCACCTTGGCAATGTTGCTACTGAAGGAAAGAGGAAAGGTGACCCATAGCAATTATTTCCTCTGTAAGCAAGTAAAATGGAAGTTGTGTGTAATGATTTAATTATGTTCTATTAGCAGAGTGTTTTTCATTGTTTCTGGAAGAATTAGGAAACTAGATGAGAAAGCATTAGCCCAGAATAAACAAAAAATGAATGTAAATGGATAAATTGATGGGCTGATGGTGAGTGAGCATCTGAGTGCGCACGTGTGTGTGTGTGTGTGTGTTGTGTGTGTGTGTGTGTGTTGGAGGCAGGGGGTTAATCATCAATATTTCATAATATTTAAATTTTTTAAAAACTTTAACATTTGAAGTTTCCAAATAGGTATAATAAGCTGGTTATACTTTACATAAACATGTCATAAAATTGGCAATCTTAGGATATTGTTATAACACTGCAACAAAGGACCTTCAATTTTGGGTACAAGGAAATTACTCTTAAGTTAAGAGGAAACTTGGGAAGTCAAATTTTATTTACCTAAATAATGCAAACACATCATAAGTTCAAATGTTTTAAAACCAAAGTGATTCAAAATAGATATTTTAAGTGGAGAAAAAATAGAGCAAATAAAAAAGAATCATGAACAAACAAGAAAATATCATGTCCTAACAAATAAAAAGGGTCAGAATTATTTCAAAAAATAAAACAATCTGTCATATCTCTCTCTCCTCTCTCTCCTCTCTTACTTTCTCTCTCTATGTCTCAACACCATAAACCAAAATTGACTATAGAACATACATTAGATATATGTTAGAATTGATATATAATATCAAATATTATATTGAGAATGAGAAACATAGTTATGTTACATAAATACTAGATTAAATCATATTTATATAATTTGTTACTTGTTAATCAGTAAAAACAAATGTAGGAAGTAGTAGAAAGGACAATTGGTTAAAAAAATGAAAAAGTAAAAAAAGCAGCATAAATCTTTACTACACTAATTAAGCTAATGTCAGGTTATAAACAATGGTTTTACAGCTGAGATACGGTGAATCTTTGAAAAACAAACGTAACTTGACTGGTAACTTGACTGATAAGTCAAGTTAGTTATTTTATATGGACTAAAGAACTTTATACCAAAAACTAATGTATCATTAAACATAACATCCCATTAAAAATGGGAAACACAATATCATTTACATTATACATATGTATATGTGTATTAAAAATTTAAAGAAAGTATTTCCCAAATTTAGTCAGCTAGTGTAATAATAAATTAGTTTTAAATTATTTAAGTTTTATTTTTAATTAATTAAGTTATTTAGCACTTATTTAAGTACTCTACTATTTAACTACTTAATTCCTTATTTATCTAATTTACTGTATATAAAATAACTAATTTATCACTTATTTAACTACTTAAGTATTTTATCACTTAATTTACTGTAATTTAACTGAATGTTTAATCTAAATTTATAACTATTTTTATACTAGTTAGTTTAAAATAGTCCACTATGGCCTAGTTCTCCCTCTCCGAGAACTTGGCAAGCTACTGAGAGCTTCCTGCCCACACAGTAGAGACTGGCAAGCTCCTCGTGGCATTTTCATATGCCAAATACAGTAACAATGATGGGTTTCATTCTCCTGACCCTGAAAGAGCCTCTAATGTGGTACCATTGGGAAGGATGAGTAAAGAGAAGCTGCTAAAATCTCAGGGCTAGGACGAATGGAGATGTTACTTGGCCTGCAAATTGACAATCAATGGGATGACAGTGATAGTGATAGTGATAGTGTCATAATAAATTCTAAACTGTTTTTGGAAGGAGTAGGGCAAATATATTTTATAAAACAATCAAAATATAGTAAAATCCAAATAAAAATAAAAATTAATGCAATATATTTTAGATGCAAGAGTTGAAAATAGTTATGTAAATAAGAATAGGAAGGATACTAAATTTTCTTACATGATTTGAATTTCTTTATTTACATAGGTTAAAATCATATAGAAATCATCACTACAAATTGACTTCTGTTGATTTATTTTCTGATAATTCCATTTGCCATTTAGTTAAGTTTTGCTAGAGAAAGTACCATGAAGTAAATTTGTCATATGCCTGCCAAGGGTACGGGCTGGGATATTCAGGGGACCTAAAGACACTGGTGCAGGGAAGGGAACACTGGTGGCGGGAATGGTCTCGGAACATTGTATGCCTAAAACAACTCTATTATGTACGACTTTGTTACTAATGGTGTTTAATGTATTTTTTAAATAATCAAAATGCATCATCATATCACCCAATAAACCATTGTTAAAAGATAATTAGAAGGAGTTTTTTCTAAAGCCCAAGAATCACTCTGCGACACTCTCAAGTTTTATACAGTTAGAACCATGTAACATAGTGGCAGTCTCAATGTAAAGATTAAGATTCTACTGCATTGTCAGGTCAGGGAATTGCTCCATAGTTGGAAGCCTGTCTCATGAGTTGGGGGAGAAGGCAGCTGGAATAGAGAAGGGTTCACTAAGTCAATCATGGCTGGAGGGATCAATTGGGATGGGAGAGATGTGCTGAAAGTAGATAAAAGACCATACGTGATAGCCTCTGGTATCTATATTGCAAACCATAATGCCCCAAAGTAGAGAGAGAGTATGGGGAAAACTGTCTGCCACAGAAGTGGGGGCAGAGGCTGAAAGGGAGGGGATACTGGGACATTCGTGGTGGAGAATGTCACTGGTGGAGGGACGGGTCATTATGTGACTGAAAGTCAAACATGAAAGCTTTGTAACTTTTTAGTTGAATCACAGTGATTCAATTGAAAAATGTAAAAAAAAAGTTCTACTGCAAAAATAATACTTTCTGGGCCAGAGAGTATATAAGTGTATAAGTGACCAGGCACTTGGCTTGCATGTTGCCATCCCGATTCGATCCCCAGCATTCCATATGGCATTGGGAGCACCATCAAATTATATCCAGGTGTGGAACACACCACTAACCCCTACATAATAATGCTTTATTAAACCCACTTCAAGTCCAATGTGTACCAAAGACACATTTATTTTCCTACCGTGATGGTTAATTTTACTTCTTAACTAATCTAGGCTATAGTAACATAGTATCAGTCTAGATTGGTAGTAATGTTTTTGTAGACACACTCAAATAAGGCTAACATAACCTAAAAATCTATTAGGTTATGTTAGCCTTATTTTCCTCAATGTGGGTAGCCTTATCCGATCATTTTCAGACACTTGAGTTTACCAAAAAATTATACCTCAGAATTGTCATGGAAGTTCTATGACTTGCAAATTGTCTTACAAATTTGACTTGCCAATACTCACCGTTTCCTGAGCCAATTCTTCATACTAAATCCTTCTTTTCATTCTCACTGCCTGTCAGACTCTTTCTCTACACCTGTATGCACGCTCTATAGTCTAAATGATATAATGTACACTGCACTAATATGTATTTTTGACTGTTCTTAGGAACTCATCTGGTACTCTAACTCATAAAACCAAAGAGATGTTGTAATTTATGGCATCTTGGCTGGTACCAGTCTGGAAACTGTGCTGTGCCAAGTATAGGTTCTACAACATTTAACTTCATGCCCAAACACAGTGTAAACTGTCAAAGCGTTCTTGCTCAGAAGTCTGAAAGATGAGAAAGAACCTATCCAGTTTCCATTTTCAGCCTCTACTTGAACTAATCAACTAAAATTTAATCACATCATACAGGGGTCTGGAAAGTAAATATAGAACTTATTGAAGAAGAAAATAATTAATTTTCTTGGAAAAACTTATGTTTAATTATACCAGATTTCAAATAATAATTTTGCATAAATTTAGAAAATAAGCTCCTACGTCAAAATTTTATGACTTGGAAATGTTAATAGCAATAAAACAGCAAGATAAGCTGAATAAAATCTTTCCTAATGCTACATACAACTATTAATTTTTTTCTGATAATTTAATTTGCACTGGAGTTAGATTGTTGCTACAATATAATTGTCAGCAGCTTTTATCCTAATCAAGTCAGCAGTCAAACTAGCTCAGGAACTCTCGGAAGTCCTTGTATATATAGGATCTTGTAGATAGAATCAGTTTTGCTTAAGAAAACTAAGAGACAAAGCTTTCCCAAAGATGAAAATGCAATTTTTCACCTCATATAAAATCTGATGCTAGTTCTACTCTACTCTTGAATGTAGCACTGTAGCACTGTCATCCTGTTGTTCATCATTTGCTTGAGCAGGCACCAGTAAGTCTCCATTGTGTGACTTGTTGTTACTGTTTTTGGCTTATTGAATAAGCCACAGGTAGCTTGCCAGGCTCTGCTGTGAGGGCGGGATACTCTCGGTAGCTTGCCGGGCTCTCCAAGAGGGACGGAGGAATCGAACTTGGGTCGGCCGTGTGCAAGCCCTACCCGTTGTGCTATTTCTCCAACTTTTTACTCTTGAATATAGCAAATCAAATTCCCATGAAGCACTCCTGGGTCCTTCCCTCCCTTGCATGCCTGTGGATTGAAGTCAAATCAACTTTAATTGGTCTCAGTGAGTCATGGGCTCTTCCACTGACAGACTAATAACCCCCTCTTTATTATTATCTTTCCAAATGGCTGTTCTGGAGACCCCTTCAGGAAGACTGATTTACTAGGAACTGACTTCTCTGTGGAAAGTTACAAATCTCAAACTAAAGCTGTTACTACTCTGACTTCTGATATTCAATGTCGTATCTGTGATCCCATGCATAGGGGACAAAGATTACCTTATGCATCCTACTGGTCAATGCTTAGGTTGGAAGAATTATCTCTTAAAGTTATAATGTGTGGCCAAACATGTAAGCAACACCACGTAGACTGCATCTTCAGCAATGCCATCATCAAGAAAAATATTTTAAATATTCCTCTGAGTCCCATGACAAGACCACTTAACCTTCTCTTCTCTCTTTCAGATTCATCAGGAGACCTGGTGGAATGATGGCAAAAGGGCCTATCCTCTTAGATTTGACTCCTTCTCTTTTCCAGGTACCATATAGAGGCAGAGAGGTGTTGTTGGTTTTCAGCACTTTTTGTGGATGGTAAGCTGTGTTTTTCTTTTTAGAATATCATGTTCCTATGTAGCCTTCCTTAAAGTTTTCTAGTGTGTGTTTTCCCTTGGTACTTCTTTATTCTCACAGGACCCTTCTCTCTCATCACACATGTTTGATTTTCCCCGAATTTGCAACTCTGCTCCCAGGTAACCTCCAGTTGTAGTTCCAGTTGCTGTTAGTTTCCTTACCTGGTAGATGATAGGTGCTTTGTAAATACTTCATTAGAATCTGTATGTATGCTTGTATATAAAATTATGTAAAGTAATTTATTTATCATAACTGTAACTCCCAAGAATTCATATTTCACAGACGTTGTCTGAACCATTGTATTTTTTAATGGTCAAAAATTTTGCTTTAATACAGAATTGATTTGTGATTGCTAATACAATGTACATTTATAAAACCTATTCGAGATTTATCTCCCCTTTTCTTAAGGATTTTATATCTTAATGCAATTGTAGCTGTTGGGCGGTTGCCTTACACATGGCTGACTTGGGTGCAATTCCTCCATCCCTCTTGGAGAGCCTGGCAATCTACAGAAAGTATCCCACCCACACGGCAGAGCCTGGCAAGCTCCCTGTGGCTTATTTGATATGTGAAAAACAGTAATAACAAGTCTCACAATGAAGATGTTACTGGTGTCCGTTCGAGCAAATGGATGAGCAATGGAATGACAGTGATACAGTGCTTAGAATGAAGGACCACCTGAAGAGAATATCAGATGTGTTTCTGCTTCTCCAAAGTCTGGTATTGAATAGCAGGTTCTTCATTGCTTGCAGTGTTGATACTTCCGACTTCAGCCTTATAGTCATGTTATCTGGCATTTGGAGTTGTTTCATTGTCTGCTTCCATTTGACATAGCACTAATTCCTTCTCCCCCCCACACCACGGTGAACAAGTTGCTTCATTTCTCCTCATAACCATTGACCATTTTCAACAGCAAAGGGTTAACCATCAACCTACACTTCACTATTATCTTTCAAGTGCTTAGAACATTCCTTGTTCCATTCCACCCAAGTGTTCCGGCCATCACGACCCCCTTATGAAAACCTTCTTCAGAAAGCCACATTGCTGTCAGCATGCCTTTGTCATCACAAAAAATATTCTTCTGATATTGGATTTGCCATATTTATGATTTAATAAACTCATGCACTTCCCTTTCATAGGAGCTGGCCCAGAGACCAAGATGTTTATTACAGTTGGCACTGGAAATGGCATGAACTCTGTATTCTCACTGATTTCCCTTTCTCCAAAGTCTCAGCATGACTACATCGGGTCTCCATGGCTGCTGCACATGCAGTGAGTTTCTGTAACACCTAAAAGACACTAAACCTGGGGAATTTGCCTGTTCCCCACTAGTTCAGAATCAGTCTTGATACTTGACGCACAGTCCTCAACCTTGTTTATTGTAAACACCATCACAACACTTGCTGCAGACACTGAGGAATCACCCTTTGTTTTCTGAATGTACTCAAAAATGTGTTGGGCCGTAGAGACCCATGGAGAACTGTCTGCTTTGCAGTACATTTACCACTTTCTACACCATGGCCAGGGGCAGAGTAACTTAATTTTCTACCAGCTGTGAGAAATAGGCCACTTCTTCCAGTTTCCAATCATATTTGCCTCATTTTTCTTCAGGCACATACCAACAGTCTTTTCAAAGTTGAGAAATGCGAAACAATTTTTCCAACACTCTTTAGGTTTATGTGAATACCCTTCCCAAAGTTCTTTCAGTGATATCCTACTTCCTGTTCCATATCATTAGTTGGAAATGTCCAACTTTGTTTAGTTTGAGGGCCACATTAAGCTGGGTTCAGAGTTTACTTCTGGTTCTGCTCTCAAAGATCAACCGGTGATGTCAGAAATTAAATCCCATGCAGCCATATGCAAAGCACACACCTTACCTTGTATATGTACTATTTTTCTTCTATCACGATTTTTTAAAATTTTTCATTACAATTATAATTTTTTATTATAGTATATATTACTAAATATATAAAGTAAGTATATACGTTGGTTGGGCTGGAGCGATAGCACAGTGGGTAGGGTGTTTGCCTTGCATGCGGCCGACCCAGGTTCAACAACTCTGTCCCTCTCAGAGAGCCCGGCAAGATATTGAGAGTATCTCGCCTGCACGGCAAAGCCTGGCAAGCTACCCGTGGTGTATTAGATATGCCAAAAACAGTAACAAGTCTCACAATGGAGACGTTACTGCTGTTTGCTCGAGAAAATCAATGAAGCCAGGATGACAGTGATACAGTGATATGTTGGTTAAATAACTAATGGGTAACCATTAGTAACTATCTTACATAGTTCCTGAGTTTTGTGAATTAGAATGTGGTTTAACTTCATCATTGTGGCTCACTCAGCTGTGTATTTGGGGGTCTTTCCAGTGCAACTGTTACATGGAAAGGTTTGCTTGGGAATAAAGGATCCTCTTTGTAGTTCAGTTAAATAAGTTAGTTGAAGTTTCCTTCCTTGCTTGCTATTAATAAATATATTTGCGGCTCAGTTGAAGCTGCCTACATTGTTCTCACATTACGGTGGCTGGGTCACTGTCACTGTCACTGCCATGTCCTTGCTCATTGAGTTTGAGCGGGCACCAGTAAGGTCTCTCATTGTGAGACTTATTGTTACTGTTTTTGGCATATCCAATACTCCATGGGTAGCTTGCCAGGCTCTGCCATGCGGGCGCGATACTCTCGGTAGCTTGCCAGGCTCTCCAAGAGGGACAGAGGAACCAAACCCAGATCGGCCGTGTGAAAGGTGAACACCATACCGCTGTGCTATCACTCCAGGCCATCATGAAAGGAAAAATAACAAAGATCTTGCAGATTTATATCAAAATCATCAAATTGTTAGGAGCTTTATCATAGGGTCATTAATCAATCTTCTATTGATATTACCACATATTTGTATTCAGTTTTCTTGTTTAATTTTAATATTAGTGCAATAACCAGATGTGCTGAAATCTCACGTGAAAGCCAACATTCATCCATTATTTATCATCTAAAATAAAAAACCTCTGGATTTAAATTTCTGTAATTTGCATGAAGATTGTTAATTATACTAGAAAATGACCTTCTAAAAGAGTTGAATGTGGGCAAGGACCTTTCTTGCAAGAGTGTACATTAAATTCTAAGTATAAGGTTAGGAAACTGTAATTTTTTTCTTAAGTGTCACTAATAGTTGAATTTTCACAGATAATCTTATTATGCATTTGTGGTATAATTTCTTTTTAAAATATTTTTTTAAACTTTGACGCTATATCCAGCAGTGCTCAAGACTATATACGGGCTATGTGCTCAGGGTTCACTCCTGGCAGACTCAGGGAACCATATGTGATGTCAAGATTTGAACCCAGGTAGACTACCTGCAAGGCAAGTGTCCTATCTGCTGTATACTCTTTCTGATGCTGATTTCTCATATGTCATATGTATTGCTGAGTTTTAAATTTATACAGAACACGAGAGAAATTTAAAGCTGTTTTTTTAAATGATGGAATAGTAGAAGTTTTAATATTTGCATGTCATGGGTCATTAGGCAAATCACTGCTGGTTACCTCATCAACATGAACATTTTCAACTACTATGTTTAAATTATTGACTCAAATCATAACAGTAGAAACTCATAGATTTTATCAAACCTAAGTTTGGGTGTTGTTGCTTAAAGAAAAATATTCAAGAGACTGGTTGATGCAAGAAAATTACGTTTCTTCAGTTTCTCTACTCCTGAGAAGAGGGTTGATTTGTACACAACTATCTTGCTCTTGGGATAGGATTAGATGTTAGCTGGCAGAAAATTGTGGGGAATGGTTCAGTGGAGGAAGAAGTATAAGTTTTAGGAATCTATTGAGAGGGCCCAAAGTTAGTGTTTCTCTAAGGGTAAAAGAAATTGTTGGGCATGATAAACTAAGGAGCTGGAGCGATAGCACAGCAGTAGGGCATTCGCCTTTCACGAGACCAACCCGTGTTCCATTCCTCTGCCCCTCTCGGAGAGCCCGGCAAGCTACCGAGAGTATCACGACCGCACGGCAGAGCCTGGCAAGCTACCTGTGGCGTATTCCATATGTCAAAAACAGTAACAACAAGTCTCACAATGGAGACATTACTGGTGCCCGCTCAAGTAAATCGATGACCAATGGGATGATGGGATGACAGTGATAAACTAAGGGGGTTTCTCAGAGCCTCTATTGTTTGCTCTTTCCTGCCCTTTGACCGGAACTGAAATTGGTTCAACATTAAGCACAGAATGTATAATGACATCCTTTAAAACTTGCAGCAGTTTAAGAGCTGAGGAATGTGATAGTAACACATTGGGGACCAGAGAAATAGTGCCAAAGGTATTGGCCGTGCACACAGCCAAGCAGGATTCCACACTGACACTGTCTCCAAAGCACCACCATGAGTTATCCCTGAGGATGCAGCCAAGAGAAAACCCTGAAAACAGCCAGATACAGCCCCCCACACAAAAGAAAATGAGAAACACATTTGTGGAACAGGATGATGTCTTTAATGCTTACTCACTTATAATTCTGTAACCCCTTACTGAATTATCTATTATTTATCCATTTAGATCTCTGTCTAGATATAGATAGATAGATTATCGGAAATTTATCTGTATATGCATGTCTTAAGATAGTTTTAATTTTGTTGCATGACAAGAGTCCTAAACTAAAATTTAATGTAGAAGCTAATGAGCTGGCCATCATACAAAATAAAATAACAATACAAGTTGTAATATTTCAACCTAAATGGCATTTATTTGCAAAAAATAAGTGCAATTTTTTTATCTTAGGAGTTTTTTCTTTACTTGACAGCATACCCTAAAACATGAGTACATTGCCAATTCATCAAGTTATTCCTGTGTTCTACACAAAATATTGAAAGATTATAGGAAATTTAGTGACTAAAAAAGTCAAAATATTACCTTCAAATTTGTTTTTCTTAGCTGAACTCAACACTTTATTCCTATATAAAGAAAACATAAAAAAAATGAAACTATTATAGTCACTCCCCTCATGGAGCGTATATTATATTTTTAGAGTATTTTATAAAATAACTTGAAGAGCCTCAAGGAGCATCTGTGCGATGCTTCTTTGAGGTTGACCATGTAGGGTCAAGGGTGAAACCAGGGTCAGCTTTCATGCAAGGCAAGTTCCCTAACCCTAGTGATATTTCTTTTGTTATTTTTTAATTTAATATTTAATATTAAAAATTTGTTTTAACCTTGTCAAAAACAATTACTTTTTTTTCTTTTTGGGTCACACCCATCAATGCACAGGAGTTACTCCTGGCTCATGCACTCAGGAATTACTCCTGGCGGTGCTCGGGGGACCATATGGGATGCTGGGAATTGAACCCGGGTCAACCTTGTGCAAGGCAAACGCCCTACCCACTGTGCTATCACTCCTGCCTCCCAAAACAACTACTGATGTAATTCTAGAATTGAAATTGATTAGAGAACAAAGCTCCAATATTAAAATCAATTTTTAAAAAATCAATTTTTATGTAAAAATTGCTATCTCTAATCACTCTAATGGTTGTTTAGTCCTTGTCTAAGAGTTTACTAAGCTGTTTGTTACTAGTTGAGCTTTCTGGTTACTGATTTTGTTTGCTGAGTTTAGTTGGCTTCTATGGTACTGTCCATCTAAGTTGGTGTGCTCCTACTGGAATCTCAGTATTGAGAAATTAGGATGTGTCCAACAGTCCAGAGAGTTCAAGATATAAAGTCTGGACCAACATGTTGCCATGGCAATAGCTGTGGGAAATGGTGGTGGCTGATGGGGTGGGAATAAGGAGGTTTGGAGAAAACTGCCCACCCGAAATCCAAGAAGACCCCAGAGTTGTCAGTTTAGGAAAGTAAGGACATGAAACTATTTGCAGTTTGCATGTCTGTAGAGGATATTTGTGATGTGGTGCAGCTGCTAGGGCTTTGGCGTGGTGTGTTTTCAGCCCACCCATCTCCTGAGGCCCTCCCATACTTTTAAGTAATGGGGACTGGCATTTCCATTAATTTTAACTGCTTGTTTGGTAGTTTGGGCTGGTAGCAGATCATGGAAAAAGCATCCGAGAAGGTGGATGCAAAAAAAGGATACTTTTTTCTGTTGTCTAATGTTTTACTTTGAAAAGATTCCATATGTTTAGCTGAGTGTTTTTAATAAACACGTAACAAATAACCATGGGCTAGAATGGATTCTGAGAGCTAAAACTAAATGTGGGACTGGAGAATAACACAGCAGATAGGGCATTTGCCTTGCATGTGGCCGACCCAGTTTAGATTCCTCTGTCCCTCTTGGAGAGCCCGGAAAGCTACCGAGAGTATCTTGCCTGCACAGCAGAGCCTAGCAAGGTACTCTTGGCATATTCAATATGCCAAAAACAGTAACAAGTCTCACAACAGAGACATTACTGGTGCCCACTCGAGCAAATCGATGAACAATGGGATGACAGTGCTATAGTGCTATAGTCTTGCATCTCCTTGGAGATTTAATCTGGAATTGGCATGGCAGGGCTGGTGGGCAAGTCAACATGGCAACAGCTGTAGGACCCCCTATACTATTTCTTGGGTTTCTCTATCTCTTTCTTGCCTAGCCCAAGGACTTCTGCATGAATGCTTTAAAATCCAAAAATATTTAGACAGTCCTGGATTGATTTCAGAAACTGGAAAGATTTATGCTGTTAGACATATTAAAAAATAGTTCTCCACTGTTAGCACAATTAGAATCTGTTGTGTATGGACTGAGCTATCAGAACGAGCCCACGTAGACTGTACTACAGACAGGAACTTTTTCCCCCTTCAAGCTGCCTTCAGAAAATAATTTCAGTATATTGAAAAGGGCAGTTTTCCTTTTCTCACAGAAGCTTGGCTGGTCTTCGACATGCAGATCTCAGGTGCTAGCCAGGCCTGATCTTCCGGGGCTCTGGCCCAGCCTAGAATTTGGGATATAGATTTCAGGTGCTGCCTATTTTGTAATTGACATGTAGATTTCATGTGGCAGCCCAGCCTTGTCTTTGGGATGTAAATCTAAGTACTTTTAGCCCAAGAAAGGTTTCAGTTTTGGTTTTGTATCTTCTTTCTGGAGGCCAAGATTAAGGGGGGTGGGGGGGCCTGCAGATGCAAGGAAACAATGCATATTCTACTGCCTCAATGTTCTTCCTGTAACTACTTTTGATGCCTTTGGTGACATCACTGTATTGCGCCCTTTAGAGGTGTACCATGATCAATAAAAGGAGATCATGGGGCTCTCTATCTTTGTCAAGAATCAGAGAGAACCTTGGCCCTCTATGACATAACATTTCTTCTGCGTTCCTTGTCTCAGCACCTCCAACCTCACGAATATTCACTCAACAAGAATCTTTGGCTGAAAAAAAAAAACAGGCTGCATGCCACTGACCCTGATTCACTTCCCACTACCATAGATGGTCTCTTCAAGTATCACCAGGGGTCGCTCGTGAGCGTGGAACTGTGAATGGTCCCTGAACATCTCCAAATGTGGCCCAGCTTCACTCCTCATAAAGCACAAATCCCAAGTACCCCGTTTGTTGAGTGATAATAGCACATGCTGCCAACAACCAACTTTAATATTTGCCATTTTGTTTCTTCTAAGTTTCAAATTAATTTACATAAATTTATGGTTTTAGTTTTCTAACACTGAAAATTTGCTGCAAAATAAGCAGCCATTCTTCTAATGAATCCTAATATACAAAATAATAAATAACAACCTTTTTCTCAAAAATGTGATATAGTGATTTTTAGAGTCTGCATTTATCATAATGATTTTACAGACAGCTTTCATTTGCTCTCAATTTATTCTAATATTAGTAATAACAAGATAACTTTGCTAAAAAAAGTTACTACAAGTAAATTTTATTTAAATTATTTCTGTTCTTACAAAATATTATTGTAATTTTATAAAATGAGATTGCTCTTTCAAAGTCAGTCATCTCAAAGTGGCAAATACATTTGGGGAACTTGTAACATGTTTTATTCTGATCAAAATATAACTAAAGTTCCCTTTTTTTAATTTAGAAAGTACAATTGGGGTTGCTTTTTACATAACATGGAATGCTTGATCTAGCTATACCCTGGTTGGAATTTACACCTGATATGGCTGCTCTATTTTGAAAGAAAGCAGCTGTTTTCCTAATGTTCCCGTGGTTTTATGAACACAATGTTCCCTTTATGAGACAAAGTGGATTCAAATGAGCTCTCTCAACTCCCTCCAGAAACAAATTTCTCAAATGTTTTGTAACTTACTATTGCTTGATAAATGTTATAGCTCAGATTATTCTAGGTGTTATGCCTAGGGCTCCTTAAGTGCTGCCATTTGCTTGTTTATTTTCTTCTCAGGCTAGGGAATTGCTTTATGAACTCCAAGTCATAAAGGAGAGCAACAGAGTGGGAAGAAAAGGCATTTGGTATAATATTTTGTTGACTGAAAAGGAAATTGGATTTTACCTATTGCAGAGGAGGTCACAAATTTTATTGTTAAATGGACTAAAGTATACTTATTTAATAAGATGTAGCCTAAAATGGAAGAGTTCTTTAATCCCAGGCCCCCAGCAACTGGGCAGTAACATTTTTCATAGACTTTCCAATTGGGTAGCCTTAAACTTTTATTATAACTTTGAATGATTGTTTTCTGGATTTGTTTTCGACCTTGCTATGTGGATAAAGTACACTTGTTTAAACATAGTAATCCTTATGTGGGAAGTAGAGTTATTTATATGTGACATTAATTTTCTGGAAGTGATTTATAAGGTAGCTAAAATGTATTAAGCCAATGTTGAAAGGAGAGTGTCATTAAATAAATGTCTGCAGTGCTATGCTGGCAAGAATTCCAATTTAGTCTTTGTCTGCATGTCCATAAATAGCATTATATATACTTTAGAGAAATTTCATGGAACGGAAAGAATTGAAAATGAATTAAATTTAGAATTATGTGCAAAATTAGGCTGCATTCATTTTAAACAATTCAAAAAATCATGGAAAATCTTATTTCGGCATTAAATAAGTTATTTTAATAGCTATACATGCTTTATTGTATCAGAATGATCTATTTGTAATATTGGACATATATTATAGTTCCTTAGGACTGTCTTTGTTCTATAAGACAATATTGATAAAACACAAGGCAGAACAATATCAGGGACAATTCTTATATGGATATTTTAGAATTAATATATAAAATGAATATATATGTTTTAAATTGGAAAGTAAGAGTATAATGACTAATCGCGCCTACTTCTTAGAAACTCATGAAAAATCATAAGCACTAATTTTCTCCTGATCAATACTGTGAGGAAGAAGTGTGAGTGAAAAATAAAATGTGTTGAAACTATAAAAGTTCTGAAGAGTATATCTATCAGTGTAAATGCTTGTATTAATCAGTCTTACATGGTGTAGCACACAGTAGTTTGTCTCATGAAGGACTTTAGAATTATCAGTTATCTGTATTGTACTTTCTACATTATGTCTTTATCCCATGAGTCACATATTACCAGTTACCAGTATCATTCTTTATCCCAGGAATCAGAATAAAATTTTTGGGAGTCACGATTCTGGTAATGGGTCATATATTCTCTCTAGCTTTGCCACTATTCCAGTCTGTTTTGGCTGATCAATTTCCCATATCTCTTGGAGGAATGGGACCCTTTCCTGAACATCAGCTTCTGTTGAAATCCATCATACTCCTTGTGTACAGTGCTGTGAGTTCATGTTCTTTTCTGGTATCATGCTATCCTTCTTTTTGTTTGTGGGGAAGCCAACTAGCATTTCACCTTCGATACCCAGAAGAGCAAATCCCTAATACATAGCAAGTGTGTGGGGCCACGGATTTATTAAAAGTTTGAATTTGTCCAGTGATACCTCTGCAATAGCCAAGTAAGTGACTCAAATTTAGGATTTTTGTCTTAGAATTTTATACGCTCTCCAAAATCCAGGGATAATCTCATAAGCTCTGGGGGAGCATTTATTTCTGACTATGACCTTATTCAGATTCCTTTCCTTGAACCACATTTATTTTCTACATTCTCTGACTCAGTGCCTGCAAACTGTGCTCTTTGAAGCCTGGTTTTTGGGAAACTCCAAATACAATTCTTAGATAAGTAATTTTTTATTAAAAAATAATTTTTCTTGATAAGTGATATTACCTTTCTATAGATCCAAAATAAAATAATATGTTTTCTCATTATACTTATTTATGGATTTTGAATATGATTATCTTTAAAAATAAAATGCCACAACAATACCATCAAGAAATGTATACATTTACAAATTAATGACCTATAAAATATTTTAAAATTTTTATGAGAATGTTCATAAAAGTATCAGTAGAAACACCTATTAACTGAGGAGCATGGCTAGAGATTTAAGTAAAAGAAGTATTTTGTTTTTATTAGCTTAACTCTACTATTTTAAATATCAACTATAGTATTTCTTGGATCAACAAAATGGCCAGTTTTAAAGTTCCAACAAATTTTAAAATATTTGTTTTTGATCTGGATGTCAGTATCCAGTATTAGTGTTTTTTCTATTTTTTGCAAATAGTCTTTCATTCACCGTGTTTTTTCTATTTTTTGCAAATAGTCTTTCATTCACAAAATCAATACTTAGAAATAGAGCCTGGGTAGGTGAAGGACAAAGACTATTAGTTTTCCTTCCAGAGTACCCTCGCTATGTGCAATTTTTGGATGATGTTACCCAGATTAACTGCATCAATTTCCATTTTCTCTGTATTCCAGAAGCCATCAGTATGGGATAAACACAATATGTCACCAGTCATGCGGGCGCCCCCTGGAGGCACCCGAGGGATGGCAGGGAGGTGGTGGGTTATTTGTGTTTGTTTTTGGGCCATACCCGGCTGTGCTCCAGTCCAGTCCATCTGAAAAGAGTCCTGGGGCCAGGGGGCTGGAGTGATAGCACAGCTCATATGGTGTTTGCCTTGCACTCGGCCAACCCCGGGTTTGATTCCTCTGCCCCTCTCGGAGAGCCTGGCAAACTACCGAGAGTATCCCGCCTGCACGGCAGAGCCTGGCAAGCTACCCATGGCGTATTGAATATGCCAAAAACAGTAACAACAAGTCTCACAATGGAGATGTTACTGGTGCCCGATTGAGCAAATCGATGAACAATGGGATGAGAGTGAGAGAGCGTGCATGCGAGATGAGTGGGATATCGCAATGAGGAAATTCCACAAAAGTATCACACAATTAGAAAAATCTTTCATTGGTTCACATCAGGGTGAAACTACTTCTAATGGTATTTTGTCTGGCAGTTTTCAGGGTCTCTCCTGGGACTGTGCTCTGGGGTCACTCCAGGTCGGCTTGGGAGACAATAGAGGGAAGGGGAGATCACACCTAGATAGAACGCTACCCACTATACTATCTCTCCTGTCCTCTTTGAAGGTATTTTAAAGACTGATATGTGGAGCTTAGATAAAGAAAAGAAGAGAATAGATAAAATAAAATGAAAATAATCTATAGAGTAATGGGACTGGAGCGATAGCACAGTGGGTAGGACATTTACCTTGCACGCGGCCGACCCAGGTTCAATTCCCAGCATCCCATATGGTCCTCTGAGCACTGCCAGGGGTAATTCCTGAGTGCAGAGCCAGGAGTGACCCCTGTGTATAGCCAGGTGTGATCCAAAAAGCAAAATAATAATAATAATAATAATAATAATAATAATAATAATAATCTATAGAGTCAGATGGAAAAGCAGTGGAAGGAGCTGGAAGAGTGTATAAATGAACAGGGATGGTTAGTCCTTAGTTACAATGTGTTCTGGCCACTATAATTACAACGATCCTCTAAAATTACCTACATTATGTTTATAACATGTATTTTGAAAAGGTATGACATTGTTTACTGAATTTGGTCATGTAAACTATTTATCACCCTTCCCCCCAAAAAAAGAAAGGGACTTATATCTATAAAAGTTTGTTTGTACAAAGAGCACCATACCCAGTTTTATCTATAGATTTTTTCACTATTGTGGTTTTTATGTTAAAGACTTTTCTACTAGTATCGGTACATTCACATTGATGAAAATCATTATTCTTTCACACTTCTATCTCAAGATAGCATATGTTCCTGAAAAAAAAATTGAATTTCTAAGGAGTTAAACTAATTTATACTATATATAAAATAAATTTCAAGAAATGACTTGGCTCCATAGGTATTTATTTTTGAAAGATATATTTATCCATATGGAATGCTCTCAGAAATATTGGGCTGTTGTGATACCACAGTATCATCATATCATCTTTAAATTTGACTTTAAAATCTATTTTAAAAGTTTCAGAACCTGAAAGACATAAGGCTTCATTTTAAGAACTGCTACTGAATTTATTATTAATTCCATCAAAAATTATCTTAATGGGGGCTGGAGCGATAGCACAGTGGGTAGGGCGTTTGCCTTGAACACGGCTGACCCGGGTTTGAATCCCAGCATCCCATATGATCCCCTGAGCACCACCAGAGTAATTCCTGAGTGTAGAACCAGGAGTAACCCCTGTGCATCACCGGGTGTGACCCAAAAAGCAAAAAACATATATATATCTTAATGTGTTTTATTTTGTCCAAAAAATCAGTATTCCAAAAGTGTTGCAATGAATGAAGGTCCTTCATTGTTTTCTTCGAATCATTAGATAGTCTCATTTAAGTAGATATTGCAGTTGTAAAAAAAGTTCTATTAAACCAATTACTAAATAAAAGTGTATTTTAAGTTCCATGAGTTATTCTTTCCTTTCTAAAACCATAATAGAGACAATTATGTCCTGTAGACTGTATTTCTGTTTTTGACTCAAAATTTATATCCCTAAAGTGAGATGTGACTTGAGGGAAATGATTAAGGCCTTAGGCTGAGTTCTCATGAACGAGACGCCTGCCCTTGTAAGGAGAAATAGTGGAGAAATATGATTGTCTCACCACGATAGGTAGAGGGAGAAGACAACTGTTGGCAGAGCAGGAAACAAATGGTCTCCCTGGGAATCCAGTCCTCTGCAGCCTTGACCTTGCCTTTCTCTGCTTCCTGAACTATGAGCAAGGTCTGTTGCTGAAGTCACCTATTTATGAAATTTTAAATGAAGTACAATCTAAATAATATTGAAATTATTTCTAAAGTGACACTAAAATATTCATTGCTCTATAATTATTTCAGAAAATTTGACATAAATTGTTTGTCACAATCAAGGGAGAAAGACTGTAGCCTTATTTGAATATTTAGATTTTTTGCAGCAAGATTTGAAATATATTTGTATTTTTGTTTCACCACGTTTATATTTGTATTATTATTTTGACAATAGTGTTAATGTTCATGCTATTTTTATTTATTTGTTTGGTTAAGCACGATAGTTTTTACTGAAAGAAATTTAGAGAGACTTGATGGGAGAAAAGGAGAGAGAGAAAGAGAGAAAAAGAAAAAAAGAGAGAAAGAGAGAGGAAGAAAGAAAGAAAGAAAGAACAAAAGAAAGAAAGAAAGAAAGAAAGAAAGAAAGAAAGAAAGAAAGAAAGAAAGAAAGAAAGAAAGAAAGGAAGGAAGAAAGAAAGAAAGAAAGAAAGAATGAAAGAAAGAAAGAAAGAAAGAAAGAAAGGAAGGAAGGAAGGAAGGAAGAAAGAAAGAGAGAAAGAAAGAGAGAGAAAGAGAGAGAGGAAAGAAAGAAAGAAAGAAAGAAAGAAAGAAAGAAAGAAAGAAAGAAAGAAAGAAAGAAAGAAAGAAAGAAAGAAAGAAAGAAAGGAAGAAAGGAAGGAAGAAAGGAATGAAGAAAGAAAGGAAGAAAGAAAGGAAGAACAGAAGAAAGAAAGAAAGAAAAAAGAGAGAGAAAGAGAGAAAGAGAGAGAGAGAGGTTCAAGATGAATGTGTACTTCTTCAGAGTGGAAAAAGCCAATATGTCCGTGTTTGTGTGTGTGTGTGTGTGTGTGTGTGTGTGTGTGAGTGTGTGTATACATGCGCACTCAAGTTTATGCATGTGGATATGTGTATCTGAAAGCAAAATAGTCTTTTATTAAAAGAAATTTAGAGAGATGACAAGAGAATAAGGGATTGAGATATATTCAAGGGAGAATATAAGCTTGAAGGAGCAGATCAAATACTTGTAGGTTTTGATACACACAAATCCCATACTTTTCCACCTCCAAAGTGTCCAAGGCCCTTCGTCTATGACATGTATTACATTCAGTAATATATCCTAGCCCTTTATTCTCAAAAATAGCAAATAACACAATGCTGTAATGTAATAGTAAACAAACTATTTTTCAAGAAATTAGAATTGTACTTTAAAAAACCTGTTGGTATAGTGAATATGACTAATTTCATAATAATGTTGAACAGTCATAAACCCACGCATTAGGGAAAATACACATTGCAATTGATAGTTAAATAATTAGATTATAACATAAATATCATACCAGAACTGGGAAATTGAAGTTTGCATTTTAAATTTTAGGCTATTAGAATGATAAAAGAAAAAAGGCAATGCTTATTTTGTACCTGGGGACTAGTACAGTGGATAAGGTTCTTGTCTTGCACTTGGTTGAGCAAAGTTTGTTCGCCGGTCCCACATATGTTCTCCAGAGTACGGCCAATAGTGGTCCCTGAGCACAGATGCAGGAGTAAGCCCTGAGGATCAAGGGGTGTTGTCTGCCCCACCTCTTCATGACAAAGAAGATTAAACACAAAACTGCTGTATTGAAGCTGATGTAGTCTCCAACCCTCGCCATGTGTGGGACTTTCTCACTGTTGCAAATGCTGGAACCACTAAACAGCATGGCTTCTTACGACTGTTTTCACTTAAGACCAAAAAAAAATTAATAAAGACTAGAAATGAAAAACTGTTTATAGTGCAATTTTTTTTTTATCCGGAAAAAGATTCACATGTAGGGGCCCAGGACATGGATTAAAGGAATGGGATAATTTGCATGTGGGAGACCCTTGTTCAATCTTGCACTCCATTGTCCTCATGTAACCCTCAGAGGAACTCCTGAGCACTGTTCTGGAAGAAGCCTCTGAGTACCTGGCAATGGTGAAGATTGTTGCTAAAGTAGTAGAAATAAGCATCTCAGGAATTTCCCCTTACATTTTTCATTTTCATGGTTTTAATATTTCAAATTTTATCATCTCTAGATCTCTATTGAATTAATGTTTCAGGTGAGAAGGCCACAGCCACAGCCGGTGGTCCTCACAGCTCTGTGCTGGGGGAAATGCTGGTGGGACCAGTGATTAAGTCTGACACCCAGCCCGATACTCATTCAAGTTGCCGTAAGATCTGATGCCTCCTTGAACAGGGGCGCAAGGAATCCCGACGCACCTTCAGAGTTCTTCATCAGAGTAATCTCGACATTTTTTTGAAATGTATGGATATTCAAGTTTTTATGTTCTCCTTTATCTCTCTTCAGCAAATATCCTAAACATTAGATATATTAAGTATTAGATAGTCAATCCTTCCTGCTACTACCTGTTTCTCTTTTTTTCTCTAATTTAGTTTCTAGTCTCTTCTTTTCTCAATATAAGACTTGATCATGGAACTGCAGAGACTGCAGAGAATAAGGCACTTACCCAGGTTGAAGGTTAAATCCTGGATCCCCGCCAGGAATAATCCCAGAGTGCAGAGCCACGAGTACACCCTGAGCACTGCCAGGTGTGTCACCCCGCAGGGAAAATAAAAGAATTGCTCAGGTTTTAAATTTGATTTTTGAGTAGTTATTACTTTGTTTATCAATAAAAGTTGGTGATTGCACCCACTAACAGTTGATATTAACTGTGATTCACATTTCATTGCAATAATAATTCCGGTTATGTATTGCTTATTCATGCATTTGGCTAATTTTTCCACCAAGGTCCTTCTGCTCTCATTATTCTTTAAGAAGTGCATTGTATAATTAAAATTTCAATTATGATGTGTTTATCTCACGGATGTCTCCTCAATTTTTATCTCCAGAGACAGGATTTTTTTTTTACTATGTTGGGTTGGTTTTTAACTTCATTTTCAACATATGTAAACATTTGCAAGTTTGTATTTGCCAGTGAAGCAATACATCAGCATCTCAATCCATCCAATTCTTCCCAATCCACTCCTCCCCCATGTAAACTCAGTTCTCAGTCCTTTACTCTGTTTGTTTGCTTTGGGTCACACCTCGTGATGCTGACTCCTGGCTCTATTATCTTGGAGTTTCTCCTTTCGGGGCTCAAAAGATCATTTGGGTACTTGGGACTGAACTTGGGTAGACTTGACACAAGCCAAATGCCCTACTTACTGCACTAATGCTTCCTCCCCCAGTTCTCAGTTCTATAGACAAAATCTGAACATCCAATAACTAGCCAGTTGTGATTTCTTTACTATACTTCTTTATATCCCATGTAACAGACAGAATTTTTTTCTTTATTGTGGAGGCGGTGACAATGACACATATAAAGCTGAATGAGCTTATCTCCTGAAATTCCACAAAATCATAAATCAATAGGGGGGCTGGAGTGATAGCATAGCGGGTAGTGCGTTTGCCTTGCACGCGGCCAACCCGGGTTCAAATCCCAGCATCCCATATGGTCCCCTGAGCACCACCAGGAGTAATTCCTGAGTGCAGAGACAGGAGTAACCCCTGTGCATCGCCAGGTGTGACCCAAAAACCAAAAAAAAAATCATAAATCAATAAGTTAATAAAGTAAAAAGTTTTTAAATCCTATTTTTGGATCTATATAAGTTAAAAATAACATGAATAATTCTCTGCTAATAAATTTTAAAATTTACATTAAAATAGGTTAAATCCTACAAGTGTAAAATTTAATGTCTGAATAGAATTAAGAAATATTCAATGGGAAATTTTAAGCAGACCATAAAAGTGTCTTTTATCCTATGAAAGGGAATATTGACTTTACATTTAAAAATATATTACGGATACCACTTAAATGTCTTCATTAATAAGTAAAAGGTTATAATAAAATCTCTATGGATATTTAGGAAAAACCCGCCTGACTAGACATAGGACATTCAATATAAGTAAAAGGGTAATTCAGGGTTGGAGAGATAGTACATTGAGTAGGGCTCTTGCCTTTCATGTTGTTGACCCAGATTTGATCTCCAGAATCTCACATCATCACCTGGGGAACTGCCAGGAGTAGTTCCTGAGAGCAAAGCCAGGAGAAGTAAGCCCTGAGCACTGAAGAGTGACCCAAAAACAAAAACAAAATAAAACAAAAGGTAATTAATTATTAAACGTTTATAAAATTTTTTTTCAGATTGCTTATAGTAAATAGTCCTTTCTTAATTGACTAGAGGGAAACCATAATCACCATGAATGAGTGCCATAATCAATGACAAGTTCTGGGAAGTTTGTTCTGTCTTTTGGAGGAGTTCCTTTAACTTTTGCAAGCTTATTTCAGGGCTATGACTTCCCCAAGCTGCTACTTGTCCAAGGAGCTCTGTGTTATTCTTTTAAGTCTGAAGGATAATCTAGTTGTATTGCGTATTTTTGGAGAGGTTTTTTTTGAGTTTTCGTACCATATCCTTCCATTCTCTTTTTGATTGTAGATTTTCATTTCATAGATCTACTGTGAATCTCTGTATGTATGTTCCTTTTTGAATATTGTTGTATTTTTGCTTTCAATAATCTGTCTGATGGGCTTTTTGTTTGTTTGTTTTGTTGGTCTAAAAAATGTGTCTCGGAGTTTTCTTGTGTGTACCTAATTTCACTGAAACCCTTTGGCCTCTTCTATTTGGTTGCCTGTTTTCTTCAACTCTGGGAAATTCTTATCTATGGTTTCCTTAACTAATGGTTGGTCATCAGATTTGCATTCCCGTTCATCGTGGACTCCGATGATTCTTATGCTGTTCCTCTTGAACTCATCCAATAATTCTCTGTTGTGATGTTCAGGTTTCCTCCATCTCTTCTTGGAGCTCATTGCTTTTTGCCTCAGTAGCTATTATTCTGCTTCAAAGACATTCTGTTGTGTTTTTACATTAGCTCTTTGTTGTGGTCACTTCTGATCATAATATTCTCATTTTGGCTTTCATGCTTTCTTTTGATTTTCTGACTACTTGTGCCATCATTTCATTAAACATTCTCACCATGGTGTGATAGTCAGTCATTCTCTAAGGATGTAACATGACTTGGTGTTGGTTGAACCTTTAGAATTATTGTTTTCATTCATTAAACCTGATGGACTTCTGTGTATCTTTGATGCTGGGTTTACAGTGTTCCTGCCATGCTCAGGTGACTCGATTTTATGGGTGGGGGAGGTAGTGGGGGGTATAGCTGCTGTGCTGAGGGATTATGACTGGCTCCGTATTCAGGAACTGCTTCTGACAGTGCTTGGGGAACCATATGAGATGCTGGGAATCAAAGCCTGGTTGGCCTTGTGTCAGGCAAGCACCATACACACTGTACTATCTCTCCAGCCTTTCAGGATGACTGTTAGTAGTGACCCCCACCCAAGACTCCAAGGGATTAGACTGGAGGTTTCTTTTTTATTTCCCTGCCCTTCTTCACTCAGTGACAGGAAGTGAACTAAATAGTGTAAATATAGCTGAGGCATATGCAGCTGTATTCTTCAGGACTTGTGGTGCTGGATCCTTTAACTTGGCAGAAGTCGGCTGTGGACCTTGTCACACCTGACCAGGAGGGACAGAAATCTGCCTCCTATTCTGAAAAGGGTCCAGAGATGTCATTCAGGAAATTAGTCTTGACTTGAAAGGTGGCAGAGCAGAGAATCCTGTTTTATTATTTTCAAGAGGTGGATTGGAGCCACATTTTGTACTGCTTAGAGTCGATTCCTGTCTCTTTGCTCAGAAGTGACTGCCGGTGGTGGTCACAGGATCCCATGCAGTTCCAGGGATGGAACCAGGGTCTGAAGCGTACAAGGCAGCAAGGAGGCAAGTTCCTTACCTCTGATACTATTCCTCCAACTAGAGGACTTCACTTGAATGTTCAGATCACCACTCAGAGGCCTTACCCTTATGTATGTGAATTTGGGATGAGGATTTCTACGTGAAAATTTTTCATGAATATCGAGATGGGGCAGACACGTTAACATCATAGCAAATGTGATCTAAGAAAAATATTATTAGTAGTACTCTGCATCTGGAATGTTTTTTCCTTGGGGTTGACAATTTTTAAAAAAACATTTAATAGTTTATTTTGTACTTGATGACAGAGGGCTGGAGCGATAGCACAGAGCGCTTGCCTTGCACGCAGCCGAACCGGGTTCAATTCCTCCACCCCTCTCAGAGAGCCAGGCAAGTTACTGAGAGTATCTCGCCCACATGGCAGAGCCTGGCAAGCTACCCGTGACATATTCAATATGCCAAAAACAGTAACAAGTCTCACAATGGAGACGTTACTGGTGCCTACTCAAGCAAATCGATGAGCAACGGGATGACAGTGATACGTGATGACAAAAATATATTTCTACCCATCAAATTTTTCTACTATACCCACTTATTCATTTATTTAACATGTATTTGTGATGTTGGGCAATAAATAATAATAAAGCAAAATAATGAAACATCTGGGTGGGACAGAATGGAAGTGAATTCATACAAATCATCAAGTGGTGATATATCATACTGATGAAAATATAGATAGATATGGAGTACAGATTCCTTTACTGAAAAGGTTACTTCTGCTTTATGCATAGCAATCATAGAAAAGCTCCTTTGTAAGTTAGATTTAGTAGGTATTTGACAATAGACATGAGTGGGCCATAAGACTCCTTGGAGAACAAGTGTAGGAGACAAAATCCTTAATGCAAAGGACTTTTGGTAAGAGACAATTTGCCTTCTATGGATCAGTGCAGTAGAGCATGGGGTAATTTGAAAGGCAAGAATCATAACAAATAATTAAGTAGGGTAAAAAATGTTGGGCTTTTGGTTTTATTTTGAGGACATTGTATCTCAATATTAGCTTCATGACAACATGGTTCTACGTTGGTTCTGGCTGTTATACTGGAAATAAAATATAAGAAAGTATAAAAATATGGGAACAAATGTTTGCAGTCACCATGAAAAATAGGAGGCTTTCATATATGGAGACGACACAATAAAACCCAGACTCTCCCCTGAAGCATGCATTGAAAATCACTCTTTACAGAATCAGCAGATGATTCTTAAACTGCTGAGTTTGAATAAGATTGGCATGTTCTCTACCTCACATTTCCATCTGCAGAGTAACTGGTCATATTGAGAGAACTATGAAAATTTTTACTATTCTATTAGATGAAATCTCTTATCAGCTCATATTTTAACATTCCTCTAGATATGAACAATGGTTGTGATTTCATTTTTTCTATCTACAATTTATTTATTCCACTTCCTAACATATAACAGTGGTTTTATCAATCTTTGTTGAATGGAGGTTCTGAACACAACTTTGCATGTGGCTGACCCGGGTTCAATTCCTCCATCCCTTTCAGAGAGCCCAGCAAGCTACTGAGAGTATCTCGCCCATACAGGCTGGCAAGCTCACTGTGGTGTATTTGATATGCCAAAAACAGTAGCAACAAGTCTCACAATGGAGACATTACTGGTGCCCATTTGAGCAAATCAATGAGCAATGGGATGACAGTGATATAATGATACAGTGATGGATCAAATCTCTGTATTCCACGAAGGAGTTGGATACCTCTGCCCTAGTCCCTTTTACTTTCCAAATCTTAAGAAAAGGGAAATTCTGTTATTGGATAATGTACATGTGTTGAATTATTTCTGCAAGGAGTGAAAAATCAATGTTATACATTTGTTATCATAATTTATACTACAAAAAATTTCATTAAGCAAGTCTTAGTTCTTCATCTCTGATATGTTGTTGCTATGAAACCTTTATAAACCTTAATAGTGTACATTTTACTCACTGCATCAATTGTTCTTTATTAGGCTACAATGTTTTATGGATGCTGTAGGTTAATTGTGTCCATGTTTCAACTTAAGAACTATAATTAATACAACACTTTGATTTCCCTGTAGGCAATGATGTTCTGGATGTACAAAGGAAATTCTGTGACCAGTTTCATAATTGAGAAGCCAACTTCATAACAGTAAAATGTGAGGGGACCCTGGATAGAATAACAATTACTTTATAAAAAATAAAATATTAATATAGAGAAGGCAGAAATATATTGAGGCAATTATTGAATCTAATATATGATGCAAATTGCATTTGAATCGAATATAAATGAATGCAAGAGTATTAAATGAAGAACTAACTTTAGAAAAAAAACCTTTCCAGCACTATGAAAAAAATGAATCTCAGTTGGATGCTATTTAAAATGTAAAAAGGCAAAATGAAGGAAATATGTCAGTTGTGGCCATTATTATTTTTAAAATTGGGTGTCAGTTGTTGCTGCACATTGCCCCAGGCATCAAATCTAAAAAAGTTAGTATTTTTGTTTCTATATTAAAAATTTCAAAGATTTTTAGAAAATCAGAGCTCTTTGACTAAGTGTGACTTTAATGAATGTTTGTTTCAAGGGAGGGCATCCAAAATAAGCTTCTTAAAAATATTGCTTTCACATAAAATGATTTCCATGTCTAAAAGAGAGCTGGGAAAAATTATAAATTGCTTCTTTTCTGTTGGTGAGTTTGTGAAGTGGTCTTTTATGTTTTTACTTGACAATTTCTTCTTAACATACCTATGTTTATTAGTAAAAAATCATACATGCATACACACCTTAGATTTGCGTAATAAAACCAAGACTTGATAAATTATAATATTGCACTACCGCACTAAAGTGAACAACACTAAGCTACAACTAAACAACTAAACAACGTCAAAGTTTTGCCAACGTGTTCCTTATATCTGCAAGTCTTGAATTATTATTACTTTAAAATTATTTTTGCTGACACTATTATGTAGTTTTAAATCCACTATGAATCTGATCAGATATTCTTCCTTTTTTGTAGCATTCCAAAAAAATGAAAAATTAGAATATTGTTGCCCATAGCTCAGATCTGGAGATTTGAGTTAGTGCTCAGTACTCTTCCTTAACATGGGAAGTGTTACTATTTGTACAAGAGATAATCATAGCTTATTTTTCAGATTTAGGACATGTTTAGCCAAGGCAAGTGAACTCTCCTAAAGTAAAAGGGATACTCTAAGTTCCTAATTGTATTAGTGAGACTGTTCTAAGGAAATTTAAAAAGTCCATTATACTATTTATAGAAAAGCCAATTTCTTCCTTGTTTTGTTTGAAAGATATTTTAGAGGATTGTGCTAATCTCCAAAACAATAAAATTCCCACACTAAGTAATAATGAGCTTGGGGATCATATGGGACCCACTAGATAAAGCCAATATTTAATAATAAATAAGCAATAATAATAAATAAATAAAATAAAAATAAATAAATAATAAAGAAATAAAATAAATAGTATAAATAAGTAATAATAAAACAATGATAACCACTTGATAAATTATTTCAAAATGGATACAAGAAAGAGTGAACAGAATATTTGGGACATAAAATCCAAAACGGAGTCTCAAAAAAGATAGTTTCAGGAACCAAGAGTAAAATCCAATATTCTTTGCATGTTTATTGTACCCTAAATGCTTCTCTTTTCTCTCCCTCACCCACTTGCTTAGATCAAAGACCTACTTCTTCATCTCTTTGTTACTTCTAAATTATCTCCTAAATCTGCAAGACAATTTTGAAATGATGGCCTATATCAATAGCATACTTACTGAATTCTGATTTAGAAATTTTCACCTGTGAGGCAGTTGCTCATTTGCTCAGTTTAGTAAAAACTGTTGAAAATCCTTGAAAACCTGCTCTGTTTAAATCCTTACATGCGATCATGCGATTTTGTTTGCTGCTGTTGCTGTTTTTTTTTTTTTTTTATGTATCTGTTTCATCCAAAGCACACACAAAGATATTTAATGCTGAGAGCTGATTATTTCTTGAAAAAGTAGTTTTTGCACATTTTGTTAAACTTTGCATAATATTGTATTTTAAAACAGATGTGTGATTATCACTAGTGCTATAGGTGGCAACACTTACATCCCAAGTATCTGTTACTGTAGTCCCTGGATGAGAAATATTCACAGTTTTTCGTGTTTTAGAAAATTACAGGGTTTTTTTTTTTAGATAAATTTAACTGGTCTTTAGAAAACTATATTTGGGAATGATGTCTTAGTACAATTAATCCTTTTATAACAAAATAGAATATGTGTATTATTACTTCTTTATAATTAGAGGGTGGTAGCACACTGTAGCACAGTTGTCCTGTTGTTCATCGATTTACTCATGTGGGCACCAGAAATGTCTCCGTTGTGAGACTTTTTACTGTTTTTGGCATATTGAATACGCCACGTGTAGCTTGCCAGGCTCTGCCGTACTGGGCGAGATCCTCAGGTAGCTAGCCCGGCTTCGAGAGACTCAGAGAAATCGAACCCGGGTTGGCCGGGTATAAGGCAAATGCCCTACCCACTGTGCGATCGCTCCAGCCAAATCTCTTTATAAGAGATTTCTTCTATTCTGAAACAAAACAAAACAGTTTTGCTAAGAAGACTTTTTTGAAAAACAATAAGGAATTTCTTTTTTTGTTTTGTTCTGTTTTGGGTCACACCATGATGATACTCAAGTGGAATTTCTGGCTCGGCATTAAAGAATTTCTCCCGTGGTGCTCAGGGAACCACATGCGATGCTGCAGGTCAAACCCAGGTTAGTCTCATAAATGGAAGTCTAGAGGCCACCATCTGAGCTATGTATCCATACTCCAATAAGGAATTTCTTAATGCCTATAAAAATAATCTTCTGAATAAAATTAACTTTAATCTTATTGGGAAAAATAAAATCTGTGCAAACTTTAATTTATAGATCTTTGTGATAAAATATAATGTTCAACAAGATTCATGGGTGCTGAAAATTTTCTGATGTCACAAAAACTGGGATAAAGGAATGCTAAGAAAATATCAGAACTAGACGAAAACATGACTCTGAAATTCCTTTCTAATATGTTGGGAAAATTGTGAATAGCTTATGTACGGATTTCACACAAAGATAATTTCATTTTTTATTCTATGTAGATTATTAAGGTAAGATACTTAAAGCACATAAATTTTAAGTCAAAAATAACAGAACTCATCATGCACTATTAATACTAAACCAAATATTAATATGTTTAATATTGTTTATATGAATTAACAACATTTAAAAATCAAAACTGTATAGCATTTAAAGACGGGATTTCTATTCTGTTGTGTAATTAATGTCATTTCAAGTGCTTTATCCGTGATAATTGCTGAACTTGAAAAGAGTTAAACCATTTGATGTCCTGTTATACCCATTATCTGATATTGACCTTATCAGAAATTTTATAATGTCTGAAGTATCTAGAGCCACATTTCACATGAAGATATTTTCCATTTGTTGAAGTGACTTTTTTGAATGATACACTGGTATTGTTTGCCTGGGATTAAACCAATGTGTCCATTGTGTATGATCTTATTTTCAATATATTGCTAAATTTTATTATGTAAAATTTTGGTAGGGTTGAAATTTTCTCTCTGTGAAATATCTTACCTGACATTGGTTTCAGGGTTATACCTCACAAAGTGAGCTGAGAAGTTCTACTTTCTCTCTAATTTCCTAATCACTTGCATTAAATTATATTATTTCTATCTTACATTGGGTATAGTTCTCCAACAAAGTAATGTGGTCTGATTTGGATTAATTTTGGCACTTTATCTTGAATTAAGTTTTGTTGATTAGAAATCTCCTGTAGTCCTTACTCAAGTTCTCTTAAATTAGACACCTGTATAGTTGTGTAGCTACAGTATTCAGAGTAAATTTTGGTAGATTATTTTTTAACTGTAGTGTAAACATTCACATTTAACTATTGTTAAATAGTTACCAATAATCCACCTCCAAGTTTTTCCTTTTCTGCCTGAAGTTCAACCCAGTACACCACACATTTCTCTTAAATGCAGTGTTTACTTAATATACTATTCCCATGGCGTATTCAATATACCAAAAAGAGTAATGATAGGTCTCATTCCCCTGACCCTGAAAGAGCCTTCAATCGTTGGGAAAGATGAGTAAGGAGAGGCTGCTAAAATCTCAGAGCTGGGAGGAAGAGATGTTACTGGTGCCTGCTCTAGTAAATCGATGTATAATGGGATAACAGTGATACAGTGATACTATAGTCTGATATTTTTCCCATATTTCTTGTTTTCCCTGACCTCAAATGCAGAATATAATGAAAAACCCTAATGAGGGATAATTATTTTCATATGCACAAAGTAGCACTGTCATCCCATTGTTCATCGATTTGCTCAAACAGTCTCCAGTAATGTCTCCACTGTGAGACTTGTTGTTACTGTTTTTGGCATATCAAATATGCCACAGGTAGCTTGCCAGGCTCTTCCATGAGGGCAGCATACTCTCGGTAGCTTGCCGGGCTCTCTGATAGGGACAGAGGAATCGGACCAGTGTCAGCTGCGTGCAAGGCAAACGCCCTACCCACTATGCTATCGCTCCAGTCCACACCTTAAATACTTTGTAGAATACTCCATGTTATGCCTTTATCTAACTTTTGTATATGTTTAGAATGGTTAAAAGTATTTTAAAACTTACACAATAGATTAACTGCATTATATCAAAGGGTGCAGATAGAAGCATATCATATTACTGGTAATGCTAGTCACTTGGTTAAAATTCAGTCTTCCAGGTTTCTGCTTTATAAAGCTATTTTGCTTCTTTTTTTCTGTACTTTATTACTTATAAATGAGTGCTAATTGGAATCCATGCTTAGACTGAATGTTGGGATGTAAAATTTACTACCTGGAGGGAGAAGTCAAAGAATTTATGAGCATATGTTAAAACAATCAGAGAGATTAATAAGTATTTAAGGTGTGATACTTTGTGCATATGAAAATAGCTATCCTTTGTTAGGGTTTTGCTAATATATTCTGCATTCATTGGGCTGGAACGATAACACAGTGTTTGGGCATTTGCCTTTGCATGAGGCCTACCTGAGTTCGATTCCTCCACCGCTCTCGGAGACACTGGCAAGCTATTGAGAGTGACTCGCCTGCACGGTAGAGCCTGGCAAGCTACCCATGGCGTATTTGATATGCCAAAAACAGTAACAAAAAGTTTCAAAATGGAGACATTACTAGTGCCTGCTCGAGCAAACCGATCAACAATGGGATGACAGTGACATTGACAGTGATTCTGCATTCATCACTGGATTTTGTCTGTACCAATCAGCACTCACATGTTCTAGTGACAATTTTCAGTGTCACTCATTGCATCTGTATTTTTCCCCTGAAATTCTACACGATGAGCTTCATCTTCTTTAAAGAATTATTCATTCAATCATTGGTTTATATGATTGATTGATTGTTTTATTGATTTATATGAGCCTTTGGATATTTATCTTTTTCTTAAATTATATTCAATATTGTTTATTTTAAAAAATTTACCAATTTCAGCCCTTGTCATTTCTTTTATTTATTTATTTATTTTGCTTTTTGGGTCACACCCAGCGATGCTCAGGGGTTACTCCTGGCTCTGCACTCAGGAATTACCCCTGGCACTGCTTGGGGGACCATATGGGACTCTGGGAATCGAACCCGGGCCGAGTGCAAAGCAAATGCCCTACCCGCTGTACCATCGCCCCAGCCCGTCAATTCTTTTAGATTATCTACTTTTCCTTTGAGTTGGTGGGGTTACATCTGGAGGTGCTCAGGGCTTATCCTGCTTCTGTGTTCAGGAGTCATTCTCAGAAGGGCTCACAGGACCATATGGGATTCAGGGATGGAATGTAGGCCCGTTTAGTTCACGGCAAGTACCCAACCACTGTGCAAGGACTCTGGCCAATCCTTTGACTTTTTTGCCTCTTAACTTAAAAACTTACTTTTTAACTTAATTTTTATAACATAAGAAAACAAATTTTGTGTACTGACAACATGTTTAGGATTAGCAATTTATACAAGCACCTATACTAAATCATGTTAATTGTATTCTTAAATCTTGGGGTGATGCTTATTCTAGACCTATTTATAGAAAAATGCTGTGAAATACAACTTTGTAGACTGTCATATATATGCAAATATTTGTAAATGGGTATTTATTCATCTGTATTGCATATATGTATAGATATATTTGTTGAATTTGTAAAATTAATTTGTATATGAAATTGTTTCATTGATTTCTGAATACTTATTCAATTACTTTCATGACTACATAATTGAAAGCATGGCTAATTTATCTGAAAATGCTTTCTAACATATATATACACTTCATGTGATATGTGCATATAATATATATAAATCCTTGCATGTTTTATGTGCTTCAATAAAATCTAGCTAATTTATTTGTTCATTAGACATAGTCCTTCAGAGTTTAAAGTATTTCAAACTTGAACCTTGCAATTCATTCCCTTGCAAAACATTTCACATTGATATAAGGTAATCACTTTAAATTCATATAATATATATTTCCTTTATTGTTCATTATATGCATAGACTTTGAAGTAACATCTTTACCCTCTAGTATTAAACATTTGTATACCTTCTATAAATAATTATGATGAGAACTTTATTGCTTTCTTTGATTTTTTAATTTATAAAAATAGCTCATTGATTAGCTCTACTGTTTGTATATGTTGTTCATTGATTTTTGCCTAGTTTGCATTTGATTAGCTTCCTTTGCCACTATTATTTAGTTATTATCATTAATTTTTATAGAATATATGAATGAAAGCTTATTTCTTTTCTGTTATAATATTTAAGCAATTAAGTTTTCTTCTTAGTACAGGTGCTTCATCCCATATATTTTGGTATATGATGTCTTTATTTTCAAACAGTACAAAAGGTTTTATAATTTTATAGTAATTCTACTATTAAATTACTCAGTGTATTGTTTATTTCTATAACTCTGGGTATATCTTAATATCTTATATTTTCAGTTATATCTTATTCTTTTAGCCCTTTCACTTAAAATTGATCAGGTTTTGGTTTCTGGCTCATAATATGTTGTGTCTTATTGAATTAATTGATTGAACATGAAAATATAGGGTATTTTTATATGAGTGCTTCTCTGAGTGGAATTTTATTCAACATTCTCCCTCCAAATTTAATTGAGGAAAAGAAGGCAAATGAAAATAACATAAAGGGTTTATATTCTTCCTGACCACATGTGTTGCTGTTGAGAGAATGTGATGTCTGAACACGTGTGTCACCAGAATCTCCTGTCTTAAGATGCGTACTTTCATACCTTAATATTTTATGTTTTGATGAGTTCTGGAGCTCTCTTTCTAAATAAACTTATTGTACTTTTAAAAAAATCACATGAAGTGTGCAATATAAGATTTTGATGTACATATACATTTTGAAATAATTAGCACACATGATTAATACATACAACAGCTCACCTAGTTGATACAGTATTTGTCTGCAGTGAGAGAAGTTAAGAGCAAATATACAATCCTCTGTAATTGACTAGTTATCAAACTTTCCAGAATTTATTCATCATATATAGCTGAAACTTTATATCACTGACCAACATTTCATTTTCCTCACAGATTATATTTATTTGCAATGTGCCTCAAACATTTTTAAATTAAGTAAAATTTTTCTTCTGGCAGGAAACTGTCATAGCTCAGTAGATAAAACATCAGTAGTGGAAGACAGGTCTATTTTTGACCTCATTTATTCACATTTTTTTTCCAGGATCATATGCATTATTACTGCTTTATGTATCTCTATCATTCAGTGACCCAAGGCACTGTTCTCTTTATTAAAATCCAATAATTAGAAAAGCAGAGAGAGACCAGAGAAATATAACAAAGGGTAGGGTACTTGCCTTGCATTAGACCAACTGGGGTTCAATCCCCAGCATTTCATCTGATCCAGGAGGTATGTCTGAGCACAGAGCCAGGAATAAGCCTTTATCACAGTCAAGTATGCACCCACTCAAAAAACAAAAGAAGACAAGCAGAAGAATAGCAAAATAGGAAGAAAAAAAGGATAAATAATCTCACTATATTCTATATTCTATTTAAAATAATAAGAAAGTATCTTTCAAATTAACTCAAACTTTCAATGTTTTCTAGAATATTGTACTATAAGTAATTTATACTATTTGAGACTTTTCATCTCAGACATTTGTCTATTTATAACTTTGTTGAAAAAATTAAATATATGTATGCATCTATGTATAAATCTTTTTATTTTCTATAGTCTATTACACTGAAAGCAGTTATTTATTTCAAAAATGTTTATAAAATACTTGCCACATGTTAGATAAGGGCACTCACACAAGCACACTCATTTGTTCTTGTAGAGATGATGTTTTGTGGTAGAAGTAGCTGTAATCTTGGGTAGAAATTTATATTTTTTTGGAGGGCCACATCTGGCAGTGTTCACAGACTACTCCAAGTGGGTGCTTGGGAATTTCATCTGGTGGCATTTAGGGGAGCTTGGGGTGCCAGGGGTAGATAGAACCCAGAAGTCCCCATGCAAAGGATGTTCTCAGCATACTCAGCTCTTTTGCCGGCAGCATAGATTTCCTAGAGGTGAATCATCATTAAGCTGTCAATGACCCTATACATTCAATCAGGTTAAGGAGGAAAACATGACTGAACATATATATTTCTTTCTGGAGGTTGTTGTGGGAGACACCTTAGAGGAAGGTACTTAGGCCTTAGTTATCTCAGTTAGGTACTTAGTTATTTTCTCAGGGATAACTTCAGGCAGTGCTCAGGGGACCAAATAAAGCAAGGGCTTTTTTTGCAAGCTCAGCTCCTGAACCCTGGAAATAATTCTCTGACCTCAAATGCATGTTTTCCCTTGAAAGGTTTGGCTTATAGACTTTAGAGTTATTTTATTTTATTTTATTTTATTTTATTTTATTTTATTTTATTTTATTTTATTTTATTTTTGCTTTTTGGGTCACACCTGGCGATGCACAGGGGTTAGTCCTGGCTCTGCACTCAGGAATTACCCCTGGCCATGCTCAGGGGACCATATGGGATGCTGGGATTTGAACCCGGGTCGGCCGCGTGCAAGGCAAACGCCCTACCCGCTGTGCTATCTCTCCAGCCCCTAGAGTTATTTTAAACAGCATTTGTGTTTCCTAAAATTCTATCAATTTCTTTAATTTTAAGCTATTCCTTTTGGTTATCAGGGCTGATTCCTAGGTGTGCACTCAGGTATCACTGTGGGTGGAATAGGACCAGATGCAGTGCTTGGATGAAACCCCAGTCAGTCGTGGTTAAGGCAACCCTACCTTACCCACTGTGTTATCTCCCATGTCCCTATTTCAGGATTTTTTTTTTTTGCTTTTTGGGTCACACCTGGCGATGCACAGGGTTACTTCTGGCTCTGCACTCAGGAATTACTCCTGGCGGTGCTCAGGGGACCATATGGGATGCTGGGAATCGAACCCCGGTCGACCCAGTATAAGGCACACACCCTACCCACTGTGCTATTGCTCCAGCCCCTCAAGGTATTTTTAATTATGTACTTAATACTATAAGCTTCCCCAACTGGACATTCAGTCGAATTTCATTGACTTCATGTATGTCTTCATCACTTAAATATTTGTTACTTGTCTTGGATTTATGTTTCACATAAATATGTGTTTTATATGTACTATTTTATGGTAGATTGAAAAATCACTTGTACATTGATTATAACATACAGAAAATATTTTTGTAAGGTATAGTTTCCCTCAAAGATGCATTCTAAAAACACATTTTAAAACTTTCACATTGACATTAAATCTGATTTTCAACTATGCCTTGCTTTGGACTTTTTTGAGTAACTTATTGGTTTCCAGGAAATGTATGAAAATACATTTGCATTTGTTAATATCTGTCTTCACTCATATTTGAGTTGTGTGCCTTGAGTTGGTGTTGTGTTATTAATACAAATTCTGGGAGTGGGGGGTGGAATTTTTTTTTCTTGGTGATTTTGAAGTCTTATAATAAAATCATCCCTCTTGGTTCCTTTTTACACTTTATTTGTCATTAATATTAATGCAGATTTTGTTTTTGCCTGTTACGAGGTTTTAGTTCTTTTCTAAAAAATAAATCCTCTGAGAATGAGGAGGTAGCATGAAGGATGGAAACATATGCTTTTCATGAAGAAGACTCAGGAGTTTGAATCACTCCCGCAAAACTCACACACACACACAAAGGCATTGTGGTGCTTATTAACATTTAGTGGGGCTTATTAATATGTGCTGTTTGAATGGATGTCTATTTTGGTATGTATAAAAATATTGAGAGAATAAGACTATATGTCTCATATTCTTTATGAAGCACTGTGAGAATTAGTGATATAGTTAAAACTGCATTACTATTTGTTTGATAAACTAAGTTAATTGAAAATCATGAATAATATATTTTATTTATTTATGGCCATACCTGGAAGTTCTACGGTTTAGTATTGGCTCAGAAATCACATCAGGCAAGGTTTAAGGGATGTTTCTCAGAGCTGGGGAATGAACCTGGATTAGTTGTTTAAAAGGCAAGTGCCTTTATCCCAGTTCTGTCTCTCTTGCCTCACTCACTATTTTAAATATATTTTAATGTTCAATTTATAAATAATTATAAATATTATTTGACTTATAATATAAATATAATATAAATCATTATATTACGGCAGAGGAACCCAGGTGTGTGGGACCCAGGGCTGAGATCTCCAAGCCTGATCGGATTGGGACAGGGCCTTCTCTACCCAGATCCCCCACTTTCCAGTAGCTTGGCAGTCACACCCACAAACTGCCCCCGACACTGTGTAATCCTACCAATGGCCAACATACAGAGACTATAAGACCAACCTCCCATAAGCGCATGGCCGCAAAGTGACCCCGCAGCATCTAATAGCCTTGTTCTCCCTCTTGGAGAACCTGACAAGCTACCAAGAGTCTATCGCTTGCACAGGAGAGCCTTGAAAGCTCCCCCATGGTGTATTCATATCCCAAGTAGAGTAAAAGATGTATACATACCTCTTGGAGAGCCTGGGAAGCTATCGAGAGTATCCTGACCGCACGGCAGAGCCTGGTAAGCCTATTCAATATGCCAAAAACAGTAACGATAGGTCTCATTCTCCTGAGCCTGAAAGAGCCTCCAATTGTTGGGAAAGACGAGTAAGGAGAGGCTGCTAAAATCTCAGGGCTGAGTGTAATAGAGATGTTACTGGTGCCAGCTCTAGTAAATCAACAAACAATGGGATGACAGTGATAAATATAATATAAGATATTATTCTATCATTTTAATCTTTCATAGTTCTGTTGTTTTATAATTAAAACAACATCTGTAGTATACAAGGTTAAAGTGCTATTTTCTTAAACTATTGAAGTGTCTTTAGATTTTTCTTTCTTTTTTTTTTTTTTTTTAAATTTTATTGAATCACCATGTGGAGGGTTACATAGTTCTCAGGATTATGTCGGTTATACAGTTCTCAAACACCCTTCACTTCACCAGTGCCCATCTTCCATCACCAACCCCCCCAGTATACCTGCCGCCCCCTCCCACCTCCCCAGTCCCAACCCTTGCACATGATATGTTTCACTTCGTTTACGCCTTATTTCGATTACATTCCATGTTTCAACACACAACTCACTACCGTTTGTTGGGGTTTCCCCCCAAAAAGGAAAGCAGTCCTATTGCCAAGGAGGCATTTGATAGTTCTCCATTGCTAAGAATATAGAGATATTAAGTCCCGCTGTTTGTTACATAGTTTTTCTTTTTCCCCCTTGCCCCGCGCCACCGAGTTCACGCCTGTTTTAGTAATCGCCACGCTGCCTGACAAGGGAAAAAAAACCGAAAAGGATGGTTATTTCCCGTCATCAGCAGGCGTGGGGCTCTGGCTTAGTTGATAGACTTGTAGAGTATCTGCAAGCAGTCTCTGGAACCGAAGGTCTTGCGCTGGTATCGGCTCCGGCTCGAGATTCCACCAGCGTCCCGCTGTTCCTTGTACACAATTTTTCCCCTTATATCCCATTCCCACGCCACCAGGTCTGTTTGCTTAATGGACATCACACTGTAGTTGATGACACACCGCGTTTCTTCCCGAGAAAGAAGAAAATTTCTTCTCAGCCGGCGTGGGGATATAGCTTAGTTCAGTCTAGTGAGATGGCTACCACTTTGATTGCCTTCAATATTTCAGCAACAGACTTACTATTAGGATCTCCCACAAAAGTCCGCCCCATTAGAAAGGAACCATTACATATTGCTCATACTAAGATGACATTAAGTCGCGCAGCCACGGCAGCAGCCGCGCGGTTTTGGGTTTCTGTATAAAGTCCAGGGAAAGTACAACCAGAAATAACATCACTACAAACTTTTACCCTTTTATGGTGCTCATAAGATGGAGAAACCTAGAGAGAGGCTCGGCGTCTCCGTTTTGCGCTCAGGAAAACCGCGGCCCCTGCGCTGTGCTCAGGAGGGAGGAGTTGAGAGAGAGACAGGTTAAAAGAATTGGGGGATGCCCGGGTCCCACAGCTTCAGCACGCCGTGGGGTCTCTGGTCCCATGCCGGAATTAGTTCAGTGGGCTGCTTGGAGTCCGAGGGCGCTCCCTCGGGCCCCTCCATCATGCTCCTTCCACAGCCGGGTCCAAAAGGAAGCACACGTGGGGGAGGTGGGTTTAAGTATCTAACTGCGGTGGGCGGGGGTCGCCGCCCCCGCCCCCTGGGGACTCCCGCAAGCGCGCTCACGTCCTGTTTTGGCTGGATCGGCGTCTCCGATTTGCGCTCAGGAAAACCGCGGCCCCTGCGCTGTGCTCAGGAGGGAGGAGTTGAGAGAGAGACAGGTTAAAAGAATTGGGGGATGCCCGGGTCCCACAGCTTCAGCACGCCGTGGGGTCTCTGGTCCCATGCCGGAACTAGTTCAGTGGGCTGCTTGGAGTCCGAGGGCGCTCCCTCGGGCCCCTCCATCATGCTCCTTCCACAGCCGGGTCCAAAAGCTAGATTTTTCTTTCTTTGATATGAAACAGAAGTAGCCAAACAAAATTTTCTTCCATGTGTTAAAAGTTTCCAAGTAAGTAATATGAAACTTCACGTGGGTAGTACTTGAATTAATAAAGGTGTGCATTATTTTTATTATTGTTTTGTGTTCTTGGGATATATGCTGAGATCTACAAATAACTAAAGTACCCAACAAATAGGATAAAGAAACTGTGGTGTGTGTATAGAATGGAGCATTACTCAGGAGAGGATGAAATCTTGCAGTTTGCTCCAACAGCATCGAACTAGATGTCATTTCACATAAAATAAATCAAAGCAGAAAAACAAATCCCAATGATCCCATTCATTTGTGGAGTATAAAAAAACACAGGGAGAGATTTGACAATGAGCACTGAAAACAAACCCTGAGAATCTGACTACAGAACTGCATCTGCAGTTGGAGGCAATGCAATGATGGGTCCAGAGACAGTGATGGAGAGATAGTGTGTTGGTGTGTGATGGCAGTGGGAATGGTGCAGTAACCTTGCATGCCTCAGACATAACTGCTGATACTACTGAGAGACATCATAGTAAATCACGATATCTCAAAGATAAATGAAGAAGTATTGTGAAGATAGCTCAGTTGATTTATATAAACGAGAGCATATTATTCTGAGGAAGTTTACAAATACATTACTATGTGAATCTCATTGTTTATTGTGATGACATTTTAAAAAATGCCTTTCTTTTATTTATTTTTTTATTTATTTATGACAGGGGACAGTTAGGACTTCTGTGTTCAGGGATCACTTCTGGCAGGACTTAGAAGGACCATATGCAGAGCTGGTGATAGAATTTGGGCGGTTCACATTCAAGGCAAGTGCCTTAACTCCTGTTATCTCTTGAAGCCCATAGTTTTACTGTGCTAATTATTTTACAATAGAATTGTATTACTGTCACCTAAAACAGATGCAATGTTCTATGATCATTAGACCTTAATTACAATTATAAATATGTATATATGCATATACATATATCCACATATAAAAACAGACCCATGTTTTAATGTTAACAAAAAATAGAATGAGTGCATAGTTTCTTTGGCAACAGTGTGCTGCCATGCGATGCTTGGGAGTTCAGTGCTTTGATGCCTGGATTGTGAGCTGGGTGTTGTCACTCAAGCGTCAAGTCAACCCTTTGGTATTTGGCTGGTATGTGCTGTTGAGGATGGACCTCAAACTGGTGGCAGATCAGGCTTGTGTGAAAGGCATATACTATAGACTTCTGAGCTCTATCTCTAGTCCTACTACTGCATATAGTTTATACAGTGAGAATGCTGATTTTCCAGCTTGTTTCAGATTTTTTGTTAAAATAAAATCTTGAGTTGGAAAAATGGCACAATGGGCTGAGTAAATGTTTGGCATAGCAGGATGCCCAATTCTGATTCTTAGCCCCACGTGTTTCTTTAAGCACTGCCAGGAACAACACTCAATCATAGAACCAGGAATAGCCTCTAAGCATCTCCCAGTGTGACCCAAATATCTGTGCTCACATTTTATTTTAAGGTCTCATTTTTCTTTAATGTGTTGAGATTCTGAACTTAATGCAGTTAGAAAATAATGTTGATTACAATGTATGCATTGAATCCATACGTGAGTAATTTATTACTATTTTATTATGAGTCTCATATACCAGTCTCATATTTTTTACTATTATGTAATAGTAATTTATTACTGTCACTGTACAGTCTTAGATATGACGACTTTGTAATTTCTATTTCTGTACAGTCAACGGTTACAGATTCTTTTAATGACCTCATCTAATTAGACAAGATTGTAGAGCAAGAATCTGGTCTTGTATTTATGAAAATATAATTATTTTATAAACACTCCAGAGGAACACATATCCAAAGATGACTTTTAGATTGAGGAATGAAGACAGTAGTCTTACATTTATGAACTAAATTTTTCCTAAAAATGTATTCTTTAAAATTTTCCAAGACCAATTTTCTCTATTAAGATCTGATAACATACTTTAAAATGTTATTTAGTTGTGGCAGTATTCAATCACTGTATCACTGTATCACTGTATCGCTGTCATCCCATTGATCATCAACTTGCTCGAGCAGGCCCAATAAAATCTCCACTCATCCTAGCCCTGAGATTTTAGCAGCCTCTCTTTACTCCTCCTTTTCTGCTGCATTAGAGGCTCTCCAGGGCCAGGGGAATGAGACCCATTATTGTTACTTGTTTTGGCATATGAATATGCCATGAAAAGCTTGTCAGACTCTTCCCCATGTAGGCAGTAAACTGTTGGTAGCTTGCCAGGTTCTCCAAAAGGGAGAACTAGGCTATCAGATGTCAGGCGGCTGCATCGAAGCTGCGCACTTCCAGGAGCTTGGTTTTATAGTCTCTGGATGTTGGAACAATTCTCACTGTCACTGTCACTGTCATCCCGTTGCTCATCGATTTGTTTGAGTGGGCACCAGTAATGTCTCTCATTGTGAGACTTATTGTTATTGTTTTTGACATATCCAATATGCCATGGGTAGCTTGCCAGGCTCTGCCGTGCGGGCACGATACTTTTGGTAGCTTGCCGGGCTCTCCGAGAGGGGTGGAGGAATCGAACATGGGTTGGCCATGTGAAAGGCAAACGCCCTACCACTGTGCTATCGATCCAGCCCAACCCAATCAAGCCCAATCAAGATTAAATAGCATTTATCCTTATAATTCAAGGATGATGCAACATCAGAAAATGGATTCAGAGAACTGTGCATCATAAAGTTCAACAAAATGTGTCAAACTATTACATTAATAAAAAACGACATGGGATTTAGAAACCCAGAGTGTATATATATATATACATATATATATATATATATATATACATATTTTCAGATATCTTAATGGCTCCTGCCAAAATAGAACAATCTTTGCACTGTTTCCTATATGACCACTTTTTTGTAAGCATGTTCAGCAGTTCTTCATAACAGACAATAAAAAATATATTCTTTCGTTTGTGTTTTGGGACAGGGCTTGGGGCTTGGGATGGAAACATCCCAAATTTGATGGTGGGAAGGTACAATGGTGTTGGGATTGGTGTTTGAATATTGAATGTCATCAAACATTGTGAAATAACTTATACAATAAAACTTGCTTAAAAAAATAAATAAATAAAGTTCAGGGATTTTGCTCCATGAAGGACACCATGGACAAATGACTTAAATGGCAGAATGGGGAAAGATATTTGTAATACGAGAAACGAAAGCAGAGGCGGGATCTCCCTCCCCCGACAGAACAACGGGCATCCATGCGCAAGGGCAGCAAGTAGTGCTTGGCTGAGGCCGGGCGGGGCGGAACCAGCAGGCATGAGGCCCGAGGAGCACTCTGCAGGGAGAAGCGGGACTGACCTTGTGTCTGTGACGAGGAACCTCGACTCTGGGCCCAGATCACACTCCTCGCCAGCACCATCCGGGGGGCTTCCAGGGAGCCAGGGGCAGGATTCAATAGTACAGTTTATGTTAACTTGAAACTTTCCTCTTGATTTGAGCTGCCTTTTCAGTAATACACACATGAATGATTGTTCCACTTCAGAATAATCTTGGCAATGTAATTAGGAATCTGAAGGTTATGCTTTTGCTCTATTATCTTCCAAACAAGCTACGGTAACTTGTCTCATCTAGGAGCATAATAAAGTGAGAAATTTTATCATCTCTTCTATTCTTTTTATCCTTTAGTAAGTTCTTGGGAGGACTGAACTTCAAATGTAAGTCCGGTAGAATTCTTGATAATGCTATTGAAAGATCATAAATGATTGTTCAATTAGATTTACTTCATAAGCTACCTCTGAAGACGGAATACTGAATCTAACTTTAGTTTTATAACCCTATATTTTATGAATTAGAAATATTTTTTGTTTGTATTTCACTACTATTTTTTGGTCCAGTAAGACAGAAAGCTATTCGCTCTCCTCCGAGATGTGACCGGAGCGGCTGCACATGCTCGGCCCCTCTGTTGCTGAACGCCCATGATCCCGGAGGCCATCTATCTACTTTTGGCACCAGCAGCTTCTTGCAGAAATGCCTCTAGACTGTGAACTAGGCTACGGCTCCATGCCGTCCCAGGAGGGAAAAGGTTTTTCTCTCTCGGCTTTTCCTTTCCCTGGTGGCGGCATGGTGACCACCATCTTATAAGGAACACTAACGAGAGGTACAAACTTGCAGAGACAGGATGCACCGGAGACCTTGATGTGACCTGAGCAGCCGCACATGTGCGGACCCTCCATTGCTGAACACCCATGATCCTGGAGGGCACTAGACAGTGGTACGAGCTTGCCTTAATGCAATTTCTGGCAGAAGTTTCTCTGGACTTACTTAGTTGCTAAAATACTAAAATACAGAAATCCAAAACCACTATTGCGGCTGCGTGACCTCATTTGCTCTTCATTCTCAGCAATGGAAAACAAATGATCAAATGTTGCCTTTTCAGCAGGTCTGATTTTTGGGGGAATATTCGAAATAATAATAGTGAGTTTTCTGTTGAAATATTGAATGTAATCAAAGTAAAGAGAAAGTAAAGGGAAAATCTTCAGCCACACAGGCAGGGGGGTGGGGGCGGGGTGGGAGCTATACTGGTGTTCTTCGGGGAGGAATATGTGCACTGGTGAAGGGATGGGTGTTTGATCAATGTATGACTGAGACTTAAGCCTGAAAGAGTTTTAACTTTTCACATGGTGATTCAATAAAAAATTAAAAAAAAATTTAAAAATAGAAAGCTATTATTTAGTAATCAATGCATGAAACCTAGTTAGTAAAAATGCTCCCAACATTTTTATTAAAGGTGGTTATTGGATATTTCTTTATGTTACTTTATTAAATATTTGATTACCAATCTCATAGATTTATTTACATTATGTGATGTTTATAGGATGGTTCCAGGTTTTTTTGATTTTGTTTTACCTTTGCATTGATGTGCTTGTATTACAAACTATATTAATGATTTCTTTCATTTAATATGATTTATGAGTTTGCAATTTGACAGGCAAATTCAATCTAACTTTCATGTGGAATTCTAGTCATTTCTTTTCTGTTATGCCTGATTATGTTCCTCCTATTAAGCAAAGCAGGGAAATAGTACCCCCAAGCTATAATATTGTTGAGGCTGATTTTGTTATTACACGACAAACTTCTTTTCCAAAATACTTCTAAGTACTGATTGAAGCTCATTAATACTTACACACTTCAATTACTTCCTGGATATTAATTCCTCTTATGTATCGTTGGTCACTTAAACTACATCCTCAAAGTGCTTGGTGTGTTCCCTTATCTTTGTCTCAGCTTCCATGTTTCCTTAACACACAGTGCATTCACCTTAAAAATCTCACATTTACAAATCTGTAACCCAAATCTTTCAAAACCTCCATTTATTTTCCCTCCAAGGCATTTCTGTGTATTTTAAATAAACCTTTATATGTTATTGCTGACTCAAGAGGATTGTGTTTCTTTCATACTCTACGTATACCTTGAGTTTTACTTTGAGTTACAGGCCCTGCTCTTTTTCAGTTTCAACAATGCCGTTCTCTTCCTGTTTCAAAGTCTTCACACATAGAATTAAATTTATTCTCTTTCATCCATAAGTAATTTGAATATGACCATTGCGCTTATGTCTACATTTATTTCTGTCAAAAATGTCAAAGATGCAAAATTACTCTACGATCCATTTGGTACCTTAGATACTCTGTTTCTTGACTCTTTGAATTTTACTTTGATCTTTATTTTCTATGTCCATGTCTTCAGCTTTAGTTCACGGTTATTTTTTGTTTTGTTTTGTTTTGTTTTTTGCTTCGTGGGTCACACCAGCAATGCACAGGAGTTACTCCTGGCTCTGCACTCAGGAATTACTCCTGGCAGTGCTCAGGGGGCCATATGGGATGCTGGGAATTGAACCCGGGTTGGCTGCATGCAAGGCAAACGCCCTACCCGCTGTACTATTTCTCCAGCCCTTTAGTTCATGTTTAGATGACTTGAGAACAATATATGGCAATAGAAAATATAGATAAAAAGCATCTAAAGGCTAAGAAAGTTGTGGGATCTGTGACTACTAAATGCATTTCAACAAATTAAAATGAAAATTTCCTAGAGATTTACATAATAAAAGTCTAAGAAACTAGGTTGAGTCATCCTTTTTTGTTATCATTGAGTATACTCAGAGATAAATTGCTTTCAAGAAATTATTCAAGTATTTGCCTCTTATTGACCCACCTCCTAGCTCTGTATATTAGCTGGTAAAATTATTGAGGACTACTAATTTTACAATTAGTAAACTGCCTTGATTTCTATGTCAATACTGCACTTAGCACTGTCCTAGCACTGTCCTCCTGTTGTTCATAGATTTGCTTGAGCAGGCACTAGTAACATCTCCATTGTGAGACTTGTTGTTACTGGTTTTGGCATATCGAATATGCCACAAATAACTTGACAGACTCTGCCGTGCAGGCGGGATACTCTCGGTAGCTTGCCGGGCTCTCCGAGAAGAACAGAGAAATCGAACCCGGGTTTGTTGCATGCAAGGCAAATGTCCTAGCCGCTCTTTCTAAATTCATTTGCCTTTTGTTTATATTAGTGTGTTGTCCATTTTTAAATAGAATCCTTCCATATATGCAGAATCCTCATCTAGCACTACACTTCAGTTCCTGTTGATCATAAATATCTACATTTCCCATTTTGTAACTACATTAATGTCTCATACTCACTCTGCTTCAACTCGACTTGAATAGACCTTTAATAACTGTAGCCGACCTCAGTAAGTTTTAATTAGATGGTGTAAGTTATGCTTTGATTTTTAGGATAAAAATACTCGAACTTCTCTCCTTTTAAAAGCTCTACTCCTCCAAATCAATTTTGTGGAAATATTACTCAACTTACAATGTGTAAAACAGTCACTCTGATCTTGAAAAAGCTTTCATTTTTCTCATATTCTTTCTTCCTATTAATATGTTCAGTTCCTTCTTATCTACCAGATAATTTATAGTAACCCTTTTCTATCCTCTTAAGACATTCTTTTTTCTAATGATGATATTAATAATGGTCGCATTATTCAACATCAAAACTTGGAAACTTTCCCTGAAGCGCACAAAATCTCTGTTAAGATTTATGAAATTATCTAAATATATTGTGCTTATACTTAGGATTTCAACTCATATTATTAGCTCCTTTTTCCAGAATCATTATCTGTCTTGCCAGGAGTTTCTATAGTTTCCTAACCAGAACTTGTTATGAATTATTGCCCTATGTCAAATCAAACAGTGATTTCTTAAAAAGATATTATAATACTCCCAGGCTTAAAACTTGCTAATGACTTCTCATTTTTATTGGAAAAACCTTTAAAATTCCTTTGTATTTTCTAATGCTTTTGATATATCTAAACCACTTATGCATTATTCTGATGTTATCTATGATCATATATCATTTTATTAACTTCTTTCTTGGTGATCATGTGTCTCTGCTTTGGCTTCCTACCATTTTTTTATTTTTGGCACAAGATATGAAAATTTTTGCTTGAGTTCTTTTTTTTTTCTTTAAATGTTCCTTTTCCAGTTCTTTTAAAAGATATTTTTTATTTTTCCAATAGAAAAATCACATCATTGTTGGGGCCATAAAAAGTACTCCGACTAAACCAACCACATTGTCCTCTACACTAAGAGTTGGATATTATATTAAGTTGTTTTATTTTCTTCCAATACACTTAGCAGTTGGTTTTCTTTGTAAATATATTTTTGTGTGTATATATATATATATATATATATATCTTACATGGAAACGTTACTGGTGCCCGCTCGAGCAAATCGATGAGCAACGGGATGACAGTGATACAGTGATATATATATGTATATATATATATATCAACTCTTCTACATGATTTATGATTTCAAACATTTTCTATTTACGCATTTAAGAACTTAGAATGAATCATAATGAATCAATAAATGCATTATCCTAATTTTCATGAAAATATTCTACCAGTTAATGAGCAGCCCCATAAATTAAAGAAAAACCTCTGAAAGTATGAGCACTATTATTTTTTCATAGGAAAATTTAGAATTAGACAAAAAATACAAATCTGGTCAATAGCATATGAGGGAAATGTTATTCTGGAATGCCTGCAGAAAGGTTTTTACTTTCATAAAAGAGAGTCAGGAGAGATGAAGCTCTATGAGGATGTCTATTCTTTGAGGTAGGAGAATCCTTCTTCAATTCCCGAGACAGGAGTTGATTTTTCTGAGGCTAACTGAGTATAGACCTAAACAAAATATGTGTCCCTTATGTTTGACTCACTCATTTACTACACTGTAGAGACATCTTCACTCCTGGATTCTTGTTTCACAATAGTATATCCCTTAGGAATTATGACAATAATAGCTGGGAATGATCACACTGGACAAGAACTGAGTGTTGAAAGTAGGTAAACGGATATTCTTGATAAGCTTTCAGTATCAATATTGCAAATCACAATGTCCAAAAGCAGAGAGAGAAAAAAGACAGAGAGAGAGTCTTTGTGTGTGTGTGTGTGTGTGTGTGTGTGTGTATGTGTGAGAGAGAGAGAGAGAGAGAGAGGGAGAGAGAGTGTTGGAACCCTATACAACTGAGATCTAATCATGAACAACTTTGTAAGGGTCTATCTCACAGTGATCCAATTAAAAAAAGAGAAATAATTAATCTCCTTGTAATTGTATTTAAGAGTAAATATTTAAAAAATAAAATATTATTAAAATATTATTTACCATGATTTACATTGTTGTTTATAAAGGGTCTTCAGGCATACAATTGATTTCACATGCAATCTCTCTTCGTTACATTTCTACATCACTTCCACCTTAAACTTGACTCCTTGAAAGTTTTCTTTTTAATTGTTGTAGCTTGGGCACCGTATTTATGGTGGCATTGGATTCAGGATTTAGATATAAACAGATAGTTTGCTTCTACAATGTAGAGAGGTCCAAGGCCCTTCATCTTTGCTCTTTTGTTACTTCCAATCTCCTCTTCTTACTTCCCCTCTCCAGTTTTTTCTTTTCTTGGCATTATTTTCTCAGTGATCTAGGGTCAGTGTTTGCTTATATGTGCTACTAACCATTCCCTAGACTTGTTATTCTAGAAAACACAGATTATTTTGACTATCCTGTATTTGACCTTGTCCTTATTACTTACTTCACTGAGCAAAACATCCTCCAGTTTCACTCATATTGCAGCAAAGTGGATGATTTCATTGTTCCTTTGGCTGACCTTTATTGATTTATTTTCTGATAATTACGTTTGCTATTCCTTGAAGCATTGTTAGAGCAAATAATTGGAAACAAAGTTGTTAAATGTCAACCAAGGGGACAGGCTGAGGGGATTGGTTGGAAGGTAACTGGGAGAATTGGTAGAGGAAGGGTGCCCTGGTGGAGGGTCTGATGTTGGAACATTGTATGCCTAAAACAACTCGATGATGCACAACATTGTAAGTCATGGTTTCTTAATAGAAATTTTTTAAAAAATGATTTGGGTATATTTTAATTCCATGTCATGAATTTAAACTGGGTTTAAACTCTCGTTTAAAATGAGAGTAAGAAAATATATGTAACAAAGGGAGTTGGAGATGAAAGTATCAAAGAGGAAGGGGCAGATTTGATGTAATAAGATAAAAGAGATGTTTACCAAGGAGCACATAATATGAACCAATATATACCAGGTCACAAGAACAATACACAGAAGAGAAGAGAGGACAATATGGGTACATTAGAAGGAAAATAAAACAGATAGTATTTAAGTGAAGCAACAGCATGTGAAAATAAAATATTCTAGGTGTGTCTGTGAGAGGGAGAGAGGAGTTTGTGTGAGAGACAGAGAGAATACTTTAATGCGTTCCCCTTTATTTTAGTGTTTGATTATTTAAGTGTTTTGTTTACAGGAAAATGGTAATAATTACACCTCCTTTAAAAAAATGTAACTGCATCAAAGTTGCAGAATGCTAATCGATCAATATTTGCAGCTATGAATTTCCCAGATGCTAATTCAACCTGCTATACTCTTTCCATATCACCACTTAAAGTGTGCTGTTATCCAATCATTTAATTAGACATTGTAGACAGCATTAATTAGCTGTCTATTTAAAATCACTAGTATATAATTATATAGCTACATTTAAAAATTAAACCAGGTGCATGTGATTTAATATTGATTTCTCATTTAGAAGTTCGTAATATTATTAAACTAATATCAAACTAAAGTAATTCATGTTTAAGACATTAAATATTGCAAATCTCCTGCATTTGTATATTTGTGAATGAAAATAATGCTCAAGTTTACGTTAGGATTGTTGGTTAATTTTAAGTATAATATATAAAATTTGTGAACATTTGTATTAAGTTTTTACTAAAGTGATAGTTACAAATCTTAAAATCATATTTTCAACATAATCTCTAATACTCTATTTGTGACAGAGTAACAAGAAATGTCTTACCAAGTTTGCTTAGTGAGATGTATCAAGTGATTTCAGTGTCATGCTGGAGCATATTATTGAGATCTTTTATATATTTTTTTCACATGGACCTGAAATAAACATTTTAAGTATGCTGAGTTATTTATGTACTGGATTTAATTAAGAAATATATCCATAAAGCAAAATTATATTAGTTAAAAATCGCCTCTGGTTCTTGTCCAGTGGCAGGGCTTGAAACCTATCATTACCTCTTCCAAATGTGAGAAGTTGAACGAACTTTTCTAACAATGTCAAATCTATTAATAACTCTTCTCAGGTACAATAGATGTCACAGTAAGCATCTGTTCCCCAAACTGTGGGTGGACCCGCAGAAACAGAAAATCTTAACTTGTAGGAATAGAAACAAATACAGGCAAATCTCCCTAGAATCCAGTCCTGGCGTTGGAAAACCTAAACTCGTTAATGAATTGCTGGAGACTCGGCCAACAGGTTGCAAAGTTAGCACTCTTCAAAGGGTGCGTATTCTTAGGAAAAGTTCTCCAGACTCCCATGAGCTTGAGCTCTACAACTCCTTTCATGCTCTTCCAGTGAAAATCAGAGGAATTGTTGTTCAAGCATACAGCGCTTACGTTGGAACGGGGCAGCCGGAAGTAGTGAAGGTGGTAGTTGTGTGTGTGCACGTGTGTGGGGTGGGGCGTGACTCAGAACAGCTCAACTGAAGTGGGAGTGTCAGGGATTACCAGGGTCCCCTGGCCTCGTTCACAGTCCTCTATTGCAGTACTCAGGGCTTCCTTGGAAACTTCCAGAGGGCGTCCAACAATGCTCAGGGAGGAAGGAACCAGTTAGGGGACCATGTGATACCTGGGACCCGGGCTAAGGAGCTCTCTCTCTGATCCCCCGAAGCAGGCCACTTCGAGGAGAGCACTGCTGACCTCCTTTGCCTCCAGACAGATTTCCGAAGCAACGAGATTTCATGCTGTGGGCTTTTGACGACTGTGGTTGGGGAACTAGGAACACCTGCATCTGGAATGGATGGGAAGTGGCCGCAGGGCTTCTGTTGCTTAGGAACACTGGGCCCCAGGGCTCACTTGTCCTGCGTTGTGATGCAGTGAAGTGTCCTCAGGTCAGGTCCATTCGGAGACTAATGATGAGAAGAGCTGCGGGGAACATTTGCATATCGCCCACCTTCTCCAACCTTTCGCAGTTTAGAATGAGTGCAGATGTCAGCCCTGATCGGGGGGAGGAAGAGCGGAGACATTTATTTTTATTACACAGGAATGACTTAATCAGGTTCCTCGAGGTCGGTAGAAGGCCATCAAGGGAATGTTTTGACTCTCTGAACCTTTCACCATCAGAGCGCAGAGTTCAGCGGTAGGCAGTGCAGATTCTCTCCTGATTTTCTCGATCAAATTCTAAGGACCAAGGCTGGGACTATAGCTACAAAATAAAAGAAGGGGCAAACATTTCCTATATAAAGTGAAAACTGAGAAAAGGTTGAACCGCAGTTTCATAAAATGAGAAAGAGGACCGAGAGCAAAGGACTTTAGAGCAGCTCCAACATCAGGAAACAGCAATCTGTCTCTCCCAAGGGGGTCCTGACCTCCTGACCACCACTTTCTTTGCTTTCCTTTGAAATTAAAGGCAGTATCTTAGGAATTGACCAGCATGGCTAGCTGTTTTCTCAAGAACTCCTGTAGAAAATGACCTTTTCTAAGCATTGTACTCATTTTGGGTCCTATAGAGCTTCAAACTTCTTTGAAGTCTGTTTCAGTAGCCAATTACTGTGATTTTTTTTTAACTAAGGAAAACTATCGTGTGGAGCAAAAGAGAGGGTTCATGGAGCTGGAGAGCATGTCTTACATATGCTATTTCCTGTACCTGTCTCAATACCACATGACACACACCTCGCACCATCACTTATAGCCCTGATAGCACTCATAGTATGGTACAGCTATGGTCTCATGAGTACTTCTTGGCAAGCACTACCACCCCCATCAAAAAAAAAAAAAAAAGAAACAAAAGCAGACTGCAACAACTGAAAGACTGTTATTGCTAAGAAAACCAAAATCCTTAGAAATGAATTAGGAAGATAACAGTCTATATTCAAAAGAAAAGTCAACAAGGATTTTGTTCTGGCTGGTAGAACATGTGGTCTCGCCAATTGTGAGACTAGGTGATAAAGTGAGTTATCATTATGGCACCTGTAACATTATTACCTATCAGTGAATGCTCAGCTTGTGCAGGGGAAGCAGTGAGCTAGGGACAGCACATTTCTCACAGAGGATAATCCTCCCTCATCTTCAGAAAGCAGTCTGAGAAAAGGTATGCCAAATTCAAATAATATGTTATTTAAATTGCACATTTTCAAAATATAATGGTGGAAGTGAAAGTACTAGGAAGGATTCCCTATCCTTTCAACACAGATTTTCCGAGTAGAGCACATTAAAATGTAGTTTTAGAATAAATACCACTATAAGAGAGATGTATATGGATATTTGTCACATTTGATCTTTCTATGCAATCAGAGAGAACAGGCAAACTTTGAAAAAAATATGTTTGGGAAACTAATAATTCAATTATAAAATAAATCAATAGAGCTACCAAATAAATCAATAGAGCTACCTCTACCGATTTTTATGTCAGGTAATTTCCAACTGCATCAAATTTGTCATAAAATCCATTTAAAAAGACACATTTTAATGGAGAAAGCCTTTTTTAAATTGATGCATGTTTTCTATAAGCAGAAATAAAAATATTAGCAAATTTTATGCATAACACTCTTTTTACAAAGCCCAATAATATTAAAAAATCTTTGAAATTAAATATTTCATGGCTGGCGAGATTACAGAGGGTAAAATCTTGCCTTTCACGTGGCCCTAAAAGGATTATTTCCAGCACCCCATATAGTCCCTGAACCTTTCCCTAATGGTCCCTGAACTAAAACCCATTGTACATGGACTCTCACAAAAACAAAATAATAAAATATAGTGAAATAAATTATGTCAGCATCTAGGGAGACAGCTAATATATTAGGACCACATGGTTTACAGGTTTACCCATCTAAACTCGATCCCTAGCAATGCATAAACCTGAGTACTGACAATTGTAGTTCTAATCTTCAGTGGGACTGGATTTGAACATAAGACAGTTAATTTAGAGCTAGTTAAGAATTCCCTCTTTCTCTTACCCTTTGGGTGTTATGGTTTGCAATACAGGTACTAAGCAGCCATCATGTTTGAACAGTTTTAAGACCTTGAGTTGTGTTTAGAGGGAGAAAGGGTAATAGTAATGTTTATTCTCCTGCAAGTCACACCCAGAAACTGCCCCTGATGCCATGTGATCCTACCAACGGCCAAATCCAGAGACTATATAAAACAAAGCTCCCAGAAGCACATGGCTGAAAGACCTCTTATAGTCTAGCCCACTGATATACCTAGAGCAGCACACATGTGTTTAGTTTTAACATACTTCCTTGTATTCTTTTATATACATTCTCTGTCCTTCTCAGAGAGCCCAGCAAGCTACCGAGAGTATCCTGCCCACACAGGAGAGCCTGGCAAGCTCCCTGTGGCATATTCGATATGCCAAATACAGTAACAATAACGGGTCTCCTTCCCCTGACCCTGAAAGAGCCACCAATATAGCACCATTTGGAAGGATGAGTAAGGAGAGGCTGCTGAAATCTCAGGACTGAGATGAATAGAGACCTTACTGGTGCCCACTCAAGCAAATCAATGAACAACGGGATGACAGTGATGACAGTGACAGTGATATAGAGAATTAAGAATAAATGGGGGATGACATAAAGTTTATGTTTTTATTTGATAGGGTTAGCAACCTTATAAAAAGACACACAGAAAAAAATCACCCCTCTCCATCTCTGCCTAGTAAAGATGCAGGGAGGCACTGAACTATCAGCTTCCCAGGTGAGTTCTCAACAGAATTTGAGCAGAATGACATGATTTTTGACTTCCTTGAATTGTGATAAATACGTTTATGTTGCTTTAGCTTCCCAGTCTGTGGTATTTTTTATATGATCCTTTATATTCTGAGATACAGGTAGACATGGACTTTTGAGGGACACTAACCATTGAGATAACTTACTTATCTTTTGTATCTGATCAGCAACTCATGTGTAAGAAGCCTGGGGGGACTGTGAGAATACATAAAAAGAGCAGAATGAATTCTCTTATTTCAAGTTGTTGGAGACTAGACACAATAGGAAATAGATGACAACAAAAATAACAAACATAGCAGAAAAGATAAACAGTAGTTTCAAATCACCTATTACATCCTTCTTGGTTACACTAATTGACTCTTCTTTAAACAATAGATCAAATATTTTACAGGGAATTCAAATGCATTTGAAGGGACAACTCATTTTTTACCTTATGTTATCAGAAACTTATGAATCTATATTACTAAATTAAGTGGCTTGTAATTGAAGGTAGCAACATCATCAGAAATAATTATTTCTTCTTGTACATCTTAAAGATCTTCTCATTATGCAAATTAGGTCTATCAATTATTATGTACATCTTTGGATGAGCGAATGTATGATTATGTTTCCAGAATGATGCATCTGTTCTGATTTGATTTAACTACCCATCAGTGACTATAAATTGTTGAGTAATTTTGTTTGATTGGCAAAATAATTGTAGAGCAGTTTAAGCAATATTGTAGTATATGTGCCCAGATTTCTAATGCAACTTGTTTTCTATGCCATGTTGAGAGAAATAAAAACAGTAGTCTATGCACCTCATACATGATTCTGTCTTATGCCGAAATAAATAACACACTGATCACTGTGCATTGAAGAGTTCTTTCACAAGATATAAGAAGCTTTTATGGTATTTATTATTGAATGAAAATATAATATGAATTATTTTAGGATAGTTAAATATTACCCTTAATCTGTGATAAGTAACAATCGTTTACATTTTAGAAGCAAACAAAGATTCTTTTTTTTTTAACTTCTCTAAGCCTTAGACAAGGCACACAGAAATTCTATAGGTTGTATCTTTAATTACAATATCTGACAACTTCTCACAACTGTAGTTTGAGCCAGTGTGTCTCTACTCTGAAATATTACTGTAACTTCTAAGTCAGTGTATTTATTAGTTTATTCTCAACATATCCACAAAAGCTTCTAATAGAGTTGCCCACAATTCAAATGACAGAATCTTCCTGTCTTCCTTAGCTGTATTGTCTAACCTTATCTTCTCCCTGTTTGCTACTGTGTTTGCTAGAGCTCTATGATTCTGGAAGTTCTTCAGGGACACTTATATGTCTAGGGGCCTTTTCTCCTGCTTCTAGCTAGAGCATTCTCCCACTGATGGCCGTGGTGAGCAAACTCATACCATGTGGCTTTCTGTTCAAAATGACTATGCCAAAGACTCTGAAGACATGGCTCTGAACATGTGTGAAAAACTACTGATGATACCCTTACTTCTCCAGATCACTCATCTCTATCTGCTGCCATAGATGTTTTATAATTATTATTTTATTCTCCTTACTATAAAAGCTTCAAGAAAAATGGGGTTGACTTTTTTCTTCCACTGCACTAAAATTTGGTCAATATTAGAAACACAGAAAAAGATTGAAGGAAGATATAGTCTGTCTATGCATTATTCTTATAAATTAATTTAGACATGAATTTAAGTACAAGTTGAAAAACTTACATATAGCGTCTCAAATATTTTATAAAATGTCCTTATTTAGTTTCTATTTTAATACCCAAATGATAGTATCTTCTACTTCTTCCGAGACAAGACCAAAACAGCAAATCTTAAATAGGTATACATTTAAAAAATTGAAATGCATTCAAACTGCTTTTTTATTTGCTTTTAAGAATATCTTCTGGGCTGGAGCAATAGCACAGCAGGTAGGGAGTTTGCCTTGCACGCGGTCGATCCGGGTTCGATTCCCAACATCCCATATGGTCCCCTGAGCACCGCCAGGAGTAATTCCTGAGTGCAGAGCCAGGAATAACCCCTGTGCATTGCCAGGTGTGACCCCAAGAGCAAAAAAAAAATCTTTGAGTAATTATTTTTAAACTATTGGATTGCCATCCATTTCAGTTCAATGTTTTGCTTATACGTTTGTTGTCCTGTTTCTCCTCGTGTGCACTAGAGTCCACAGAAAAATACATTCATATAATAGACTCTAAAGACACGGTTCACAAATAAAGAAATAATTTCAAAGGAATTTCATTTATCTTACACCCTTCTACTTGGACTGCAAATAGTTAAAATGTCTAAACAAGAAAAATATCAATATTTTCCAGCTGACAATTTCTTTGAAGAAGTAGAGGTGTGATATTGCCTTGAGTATAATTAACACCACATTCACAGTTCTATTACTAAAGAAGTACTAGGAAGGTTCAGGTGAGTTCTCAGTTTTTATTATTTCCTCTAGGAATAAGTCTTGTTGGTATAAAAAACACACACTGATGTCAACTTTCATATAAATTGCATTTGTCCCTTTAGTTTAGTTTCACCTCCTGCATATAATGGAATCTTAATTCAAGAACTGAAATGAAATGAGCAATATTAGGGCCTGGATAAATAGGACATCCGTAAGGAGTTTGTGTTGCAAGTAGTGACAGTCAACCAGAGGTGAGTCCCCAGCATGACTTCTGGTCCCCAGAACCAGCCAGGAGTGATCCCTGAGCAAGGCAGTGTGTGCCCCACCCCTGAACCCCCATATAGAAAGAAAAGAGGGCAACCTAGACTAAAATATCTTATATCTCCAGTAGATCTAATAGAGACGTTAATAAAGAATTTGCAAAGCTTTTATATGCTTAAAGGAAAAAAGTGATGAGCAAAGGAGCACAGCTTTGAGGTCTGCAAAGTTTCGAGTGGTTTTCTGTAATCTGTTGTAAGTAATCGTGCATTTTTAAAAATCACTGCTCCATCATTCTGCAGAGTCTTTGTACTTTTCTCAGTTTATTTCAGAAGTAAAGGTAAATACATGAACATACACATAAGTAGGAAAAACTGTATAGCAATATGGATTCATATACATATAGACATATAGTTACACATCTAGGCTTATCAAAGAACACAATTACACTACTTTTTTTTCTCTGAGCTCTCCGCTTCACTTCTAAGGAAAGCAGAAATGTTCTAAGTCCTTTTTACCCTTATCCACCTGGGTTATATGATTCTTGTGCAATTCTTTCTCTGCTCAGGGGTCATTCCTCATGAGGAACCGGTGACCATATAAGAAGCCAGGGACAGAACCCCGGTCATCCCCTTGTGTGGCAAGGATTAGAGAAGCTGTACTATTTCTCTAGCCCCTCTGTGTAATTTTTGTTTTCAGAAAGTCCTTACTGTCTGTTTTATATGTCCATCACAAAGATCTCCATCACGGAGGATGGGAGAACGTTTCCTGTTGTTCAGATTCTTCAGAGTTTGAAGTTTCTAGAGGAGAGTAGGCTAAAGGGATGTTTCTTTCAGTGGTACTCTGGGGGTTCCCTTGTGAAGTTCTAGTTTTTAACCCATAGAAACAATCTTGTAGATCAAGGGAAAGACTTCTGGAATTGTGATAAGCTCAGTGTCAAGGGAGAGAAAAGTACACAATAGCAATAACAGAAACAGCATTGCTTTATTTTTTATTGACTTCATTTTCGTACCTCACAAAAGCAAAGATTTTCTTATTCTCTAGACGTGCTACCTTCTAGAGATTTATTTATGACCCATTTACTCCCAATTTTTTCATGGAAGCACCAAAATGTTCCTTTTCCATCCCTAATATTACAACTTCTATATGGAAGCCAATTACTGGTTTACCTCACCAGTCCAATTTACCTTTTCATTCTCTCGGGAATAGCACCATCTCCTTTCAGTTATATATTCAGGATTGGAGATTTCATTTGAAAAATTAGTTTTCATAAGGCCTGATTTGCACAAACTAACTGGATCGTTTTACTGAAAATAGCTTTTTCAAAATGTGGATGTGTATTTTTGATGAAAGGAAGTAAGTAGAATTTGTTAGTCAAACAATGAGGTGTATGAAATCAAATTAGTAAGAGGACTATGAAATGAGAGGAAGTATGACACAAGCACATACCAGAAAAACTACTAGCATGGAGATGTTTACAGCTTTAGAACTGACAAAAGATCTTAAGAAATACAATATTGCTCATTAGTAGAGAAAGTGAGAAGAGTAATGAGTGAGGACTGGGAGAGTAGGTCATAAAAGAACATATCTGACACCAAGGCACAATGAAATGCAATTAAAATGTTCTCAAGACAATTCGTAAGAGGATGAAATGTATTGCACAAAGTTTTATGGCCTAATAAAACTAAAATGCACCTCTATTCTGTTGGAAAGGTTTATGAAGAGGAAGGAGAAAAGAGGTAATATAAACAGGAGTTTTCGATGGCTTCTGAGGTACTGTCTAAAGGGACAGATGAACTCCTTTTCATTTATAATAAAATAGAAACAAGCTTCAGTAGAAATGCTAGGCCTGGGACTATTTTTTTTTAAAAGATAGAACCTAATCTGATCCCACATCGAATTGAAATATTTTTTAAAAGTTACTTCTCTGCAATTCTTTAGAGAAAATTATCCTGACATTTCCATCTTTATGTAGAAATAAATATCCTAAAAAGATTTATTTTTCTGTGCAAAGTATATATGCAGGTTAATAGAGACAGCAGGTGGTCAAAATGATTGATTGACAGTTGGTTATAGATAAGTCATTTTTCCAATAAAATAGGAGTACAGTTCAAAGTGAAATTATTGTAGGTATTTATATGAAATTAAACCACGTGTTATTTGATAGTATTAACTGGGTGACTGGATTGGCTCTCAAGAATAGATATGGGCTGTTTTAGAAAATGTATTTTTTTAATTTATTATTAGTAGTATGTACTCATCTGATCCTACGGACTTCACTTCTATTTATCAATGGGATCTGAAGTGTCTCTGCTTACCTGTTTTGAGATTTTCGGTGATGTTGCATGTTGCATGTAATGTGATGACTGGTGTTCTTACAAGAAGACAGATGTAGCTGAAGCATTAGTACGATAGGGAAGGCTTGTGCCTTCACCCAGCTGACTTGGGTTCAATCCCTGGCATGTCATGTAGTTCCCCAAGCCTTCAAGGAGTGATCTCGGTGCCAGAATCAGAAGTAATCCCTGAGTGCCAATGGGTGTAGCCCCACCAACACAAACAAAAAGCAAACAACAATAACAAATACAGAGACCAAATGAGAACAGGAACCTACTGCACTGCACTCTTGCACTGTCGTCCCGTTGTTCATCGATTTGCTGGAGCAGACACTAGTAATGTCTCCATTGTGAGACTTGTTACTGTTTTTGTCATAGTGAATATGCCATGGGGAGCTTGCCAGTCTCTGCTGTGTGGGTAGGATGCTCTCAGTAGCTTGCGGGGCTCTTCGAAAGGGAAGGAAGAATCAAACCTGAGTTGGCCACATGCAAGGCAAACACCCTATTGCTACAGTGATAAAAAAAATATTTTAGCAGCAGGCCTTGTGTACCATGGATTGTTAGCTACACCCAGAAACCAAGGAAGGGGATAAAAAATATTGCACCTTGTGGGTGTAAGAACAAACAGCTCATCCATTTTAACATCTGGCTTAGCAATTTAAGTTAGTACATTTCTGTTTATTTAAGTTACCTGCCTTGTGAAACTTGGTGTTGTTAACAATTATGAGAAAATAATACAAAAGGGTTTGTATATTTATCATAATATTTATTTATATATACATTTATAAAGTTCACTATTCAATGAAGTAGAAAATAAAAAACTCACAAAACAGTTTGATTATTGGCGGCATGGCAAATAATCAGGGTAGTATTTCTCTGAGTTATTAATCCATGAGATTTAAAATATTCTAATGTATATTTATGCATATATATTATGACAAAAATTATAGAAGGTCAGCACAACATAACATATTTTAAGTGTCATTTTGAGTTCTGCATTCTTTCGTAGTAGAATAAAATCTAAATTGTAACATGTACACCTCATTAATCTTCTGGAAAAAATGAATATTTGTATTTTGATTCTCTCCTAGTGTTATAGTGTTATATTTCTGAGTTCATAACAGTGATCCTAAGAGTCAGATGGTTCAAGACCCAAGACCTTATCTACTTAAACCTTTGTCTTATTTTCAAAATTGTTTAATAATTATCATAATTAATTAGAAAATGATACTTTATGGGTAAAAACAATACTAAACTCTATTAATATATTAGTTCCTGGTATCCATTACTTAATTAAGCTACCTAAAAAACTTCCCATATATTTGGTTTAAAAACATAATTAATATAAAATCTCAGTGGTCACAAATATGGAAGTGAAAACATCCCTGTTCCTTTAGTCTACCTTGGATGGTGACCAAGGTTTTGTTTGCCTTCAACATATGTCTCACAATGAACATCATCCAAGAAAATATCCTCATCGCATGACTTCTGTTGAGTACAACCTGGTAAAATCCCCTTCTCTTTCATACTAAGTGCTATCCAGAGTTTTATGGGGACAGTTTTAATAGAAAGTTAAGATTCAAACCACAATGAGCCAGAGAACTAGTACAGCAGGGAGGGTCTTACCTTGCACATAGCCAACCAGGATGTGATCAGTCACCATATTTTGCTCCCTGAACGCCACCAGAAGTAATCCCTGAGCATAGAGCAAAGAGTATTCCCCTGAGCACATGGCCCCAAAACAACAATAAACAAGAGCAATAAGAAACAATGCTGTTAGATGAAAATACTTGCTCTAAATGAAATTAAAGAAGAATGTTTTGCAATGTAGACTTGTCTTTAAAATGAAATCTAGCCATTCTCTAGTTTCTTTCTTTAGGAGGACATTCCTGGCCTAGATTCAAAAGCAATTTCCTCTAAAGATCTCTTGCCCACTGCCCACTTTGCAACGCGCCAAGAATTTGGGAACATTCTCGTCATCTGCCAGAATTTTCTACATTTCTACACTTTGCAGTTTGCTTTCTTCCATTGCAAGGGTGTGAACCCTACTGTTGATTTTTGCTTCAGTTCTTTAAGTCCTAACTTGGGGAGTCCCTTGGCAGAACAACTTTTCAAACGTGTCAGTGTGCTTCTGGGATGCCTCTACCTGTAGTTCTCTAGGGAAGTCTCTATAGCTGGAATTCTTTCCTAGAACCTATTGATGGGTACCATAAGTACCCTGCCCTTTCCCTTTTCTTACTGATTGCAACTCCTTTGGTATCCTTTCTCTTAATTCAAGGGTGGATGGTTTTATTCATCTATGAAGTGTTCCTGGTCTTCATTTCACAAAATCATTTTGGTGTTACTGTTTGTTGCCAGGACAAAGCTAGCACCGATTCTTTTTTGGCTAGTTTTAAACACAGACTCTTCCTATTCCACCGAATTGCAATCTATGAAGAGTCATTGCTTCCCCATGCTTATCATTTAGGCAAAAAGTAAAAGTATACGCAAAATATTCTCATTCCTTCTGATCACTTCATCAGTATTTAAGATATAGGCTTGAAACTACATATTTTCCTTCTAAATAATTTCCTTTCATCACAGATATTTATATTAAAAATCTAGCAATTACAAATATTTTACATATTCAGTTTTATAAAGGCATCGATCCACAACTATATGTGTGTGTTAAACCAACATTCACTAGTCCATAAAACAAAAGTCATAGATAGGAGTTAGACCAGCTTTACAGGGGGTAAATCAACCAAACAACAAACAAACAAAAACTTCCAAAACTTGAAGCCCCAGGATACCTCATGATGCATCCAAAGTCAGTAACTGAACCGTGTTTATCTTAAAGGGACAATAAACAGATAAAGATACCTGTACTTAGTTAAGAAAGAGAGCAAAATATTGGTGGGCATGAGCAATAGATACCATAAAATAAATGCACTAAAGTTTTTTTTCTTACCCTGTTGTTTGCAAAAATGTCTATTTTAAGAATAGTCATTGTGACATCTCAAATATATGCTACTGTTTTGCTGAGATTTTTTTATGTGGAGTCCCCTCTCATATAAGACAAAAAAAACCTCATGAAACCAACTCATGTAGCTAGTTCCCAGTCACTAGCCCTGTTCTGAACAAATCAACTTCATCCTCCTCACCCAGCCTGCTGTGATATCTGCTTAAAAATCTATTTATTAATCTAATAATAAACAGGCTCCTAGAAGACAACCACATTTTAAAACCCTAGTTTTTATTTAAGGAATTCTGGACTACTGGAATCAGAGTGATAATAGAGCTAGAGCACGTAAGACATTTTCCTTTCTTATGGCAGATCTATGTTTGATGCCTGGCACCCCATATTGTCCTCTGAGCACTGACAGAAGTGATACCTGAGTGCAGAGCCAGGAGTGATACTGGGCACAACTAGGTGTGCTCCTCCTCAAAAAAAAAGGAAGAAGGAGAAGAAGAAGAAGAAGAAGAAGAAGAAGAAGAAGAAGAAGAAGAAGAAGAAGAAGAAGAAGAAGAAGAAGAAGGAGGAGGAGGAGGAGGAGGAGGAGGAGGAGGAGGAGGAGGAGGAGGAGGAGGAGGAGGAGGAGGAGGAGAAGGAGAAGGACAAGGAGAAGGAAGAAGAAGAAGGAGGAGGAGGAGGAGGAGGAAGGAGGAGGAGGAGGAGGATGGGGGAGGAGGAGGGGGAGGGGAGGACGGGGAGAAGGAAGGGGAGGAGGAGGGGGAAGTCGGAGGAGGAGGAGGGAGAGGTGGAGGAGGGGGAGAAGGAAGGGGGGAGGAGGAGGAGGGGGAGGAGGAGAAGAAGAAGAAGAAAGGAAGAAGAAGAAGAAGTAGAAGGAGGAGGAGGAGGAAAGAGAAAGAAGCATCTCTGAATATTTTATTAATATAGAATACTAATTTTAAGTGAGCACCCCTGTAAATATTTGTATGTAACACATTAAGCTAATCACTTAAATAAAATCATCCCCTTAATGGCACAATTTCCCACCTTCCTCTACTCATTCTACTTTAGGAACCACTAATATGGTATCCTAGTCACGAAACAAAATAAGTGAAGGAGATAAATAAAGTAAAAAAAAAAAAAGAAAGAAAAAGCTCTTCTTATTTCTCTTTTCCTGGCTTCAAATATTCACTCCAAAAGTATTTAAATGGTTCACGGCTCAGGGTCTGTCCAAATTATTATATCTGTTTAAAACCAGTCATTGTCCACAGAAATTAATCACCTATAGTCTTTCCTGCCAGTCTCTAGATCTGCTCTCCGTCCAGAGCTTCCTACTGGGCCTCCAGCGCTGATTTCTGGGGGCATTCCTGTCTGGCAGCATCTATGAGGACTCGGGTCCTCTTCAGTGATTTGGCAGCCTGATGCCGCCATGAGACTTTCCTTAAGTCTCTGGTAGCTGCATCCTGGGTCTGGCTAAGAGTGGGTGTCCAGCATTGAGAATGACCACGTGGGGCCGGCCTGATCTAGACAGCAGGGACAGCAGGTCTGGAGCATGTCGCCTGAGACTTGCTGCCCTGGGTTCGGGAATTAGGGCTTCCTTGCTGCCTGCTAGCTCTCCAGAACTGGCAGCTATACATATGATCAACCCTGCGCTCTTCCAATCAGTATCTCTCCTGATTAGACGTTAGATTTCAGCTCTAGAATTCTCTGTAGATTCTAGTTCTTTATGAGGCGCCCTCTTACAAGCTCAGTAGAGGAATAGATCGCGTGTCTCCATTGTGCATTAAAGCTTATTGTAGACTATCCTTAGTCTAACAATTGTTAGACTTGTTAGATGTTTGTTACATCATCACAATTGTTAGAATTGTTAAATGTTTGTTATATCATCACAAGAAAAATCATTTTCTTTTACAAATAAATTTTATAGAGCATATTAGTTGCACAGCGGCAGTGCATTTGTCTTGCATGCAGTCGATCCAGGTTCGATTCCTCCACCCGGCAAGCTACCCAGAGTATCTTGCCCCACGACAGAGCCTGGCAAGCTACCCATGGCATATTCGATATGCCAAAAACCGTAACAACAAGTCTTAAAATGGAGATGTTACTGGTGCCCGCTCGAGCAAATCGATGAGTAATGAGATGACAGTGACAGTGACAATATTAGTATTTCAGTGATATTTCAGGAATGATAGTTTGAACAGATGGCTTGTATTTTTTAAAAATTTTTATTTATTTATTTATTTATTTTATCACCATGTGGAAAGTTACAGAGTTCTCAGGTTTATGTCTCAGTTATACCATATTCAAACACCATCCCTTCACCAGTGCCCATATTCCACCACCCAAATCCCCAGTATACCCCCCCTACCCCAACTGTATAACTGATGAATTTCACTTCATTTTCTCTTCACCTTGATTACGTTCCATATTTCAACACAAAACTCACTATTGTTGTTGGAGTTTCCCCCCAAGAAAAACAGCCCTACTAAGGAAGCATTTGATAATTAGTTTTCCATTAAAAGATTGTATGTTTTCAGGTTTTAGAAAAGGTCGGATGTGTCCCAGTCCCGAATCCCGGAGCCGTGTTAGTTGCTGCTCAGTGTCGCCAGGGCTCCATCTGGAGAAGGTGTGCTGGCTGCACCTCCTCCTTCCGGCTCCCTGGTGTTGTTGGCCCCAATTTGGGTCCAGAGCATTTTCCGGGCCGTGTTGCTCACCAGAATGCCTGCCGCTTCTCTGTTGATTGTGGCAAGATCTGGCTTGTATTTTATTGCCTTCACTTTTCATCATGTCACTTGTATCACCATTGCTCTTCAATTTGCTCGAGTGGGGGCCAGTAACATCTCCATACGTCCCTGTCATGTGCTAGTGTAGCCCAATAGCATCTGCTCGCTCCAGGAACACGAAGACCTTCAAACTGTAGTCTTCTTGAATTATGGAATAAGCATAACAAATTTATTCTTACCAACTAAAATATAAAGCAAACACTGAAACTTTAATGCTGGTGCCCAAAGTATGCAGGACATTTGCTACAAAAGTTAACACTTTGAGGATTATGAGGAGCCTATAGTTTCTAGGGAGAAGGAGAATGGGGAGAATAGTTTCCAGGGAGAACATTTTGACTAGAACTTTATAAACTTATATTCATTATAATATTTATCCTATCTCTTAAAGTTATGTTTTGTGATACTATTATATACACTTCCATTCATTTTTCTTGTGTAATTATTAAGATTATATTAATATTATACTTAGTAGAGTGCCAAGATTATCCCTTTTTAGCTATCATAGTTTTGGGTAAATATGTGGAAATTTTAATATTTATGTTGCTGAATTATTTTTCTCTGTGCTAATTGGCTGCATAACTACCCAATTTCACCTGATAAAAGGAATTTAAAATTATGATCCTATACATGTAAGTAGAATTTTAAATGTTGACTCTCCTAGTGGTTCTTCCCTATCTGGTAAATACTGTGGAAATTCTGTGCAGTAAAATACTGATATTTATTTCCCTTTGGTGCTGCACACATTGACAGTTTTATAAGAGTTAATATTCTGTAGACTTTCTACCTGGCAAGTTATATTTATTCATGCCCAATTTCAGTTTGACACCAGAAAAATTCCTTCAGTTGATGAATGTATGTGTCATAGACCCATTTTGTAGAAAAGGTTGACAATGTAAAGCTATAGAAACCATAAAATCATATTTTTTGCTGACATCTTTTTTTTCATGATTAACTTCCAGTTTTATTGTGTTCTGTGAAATAAGATGTGGAAGATATGTGTGTACATGTGAGAAAGTGAGAAGTGGAGGTTCAGAATATGAGAGGCAGGGCGAGAGGAGAGAAAGAGAGAGGAGGGAAAGAGAGAGGAGAGAGAAAGAGAGAGAGAGAGAGAGAGAGAGAGAGAGAGAGAGAGAGAGAGAGAGAGAGAGAGAGATGGGGGGAGGCATGGAGTTCAGAATGCAGAATACAGATTTTTTTCCCTAACGGATTCTGTGGTCAAGATGCAGTTTTAAATTGTTTTCTACATTTTTATGACTGCAATAATAGACTCTAAATATTTCCAGAGGCTTTAACAATTTCAGCCTGTTATTGTTACAAAGTATTCCCATTCCCCCTTATAAAACTGTTCTGGGCCTTACACATAAACCAGTAAAACACACAGATGGCAAAATATGAGGTCAATTCAGGTTTCCTACATTATTCTTCAATTTTCACCATTTAAAGATCTTCAAAATGTAGGCGGAAAAAAAAGACCTGTGGAAAGCGTTTTAAAATCTCAAAGCTATCGATGGACATATCTGATGTCTGCAGAGAAAAGGCATACTCAGCCTGTCATTCTTCATCAGTTGGCTACACCTAGCAAGCATATTGGGACAGGAAGTCAAACTCACAGAAACATCTCTTTTCTGGTGAGTTTCCTGTTAGTTTCACCCGCTCATTTCTCCCATGATGGCCCCTTTAAGGAAGTGCAAACCACTTAAAAAAAATCAAAAGAGTCAATTCATTGTAAGCTGGACAAGTTAGGGAAACCATCACCCTAAGCAAGGACAGCATCATTCCTTAAATGGCCTGGCTGTTGCAGTGGTGCAAGCTCTCCACTGTCACCAGCTCTCAGCTGGCCAGAGGGAACAAGAACCAGTCTTACTTTTCAAATCGGAGGAGGTGGGGGGTCGGCTGTTTTCCTTTGTCTCACTGTTTACTGTAAGTGGAGCATGAGTTGTGTAAAAATGTACAGTTGAGGGGAAGGAATCACACCAAGATATTTGACTTGGTTTTTCCATAGGCATTAGGAAATTGGTCCCGGAGACCATGAGATGAAGAGGGTTGCTGAGAGGGAACAGGAGAGCTTCCCTGATCTTGTAATTATGGGTGTGAAATCATAGATGCCTGGAATTGACCCTTGGCCTTGTCATTCACCAAGGAGAGAAGCTCTGCAATCAGAACTGGAACATATTTTAAGAACTGAAGAATTATGTCTTGCAGTCTAATCCAAGGAGAAAGTTCGTACAGCCAGTGAGCTAAGAAGAGTTTTCTTTAAAAAAGAGTTATTAAGAGCTGAATGACAGGTATAGAAGCAAACCATAGGAAAGAGACCATGTATGTAGCAGAGACCGTATGGTTTCCTCAAAATCTCCATTATCAAGACAGTTTCAGAATAAAAATTGAAAAAAAAAATTTAGTTTTCTAGTATATTGACTTGCACGCTGCCGTCCCACTCTGAGAGCCCAGCAAGCTACCGCAAGTATCCTGCCCGCACGGCAGATTCGATACGCCAAAAACAGTAACAACAAGTCTCACGATGGAGATGTTACTGGTGCCTGCTCGAGCAAATCAATGAACAATGGGACAACAGTTCTATAGTTTCTAGTATATGTATAACATATATTATAATATGTTACATGTGAATATAATATAAATATGCATATATAGTATATATTATACCCATGTATATATGTGCACATATAATATGATATATGTGTACAATATAAATATATGCTATATACACATTATGCATATATGTATGTTATATATAGGGTATATATATATATATATATGTGGTACCTAATATGTACTTGTGGGGTTGGGGGTCATCACTGTTGTGCTCAGGCTTACTCCTGGCTCTATGCTCAGGCATCACTCCCACAGTGCCAGAGAGACCAAGTGCTATGCCAAGGATAAAACTTGGGTTGGTCACATGTGAGACAAACACTCTATCTCCTATATGCTCACTCCAGCCCCCATGACTAATATTTTAAAATAAGTTTGCTCCTTTTGTGTTTGGGGGCCACGACGGGCATTCTCAGGGCATAATCCTGAATCTGTACTCAAGACTTGCTATCTTAGCCCATGTTCAAAACATCATATGTGGTACAAGGGAACAGACCAGGATTTGTTGCCTGCTGAGTAAATATCTTCCTCGCTGTACTATCTCTCTGGCACTAAAATTGATCATGTGTCACTGTACAGCAGTGAAATTCATCATTCAAACAAGAAGTAATTTTATTTTTAACTATTTGCCATTGACTTTTAAAAAAAAATTATAGCGATGTTCAAACCATTGTGCTATAAGAGGAAAAGGTAGCAATGAATATTGTTCTCATCGTATAGTGCATTGCTTCTGAGGACTTTTCAGAAGCTATTTATTTGAGTATATATTCTTTTAAAGTACTGAACTTGGATTCACTTAGATTCAAGAAACTAGTAGAACTCATCTTACTTTAAAAGGGAGTTTACTTCCTTTTTCCTTGAGATTATCCACAACTATTCACATCAAAGAAATAGAACTGACCAGAAAAAGAAGAGTAAGTTGAAATTGTAAAACAGAAATGTATGTATGAAAGAAAAATTAACTGTGGTTGAATAGCAGAATGCAGAAGACATGAAAATGTCAAAGTGATGGTATATCAACTCAAATTCAATTTAATATGAAGAACAGAGAAAAAAAAGATAAAAGGGAACAGAGGGTCAGAAGTTTAGAAGACTGCATCGGTACATATAATATTTATTATTTTAGAATTTCAAATACAAATAACAAATGATTTTGATCCTAGAAAAGAATTTTGAAAGTTTACAAATTTTAGGTTAAATATCACCAATGTGCAAGTTTTAACTAAAGCCATGTTATTATTTTTTTTTTCTTTTTGGGTCATACCCGGCAATGCTCAGGGGTTATTCCTGGCTCTGCAGTCAGGAATTACTCCTGGCAGTGCTCAGGGGCCCATATGGGATGTTAGGAAGCAAACCCAGGTTGGCCACATGCAAGGCAAATGCCCTAACACTATGCTATAACTCCAGCCCCTAAAGCCATGTTTTATAAGACTAGATGTCTTGGAATTATAGTTTAAACCCCTTTCAAAACAAAACAAATATGACCACAGGACTCGCTTCCAGAGCATTAATATTCCCGTATCATAGTCATGGAGCCCTTCTGATTTCCAGTCTTGGTAGCTCTGTGGCCAGGTCTGTTAACTAAATTCCATCTCAGTCCTGTGGCCAAAGGCTATTCTGATTCTGTCGTACACCTTGTCTCATTAGTCCATTCACCTGGTGCCAGGTATGTGGGTTGTTTTCATATCTTGGCTGTTGTGAAGAGAGAAGGAATGAACACAACGTAATTTTACCACTGAAATTTTGAAACATTCAAACAAATGAGAAGGCAGAAAAATTGCCAAAATCTCAATCTCTCTATGGAGAGAGTAATTACCTGAGAGTAAAATGGGCAAACCGCAGAATAGAAGTACTATGGTGCCATTAGCATTGGGAAAGAACGCCCAATGCAGCTTACAATGGTTTGTTTAGGAACATAATTCAAATCTGTGAGAAAGCAGGTGCCATACAGTGAGAAGAATACGAGCCCTGATATCTAATAAAACCACAGTTTACTGTTGGTTATGGGTCCATTAAGAAGATTTTCTGAATAGCAGTCCATTTCTACCAGAATGCACTGTAGCCCCATTGTTCATCGATTTGCTCGAGCGGGCACCAGTAACGTCTCCATTGTGAGATTTGTTGTTACTGTTTTTGGCATATCAAATGCACCACGAGTAGCATGCCAGGCTCTGCTGTGCAGGTGGGTAGCTTGTTGGGCTCTCCGAGAGGGGTGGAGGAATCGAACCTGTGTCTGCCACGTGCAAAGCAAACGCCCTACCTGCTGTACTATCACTCCAAAATGAAGATTTACTTGAGATAAATATTTCCTCAAATGCCCTTACTTTTAATATGCTGTTATCACACTTTACTTTGGAGAAAAGGCATAAGCAAAAGTGGAAATCCAATGTACACCCCATCTTTCAGTAAATGTATGCCCTACTCCTAATTTCATTTTGTGCATAAAAACTAGCTTAATAGAAAAAGATGCAAAACAAAAAGAGACATTAAAACCACGGCCACTTGGACCAACATAATACCCTCAATACTCTCTACTGATAAAACACAGTCTTGTGATTGGTTGAGTGGTTTCTCCCTGTTTTGTTTTTTTCTCCTAATTTATCTCAAGGTGTAAGGGAAAAGGATGAACTAATGCCAGTCACTAACTGTGACCAGCAGAGGGCAGCAGAAGGCTTCCACAGGCTGAACGGCCAGAAAAGGCTTGTCAAGAGTCTTATGGGGAGTCTTATGGGAAGGTCAGAGAAGCAAATAAACATCCCGTCAGATCCAGGGGCACTGACATCAGAGGGGCAGAAGGCACTGCAAAAAAAGTCCTCTGACATATGCAGGCACAAGGTAATTGTCCAAGAGGGACTAGATTAGTGTCATAAAGGACTTGATAGATGTATTCATTCATCTTCCCGATGCCATGTGTTTAGTCTGTTTTGGCTTCAGTTTCCTCACTGACAGAGCGGCGACGGTGCTCCTCAGGAGATATCTGAGGACCACGGAGAGCTGCAGCTGAAGTCTCGCTGCAGTTCCTTTAGCTCAAATAACTCTTTAGCTAGAAGATTGCTTTATTTGGTAGCATTTTGTTTGTTTTTGTTTGCTTTTAATTTTTATCTATTTTATTTTATTTTGTTAGTGAATCACTGTGAGGTACAGTCACAGGCTTACACACTTTCATGCTTGTGTTTCAGTCATACAACGATCGAGTACCCATCCCTCCACCAGTGTCCATTTCCCACCGCCAGGGGTCCCGGCATCCCTCCCCATTGTAGCATTCTTTGAAAGCAGTTGCTGCCCCCATAACAAAGCAACAAACCTCTCTAAATGTACACTCTCAGTGGAAATAGCATCTTAATCTTATATGTCTTCAATATAATTATTTATTTATTATTAGAATTTGAGAATCGGGCTGAAACTCCCTTGGTACCAGACTAATGAAGTCAAGAAAAGGGGCTGGGTAACAACAGGAGCCGGCGGGAGCAGAGCGCATTTTACCACCTTCCACCTGAAATCCACAGGACGAACTGTCTAAGGTTCAAGGTCCAAGCACTTGGGGTGTTTCAAAGGTACAGCTAGGCCATGGAAAAAGGGAACTACATTTTCAGAAGGCAGTGCAAACAGAGAGCAGCGCCTCACGGATGAGCAGAGAGAGATTTACTGAGCAAGGATGGCAAAATATCCGGAAAAGGTGTGTAGGGGCCTGCGGGCTTTATTAAATATTTATGTTCTCTTACAAGGTAATATGGAAACTATTAGAAATGACTCACTAGAGGAGAATTAAAGGAAAGCAAATGATTCAACAGAAGAGCAATGCGGAGTAGAAGAAAGGGCAGAAGCTGGAGATGTTCTCAACACAGTGTCAACCTCGGCTCAAGGGCTGAGAAACACCAAGCCCTCATCGAATGATGTTCTGAATTTCTTCCAGTTCCAACACACAATAAACTAGTTGGTGAGACAGGGGAGACTCCGTAATAGGTGCGTGTGCTTAGAGAGTAGGACTGAGAGCTGGTTTCTGATAATAATCATCCATGAGTGGCAACAGGTACAGACCTTCCCATATGACACGTGTCTAGCTTTCAGTGTTCAATTCACATACGATGATTTGGAATATTGTGGAATTTCCAGTTTGAGGTCCACTTCTCTAAATGTGTAATTGTCACTACTCTCACCGGCAAAAAAAGAGTTCCGTCTCTTCACCCCTTTCCTCTTGGAGAGCCCGGCAAGCTACCGAGAGTATTCGGCCCGCATGGCAGAGCCTGGCAAGCTACAGGTGGCGTATTCGATATGCCAAAACAGTAACAAGTCTCATGATGGAGACGTTATTGGTGCCCGCGTGAGCAAATGTATGAAGAACAGGACAACAGCGTGACGGTGCTCTTCACCCTTCTCTCCCTCGTTTTCTTACCCTGGAAACCACCTTAATTTTCACTGTCTAAAAGTTACTGTTGTCTTTGCAGGCCTGGTTCTTGCTTTGGTTATCCCTACCCACTGATGAATAAAACCATCTAGTGATTATCTTTTATTTCCTATTTCAAAGAGCACCATCACCTCCTGTTCTTCCCACTTTGTTCCAAGTGGCATAAATTTATATTTTTGAAAGACAGAATGAGAATCCTTCAAGTTTTATGTGTACTACCAATTCATTTTGTAGTCAATTGCTGGTAGATATTTACGCTAATTCCACATTTTGGCTATTGTGAACACTGCCGTGATGAACAGAGTGAGACAGATGTATTTTAGAATTGGTGATTTTATATCCTTATGCAATATACCCGGGACTATTATTGCTAGAGCGCATGATGTTTGTGTGTGTGCATTGTTTAAGGATTCTCCACTCACTGTATCACATAGTGCTTATGCCTCTACCAAGATTTTTCTAGAGTTTCCCCTTTTTCCCCTTCACATCCTCACCAACCCTTGTTTTCAAAAATTTTCCTTTTCCTTTTTTTGTTTGCTATTTTTGGTCCACACACACAGGGGCTACTTCTGGCTCTGTGCTCAGGAATGAGCCAGCGGTACTGTAACTGGTGTACACCAAGGTGAGTGGGATGGCAGGCAAGCATCTAACGCCTGCACCTTCACGAGAAGCTCCTGTTCCCAGCCCTTTGATGTGGGACCCTCTGTATGAGGTAACAGGCAACTGTGGTTTTGGGTTTTTGCAAGTGCCAGACTTGGAAAACTATGTTCAGGATTGGTTTTGTTAATATCTTTCTTAATGATATGGGGAAAAAATAATGTGGCATGATTACACCTTAATTACTGCAACTTTTTTTTTTGAGGGGTATTTATGCTGATCAAGATCTCAACAGCTATGACGGGGAAACAAAAATGGTAAAATGGTTTTGGTTTTAACCTATATTATTAATGTGTAAAGATTACATTTTTATATGCATAGCAGGAGAACTTGGATCAGTTTATGTTTCTAAGACTAGGATTTATTAAAAAAATTTTTTTCTATAGTAAGTTTGATACACTTATTTCAAAATCACAACAAGGAACATCTCTGTAGTATATATACCAAGTTGCATGAAAATTTCAAGGCAGTTAAGTAAATATTGAAGCAAAACTAAGAGAGAGGCATCACTGAGAACTTATAACGTGCAGGTTTTAGTAACACCAGCAGTTTGAAAGTTATACTAGGGAGTTAGGTTATTTACTTCTTCCTCATGTGTAGACAATAATTACTGCCACTATAACAAAATATCCTAGAACTATATACATGTACTCTCACACAGACTGGAGAATTGCAATATGTATTTACTAATACATTTATTTTCACTATTTCAAACAAATCATTGTTAACATTAAAACAATCTAGTAAAACATAGTATAATATAAAATTATACAATAGCTTGCATTTGTCAATATAAGTATATATTACTTATATATAAATTGTCTATTATACACAAAATAGCCACAATCCAGGTAAAATATTTTTAATATATTTAATAGCCAAGAACACTTTTATATTTATTACTAAATAGTCATAGGCCAGATTTAATTTTTTTGTTTGTTTTGGGTCACACCCAGTGATGCTCAGGGGTTACTCCTGGCTCTGCACTCAGGAATTACTCCTGGCAGTGCTTGGGGGACATCAATATGGGATGCTGTGGATTGGATCCGGGTCGGCCATGGACAAGCTGGGTCAGCCCTACCTGCTGTACTACCACTCCGGCCCCCTGGTTTAGTTTTGTTAAATTTGGTGGGCACACCTATGCTCAGGGTTAATTCTTGCCTATCTGCTCAGGCTTTACTCTTGGAAGAATTTAGAGGACCGAGTTGCTGAGGATGAAACCCACGTTGACCTCATTCATACAAGGAAAGCAGCTCATCTACTATGTTGTCTCTCTGGTCCTGAGATAAGCCAGGTAAGCTACCGAGAGTATCCTGCCCACACAGCAGAGCCTGGCAAGCACCCTGTGGCATGTTTGATATGCCATAAACAGAAAAGACAAGTCCCACAATGGAGATGTTACTGGTGCCCGCTCAAGCAAATCAATGAACAAGGGGACTAGAGTGCAACAGTGCTATAGAGTAGACAGCAAACCACACCTTTATGTTTATTATTACATAAAACAAAATAGAAACTCAAAGTAATACAGCATACTAATACATTGCAAGCCCCACATTTTGTGTCTGCATAAGAGGGTTTGTAGTTCTACTGGGAACTGTAGTTGCCTTTCTAACAATTGAGGCCGCAGTAATAGGAACTGGATCCCATCATTAATGGAAGTTGAATGGGAACAGTGTCCAGAGAGAGAGAAGCTAAAGAAAAAACTATAAATGTTCAAATTTGCCAATGCCAGATTGGAAATTGGTATGCCAACTTCTAGTCTGATACAACAATTTGCCCAACAGCACTCTTTGAAGGCTTTCTAGAGAATTCCATATCTCATTAGGAGCAAACATATGTTCCTTTACTCAAAAACATTTCTAAATTTAGAGTGGAAATGTCTAGTCTATGTTATGCAATTCATCTATGGCTTCTAAAATGTGTTATGCCAAGTCTAAAATGATGTGATGAGGAAAACGCTAGAAAAGGAAAAAGGCAGAACATACCTGCCTCAAATTGTCAACTCTGAATTCACTTCAAGGTTATCCAAAGATTCGTGATTAATCACTAAATGTTGAGAAAAACACTTCCTGATTTTTCATACCTTCATGGAACATAAATGTATTATGTATATGTGTGTGAAATTATATCTGAGTTCCAGCAAAAAACTTGAATGTTAATCAATAACAATAGAACAAATTAATCAGACAGAGGCTAAAAAGAAAGTTCTGCTGTAAAAATCACAACGGCGGTGTGCGAGGGAGGGGGAGACGAGATGATGTGTTCTGTTGTTCTGTTTTCCGCTGGCACTGGGGGCAGTTCTCTCTCACACGCGCAGTTCACGTTCAGTGTTCTCGAGCCTCTGTGTATGGACCGGATTGGGACGGCTCCTCCTAGTGCTCTGCTTCTGTGTGCGCCACTGTGCTCTTTTCTGTCTGTCTGTCTGTCTCTGTCTCTGTAGTCTCTCCTCTGGTCCCTTCCGAGCTCTCTCTGTCACTGCTTCTATGTCTACTCTGTTCTTCTCTGGTGTCCCCTCATGTGTCTCCTTCTCTGTCTCTTCTGTCTTCTTCTTCTGTCTTCCGTCTGTCCCCCCCAGTCTTAGCTTATATAGCATAGTTTATATAGCAAATTACATAGGGCGGTAACACAAAGGTGGGTTGAACATTAACAAATCAACAAAGAAGTGTAAGACCATTTCTTGAGGAGATTAACAAAATCTTACTAAAGAGATTACTAGGAGATCCACTCAAGGGTCCAAACAAGGGTGTGTCAGGGTGTGAGCTAGTAATATACTTAAATAGTTATAGTAAATTTGCTTCTAATATTTCTAGCAATGTCATTCTGTACAAGCACAGTAAGAGATATATCAAACTTAAAGTTTGGTTCCTTCTGAGGATATCTCACTATAGTTTCTAGACCACAGTCCTCAGGTCAGGTAAGTCTTCCTAACCCCAGCAGGGTCCTAGTCTTGTTGTTACTTTTGGATCATGACAGCATTTGTCTATGACCATGCTCTCAACTTGCAGTTGAGTATTGTGGCGCTTTGGCTGGGCCCATTTTGATGCCAGGGTAACCCACAGCTTGCCCTGGGTCCATTCCATTTCTCGTCGGGACCCTGCTTTTGAGGTATTAGGAACTAAGGGCAACTGAGTTGAGAAAGCAGATGCCTGGGAGTAAATATTATTGGAGTCAATCAGCTCCCAAGTTACAAAGCACAATATTAACCGTCTTCCTGTGTCCATACAGAAAGGATATTGCTTTAAGGTAAACTAAGTTCCCTGTGGCAAGGCTGAAAGGACAAACACAATGTTATCCTACATCCCACGGTTTAGTCAATGCTTACACATAGCCAACTCCAATTCTATCCCCAGTGCCACATTCATGAACACAACCAGGAGGGATCTTGAGCATAGAGCCAGAAGTAAGTGTCTCTATGCCAACCCATGCAGAAAATTCACCACTAGTGTCCTAGGATGTGTTAATGCTTGGATCCCAATGTATCAGGGATCACCAAAATTACCTCAGTGTTTCTGCAGATCTCTGGGCCTACATCTATCTGCCAGTACTTGGTCGGGCCTGTAGAGCCAGTGTTCAAACTCAGGTACTGACACATGTAAAATGTGTCTTGAAAACAGAGCTATTTCCCAAGCCTCTGTACTGAGATTTTAAATGTCTTTAATACGCTTCTGGAGAAATGGGAAAATGGAGTTAGTCTCTGTGGTACTCAGAAGGTCAGGAAGTATCAATGATCAATCTCAGAGCCTCACACAGGCTATGGGAACTTGAGTTCCCTCCCTTATCCATAACTATTTTTAAAATTAGTTGAAAGTATTATCTAATAAGTTCAGTAGTATAGTAATTCACCACATATATCAAATAGTCACATTTGGTCATAAAATATGCATTACTAGCAATTAACAATTTTATTGATAAAATGTAGATAATATTTTAATTTTCAACCCCAAATAATACAATATTTACATGTATTCATTGCTTAAATTATTACAACTTGGTAAATAATTCCCAAAATAAAATTTAGATGTTAAACGACTCAGATCTAATATTCAAATGTTTATTTTTAGAATATGTCAATTCTCAGAAAGTGAGTAGAATTGATTAATATCTTGTTTGCCTTAGAAATATAATCAGCATTAGCAATGAACACATAACAATTATGCAAAGCACAGATTTAATCTTAAAGTATGTCTGAAATAACCTTTTATTCAATTTATAATAGAATATTAACTTTATAAAACTTTTTGATTATTATGTGTACTTGTTAAAATTAATCTGTAGGAAATTAACATACTGAGAGATTTCAGAAGGACATATTTATTATTCTTCTCAGAAAAATCAGTGTGTAAGACAGTCTCATTACCAACTTCCACAGTGCCTCAATAAGCTTCAAAATATTCAATATTCTCTCTAAGTAATTACTGATGAAATTACTCAACTATCCCAATATATTTCTTAATTTCCTTGGAACATATTAATTATTGTTATTTCATCTTTGAAATCAACTGATCATTCTTTTCAAAGAGCCAGATTTGTTTTATTTTATAAACAAATTCTAGCAGGTATTTGCTAGATGCTTGTTTTCTGAAGAATAAATGTTTACACGCCCTCGGCCCAGATAAACCCGGAGCCGCTGAGCGAGAATCGGACCCTCTGCGCCTAAAGACTTTGATTCCAGAGATGTAACACATTAGGGCATCCAGCGCAGCATCCGATAGCAATGCACTGGGACTGCGAACTGGGCTACAACTCTGTGCTGCCAGGGGTGGATTTTTTTTCCTCCCCACCCTGTCTTCCTGCATGGAAAGCGGCGGCCTGGCGGCACCCACGTGGCAGGCGCCATCTTCTGTGACTCCAAACCCACAGGTATTCGGTTTTTACTTTTGGGGCTCCCAGGAACTCATGGTAAGGGGGCGTAACCGGCACGCCCTCGGCCCAGATAAATCCGGAGCCGCTGAGCGCGAATCGGACCTTCTGCGCCTAAAGACTTTGAATTCAGAGACTTCTTACAGCAATGCACTGGGACTGTGAGCTAGGCTATGTAATTTCTGGCAGAATTTTCCCTGGACTTTATACAGAAATCCAAAACCTTAACATTTATAATTGTCAGCAATGTGAAACGGTTCCTTTTGAACAGGTCTGACTTGGGGGGGGGGGAACTCCAAATAATAACAGTAAGTTTTTGTTGAAATATTGAAGGTTTTTAATGTAGCAGCCACCTCTCTGGACTGTGAACTAAGCAAAAGCCCCATGGTGGCCGACGCGGCGTGGCGTACACCATATTATGAGGCGCGGGAAGGGGGATGAGGAGGAAAAAGAAAAAAAAAAAAGGGAAAAGGAAAAAGGGAAAAAAAAGAGACAGAGAGAGAGTTATGTACTTGTAGCAGTGGGGCTACATATCTCTTCATTTCCAGCAATGAAAAACTAATTATCAAATGTAGTAGGTCTGTCTCTCTTGGTTGGAAACTCCAAGAACTATAGTGAGTTTTGTGTTGAATTATGGAATGTAACCAAGGTAAAGAACAAATGAAGTGAAATTCATTAGTTATACAGTAGGGGGTAAGGGGTGGGGGTGGGGGGTATACTGGGGTTTCTGGTGGTGGAATATGGGCACTGGTGAAGAGATGGGTGTTTGAATATTGTATAACTGACATATAAACCTGAGAACTTTGTAACTTTCCACATGGTGATTTAATAAAAAGTTTTTTTAAAAAAAGAATAAATGTTTAACTTCCATTTTTTTAATTTACACTTTATGTGTAATATTTCTTTTATCATGTCCTGTGTTTGATATGCCAAAAACAGTAACAAGTCTCACAATGGAGATGTTACTGGTGCCTGCTCGAGCCAATCAATGAGCAATGAGATGACAGTGATACAGTGATGTCTAATTTCTTAGATTATAATTTGTTAATAATAAATGAATGCTCTATTTGTTCTTTGAATACAGATTTTTGGACACATCAGATTTTATGAACTTATTTTTTAAGCTGTTGATAATAACTAAATTACCTTTTTATGCTATTAGAGTTTGGGGGATAGTTGGAAACATGAAGTTTTTCATATTACATAAAACAGAGGCCAGAGAAATAGTACAGTGGGTAGGACATTTTCCTTGCATGTGGCCTACCCCAGTTCAATCCCCAGCACCCCATGTGAACCTCTGAGCCTGCCAGGAGCACAGAGCCAAGAATAAGTGCTGAACACTTCTAGGTGTGGTCCCCAAACCCAAACACAAATACAGTTTTAATAGATTTTTACATTGATAGTTCTGTGTTCATTTGGTTTCACTCCTGTCTCTTCTTTATTGTGAATCATACCTAACCAACACTTATTTTTATTTTAAGTGTTGATTAAACTTTGTGAGACATATATGCTTCAATGCATGAGGGAAGCTCACAGAAAATAGCTTCCTGGTTCTTTAAGGACTAAGTTGGAGCCCAACCTCAAATCAATTTAATAAAACTCACTAAATAAAAGATAAAATAGAATAATGATAGTCAAGTACAGACTTGACTTGGCGCCAGAACTGCGCAGGAGGAAGAGAAGCGTGGAATGCCTTCAAGAGCGTCGAAGAGGTGGTTAAGAGGACTAAAAACCTCTGACTCTGGGCACATCTTTTCGATTCCACCGTTCTTCCTGCACTAAAACATGCCTCAGAGACCTGCACTCTATGAAAACAAGATGAGAACAGTATTCGGGTATCCCAAAAAGGAATTGAAAGAGCTATGCTAGGAGTATCACATCTCACTCAAGTGAGAGAAGGAATCCAGAGTTCTGACCTCCATCGATGGTCAAGAATCAGGTACACTGTCTCCTTTGCCAAGGCATCAAAAATCAGATGGGCCGATCATGTAATGTGATTCAGAGATGACCGCTGTACTAGAGCTGTTACTGACTGGATTCCATGGGACGTTAGAAGACTGTGTGACCGCCTACCAACTAGATGGTCAGATTTCTTCGTCAAATCCCTGAATGAATGATTTGAGGCTCTTCCTGTTCCTGGAGCAAGCAGATATCATTGGGCTGCACTAGCCAGCGACAGGGACAAATGGTGATGTTACTGGCACCCGCTCAAGCAAATCGAAGATCAATGGGATGATAAGTGATACAAGTCATACAAGTGAATGGTAGTCAGAAAGCACTCTAAAGCATGAATCTTCTTTGGCTCTAACTAAATCCCCTCTCTTTTGGTTATCTATAAATAACTCAAATGCATTTTGTTATTCTTATCGTAGATCATGTGCATAGATCCACATCGTCCTGAATTATCCCTTGGGCCCATCCTTTTGTGGAAATCTATTCTCAATTTTTATTTGATTCCACAACCAGTCTTTACCTGGCCTATTAAATGTATTTTGGTCTGCTTTTTTTTGTACAACAAATATGTGTTAATTAGCAATGAATGTAATTCTTAGGGCCCATTATATATACTTATATGTATTATATATCAAATAATACATATATTTGTATTGATATATATTATATATAAAATTTGTCTTGAAAGATATGAGCATCTGGTAAATTCAGAAACTAACTTCCACATTCAAGAGGGAGTCTGAGAATGATGAAGGATTTCATTGTTTTCTAGAGCTTAATTTTCAGTTCCTTACTTTGCTTATATTCACTGGATCTGATTTCTACAAATTTTTTTCAAATCTCCAAAGAATCTATAAGTCTTGAACAGGAAGATTTAGATTTTTTTAGGAAGAAGGCACATCTAGTGATGTTTAGGGGCTAATGTTGGCTCTTCACTCCATAGTCACTTCTCAGGGTGCTGGTGGGACAATATGGGATGTGAGAAATCAAACCCCAATTTGTGGCATACAAGGCCTTATTTTCTTATTTGCCTTATTTTCTGTATCATTGTTCTGGTCACCCGGTCACCCAGATTTAAATTTTTTCACCACACTTATTCATTGATACATGATGCTCTTGTTGAATGCTCTTCTGTCATCGAAAAGGCATCCCCTTGATGTAGATTGGGGACATTCTGAGGGTTTTCTGATGAGTGATAAGGTATTCATTTTTTTGATGAGTCACAAAGTAAACAGGTTTTTTAGGGGTCAGAGTAATAGTACATCAGGGAGGGCATTTGCCTCAAACACAGTCAACCTGGGTTGGATCCCAGCACCCAGTATAGTCCCCCAAGCTCCTGCCTAGTGATCTGTGAGTGTAGAGCCAGTGTTTCTAAGATCTGAGCACAGCCATGTGTGGCCTCAAATCAAAACATAACAAGAAAACACCTATTTTATCTGCTTCAAGATAGTAGGAAGGCATTTATAAGACTACTTGAAATCTTCATATTGATGTCGTTTTAGTTTATGGATATGTGTCTGAGAGACATTCTATAGTGCTTTGCCAGAGAAAACCAAAACAGTGAAGATGGAGAGAAAAAAAGAGGAAGAGAATCTGGGAGTCAGATAAGGGTCAGTGAATGGAATGCTTTGAGGTTCCCTGATTAAGACTGAGTCATCAGTGGCCATGAGCATGATGGCAGTTGAGTTCTGGAGTCTTTTGGCTGTCGGGACTGGGATCCTTGCAGTGGGGAGGGGTCTCATTTGTCCCTCTCCAATTTTCCCTGAATGAAATGCTCGGACCGAGCCTCACCCATGAGCGTACCTATTCCTGGACCAGTAATGCAGCCATCATATCACACACTACCCATATACCAAGAGTACCACACACCACATTTTATGGGTTCAAAGTAGTAGGCAACCAATCTCAGAGAGAAATATTTTATTTTACATATATATACATACATATATATATATATATATATATATATATATTCTTTCTTTTTCTTTTTGGGTCACTTCTGGCTCTGCACTCAGAAATTACCCCTGGTGGTGTTCAGAGAACCATTTAGGATGAGTCTCATGCATCAAAGTACCAGCAGAGGAACCCAGGTGTGGGACCAGGGGCTGAGACCTCCAAGCCTGCTTGGATCGGGACTGGGCCTCTTCCGCCCAGATTCCCCATTTTCCAGTAGCTAGGTGGTCACTCCCAGGGACTGCCCCTAGGCACCGTCTTCTCCTCCTCTCCTGCTCTCTCCTTGAATCCTGAATCTGCTGCCTAGTGCTTAACTCAGGATATATATCTTTATTTCAACCCATTTTACTTAAAACCTACATCCCTTTATATTCTAATTTTGTATGTAATAAAATGCATTATTATCTTTAACTAATCTCTCCGATTTACAGCCCCCCAAATCAAAAGTGACTTCAGGACAGTGGTAGAGGGTCTTAGACACTTTGGATAAAGGTAAATTTTCACATTAAAAAAAAAACACTAATAGTACTGTAATAATGATACCTAAATTATTCTAAACATTGAAATGTTGAAAAAGATAATTAAAAAAATAAAAAAGACCCAAAGACTTTGAGGGTGTGTTACCTCTCCTCTAAAAGTCAAAAAATGAGGGCCTGAGGGAAAAGGAGAGTGGGTAGGGCACTGGCCCTGCATGCATCTGATACAGGTCAACCCCTGCCTGGAGCACTTCCTGAAGTGATCTCTGAGCACACAGCCAGGAGTAATCCCTGAGCACAGCCAAGTGTGACCAAATCCTACTCATCCCACACAGCGCCCCCCCCCCCGAAATCACAATAATCATATGACCTTCACTCTTACATGAACCAATTTAAATGCATAGCTCTTTAAAATAAGATAAAATGAGTGAAGGAAGAAATGGCATCGGAATACTGGAAGGCTTAGTTCAAACTTAGATCTGAAAGTCTTCTATGTCATCAAACCATCCGATATAGTACCAAAGTCACTATTAGAGCACTATTTTAAGGCTTGTGAGAGCACGACTGTGGTGAGTTCACAATCACAAAAAGCTTTGAAAAATGCAAAACGTTAGACTAATAATAACAAAACCCTTTATTCTGTTCAGAAACTATTCATTGATTTTTATGAGTCCAAATTTGAAGTAGGATCACATTCTCTCACTAAATTTTTCAATCCCGTTCAAGTTTTTATACTCGGAGTATACTTAAGTGTTTTCTGGTGGCTTTTGTTATAGTACCTGAAAGGCGGAAATTATCTTTTTCCTAGGGTTCAGATTTAGAAGATCTAAGAAAATATAAAGCAAGAAGTTTGAAAATATAATCAGACCTAGAACTGTGTTAACACAGAAATCATTTATTGTTAGCAGTGATAACCAACTTCCGGAAATGAAAAATTCAGAAAAGAAAATGAAGAGAGAGAGAGAGAGTGTGTGTGTGTAAGACAGAGAGAAAAAGAGAGAGAGAGATGTGTAAAAGAGATTATGTGTGTTCTTGTGATGTGTGTGTATGTGAGAGAGAGAGAGAGAGAGAGAGAGAGAGAGAGAGAGAGAGAGAGAAGGAAAGAAAGACAGAGACAGAGACAGAAAGAATTATCTATGGGGATATTCATGAAATTAATTAATTCTGCTCAAAATGCATCTAATACCACAGGGAAAGTCCTTAGTAAAAAGCAGCGAGAATCACCATCCTATGCTCTTAAAGTGGAGCGGACGTGGACGAGGAGGGGAAGGGAAGGACGCCAGGACATCTAGTTAACTGGTCATTTTGAATCTCACCAACCTGAGGTTTAATGCATCGGATGGATAACAGGAAGGGCTGAAGAGCAGGGTTAGTAAATGTTAAAAGTGGAGCCCCGGTCAGGTCACTCTAACTGCCCGCTCACTCTGAAAGATGGCAGTGCCCGAGCAAACAAGAAAACCTGCATCTCACACTTGTGGGTGGAGGATCAAGGAAAGCCAAAGGGACCGGAAGTAGAAACAGCAACAAGGAGAGTTCTGAGCACAAAGAATCAGCAGCTGATCGGGGGACTATGAAGAGCACCTGGACATCAGGGGTCCGAGCCACTGAGTGTGGACGTTGGGTGGCATACACAGGCACTAGGGAGGAACCAGCGTGAGCTTGGACATCGGACACACTGGGTTGGCACTATGTCATGAGAGTACCAAACTACCTTCCAAACACTGTGAAAATAGTAACTATAACTTCATAAGCACCTGGAGGTTGTAGGGTGATTTTACACGAGGAACTCAATTCCACACATAAGAACTAAACCCGTTTTATGGTACCTCAAGCATGAAGGAAGAGATAAGATAAGGGGGTTGTTCAAAGAAGAGAACATGTTAGGTCCCTAAGAAGCACTTGAGTTTTGTAGAACTGATTATGCTTTTATATTCTGGTTTCATTTGGGTAAGAAAGTGAATTGTGGGTAAAGAAAACATAACAAGATATTGAAATCTATCGTTATATTTTTATTGATATTTTTCAGTGTCAGAGATTGAACCCAGGTGTCACTCATACTAGGCATACACTTAACCACTGAGCGTGTCGTTTACCATTACTGTTTTTAAAAATCAATAAAAGCATATTTCAAAGTTTCATAATGAAATTAAACAACTTTATAATTACCTTGTAATAATTTTGTAAGTAATCAATTATGTTAATGAAAAGAAATAGGTAAGAATTTTGATATATTACAGTTAATCAAACTTCAAATACATGATTTGTTATAGATATTGGTATTCATATATTACAAAACACTCATTTTATAGTTTGTGAAACAGTGTAGTGAAAAATCTCAATAGAAATACAAAGTGCATAAAATATGTTTCTGCTATAAATGTTTGTCTAAACTCTTGAGCATACGAATTATTTTTTCAGGAGAAATAAATACTTATCCTCCTCATGACAGGAATAAAATAATGTATTTTTTTTCACGTGGTATGTGGATTAAAGTAGACTGATACACAAGCTATGTATTTAACTCTATAGCTTTTCTTGTGTTCAATAGGAACAGACACTTAGTTAATGATTTCTTGTTAAACAAATGCCACTCTCTGTGCTGTGACATTTTATTCTTTCTTTAATTAGGTAATGCATGTTGTAACAAAGAGGAACCATTATTCTTCTATTAATCTTTTGTGTTAGCTTGTCCTATTTTTTAAGCACACATAATACAATTATTCTTTCAGAAATTCAGGTAATATTTAAACTAGCTAAGGATACCTTTGCTCTTTTTTTTATTTAAAATATAAACAATTAAAATATGTTCAAATTATAATAGCAAGAATGAAAATAATCCCCGGCCTCAAAAATTTAGTGAAGGCTAATTAATTTTCTTTTAAAAAATAAGTTGTATTTTATATAAAAATTTTGTTTATAATGGCCAGTGAGATAATACAACAGGAAGAATGCTTGACCTGTATGCAGCTGAACTGGGTTTAATCCCTGGCTACCCCATATGGTACGCCATATCCCTCTAGGAGTGATTCTTGAATGCAGATCCAGGAGCAAGCCCTGAGCAGCACCAGGAGTGGCTCAACACCAAAAAATTCAAAAAGGAAAAATTGTACTTATATGATGTTCAATATCTCTTGTATAATATAATTTAAAAAATGTATAACAGTATTTTTTGTATAAGAAATTAAGATGAAGTCTAACATATTAAATTCAGCCCTTTATTTGCTTATTGATTTCTTTTATCCTATCACCTATTTTCATTCTCTGAAGGCAAGAAAAGGAAAAGAAGAATGAACTTCAGTCAAAAGCATCGCAAGTTCATTGGACAGCAGTGTGTCCATAAAAGGATTCCATCAATTCCTAAGTTCTCTTCCCATAGCGACTTTATGTCTCAATTTTTTTCTATTTAAAAATTACTACAAAATCAGTCTTTTAGACAAGATGAAGAAATTAAATGTTCATCTATTTAAATATGAGCCACAGCCATGCTCAAGGTCACTCTCCACACATTTGGACAAGCCTCACACATGCAAAAACTGTCAGAGGAACCCAGGTGTGCAGGACCCGGGGCCGAGATCTCCAAGGCTGCTCTGATAGGGACTGGGCCTCTTCCACCCAGATCCCCCATTTTCCAGTAGCTAGGCAGTCACGCCCATAAACTGGTCCTGGTGCCATGCAATCCCATCAACGTCCAACATCCAGAGACTATAAAACCAAGCTCCCAGAAGCTAATACATCTAAAGACTTCTAATAGCCTAGTTCTCCCTCTTGGAGAACCTGGAAAGCTACTGAGAGTTTATTGCCTGCTCAGGAGAACCTGACAGGCTCCTCATAGCATATTCATATCCCAAATACAGTAACAGATATATACTTACCTCTTGAAGAGCCTGGCAAGCTACCAGTGGTGTAATCGATATGCCAAAAACAGTAACAATAGGTCTCATTCTCCTGAAACTGAAGGAACCTCCAGTCCTTGGGAAAGACAAGTAAGGAGAGGCTGCTAAAATCTCAGGGCTGAGTGTAACAGAGTCGTTACTGATGTCCGCTTGAGTAAATTGATGAACAACTGGATGACAGTGATACAGTAGAGTTCGTAGATGAAGGCTCATGCTTTCTGTGTGCTAGATCCTGATTTGATCAACGGTCCCCTGAGCATCTCTGAGTTTCAGCTCTGAAAGGGCCTGCACCTTGCTCTCCTTGCCAGAGGACAGAACTGCAGGCCCTGAGCAGAACCATGTCCTCGGGCCCTGGCTCTGATCCAACGCTCCTGGGGGCTGAGAATGTGGCCCTCCATGCCCCCTGACACTGTGTGGGGCTCCAGCACATATTGAGAAGACCAAAAAGAATGGCTGCAAGTGTCAATGACTTACTCAAAGAGCCTTAAAAAAGTGTAAAACAACACAAAAAATAGAATTGAGAGCATGCCACTGACAAAAATGATCATATGTGATCATTAGTGATAAGCCCAGGATTGTATTTATGGGAAGAATTGAAATTGTAGGGCTCTTCAGGGGAACAAGGACGCACTAAGATGTGTATTGTGTTGGTAAATCTGTGCATGTAAACATATGCCAGGATCTGTTAAGCGTGCAATTGTAATTTGATGTATGCCAAGTATTTATCTAAAAAGACTCAGGATAAAGTAAAAACAAAAAGCGAATTATATACACACTCACACACACATATATATATGTGTGTGTGTGTGTGTGTGTGTGTGTGTGTGTGTGTGTGTGTGTGTACTTATATATATGGGCTGGAGTGATAGCACAGTGCACATTTGCCATGCACGAGGCCGACCCAGGTTCAATTGCTTCGTCCCTCTTAGACAGCCCAGCAAGCTACCAAGAGTATCTTGCCTGCATGGCAGAGCCTGGCAAGCTACCCGTGGCGTATTCGATATGCCAAAGAACAGCAAAAACAAGTCCCACAATGCAGATGTTACTGGTGCCCGCTTGAGCAAACCCATGAACAATGGGACGACAGTGCTACAGACAGTGCTACAGACTTTTATATACATATATGCTGAGAATTTCACTTGGAAATCAGTGTCTCCTGTGGGGTGGCTGGTTTCCAGAAGAATATGACTGCTCAAGCAATACAGGCCAATAGAAAGATATTTTCAAAGGATTGGGGAAGCAAATTGTTCAAAAATCAGGCACACCTGTTTTTTTCCCTTTCTATACTTTGTTTTGAAGTAAAATCATTGCTCATTGAAAGGCAATATGTTAGAATGAACAGTTTAAGAAGAAAATCTTCCTTTACCCACCCTGGACCTATTGCCTGAAAACAATTTGATGCAAGAGAGGTTAACAGCAGGGAAAAATGAAAATTTATGCACATGGAAATGTAATGCGTGTTTGATATAAGTAACTGCTTGGGAAAAGGAAGCCTTGGAGTTTTTGTTTTTTTAAAAAAAATATTGAATCACCACGAGATATAGTTACAAGCTTTCATGTTTGAGTTACAATCACACAATGATCAAACACCCATCCCTCCACCAGTGCACATTCCCCACCACCAATGTCCCCAGTATACCTCAACCTTTCCCACTCTCCCCCTGCTGCCATGACAGACAATATTCCCCATATTATCTCTCTCTCTCTCTCTCTCTCTCTCTCTCTCTCTCTCTCTCTCTCTCTCTCTCCTTCTGAGCGTTGTGGTTTGCAATACAGATACTGAGTGGTTATCATGTTTGGATGTTTGGTCCATTATTTACTTTCAGCACACACCTCCCATCCCATCCAATCCCTCTAACCCTCATTTTCTTCATGACCCCTTCTCTATTCCAGCTGGGGGAGGGAGCCTTGAAGTTTTGTGAATGCATTTGCATCACGAGTGAAGAGAATTTCTTTATACAGGTGTAAGAGGCACAGACCTGCTTTCCATAGACTCTGTCTCCTTTCCTTTGGGCATAGGGAGGGCACCTTTATCACTGAACATTTATTCCTTGCTTTCAGGAAAAGGAAGGGATCATAGATAATTCAGCATTTTATTTCCATAAGCAACTGTAAACTAATCCTGAGTGGGGCCAGGCACCTGTGTCCAAGGATTGGAGCCTAAGATTTGATGCACGAGGCCCTGGATGGATGCCTGACATCACGTGGTCCCTCAGTTCTACTAGCAATAGACCCTGAGGACTGTTCTACAGTAGTTCTCAAGAACCACCAGGTGAGAGTCACACCCAATTAATTAATTAGTGGATTACTTTGGCATAATTTGAGATGGGCTTCTCTGAGTCTTAATAGAAAAAAATGCATATATATATATTAGGCAGTTATTTTACATATGAAATGACAAGCGTTTATTAATGAAGGTAAGAAGGATTTGATGACAACCACGATGGTAGATTGTTAATGTTAAAAATGTAAACTATAAATCCTAAAATTTCCCTGATAGGGAAGTTTATCAGAGTCAGAATTCAAGTCAAATCATGATCTTGACACAAATTAATAAGCTACATAATGGTTATCCAGTTACATTTTTTATAGGGAAGAAAAGCTTCCTATGCATTGGAAATTTAGTGTTTGAAGTACAATAATTAGCAATTTAAATTTTAAAGCCAATCAAAACTCTGATACAAAACTACACATTTTTTTTCAGTTTAAAAAGACAAAGTAATATTCATTGCCAAGAAGTCTGATGAGGTCAAGCTGGAAGCTTCAGGGACCTTGGGGATCCATCCCATGTAATGGATATTTTATAGACAGTTTTATTTTCTTTCAATAGCTCTACAGGAGATATTTCATTTTTTATTTCTACTCAGACCAGTAAGTCAAAGTCTTTAAGAGAATATGTAATGATTCTTGATTAATATTTTAAGGTTCTAAATATTTTAACAATTCTGACAGAGCTATAAAACAACTTCTAATTACATTAACATATAAAGGAAGGGGGAATAGGTGATGGAGAAAAGAAAATGAAGTTTGATAAATTACAAGCCTATAAATTTAAATTATAATAATAAATTACCTAATAATATCACATTAAACACTGAAAAATAACAGTCACTGGTTGCACATTACTAAAAGAACCACTGTGTGAGTAATGATATCCTGTGCTTCTAATAATTAGATGTTTCCAATAGTCTTGATGGTATAATAAAGATACTGGCATCTCTACTTACACAGTCTTGAACAAAAATAATTATTAGTGTACATAGACATATATACACATATCCCTAAATAGACTAACAGTAAAATGTACAATGAACTCTAACTAGAAAATCTATTTTTATTTAAACCATATATAAATTCATCAGCTACTGTAGCACTGTAGCACTGTCATCCCATTGTTCATGGATTTGCTCGAGCGGGCACCAGTAACATCTGCATTGTGAGACTTGTTACTGTTTTGGGCATATTGAATATGCCAGGGGTAGCTTGACAGTCTCTGTTGTGTGAGCAGGATACTCGGTAGCTTGCCAGGCTCTCCGAGACTGTCAAAGGAATTGAACCCCGGTTGGCCACGTGCAAGTCAGACGCCCTACCCGCTGTGCTATCGCTCCAGTCCATCAGCTACTACAGACGATTACAAATTCTAAGCATTGTAAAATGTTCATAGAAATCTGAGCTGTTGTGTAAAGTATATGATCTACACACTGAGTGTTGGTTGGCAAGAATCACAGAGCAGAGTGGCTAACATCACAAGCATGGAATAGAATCTCAATGCTCAAGTTCTATTTCTGTCATTCCAACTTCATAATGGGGAAAATCTCTTTGTGTCTTACCTATTTTTAAACAATATTGTAATAACAGTACTCCCTGATAGAATGGTTGCAAGGGAGAAAGATGATTATATAATATAAAACAATTACAGAAATATTAAATTCACTTAAATGTTAGATACTTTTGTTTCATGAGAATATATTATTAACTTTGGATCTGGGCCAACCCAGAGTTACAAACAGTACCAGCAATGGGACATAATAAATAATTTCTGAATCCCTCTAATACCTGAAGTGAATTGGAGGTTGAGACACAATACTTTTAATCTTCACCTGTGTGTGTAAATGTGTCAAAGTGTTTGTACTTAGGATTGTGGTTATACAGTATTTCTAAAATTTCTAGATAACACTCATAATTCTAACTCACAACTTCTGTAGGAACGTAGATAGTAGAAAATGAAATAGATAATACATACTAATTATTCAATGATAAATGTTCTCATTTTTCATAAGAAATGCTAAAAAAAGACTATTCAGCAAACTTTTATTAACGAAGAGAAATATTAGTGGTAGTAGATTCTTAATTTATTTCAGTGGTTATGTGCCAACTCCATAATAAATAAAACATGAATAAACATTCATGTAAATGATTTTCTCAGAGGAACAGATCCACTAAAATGTAAATTATGGACAGCTAAAATAGCTGATCCATTTTCCTTATTCTTTATTAGTTTGATATATTTCTAGTAAACGGCTATATTGAAATAAATTTCAAATTATTAGTAGTAGTTTACTCATAAATATAAGGAATATACTCCGGGAAAAATTCATTTTGTTTAATTAGTTCCTATATATATTGCAACTTTATTTCTTTACAAAATGTCAAAAAGTAAAACAGCAAAAAGAGAATGAAAGATTCTTTTAAGTATTAAAAAGAAGAAATAAAAACATATTTTCTGACCCGGGATCACTCCGCTTTAGAGTGGCTGCCATTCAAACTGGAAGCCTTGAGTTTTTTCTCCAACCCTGACCGGATGTAAAGGAGCACTGTTCTTTTGGTTTCTGAAACCCTACATGGTGACACCGGACAAGTCACCTCACAACCAGGGATGTGCACCCAGCCTAGCTTGTGTGATTCTTGGTGCACTCTCCAAGGGACAGTGCCAACCTGACACCAGGGATCCAGATACCCTAATCACGGCAGCAGTAACCATAACAAGACAGAGGAAGAGTGGGAAATCGATATGTAGAAAAAAGGATTTTAATTAGGAGTTGTAGTTTTCAGGCTGAATTTCAACAATCCCAAAATAGTAATGTCTAGTGTGAAATAGAATCTGTTCCTCATAGAACTGGGATATCCTAATATTTATCAAAAAATAAAATAAAACCTGAGGCTGAAAGAGAGCATATTGGGCTGAGCGCAGGCTTGGCATGCAGGAGGTCTGGAGTCTAAGTGCCAATAGAAGGGGCTCTTAAACACAGAGCTGGGAAGTCTGAAGCTATCAATGTGTATGACCCAAGGTCAAACCAGGGAAGGAAGGAAGGGAGAGAAGGATGGAAGAAGGAAGGACGGAAGGAAGGAAGGAAGGAAGGAAGGAAGGAAGGAAGGAAGGAAGGAAGGAAGGAAGGAAGGAAGGAAGGAAGGAAGGAAGAGAAGGGATAGAAGGAAGGGAGGGAGGAAGGAAGGGAGGAAGGAAGAAAGGAAGGGAGTGATGGAGGGAGGGAGGGAGTGAGAGAGGGAGGGAAAAAAATTTAAATATTCTATATTAAACATGTTGTACTCTTTCAACATATAATTAAGTTAACACTATTCATCAAGAGCCAAATAGAGCAACTGGAGTGCCTGATGTCATTTTGTATCGTGTAATGGAAAGATAACGAGGACACAAACAGTATGAGTACCAGTCTAGTGCTCTTACAAGGGCGTAATCAACATTTTACTGCATTAATAACAATCCAAACAACCCACTCTCTGTTTGCCTTGATTGCTTCTAGTGTAATTATTTTGTCTCTATATTGTGACTCAAAGTGGCCTTGAAATGATTATCAGGACGCACATAGCAGTTTCAACATGATAGCCCCTCCAAAATGTTTCTTCCTTGGGCTCTTCTAAGAGTCTGTGTATTTTATTTTATTTTATTTTATTTTGTTTTGTTTTTTGGGTCACACCCAGCGATGCTCAGGGGTTACTCATGGTTCTGCACTCAGGAAATACTCCTGACGGTGCTTGGGGACCATATGGGATACTAGGAATCGAACTCAGGGCGGCGGTGTGCAAGGAGAATGCCCTACCCACTGTGCTATTGCTCTACCCCAATTCTATGTATTTTAAAAAAATGCATAAAATTATCTGGCTTCGTAAATGTATCTAATGGATTCTTAGTTAAATTTGAATCTCAATTGAAAACAAATATTTTTTAAGAAAACATTATATTCTACAATATGGAAGATTCATATAAGTATGTATTATATTGATATAAAGCCCAATTTCAATTGAATATGTCATACGTGATATGCAAGTCAGTGTGGAAGACACTTAGATGTTTAAATAGCCTTTAAAATTGGCTGTTACTTTCTTCATGAAAATATGCAAAATTCAGACTTGATATTTGGCTCAAATGGTAGATTTCATTCCTGGCCTGTGTGAGATTCGGAGTACAATCACAGATATTCATGGAACAAGGCACACTTATGGCTGTAAATATTATAAAAGTAATTAGCAGGATGGTTAATACAGGAAGTAAGGTGCTTGTCTTGCATACAGTGGACCAATATTCAAATATAAGACACCAAAAATGATCCCCTTTTGCCCACCTGGAGAGATTCTTGAGCAAAGAACCAGATATGTCTGGTTTTTATATCTGCTTCTTATAAGTTATAACCAGATATAAATCTGCATATTTGGATGTGGCTTGTCCCCCAAACAAATAAATGTAAAACTAACTAGAAAGTAAAAAATATATTTCATTTATATGAAAACATTGTATTTCATAATGAAAGCCATAATTTGTATATATCGTGTTGTTTGTAAGATTTCTACCAAGTGTCCTTTAATTATTCATGTTATCTTTAGTAGCATTTAAATATAATAATTCAGGTGTTAGTGGCATAAAACTGAATAATATTGATAAATTTTGTGTAGGAAAGCATAATATTTAAAGTTCATCAAAATTCCTGAGTCACATAAATTTTATAGTAAAAGTCCTAATGTTTACGACTTCAAACATTTTTTCAAAGTGGAAAAGTTTTGTAAGCAATTTTTATAATTCACAAAAATGTATAGGAGCACAGTTTGTTTAATATAACCTCTCACTGATACCTTGTAAGTTTTTTTTGCATTTTTCTAAATATAATTTGATGTTATATAAAAATAAAGATTTTTGCCTGCATCAAACGTATTTCCCAAATAACATAACATTTTACAGAAATTATTTGCTAGAAATTATACAAAGTGTCAAGATTTTGGTGCTGGGGGATGACATGTGATTTTGGTCAGGGACTTTGGCTGGGTGCATGCAAGGCACATGCAAGCTTTAAGTTCTGAACCATCTCTCTGTCCTGAAATTATTTTTTTTTCAAAATCAACTTTAGTGCTATGAAACAGACAAAAGCAACAAAATACATGAACTATGTAAAATACATAGGATTTAGACTGTAAAAACATTATTGGTTAACAGAAGAGAAGGTGAAATTTGGATGGCTAATATGGTAAAGGGAGTCAACTATATAATTAGGATGTAATTAGTAATACTATCTAGGGACATATTACTTCCCCCTTTCCTTAGTCTAGATTCATTGAAACAGACATCTTAAATTTACTTCTTAATATTTCTAGTCATTTTGTATGGACACAGTAAGAGATACATCAAGCTTAAAGGATGGCTCTTCCCAGGCACATGTCACTATATACTCCAGACCACAGTCCTCAGGCCAGTTTAGTCTTTCCTAACCACAGCAGGGTGCTTATTCAGTTACATTTTGGGGGGTCATGACAGAATTTGTTTCATGATGGTGGTCTTAACTTATTATATTTCTTTTGTCGCTTTTCTTGTCTCTTTTCGATGTCAGGGTAGCTTACAGCTTGCCCTGGGTCCATCCTTTTCCCTATCCAGGACCCTCCTTTAGGGGGTGTCATGACAGCTGAGGCTTAAGTCAACTAAATATGATGGATGCCTGGGAGTAAATATTATTTGAAGTCTATTAACTCCATTTTACAAAAGAATAGTATCAACTGTATTCCTTTGTCTACACCAAAGGACATTCCTAAACTACACAAAGGATATAAAGGAAACATAAAATCAATATAGAATTATTAGTGCTTGATGGAATTGGGTGTGTCTCAGGAGCACTGTGGTGGGAGTAACTCAATAAACCTAAGCTCCCTGCAGTAGGAGCAAGAACAAACTAATTTTTTCCAACAAGGAACATTTAAGTTATTAATATAATAAATTAATGGGGGTTGGAGGCGTGATTAATTTTATATTATTTGACATACTATTGATATGAAGTTGAGAATTTAAAAGACCTTATATATAATGAGTCAAATGGAGGATAAACAACTAAAAAGCAATGGAGGGTGAGTTAATGGTGAATTCAGGATTAGTGTGGCTAACAGACTGATTTTAATTATTCTGTGGTTTATAATGAGAGTGGAAATAGATTCCCTTTGTCCTTACTCTGTGTGTTGATTTCAGGCAATGTTCTAAGTTCTAATGGCTTACAAGTAAAGTATCTTAATAGCAGCTTCGCTCATATTCTATAATGTGATTCCGAAATTACCTATAAGTTGATTTGGATGGATTCTTTGAGTATGGGGCTGTCTTCACATACCCCACTGACAAATGAATAGAGATTTAGGAAAATTAGAAAAAAGAATTCTTTCTATGCTGTGTTAATGCTCACAGATTCCTTGTCACTTCATATTTTAAAGTTCTTTGAACATTTTTATTATAGAGAAATTGTTTCCAACTGTATAGCTTTCACCTATTAATGCCTGTCAAATTTGAAGTTTTGATCCTCTAAGGGTGCTGAAACAAGTAGGGGGAAAACGGGGATAAAGTTATTATTTGAAGCATCGGAGTATTCTAAAACTAAACTCTATGTACTTTTCTTTAAATCTAACATCTGTTTCATGAAAAAGGGGGGATTTCATGTACAAATCTGAGTCTTTGAAGATTTAAAATGCCATACACTTTTACTAGTGATCTATGGTTAACCTCTTATTTCTCGCTAATCCTTGCTAAAAGGAAAGCAGATTCATTTCTATCCCAGTATCAGAATAGAGATTAAAAGCCTGAAATGATTCATTCACTAGTATGTGGAGTGAGATTTAGAGAAGGGCCATCAATGACTTGACAGATTGGTCAGGAAGAAGCTTCAAATTAAAATCTGTTTCTGAAGGACAGAGGGTGATTTGGTTGATAAATAATTGGGTCATAAGCAAAGATGCTCGTACGTTTATTAAGAGGATCCAATACTTCAGATTAGGAAATGCAATTTTAAATGCAATTTTTTTTCATGATATGTTACTTTCCAATATATATATAAATTTGAGATATATGACATAAAATCTTAGTATAAGAAATAGTGACTGTAGGGGTGATTAGAACTACTTTTTATAAGTAAACATAGAAGAATTAGAAAACAGCAAATCCATGACATAGAGCTCTATCAAAGAGCTTCGAGAATGTTGTGATGAAATTTCTTGAGGTTCAGTATTGTCCATGAGCTCAGTAAGAACCATTAAATCATCAAGGAAGTCAACTATGATTTTTCTGCTATTTGATGTTAATTTTTTAATTTATTTTATTTATTTTATTTTTTTATTTTTTGCTTTTTGGGTCACACCTGGCAATGCTCAGGGGTTATTACTGGCTCTTCACTCAGGAATCACTCCTGGTGGTGCTCAGGGGACCATATGGGATGCCGGGGATCAAACCCAGGTCAGCCGCATGCAAGGCAAACACCCTACCCACTGTGCTATCACTCTGGCCCCTGATGTCAATTTTTAATATAAGCTTTTATAAATTATTTCTGGTGTTAGTTTTATGTACTTCCTAAATTTCAGTATTTCAATATTATTAATACTTAAAGAACATATCACTGTCACTGTCACTGTCATCCCGTTGCTCGTTGATTTGCTCAAGTGGGCACCAGTAACATTTCCATTTTGCGACTTGTTGTTATGGTTTTTGGCATATCGAATATAACACGCCACGGGGAGCTTGCCAGGCTCTGCCGTGAGGGCGAGATACTCTAGGTAGCTTGCCGGGCTCTCCGAGAGGGGCAGAGGAATCGAACCCGGGTCGGCCGTGTGCAAGGCGATTGCCCTACCAGCTGCACTATCGCTCCAGCCCATCATATATGTATAAATATATGTAATGTTGTTTGAGTAGTTACACTTTTTGGTTTTTATCTTTATTTCACTTCTTTTATTTGAAATAATACAAAATGGAAGATTTATGGAATTATTTTATAATGAATAGTAAAATACTGTTGCTTTTAATCCTTGGTTATATAATTCATATATATAAATGTATTATCATAGAAAAGTGTTCATTGCATTTTAAATAGCAATATAAATGAAAACTAATAGTGATAAAAGCTCTTTTCTAAAAAATTGATAGTGGAAGAGGAAAGTTTAATCAAATTTATTAAGTAAGGATTTTTAATACATTAATTTTAATTTTTATTCAAAATAATTTTAATAAGATTCATTATTTTGCATCTTGATATTTCTGCATGTTACATCAGCAACAATGTTTGATTTCCACATCCATAATCTTCTAGCATCCTAAAAAATCTTAAATATCGCAAAAAGTCACTGTTAACATAGTCTATAGATTTACATATCTTAGTGTTGTCAGAACAATTTCATTGGCTAAATTCACACAAAAAAAATCAGAGTAGTAGAAAAGAAAGCCTCAGTTTACCGTCAGCTGCCGTGCAGAAAAAAAAAAAGCAAAGAGCAAAAACATTTCATGTTTTTGATTCCCTGCAAATTCCAAGGCTTTTCTGATAAACAGGAAGTTAGCAACTGTTCATCATAAAGTTCTGCCCTAGAGCTGAGGCTCACAGGGAGACTAAGATAATGCACAGTATCAGAGGCAGAGAGCCAGAAAGACAAACCAGCCTGACCACCCTGGAGAACCCCTGCATTCTCTGTCAGACTTGCTGATTGATTAGAAATGCAAAAGGCTTTAAAAGAGCCTCCATAAACCCTTACTTTTAACTTAGTCCTAAACTAAGTTCTTCCCCACTTGATGAGCTTCTTTTCTTTTCTCTTCTACTTTCCAATAAAATTTTCTGCTTTCCAACTCTGAACCTGAGCCTTTTTATTATTGAATATTTTCATTCTTGAAAACATTGAAGAACTTGGGAATCATGAAGAGACCTTCCCCTGCCTCTTCTGCCTTACATGCATCATTAGTAAGCATTGCAAGAACACATTAGTAAAGAGCATTAGTGAACAAAGCATACCCTATTTGCACTGTCACTGTCGTCCCATTGTTCATCAATTTGCTTGAGTGGGCACCAGTAACATCTCCATGGTGAGGATTGTTGTAAATATTTTTGGCATATCGAATACACCACAGGAACCTTGCCAGCTCTGTGCAGGTGAGATACTCTCAGTAGCTTGCTGGGCTCTCCGAGAGGGGCGGAAGAATCGAAACTGGGTTGGCTGCTTGCAAGGCAAACACCCTACCCGCTGTGCAATCTCTCCAGCCCGCCCTATTTGCATACAGAGGTTTTCATTTTTATACTAAGTCATATAACCAAAGTGGTTTAGCAAATATTTGAAAATAAAAAGAACTCAGTAAACATGTGACTCAGTCTGGCTTGGTGGAAGTGGTGGAGAGAAGAGGAGAAAATTTATTGTAGCAGAGTGTCCCAAAATTAGCAGCTAGAGATATTCATTAAGACTCTGTTCTTGAATACAGAAACATATGTTCATTTAAGGTTAGTTGGCTGGAGGTCAAAAGACCTTTAACTAAAATTGTTATTTAAAAAATTGCAATTAGTCTCATCAGCCTGCAAAGTGGCAATATCTTGAAACCAAGGAAAACATTTTCGTGCTACTTATATTTATGCTGTACTGCTTATAAGAAGCAAAACATTATACTGGAAATAAAATAGGGTTGATTCTGGTTTGAGCAAGTGTTATTGTCATTTACAATAGCAATAAAAACATAATAAAAACATAGCAATAGGTATTTAAAAACAAAAACATTATTCTCTAAATTTCAAAAGTGGGATAATTAAAAACATTGGTTTAAGAAAAAACCCAGTTTGAGTTTACTTATAAAAACTATAAGGTAAATACAAAGGGGTAAAATAAAAGAAATAGCATGAATCTTTGTTCAGGAAACTAATTTCACATTTTGAAATCTCTCTAAACGTTGTTCCACAGACATAAACTTCCATTAAAATTATTAGTTATTTTAATATTCCACAAATGAGTACATTCATTCTATATCTCTCCTTCTCTTTCTGTTGGAGGACTTGCTCGGGATGGGAGATGGGTGTTGAAAGTAGAAAAAATACGAAACTTGGTGTCCTCTATGTATTGTAAACCACAATACCCCAAATTAGAGAGAGAATTAGAGGGAAACTGTCTGCCATAGAGGGAGGGGTAGAGGTAGAAGGGGGGTTGGGGAGGGATACTGAGGACAAAGGTGGTGGAAAATGTACACGGTGGAGGGATGGGTGTTGGATCGTTATATTGCTGAAACTCAAACATGAGAGCCTTTGTAACTGTGGCTCACAGTGATTCAATAAAAATTTTTAAAAAATACTAGCTATAGCAAATACATAAACTGAGAGTGGAAGCTAGAGAAAGGTTGGGAAATTAGCACTGATTATTTTCTAGAAAATGAAGCTTTTCATTTGCAAAGATACTGCATACTGTCCATCAGATGAACAACCTTTTTTTCTGGGGTCCTCAGAAGTACAGCCAAGACCTTCCATGAGTTCCAGCCTGTGAGTCCATTCCAGTTCTCTTGCAGCTTTGCCTACACAGTTTGCAGACCTGCAACTGGGTCTGATCTTCTTTCCACGTGCTTCAAATTCTTCTTCCATCTCTAATACATTAGCATTCCCCAACATGTCTTTGGTACATTAATTATTACTTTACTTCCCCTTGTCAGGAAAAACAATGATGAAATATTCAAGAGAAACTTACTGGACACCAGAGACATAGGGCAGGGATAAAGTTGGTTGGCTTGCTCCTTGTCTCCTTGTCTATCATGTTGGAGTCACCGCCCCCCCCAACCATACCCAATCCCCTGCCCCCACCTCCACCCACACTCTCAGCATTGTCAGTAGTGATATCTGAGCACAGAACCAGGAGTAAGTCCTGAGGACCACAGGGTCTGGCCCCAGTCGAGAAAAAAACAAAACAAAACTTAAATCATGAGCAAAGGAAGGAATTGAATGCTTAGAGTTTTAACATCCAAATCTTTAGTTTTTCTGAAACCTTTTATATCGCAATGTTTGATGTTACTATTACGTTGAAAACCACTGGCTCTTCTCAGTTTATTTACTTAAACAAGTGACATTATCCTTTTAACTCAAAGCAAGGCACCAAATCCCATTTTATTTGAATAGATATTCCAGTAAACATAATTATATAGAGACTAGTTAAATTGGGTGCAAAACAATTCAGGAGCAAATTACAACCCTAAAAGGATTCTTCCCCTTACTATAAATACATAATCATTATTCTACTTTTCTTTCAAGTTGATTGACTCTCCAGGGGTTAGTGAGAGAAATTTACATATTTGTCTTTTATGTTAATCTTTGAAGGTAAACTCTAGGAAGACTATTAGAAAATGAAAAAAAAATCCCTGATTAATTGTTTCTGATGTTGAACAATTAGCAGAAACCAATCATTTGCATTTTAATAACATTGTAACCATCTGTTAAATGAATGCATTAATCTTGATTAGTTTGGTTCCAGACACTTGCAGTTGTAGTTTACTGATGTGTACATTGATAAGGAGATTTTTAAAGTCATGTATGGCTTTAATTTCCACAGTGAAAAGTAACTGAAGAGAATAATGTAAGCTTAACTAATGTGCTGATGGAGCATAGAATAAGAAAACCAGAAAATGTTGTTGAAGAAAGAAGAAACTTGAATACAATTCAATTAATTTAAGCTAGAAAAAGAAATTATTTTATCTTTCTTATCTTATACTTTCTATAAAATCTTATGCTGGTTTGCCAAATGCTAATGCTTCTCTCTCTCTCTCTCTCTCTCTCTCTCTCTCTCTCCCTCTCTCTCTCTCTCTCTCTCTCTCACACACACACACACACACCCTCTCTCTCTCAACCAAAACACTGCCAACACTATTTTTAGGGGAAAAAAACCATTACATTATCTTACTAGAGAATTACTCTACTAGATAATTAAAATGAAAATTAAAGAAGTCTCTTTTAAAAAATTACATCACATAGATTGCATTCTTTCCCGACACTCCCTTTGTAGGTATGCTTTTACTACATTTTCCATTTTACTTTTCAGTTCTAGTACTGAGTTTCCAATGACCTCTGAACCATATATGCTCACTAAATATATGCAATCTAATCCTGCACAATGCCTTTTAGAAAATTTTAAATGAGGATACTTAAAGATATACCCTCATTTCTTTTTCTAACAAGACCATAAAAATAATTAAAATGTACACATCTAATAAACCCTGTATATAGCTGTGAAGAAGGGCCAGAGTGAGAGCACAAAGGAGAGGTCTTACCTTACACACAGTTGACTTGGGTTCAATACCTGGTACCCCATATGGTCACCATAACTCCTCAGGAGTGATTTCTGAGCTCAGAGACAGGTGTAAGCTCTGAGCACTAAATATAAGGATTTTTTTCTTTGTCCTTACTTCATATTAAAAATATTACTTAAGATATTAGTTATTATATTAAGAGAAGATCACATTAATATAAAAAATGAGGAAGAGAAGCACTCTACAGCTATCATTGTTTTCTATGTAGAAAAATCTAGAAACTCTACAAAGTAAATACCAGAAATAATAGCAGAAATTGTCAACATCAATTGATCCCAGTTTAACATATGCCAAGTAATAGTCAGATCTCTTGTAGGCAAACTGTTCTTAGAGGGTGGGGCTATCCCTGGCTCTTTGCTTTGAAGAAAGATCTGATAGTTCCAGGGATCTCAGGCAGTGTTGGCTATTGAACCAAGGTTGGCCAATATGGTGACATCTCCAGAAAGTGCCTTATATCGATACACTTAACAAATTACTTTTTGTAAAGACACCAACCCAATGAATCAGGGAAACACTTTTCAACACATGATATGGAAACAAGAGGCTCTTCCTCTAGGCTCTTGTTTCGTATGTTGCCGTCTCAGTTTGATTCCCCAATGCCTTGTTTGGTGCCCTGGGCGTCACTAGTATCCACACGGTAGAGGAGTCAGGAGTGGCCCCTGTGCACTGCTGATTGTGGCTCTACCAAAGAAATGACAAGTTAAAGAAATTAATGATATAAGGTTTCAAAATGGTCAAAGAGGGGCTGGAGCGATAGCACAGCGGGTAGGGCGTTTGCCTTGCAGGCGGCTGACCCGGGTTCGAATCCCAGCATCCCATATGGTCCCCTGAGCACAGCCAGGGGTAATTCCTGAGTGCAGAGCCAGGAGTAACCCCTGTGCTTCACCAGGTGTGACCCAAAAAGCAAAAAAAATGGTCAAAGAATTTTTAACAAAAACCTGGAAACAGTGACCTTAAGCTAAGAAAACATAATTTGAATTCATCAGTCAAACGATTTTACCCCTCTAAGTGCATCGTTAAACAACTATTTAAAGCAAAACTAAACAAAACAAATTCTTTGGGGGGCTGGAGTGATAGCACAGCGGGTAGGGCATTTGCCTTGCATACAGCCAACCCGGGTTCAATTCCCAGTATTTCATATGGTCCCCTGAGCACTGCCAGGAGTAATTCCTGAGTGCAGAGCCAGGATTAACCACTGTGCATTACCAGGTGTGACCCAAAAAGAAAAAAAAACTATTTGATGATCACATACTTGGAGAAAATATTCAATAAATCCCTTTGTAAGACTTCCTCTTTTACAAATGAAGAACTTTGCAAATTAATTAGAGAGGAAGCAAACTCTCTGTCCATCTCTCTGTCTCTGTCTCTGTCTCTGTCTCTGTCTCTCTCTCTCTTACACACACACACACAAAGGTATGAACAGGCACTACATTTTAAGGTTTGTATTAACATAAAAAATGACAGAAAAAAATGCTTAACATTGTATGTTCATTTCCTATCCTTAAAGGAATTTAAAGTCAAAATTTGATATCACATGTTGCATAAAATATTGAAAATGGAAACAGCAGCATTGAATCAAATATAGCTGAAGATGTCCAAGATCTGAAATGATTAAACTTGTTAATTGGACTGTAAGTAGATTATATAAAAGGAAAATACCTAAAAGCATCTTGCAACAACAAATATATCCCCCTTTATAACAATTCTATCATTATAAATTATCACAGAAATGAAAATGTCTTACACAGTTGGAAGCAACTTTAAGTTCCATCAATAAAGACAATGAATATATATCTATATCTTTGGATATAGCCATATTAATGACTTCTTGGAATTGTGTGAGTGAATTGACTAGAAATAAATAAGGGCGAATTTTAGGGGAGAACTACATTTGTATAATTACAAACACCAGCTATGCAATTGACAAATCCCTGGGTATAAATACTTTTGATTTTTCAATTTCATTTATGTACAGTTTAAATACAAAGTCATGAAGAATGCAAAGAAATATTGATTTTAGGTTAATTCACATGCTGACAATTCTAGGGAGAGGATAATTATCTTTGGATCACTTAGAATTAAATTTAGGTAAAAATTATTGATGTCTAAATAGTTAAAATGATTTAAACAAGCAAATTATTTCTTCACAAAATTAGGTGTCATACCGAAATTTGCTATAATTTCATTTTGAATTTATTTGATTTAAAAATTATTGTAATATGGTATTAGAAAGACTGTTATACACTGCACATGTAAGCAATACTTGCTTTTTAAACTTATGATACACAGAGATCTTATTCTTATTTATGTTACGACAGTTTAAAGAACATACATCCTCAACAGTAAGACTTGAGTTTCAGTCGCCACAGTATATAAGCCAAGTGAGATCAGAAAGCACAAACTTCACTCTATGTTTTTAGTTCACAATTCACCGTGTAAATAACATGTGCATCATGATCAATGATCAGTTTTGTCTCTTAGTGGTTGTTTCATCATATAAAATGGACCTTAACAAATTCCATTTTATTTTTATAGATAAAACAAAGTGTGCAAAGTATATTTTTTCCTTCTGTTTCAGGTGACTAAACACTTATGATGTCTTAGCAAATGAAAGAATAAAATATCAAAATAAAATTTTCCAACAAAGATGAAAGTATAGAAAACAAAGAAAAGATGATTTGGGATCACTGTATCACTGTCATCCTGTTGTTCATCAATTTGCTCAAGCGGGCACCAGAAGCATCTCAATTCATCCCTGCTCTGTTTTAGCAGCCTCTCCATACTAGTCTTTCCCAATAATCGGAGGCTCTTTCAGGGTAACGGGAAGGAGACCTGTTATTGTTACTGTATTTGGCATATCAAATACACCATGGGGAGCTTGCCAGGCTCTTCCATGTGGGCAGGATACTCTGAGTATCTTGCTGGGCTCTCCGAGAGGGAATGATTTGGGATATATAATTCAAATAGAATATAAATGGATTTGTCAGTAAAAGTAGATGAGCATGGGACCATGGGTTTTGAAATGTTTGAGAAATTCTAAACATACAATCAATAGAAGATAAAATATTGGATTTTTTGTTTGTTTCTTTCATTTTAGTTTTTAATTCATACTAACATGATCAGGGTCTATTCCATCAAAATCAATTCACTTTTTAAGTATTCTTTTGATGTGGACAAGAGGATCTATTAAGCAAATATCTTGGTGGTTTAGTGTAAATAGAGTTGATATAGAAGTTAAAAAGAAGAATATCATTTTACCTATCAAGATAAATAAATATATTAAGGAAGATTACAGTTTACCCTGGAAAAGATGTTCTTTCGCGTCACCTCTGTCTGTATGATAATGTCACATGCATGGGAGTATGTTTTGTGTTATTTAATGTGCAACTGCATGCATTGTTTTTACTTCTTCATCCAGAAGAGAAATCCCTACCAAATGATTTTTGTCTATTTTTTGAAAGCCAAACTGGGACCATCTTAAACTTATGCAATATTGGAAGAGTTCTATTTGAATATTCCATTTGAAGCTGTGACATAATTGCAAACATAGAGCAGGACAGAGAATCCATAAGAACTTATTGAGATTGTTTTCTTAAAAAAATACAATAAACAATTTTCTCCTCCTTTGTTTCTGTCTCTCTTAGAGAGCCCAGCAAGCTACTGAGTGTATTCCACCCACATGGCAGAGCCTGGCAAGCTACCCATGGCATACTCAATATGGCAAAAACAGTAACTATGACGGTCCTCATTCCCCTGATTCTGAAAGACCCCCAACACATCATCCGGCTATACTAGCATGCAACAGGGACAAATGGAGATGTGAATGGTGCCCACTCGAGCAAATCAATGAACAATGAGATGACAGTGATACAGTGATGTTATAGTAACCCATTGTGTATGTATATCCTATACAACATTTGGACAATCATGGTCCCAGAGGAAAAAAGGTTTCAGTTTCTTAAAATAGTCATCCACTATAATGTTTTATATTTACTATGTTGTCACTAACCTTCAGGAGAGGAACTATCAAACTTTTTTGCTCTTCATTTTAACATTCTCTCCTTCCACTTCCTTATAATAATATGAAGAATAGGGATTAGTCACTGAGTTTCTGCTATGATGAGGGCAATCAAGGAGGCATTATGGAAATAGCTATATCAGATATAAAATGTGATGCTGGGCTCTCTAAGAAACTCGTTAGGAAAGCACTCTTGGAAGTCAACCTGCTAAAGTTACGTAGGATGGAAGGCTTAAAAATACCTTGGGAAAGATTTAGTCTACCAAAATTCCTACCTGTATGTATGCTATCAATCTTACAGAAAGAACTGGTGTTCTGCCTATCAAAACCGGGGTTCTGAAAACAGGCATAATAATAAGAAATTTGAATTATTCATTACACTCATTTTGTTTATCAATTCGAATTGATATTTACATTTTCAATTTAAAAACTAACCTGAAATGTTTACTAAGTGCATTTAGTTTTGTTACATAGCTTTTGTGGGCTGGAGCAATATCACAGCAGGTAGGGCATTTGCCTTGTATGCATCCAACCTGGGTTTGATTTCTCCATCCCTCTCGGAGACCCCAGAAAACTATTGAGAGTATCCTGCCTGCACAGCAGATCCTGGTAAGCTACCCATGGCATATCCAATATGCCAAAAATAGTAACAAGTCGCACAATGGAGATGTTACTGGTGCCCGCTCCAGCAAATCAATGAGCAAAGGGATGACAGTGATGACAGTGGTGACATAGCTTTTCTAGAAAAGTAGAATATGAACCCAAACAAAACACACTGCAATCAAGTGAGTGAAAATATTTCACCCTCAGATTTTTCTCATGCTCCCTCTGGATGCATCATTCTAGTTACTCTGTGCTTTCCTCACCCTTTATAAATCACTAGTTCCTATTGTCATTGATTAGTTTGTATTTTTAAAATTTATGTAAATTTAGTCCTAGAATGTTTGTTTTTTTGTCTTTTTTCTCACACTCAATCTAATTATAACAAAATTCACCCATGTTGCAATGGGTAACAACATATTATTTTTTTGTTGAAAAGAAGTATTCTATTGTATTGTATGTTCTTTTGCTTAATCAAATTCAAATGCTTCCACTTTTCAGATATCACAAATAAAACTAATATGAATATTCAAGTATAAGTCCTTGCATGAATACATGGAAAATATCTCCCAAGACAATAAGCCAGGAACCTTGTGGGATCTATCTTGTTTGAATTACTTCTCTCAAATAATTATAGTCTTTTCTTGTATATATCTTGGAATGCATCTGCGTATTTTCTTTTTACTGCTTCAACAAATATATTTTATGCTATCTATATGCATGTGTCAATAAAGAGGAAGGGCCTTTTCTGAAAACATTAGTGTGATTCATTGAGATGCTCCTTTTATTTTTTATCATAAACTGTAGTGAATTTATTGCCTATCACAGAAACTACAGTAATCGAGTTTTCCAGGGTGTGTGATTCAGAAACAGTGTGTTGCTCTCAGCCTGAATCTGTTGAGAGTGTTTTCTTCTGTGACTCACTAAAAGCTGACAATCTGCTATGTCACTCAGTAATTGGGTTGGAGCAATATTCCCACGCATGTAATAAGTTACAGTCACAATTTGAGGAGATCTATCAATCAATTTCCTACTAAAGAAATACTCAAGATGTAAAGCTGCAACTTATTTTGAATGGCTTTGCTGTATTCCCTTTACACCGAACTTTTAAAACTTCATGGATCTTTTCTAGCATAGTTTTAAGACTTATCTTTCACTCTAGGGAGCACATGTGTCTACTAAGAACCTTTAATATGTATATTGAACATTTTATCCAAATAGCACACTATGATATATGTTGCTAGCCACTGTAAAATAACCATATAACATGTCGTTCAGTTTCTTTTGGACTAAAATTATTTGAAGCTTGAATTAACATCGTTTTGAGGCAATAGCAAAATGGATGCTGTGTTTTACCTGCTTTAGATTTTTCCTTCTATTTGTTAGGATAGAGACAAAATGTTTAGAACAACAGTGGCTGGCAGAAGACCTTCATTTAGAACCTCAACTTGGTTCAACTTGCACATGAGCATGTCATTTGTAGTAGACAAATACAATGACACCCTCAAGATGGTCAGAACTTCTAATTCTATGTTAGATAGGGTGATAAAAAAAATTAAGATGGTAGCTGCTATTAGACTTCCAAATATCTGATCTGGACATAGGGGAATTGTTTTGATATTTTTGTGTTTATAATTTAATTATAAAGATCATTAGAAATAATATAGAGAAGCAGAGGAGCAGGGGTTCTTGCCTTGCACGCAGCCAACCCAGTTGGAATCCCTGGTACTGCATATAGTCTCACAAACACCATCAGGGATGACTCCTGAGCACAGAGCCAGGGATAAGCCCTTAACACTATGAAGCATGGCTCCAAAACAACATTAAAATATAATAAAGCAGAAAAGCAGAGTTACATCAGGAGACTGGTAATTGTTGTAGAAGCAAGCCCAGAGAAACAAGATTCAAACATGTGTGCTTGCTTTTAAAGATGAAAGAATGGGAGCAAGGAAATGCAAAAAAATGGTATATTTTTATAACTTTCCGAGAGGAAGTGACCTTAAGAATAACCTCGGTTTTATATCAGTGAGACCCATTTCAGACTTTGGACTTCTAATTTTAACATGCCAATAAATTTGTTTTTTTGTTTTGAGCCACTGAGTTTACAGTAACAAAAATATGTTTGTAACACTTTCTTGCAGCAGAAATAGGACAGTAATACAACAATGGAATAGAGGATGATAATGACATTTTATTTCCTACATAGTTATACCAACTTTGAATCATTTTCTACAGGCTTCAGAAGTACCTAAGTACTTGGATTCATCATATTTACTGACACTATTACAAAGGTTATATTTCCCTTTATGAAGGGCACATTTGGATTATTATATTCACACAGTGAGATATTACAGGACCTTTCTTTCAGGAAATTGGACAATGCTTTAGTTAGTAGACTTGGAATCTAAAAACTGCTTTAATAAAATATAAGATGGACTATTATATGTAGTTCTGTTTATATATATATAAGCCATAATTGCATATACATATATCCGATTTTATTTGTATGTTAATACAATTAATATAAGCTGGACTATGCATAGTCCAATTTGTAAATGTATATGCACATATAGCAGCTGTTTTAATTGAATAAGCTTCATCTAACTATTTGATGAATTAGTTAGATGAAAAACCTCCTGTTCTCTTAAATATAGAATATTAACTTTGTAACTGTGTAACTTTGTTCAAACTCAGTACATCAAGATCCTCTGCAAGCTGTATTATAGAACCACCACCAGGATCTCACCATTCTACAAGGAAGTGATTATTGACATATTCGGCAGGGTGATACCATTTCACCGAAATTCTTCAGTGCCACCCTCGAGAATGTCATGCTACACCTGGAGTGGGAAGGAATGGGAGTGAAGATAGACGGTTGGCAACTACACCACCTCTGCTTCACTGATGACATCATTCTCATAACACCAAACATTAGCCAAGTGGCACAAATGCTGGCCGACTTCTACCGTGAGTGTGGAATGGTCGGACTGCAGCTCAATTTCACTGAAACAGTGCTCATGAAAAACAAACTACTCCCTGACCTTCCATTTGCTCTCAATGGAACGAACATCTCTGATTGCAGCAGCTATGTGTACCAGGGTCGAGAATTCAACAAGAGGAACGACGTGGCGCCAGAACTGTGCAGGAGGAAGAGAGCAGCGTGGAACGCTTTAGAGAGTATCTTAAAAGTGGTTAAGAGGACAAAGAACCTTCGGCTCTGGGCACCTTTTTTTTTTTTAAGTACACTTTAGGTTTTATTTTTTTTTATTATTTTTTTTTAAATTTTATTGAATCACCATGTGGAGGGTTACATAGTTCTCAGGATTATGTCAGTTATACAATACTCAAACACCCTTCCCTTCACCAGTGCCCATCTTCCATCACCAACCCCCCCAGTATACCTGCCGCCCCCTCCCACCTCCCTAGTTCCCACCCTTGTAAGTGATAAGTTTCACTTCGTTTACGCCTTATCTCGATTACATTCCATGTTTCAACACACAACTCACTACCGTTGTTGGGGTTTTCCCCAAAAAAGAAAAAGACAGTCCTATTGCCAAGGAGGCATTTGATAGTTCCCCACTGCTAAGAATATAGAGATATTAAGTCCCGCTGATTGTTACATAACTTTTCTTTTTCCCCCTTGCCCCGCGCCACCGAGTTCCCGCCTGTTTAGTAATCGCCACACTGCCTGACAAGGGAAAAAAAACCGAAAACTGAAAAGGATGGTTATTTCCCGTCATCAGCAGGCGTGGGGCTCTGGCTTAGTTGATAGACTAGTAGAGTGTCTGCAAGCAGTTTCTGGAACCGAAGGTCTTGCGCTGGCATCGGCTCCGGCTCGAGATTCCACCAGCGTCCCACTGTTCCATGTACATAATTTTCCCCCTTATATCCCATTCCCACGCCACCAGGTCTGTTTGCTTAATGGACATCACACTATAGTTGACTCCACGCTGCGTTTCTTCCCGAGAAAGAAGAAAGTTTCTTCTCAGCCGGCGTGGGGATTTAGCTTAGTTCAGTCTAGAGAGATGGCTACCACTTTGATTGCCTTCAATATTTCAGCAAAAGACTTACTATTCTTGTTGGGATCTCCCACAAAAGTCCGACCCATAAAAATGGAACCATTACATATTGCTGATGCTAAGATGACATTAGGTTTTGGGTTTCTGTATAAAGTCCAGGGAAAGTACAACCAGAAATAACATCACTACAAACTTTTACCCTTTTATGGTGCTCATAAGATGGAGAAACCTAGAGAGAGGCTCGGCGTCTCCATTTTGCGCTCAGCAAGCCGCGGCCCCTGCGCTGTGCTCAGGAGGAAGGAGTTGAGAGAGAGAGGTTAAAAGAATTGGGGGATGCCCGGTTCCCACTGTTTCAGCCCGCCGTGGGGTCTCCGATCGCGTGCCGGAATTAGTTCAGTGGGCTGCTTGGAGTCCAAGGGCGCTTCCTTGGGCTCTTCCATCATGCTCTCTCCGCGGCAGGGTCCAAAGGGCTGGGCACATTTTTTTGATTCCACCGTTCTTCCTGCACTAACTTACACCTCAGAGACCTGGGCCCTATGCAAACAGGACGAGAACACTATTCCAGTATCCCAAAGAGGAAAGGAAAGAGCTATGCTAGGAGTATCAGGTTTCACTCAAGTGAGAGAAGGAATCCAGAGTTCTGACCTCCATCGATGATCAAGAATCAGGGATACTGTCTTGTTTGCCAAGGTGTCAAAAATCAGATGGGCCGAACATGTGATTCGATTCAGAGATGACTGCTGGACTAGAGGAGCTGTTACTGACTAGATTCCATGTCAAAAGACTGCGTGGCCACCCACCTACGATACGGCTAGACTTCTTCGTCAAAACCCTGAATGAGTGGTTTGAGGCTCTTCCTGTTCCTGGATCAAGCAGATGCCATTGGGCTACACTAGCATGCGACAAGGACAAATGGAGACTTTACTGGCGCCTGCTCTAGTAAATTAAAGATCAACAGGATGACAAGTGACAAGTGAAGTGATGCAACGTTGTTAAAAAACTATCATTCTTACCTTTGGATTTAAATATTTTTTACCTATCCTCAAAATTCTTTGCCTGTGAGTCAACCCCTGGATACTAATCAACTGCTTCTAATTATAAGAAAAAAAGTGCTTATTTAACATATGATGAATAATCATCTCCTGACCTCTATGACTTCAAAGATCTGGTATATCACTGCTAAGAGAAAACTCAGCACAAAGAATTTCATTCCTTTTGCCCTGATGCAGTTCCAATAGTGAACTTGTGAGTGACACTGCTAGCCCTGTTATTTGTGTTTTACTAGTCATCAAGGTAAATGTGCTGTCCTTCAAGCCTGACCCCAAAGTATATTTTGGTAAACAATTCCTTAACCCAATGTCACGAGGTATCGTTAAACCCTTCCCTCATTCACCTGCCCAATCTTTTTATCCATTTCTTTTTCACTTCCTGTGGATCATCATTTCTCCAAACTTTCAACTGCTATGTTCTGCCACATTTGAGCAGGCTTCTGAAATTTTGACATAATATTAAGTTCTGTGTTGTGGAAATTATTGTAATGCTCTTAAATTCTACTCTGTATAATTTTATATTTTGTATGTATAGAGAAAAATTTAACAGCCCTTGTTCCTAACACTTGAGAATTCATTTCCATGCAATGTCTGTTATGTTTATTGCATATCAATATTAGTCGGAGAAAAAATTGTCATCTAAAAATAAGTCTTTGGCAAAAACTTAATTTGATAGGAACAACCTTGACAGCAGTACAAAGATCACTTTTGAAGAAATGATCAGATATACATGGCTCTGAAGGGTTCCTTGTGGAGAGACATAATCAATGGCGAATGTAAGACTTTGACTTTATGTCCTTGATTTTTGTGCCTCTGTGAAAACTTCCCTAACTGACCTTTCTTTTTTCTTTCGTGAAATCCACTTGCTGTATCCAAACCATTTAAAGATGATGATTAAGATCACACGGTGAGTTTTGTTATTTTCTATTTCTTTCAGTGTCTATTTTGCAATATGCCAGGGAATCAAAAGAAAGAGAAACGTTTCAAGAAATGTGGATTCCTTCGAATCGACAAGAGAAGAAAGTTGAGCTTTAATGTCTCATGCTGCAAAGTGTTTGCAAGGAAATCCTTAAGAAGGGGGAAAGTGCCACATTTTCCTCTGCAAATGCGGTCTTAGAGAATTTTTAGCCAGAGCTTCCCCCACTTTGGAATTTCTATGTAGGTCAAGTATGTTGCTAGAATATTGTCCAGGGAGGAGCTATAATTTTTTCAGTGTTGTCTTCATGTTCTTATCACAGCCCTTGTTTCCACCTTAGAATTTCCTCTCTGGGAGTCCAACAGATGCTCTTGGTTTCAGATTCTGCATCTCAAATGGTACCAAGTCTTCTTAAATGGATTTCTGCACCTCTGAGGTCTTTAGGCCTTTGCTTTGGTTTGGTGAGTTGACACCATGTCTTTCCCCCCTCCTCTACACCGTCAGTGCTTCCTGTCTGCCTGCATGGATGCTGGGATGCAGAACAGTATCTTCTCAGCTCTCTGCTCTTTTAGCCTGCACCCGAACCTAGTCTGCACCTTTTGTTCTACTTTGAAGTAACAGAGCAATTTTTTCCCCTTATTTTTGGGGCTACACTCAGCAGTACTCAGGACTGACACTTGGTTCTGCCCTCTGGGAACATCCCCACATGTTCAGGGGACCACATGAGGTGGTCCTGTTTGGGGACATGAAAGGGAAGTTTTTTCAACAAAGCCCCTGTCTTTCTTTTTTTGCTTTCACATTGGACTCATCACTCAGTCTTCCCAATTCTTCCATTCCTATTTTCCTACTGTAAGCTTTACTAAAGTAAATTCTTTGCCAAAGCTATGTAATTCTTTAGTTCTTAAAATTAACACTCCATACAAACACCTGAGATACCCATCAGATAATCATTTCTACTTTTATTAATACAATTTCCCAATACTGAAAATTTTAACACTTGTCCCACTATAGTGAGGTTGGGCATCGGGGTGCTGTGTCCTCCAAACGTGACTAGATAGATTACAGTTGCCAGTTGGCACACAGACTCTTCAGTTCCAATGACAGACTTTCACTTTCTCTTTCGAGGAACACACCTGCTTCAACATCTCTTAGTTTTGGTTCCTAAAGTTTTTGATGTATCTATTTCTTTATATAGTCAAATAATCTGATACTTTCTGTTGTCTGCACTGATACTTGTAAAGATGAGATGCATTGGCGTATGCTCTGTGACTGAATAAGAAGTTTAACTGTGATGCAATTATACTGTAATCTGGAACCTAAATTATGGCTTCCTAATCTGTCTCTTAAAGGTGTCACATTGATCTGCACCTATATGTTCATTGCAGCACTGTTTACAATAGTCAGAATCTGGAAAAAACCCGAGTGCCCGAGAACAGATGACTGGTTAAAGAAACTTTGGTACATCTACACAATGGAATACTATGCAGCTGTTAGAAAAGATGAAGTCATCAACTTTGCACATAGGTGGATCAACATGGAAAGTATCATGTTAAGTGAAGAGAGAAGGACAGACATAGAAAAATTGCACTCATCTGTGGAGTATAAAGTAACAGAATGGGAGACTAACACCCAAGAATAGTAGAGATAAGTACTAAGAGGAGTACTCCACAGCTTGGAAGTTAACCTCACATGCTAGGTGAATAAACAGCTCTGATAGAGAAGGGATCACCAAGCAAAGGGTGCTAGGCGACCCACTAGGGATGGGAGATATGGGCTGAAAATAGACTATAGACTGAACATGATGCCTACTTAATACCTCTGTAGCAAACCACAACACCCAAAAAGAGAGAGCGAGCAAATGGGAATGCCCTGCCACAGAGGCAGGTTGGGGTGAAGGGGACAGGGTGGGGTGGTGGGAGGGATCTTGGTACCATTTGTGGTGGAAAATGGGCTGGTGGAGGGATGGGAACTCGATCATTGTATGACTGAAACGTAAGCATGAAAGCCTATAAATTTAACTTTGTCTCATGGTGATTCACTAATAAAAAATAAATTAAAAAATAATAAAATAATAAAATAAAATAAAATAAAAAATAATAAACATTAAAAAATAAAATAAATAAATAATAAATTAAATAAAATTAAAAAGAGATGTCACATTGTGAACATGTGGATATCACATGTTGAGGAAACTTTGGTACATCTATACAATGGAATACTATGCAGCTGTTAGAAAAAAGGAGGTCAAGAATTTTGTAGTTAAGTGGATGGGCATGAAAAGTTTCATGCTGAGTGAAATGAGTCAGAAAGAGAGAGACAGACATAGAAAGATTGCACTCATCTATGGTATATAGAATAACAGAGTGGGAGACTAACACCCAAGAACTGTAGAAATAAGTACCAGGAGGTTGACTCCATGGCTTCGAGGCTGGCCTCACGTTCTGGGGAAAGGTCAACTCAGAGAAGTGATCACCAACTACATTATAGTCGAAGGCCATGTGGGGGAAGGGAGTTGCGGGCTGAATGAGGGCTAGAGACTGAGCACAGCGGCCACTCAACACCTTTATTGCAAACCACAACAGCTAATTAGAGAGAGAGAACAGAAGGGAATGCCTTGCCACAGTGGCAGGGTGGGTTGGGGGGGAGATGGGATTGGGGAGGGTGGGAGGGACGCTGGGTTTACGGGTGGTGGAGAATGGGCACTGGTGAAGGGATGGGTTCCCGAACTTTGTATGAGGGAAGTATAAGCACAAAAGTGTATAAATCTGTAACTGTACCCTCACGGTGATTCTCTAATTAAAAATAAATAAATTAAAAAAAATAATAATAAACATTAAAAAATAAAATAAATAAATAATAAATTAAATAAAATTAAAAAGAGATGTCACATTGTGAACATGTGGATATCACTTCCTGCTCTCTTGGAAATCCACCATCACTGTGAGCTATCCTGGAGGAGGTCTTGGAACAGAAGGTGAAAGGACACTTCTGCTGCGTGTGAGAATAAAAGCAACAATTGAGGCTCTGGCATCATTAGCCACCCAGCCTTGCTAGCCAGACCATGAGCATCTCCATTGTCAAAAGAGAGAACTGGAATGTTCCCACAGCACAGATCACGTGCATAAATAATACCCTCCCTTTTCTCCATTACAGATGGAAACCATTGTCAATTTGCTGTGTCATTCTGGTTTTGAGAGTGGTGATCAATACTGAACAATAATTCCCTATCTGCTAAGTACAGTTGAACTTCATTAAGAATTCTATGTAGTCTGGTCTCATTTTAAATTCTTAGTCGTATAGTTTGATATTTCTCTTATCATAAACATTTTTCTCCAGCCAACTGCTACCCCAGTTTAGCTATCATTTTCTATTTCTACTGCAGTTCTCTCTCTAGAGCAAATTTATTTCCTATATTTATCTATGTCTCACACATCAAACTATAGTTTACAGCAGAAACATTGACAATGAATCTTATTTCTGACAATACAAATATGAATTATTAAGTCACTCAAGTGATCAATTACGCATAATAAAACAAACCAAAGAGGCACAATATTTTTGAAAGAAAAACAATTGATCCTAATTAACAGGGAGATGTAGCATATTTTAGTGACTCTTTCTAATATAAAGGATAACAATAAGTGGATTAAATAGTTAAAAATAATGTCTTTTCTAACACCCAAGAACTGTAGAAATAAGTACCAGGAGGTTGACTCCATGGCTTCGAGGCTGGCCTCACGTTCCGGGGAAAGGTCAACTCAGAGAAGCGATCACTAACTACACTGTAGTCGAAGGCCATGTGGGGGAAGGGAGTTGCGGGCTGAATGAGGGCTAGAGACTGAGCACAGCGGCCACTCAACACCTTTATTGCAAACTACAACAGCTAATTAGAGAGAGAAAACAGAAGGGAATGCCTTGCCACAGTGGCAGGGTGGGGTGGGGGGGAGATGGGATTGGGGAGGGTGGGAGGGACACTGGGTTTACGGGTGGTGGAGAATGGGCACTGGTGAAGGGATGGGTTCCAAACTTTGTATGAGGGAAGTATAAGCACAAAAGTGTATAAATCTGTAACTGTACCCTCACGGTGATTCTCTAATTAAAAATAAATAAATAAAAAAAAAATAGGAAACAAACAAAAAAAATAATGTCTTTTGATAACCTGTTAATTTCTCAAGCTCTATAAATAATAAGAGTTGCATGGACTTGGAATGTTAGGTTATTAGTAAAATTTGCAAGATGTCATTAATCACTCAATACAGTATTCTGGAGGTAGTATATAATATGACAGTATAAACTTCACTAAATATGTAATCGGAGTGAGTTGTGTATAGCAATGAGTAATAAAAGATCTGGGGAGCTGTATATAATAAAAACCATTCAAGTAACTTAGAAGTAATAAATAGATATAGAAGCCCATATTTCTAGAAGGAAGAACACAGAGATGTTTTGTGCATTGTTAGAATCCAGAGGAACGCTGACTCAGAATTCTCAGAATAGTTCAATTGATGCTTCTACACCATATGTGACACAGGAAAGCAGGAGGTAGAGATTTCTCTATGCAGCCAAATAATCTGATGCTTTTTTCTCCTATCTGTGCTAATACCTATAAAGAAGAGAAGTGCTTGCATGCAATTTGGGATTGAATAAGAAGTTTAACTGTGCTACAATTATATCACAGTTTATAGCAGATGTGTTACAAATGTAATATGCAACTGATACTATGGAACTCTGATCTATATCCCTTAGAGGTGTTGCTTTGAGAATAGTTGTCAATCCTTCCTGTTCCCATAAAAATTCATCATCAATATGGGATATCCGGGAGAGGGTTTTATTTTGCTCAGGAGAGATCCTATTGCCACAGACTCTGACGGGACATTGGAAATGTGGTCATGGAGATGTTACTTGAACTTGCTCACTTGAACTTCAGATATTCATATTGGCCACCATGAGTAAGAGTCATCAGAAGTCAGTTGGTCAAGTGACAAAACATGCAGAGCTGAAGACTCATTAATTTTATTATTATTATTATTATTATTATTTATTATTTTGCTTTTTGCATCACACCCTGGCTTTGCACTCAGGAATTCCTGGTTTTGCACTCAGGAATTACTCCTGGCAGTGCTCAGGGGATCATATGGGATGCTGGGAATCGAACCTGGGTCAGCCGGGTGCAAGGCAAATGCTCTACCTGCTGTGCTATTGGTCCAGCCCCAAGACTCATTTATTTTAAAGCAGTTTACAAAGAGAGTTTCGGCAGAGAGAAGCTAAACTAGAGTTGAGACATGTTGTATGAAAATCTGGTATATGTTCGTGTTCTGTATTATTAAAGTTGTCATCCAAGTGTTCTGATTTATTAATTCTGGCATGATACTGAATGTAAATTTAATAAATAAACTGTTTATACTCTTTATGAAACTTTATTGTTTACATTCTTCTTCAAGTCAGAATTACCTTAAAGTTGCAAAACAGACCTCTACTTTATTAATGATTTTCCATAAGATAAAGTTAGGACTTTATGATTTGTGAGCAGTTTATTTATTTTAGTATCTGTTCTCCTGTTGTAAAATAAAAATACCTACCTTGAATACATTTTATTCTTGATATTAGTTCCACTGTATAACTTACCACTAATTTGGAAAAACAATTTTTTTGACAATTTTAACATGAATTGTTTAACAGTTGCAAAGATTAATGTCCTTTATAAGGAACATTCCAACATATGCAAAATATAAGATTTTTATAAGTGCATCATAACTCTTATTTTATTAAAAACACAACTGTCTATGGAGAAACATTTTTATAGAATACATATTTATGGAGAAAATAATTCCACCCGCACATTCCTAAACTATCTGCTGCAGAATGCCTGAAAAATTCTGAAATAAATATTCTACTAGGGTAGTATTTTGCTCATAAGCAGTTTCCAATCATGCACAATCATCAAACATATTTTTTTGGGGGGGTTCACACCCGGCGATGCACAGGGCTTTGCGCTCAGGAATCACTCCTGGAGGTGCTCAGAGGACCCTATGGAATGCTGGGAATAGAACCCGGGTCAGCCACGTGCAAGGCAATCGCCCTTCCCCTCTGTGTTATTGCTCCAGCCCACAAACATATTTTTAAAGTGACACACTTTTACAAAGATTGAGGTATTTGAAAAAAAGTAATCTCATCTCATCGAGAATGCTTTCTTTTAATTTGAAACACCATCACTTACAGTATTGAGACTGATAGGGTTTGACACACACATTGTTCCAACTCTACACCCTCAACCTGACCATCTGCTTCCCTCCACCGTTATCTCAAGGTCCTCTCTCGGCTACCCCTGTATCCTCACCCTTGGTAATTTCAGTTCCGTAGACCAGTTCTCAGATTCCGTTGTCTTTAACCATGTTATTGTTATTCCAGCACTATATTTCTTTATATCCCACATATGAGAGAGGTCAGAGTGTCACTCTCCCTCTCCTTCTGACTACATCACTCAACACGGTGTCCACTAGTTCATCCACATAACAGTCATTTAAATGAGTTCATTTTTTCTCTCATAGCCGGAAATATTTCTTATGGTAAACAATATACAAAAGATGTTTCCAACTAAGGCTTTATTCATGTTTTTATTTTGATTAGTGGTCTCATTCTCAACTCCTTAGTGTAACTTCTAAAACCTTACTGCATCTAAGATTAACTGTATGTGTCATGGAATTAAACAAATGCATATTTCCTGTAAAATATAGATTCATTTCTTTTCTTTTCTTTTTTTTCTTTCTTTCATTTCATTTTATTTTATTTTATTTTTTTGCTTTTTGGGTCACATCTGGTGATGCTCAGGGGTTACTCCTGGCATTGCACTCAGGAATCACCCCTGGCGGTGCTCAGGGGACCATATAGGATGCTGGGAATTGAACCGAGGTTGGCCCCATGCAAGGCAAATACCCTACCCGCTGTGCTGTTGCTCCAGCCCCTAGATGCATTTTTTTGTTGGAAATAGTCAATAGTTCAGATTGCTAAAACAATCCTCCTCTGGCAGCACCCAGATGACTGGGAGTTGAGGCTGGCTGCTGGAGGGAGAGGGGAAGAGAGAGGGGCAGTCACTGGGAAATCAAAAGGGGAAACTATAAGGCAGAGGCTGCCTACTGCTTTTCCAGTGCAGGACATGTCTAGGGGGCTCCATCCTCACCCCTAGTTGTCCCCCTCCCAGTTGTGCCACGCAATGTCCCATATAGTCCTATCCAGTATGGCTATAAGCATGTGCAAATATATTCTAGGAATAAACGGCTGAAATGAATGTTCAATGTTACTGGGTAAACTGCTGAATCAATACATTCAAGTATCACTTGTATCACTTGTCATCCCGTTGATTTGTTCGAGTGGGCCACAGTAACGTCTTCATTTGTCCCTATTGCATGTTAGTGTAGCCCAATGGTATCTGCTCAATCCAGGAACAGAAAGAACCTCAAACTGTTCATTCAGGGTTTTGACAAAGAAGTCTGACCATCTCGTAGGTGGGCAGTCACATCATGCAGTCTTTTGATGTCCCGTGGAATCCAGTTGGTTACAGCTCTAGTCCAGTGGTCATCTCTGAATCGCATTATGTGTCTGGCCCACCTGAGTTTTGATGCCTTGGCAAATGATTCAGCATCCCTGATTCTAACATTCAAGTAAATGAAAGTAAAACTATCAGAATTCAAAACAAATATACGGACTTTGAAATTCAAAGGGAACAGAGTACAACCAGAAGTAGAGCTTCTATAGAGTTCTGTGTACTTTTAGTTGTCTTGAAATTCCCATAGCATACTAGCACTGATGATCTTGTACTTTATAAAACTGTAACAAAATTCGTAAAATTATGATTGAAAACTTCCTTTTGATAGCTTAATATTTTGTGCTAACGCAGAATCTACTGAACTTCAAAGAGAAAAAAATAGCACATAGATTCAATTTTATTGTTTTAAATATAAACATTTCTTTTACAATTTGTTCTATTTCAAGGTATGGTGATTATTATTCTCACAGTTTATACCTCTGAAAAACAGAAATTCTGAAAATAAAAATCAATTCTAAACAGTGAGAAATGCAGTATAAAAAGTGTGATTTGGCTTAGTGTTCAAATGTGCTTAAGAAAAACAATGCAGTATAATTTATAGCATTCAATATATTATCAAATGTAGTTTTCAATGGGAATATCATGATTGGCTATAGGATTTTTTTAAGTGAATCACCGTGAGAAACATTTACAGACTTATAAACTTTTGTGCTTACGTTTCAGTCATACAATAATCAAATACCCATCCCTCCACCATTGCCCATTCTCCACCACCAACGATCCCAGTTTCTCTCCCACCACACCTACCCCATCCCCCAACCCCACACTGTCTCTGTGGCAGGGCATTCTCTTTTACTCTCTCTCTCCTTTGGATGTTGTGGTTTGCAATATAGGTACAGAGTGGCCATCATGTTTGGTCTATAGTCTACTTTCTGCTTGCGTCTCCCATCCTGAGTGGAGCCTTCAAGCATCCTTTACTTGGTGGTTCCTTCTCTATCTCAGCTGCCTTTTCCCCCAGCATGTGAGGCCAGCTTCCAAGCTGTGGAGCAATACTCTTAGTACACATCTGTACTATGGTTGGGTGTAAGTCTCAAATTCTGTTACTTTATATTCCACAAATGAGTGCAATCTTTCTATGTCTGTCCCTCTCTTCCTGACTCACTTCACATAGCATGATACTCTCCATGTTGATCCACTTATATGCAAATTTTATGACTTCATCCTTTCTAACAGCTGAAAGGTATTCCATTGTGTAGATGTACCGAAGTTTCTTTAACCAGTCATCTGTTCTAGGACACTCAGGTCTTTTCTATGCTATGGCTCTTGTAAACAAGAGTAGAGTACTTAATTTCATAGAGTACTGAAATTAACACAGAAGTGCAGATGTCATTTCTACTATACTTTTTGCATCTCCAGGATATATTCTCAGAAATGGTATTGTTGGGTCAAATGTGAAATCAATTTCTAATTTTTTGAGATGCATCCATATGGTTTTCCAAAAGGGTTGAACCAGTTGGCATTCCCACCAGCAGTGTAGGAGGGTCCCTTTCTCCCCACATCCTCGCCAACACCAGTTGCTTTTGTTCTTTTGGATGTGTGCCAGTATCTGTGGTGTGAGATGATATCTCATTGTTGTTTTGATCTGCATCTCCCTGATAATTAGTGATGAAGAGCATTTTATCATGTGACTTTAGGCCATTTGGATCTCTTCTTTGAGAAAGCTTCTGTTCATTTCATTGCCTCACTTTCTGATGGGGTTGGATGATTTTTTCTTGTGCAGTTCAATCAGTACCTTCTGTATCCTTGATATCAGCCCCTTATCAGATGGGTATTGGGTGAATATTCTTTTCTTTTCTGTAGATTGCTTTTGTGTTCTTGTCACAGTATCTTTTGAGGTGCAGAAGCTTCTTAGTTTAAGATAGTCCCATTTGTTTATCTGTTTCCACTTCTTTGGTCAGTGGTGTGTCATCTTTAAAGACACCTTCAGCTTCATAGTAATGGGCAGTTTTGCCTACCTTATCTTCAATGTATCTGATGGATTCTGGTCTTATGTTGAGGTCTTTAATCCATCTTAATCTATTTTTTGTGCACGGTGTTAGGTTGAGATCTGAGCCCCCCCCTTTTTTTTTTGCATGTAGCTGTCCAGTTTTGCCAGCACCATTTATTAAAGAGGCTTTCCTTGTTCCACTTCACATTTCTTGCCCCCTTTTCAAAGATTAGATGGTCATATATTTGAGGGTGTGTGTAGCGATATTCTACTCTGTTTCATTGGTCTGTGGCTGCCTTTGTTCCAGTACCAGGCTATTTTAATTACCACCATTTTGTAGTAGAGTTTAATGTTGGGGAAGGTGATACCTCCCATCTTCTTTTTCCCAGGAATTGCTTTAGCTATTTGTGGTTGTTTGTTGTTCCATATGAATTTCAGGAGTGTTTTATCCATTTTTTTGAAGAATATCATGGGTATCCTTATAGGGATCTCATTGAATCTGTATAATGCTTTGGGGAGTATTGCCATTTTGACAATGTTAATTCTCCCAATCCATGAGCAGGGGATATGTTTCCATTTCCTCTTGTCCTCTTTTATTTCATGAAGTAGCGTTTTGTAGTTTTCTTTGTATAGGTCCTTTACATCTTTAGTTAAGCTGATTCTGAAGTATTTGCTTTTCTGAGGCAAGATTGTGAATGGGATTGATTTTTTCATGTCACTTTCCTCTCTTTCATTATATGCATAGGAAAGCCATGGACTTTTGGGTATTGATTTTATAGCCTGTGACTTTACTACACAAGTTTCTAGGAGTTTTTCGGTAGAGGCTTTAGGGTTCTCTAAATATAGAATCATATCATCTGCGAATAGTGAGAGCTTGATTTCTTCCTTTCCTATCTGAATGCCCTTAATATCTTTTCCTTGCCTAACTGCTATTGCAAGTACTTCCAGTACTATATTGAACAAGAAGTGGTGATTGAAGAAGAAGACAAGTAGGCATCCTTGTCTTTTCCCTGATCTTAGAGGAAAGGCTCTTAGTTTTTCCCCATTGAGAATAATGTTTGCCATAGGCTTGTGGTAGATGGCTTTGACTATATTGAAAATTCCTTCAAAACGCATTTTGGTGAGAGTTTTCATCATAAATGTGTGCTGGATCTTGTCAAATGCTTTTTTTGCAACTATTGATATGATCATATGGTTTTTATCATTTCTTTTGTTGATATGATGGATTATGTTGATTGATTTCTAAATGTTAAACCACTCTTGCATCCCTGGGATGAATTCTACTTGGTCATGGTGTATGATCTTTTTGATGAATTGTTGGATTCTGTTTGCTAATACTTTCTTGAGGATCTTCACATCTGTGTTCATCAGGGATATCGGCCTGTAGTTTTCTTTTTTAGTGGTATCTTTGTTTTCTTTTGGTATTAGAGAGATATGTGACTCATAGAAACTATTTGGGAGAGTTTCTGTTTCTTCAATTTCCTTTAAAAGTTTGAGAAGAACTGGCAATAAGCCCTCTATAAATGTTTAGAAGAATTTGCTAGTGAATTCATCTGGACCCAGGCTTTTGTTTTTGGGAAGACTTTTGATTACAGTTTTAATTTCCTTGATGCTGATATGTCTATTTAGGCAGTCCAAATCTTCTTGGTTCAGTCTTGGGAGAGTATAGGAATCTCAGAATTTATCCATTTTTTCTAGGTTCTCTTGTTTTGTGGCATACAGACTTTCAAAATAGTCTTTGATGGTGTTTTTGATTTCTTTGGTTTCTGTTCTGATGTCCCCTTTTTCATTTCTGATTCAGTTTATTAGGGTTCTCTCTCTCTTTCTTTGTGAGTCTTGCTAGTGGTTTATCGATCTTTTTTTTTTTTTTCTCAAAGAACCAGCTCTTGCTTTCATTGATCTTTCGATTTTTTTTTGGTTTACATGTCCTTAATTTCTGCTCTAAGTTTTGTTATTTCTTTTTTTCTGCCTGGTTTGGGGTCCTTTTGCTGGTCCTTTTCTAAGATCTTAAGCTGTGAAGTCAGGTTATTTATGTGGGCCCTTTCTTCCTTCCTGAGAAACACTTGCAGCACTATAAATTTTCCCCTTAATATAGTTTTAACTATGTCCCATAAGTTCTGGTAACTCGTGTCTTCATTCTCATTTATTTCCAGGTATTTAGTGATTTGTTCAATGATTTCCTTCCTGACCCACTCTTGTTCAACATTGAGTTGTTTAATTTCCAGGTTTTGATATGGTTCTCCATGTCTGTGTCTGATTATCTTCTATCATCAGTGCATCGTGATCTGAGAAGACAGTTAATAAATAATAAAATTTCTATCTTCATGATTCTGTTGAGACTCAGCACGTGGTCTATTTTGTGACCCAGTCTATTTTCTTGTGATCTAGCACGTGGTCTATTTTGGAGAATGGTCCATGTGCACTGAAAAAAAATGTGTATTATTTCTTTTTGGGATATAAAGCCCTGTATATATCTATTATCCGCCTCTCTTCTATTTCTTCCTTCAAAGCCAGTGCTTCCTTGCTGAGTCTTAATCTTGTTGATCTATCTAGAGGAGATAAGGTGGTGTTAAAGTTTCCAACTGCTATTGTGTTGCTAGTAATATCCTCCTTAAAATCTGTTAGCAGTTGTTTTAGTATTTAGCTGGTCCCGCATTAGGTTTGTATTTGTTTAAGAGTGTGATTTCTTCCTGCTGTATATATCCCTGGATTAATAAAAAAAAAATGGCCTTTGCCATCCCTTCTAATCTTTTTCAACCTGAAATCTATGTTGTCAGATACAAGCATGGCTACCCCAGCTTTTTCTTTTTCTTTTTTTCTTTTTGGGTCATACCTGGAGATGCACAGGGATTTGCACTCAGGAATTACTCCTGGCGGTGCTCAGGGAACCATATGGGATGCTGGGAATTGAAGCCAGGTCGGCCCCGAGCAAGGCAAACACCCTACTCGCTGTGCTATCGCTCCAGCCCCTACCCCGGCTTTTTTAAGGGAGTTGTTTGCTTGCAGGATTTTTTTCCACCCTTTTACTTTGAGTCTGTGTTTGTTCTGACTGTTCAGATGTGTTTCTTGTAGGCAGCAAAATGTTGGGTTCAGTTTTCTGAATCAGTTTTGCCACTCTGTGTCTCTTAATTGGTGCATTTCAACCATTGACATTGAGAGAGTTTATTGTCATGGGGTATTGTGCCATCTTTCTGTAGGGTTTGTTGCATTCGTAGGGGGGTTTAATTTGTTAAAACATCCTGTAGATTTATCTAGTAACATTTTCATAATTTACACAGTATAACATTCTGCTGATATGCTCCAATTTTCAATATTTAGGAAATACAGTAATCTTATTAACACTGGAAAACAAGCTAGAAATTTTAATGAAAAAATACTTAATATCTACATATTAAAATCATCTAAATATCTAACAGTGAGCTATTTAAAATGTGCTAGGCAATATTCAGGCAAGCTATAAAATTCAATGATGATAAAAATAAATATGCAAAATCATTAGGTACAAATTATCATAAATATATAAAAATATTTTATACAATAATATTCTGTTTTACCATGTCTTTCTGTCTCATTAAAATTATCAAAAGATAATGGATGAATTTTCAGAAATTTAGTTCCTTTAACTTTATTGACATTTCATGTATAATTGACAAATAAAAATCATATACATTTAAGTCAGTTTGAAATATATCTAAATTGTGAAAGTACTACAGCTCACAGTTATTAGCACATTTATCACCTCACCTAAATATATTTGTTTGCATACAAATATATTTGTATCAGTGAGTAAGAGTGTGTGTGTGTGTGTGTGTGTGGTGTGTGTGTGTGTTGGAAAATCTTCTGTCTCAATACTTTTGAATTTCAATACAGCATTAATAATTAGAGTCACTCTGTTGCATATCAGTTATATTATTCCAGTGATGTATCGACCTTGTAACAGAAGTTTATGTAAGTGGTTTCCAAACATATTTGGTCTGCCACCCTTTTTCAGGAAACAAAAACAAAAACAAAATCCTAACCAACAAGAAGCTACTCAATAGAACCTTGGCAGTCTCCTCAATTAAGCAGACAGAGAGCACCCTGCAACCCCACTGCCTAGTACTGACTCCATCAACTATCCCAGCTTCCACTGCAAGGGATTATGCACTTTGGGAATCACTGATTTAAATCCACAAAATTCCTTGCCATCATTTTTATCCTATTATCCTAAAGGCCGACCCTGGTTCGATTCCTCCGTCTCTTTTGGAAAGTCTGACAAGCTACCAAGAGTATTCCGCCTGCAAGGTAGAGCCTGGCTAGCTACCCGTGGCGTATTAAATATGCCCAAGACAGTAACAAGTCTCATAATGGACATGTTACTGGTGCCTGCTAGAGCAAATTGATGAACAACGGATGAGACTGCTACAGTGCAGATCCTAAAATTTGAGCTAAAATACTCCATAAATGGAAAGGAAATCCATGTTCTCTAAAAGTTCATTTTGATGGAAGAGAAACCTGTAGATAAATCAGCTCTGTAACCTATTACCTTCTGCCCAAACACAGGATATAGTCCTAACTTCCTTCCTGTTCCATATGAGCATGAGAAATTAACTGATATCTAAAAAGTTGCATTAAAAATGGCATTAAGGGCCCTCAGAGAAATAGTTCAAATTAAGTTTTCTCTGCAAGCCAGCTGACCCTGGTTACTTCCCAAAGCTATGTTCCCCAGAGTATGTGGGCTCAGCGGGTCCATGGAAACCCCCGAGCGCCAGCAGAGAGACTGGGTGGTCCTGGCTCCAGAGGGCTCAAGATGTACCATATCCCCAGGTCCTTACATTAACAACCCTCCCCTCCCCCCACCAATGTCTGGTGGGCTGAGAATTGCAGTGTGTGTCACTGAGTTTCCGGAGCATCACTAAGGAATTCTCTATCCCCAAGTCAGTGTTACTAAGCATCTTCAGAGTTAAGAAGATCCTTCGGTTAAACAATTCCTTTAATATTCCCTAAAGATAAAATGTACAAATTGAATAACCAGTGAACTGGGGGACATTTATCACCATTCTTCACTATTCTACTTAACTCAATGTCAATTATAAGGTAAATTGAGCCTATATTTTGGATTTACATCTCAGATAGTAGCGTATTAACTGCCTGTCAACAGTTAGCTGTTAAAATAAAATACTATTCATCTAAAAAAGTAAAATATTCTTTAGTTTATGACAATATCAGGGAAGCTGGAGGACATCAGACTCAATGAAACCAGCCAGATAGAAGGTGAATACTGGAAGATAATACCTACACATGCAATCCAAAAATAACTAATTAGCACTTTTCTTAAAAGAGAGTAGTATGTTTATTTCTATGATCTAGAAATGTGGAAAATAGGGAGATGCTGGTAAATCTGCATAAACCAATATATCCCAAATTGACTGATGCCATTTCAAAATGGGATGCTGCAAAGATCCAAAGATCCAAAGTACTCTTGTGTGCAATTGGATAGCACTTTCTGTTTGCTTAAAGATGGTAGGTTTCAAAGGGGTGTTTAGTGTATATTTTTAATGGGATAGTAGATCTTAGTTCATAAGTTTGTTATGGTCTGCAACAAAATGGAGCAATGACTTGTTATATAACATAGTAAAAACAGTAAACAAAACAAATATTTAGAGGATGCTCAAAAAAACAGACTTCAGACTGTTCTATTTCATTAAAAACTAAAATGACCAAAGAAAAGTGGAGCATGGTAGGTAAGGTCCTATGGATAGTGGTAGAGGGTTATGGTAGTTTGTTGTTGAGTATTGTGTGGTAGTATTGTACCTCTAATATATACATTGGTGTTACACTAATGAAATAAAATCAATAAAACATAATGACCTCTCAGTGTCTGTGTTGCAATGTATAATGCCCAAAAGTAGAGAGAGAGTATGGGGACTATTGTCTGCCATAGAGGCAGGGGGAGAGTGGAAAGGGGGTGTATACCCAGGATATTGGTGGTGGGAATGTGCGGTGGTGGAGGGATGGGAGTTTGATCATTGTGAGATTGTAACCCAATCATGAAAGCTTGGAACTATCTCACGGTGATTCAATAAAATTTTAAAAATTAAAAAAAAAGAACCACTCAAATGCACTGTTCATTTTGTCAGTATTAACATTTCAAATCTTAATTCACATATCATTTGTAATTTCTATTGAGATTGTTGACAAATATAATATTGAGTTTTATTTTTTCTTTAATATTTAGACCATGGAAAAAATAATCCAAATGCTCCAAAATTATAATGGAATTGGATGGAAAGCTGTTGACTAGATTATACTCTACCATAACAAAGCGTTTTTAAATTTTAAATCGGGTATATTTCTTCTTCAATTACTTACTACATAAATTGATCTTGAACAAATCACTTAACTTCACTTGGAGTATAATTTTATATCTACTTTCATTAGTATGCAAACTAAAGAAAATAATCAGTAGAAAGCATATTGCTAAGTACTAATGTTAGAGAATTTGAAATCAGGGCTATGATCAATGATAGATAAGGAAAAGTTTCCTCAAAAGAAAAGATTAGCTTGTCCTTAGTATGCACTAGCCCCAAATGGTTTTATTTTGTGCAGGTTTTTAGATTAGATGGAGTATAACTTGGAGATTAGTCCACTAGCATATTTTATTGTTCATTCTGGTACCTGCTGGTTTGCAGTTCTATCTTCCAATTTATTTACGTATCAAAAAAACTTCTTCCAATTTATTTCCCTATAAAAAATATTTCTTGTCTGCATGCAGACAACGTTTTATTTTTTGGTTTTGTTTCGGTTTTTAGCACATGCATCCACCATTTTCCACCTGCTGGTGTGTTGCCAATAAATCACTTTCTTGACCTATTACCATAGCTCTCATTTGATTTGCCTTTGAGTGACAGTAGAACTGGACATTAGTAATTATTATTTTACAACTTGGTAAGAAGATGTCTTAATGCCCAATTCTTCATCTCATGCATTCCAACCACTAAGCATTTTCCACTAAATATTTTATCATTTAAAGATATAAAAAGTCTCTCTAACTAATTTTAAAACCAAACATGTAGACAAAAAAAGATAGTGCATTGATTGCCAGAATCAAAATATAGTTTCAGGCAAAGACAAAGGTAGTTGCCAGTAATCATATTTAAAATGAGAAAAAAATATATACCCTTATTTTATATTCAGACTCAATTTCACAATGTCAGATAAGGAAATCCTTATGTAACAATAAATACTGATGCAGATATTTATTGAAGCTATTAGTGTGCATGTTCAATTTTTGTGCATTTTTATAGTACAAAAAATGAGTACTTGCTAATAATCAAAGTCAATGGCATTATTTTATAAAAATATATATTGAATTATAGGAAATCTTTTATCTATTGTATGATAATCAAATCTTACCTGCAATATTCATAATTAAAACTGACTTTTCTGGTGGTAAGAGAAACAAATAAAATGATTTCTGAATAGCACAATGGGCAGGGAATTTGCAAACAGCTAATCTGGTTTCAATCACCAGCACCCTGCATGAGCCCACCCCATCAGGAGTGATCCCTGGACAACTATGCAGGAGTAACTCCTGAACACGGACAAAGTTGACCTTAAGATAAAGACAACAATGAAAGATGTTCTTTCCACTAATGTACTCATGTAGTACAAGAGAAACTAACCTCTAAAATTTCTCATCCACCATCTTCTGAAGTTAGATTCAGGGATTTAACCTGGGCTGGTCGAAAGCAAGGCAAGTGCCTTAGCAATGGTACTATCACATCAGTTGCAATATATAAAACATTGTAAGAAAGGTCATAGTGATGGGTTAAATTAAAGAAAAACACTTCACTAGGAGTTTTGACACATTTTACTCTTTGCCTAAATTTAAATAGACTGTGACTTTCAGGTAAAATAAGTCCTATGTCCTGTGAAATACAAGATTAAAGATTTTGAATAACCAGCAGGTTTTACATTAAAGGGCAGATTCTACATATAAATTAGTAAGCAGAAAGAAAAAGTAGAGTTCACTCTTTTAAGATATGCAATGGTTTTGTTATTTAAGAAAAAAATCATTATCTTGGAAAAATGTGCAGGAACAAAACAGAAGAACCAGCATATTAGTTTCTCTATATCATAACTTGAAATCTACTTCAGATGACGCAGGAGAACTCTTCAAAATCTAAATCTTGGGTTGCAGAGATAGGTTGATGGCCTGAATACATACTTTACATGTAGGAAGCCCGAGTTTGATCCCTGGAAACTTGTAGTACTCTGAACACCACCATAATCATCCCTGATCACTGAATGTGTGTGTGTGGGGGGACGGGGGTTGACGTGTAGGAAGGTGGGGAAGTCAGTCCCTGATTATTACTGGGTGTGTTCCCAAATGCAGAAGAAAAAAAAATTCTAATTCTAAACTCGCCTTATGTTATTCCTAGAAATCCAAGTGAAATAAAATATACTCTGACTCTCTAAACTGGAACATTTAGTTCCTTCTATAGCTTATTAAATGAGACAACTCCTAAACATAAATTAGAAAAAAATACATTTAAGTTGGTTTAGATAAAATCTAATGCTCACTAGCATTTTTGACTCTTTTGATATTACTATGAAAGAATTAATGTGCACTTAAGAAAAAGATAAAAAACAACACTTGTAGGGATAGATACAGTGCAATATGTGTGTCAGTGTCATATAAACCCAAGTTAACTTCAAAATAGGATGTGCAGTTTTTATATAGCATGGTTATAGCATGCAGCTTGTTACATTTTTTACTCAAATCACAGAGATATCTGGTTTTCTAAGAACGGAAATTTTCCATTACATAGCAAAAGTCCCAGCATATTATCTCTGTTGTTTTTTCATCTCAAGCAGAGAAAAACTTTGCAATATAATATTAGCATGTGGTTGGGAAATATTAAAATCCATCTGCTCCAAATGCACAAAGTCACTGCACAAAAGTAGAAGAGAAGGTAGGAGAAAGGCGCTTCATTGCTGAATTCACCTTCAGAGGGAATGTGCTGCTGAATCACAGAAAATCCACAAAAGATATTCCAAAGTCAGAAAGAAATCTCCCCCTCTATATGGTGGAGCAGACATAACTTGCTCCACATATCTCAAGATAAATGATAACTAGTCTTCCGATAAGAGCCTTGACAGCGCCATTTGTCACAGGCAGTGCATCCCAAATTTAATGGCAATTACAAAGGCCACTGGTGTTAGTTAATTGGCTTTTTCAAGGGAAAAATCAACTTCTCTTATTTTTAAGCGGAAGGTCAGGACAGAACTTGGAGAAGGTAAGTGATTTTCCTTCTCTCCCACCTAATCTGAAGCTAAGGTCCACCATTACCTTTGATGTCATCTTAAAACAATGGCATCCAGAGGCTGGAGCAATAGTACAGCGGGTAGGGTGTTTGCCTTGCACATGGCCGACTCAGGTTTGATTCCCAGCATCCCATACGGTCCTCTGAGCACCGCCAGGGGTGATTCCTGAGTGCAGAGCCGGGAGTAACCCCTGGGCATTGCCAGGTGTGACCTCAAAAGAAAAAAACTAAACAAAACAATGGCATCCAGACTCTTAAGTTCCAAAGCTTTCAAGGGGCTGATGCAGCTTTTAAGTGGCTTATATGCAACTTAAGGAAGCAGAGAAAAAGTCAGAAGAACATTTTTCTAAAATAAATGCTCATTCCCTCTTTGCTTTTTTGGGAGAATTATTTTTGGCTTGAAAACCAATTTTTGTCGCGGTGATAGTATAGCAGGTAGGGTGTTAGCCTTTCATGCCTTGGACCAGAGTTTGTTACCTGGCATCCTGGCATCGAGCACTGTCTGTAGTGATTTCTGAGAGCAGAGGCAGGAATAACCCCTGAGCATCCCCTGAAAAAAGCAAAAAAAAAACAAAACTCAAAAATATTTTCCTTTAGAGAACCTGTATTCTATATTTTATGCACTACATATTATATATAATTATATAATAAGAAATGTTACCTTCATGAGCACACGGTAAAATTTTACTCATGCTTGAAATAAGAAAGTATATGTCTAACAACTAATAAGGGCGTGAATAGAGGAGATAATATGAGATGCAAGTGTGATTCTAACAAAAAGAGTTAAAATTGACAGGAGATGTTGATAGATAAATAAATAATAGCACTTGGTTTTGTAGTACAAAACTTGAGCATTCAAGAAAGAAAATCATCATTTGGTCATCTTTGAATTTTTCCCCCAGAAAATAACATATCCAATATAACATATTTTTCCAACATAGTAATTATTTAATTTTGCCGAGTAATCAAGCAACAGTAAATTCTTGATAGACTATTATGGAAATATAAAAATAGGCATAGCCCCATAAGTTTGTAATTTCAAATATGAATAATAGTATCTTGAAATTACATAGACTTATCTTTTTTTTTTTTTGGTTTTTGGGTCACACCTGGTGAAGAACAGGGATTCCTCCTGGCTTTGCACTCAGGAATTACTCTTGGCGGTGCTCAGGGGACCATATGGGATGCTGGGAATTGAACCTGGATCGGCTGCGTGCAGGGCAAACGCCCTACCCGCTTTGCTATTGCTACAGCCCCAAACTTAACTTCTAACTTTAGCAAAGGACAAAACGATGGCAAGACCTTTTGAATATTTATAAATAAGGAAGCTGATAAAAGCCATATGACATAGAGAATTTAATTGGGGAAAGAATTGCATTCCAGAAATTATAATAGAGGATACTGTGTACGATTAGAAGTGGGTTTTGTAAAACAAAAAACAAAGAAAATCATATTTTATAAGCAGTCAGTGAACAGCTTTATAGAGATTGTTATTTAGGTTTATAATGGGCAGTAAATATGTCCCAGCATACACATCAAGAATAATGGATATTTTGTCGTCGAAATTTCACATCACTTCCATATTCACTAGACAAAACGAAGTTAAACAAGAACATGAAGCACTGAAGGAATCTCTTTATTTTTCCAAATGAATTATAAAGATTAAGCTGTTCCTTCCAACACATTTTACGGCATCTACTCTAAGAAATGACTTTGTTCAATTCATCTTTTGGTTTGTTTGGGTTTGGGGCCACACTCTGCAGTGCTCAGGGATTATTCCCAGCTCTGTACTCAGGGATCACTTCTGTTGGGATTTGGGAACCATTTGGGATTCTTAGAAACAAACCCGGAATGGTTCTCTGCTAGGCAAGTACCCTAGGAGCTGTGCTGTCTCTCTGGCTCTCAGTAATTCATTACTTTACTTTATTTACTTTATTACTTTATTACTAAATAATTCATCCCTTACTTTATTATTTAACAGAGTGCTACTTAGGAAACAATAGTTCATTAATTAACTTCACTTAATGTATAAGCATGAAAACAGTTAAACTATAAAGAACTAACTGCACCACCAAAACATCAAGAGAGTGGGCAGAAAACCATGAACCCAGTAAACAATCAGGCCTTGGTAAATTGATTCCTACTATCTGCCTGAATTTCATAAAGTCTTAAATGAAATGTCTCACATGCTCAACATCATTGCATTGTCTTCTCATTCCATGAAACTGCAGGTTTGTAAAAGGGGCAACAGAGACAATTTTTTTATTTTCAAAATCTGTGAAAACTTTATTAAGAATCCGAGTTCTTAGGTAACTAAGGAGTAGCACTGTAGCACTGTGGACTGCCATTGTTCATAGATTTGCTCAAGCCGGCACTAGTAATGTCTCCAATGTGAGATTTGTTGTTACTGGTTTTGGCATATCGAATATGCCACGGGTTCTTTGCCAGGCTCAGCGGGTGGGATACCCTTGGTAGCTTGTCGGACTCTCCAAGAGGGTCAGAGGAATCCAACCCGGTTTGGCCTTGGGCAAGGCAAATGCCCAAGGCAAATGCCCACTGTGCTATCACTCCAGTCCAACTAAAGGGTAGTAACAGCAAATAATTGTTGGATACACTCATTAATGTTATACCCTCGTTTAAGATGAAAACATGAGCTGAACAAAAATTTTAAAGTGTTATACATTTGCAAGAATAATGTTCTAGTAAAGATTCCTTTGAGTATACATGTGTGAAAGTGTTTGAAAACATAATTGTTGAAAAAATTACCTCTTACATTCTTCAAGTCTAGTTTGTTTCAAATGATTACTCTTGTGATTAATGATTTTTTTACCACTTGGAGTAGGAAAAAGAAAGAAAAGTGTATTATGCAAACCACTGTTGCCTGCTTTTTTCATAATTTTAGCTTTGTTTTTCATACAAATAAGATAATTTTTATCAAAATGCAAGTAACTGTGCTGTAGTAGTAGTATCATGGGTTAGGCATTGACACCACACATGGCCTACTTGGGTTCAATTCCCTGTGTGCCACACAAAGAGACCTGGCAGGAGTGATCCCTGAGTTCAGAACCAGGAATAAGCCCTGAGAACTGCCTTGTATGGCCAAAAATAACCCCAAAATAAAACAAACAAAACTGAAGCAACTAGAAAGCAGAAAGTACTCTTACTCCAATATCTGAAGCCACTAAAATGAAAACTTGTTTTCTTAAACTGTATCACGTGAAATTATCAATAAAAAAATGAACAGAGAAAATAGGAGAAAATTATATTAAAATAAGTAAGACTAATTGATTTTGTTTTGAGCATCTTAGTAAAATTACAAAGGGAAAGATGTCAATTTAAAATATGCTAATTTTAATTGAAATGACAACTGGTAGGTATTATCCCTGTTTCTGAGATTTGAAATTAATTTCTACTTGGAGACATTATAAGGGGTGATTATTTTAGATAAAGAAAAAAGATGTTGCTGATACTGGTATTAACAAACTACTTTATCTGGTAAACTTTTTTTTTTAAAAAAGAATTCTCCTTCATAGTTAACATATAATGTCAAACAAAAAGCAACAGTTCTTTGCAAAACCAAATTAATGTCAGTATAAGTATTATTGTTCATTGTAGGATAACATTGGTTTGGCCTAACTGCCTTGCCACAGGGAGCTTAGGTTTATAGGGTTACTCCATCACAGTGCTCCCATTCCTCTGTGTTTATTTGTAACTTCTTTCTTGGTGCTCTGTTGACTTGTGAATATTGCTTTTGTTCTTCTTTTTATGTCTTTTGCATAGTTAATTCAGAGCAATGTCCTTTTTGTATGGACACAAGAAGAGAGTTAATGCTATGCTTTTGTAACGTGGGAATTAATTGACTCTGAATGATATTTACCTCCTGGACATCTGTTCTCTCAAGCCTTGGTTGCCCTTAGTTCCTACCACCCCCAAAGTGACTGAATGTAGCATTGTCCCAGAGTGCTGGGAGTTGGGGAGAGAAGAGAGAGTTGGAGGGAGAGATGAGAGAGAGAGCAGGGCAGCAAGATGGGGCGCTGAGAGTCTAGCAAGGGGGACAGAGGGAGAAGAAGAAAGAGGAGCTGGCATGTGGAGAGAGAGAGAGAGAGAGAGAGAGAGAGAGAGAGAGCCCGGGCTGTGAGATGAAGCACAGAGAGAGGAGTGGGAGACAGAGAAAGTAGGAGGAGCAGTGTGAGACTAGAATGGGTGGCTCAGAGAGTCTGCAACAGGCATGTGGGGAGAATGGAATAAATGGCGTCTGATCAACCAACTGCCTTGGCCCTCGTTTCCTCCTCTGTCCGCCCCATGGCATGGGCTGCCCTGGCTGGGTGAGCAGCCCGAGTCCACCCAATCTGAGTGGCGAGAGGAGAGCCGCCGGGGCCTTCCCCAGCTGTCAGGAGATTATACAGTTCCTGTTATTCTTGAGCCTAGGAGGAAATTGTGTGCATGTGTGTAAAACACTACATGTATAAAATCGGTGTGCTAATCAGCAATTGTGTAGCCTGTGATATGCTTATTTTTGGTTTATCACCATCTTAACAAACTTGATTTCTGATGCTATTTCCAAAATACTTGAAAACTTTAAAATTTTATCCTGGGGCCGGAGCGATAGCACAGCGGGTAGGGCGTTTGCCTTGCACGCGGCCGACCCGGGTTCGATCCCCGGCATCCCATATGGTCCCCCAAGCACTGCCAGGAGTAATTCCTGAGTGCAAAGCCAGGAGTAACCCCTGAGCATTGCTGGGTGTGACCCAAAAAGAAAAAAAAAATAAAATAAAATTTTATCCATCTGGAATGGAAGCAATATGAATACCTGTATTATTTATGTAGTGATTTTATGGAACCATTCTTAAGTTCTATGAAAATAAGAGATGCCTTTTTTGGTTTAAAAAATAGTTTTCAAAGAGGCTGATGCTATAGTACAGCTGATAGGGCACTTGATTTGGACTCTAGGACCTGGGTTCCATCCCGAGCAACCCATGAGGTCCCCTGCGCTCTCCAGGAGTGATGGCTGAACTAAGAGTCAAAAGTAAGAACTGAGCACTGCCAAGGGTGGACACCCCCAAACAAAGAAACAAACAAATGTTGCAGAAGGCTGGAGTAATAGTACAGAGGGTCTTGCAATTGTCCTGCTCCAATTCAATTCCTGGCACTGCATATGGGCCCCTAAGTGCTAACAAGAATGATCCCTGAGGATACAGCTAGGAGAAGCCTTGAGCACTGCCAGGTGGAACCCCAAAGCAAAACTAAATAAATCAAATTAATGTTTCCAATTTAGTTCTTCGATTATTTTCTCTTCTTGCCTCTGTTGTCTTTTGCTGTTGTCCTGATGGGCGGTCACACACCCACTTAGCTGTGATGCTCACACATATGCTTATCTGCGGTCGTATTTGTCTGCTGATGCTCTGACAGATTCTGGCTGAAGTTCTCGCGGGGGTTCTCATATCCTACCTCTGTAGCCCTGTGTCATGTACCTACATGACAACAGGGATCAAACTGCTCCAAACTATTCCCTTGAGACATCACCAGGCTCCTCTTTTTCTAGGATAGACTTAGATTTGACTTTACAATCCCGTGTAAAATTATCATCATTCATGTGCAGAAAAGAAAAGGACCCTAACAGGAAAGTTAAGGAACCAACTGGCATCAATAATCCCTGGAAGAACTAGATGAATCATGCACAATGAAACTGATAAATTTTTAAAAAGGGTAAGTGAGGGCTCTGGAGTTATAGCACCGTTGGTGGGATCTTGTTTTGCAAGTATCAGACTCAGTTCCATCCCTGGCATCCCATAAGGTCCCCCACACACCTCCCGGAGTGATTTCTGAATGCAGAGCCAAGAGTACTGTAAAAGCACCACAGGTTCTGGTCCCCCCCAAAGCTCATACCCATTAAAAGGACAAGTGAAAAATTATTGCATAATATGAATTTGAGTTGTCTGTATTAACATCGTATATAAACCCTAATATTAAATGATGATGCAATGAAATAGCAGAAATGATGGCTACAACATAGAAAAAAAGTGCATGCAATTAAATTGTTCCAGAGATAATAATAGCAATTTTATAGAGTAATGATGAACTTGCAGACATATATACACTTAAATAAACCTTATATTAATATTCTAATGCTAATTTCTAGTTTTAAGAATCATTCCATGCTGAGGTTTATGACTGTTAATGAAACATTCCTCTAATCTACAACTTTTAATACTTCTTCTCTACTTTAACTCAGGACTAAAAGTTTAAATGCCTAATTTATGATATAAAGCTATCACAAATTATCTTTCATTTTTGTTACATTAACCGGAGTCATTTCATCTTCAATTCAGTTTTACCACTTCCTTTTGCTGTCTTTGCGGAAAATATGCTCACAATACACTTTACTTTGATCTTATTCATTATTTCTTGACAATGAACACTATCTACTACAAAATAGCATCATTTATTTCATTCATGTGAACATTTTTTAACCAAACAGTATTTAAGAATAAAATCAAGTACGTTGAGGAGTCCATTGATCATATGATATGACTCATTTTCATGAACAATTTATATCACTTCCACTGGCAAACTGGCAATGTCACAATTTACCTAGATTCAGAATATCTATCTAAAGAGCAGTTTTCCAGCTTGAAGAATAAGAAGAAGATAATTTTCAAAGAACTAAGGGATATTATAAAACAATTTTGTTACTCTTCATCATAAAATCGTCTCAAACTTGTTTCATGAAAATGATAATGAAGGTGAATATCTGGCAATATCTGAAATATAAACGGACATCATAACTTTTGAAAGATATGGTGTTTCAAATTTAAGGGATTAAGAACTTGAGAAAGAGATTAAAATGAACTTGGCCTTCGGCAGCTCATTAATTCTACACAGAGTTAGTCTCAAATGTCCTTCAAAAATGTATTTAAAACCTCCTACTTTAAAATATCCCTTTAAAAATATAATGTGCCAATTGAGGGACATGCTGTCCAGTATTTTCAAAAAATGACTAAAATTTAAAGTTTTACGGTTAAAATGGACAAATGGATATGCTCTAAAACATAACTCACTTGATTAGTTAATTAAGTGGGGGTGAGAGAAATTAATATGTCTGTGAAGAACATTAGAGCACAATATCATGTCTCCTCAAGATGCAATTTTGGTTCTAAGTTTTGCAGTATAAATGCAAATTTTCTCATATTAACACAGATTACCTTCAGATATTTGAATATCATAATTGATTTATTGTTTTGTGGGAAGATTAATGTAGAAATTATATGGTGAAAAGTTTGTGTAAATATTTAGTCAATATTTAGAGAACATTTCAATCGTTTTTTAATGTATGCAAAAATAATGATATGATATAAAATCGCTTGTAAATGCAACATATTTAATTATATAAAATGCAGTGACAGTTTTGAGTTCTAAAGAAAGTCATTGGTATTCATGGCAAGAGTTAGTTCAGTGAAGGACTAAACAATGTTCCTGCTCTCATACCCTACACTAGTGTTAGGTTGAGAAAAGGGACTAAATTTTAAATAAATGTCAATCAGCAGTTTTTCCATATATATCAGATTTAGCTATACAATTTGATAATCATCAAAAACATGATTGATATTTGTAAAATGGCTACATATTATAGCAACAAAATATGCTTAGTTCACCTAATTTTCTCCCTTTTTGTTGAATTTTGTATTTGGGCCCAGACCAAATAGTACTCAAGCTCTACACTTAGGTATCACTCCTGTTGAGGTTTGGAGGACCATACAAAAACATGGAACCCAGGTCAGCTGCATTCAAGGCATATATCCTAGCCTTTCTACTATCTCTGAAGTCCGCAATTAATTTGCTTTTAAAAATAACAAGTACTTTGCTTTCTCCATATCTCATCAAAATTGCTCAATTTCTCTGGCAGAAGGTGTAGTTTTTCCATTTTGTCTTCTCTGTACACTTTTTACTCTTTAGAGACCAGAGAAATCTGTAGGTAGGAAATTCTATTCTGCTAAAAAACTTTCTATGACTAAAGTTCTTCTGTTTCTCTAAAATGGCTTTTAGAAAATTTAACTGTTCTGGCATATTAGTATTATCCTGGTTTCTCAAAACAGGCATTATCCTGTTTTTTTATCAACTATTACCCTTTTTTCTCCATTTTACAATATTAAAATTGCCATTTCCTTTTAGTTTGTTTACTATATAAAGCATGATTTTCTTGACCATCACATTTGTTACATCAGTACTGGCAAACCCTTTGACCCTGGGTGGTGTGTAATTTTAGTCCAGTGAGAAAATAGTTCAATGAATTCCTCGTGTACCTTATATATATATATGTGTGTGTGTGTGTGTGTGTGTGTGTGTATGTATGCATACATGTATATATGTATATGTGTGTATGGTGTGTATATATGTGTATATGTATATATATACACACACATATATATGTGTGTGTATATATATATATATATATATATATATAGGTTGTGGGCCACACCTATCAGTGCTCAGGGCTTAGTCCTTGCTTTATGCTCAAGAATAACTCCTGATGGTGATCAGGGAGCATACAGAATACATGGGATAGAATCTGGATTATCCATATGCAAGACAAGTGTCTAGTGTACTGTACTATCTCTTTATCCCTATTTTAATATAGTTTACTTTTATAAAATGATATATCCCATCTCTGTTTATTTTGTTCCAGTAACTTTTAAAATGTATGTGAAGAGTTGAACTGAAATAATTATATTTAATTGAATAATTTGTTTCTGGTGGACTTCCCGAGTAACACACATATGATGTCTATTAAAAATGCTTTATTTGCATTATAATCCAAATTTCATTGTATATAGGACACATTTTTAGTATAATAAATAAATTAAAGCTATATGGGAAACAGCAGTATAAAATAGAATACATGCAACTTTTCAGGCCTTTTTGCTGTTTTAATTTTCTTATTGACTAATTACTTTTCATTATTTTGAGTATAAACTAATTATAGTGACAGTGTTTAAATCAATAACCTGTTTTTAGGTTAGGTCATTAATAGTATGTTATTTTAAGGCAAAAATTAACCCAAAATTAAATATATATATATGCAACCTACAAAATATCTCATATCTATTAAAACAAACCGAAACCTTTTAAGGGACCACATGGCAACTAAAAAAAATGTGGAGATGTAGGTCAGAATCAGAATTTGGAGAAAGAAAGAAGAAAGAATAGAAGCAAAAAGAAGACAAAACCAAAGAAGACGATGAATGAGAAGAAGAAGAAGAAGAAGAAGAAGAAGAAGAAGAAGAAGAAGAAGAAGAAGAAGAAGAAGAAGAAGAAGAAGAAGAAGAGGAGGAGGAGGAGGAGGAGGAGGAGGAGGAGGAGGAGGAGGAGGAGGAGGAGGAGACAGAGGTAGGAAGAAAAGTAAGGACAAAAATAAAAGGAAAAGGAGGAAGAGGAGAAGGGAAAGAAGGAAGACAGAAAAAGAAAAGGAGAAGAAGGGAAAGAAGGAAGAGACAAAAATGAATAGCAGGAGAAAAAGAAGTGTAAGAAAATGAGAAGAGGATGAGTAGAAGGAGGAAGAGAAGAATCATATATCTCTTTGCAATCTTATCTTGACAAATGAAAGTGTTGATAAATAGAATTGACTGAGTAGTGTTACCTAAGCATTGAGTATAATTCATACTGAATTAGGTTTAAAATAAATAATTTCTTGTGTTAGACTTGAGGTTTTGGAAAAAGAAGTCTACTGTTGAAGAAGTATATTTATTCACAGAGAACTTGATATAAATTATATAGAATCTAAGTCAGACTAAACAAATATAAATATGAGTATATTTAATTATTTTCTATAATAGGACAAAAATGTGTTATACTTATAGTGCCTTTCTTATTCTAATACTTCTTTTGAAGGCACAGTGTTTATTTACTAAATTGTTTCTTGTCACTTCAACAATATATTGTTAAATTCCTCTAAAGAGTTATGATTTCTTCTTAAAATTGTAAAACAGTGTTTAGGAGAGTATTTAATCTCAAGTCCTCATCCTAATCCACAGCATGAGACTTACACATTATCTGGAAGGGGATAGAATAATTTTGTCCTTCTGTTTGCTAAAATGCCAGACATTTGTAGAAAACTATAAGGCATGGCAATAAAATAAGAATACAGGTAGAAGCAAAAATTTTAGCTTCACACTTGAGACTAGAGAAACTTTGGAATAGTATTTCTCTAACTGTAAAGTGAAAGTACTAGTACATTTATACAGGATTTTTGTGAACCTTCATCATCATCATCATCATCATCATCATCATCATCATTATCATCATCATCATCATCATCCCTTTGATCACCTATTTTCTCGAGCAGTCTAAGTAGTGTCTCAATTTGTCTTAGCTCTGAGATTTTAGAAGCCTCTCTTTACTCGTTCTTCCAAATGATGCTGCGTTAGAGGCTCTTTCAGGGTCAGGAGAATGAACCCATCATTGTTACTGATTTTGGCATATGACTATGCCATGGGAAGCTTGCCAGGCTCTCCCATGTGGGCAGGAAACTCTCAGGAGCTTGCCAATTACTCCCGAGGGAGAGGGAAAACTAGGTTATAAGATATTTGAGGCCACATGCTTCCAGGAGCTTGGTTTTATAGTCTCTGGATGTTGGCATTGAAGGAATTACATGGCCTTGGTGGCAGTTTCTGAGCAAAAGAGGCCCAGTCCTGATCCAAGCAGATTTGGAAATCTCAACCCTGGGTCCCACACACCTGAGTTCCTCTGCCAATTCCTTCATGCGTGAGGCTCATTCGAATGTGTGGAGAAGGGCCTTGAGCATGGCTGTGGCTGGATTCCAGAGGTCTTTGGCTTCTGGGACTCTGCTCAGGGCGGGGAGGAAACCTCAACCCACCCCTTCAGAGGGGCCCCGGTGAAGACAGCCAGGTGTAGGGGCAAGAGACTCTGTGTTGCTCTCTTCTAGGAGCTTGGTTTTATAGTTTCTGGAGATTGGCTGTTGATGGGATTACATGGCGCTGGGGGAAAGTTTCTGGATGTGATTGCCTAGCTACTGGAAAATGGGGGATCTGGGCGGAAGAGGCCCAGTACAGATTCAAGCAGACTTGGAGTTCTCAGCCCTTTAATTCAGTCAAAAGCAAAGCAATGCGCTCATTTATTGATAACAAATTTCTCATTTAATTTCAGTACCAAATGTGAATCTTATGTCTGCTGCAGTTAGTGCTGTTTCTAAATATTAATGATTTGCATTTGCTTTTCTTCTCTGTCTTTTTCCCCCCAGATAATAAGTAGAGTGTTTAGATGAATCATTCTTAGAACACATAGAGCTGCTTACATGGCAGAATGTTTGGAAACAATAAAAAAATACATAAATTAGGTAATTCAAAGAAAATGAAATATAGAAGACACAATAGTATATTCATGTTCATGGTTTAACTTTTTTTTAGAGTATATTCCTTTCTTATTCATTCGAGTAATAAATGTGGGATTTGGTGCTAAATAATAAGATCAGGCAATTTCCTTTGGGTATGCGCTCCACGAACTCTTAATCTTCAATGCGGGAAACCTTAATTAAAAAGAAGACTATTAGCAGTTTGCAGTGTACTTAATGAGTTGGGCAACTGACATCTCAATATGAAATGGGGCAATTGCATTTAAATAGAGAAAAGAAGATGATGGGAACTTCTCATAGAGTTCACTAGAAGTCCTTATAATGTAAAGGTCTCATCTCTATTAAGATTGGATTTCTGATATCAAGTTCTCTTAATGGCTCTCTTGAATGTCAATGGGAGGTCTTAGTTCATCATTCAAAGTAATATTCCAAATTAACAGAATTGAGTTTAGTTTCTGTAAGCCTGTTCTCTACTACTTTTACTATTTGTTGGAGCATCTTTAACCTTTCTGTTTGATGCGCTAAAACTGCAAATTTTGTAAAGAAAGTTATATATCTCTTATTATGTTGTCCCAGTCTCTCTCATATAACCTGAATGTCATAAAAATTAGCTTTCATATTGTTCTTATAGACTAGATGAATTAAGTCTAAAATGAGCAGTATGCGATGTGTTATGGGTTATACTAGATAATTATATTTCTGTATTTACTTTTATATCTCTAACAGTCATTAAAAACACATGAGAAGTTATATAAGATAATCATCTAACAAAATGGGGTCATCCTGATGCCTCAATAAATGACAGTTGAACACAAATATACTAAAGCCATATTTTCCTGATTAATGGGCAATGTGAAACTTTTTCTATGTCTGAAGATTATTTCTTTTAGAATAGGTGAAATGTTTATATTGAATTCATATCAAGTTGCAAACTAACAGAACTGAACAGATTTAACATGAATAAAAAATGATTAGAATGTGAATTGATAGCCATATGCTTAAAAATATTTTCCTGGAGCCAAAGAGAGAGTACAGCACTGGGTGCTTGCCTTGCAGATGGCCAACTTGGGCTTGATACTTGACACCACATATGGTCCACCTAGGAGCACCAGAAGCACTCTCTGAGCACAGAGCCAACAGTAAGCTCTGAACATTGCTGAGTATTCTCCCCAATCTTTTCCCTTACTTTCAACATAGCCACAAGGAGCTTAAGTTTATTGGGTCACACCCATCAAAGTGCTCCCAAGTCACTCCCATTCCTATGTTTATCTGTAACCACTCCTCTGTGCTCTCTTCCCTGACCAGTTAATTCACTTTTTCTCCTAATCAGACTCTGTTAATTTGTAAGTTCGGATCTTTCTAGGACACTGAACTTGTATTGTAAGTTAATACTGCCTTTCTCCTCTCCTTATGTCTTTTGAATAGTTTACTTTAAAGCAATGTCCTTTTTGTATAGACACAAGAAGACAATTAATATTATGCTTCTGTAACTTGGAATTTAATTAGGCTTTGAATATTATTCATTCTCTGGCATCTACTTTCTCAACTTAAGCCTCAGTTGCCCTCAGTTCCTAACACCCCAAAAGTAGGGTCCTGACGAGGGACTGAAGGGACCCAGGGTAAGCTATGTGCTACCCTGGCATCGAAATGGGCCAGGCCAAAGCGACACAATTCTTAACTATAAGTTGAGAGCTTGATCATGGACAAATGTCGCCATGTTCCAAAAGTAACAATGAGACTAGGACCCTGCTAGAGATAGGAAAGATTAATCTGGACTGAGCACTGTAGTCTGAGATCGAGATGAGAACAGGAGAGCAATTTTATACACTTAATGCATCTCTTACTGTGTCCATGCAAAATGATTAGTATAATGATTGCTTATATGTTTGTTGGACAAGGAGAGGAGAACCACACTCATGGGATTGCTCCCTTGGGTGGGTCTTCCTGCTGAAAGAGAATCTGTCCTAGAAGCAGCATCCCCTGAGGGAAAGAACTTTAATCCTATTGATTGTGACCACACCTATGTGGAAGCCCCAACCCCTCATGCTTTGGGGATTTAACTAGGCTGGAAGAGTGGGCTGGGGGGTTCCAGATGGAAAGCCTGGAGAGAAGCAGAGAGAGAGACAGGAGTGAATGGGAATGAGAATGGAATAAACGTCAACTGATCAATCAACCAGCTTGGGCCTCATTTCCTCCTCTGTCTGCCCCCTGGTCTGGGCAGCCGACGTGGAGAGCCTCTGGGGCTCTCGTCTGGCTGCCCCCCAGGCAGAAGCTTTTTACAAAGCAAGGCTCACAGAAATAGTATATTGAAGTCTATGTAGGTAAATAGAAAAAATTAGAGTGAAAGTCATAATTCTATAAATATATGGATGTGATGATTCCTGTGGGTCTTTCATAAATATTTCAATTTCCAGGGAAAAAGAAAAAAACCTCTGCGCATTCTGCTCTGCCACTGCTATCTTTACAATTCAATATTCAGTCATGTATGCTTCTTTAGAAAAAAAACTAGGATGAAATTTTTATTATATTGACGTAATGGGAAAATAAATGCAATAAGTTGTGAAGTTTCTCATATTTATCATATAGCCAGTCTTTTCTTGTGATCAATTGTTTCCTAGTAATTGTCATACATGCTTACATGAAATTTGAGGGAAAAAATAATCACATGTACTGGTGTTTTTTTCACTTCTACTCATATTTATCTTACAGAAATGGAAATTGAATAATTAGCCATATCTATTATGCTACTATGTTCTAAAGCTTTTATTTGGGTGCAACTGACAAAGTCGTATATACTTAACATATACTACTTCAACATGTTGACATATAAAAACCATATCAAAAATTACAGGTGTTGAATAGTTAGCACATCCATCCCTCACGTGTTCACTTTCACTGAGGGTATGCTTAAGATCAATCATTTAAAATTTTAATATGTGTATGTTAATGTATGTACATGATGCATAAAGTTTTATATACATATATATATTTAAATGGACTGGAGCAATAGCACAGTGTGTAGGGCGTTTGCCTTGCATGCAGCCAACCCAGGTTCAATTCCTCCGTCCCTCTTGGAGAGGCCGGCAAGCTACCGCGAGTATCCTGTCTGCATGGCAGATCCTGGCATGCTACCCAGGTCATATTTCATGTGCCAAGAACAGTAACAACAAGTCTCACAATAGAGATGTTATTGGTGCGCACTCGAGCAAATCGATGAACAGTGGGACAACAGTGCTACATATATATTTAAATATGTATGTTATATATACACATGATGTGTTATGTTTTATATATATGTATATATATATATAAATACTGACTGTTGTGTCTCAGATGTATATTAGCATCCTAAGCTTTTTTCTTGTACATCTGAAGACATAGTCTGATGTCTATGCCCCAACTAGCCGCATCTCACTTTCTTGCACCTGGTATGATTTTTTTCAGACTGACACACATACAATATCAAACTACCAACATTTCCTGTTTCTACATGTCTTTTGCCAAGATTTATTTGCTTGTGTTGGATATATTTCTGCTTTTCTTTTCTACTTATTTGGCTCCATTAACTGACTATTCTATTGGACTCAGTTGCAAAAGCAGTTAACATGAGTCCTCACGGTCAGTATATTAAGCTTAGTCCATAGGAGTTTCATCTGTTCTATCCGTATGCTGTGTGTGGACTGAGGACAGTCCTGACATGAATTATTCAACTGACCACATTTGCCACTCCCTCTCAGATATTATTTATTCAATTTTTTACCCTGCATTCTTGGTCCCCAAAAGATTTTACTTATTTTGTCTGTCTTTGGGTCACGAGTAGTGGTTCTCAGAACTTACTCCTGGCTTTGCACTCAGGGGTCATTATTTAATGGCACTTGGGAACCACATGGGGGTGAAAGCTGGGCCAAACAGGTGACAAGGTGAATGTGTTAGTAGCTGTACTATTACTTTAACCCCAAGATTTTACCTTATTCTCTCTGGCTAAGAGTAAAAAATGCGCATCAAAAGAAAACAATAAGAAATTTTATGATGCAAGAGGCATTATTATTTAAGTCACTGTCATCCCATTGCTCATCGATTTGTTCGAACGGGCACCAGTAACGTCTCTCATTGAGAGACTTATTGTTACTGTTTTTGGCATATCCAGTATGCACGGGTAGCTTGCCAGGCTCTGCTGCGTGGGCTCCATACTCTCAGTAGCTTGCCAGGCTCTCCGAGAGGGGCAGAGGAATCGAACTCGGGTCGGCCGAGTGAAAGGCAAACGCCCAAACACTGTGTAATCGCTCCAGCCCATCATTTAAATACCCACTTAAATTAACTGTACAGTCTTTTGGATTTATTCTAGAGAACAACATATTACAATTTAAGTGAACATCTCTGAAATAATTAAGAATGATCTATTCCAGGTGAATATGATTCCATGTTCTATTGTTTTAAAGATCCCCCTAAAAACAGCCTACATAGAATTCTAAATTTGTCTGTGGGTGCAATATTTAACCCGTTCGATGCAATTTCTCTGAAAGCTGCTCCCTAAAAATTACTTTGAAATAAATAACAGAAAAATATCTCCTATATTTATCACTATTTCATTTGGTCCCTTTGGGAGATTCTAGAAAGTTATGTTTTTATTTTGTTATCACTATTTACATTGAGCATGACTGAAACAAACAAACAAAACAAAACAAATCACACAGACAAAACAACAATAGCTCCTTCCTTGAGAATTTCTAATTTAAGTTGGTCTTGTTCTTTACTTGCGTTGAGAACATTTGATGAATACATCAGTAGACAGCTTCAACTTGTGTATGGAAAAGAAGGGGTGGGGAACGTTACTGTCCCTCCAACATCAAAAGGGCTTCTTAACTTTAGTAAATCTAAATAAGAGATATTTATGTTTCAGTCAATTCTGGAAAAAACATAGGAGTCAAAATATTTTCTTTAGGATTTTCATAAAGGCATAAGACTATTGAATAAAGAGAAATGAACATTTACACTTATGAATGACTGTTAAAATTTTAACTTAAATAATTATGTAAACTTATATAAAAATACTTCCATACACACTTTAATTGTGTCAAGTTACTGATATTTTGATGGCATAATAGTTATTTGAATTTTGAGATCTGGGTTTCTCTGTAGCATTGGCAATGTGACTAAAAAATTTCACCTACAAAAAGTGAACATATTGGAAGCTTTCAGAATTTATTGTGGGAGGCAAAAAAATTAAAAAAAAATAATCCTTGAACTCCTAAAGTTATGTTTTTTGAAGTTTCAGAGTTTTCAAAATTTTTCTATAATTGCATTTTAGCAGACTATCATTAGGAAGAATCTATTTTTTAAATGATGCAAATATAAAATTATTGATAGTTAGCCACTAGGTAGCACTGTAGCACTGTCATCCCATTGTTCATCGAGTGGGCACCAGTATCATCTCCATTGTGAGACTTACTGTTACTGTTTTTGGCATATCGAATACGCCACGGGTAGCTTGCCAGGCTCTCCCGTGCTATAGCTCCAGTACTACTAGGTAAATCATGGATTTTTTTGCTTTATGGCAAAAACACTGAGAAGTGGGGTGAGCAAACATTTATTTCTCAAATAAAGAGCTGTTATAGGCTGGTAGACAACATACTTTGGACTGATAACATACTTTGCATGCAGGTAGTCTGGGTAACAATTCCAGCACTGTGGACTCCCTCAGGACCCCTGCGGATGATACCAGGAACAGAGCTGGAAGTAGCGCCTGAACACCTTTGTGTGTGGTAAAGAGAAGCAAGTATATAATTACAAAGCAGTTATATCCAGTTACTCAAGACAGAACCCAGTTCTCACACAGGTAACATTAGTTTTTACCTGTTAAGACAAAGTCTGGGATCAATATTTAGTCTGTTTCATTAGGTCAAGGAATATTTTGACTGAGTAGCTGAACTTGGTTGCTCAGCAGAGTGCTTCCCATCGTTTAAAAATATTATATGGAAAATTTGACTGACCCAACTCCAGACTATTATTTTCTTGATGGATCTCTCAATTTTTTCTAATTTTCCTCTGTGGATATTTTTCAATGATATGAAATCCATTCCTTCTAATAATCTTACACAATTGTATTTGAAAAGATACATTTCTAACATTGTCCCTGTTCTTAAAGTCATTAATTCACACAGCTCTGCTCATTTTTTGAATTTTGAAAGTGAAATAGAGCCCAGAGGTGGTTTCCATCAGATTACTAAAAGGCAATAGGCTGGTTGGGCTCTCATAACTTTGAAAGCTTCCATACCTAATGATTTGTTAATTCTCTTAAAAAAATCTTTTGCTAGAAGTTGCTCTTAAAATCAGCATTGCGTAAAATTTAGGTGTCTGACTGCTCTCTGCAGGGAACTCCTTTAATTTGGTGAAGGTTCTCAAATTTAAATCCAGCCATCATGAAAGTACTACAATTTAGTCCAGGTAGAAATATAATTTTTCAGTCCTTGATTTTTCATTTACATTATCATTTTCTATTCCCAATTGCAAATACTTGATTGATAGTAATATGAACTCATCCAAATACCTCTGCACTTCATGTTTTTGATGTCTTTCTTTCACCTACTTTAATATGTCATATCACTTTTCATAGCGCCATTCTTTGAAGGAAATATCATGTTCAAAAAATAACTCAATATGGTGGTCCGGTAAGAAAAAAAATGCTAGTATTTCTGCAATAGACATTGTTCAGTGTAGCCAACATGGACCTCTGAACTAATAAACAACGTGAATAATTGCTTATCAATGATGCAGTAGTATTGGGTTCTGCTAATGGCAAGTAGAACACTAGGCAGTAACTATAGCAAAATCAGTTCTGATAAGTGGAAGTCCAGGATTGTATTGATGCTTGACATTCGTCCTTGTAGTACTGTTACTTTACTTATTATCACCTTATTTGTTTACCTAGCTATTTGTGTATTGAGTAATAATAAGAAACACCGAGGAAAGAAATTCTATTGATATTTCACAACAGGTCTTTATATTTATTTGATTATCCATTACTATGCGACACAAGTAATCTTTGTATTATTTGCCTATATACAGTAATATATGCTTACACCAAAATTTCACTCTTGGCAATATTCAATCATCTGCCTTTCAAGCAATGTTTATTTGTACAAAGCAATGACTGTAGTGTATATATGGTGGTATTTCTTATCATTGTCATTTTATTTATTTATTTATTTTGCAGGGTGGAGTTAAGTGTTATTGATTGTAAACAACAAGGTGGGTCTCCCTAATTTCCTCCACATCTTCAGGGGGGTTGGGATGGAAACCCGAAGTCAGGAGATTCTTTATATGTTGCAGGAGTGGGAGAGGTAATCTCCAGCACCTGCAGCCTCTCTTTTCCCCTTCGTGGTCTCCCTGAGGCTGGTAGTCCTGGGGGGCCCTTATTCCTTAGAGGCCATGAGGTCCATGAGGTTCACCACCTTACAGCTATACACCTTATAGCTGTAGTCAAACTCATTGTTGTACCAGGAGTTGAGCTTGACCAAGCAGCTGTTGAGGGCAACACCAGCCCCAGCATGGAAGGTGCAGGAGTGGGTGTCACTGTTCAAGCAGCAAGAGATAATTTTGTCCTAGGTGTGGCCCAGAATACCCTAGAGGGTTCACCCCCAGGCCTGTTCACCCCTTTCTTGATGACGTTGTACTTGGCAGCTCTCTCCAGGAGGACAGGCCAGATCCACGATGGACACCTGTGATGCAGGTGAATTTTGAGTACAGCTCCTGGGTGACCTTGCCCACAGTCTTGGCACTGTCGTCGGGTGCAGGGATGATGTTCTGAGCTGCCTATCGGATGTCACTGCAGAGTTTCCCAGAGAAGCTGTCCACGGTCCTCTGGGTGTGAGCGATGGCCTGGACTGTGGTCCTGAACTCCTTCGCGATGCCGAAGTTGACATTGATGACCGTGGCCAGGGGCGCCAAGTATTCTGTGGTGCAGGAGGAGTAGCTGACCTTTTGGAGGGCATTTTCTTACATCTCCAGGTGTATGCCCATCACAAATATGGGGGCATGCGTAGAGGCGGCAGAGATGATGACCCTTTTGGCAATCCCCTTCAAGTGGCCGTCACCTTTCTCCATGGGAATGATGACCCCAGTGGACTCCACAGCCTGTTCAGCACCGGCCTCGCCCCCTTTGCTGTTGGCGATGGCGCTCCTGGAGGATGAAGAGGGGCTTCTGGGGATTACGCGCCGTCCATTCTCAGCCTTGACTACGCCACTGACCTCACGGTGGGTGGAAGCACACGGGGACATGGAGACTGCGGATTTGAGGTCAATGAAGGGGTCATTAACGGCCACAATTTTGCTAGAGTTAAAGGGAGTTCAGGTCATCAGGTGGGTTAAAATGGCCAATGTGACCAATTCTGTTTTTTAAAAACAAAAGGGAGAGTTGGGTCCACTGCTTGCTGTCCTTTCACTCAGAGGATGTTTCTTCACTCTCACTCTTTTTGTTTTGTTCTTTTGGGCCGGACTGGAGCCACAACATAGCAGGTAGGGTGTTTGCTTTGCACGTGGCTGACTTGGGTTTGATTCATCCGTCCCTCTCAGAGAGTCTGGCAAGCTACCAAGAGTATCCTGCCTGCATGGCAGAGCCTGGAAAGCTGTCTGTGGCATATTCTGTATGCCAAAAACAGTAACGACAAGTCTCACAATGGAGAAAACAATGGTGCCTGCTCGAGCAAATTGATGAACAGCACAAGGACAGTGCAACAGATCTTTTGGGCCACATCATGCAGTCTCGGGGTTTCTTCCTGGCTCTGCACTCCTTCCCGGTGGCCAGAGGGGAACATATTGGGTGCCAGGTATCTAATCCGGGTCTATGGCATTGCAAATCAAGTGGCCACCCCACTGTACTATCTCTCAAGGCCTGCTTTACTGTTACTCTCTCAGATGGACCTGAAAGCAATGCTCCAGTTGTTCCCTTTAGACTGAAGGCAGCATTTCATAGAGAATCATTGGTAACTTCTATCCTATTTTAATTCCCCTCTGTCAACTGGCCACAGAGAACTTCCTTTGAGCCCAGAGTTTTGGGTCGGTACTTCACCTGTGATGTAACAGCAGTAGGGCATCATGATAATTTGGGATATGCATTGCTTCTACAATTTGGACATGCAGTCTAGTGTTGGACATTCCACATCCTTTTGATGATGAAGTATTGCTTTACATATCCTTTTCACAGCTTCGAGATTTAGAGTATACACATTTCATGGCAGGCAGAGCTTGTGTGGTAAACCTTTTGGCCCATAACAAAGTATTCTTATCTCTCTAAGTAATAGTAATAAGCACAGAAATCTTTCTCAAAATGGGAGCAATTGGTGATCAAAGAAGCAAGTCTTTCTCCACAATTTTTTTAGTCTGTGCAGTGACTCAACTGAGTGTAGCCTTTCTAAGACTTCAAACTATGTTGCTATCTGCCACAAACTTTGAGCACCATCAGCCGATGACAAGGTACACTTGATTAATTTGCAATATGATAACTCCGTATCTATTAAGATACGGAGGAAACTTATTGCTTTGAGTTTGCAAGGCAGTCTAGTTCTCTCTCGGTGCTCCATCTTCCACGTTTTACTTTTTCTCCCCTAAGATCTAGAAGACTTTTATCTTAGTCATTACATGATTAAGTAGCAAAATCCAATGCAGTGTATGTTGCATAAAAGTCCAACTAGGGCTTTGTATACTACTAGTAAATAAGTGTGGTCTATTTTATTTTGTGAAATAGAATATGAGCTTGATCTTGGTTGGCTAAATCATGATGTATGGTTAGAGAATTAGAAACAATGGAAAGGTGTATCACTAGCCTTCATCTTCAAAGGAAAATGATTCTGATAGAAATTATTGACAAAGATGGAGAAAATACAAAAACAGCTGCAAAGACTGTGTAGGCTTTTAAAATGTTTTTTTTTTGCTCATATAAAGAAAATCCAGGGAATATCTGCAATAGGAGGTGACATTTCAGGTTAAATGTATAACAATTCACTTTGTTTTCTAGTATACTTCTGTTCTGAACGCCATCTGGTTGAGTTCGATGAGGATGAGCGAATCTCAGCAGACATTGCTAGGTCCTTGATAGTGACACTAATCTCTGCATACTTCGTCAAATCTAGTGTTGACCTTGGCTTCCAACTTGTGCCTATAAATCTGGTTGTAATGTTTACTAGACACTCATTTTTATCTCTATCAGAATATTCTTTGTTTCACTATCTGTGAAATCAGTATTTGAGAATCTTGTAAGGTGGTGAGAAGGTCTCTTATACTTATGCATCCTGATACTGGAGAAATATGCACATCATAGGTTTAAGAGCTATGGGAGCAACTGAGACTGACCTGAACTAAAAAATGCACTGGGTAGTTGATATTTATAAGGTCTTTTATTCTGACGGTGGATCATATTGACATTTTGATGTGTTTTAAACCATTGCCCATTAGTCTCCGAAAATGCTGGTTATTTACCTTTCCCTAGTTCATAGTCTGATAAGTGTCTATAGATTCCCTGGGGGGAAACTAGGAAAGAATACTTAAAGGAAAAAGTTAGCTGTGTATTAGAGTCCTTCATCAAGTGAACCTCACATTTAATTTAAGAAGTTCTGGGTCGATAAATTGGCTCTGGTTTGAGAATGGAATGGCTGGTTATGAATCTCCCTGTTTTATCATTCTAGTTAGACATCTATTCATTTGACCTCGAACTCTTCCACTTATATAGCGGTAGTATTAATAGTATACTAGGCATCTATTTCACTTTTAGGAACATCACACTCAACTGGCCAAAACAATCCATCTCTATCGCAATCTATTAGATTATGCTGGTTGCTGCCTTCACTTCATGTCCATTACAGTAACCTTATTCATATTGTCTTCAGCAATTTAGTGATGTCATTTGGACCCTGTAACCCTGAGCACCCATTATTTCCATTTCCACTGCATTTAAGGATTGTGCTTGTTGGTAAAATTTTCTCTGAAATATTTTACATGCTAAAAGCAATAACCATAAAGGTCCTTAAGGAAGTTATGCCACCCCTCAGGATTCTACTTTTAATGACTATTAAAATTGTTTTTAATCAAGTAAAATAGTTTTATTAAAAGAAATTTTAATAGATAAATACTAGAGGAGGGCAGGGAGAGAGCAAAAGAGAACTAGGGCAAGAGCAAGAGACAGAGAGAAAGAGACCTATTAAAAATAAAAATGAAAGACCTGTTAGCAATAAAAACACAGTCTTCTCAGGTGGTGGTGGGGAAATCTTGTTTTTGTTTTCTGTCCTTTTTAACTTCTGGGTATATGAGAATATTTTACATAATAAATGCTATCTAGAGTTATAATTTCACTAAATCTTATATACCTTTCTCTATAAAATATCAAAATCATTTTGACATTTCAGCTGCATAGATTAGATATATTTGGGTTTATTTCTTTCAACCAATTAAATATCCAGAATCTCTTTGTTGAAGCCCATCAATACTTAAGCCTAATAATCTATACTCCTACTAATATGATCTCACAGCTTTGCATTCATTGACACATATACTCACCAGATTTCTATCTCCATAATTAAGTGAAACTATGGACTTGTGAGGTGACCCTTTTCAATTTACTGCTTGGGGGTCTGCCATACCTTTAGTCTATTTAATATCTACAAACAAAGAAGGGTGGTAAGATAGAAAAAAATTATCAGTATCTGAATTAACAGAAAAATACTTTTTTTTTCTCTTTGGGTCACACCTGGCGATGGACAAGGGTGCTCAGGGGACCATGCGGGATACTGGGAATTGAAGCTGGGTTTGCCACGTGCAAGGCAAATCCGCTACCCACTGTGCTATTGTTCCAGCCCTGAAAGGAAAATACTTTAATGGCAGCTGTTACACATGTTTTAGTTAAAGGTTGACTAATTTCATTAAGCCTATTCTTCTCCTTTGAAGACAAAGACTAATATTAAAAGATGCTTACATCAGATTTAAGTGGGATCTTTCATTAAGTACAACTTTCACACATTAGGGCCTGACACCTTTATAATCAATGCATTGATTATGACATAACTGTGTGAACTCAGTTTGTATTGCAATTTTCTTACTCTCTGAGTGGGATTAGCTCAAAATTGAAGGGAAATATCTCTTTGTGCATTAATAGATGCTAAATGAATTTTCTATAGTCTAAGTTTAGAATTTGGAGTCCTGAACTCTTTGTTTTCTTTCTCCATATTCTTTAGCATTGGTTACCCATGTTAAGCAAATTTGATTTGTGTAGAATATCTAAGATTGTGATTGAATAGTCATCCAGAGCCCCAGTTTGGGGGGACACACATTGCAGTGATCAGAGATTAACCCTGGCTCTTTGTACAGGAGAACTCATGTGATGTCAGGGGTTTATCTAGCATTCACTGTGTAAAAGGCATGTGACTTAACCTTTATACTCAGCAGCATCAGATCTTATTTATATGGATATTTGGTTAGAAGTACCCAATATTAATGGTCTGTGTATCTCTATTGCCTTGACTCGCTAAACCAGTAACTGTAGCACTGTACTGTACCAAATCCACATTGTTCCTGGATTTGCTCAAGCGGGCACCAGTAACGTCTCAATTGTGAGACTTGTTATTACTGTTTTTGGCGTATCAAATATGCCATGGGTAGCTTGCCAGACTCTGCTATGTGAGTGGGATACTCTTGGTAGCTTGGCGGGCTCTCCAAGAGGGATGGAGGAATCCAACCCAGGATGCCTGTGTGCAAGGCAAATGCCCTACCTGCTGTACTATTACTCTGGTCAAATAACAAAATTTTTATATCTGTGGATCAGACAAGATCATAGAACCTATCTGAAAAATCAGGAACTACTTGAAGAAACTCCTTTTTAAGATTTTCCTTCTCTAGAACCACTTCCGCTTCCAAACTCTGCATCAGTTCAATTGCCACCAGAGAAGCACAATCAATGAACACAGATGGGATGAGCCTCTTTTAAATGAATTAAAGAGTCTTCAGGGTGGGGTGGTCTTATACAGGAACTTTATTTCATAGAATATTTTTCCAGTCAGATGTTGGTGCTTTCAAGTCCACAGTGAGACCATCAGGGCAGGGAGGAGAGGCTAGAACTCATAGGTGTTGATAGAGCTTCAGTTCAAAGATGAAAACACATATTCCTTTCAGTAAATATTCTTTATGCTTTTATTCCAGGTGCATCAGGGTGAATAAAATTATCTATAATAGTATTCTTCAAACCAGCGATTTATGACCGGTATTTGATTCCTCCATCCCTGTCGGAAGTGCCCAGTAAGCTACCGAGAGTATCCTTGCCAGAACCTGGCAAGCTACCTGTGGCTTATTCAATATGCCAAAAACAGTAGCAACAAGTCTCACAATGGAGACATTACTGGTGCCCTCTAGAGAAAATTGATAAACAGTGGGACGACAGTGCTACTATACAATTTAATCTATAAGAATATCTTCATAGAAACCCCTGCCTCAACATTTAAATCAATGAAGACTAGCAAAGTTGATACATCAAAAGGCCACATTTGTCAAGGTCTCATGGGAATTTTCTGAGGCCAAAATACCTCAACATAAAAACAGAGAGGCAATCTAAGTGGTAGAGCACATGTTTAGCATGAGCAAGGCACTAAGTGTTGTCCCCAAAACGATGTTGACCCTGAATAACTGGTGTCACCTGGTCTCATGTGTTCAGTACTCCATGTACTTCTGGGATGATTTAAATATTTCAAGGATATCAGAGGCCTATTGAGTTCTTCTGGAGGTTTCCTCTATTTGAGATGTTCCTGAATAGGACTGGATAGTAGAGTGTGTTGGGCATTTGCCTTGCACATGTCTGACACAAGTTCGATTCCCAGCACACCATATGGTCTCCCAAGCAGAACCAGGGGTGACCCCTGAGCACAGAGCCAGGAATAGGGTCTACTGGTGTGACCTCAAAATAAAACTAAATAAATAATATGTGAACTGTGCCAAACACTCAAAAATGTCTGATATGTTTCCAGTGCTCTAAAAGTTATTATACTCTCGTTGAATTTCTCTGTCTGTAAGCAAAATGCAGCATTTATTTCATATCGAGTGTGGACATTGAGCATCTCATTTCTACTGAAAAAGGATTAGTCATGGCAGCTGTGTGTCTATTTGCAGGGGTTCAACCTGACAACTCTGAGGAGTTTGACTAGTCTCACCTGCACATGTAGATATTCTGTGTTCAAGGAAGCAGACATGTTGGCATAAAAAGGTCAGAAGGTTAATTGGCAACTTTGGCATTTCTCTAGTAAAAGTTCTTTGACTTGCAAATAAGTAGAGGAATGAGAAGCCAAATATAAATGGAGAACAGGTTATATTGGTAGATGTTTTTAATAAGCAAAAGCAGTGGAGCTTAAAACAATGGCAGGGAGCTCTCACACCATTAAAGAATCTCCGGAGTTTGTATAGAGATCCTTCGAAACATGACATTATATAAAATATAGGTGGTCTCAGTAGCATAATTTTCTCAATGCTTTGTCCATAAAGATATTCAATATATGGAAAAAATGAATAAAATTCATATTTGATCATAAGGATCCAATTTGTAATCAATTTATAGTCAAACCCACTCATTGTCTCAGTGAACTTCTCCAACAGGACGTAGATTGCAACAATAGCTATAGTTCTCAGCTCCTGACTTTTCAGTGTCCAGAGGCATGTATAAAGACACACACACACACACACACACACACACATACACACACATTGGTGACATTGGAGAATTGTAGACAGACCTTTTATGTGGTAACCTGCTTCATACATTGATTGATATAATTCATCTTACTACATAAAGAGAATTTTGTCACGTGTATCATGTAACTACGAAAGACGCAGAAGCGAAAATCCCCTGATGCCAGTCTAGGAGATCACATGTGTGAATTTACCAACAGCCCCCATTGGTTTTAGGGTGGTGTCATCAGAAGTGTTGGTGAATCAGAGATTTTCCAAGGATGAGGGAATTTTAAAATCTCGCAACATAGTGGTTGAGAAGGAAAGCAATTTGGACCTGGGGAAAGAGGAAATCCTAAAGGCTGCTCCTGAGGAATTGAAGCAGGAGATGGCTTGAATGGGGACAAGAAGGTATAACTGAAGAGGCAAGGAAAAAGTAAAATTCAAGGAGAGTGTATGGTGAGGGGTTTAACAAAGATTGATGCATAGAGCAGTAAACTCCTTAAACTGTTTGAGAACATGGGCACTCCCCTGCCTACAGCATGGAAAGATTTTCATTGATAGTGATAAGAGAAATGCTAGAAGTTCAATACCTTACAAAGAAATTTAAATAAACTAAGTAAACCACAAGGTCATATTTCAAAAAACAGTGACACCTTTTCAGGCAGTGTCTGAGGGAGCTTCCTTTAGGGACTTTGCAGAAGAAGATATTGTTTTCATATCAGATGACAACTCTGGGCAAGTTACTTCCCCAGGGGACTTTTAGGGGAACAAGATTTAGAGGCAGAGGACAGTGATATAGTTTATCTTGACCCTGTGTAGACCTGCACTAATGGGCATTTCAATTTTAGCATAAAAGTTTAAAAAGAAAAAGTAAGTTTTCGTGATGAGCTTAAGGTTATTCATACACGTGTTTATTTTGTGTGACCTGAAACTTATCCAACGTAAGAGTGCAATGCCAAACCATTTTAAAAGAAGCCAAAAAAAAGAGTAAAATGAAAAATAAGGAAAGGACATTTTTTCATATGCTCTACCACATGTGCTTTAAGCTAAGTGCTACCCCAGAAGAGTCAAAAGGGTCAAAAAATTGATGGATGTGCAAGGCCAAAAAACCTCCAGGAGGCCAAGGTTAGTTTGTTGTTAAGAAACTTATCTTTTCAAAAGACACTGAGTGTGTCCTGAGTGTGTGGAGTTTATAATGCCGAGAGCAGTGCACAGTTAGTTAGAGCAGGGCCTTCGAACTCCTTGATCCTCTGTCACAGTGTTACCCAGGCCTGAAAACTCCATTTCTGCTACTTGTTTATCTAGGGGTCCCAACAGAAGTCTGTTCTGCCTTGGATGGCATCACCGGAGTAATGCAGTCCTGTGCGCCGCCAGCAGTACTATGGGGTTTGCGTATGCCCACTTTATGTGACCACCCTAAGGACACGACTCAGACTGGATCTCCATCGCTAAATGACACAGTGCTGGAATGATGATGTTCTATAATTCCCCCAATTCTACCAACTATAAACATTCCTTTCTGTCCCTTGCTACCTCAGAGATGATCACTGTTACTGGAGAGAATGACAATAATTCAGCAACTGGGGGTTTATTGGTCAATGGTGAAACATCTTTCTGCAGGGGTTGCTCGTACTGGCTTGGATCTCTGGGAAAACATATCTCCTTAGGAAAACAAACTGGTGACACTGGTGCCCTCAGATCTTCTGACTTGGAACATTATAGTCAAATCCTCCCAGTCTGGGGGTATTTAGAGTTCAGTCTGCTGAGATGCACTGACTGGAGACCAGTGGCTCCAGGAAACTGTTCCATAAACAAGGGGATTGTTCTGATATAAAAAAATCAATTTTATGACATAAATGGTTTCATATTTGTGTGATAGTAACTCCTACCACATAGCGATGATTCCTTGCATGACGCCTAGCCATCGCTAGTGTGTTGGATATTGGGTGTCATTAGGCCACAGAAGGGAGGGAGTGAAGTAGCATGTTTCACGGTCTCTCTTTGCTCAAGTCTCTTCATTGTTTAGCGAAAATGATTCCTATATCTGATCCCTAGTGAAGTCTTGATGTCTGAGTCTTATTTCAGCCTCCACTGTTTTTCATTCCCTTGGCTCTTTCCCCAGTAATTGAGGGGGTAAAGAAATGGACAATTTCTTCAGCGTTTTGGTGATTTTCAGCTACTTTTCTGGTGGTCCAGAACCTTAAAATATTGATTGACTGAATGTCAACCACAGGGACTAGCAAACTGTGCCCGAAAAGCCTCCAAAGTCAACAGCTTCAAACTGGAGGCACTTAGGAAGTTTTGGTTCTGGCTGGTGTGTTTTGCCATTCCCCCGGGCTCTGCATATTACACACACACTCTGTCTCAACAAGGCAGCTGCGACTCTGTCACTTGCTTCATCCTCTGTCCCTCTCAGCCAGCCACCTCTATTTTTTAACTTGATTCTAACTTGTGGCATTTTAAACTCAAAGCTGACACAAGTGAGAAATCCAATTCAATCTTCTACCTATTTCCCCATCATCCCAAATCAACCTTACCACACTACAGTACAGGTTGAATATAAGAACCATTACTGTCTCAGGAGTTAGATTGTCATCATCAATATATGTCTGCCAATACTGCCATAAAAATACTACAGTGCTGAGACAATTCAGCAGGCATTTCTTCTCTCCTGGTTCTAGAGGGTCTAAGTCTAAAGCAACGTGTCAGAACTTTTGCTATTCTGGAATGCTGTTTCCGGTCTGGCCTGGGCTGGTGTAGGATGACATTACTTTGTCCTCTTCCCCCTTGCCATGAGTAGGTTGTCCCGGTTTTCCCCGGAGTTTAGGCTTTCCCCAGTCTCACCCATCAAGGTATTCCCAAATCTCTCCCAACCCTTTGTTTAGCTATAATCACTTCTCTATGCTCTCTTCCCCAAAACAGTTAATCCGTGGCTTTCCCTTAATCTGACTCTGCTAATTTGTAAAGTCAGACCTTCCTAGGATACTGAATTTATATTACATAAGTTAATATTGCCTTTCTCCTCTTCTTTAGCCTTTTGAATAATTTACTTTATTTTTTTATTTTTTTAAATTTTATTTTATTGAATGTGGAAAATTACAATGTTTTCCGGCTTAAGTCTTAGTCATACAATGCTGAAAAAACCATCCCTTCACCAGTGCCCATATCCCACCACCGAAGACAAAAAAAAGCAAAACACAGTACACCTCCCATCCCGCCCACCCCCGCACCCCCCCCCTTGTAACTGATAAATTTCACTTTACTTTCTATTTACTTTGGTTACATTCAATATTTCAACACAAACCTCACCATTATTATTTGGAGCACCCCACTAGAGTCAGACCTGTTGTGAAGAGAAATGAGGTCGCGCGGCCGCAGTAGTGGCCGCGCGGTTTTGTATTTCTGTACTTTAACAACTAAGTCTAGGGAGATTTCTTCCGGATATTCGATCATTGCAAGCTTGTAAACCCCGTCTGTGGTCGTCATAATATGGCAGTCCCCATGCCATTCATCCCTGGGAAGGGACAGGTGTGAGAGAGAGAAATACCTTTCCCCTCCCGGGCAGGCATGGGGCCAAAGCTTAGTTCTCTGGCTGGAAACAATTGCAAGAGCAGTCCATGTTGTAGTTGGTTCAGCTGGGTCTGGATTCACGCTGGTGCAGCTGCGGAGGAGCCGCACACTCGTGCGGCCCCCGGGGTCACATCTTGGCAGCGGTCTGAATAATTTACTTTAAAGCAATGCCCTTTTTGTATGGACACGAGAAGACAATATTATGCTTTTGTAACTTGGGATTTAATTGGCCTTGAATATTATTCCCTCCCAGGCATCTGCTTTCTCCACTTAAGACTCAGTTGCCCTCAGTTCCTAGCACCCTAAAAGCAGGGTCCCGACGAGGGACAGGATGGATCCAGAGCAAGCGGTGAGGTATGTTCTACCCTGGCATCGAGATGGGCCTGGGCAAAGTGCCTAATTCTTAACTATAAGTTAAGAGCTTGATCATAGATAAATACTGTCATGATCCAAAAGTAATGATGAGACTAGGACCCTGCTAGGGATAGGAAAGGCTGATTTGGCCTAAGCACTGTAGTCTGAGATTGAGATGGCCCCTGGAGAACAATTCTATAAGCTTTAATACATTTCTTATTGTATCCATACAAAATTATTAATATTATGAATTCTTATATGTTTGCTGGCTGAGGAGAGGAGAAACACACTCATGGGACTCCACCCTTGGGTGGATCCTCCTGCTGAAAGAGAATTAAGTCCTAGGAGAAGCATCCCCTAAGGGAAAGGAACCTCAACCCTATTGATGGTGACCACACCTATGTGTACACCCCAACCCCCTCATGCTGAAGAGATGTAACCAGGCTATAAGAGTGGGTTGGGGGGCCAGATCCAGAGATCCAGAGAGAGATCCAGAGCCGGGAGAGAAGCAGAGAGAGAGAATGAAATAAACTGATCGAGCAACCAGTTTGGCCTTCTTCCTTCCGTCGCCTGCCCTCGACAGAGAGCACACACAGCGGTTCTGGGGCACCGAACTCGGGCAGTGAGACAGAGCCCGCGAGTGCGTGTGCCCCTCGGTGAGCCTTAGTTTTTTACAGGCTGGTTGAGGGAGGAGCCATCTTCTCTAGCTCCTCTTGCCTTCATCTTTTCTCTGTGAGTTGGTGTCTAAATTGCACCTTTTTTACAAGGACACCTCCTCTGAACTTGATATGCCACCTTAGGTAAACTCATTTCTAATTGTCTCACGCTGTGATACTGAGAAGTAAGACTGGGATGGGTGAGAACTGAGGGAGAGTGAGTCAACCATAGCCATTAGAGAGGGTCCTTGTTCCCATCATTCCCAATTTTATGGTTTCTCATTGATATCCTGCTTTCCTCTGCTGTGTTCATTAAGTTTGTGAGGAGCAGAGACCTTATACACTGGTTCAAAAAATTCTGGGGTTGAATTGATTTCTTTTATCGAATCACAGAGAGGATGAAGCAGACTTCAAGGTTCACCACACTTGAACATTTTGAGGACTTTCTTTTCCTTTTATCTGTGTTCCTCTCTCCTATTGGCTTGACTCTCTCAGGCCAGCTGCTCATGCGAGATTAAATCTATGGTGACAGATAATTCTAGGCTCCTGTCCATTGAGCCTCGGGCATCCAAGAAATGAAAGCAGGCATTTCACTGCCAGATCCTGGAAGAACATATCTATGGAAGGTTTGTGGACACACGTGTGTGTGTGTGTGTATTACGTGTGTCGTGTGTGTGTATGTTCATGCACTCCTTCTTTTAAATGTTCATTTATATTTAGACAAGAACTATAGCTAAATACAGGTGAATTTCACCAGGACTTACCTTCTCACATCTAATCCTGTTGGATTGGATCTAAAACCAAGGGTAAAATGATTTAAGAGAAAAGCAGAGATAATATATTGACGTTCACGCTAGCTGCACATTTCCCACTCTAGTCATCTTTAAAAATGAATCTTTTATTTAAGAACTTCTATTCAATGAACAAACACAAAACAGAAAATCTCTATATTATATTGTTTGAGTTCTCGTAACAATTCTTGTCATTTACTTAGCTCTTTATTTCCTTCCGTGCTATGTTTTGCCTCTCATCTTTGTTTCAGAATATTTTCATAAATATTTTGCTGTGGCATATATGTTTGCAAATGTGCATACATGCATAGTGGAATGGAGTTATATTTTAAATCAAAAATAACCCAAAAAAGTGTGGTTAAATTACCCTATCTTTTCCTTCCTTGACCAACTGATTACTGATGAACAAATGCCAGTTAGTATATGCTATGAATGGATTTATACAACATAGTCCTTAACATTTTTTTATTTTTTTACTGAAAAAAATAAAACCCATAGGCTGATAAGAGAGTAGAATATATCTATTCATCAACAATTTTACTACTGAATTTTATATACACATGAACATCAGTCATTTTAGATCAAATCCTATGCCTGAGTTTTCAGAGCAAACAGTAGGACGAGAACAGTCTGGTCAGTGTACAGATCACCCATCTGATCTGCAGATAACACTGGGATTACAAAGTCTGCAAGCCTGAGTATAAGCAGATCCTCTGTATCTGATTTAAAGTACAAACAACACTGAAAATAGCAAGATGAATTAAGACAGTTGTCTGACAACGGTTCCTTTATTCACCCAAAGCTTCAAAGTTCCTGATTCCCTGTATATAACCTCAAAGAGTGAAGTTAACCTTACAAAAAAGCCGACTCATGCAGAAGGAAATTTTGGAGTCACAGTTTTCAACTGTGCTCAAAAGATGTTGAGGACCACATGACATTTCAAAGGAAATAATAATCAAGCCTATGAAAATATTGGATCAGAGCATAAAGATTTAAAGTTAGGTTCTTTATTTGTCTTTATCACCCATCCAAAGGCCAGGTCGTGTCTGTTGTTTCAGATCTTTTCTGCTCATCTAATGGAAGATTAGTCAGTCCTGTGTACTTGTACTATTCCTAGCTGAGTTCATGGTAAACTGTTACTATGCTTGCAGTTCATGAAATAATGTTGGTCTGTGGCAAAAGACACTTTTTTTCTCCTTTCATTCCACTTGACATGCAACTGAAAGAGCAGGCCAATGGTCAATGCTGTAATATTAAACTTATCTTCAAAATAATTCTTTGCAAACTAGGACTTCATGCATGTTACTTGAATCAGAGCAGTGTGAAACTAATAAAATTCTGAGGTAGACAAGAGGCATATTTCTATAATAGAAAACCTCCAGTTTCTTAGAGTTGAGGTAGTTTTTTTTTTTATTAACATAAAGAATTTTCTTAAGTCACCCCTTTTATTGTTTACTGATAGTTTTGTTGAAGGCCATTGAAGAGTATGCATTTTTAAACACAAATTAGTATGTAAAACAACCATTTGAAGGATTTATTGATTATGACTATTTCAATTTGTGCGCTATACATTTTTTAAAAAATATTGAATTATGATATACATTTTGTATGCATAACTTGTGTTGGTAATTTTATTGTTTTTGTATTTGGGACATGTTTCAAGGATTGACCTATTTTGCATTTTTTAAAGGACATTTATTTCTAGTGTAGACAAATTTTACTTTCTCTACAAATAAAAATTATGCACCTTATGAGGAAATCCAAGTTTGTTTCAGCAGCATGTCTGCAGAAATTGTGTTGGATCCGCAGAGCAAACAAAACTCGAAAGTACTGGTTAACGATCTCAATGTCTAATTTTTCCTCTTTTATGCATGAGTTTTCTACTCCACCTCATATTTTAAACATCACATTTTCCAGTATTTTCCTAACATCTCTAACACTATTTAACAGAGAGTATGATGAATAGTAGCACAATAATTCATGTGCTGAGGAGGCCGGGTTGGAAGCATGCTCTGCTGATTGGGCTTCCAACACCAGTCAATCTCTGCTTCACGACCCGTTAGAGTTCACTTGCGTACTTGCAGAGAACTCTTTACACTGGAAGCTAGCTAGAAATCAATATGGCCAGAGCCATAGTACAGTGGGTGGGGCCCTTGCTTTGCACTTGGCCAATCTGAGGCAAGCTCTGGCTCCCAGGTGGTCCCCAGTCACAGCTGTGCTGTTTGAAGGCTTATCCAGGACTGAGCTCTGAGGAGAGTGAAGTGTGACTAGGAAACAAAAATAAGTAAACAAAAATAAAAGAAATCACTCGCAGATAATACCATACGGTAATAAATATATTAATAAATATGGCACTGCAGCACTGTAGCGCTGTCATCCCGTTGCTCATCGATTTGCTCAAGGAGGCACCGTAATGTCTCGATTGTTAGACTTGTTGTTATTGTTTTTGGCATATCAAATATGCCACAGGTAGATTTCCAGGTCTGCTGTGTGGGCGAGATACTCTCGGTAGCTTGCCAGGCTCTCTGAGAGGGGCGGAAGAACCGAACCCGGTTAGCCACGGGCAAGGCAAATGCCCTGCCCTCTGTGCTATCGCTCCAGCCCAGAGAGATTCATAAATATAAATAAAATAAATCATAGATAATACCATACTTTTTAGATGGGTGGGTAGATCATATATTTATAAATCAAAATCAAGGATTAATGAGAAAGCAGAAAACTAAATATGCATTAAGTATTTTCTTTGGTTTAAAAGGAAAATAGCACCAATAACCCCTCTGGAAATTAGCTTTATGTACTAAATTCTTTCCTTCCTTCCTTCCTTCCTTCCTTCCTTCCTTCCTTCCTTCCTTCCTTCCTTCCTTCCTTCCTTCCTTCCTTCCTTCCTTCCTTCCTTCCTTCCTTCCTTCCTTCCTTCCTTCCTTTCTTCCTTCTTTCCTGCCTTCCTTCCTGCCTTTTTTCTCCCCCCATTCTCTTCCTCCCTTTTTTCTTTCTTTCTTCCTCCCTTTTTTCTCTTTCTTTCTTCCTCCCTTTTTTCTCTTTCTTTCTTTCTTTCTTTCTTTCTTTCTTTCTTTCTTTCTTTCTTTCTTTCTTTCTTTCTTTCTTTCTTTCTTTCTTTCTTTCTTTCTTTCTTTCTTTCTTTCTTTCTTTCTTTCTTTCTTTCTTTCTTTCTTTCCTTCTTCCTTCCTTCCTTCCTTTTATTTCTTTCCTTCCTTTTATTTCTTTCCTTTCTTTTATTTCTTTCCTTTATTGTCTTTTTCTTTATTTTCCAGCCAACTCTCCTCTTCAGGTAACATTAAGACTGGACAGGTCATTTTTTGTTCCAACAGTTCAGGGAGTCAAGAAAGTGATTTATGGTTTTAATGAAGCCTTCGATTGAGCAGAAAATCCCACAGGTAGAGCTATATATTGAAACCACACAGTCAACAATATTGAAAACATGAGATCCAAAGTACAACCAAAAAACTCAAGCTCAAATATATGCCTGTCATAGAGGCAGGCCGGGGGATGGGGCGTACTTTGGACCCTGGGGACACTGGTTAAGTGAAGTTACCCCTGGTGGTGAAATAGGTACTGGAACAAATGTATGAATAAACTTGATTATGAATAACTTTGTAAATCACAATGCCTTAATAAAAAAGAAAAAGAAAGGAAAAGAAAGTCCCATAGTCTTACACAGTCCAAAGAGGACCTTGGAAGTGTCTCACTTGATTTTCTTTTTAATTTTTTTGCACTTCAGATCATATATTTAGAAAACACAATCCACAGAAACTGGCTTTTTGATGGTAAACACCATTTGATGTCTATGAATACTGAATTATAGTGTCACGTACCTTACACTTATAATGTTATAAACCAATATGCTCTCAATTTTTTAAAAATATGACTTACCAGAACTTATTGGAAGGGACATAAGTGACAGGTTTATAAATGAAGACTAGTCATGTTGATTTTCAGCAGACTAAAATGCACTGCTTTTGTAAGATATCTTGCAAGGGTTTTTATACCATAAATGTCTCTAGAGTTTTTTCTACCTCTTATTTTTGAAATTCACATGCAGTAAAATCACCTGTTTTGAATCTTCAAGATGTGATTGGACACCAACCAACCAAGTCCGCCATGCTGAGTTCTGTATGCACTCCACATCTCCCCAGGCTGTGGTTATTTGGTCTCGCCCTTAGGAACAAGGAGACTGACTGTGCTCATGATTTTCCTCCTTTTTTCTCATGTTGATCTGATCTGCTTTCTTGGAAATGAGGGCTGTAGCCCCAATTCTTCATCCTTTTCTAGGTAGACCTCCTGTACTGACTTTAGGAAGCACAAGCTAAGGCTCCCAGGAGGAATCACTCTAGTCACCCCTACTTAGCAAGGGCTTATTTCATTTCTGTTTTGCTCATTTCCATATTATTCTTGTCACGTAAGGTGGTTGGACAGTAGAATTCTACATCTGGTAAATGACACTATACATGTTTTTCAGAACAACAAAATGTCTTTGTCGGAGGGAAGCACTCTTGGTGATAGTCCAAGGTTGCTCCTTCTTCTGTGCTCACAGATGCCTCCTGGCAATGCTCATGGAACTGTGTTCTATGCTGGTGATTATATGGCTGTGTACTAGGAAAGCGCCATGCCTCCTGCACAATCTCTTCAGTTCCTGTTTCTGCGTTTTGATTTCCATTGAGCATATAAGATTTGATCAGGTTTAACTTTCGTAGATGTATTTATATTCACTTAAACTGAATTAGCCTGAAACTTCACATTTATATTTCTGATCTATCAGATCAGCAATTATTGATGATAGATTTCATTAAAGAATAATTTTCTTTTCCCTTGAAGTACTAGGAAGCCAACTGAAAGTCTTACACATGTGACACCAGTGATCTGCCACTGAGATCCACCCCTGGTCCAATACCACTTTCTGCATGTTTATTTAATTAGATACATTCTCTATATAATTGTCAGGAAATGCTGTTGAATATAGAACATCTAATGAAGAACATTAAAATTCATGCTTTAAAAGAACTGTGGTATTTAGTATGTGATATGTATCATAATATATGGAAGCTATAACTGAACTATAATTTTTCAACTGAACAACAGCACAGCGGTAGGGCGTTCGCCTTTGACGCCGCCTACCAAATTTCTCTGCCCCTCTCGGAGAGCCCGGAAAGCTACAGAGAGTATCTTGCCCGCATGGCAGAGCCTGGCAAGCCACCCGTGGTGTATTCAATATGCCAAAAACAGTAACAATAAGTCTCACAATGAGAGACATCACTGGTGCCCGCCCGAACAAATCGATGAGCAATGGGATGACAGTGACAGTGACAGTGATTAACTAATGGGGCCAGAGAGATAGTAGTACAAGCAGGGTGCTTGCTTTTTGTGCAACCAACTAGGATTTGATCTCCAAGACCACATATAATCCCACCAGGAGTGATTCCTGAGCACTGAATGAGGAGTAACTCTGAGTATCACTAGGTTTGGTCCCCTAAAATGTTCATTTAATTCAAAATTATTATTTTATATAATATTCAAATGCTTATACACAACACACAAGCAATACTTTAATATAAAAATTCTTCTATAAAAGAGACATTATATCTACCACATTTATATATTCATGATGTGAAATTTAAAAAATGATCTACATAAATTATTTGTCATCTGAAATAGCTTGGTGGATTTATGTATGTAGGGTGTATATTTTTATTTTGTCCTAAGATGACCTAAACTTTGCATGACCAAACTCTAGTACATATCTAATAGCACTTTTTAATTTTTTTAATTTAGACTGAGGATTTGGAAGATGCTCTGTTTATCATTACTCTGCGTTTCTTGCACAATACATCATTTCTTAGAATCTACAGGGAATAGTAGGAAGCTGGATCTCAAACTATTCCTGTAGCTCTAGATCAATATTTTTAAAGAGCCATATTTGTTTATTTTTAGGTGAGAAAAATGTACAAAGGAAGCATAATATTTCTATTATAAATTTCAGCAAATAGTATTTTGGGGGGTTATGTTATAATCAGAGTTCTGTATTATTATTGTTACATCTCAGGAGTTAATGAGCTAAAACTGTGGTAGTAAAATTTAACTGTGTATGGATATAAGAGCAAACTATACTGTAGATAGCATCATGTCAAAAATTGCAATTCAGTTCTGTAGCTACTCTAGTGAGTACACCACTGGAAAATCAAAATATTTATAATTCTATTTGTTAAAGTGATTTATGAAACATTAAAAGAGAATCTAACGAACATTGTGACTATATTAGCAGAGTAAAATGGTCACAAAATACAGCTGTGGTTGCTTACACGAGGGACCTCTCAAGTAAAAGTGATTCAAAGAAGGAAAAATTAAAATTAAACAATTCAAACAACAAACAAAATTTAAATCAGTAAATGAAACATTAGTATGATCCAAAATACAATGAAAGATAAAATGCGTCATTAAAATAAAAACCTAATTGTCCACAAGAACAATATCCCAGTGAATATGCTCCAAAGTAGCTTTGGTGATTTGTCCCACCCCACCCTTCTCTCCTTCTAGCTGCTATTCGATGCTCGTACAGATGTATATACCAATATGTGTGAGCAAGTATTATCGGATTTCTTTATTCCTCACAAGGTCTTGTCAAATTTAGTCTGGATTCTTAATATGTAATCCTTTTACATATTTCTCCACATAACAGGTTTGAATGCAGTTGAGACTTTTAGCAACTCAAGCCAGGAAACAATTAAAAGGATTTCTCTGTGACAGTGTAATTTGAAACACCAGTCAGAGAATGCAACAGAGGTTGACCTATTTCACATCTTAAATTCATGAATCAATTTAATCTTTTGATTTTGCTAGTTTTAGGCAACACATATATACTCACCTGAGGAGAGCACTTAGTACTAAAAAGAACTGTGGTTACAAAGGGATAAAAAAAAAAAAGGGTCCCTAGACAGAGAATCACAGTGGATGTTCCTATAATGCAACTTTTGGAAAGGTAGAACTGCACTCTGTATATTTTTAGAAGTACTCTGACAACATTTATAATGGAAGGTGATAGAACTGGATCAGATCAACCTGTTATATTCCAAAGTGCTCCAGCCCAGAGCTCCCAGGGGGCCATTTAAACTTTATAATCCATCTTATTGGAATGGGAATTTGAGAAATAATTGTTGGCATGAGGGAATTTCTTTATTTGTTTTTGTGCTGAGTTAAATAAATAAAATCAAGGTTATCTGAAGGCTTTTTTTTTCCTTTCCATATAAAGAAATCAAACTATTCAGAATTTTTAGACTGACAATAGAACCCGGGAGGCAGAAATAACTTCTAGTGCCATTCTTTATTGTTTAGACTCATTTTGTATTTAACATTCGTTTAAACAGTATGCAAAATATCATGACCAATTATATTATGTCCTTAAAAGACAATGAAATGCCTAAGTTAGATATTCTGATTAAGTGTCAAATATAATAATTAGAAAACTTAGATGCTTGCTAGAGTTGCCAATAAAATTATAAAAAAAATTAGAACATATTTAGGCCATATTTGTTTGCTGAAAGTCAAATCAGAAACATGAATTTATTTTTATGATGCATTTGAATCAAATGGTTTTTAATTTTCTACTATTCCCATTTTAATGTCGTCAGATTATCTATTATGTGCATGTAGCAATTTGTTTTTTCTTTGTTTAACAGGCACATCCTTTTGAAACTGTGAAGAAAATATGTTATTACTATTATAGTATTTTTGACATATCGAATATGTCATGGGTATGCCTGGCTTGCCAGGCTCTGCCATGCTGGCGAGATACTCTCAGCAATGGGGATGTTACTGATGCCCGCTTGAGCAAATGGATGAGCATCAAGGTGACAGTGACAGTGACAATGATTATAGTATTTTAATATAATTAACTGCTTGGACATTAATATTTGGAAAAATGTGCTTGTTTCTTTTTAAAAAGATATTACATTGGGCTTTTGAAAAAATGTGAGGCTGAAAAAGTAAGTCTATTCTTTATTAATTTCACACAACTTGCTAAAAATACTGTAAGAAGTATTCGGACTTTGTGGTCAAGTTACAACTTTAAAGTTAGTAATGAATGCTTAAATGTTGAGTTATAGATAGCACAATTTTTCAATTCTATTTTAACATCCATGGTTGACCAAATAAAGTATATAATTAAATAAAATGGATCACTTTTATGGTACTCAACAGTTTTCAAAATTATTTGATAGTCATTATCTTGTATAATTTTTCCCAACCTTGAAGAAAGAGCAACAATGTTGTCCCAGAAACTAGTCCAATTGTGGTGGCCAATCCCAGACACCCGTGGTGAATGGAAACATAGCGTGAGAACACAGGATGGATATGCAACTGTCTCATCATAGTGTGACTGATTCTGACCAATGATAACATTATTGAAAGTGGTACTTTCAGAGTTTAGCACAGGCATATCATAATCTCTTGCTTCTTTAATTTTAAAATTATTTTTCTCCTTTACATATTAGCCTACTCATCTTTAAATCTCACCTCCACATGTTTTCCTGTGAGATATATGTTCCCACTATCCCTGAAGCAGCTCTGTATTAGAAAAATTAGGTTATGTTTTGGCTGATGATTTTTTGTTTTTATTTTTAATTGAATCACTGTGTGATAGGCAATTAAAAAGTTGTTTATGATGGGTTTCAGTCACACAATGTACCATAACCCTTCCCTTTACAGTGTACATTCCCACCACCTATATCCCCAGTTTCCCTCCCATCCTCCTCCCCCCATGTCTCCTGCCTCTATGGCTGGCTCTTTTCGTCTGTCTCTGTCTCTGTCTCTGTCTCTGTCTCTGTCTCTGTCTCTGTCTCTGTCTCTGTCTCTCTCTCTCTCTCTCTCTCTCTCTCTCTCTTCTTTTGGGCATTATGGTTTGCAATACAGGTACAGAAAGTTTATCATGTTTGTCCTGTTACCTACTTTCAGCACTCAGTTCTTGTTCAGAGTGATCATTTTTTGGAATGACTCTTTGAAAGAACAATAAGCCTTTGTGTCCACTTGAACTAATGGTCATTTAAGGCCAATGTTTCCTTATTGATTTTCTGTCTAGATGATCTATCCATAGATGGAAGTAGGAGTATTAAAACCCCCTACTATTATTACATTGCTGTCTATTTCTCCCTTTAGGAAAAGCTGATGACTTTATTACACAATTATATATAACAAATGCAGAGTAGAGTGACTGGGAAGAATAAGATATTTAATTAATAAGTTAAAAAGTTAATGGCACAGTACAAGCAGAACATGTTGAGGGGAATCTCATTTTCAAAGTAGAGCTTTTATTGCTCATAAATTCTGTCCATAGTTATGTGTTATTCATTATTGAATTTCTACAGAGAACTAAGGATTTTACTTCATTTTTTTGGAAAAGGTGACAAGTTAAGGCAGTGGATTTACTGCTATGGAATGTTTTTTAAAAAACTATTTTCATGAGTTTAGTAGATGCTTTTGTTCTATTGGAATGGAAAAGAAGCAATTTATTTATATATATATTTTTAAAAGTATTCCCCTTTCCCCTTAGTTTTTATTGAGAGATAGGCATTTACCATTCTATTAATGATAAAGTTTCCTTTATGCAATGTTCAGTCTCCACATCCACCACCAGATTGTCAACTTCCCTTCACCAATGATCCTGGTCATTCTTCCACTCCAATCTCATCATCTCTTCCATCCCCCTCCCACTATAAACCCAGGCTTAGCTAAACAGCCTAGGGTCTTTTTTTTTTTCAAATAATATTCCTTATGTCAGATAGTTGACATCTCAGTTTTTACTTCTAAAAAGAAGTGACTCACATGTGTAAAAATTAAATTATAGGAAAAATACTCAAAAATGTTGAGGGAAATTACTCAATTTTTCATTGAATTATTCATATACTAATGTATAACAAAGCCCCTCAACTCTTACATACAAATGCATAACAAAGCCCCTAAAAGAGTTTACTTAATGACTTATACGCGAAGATATATATTCTTTCTCACAATTCCATGTAAAAAGTCTGACAGTAGTTTGGACGTCACTTGTCATCAGTAAGTCTCACTTATGCCACAACAGGCATCTAGAAGCCAACAAGAAATGAAACTTCTGGGACATTAGCTTTATATCAAGGATTGAATCACAGCATATACCAACATATGATATGGCAAGATTGATAAGAAAGAAAGATATACCATCAAAGGGAGTTACAAAAATTAGTTCAAAGATGGATCAAGAGCCTGGAGAGATTGCACTCTGGGCAGGACGCTTGCCATGAGAAGATGCTAGGTCATTTAATTATTGTTCATTTCTCATTTTAAGTATCTTGAGTGCTACAACCACACATTTCTGGAATCCTAGATTTTAAATGGTTGGGTTCCGGAGACATTTCTGTAGGGCACTGATCCATTTGGGGATTTAATTGGGCGTCTCTCGACCAGAGCTGTTGGTGCTCTAAGGTGGTGTCCGGAGGCATATTGTGGGCTGACAGCCAGGCTGACAAGTGAGCAGAGAGCCAGGGAGGGACAGGCCGGCATCTCTGCCACCATGGAGCATGGAGATTTAATCCTGGAACCCACATACCTGGGCCTTCCTTGCTTGTGGAAGCTCTTGGTCGCTGGGATTTCATCTGGAGTAGGTGAGGACATTGCACCTGCTCCATCTGGGGTGCCCTGTTGAAATTGGCTCGGTACGGGGCCTGGAGAGATCTCCGGTTCTGTGGTGTCTTCTGGGACTTGCTCCTGTGTCTCTGGCTTTTGATCTCTTTCAAGATTTATTTATGGGTCTCTGAAGCAAGGCCTGCAATAGAGTTTACAGGGTGGCACTGGAGTTGGTTTGTGGGGGTGACTGCCAGTGCTTCCATGTGTATTGGGAAGTGGGGGGAGGTAGCCCACCCCAACTCTGTGAAAGCCTGGAGATTTCAGTCACAAAACCCGCAGACCTGAATTGTCAGCAGTTTATATCTTGGTGAAGTCTGTCCTGAGACGGTCGAGTTAGGCCAGGGGTATAGTGGCGATTTTGGATTGTGGAAGTAAGCTGTTGCTGGGGACTCCGCTTGGAGCCCAACCTGCCCCCCTCAGATTTATCCCAGTCTGTTCAGCCATGCACGGGTCCAAGATTAACTGTGGCTTTTGGTCTCTTTCGAGATTTGTCTATGGGTCTCTGAGGAAAGGCTGGTAAATGAACTTGTATAGCTTAGCTAGAGCCACATACCTAATGTTTGGCCATTTAATTTCTTTGTTAACTTGGTCCCAAGTTGTTGGGGTCCAGCCAAAGTTGCAACGGCAATTTGGGGGTGTCAGGAAGCCTGAAGGCAACCAACCATCAAGCTGCTGATGCACTTGCCCTGCAGGTACAGGATGACTTGTTGGTGGCATCATAACCCCAAATCATTCAATTTTTTGTACTTGAAAACGTCTGAAAAAAAATCAGATTTTATTCTTTGGATATGTTTTTTTCATAACCTTAACATTAATGAAAATAAGACATAGAAAATAAAATAAGAAATAAACTTTCTTCTATTACATAGAATCATATGTAGCCAGATATAATATAGCACAATGCATTTACAATATAAAAACAAGGAAGAAAGAGACAGATTATACTTGATCTCTGAAATATTTATTTTTGTGATCAAATCTTCTGTTTTAATATTTGTATAGAGAGTTTCTAAATACAGGTATTTGAGAACTCAACAGATCAAGTTTAATCATTCACAATTACAGTCCATTGTGGAATTTAAATATTCACAAGTAATAAATAACTGTATGCATATAAATTATACAGTTATCAAATATATTGCACATTTATAAGATGCACTTGTAAACTATGTGATGAGTTAGACCCAAGCCAAACCTGGGACGGGTCAGATCTGAATTCTCAAGCAAAGAAATAATAATGTTTTAGGGTGAAACCAACACTACAACAGAATTATCCACTGTGAAAAAATAGTTTGAAACTGCTAGGTTGGAACACATTAAATTGGATTCTTTATTGTAGAGTCTCTTACAACTATTGCTATTCTAATGTATGGTAGAACTGGCTGTAAAAGAGAGGCATAGAGACTTCTCTGATTCGATGAGGAACTGTTAAATTCCCTGAGCATTTTACAAGACTTGAGAAAGGTATCTTATTAGGAAGGGAGTCCGCCTGGTGGCCCTAAGCTAGTAATTACTCTGGCACAAAAAGCAGCGGAGATAAAGGGGCCTCTCCCGTGGAGGACAGGAAGAGCACATCACAAAATGTAACTGAGGGGAGAGGAAACTAACTTCAGACACGGAGTGTCCTGTAGGAAGTAATTAGAAAAAGGAAAAAGGGAAAATGAAGATTTACTCACTCTGCCCAGATAAGAGGAGAGATTGATGGATGAATCTACATTCTGTGGGAACTAGAAGGAATTCAATAACAACGAAAAGTAAAGGAGCAAATTTAACTCCCATTAGATCGTTGACACTAGGAGTTTTCGAATGATTAAGAAAAAAAAATCATGCCCTTCCTTTCCTTTCGTTCAGACCCAATTGAGAGATAAGTCACAGAAACCAGACTGTTAGGAAGAAGTAAGCAGACGTAGCAGTGTTGCTGTGATTCATCAAGTGTTAAAAACTTCCCTAATCAGAACGCATGTTAAAGAGCAAATGCTGCTTAACCACACATGGCTGAGAAGAAGGAAAAAGACCAGAGACACACACACACAACCCACAACAAACAAAAGCTGTGCTTAATTTTGCAGGCAAGGTTGAAAGAAACACTAGAGAGGGTTGATAGAGGTAGAGTCTGCTTTCTCTTGAACGCACTGCTAAGTGACTTTTCCTTCTTTGCTGACTCTGAAAAATCAGAACTTGCCTCCCTGTGGCTTACTTGGCACTTGGCCACTTGCAGCTGAAGGCAACTTACTTCAGGAAGAGTTCTCTCAGCAAGGTCAGGAGACAGAGAGGGACCAGGCCCTTCTCACTGGGCTCCTTGATAGCTGTCAGGAAACTTCCAGCTAGGAGAGGGAGGGGGGATTCTCCCGCACCTCTGGGCATTGGAAACTCCTCCAGTTCTACAGCTATTTTGTCAGGGGATGACAGAGAGATCAGTCTTTAACTTTAGAAATATTCCATTGAACATAGCCAAAAGTTTTGTTCTTTTTTATTTTATACGATTGGAAGGCCTGCCTTTTAATAGTAAGGAAGACAATTCTTCATTGTACCCAAAGTTTCAGAGATTTAAGGGTTTTTTTTTTCAGTTTTTTGTTTGAGCATAAACTTGCAAACTCTTAAAAATCTATTTTCATGTGTTCGAGAGTAAAATTTCATACCAGGATATATTTTTCCAGCATGGAATTCTATTGTCCTTGCCACTTTGCTAGACATACGCTCTGCCTGAATGTGGAAGGTGGCAACCCAGAGAAGGAGAGAAGCTACAGTGGGACCTAAAATGCTTTATCCTCTTCAAAATACCTGATTCAGAGGCTGAATGATAGTACAGCGGGCAGGGTGTTTGCCTTGCATGCAGCTGACCTGGGTTCAATCCCCCGCATCCGAAATGCTCCCCAAAATGCTGCCAAGAGTAATTCCTGAGTGCAGAGCCAAGACTTAACCCCTGAGCATCTCAGCTGTGACCCAAAAAACAAAAATCAATTAATTAATTAAATAATTATAAAATACCTGATTCTCTCCCGTCTTACGGGAGCACTCTCTTATAGGGAGAAGGACACAGGTAATACATTCATAAGGACTCACTCCATCCCTAAACTCCCAAATGCACAGGCATGCCTGAAATCACTTTATACCTAAGGCCCATGCTGTGTGGAGGAACCTAAAATATTACCATACTTCCTAGAATATCTAATAAAAGAAGATTTTTTTTTCACAGTGGATAATTGTGTTGTAGTGTTTGTTTCACCCTCATTTTCTCTAATCAATGAAGAAAATAGGACAGTAGAGCTGCAAACAAGAACACCTGATCAAAAGACTTATATATTGATTTGTGTTATGGATTCAGCTATACTCTCTTAATTGTGGGGGGGGGGGATTAGCACACTTGGCAGTGCTGAGGGCTTGCCCTCTGGGATCACTCCTGGCTTTGTATTCAGGAATTATTTCTGGAGGTGTTCAGGGGACAGTATGGATTGTTGGGGAACAAACCAGGTGCCAGCATAATGCCCTACTCACTGTGCTATCTCTCCAGTCCATGTATGTTAAAGTCTTAAATATTTATATGTGTTGGATATCAACCCTAAGTGCTTTAGGCTTTATCAGTGAATTGCCCCTTTCCTCCTCCCAGAGAACCTTACCATGCCCTTGCTAACATCCTTAATTTAGCCAAAGCCTATCTTCAACCTCCCCTTTTTGTTGGATATTAACCCTAAGCACTTTAGGCTTAATCAGTAAGTTGTCTCCTTTCCTCCTCCTAAAGGAATTTATATTACCCTTGCTAGCATCCCTAACTTGGTTTAAGTTTATTTGTAATCTTTCCCTTGTATTTTACCTCGCTTTGTCACAGTCCCCTATGTTAATCTCGATTGCTTGTAAAACAAAACTTTTGGTTATTCTGAACTTGTATTGACACTGCTTTATATTTGAAGTGCTGTATATTTGTACTTGCTTTTCTGTTTCCCCTATAGCCTTTTATATGTTACCATAGAGCAATGTTCTTTGGTTAAACACAGAAAGACCATGAATGCTGTGCTCCTAATATTTGGGAGTTGATTGACTCTGAAATATATCTGCTCCTGGGCATAATTACTTGATCATAACTACTTGACTCAGGCTTCAGTTTCTGTAGTTCCTGACACCCCAAAGGGGAGGTCCCACCGCCGTGAGACTCGCATGGACCCAGGGCGAGTGGCAAAACTACCCGGCAGTGAAATGGGACATTCTAGAAAGCATAAATGCATGGTTTTCACGAAAACTGTTTCAACTTTAGAGACAGGACCCCCCCCTGGGGAAGGAATAGCTGAACTGGCCTGAGGACTTAGTCTGGGATTTACGGTAAAAGGGTAAAAGACTTGCTTGTGCTCAGAGCCCAGACAACCAAGTGTTTAAAACCCTGTTTGCTCTCAGCCCAGAGAACTCAGTGTTGGGATCTTTGCCTCTTGCTGTGTTTATCCAAACAACTGCTAGTATTGATAACTTAATACAATTAGAGGGAAACATAAAAGCAATACATTGCCCCTGGGAGACAGTGTGCATCCTCGAGTTGATCTCCCTAAAAGAATTTTCTCTGCCAAATGTTTGTCTATGTAAATGACCATCACACCTGTGCTTACCTCACCCCCCTTCAGATGTTCTGTAAGTATGCTAACAACCCTGCATTAAACGGGCCATTTTCACCATCTGACTGTGGTCTTGGTTCTTTGCTGGGGAGGATTGAAAACAGCTCTCACTGAACTCAGGCGTTCTTGCATCTCGTAACACTGGTTCATTTTTGTTTAAGCAAGTCTGGACTTAATTTATAGTCAAAATATGACCATATTCAGAAATTGTGTTATTGCAGTCAATCTTAAACTGAGGTACTTCCAAAGAAGATGGACCAGTGAGTAATGACTAGTGGGCATATGAAAGAGTGAGTACTATCCTATTATCAAGGAAATGCAAATCAGAATGACAATGAGATGTTACCTGGCACTTCTGAGAATGAATTCTTAGAAGAACTTCTGAGAAGGGCATCAAAAATACTGGCAGCCATTATTGGGGGTGGGAAATACAGAGAGAAAAAAAAAACCCTCTCATTCAAATCTCACCTGGTTTAGACTTGATGGAAAATTTATTGGAGATTTCTCAGAAAGGTAAGGAGATTTCTCCTGACTTCACTCATAGGAATCTAGAAGCACCCAACAACAGCAAAAACAAACCTCCCCCCCCCAAAAAATAACCAAACCAACAACCTTTAATTTGAAAGGACACATGATGGACATATATATTTGTTGCAGCGTTTAATACAGAGTCAGGATATGGCTACAACAAAATTGGGGTGTATATGCACAAAGTTTTCCCTTTGGAGATTTGTCAATTTATTTTTAAAAATATTTATTTATTTTTAATTTTTTATTAGTGAATCGGGCTGGAGAGATAGCACCGCAGGTAGGGCGATTGCCTTGCACTCAGTCGACCCAGGTTCAATTTCTCCGCCCCTCTCGGAGAGCCTGGCAAGCTACTGAGAGTATCTTGCCCGCATGGCAGAGCCTGGCAAGCTCCCCGTGGCATATTCAATATGCCAAAAACAGTAGCAAGTCTCACAACGGAGACGTTACTGGTACCCGCTCAGGTCAGGCAAATAGATGAGCAACGGGATGACAGTGATTGAATTATGCAGTGATTAGTGAATCACCATGGGATTCCTCAAGAAATTCCATTTTCCTTTTTTCACAATAACCCGCAGAACTTTGACTTTTATCCTTCTGGGTGACGTGCTTCTGTCTCCCTGAAGGTGGCGCTGCAGCTTTAGCGATGTGGAGGGTGGGGCGACGTTTGAACACGGAAGTCAGTGTTGCTAGTGAGGTGTGTGTGGGAGAGCTGTTACCTGGGGAAACTCAGGGCTACCACTCCACCCCTGTACCAATACCGTTCCCTCAGAGCGACGAGAGTCTGAAATTTGCTCTCCACTTCTGCACCAGGGCTAAGTCTCGAAACCAGTCAGTTCTCTGAAGGGGCTGATGGAAAGCTCAGCGGGGCTGGTTCCTGCTTTTCTAAAATCTCAGCCGGCTGTTGCTTTTTTATTTATTTTCTTCTGTCAGTTTTAATCAGCAGTGCAGTCTTTCTCCCGTGGCTAGAAGGTCGCTGGGTTTGGGGGAGTACGTTTCCATCATCTCAGTTGCTCCTTGAGTGTGTCCATCGTGAATCATGATTTGTCAATCACACTGACAACATGACACTATATGTGGCATGACAGATGCGTGCATCCATCAGGGCCCTCCTCCAATTAGGTGCTGAAACAACTCTCCTTCAGGAGTCTGGATGCATGGGTGGCCTCTAAGGCCAACTGGGCAGTGACAGGGGAAATTCCTCGGAGCCATGGACTTGATTTCTCATTTTGCTTCCATAGGGAGTTTTACTTGCGGTTGCTATTCCACCAATTCTTTGGAGGTCCCAGATATACTAATTTATTAGATGAAGGAGATAGATTCTCTCATAAAGTAAAAACTGAGGGTTAGCTCAGGCTAGCTTGTTTGCTTTTATGACACTTTGGCATGTTCATTTAAGAATATGTATTATTAGAGTCAACAAATCCAATGCAGGTAAATTCTTTTTGTTCTGAAGGATTATCATTAAAATATTAATAATTAATCAGAAACTTTTTTTCAATCCCTAGACCTATCGCTTCCGCAGAGCCCCATAGTTGTGTCAGAAAGACATTATATGAGTAGCTGCATAACTGAATGACTCATTTTTGAAATATTAAGGGCATAGTGATAAATTTAAGTAATAGGTATTGAGCATCCACTAAATCCCTGCTAATTAATGAGAATGACATCTTTTTGCCTTCAGCATGTTTACCAAGATGTTACCAGTTACAGTGAAATGGATTGTGGGTCCTTGAACTTTGTCAAATTAGATTTAAGAGGTAGTTGGTGAAGCTGGAGTGATAGTACAATAGGTAGGGCGTTTGCCTCGCACGTGGCCAACCCAGGTTCAATTCCCAGCATCCCATATGGTCCCTCGAGCACCTCCAGGAGTAATTTATGAGTGCAGAGCCAGGAGTAACCCCTGTGCATTGCCAGGTGTGACCCAAAAACGCAAAAAAAAAAAAAAGGTAGTTGGATCTCCCACTATTCTGTGTCCAGTCCGCAGGCTGGTACCTCATTTGTTTGGTCTTTGATGTCCATCGTACACAATTCTGGTCCACACTGGTCCTTCACAGTCCTGGGTCCTTGACATCTGATACTGTCTATTGCTGATGTTTTATGATTCTGCCTCTTGATGAGGCTTGTTGCACTCTGTCCCTTCGACTTCCCTTGGTTTTCTGGCACACTTGGCTGATAATGTCTACCTTACATGGCGCTGTCCAGCCCTGGCACAAGTGAGGGGTTAAAGAGGGACTCTGGTCTCAACTGTCAGGAATTTGGGGTTAAGAGATGTAGAGGAGGTGGCCTGAACTGTGCACCCGTTTTAAATATTGGCTTTATCTACCCCTTAGACAGACTGGAGCAATAGTACAGCGGGTAGGGCATTTGCCTTGCAGGCAGCCGACCCAGGTTCGATTCCTCTGTCCCTCTCGGAGAGTGCTGCAAGCTACCAAGAGTATCCCACCTGCACGGTAGAGCCTGGCAAGTAACTGTGGCGTATTTGATATGCCAAAAACAGTAACAGCAAGTCTCACAATGGGGACGCTACTGGTGCCTGCTCAGAATATCAAAGAACAAAGGAATGGCAGTGCTGCAGTGCTACTCCTTAGCCACTTCCATGATGCATTTGACTGGCCACATCACAGGCAGGTGTGATTTAAATTTACCAATTATATTTAACTAGCTTCACTGGTGCTCTTCAACTTCCACCACTGCAAAGAAAAGTCTTGAAAAGCACACTTTTAGAAATGATTTAAGGGTGCTGGAACGATAGCACAGCGGGGAGGGTATTTGTCTTGCATGTGGCCGACCAGGGTTTGAACCCCAGCATCCCATATGGTTCCAGGAGCACCACCTAGAATAATTTCTGAATGCAGATACAGGTATAACCCCTGATGTGACTCAAAAAGCAAAAAAAGAAAAAAAATAGAACTGTGATTCACAGTCGGTGGGAGCTGAATTTCAGACACTGCTCTAGCACCAAATCCTCACCCCCAGTGATAACTTTCTTCCACCAGCATCCCCAGCTGCCCTCCCACCCCCAAGTCTACCACCTTGGCAGGACTTTTTTGTTTGCTTGGGGGTCACACCCACTGATGCTCAGGGCTTACTCCTGACTCTGCATTCAGGAATCACTTCTGGTGGTGTTCAGGGGGGACCCTATAGGATGTAGGGAATCAAACCCCTCGGCTGCGTGCAAGGCAAGCACCCTACCTGTAGGATGACATTGCTTTGTCCTTTCCCCCTTTTGCCACAGGGAGCTTAGCTTGTCACACCCATCAAGGTGCTCCCGAGTCACTCCTATCCTTTTGTTTAGCTGTAACTGCTTCTCTATGCTCTCTTCCCCAAACAGTTAATCAGCTTTCCCCCCTAATGAAACTGTTAATTTGTAAGGTCAGATCTTTCTAGGACACTGAACTTATATTGTAAGTTAATATTACCTTTCTCCTCTCCTTGTGTCTTTTGAATAGTTTGCCTTAAAGCAATGTCCCTTTTGTATAGACACAAGAAGACAATTATATGCTTTTGTAACTTGGGATTTAATTGGCTTCGAATATTATTCATTCCCGGACATCTGCTTTCTCCACTTAAGCCTCAGTTGCCCTCAGATCTTAGCACCCCAAAAGCAGGGTCCCGACGAGGGACGGGACAGACCCAGGGCAAGCAGTGAGTTATGTGCTACCCTGGCATTGATATGGGCTTGGCCAAAGTGCCTAATTCTTAACTATAAGTTAAGAGCTTGATCATGGACAAATGCCGTCATGATCCATAAGTAATGACGAGATTAGGACCCACCCTGCTAGGGATAGGAAAGACTAATCTGGCCTGAGCACTGTAGTCTGAGATTGAGATGGCCCCAGGAGAGCAATTCTATAAGCTTAATGCATTTCTTATTGTGTCCATACAAAATAATTAATATTATGAATGCTTATATGTTTGCTGGATGAGGAGAGGAGAAACACTCATGGGACTCTGCCCTGTCCTAGAAGGAGGATCCCCTTAGGGAAAGAACTGTACCCCTATTGATTGTGACCACACCTATGTGTAAGCCCCAATCCCCTCATGCCGGGAGGATTTAACTAGCCTGTAAGAGTGGGTTGGTTGGCTAGATCAGGGCACGAGATCCAGAGAGAGATCCAGGACCAGGAGAGAAGCAGAGAGAGAGAGAATGAAATAAACTGATCGAGCAACCGGTTTGGCCTTCTTCCTTCCTTCCATTGCCTGCCCTTGGTCAACAGTCACACACAGCGGTTCCAGAGCACCGAACATGGATGGTGAGACAGAGCCACTCAGAGAGCCTGCGAGTGCACACGCCGGTCAGCATGCTTTAGTTTTTTACTCCTACCTGCTCTTCTGTTCTGGCCCGTTGACAGGAACATTTTAAAATTTGCTTGTAGAAGCTTGGAGCTCATGTCCTCAATATTGTTGAGTCTGTGGTTGACTATTTAGATCTACCAGCCCTCCATACCATCAGTGCACCAAGACTTTTCACCCTTGCCCCCTGCCCCGTTTCATCTTTTCCCATCCCTTTCTCTTTCACCCTTGATTTTGTTCCTTTGCTGTCCTTCTCCCTATCCTGGGATAAAGAGTAACCAAGGCATGCCTCCCCCAGCCCCTGATTTACTATATCGTGTTCCCTCACCTAGTGATTCTATAGACCACAGATAAGTGAGATCATCCTACGGTTGTCCTTATGCTACTGCTGCCTTAAAGTAAAGAGCAGTGACGCCCTCACTCTTCATGGATAAACTTCATCTTTCTAAGCTATCATTAGAGTCTAGATCTCTTGTCATAGCTGAGTATTCAGACTCTCTGTATATATTTTTTATGATTTCTTATTTTGTCCATCTTCTTCCAAACCTTGACTATTTATAGATATCCAAAATAAACAAGCATAGAACTGTCTGGAAATGATCAAAGATTAGAAAAACACAAGAAGCAGAATAAATACAAAGAAAGAAATAATTATAGTGATAGCATAAAATAGAACACATAAGTGGTGTTCATATTATCAGAGAAATTTGACAATATAACTTACTTATAACTAGTAAAAAGACAAAAGGAAAAATCATGTTCTGAGAAGCCAATGTTGTAATTTTGAAAATTTAAAAATTAAAAAATAGGTAAGGGTTAAAAGAGAAGATCCAGAGTAAGATGGGAGTAACAAACTCACTGTCAAATTAATGAGATGATTATGCTCCCTGTTGTACAGAAAAGATGAGGGAAAGGGTAAGAATAATAGTAAAGATTTGAAAAGCTTCAATGTCTTTTCTGTAATTGAACAAATGTCTCTGGATACCTCCTAGGCATCTGAAATTGTTCTAATGAGTCCAAATATATAAAGTCCCTGACTCTTAAAAGGTCTGTGTAATAATTTTAACACATATTTTAATAATTGACAATAAACATAAAACCTCTGGGTCGAAGCAATAGTATAATAGTGGGTAGGTCGTTTGCCTTGTATGCGGTAAATCCATGTTCAATTTTCAGCGTTGCCTCAGGTCCCCTGAGCACCACCAAGAGTAATTCCTGAGGACAGACCCAGAAATTAATCTTGGGCATTGCTGATTTTGACTCCCCCCACAAAAAAAAAAAGAAAAGGAAAGAGAAAAAAGAAAAGAAAAGAAAACTTAGAACATCTGTATACTATATAAACTGTTAGAGGGTGGAAAGGAAGAACAACAGCTCAGAATTTTTTTTTTTAATTTAGAAAAAAATATTTTATTGTATCACTGTGAGAGATAGCCCAGTGAGTAGGGCATTTCCCTTGCACATGGCCAACCCAGGTTCGATTCCTCTGGCCCTCTCGGAGAGCCCGGTAAGCTACCGAGAGTATCTCGCCGGCACAGCAGAGCCTGGCAAGCTACCCATGACATATTTGATATGCCAAAAACAGTAACAACAAGTCTCACAATGGAGACATTACTGGTGCCTACTCGAGCAAATCTATGAGCAACGGCATGACAATGCTACAGACAATGACAATGTTACAATGCAATCTTATGATGAAAATATTACGATACTGCTTAAAATATTCAGTATTATAATCTTGAAAGTAATGCCAAGATAAGGAAACTCCCAAGTACACCAGTGTTTGGGTTGAAAGCTCTCGTGCCTTCTGGGTTGGCAACCTCCCCTCATACCAGCCTGCACTGGTAGACGTACCAGAAGCCTCTAGAACACAAACGGCCCATCTTCAAATTTCCAGGACCAAACTCAAGAGATCACAAGCCAAAGATCATTTCAGCTCCTGGAGCACCTTAAAATTCCACAATACTGACAGCCCAGGAAGAGAAGAGCAAATTAGTTGGGAAAAACAGCAGAAAGGCCCATTAAGCCCAATAAGAAACAAGAAATACGAAAGGGCTAACTAGCAAAAAACAGGTAAGTACATCCTCACACAATGACTTTCATAACCTCACTGTGCGATTAAATGATTTTAAGAAATTTTCATTTATTGGACTATTTACTGATAATTGCATTTGCCATGTTTTTGGTATCACTGTATCACTGTCATCCCATTGCTCATCAATTTGCTCAAGCAGGCACAAGTAATATCTCCATTGTGAGACTTGGTGTTACTGTTTTTTGCACATCAAATACACCATAGGTAGCTTGCCAGGCTCTGCCATGCGGGTAAGACACTCTCAGTAGCTTGCCAGGCTCTCTGAGAGGGATAGAGGAATCGAACCTGCATTTGCCGTTTGCAAGGCAAATGCCCTACCCGCTGTGCTATTGGTCCAGCCCATGTTTTTGGTAATAATCAATATAAAATACATTAATTTGTGCTACTAAGTGACAGAATTGGGCGTTGGGTAGGAAACTGGTACCAGTGATCAGAGTAAGTTCACACCGGTGATAGGATTGATGTTGGAACATTGAATGCCTAAAACAACTCTATTATGAATAGCTTTGTAAATCATGGCATTTAAATAAACTTAGAATAAATAAATAGATGTCATTATCCTGCTGGATAGGATTATGAGATAAAAGCACTCAATTACATATTAATAGAAAAGAAACAAGCCCAAATGACAGACAAAATGCTGACAGATCCTAAGAGATAAATATCAGATTGCTTATAAAGCATGAATAAAAGATTTACAATACAATCTTACAGAATTGATTTCTAGTTGAGTCATGAGCAATAAAATCAGTAGAGTGCAAAAATATATTATGCAAATTTTCATCTCATTATGTGTAAGGTGTCAGAGTAAACTTTTGGGTTCTTGTTTTCTTGTTTTTGGTCCATGCTTGACAATGCTCAGAACTTACTCTGGCCCTGTGCACAAGGATCCATTCTTTCGGACACAGGGGGACAATTGTGATGTCAGGCAGTTGGGAAACAGTTTTTCCCCAAAGTGCTTGGAACCTTTGTGGACCGAGTCTGGGAAGACGTGGGGTGAAGGATGACAGGTGCTTAGAGAAACATTCTCTGTGAGCTGCTAATGGCTGTTCACTTCATTGCTAAATACACATATTTATCGAGGTCTCAGCTTATAGGAAAGTCCAATCACACAAAGTTTAGCATTACTGGCCTATTACCTTTCCTACTATGCTTTGCCTTGGTTCACTCCAATTCAAGGCTAGACATAGGAGTTAGGATGACCTGCTCAGCGTACATGACGGTTTCTGTGTCTTGGGTGTGTGTGAGACGAGGAGGTCGAGTGAGGATCAAGACCCAGTGCTGATGCTCTGTTTTGCTAACTTTGCTCAGTTTCTCCCTCTTGCGAGATTTTGCTTAAGGGCCACTTTGCAAGGCTGGGTCTTATCTGCTCCATTGCCCCTCAGGTTGCTTTGCATCAAGAATTAAACTTGGATCAGCTGCATGTAAAACAACCTCTTTACCTTATTTTACTCTCTCTCTGGCTTAAGTAAAAGTATTTTAACAGACACATTACATGTAGCAGAAGTTTAACAACTACAAACATTCCCTCCCCAATTATTTGTATATTTATTAATGACAGCAAGCTCCCGGAAGAGAGTGACACAGAGAATCTCTTGCCCATGTGCCTGGCTGTCTTCCCCCGGGACCCCCTAGAGGGGATGGGCTCCAGCTTCCCTCCCCGCCCCAAGCAGAGCTCCTGGTGGCTGAAGACCTCCAAAGCCTAGCCACAGCCATGCCCAAGGCCCCTCTCCACACGTTTGGACTAGTCTCACACATGAAGGAACCGGCAGAGGAACCCAGTGTGTGGGTCCCAGGGCTGAGACCTCCAAGCCTGCTCAGATTGGGACTGGGCCTCCTCTGCCCAGATTTCCCATTTCCCAGTAGCTAGGCGGTCACCCCAGGGACTGCTTCCCGCACCCCCACCCCGGCGCCGTGTAATCCCATCAATGGCCAGCATCCAGAGACTTAAAAGCAAGCTCCAAGAAGCTTTCTTATAGCCTACTTCTCCCTCTGGGAGAACCTGGCAAACTACCTGGAGTTTCCTGTACTCATGGGAGAGCCTCGGAAGGTCCTCATGTTGTATTAATATGCCAAAACCAGTAACAAGCTGGGTCTCATTCCTCTGACCCTGAAAGATTCTCCAATGTGGCATCATTGGGAAGGATGAGTAAAGAGAGGCTTCTAAAATCTCAGGGCTAGGACGAATGGAGATGTTACTGAGACCCCTTGAGAAATTCGATGATCAACGGGATGATGATGATGATGGTGATGATGATGAATGACAGGTTAATCAATGAATGGAGATAATGAACTTTAAGAAGTGCTGGCACTGTTATTATTAAAAGATTAAGTGTAAATCTGGTATCAAATTGAGTGAATGTTTATCTTTGTCACTTATTAGCTGGCTAAACTATATAAACTTTTTTGGTCTCAGTTTTGTTATATGTATAAATGGATTACAATTACTATTAGCTATGTTTTCCATATATGTTAAGTGAAATACTACTGGGAGGCATTTAGAATGACTATGTATATCACTCCTCTCCATCTCTTTTCTCTTTCTCTATCATGCTTCTTTATTTTCTACTTTATTCTTTTGGCTTCCAGGATAACTTTAAAAAAATCTATATATGTTTAATTTCTCCTCTTGAAAGAGGAGTGTGAAATGTTGCTTCCTCACACATTTTTGGAAGATGACTAAGAGAAACACATCAGAGATAGAAATGATTACCAAAAAAGTATTCCCTTTAGAATGACACACAGATTTTAGATGGAAAAATCATGAATAAAACATCTTTGAAAATAAGTTCCTTATTAGATGACTAGATGAAATTTGTTAAAATTCATTATTTTTGTTTTTGAGGGTTTGAGGGCCACACTCGGGGTTAGGGTTCACTCCTAACTCTCTGCTCAGGAATCACTCACTCTCCACAGTGCTCGGGGAACTGTGTTCCTGAGGATTGATCTGTTATTAACAGAATTGATCAGGTATTAACTGTGTTCCTGAGAATTAATCTGGTGTTGACAACATGCAAGGCAAACACCCTGTACTCTCTCTGACCCATGTAATTGGACATTTTGTATGACTTTATATGCATATATGGATAAATGAGTAAATTTTTATTTGATTATGCACATAACTCATCATATGTCTATTTAAACTATGCAAATATTTAAAATAATAATTTCATTACTATGTGTACTAAGTATCAAGTACTAAGGTGACAATAAGTATCAGTCATGATGTTGATGCACTGTTGTGTGGCCAAAGAACAAACAAATAAGATAAGAAATAAAAGAAAGCACCTGATAAATACATAACTGTGACTCAAAAATGGCTATTGGGAAAAAAAGGAAAAAATTGTAACTAGTTCTAAGATTTTTCAGTCAAATAACTGTTATACATGCTATATGAAATTTCTGTCCTTTTAAAAATGATAATTATTGTAAATATTAAGGCTGTTTATCAGGAAGTTTCTGAAAAACTTCAATCCAATTTTTTTTTGCTATATTTTGCAGTATAAAATATGTTCCTATCTCAGCAATTTAAGAAAAAATATTCCTAGATCTAGATTCAAGTATTTATCAAGTTAAAGCTTCTATCCTCACCCTACTTCTATTTTTCTCTTGCCCACACTTCACTGGATGCAAAAATAGTCTAGGAGATGCAACATATGTAATTGTAGAGAGATGCCTCTGAAGAGTGTACCATTGGCCAATATCCATCTTAGAATGAGTTCCACATCTCTCTTCCTTGCATGGAAAGAGATAGGTTTCATCAGTTTGGTCACAAAATTTTTATGTCTATAGAGAGCCTGTGCTTAAGTTAGGACTCTGCCAGAAATAAGTGCTTCCAAAACGAAGTGATAGAAAAGCAGTTTTTCTCCATCTGGATGAAAAAACACAGCATTCTTATACATGAAGGTTTTTTGGAGAACAACCATAAAAATCCCATGGTGTAGGGCAGGGACTACTGCCAGAAGGGGTGAGACACATGTTTTGCTTCACCTGACCCAGATTCAATCCCTGGCATCACATGCCTACCTACCCTGTCATCACCCAGAATATCCCTGGGGACAAATCCCTAGCACAGCGCTGCTGGGTGTGACTCTGGTCCCCTCATTACAGGAGAGGTCCAAGTGGTCTTCTGCAACACAGTGCCTAGGTAGTGTCAGTTCTCAGACCTTAGCATGAACCATCATGCCAGACTGTCGAAGCACTGCAGATTGGTCCCGGGTACACTGGGTAATCATGGGAGTACCTATTTCAAAATATGCCACAATAGACTATTGGGTCTTGCCTTGATGCCTGGTCGTGCTGTTACACATCTGATAGGGAAGTTATACCATATATTTCTGAAGGACGTTGGGTAATTGGAGACAGAGCAAGAGCTCGTGAAGATTAAGGAACTGAAATTGGTATGGTATATAATTCATTGTCCAACATGAATCTTATATATGACTATCTCAAGACACATCTATTTGCTTTGTGTAGTGGAGCTTCTCTTAAAACATATTTCCATGGGAAATATAGGGAGATAGGTCCGGGATTAAGTTATAGACCTTGCAGTTCATCTAGCCCAGTTTGATTCTTGGATAAATGATCTCATTTATCACCAGGCAATCACCAACATGATATGGTGCAGCCCTGAAGTTCCCTAGCACCTCAGAGATGCCCTGAGACACCCCCACCCAGCCTCACTAGTAAATAGCCCTAAGTATTCCTCAGTGCTTTCATTGAGTTGTAGACCAGTAGGCTGAGAGTCACAAGTGCAGTTGCTGGAACTCCTAAGCACTGCTTGGGAAACATCTTCCCCCAAAGAGAATGTAAATAATTTCCTTATGTTCTAGATCTGTCCATCAATAACATAGTGCTACAGTTAATGTGGATCAGCAACAATGGACTAAAACAGAGTATTGTGAAAGAGAGTTTAATACAATTTGAAAAGATTCAGTTCTTCCCATTTTCCCCTCCAAGTTAATAGAAAGGGGATTATGTCTCCTATTGTCATGAGGAATGGGAAATCACAATTGAGAACTCTGGCTGAAATATGTGCTGCAGAAAAGCTTCTCTAGTCAGTGGATTCACAATTTGTGCAACAGATTGTGAACCTCAAAATGCTGGATAGAAAGGTTGATTTTCAGAAGTGAACCACCGAATTATAAAAGCAAGATAAATATTTGCAAAGAGAATTCACTAAAGCATTCCATTAAAGATTCATGGACACCTACTCACATTGGCAACACATAATATATGGAATGACTTAAGTTTGATATATTATGGAAAAATGAACCATATATATATATTCTTGTCATGTGGGTAGAGCAATCATAATTTTAAAATAATTCTTTTTAGAAATTTACTTTAAAAATTGAATAACACTCAATTGTAGTTTGCATCTTCTTTTCTCTACAAGATAGACTTTATATGTAAAGGAATGAATGGTAGGTCATAAAATATTTGTTTGACATCATTTCCACTTGGAGTCTTTATACATGTGTAGGTGAGTATATGTTTATGAAAAATATAAAAAATATATGGCAATATATAGAGGTATGTTTTTATCTTAAGTCAACTCTTAAAGCCCAAATGCAGGCATAATAATAGAATTTAGGTTTATGCTTTGCCAATCAACTCTGACATTATCTTTATTAAAATATACTATCTTTGGACCAGAGTAATAGTACAGTAGGTAGGGAGTTTGCCTTGCACACAGCTGACCTGGGTTTAATCTCCGGCATTCCATATAGTCCTATGAGCACCACCAGCAGTGATTCTTAAGTGCAGAGCCAGGAGTAATCACTGAGCACTGAGCATTGCTGGGTGTGACCCCAAAAGCCAAGTATCTATATCTATCTCTCTATATATACACATAATCTATATATACACACATTACACATATATGTATATATGTGTGTTTATACATATATACATACACAACATATATGTATATAAATACACATGTTAACATGTGAACATATTTTCACTAAATAAGTTTATTGCTTGTTACTCTATATTTTTAATAATTGTATATTAATATGAAAAATTGGGGGCCGGAGCGATAGCACAGCGGGTAGGGCGTTTGCCTTGCACTCGGCCGACCCGGGTTCGATCCCCGGCATCCCATATGGTCCCCCAAGCACCGCCAGGAGTAACTCCTGAGTGCAAAGCCAGGAGTAACCCCTGAGCATCGCTGGGTGTGACCCAAAAAGCAAAAAAAAAAAAAAAAAAAAAAAAAAAAAAAGAAAAATTGTATGTAGGTGCCTATGTATAAGCACAGGTATAAAGGTACATTGATATAAACATATAAGAAAATTGTTGATTTGTTGCTGATAAATGCCCTTGAATACTGAATATCTCTTTTCAACAATATAAATTGTTTATCATTAGTATTTATTATAATTATAGTCATCATAATTGGTGAGTGGCACCTAATTTTACAAAAATGGTGATCATGGCAACACATTTCCACATCCTTTTTAATTCCTAACCCTGGTGTCTCTTTTTGTATGGAATATTTTCCCACATTTCAGAAGTTTCAAAAATCTATGCCATGTTCTTTGATATCACAGACTTTGATACTGTAAAATTGCAGTAGTTCATAGACTTGGGTTCAGATGAAATTTAGATACCCAGAGATCTTTATGATTTTTATATATAAAAAGATTTATAATCTGTCCTTTGATCCCCATGAATGCCAAACACTTGAGCTTTGTCCACCACAAATATTTTACTTACCAAAAATAAACCGCAAAAACATCTTTATCACTTTATTGACTGGGGTTAGTTTCCAAGCAATTTTTTTGCTTAAACAGTGCAATCACTACCTAGTTAATATTTTCGCATTCCACAATAAAATAATTTGGCTTAACAGTGCTTTGAAATTTAGAATTAAAAAATATTTTCATGCTGCATGTGTCTTTATAGGTTTTGACTCAGTCTCCTAACACTGAATGTTGTACTATACAATATTTAGCCAGTCAAAGCCCTTGTCTTGCTTTGGCTGATTGTGTAATCAGTCTAAGATTGATCTGCAGAATACTGTATGGTCCCCTAAAAAAACCACCAGGAGTGATCCCTGAGTACAGAGCCAGGAGTAATCCCTGAGCATCACTGCAGTGCACTCCAGAAAAAAATAGATGGTGAATCTCCTTGATTCATTGAAAGTGTTTCCTTGTCGTAATTTAAGAGAATTTCTGGGTTATTCAATAAAAGACTAATAACACTGATTTTTCTTACATTTGATCAAGGAAAGGACAAAAGAGAAACATGTTAAAATGAGAAAGACAAATATCTTTCGGAAATAAACACCTGTTTAAGTAGGGGTATCTAAAAGGCCTAAAAAGATAGTCCTAAGTCAGAAGAAGTACTCTTTCTTTCCTCAACATTTAGACTATCATGTAGCCTTCTAATTAGTTCTTACTGAATAACATCTTATTGGAAGGACAGTTACTTCTTATTGGAGGATATCTGCCTTCCAGCAAAGTACAAAGCCATTGCTTTGATCTGTAAACTGCTGAATGGATGCAGGACACAATGGTCAATGAATCAGACTGTCTCTTTGCCTGTGACATGGCTTTGTGTGCACATTTCAGAGACTCGTGTCCAGATCTTTGGGGCTCACTAGAATTGGTGGGGCCTCTACATAATCAACCCCCTTGGACTTTTTAAATTCAAAATCCAAATTGAATCAATTTCATTTGGGGGATACAGATGAGGGAGAATTTAGATTATCAACCTCAGGGGTCATATAGGAGCTCAATTCTGTGTTTACCTAGTATACTCCGTACTGTTTTCCATAAGGGCTGGAGTGGACAACTTCCCCACCAGTAGTGGATGAGGGTTCCTTCTTCACATTTCACCAACAAATTGTTTTTAGCATTTTTGACATGTGCCGTTCTCACTGGTATAGATGGTATCTCATGGTTATTTTGATTTGTATCTTCCTACTAATAAGGATAAACATGCTTTATCTTTAGCTGTAGCATTGTTCTGAGAAAGCATTTGGGAGGTCTGACTTCAGTTGGTCTAATATATAAGCTCATAAGATGAACATATGAGATAAAATATCATCACTGTATCATTGTATCACTGTCAGCCCATTGCTCATCAATTTGCTTGAGCAGGCACCAGTAATGTCTCCATTGTGAGACTTGTTGTTACTGTTTTTGACATATCGATTATGCCATGGGTAGCTTGCCAGGCTTTGCTGTGCAGGCAAGATACTGTCGGTAGCTTGCCAGGCTCTCTGAGAGGGACAGAGAAATCAAACCCGGGTTGGTCAACAACCTAACTGCTGTGCTGTCACTCCAGCCACAAAATACCATGGATACATAAAACAAGTCTTTTTTAAATGTGGACTTAGTAATATTACTAAATTACATAACTTTTACATAATTGGGCAGATGGTGATTTTAGATATGTATGTGTGATTCTTCTTAGTTACAGGAGTATCTTATTCTTCAAATCTATTGCAGTGAGCATTTAGCATCCTCCTGCTCTGTTATAAAGCCAAGTGCCACACTTTGTGGCAGGAAAGTGTCTAATTAGAGTTTCTGCTATCAGAAGAAGGAATGAGTGAGCATGTCAGGAAATACTGTCATCCCTATCTGTCAATACCTGCCATCATCATTGTCTGTATCACCATTGTAAGTATGTTTAATATCTCTATTGTTGTAGAATATAAAATTGTGTTTCTTTTCTAAATAATTTTGCATTTTTTATTTCTTAAGATTATTAATGAGTACTACTGAAATGGTTGGAGTGATCATGCAGCAGGAAGGTACTTGCCTTGCACACCACCGACCCAAGTTCAATTCCTAGCTTCCCATGTGGTCCCCTCATCCCCAGAAGTGATTCCTGAGCATTTTCTTCACTTCTTCACTTCACAAAGAAAGCCATTTTGTATTGCACTTTTGGTTATAATCTGGACATTGTCTTATTTTTCTTTTTTTCTCATTTTTCCCCCTTTTTTGCTTTTTTTGGTTACATCAGGCAATGCTCAGGGGTTAATCTAGCTCTGCACTCAGAAATTACTCCTGGCGGTACTTCAAGAGCCATATGAGGTGCCGGGGACTGAACCCGGGTCAGGCAGCATGGAAGGCAAATGCTCTCCCTGGTGTACTATCAATTGTGCCCCTTTCTTATTTTTCAATCTCAATTGTGTTCTATAGGAGGGATAGTGAATAATATGATCACAAAAGTTTTCTCAGGATTGTTTATTTGGGACAATGCTTCATCTTTGAGAATTTCACAATCCCTACTGCAAAATTTAATAACAAAACACATACTTTATAGTATTTTTATGCATCCAGGAGGTTTACTCACAATTTGTATGTGTCCCTTGATACTTTTATCATGATTTTAAACTCCTAATTAAGTTTTAAAAAAACAATAGGGAGAAATTAACTGAAAAAGTTACCGTTAAAATTTTGTCCCAGAGAGCAACAAACGAGTCTCGATTTTGTAAAGTGTGATCATTTATTAAATATTCAATACACACGTGTCTATTTGAAACATCAGGATTTCCATTTTAAGATAGTATTTAAGTAAGATAGTACTTAAGTAAGATAAGGATAATCTCCTCATCAGTCATTGTCCAGAATTCTCGGCTGCTTCTCCTAGAAGGGAGCATAAAATAAGGCCCCCATGACCATGTCACCAGACTCCGCACCAGGCTGTTTTCATTCTGAGCACCCCAGACGGGAGCAGGTGAGAGCCCTTCCTAGCCCAAGGGACCCAGCCCCAGCAGCTGACTTCCGCAGCCCAACCATGCCACGCTCTAGGTCTCTTCCACATGCTTGGGTTGAGCTTCACGTATGACTGAATGTATTCTTAAACCGTGCAGCTGACACATAATAAGACACTCCCTACTTTTTCCATAATTACCACACCATATTTAATTGGAGGCAAGATGGCGCCAATGCCCCCTGAACCCCAAGCACACTCCCGAAACCCAGCTCATCGTCTTGCCTTAAACAATATGCAGCTCAGCACGCCAGGCATAGAACTCTATGCGTGATCCCTGCTGGAACTCTACAAGTGATTCCTGATGGACATTGCCACCTGTTTTGCTAGATTCAGACAGAATGGCATCAGTGGAGTATGGAGAAACTGCAGCATAGGATGCAGTGTCGCTGCCTGTTAGGAGCAGCACCATCGGACATAGACCCCTGGCAGCAGTGCATGCAATGGCTCATCCAATGTGGGGTGCTGTCAGCCAACCACCGGGTGACCTGGGACTTGTCACAGGTGTTTGACCTGACACAGACCCTCTGAGATAGGGTCCTGCTCTGCTACCTGCTTAACAACCTGCAGGTGCACTCCATCAACCTCAAGGAGATAAACCTGAGGCCACAGATGTCCCAGGTGCTGCCCAGAGTTTCAGGCAGATGCGTATTTGTCAGTGTGCAGATCACTACAACATGCCAGTTGACCAAAAGCTTACATTCGGTAGACTGGGAACACCTTCAAAGGTGATTAGAGGCCACCCAAAAGCCTCAGTCTCTTTCGGAGAGCCCAGCAAGCTACCAAGAGTATCCCACCCGCACTGCAAAGCCTGGCAAGATACCCGTGGCATACTCAATGTGACAAAAAAAGTAAAAAGAACACTCCTCATTCCTCTGACACTGAAAAAGCCTCCATGCAGCACCGTTTGGAAGGACGAGTAAAAAAGAGGCTTCTAAAATCTCAGGGCTAGGATGAATGGAGACGGTATTGAGACGTCTCAAGAAAATCAACAATCAACGGGATGATGATGATGATGATGATATTAATGTTACAAATAAATTTCATTAGTGAATTTTAGTGAACAGTTTTATGGTTGAACCTATATATAAAACATTCTCGGGGCTGGAGCAATAGCACAGCGGGTAGGGCATTTGCCTTGCACGCGGCCAACCCGGGTTCGATTCCCAGCATCCCATATGGTCCCCTGAGCACCGCCAGGGGTGATTCCTGAGTGCAGAGCCAGGAGTAACCCCTGTGCATCGCCGGGTGTGACCCAAAAAGCAAAAAAACAAAACAAAACAAAACAAAAACATTCTCTGAGCTCACAAATACAATGTAATATTTCCAAATAAATGTAAAAACCAGTGCATTATGTCTAAGTTAGAGTAGTCTTAGTAAAGTATGTCGAATTAAGTTTTGTATAATGGAGCAAAATATTTCTGTATCTGTAAAGCATGCAAATGAAATATTTTCCTTTAATTAATACCACTGAGAAAATAAACACAATACCTAATTTAAACTATTGTTAATATATACTATTGTTAATATGTAAGTGGCAGGGCCAGAGGGATAGTACAAGAGCAAGTCAAATCACCTTGCATGTGACCAACCCAGTTTTGATCTTGGAATTCCTGGGAGTGATACCTGAGCACAAAGCCAGGAGAAAACCCTGAGTGTCCCTGGATATGGACCCTGACAAAATAAAACCAAAGAAACAAACATAAATGGCATGTGTGTTAATTATTATAATCATTGGTGACTATTGAAACAATTCTAAGGATCACCATTATCACTGTCATCCCATTGTTCATTGATTTACTAGAGCAGGAACCAGTAATGTCTCTATTCATCCCAGCCCTGAGATTCTAGCAGCCTCTCCTTATTCATTTTTTCCCAACGATTGGAGGCTCTTTTCAGGGACAGGGGATCATTTTGGGAAACAAAAGACATATATTTTACTTGTTTAAAATTGAATCACTGTGAGGTAGACAGTTACAAAGTTTTTCACGATTGGGTTTCAGTCATATAATTTTCCAACACTCAAGGAACATTTTTACCACCAATGTCACCAATGTCCCCAGTTTATCTCTCTGCCCCTGCACACCACTGCCACTGCCTACTTTTATAGCATGCATTCTCTCTGTCTCTGTCTCTGTCTCTCTCTCTCTCACATTCTCACTCTCTCCTTTTGGGAATTGTAGTTTTCAGATACTGAAAAGTTGTCATGTTTATCACTTGACTTACTTTCGATACTCAGTTCTTGTCCAGAGTGACCATTTCTAACTATTATTGCCATAATGTCCCTTCTCTATTCTAGATGTTGACCATTCTGACCACCCTCCTGGCCCTTGTTTTTCCTGACTTTGGATATTAGTCTTATGATATTTTTATACGTTTTGTGGCAGTGAAACTTTGTTAGATGTCAGAAATTGACATGTTTGAAATGCTACAAATTTTCTTAAGAAAAGTATCAATTTTACAGAAATGTTTAATGCACAATTTGTTTTGTATAGCTTTTGTTTTATGTGTTCATTATAATTTACCATGGATGGTCTTGGTCGACATGATGAACTTAGTTTCTCACCCTGTTCATTCCATTCTAGGCCATAGGTCCAGATGTAGAGTACTTTTGGTGACCTTCTCAGTCCTATGTTGGCATTAAAATCACTGACAATGATCTTGTAGAACATGCGGTCTTCTTTATAGAACTTCTCCAGCTCCATGTAGAATTTCTCAATTTCTTCTTCATTGTAGTTGGATGTTGGTGTGTAGACAACAAAGATAGAAACTGCCAGCAGTGAGCCACACCTATCCAAGCATAATCATCTGATTAGGGTTGTTTAGGCATTTGAATGAGTCAACGCTCATGACCAAGTTCATGTTGACAAGGACACTGACACCACTGACACCTCTATTGTCACATGTTCTGAGGAAAAGTTCTTCTCTAGTGTTGAATCTAAATGTTGGACATGGGAGTCTCCTAATAGACAGTTCCACAATGAAATTGACCACATCATATTCAATATATGGTTTTGTCTGACCAATGTTGCTGTTGTCCCAGAATTCCAAAAGGGATAGGACCACCGTCTTCTTTGTGAAAAATTCTACTTCACAGAGCAGGGAGAAAGGATTGCAAAGTTTAAGTTTAAGAAGATAACTCTCAGAATGACCACCAACTGGGAGCTCTTTGGCCCTATTGCAGCAACGTGGGAAGATGCCGTCTTTGTCAACAAGGAATATGATTGACTGGCTCAGCACCTTCATGACTGTACAAGGAGTGGGAAAGCCACAAACAGACACCTGTCTTCAGAAACTCTCTAGTTCATTCACCAACATGGTTTGGCACAAGCCTAAGACAATCACAAGCTAACATCCAATATCGCAAAGCTGTGCAGAGAAGTGATAAAAGAAGATCTCAAAGAAAGAAGAGCAGCAGTGTTGGCCTATGGAGCAGAAGTCCAGAAAAGTATTTGCAACACTCGCCTGTCCTTCACCAACTACAAGATCAACATGACTGCCCTCCAACGTCCTGATGGATCTATCACATCTTCTAGAAGGGTAATGAAGAAGATTATTCAGGACTTCTACTTGGATCTCTTCAACAGCCACGTCCACTTGTCCACATACCAAATTGTGCAAGATGGATATGTCGTTCCCAATGTCCTCCCTTCTGAAATCCGACTCGTCAGTAAAGACGCATACAGCACAGGGTCCAGACAAAGTCAGACCCTAACACCTAAAGAGTCTGCTGCCAGTACTCATCATACACTGGATCAACTCTTCAAACTCTATCTGTCGGAATGCAAGTCTCTGTCGCAGTGGAAAACCAGCAGGACCGTTCTGTTGTACAAGAAGGGGACATCCACAACACTGGCAACTATCGCCCAATCTGCCTGTTGTCTATCGTCTACAAATTGTTCACTCGACTTATCCTGAGTTGAATAGGCAGAACACTAGACGAAGGACAACCATGTGAACAAGTCGGGTTCCGATAAGGATTCAGCACGATTGACCATATTCACACGGTGACCAAGCTCATTGAAGTTTGGTGGGAGTTTAAGATGCCACTCTGTCTAACGTTCATCGATTTTAAGAAGGCCTTCAATTCTGTTGAGACTGAATTGAAAGTGGTCATGGAAGCCCTAGCCAAACAGGGTGTTCAAACTCAGAACATCGAGATTCTCAATGAGCTGTATTACGGATTCACCACCAGGATCTCACCATTGTACAAGGAAGTGATTGTTGACATGAAGAGTGGGGTTCAACAGGGTGATATCATTTCACCGAAATGCATCAGTGCCACCCTCAAGAACATCATGTGATGGCTGGAATGAGAAGGAATGGAAGTGAAGATAGATAGTTGGCAACTACACCACCTCCGTTTCTCTGATGACACTGTTCTAATAACACCAAATATTAGCCAAGTGGCACAAATGCTGGCCGACTTCGACTGCGAGTGTGGAAAGGTCAGACTGCAGCTGAATCTCACCAAGATAATGTTCATGATAAACGAACGAGTCCCTGATGTTCTATTTGCTCTCAATGGAACAAATGGAACGAACATCTCCGAATGCAGCAGCTATGTGTACCTGGATCGAGAACTCAACGTGAGGAACGACTTGACGCCAGAACTGCGCAGGAGGAAGAGAGCAGGGTGGAACGTCTTCAAGAGCATCAGAGACGTGGTTAGGAGGAAGAAGAACTTTCCAGTGCCAGGCACATCTTTTTGACTCCACAGTTACTCCTGCACTAACATATGCCTGAGAGAACTGGGCCATATGCAAACAGGATGAGAACACTATTTGAGTATCCTAAAGAGGAACTGAAAGAGCTATGCTTGGAATATCACATTTTATTCAAGTGAGAGAAGGAATCTGGAGTTCCGACCTCTGTCAACAATCCAGAATCAGGGACGCTGTCTCGAATGCCAAGGCACTGAAAATCAGATGGGCCGGACACATAATGCAATTTAAGATTACCGCTGGACTAGAGCTACTACCAACTGGATTCCGACGGGATGTCAAAAAACCATATGGCTGCCCACCAACGAGATGGTCAGACTTCTTCGTCAAAACCGTGGATGAATAGTTTGAGGCTCTTCCTGTTCCTGGAGTGAGCAGATGACATTGGGCTACACTAGCATGCGACAGGGATGAATGGAGACGTTACTGGCACCCGCTCGAGCTAATCAAAGATCAACAGGATGACAAGTGTTACAAGTGTTCATTATAATTTAAGCTCCCCGAGTAGATCATTATCTTAAATTCTCTAAGAATAAGTAAATATTTGTTGAATTTCTAAATTCCCCCTCTCAGAGAGCCTGGCAAACTACTGAGAGTATCGCGGCCACATGACAGAGACTGGCAAGCTACCTGTGGCATATTGGATATGCCAAAAACAGTAACAAAAAGTCTCACAAAGAGAGACGTTACTGGTACCCGCTCTAACAAATTCAAGCAATAAAAAAATTTATTTGTCATCAGGTTATAACACTGCATGAGGTATTGTTCATATTTTGGAGTTTTAATTAAAAAAAACATATTGGGGCTAGAGACAAATACCAGCAAATAAGAAGCTTTCTGTGTTTGATCCTCTGGGAATCATATGGTCCCTGAGCCACTCCAGGGGTGATCCCTGGTTATAAAACCAAGAGTTATATATGGGAACTGCTGAGTCTGAGCCTAGAGCCAGGAGTAAAATACAAACAAAGGTGTGTATGATCCCCCCAAAAATTGAAAATAAGAAGAAACATATATAGTCTCAAGGTCTATTTTAGCCACAGTAAACTAGGTACTTGTATGTATATTTTAAAAATCTTCTATGTGAATATGATGTGAAATGGAAAATGCAAACATTAATTCTTGCCATTAGAAGTCATCCTTAATTGTTTTTTTTTTTTTTTTTTTTGCTTTTTGGGTCACACCCAGCGATGCTCAGGGGTTACTCCTGGCTTTGCACTCAGGAATTACCCCTGGCGGTGCTTGGGGGACCATATGGGATGCCGGGGATCGAACCCGGGTCGGCCGCGTGCAAGGCAAACGCCCTACCCGCTGTGCTATCGCTCCGGCCCAAGTCATCCTTAATTGAATCATAATATTTGAATGGCAGGCATCTGGGTGAACACCAAAGAAGACAAAACTCTGCTCTGATTTGGTAAATTAAACCTTTATTATAGAATAGAAAAATCATATATCTTTGTAAGACACTAATGACTGACTTAAAACATCTTAACATTCAACACAGGTGTTTTTGAAAGATCGTTTTATTCTCTCTTCCGTAGAAGCAGTGTTTCATTCAACTAAAAGAATACAAGGTAAGGATAAAGCTTTCTAAGATGTGATGGCACAGACATTCATTAATGAGCTGTAGAAAATTCTTTGACAGTCCCCGGGATGGTGATCATAAGTGAATGTCATCAGGTGGCACCTAATTAGCGTGATTAACCAACTTCAGTACTCACCAGAGAAGGTGTTGAATCAATGTATTTTCTTCTGTACATGGAGAATGTCTTGCATTTGGGATCAATGTCTTGTATCTAAAGCACCTGTTAATAGAGCTCTTTTTCTTGTCTTGAGTTTCATGTATCTGATTGGTCTGTTATCAGGAGGAATGCCTGTTAAAATTGTGTGAGTGACCTTGGAAATAATAATGCACACTGTGTAAATTTTAATATGGTCCTTTATGTTGAATTTGATGATACTGGGAGCCAGGGATTCTTGCAAATGGTACAGAACACAAGCTATATTCACTTTCCCTAAACAGCCTTATGCAAATTGAATGATTCGTGATTTCTATCACTTGCCTAAGTGAATGCATATAACAAACCACCAGGACATTCTCTGTGAAATGAGTCCACATAAAAAATTGCAACTATATCAATTGTAAATATAGTATAAATATTAAATCAATAAAGACAATAAGGATTTAAATCCTAATATGTATTTCTATATTAGCATTTTTTCTATACTAGCATTTATAGAAGCAAACTTGCTGAATGAATTGGGATAAATTACATTAGTAGAATTTAATCAAATTATTATGATCATACTCTGGAAAAGACAGTTTTGTAGTTTCAAGTGTGTTAGAGTTTAGATCAATTATACTATCAAACATTTATGAATTCAAATTTCAGAAATAAATGCAATTTAAACATTTGCATATATTTGACCTCAATAGCCCAACATAAGCAAATATTTCTTTATATAAAATGTTACAATATTAATTTAACATAGGGGTTAGAAATTTTAAAATATACCTGAAGAATTCAATTACAGTCTGTTAATATTAGCACAAGAAGAAAATAGAAAGGCAAAGCTAGGTTGATATTCTTTATCAAGAAAAGTCAGAATTTAATTTTCTTTCTCATTGGTATTATTATAATGGACTCAGGTCATGAAAGTACACATTATTTTTTCACTTTTATTGTGCGTATGGCAGAATCTTCTGTCCCTGTGCCAGGCTATCTTCACCAGGGGGCGCCCTCTGAGTGGGGCGGGTTGAGTTTCCCTCCCTGCCCCAAGCAGACCCCCGACAGCCAAAACCTCCAGAACCCAGACACAGCCACGCTCAATGCCACTCTCCACATCCTCAGACAAACCTCATCCATGAAGGAAGTGGCAGAGGAACCCATGTATGCGGGGCTCATGGCTGAGATCTCCAAACCTGCTCGGATAGGGAATGGGCCTCCTCTACCCAGATCCTTCATTTTCCAGTAGCTTGTCAGCCACACCCACAAACTCCCCCCAGCGCCATGTAATCTTATCAATGGCCAGGATCCAAAGACTATAAAACAAAGCTCCTGGAAGAGAGCAATGCAATTTTTCCTGGTATGTGCGGCTGCAGATGCAGCCACACCTCTTTACTTTTATTTTTATTTATTTAGTCAGTTATTTTCCCTGCATGGCAGAGCCTGGCAAGCCAACCATGATGTCTTTGTCATGCCAAAAACAGTAACAACAACATGCTCTTCCTGTTCCTGGGGCAAGCAGATTCCATCGGACTACACTAGCATGCAACAGAGACAAATGAAGATGTTACTGGCACCCGTTCCAGGAAATCGATGAACAATGGGTGACAGTGATATAGTGATACAGTGTTTGGGCATATGAAGTTAAATTGTGTATAGTCCTCATTACTGATATAATCTTTCTCTTTTTTTTTAATTAAAAACTCACTTTTGGGGCCAGATATATAATACAGCTGGTAAGACACTTGCCTTGCACATGACTGATACAGGTCCAATTCCCAGTTCAATGCATGTATCCCTGAGCACTGCCAGGAGTCATCCTTGAGCACAGAGGAGGGAGCAAGCACTGAGCACCATTAAGTGGACCCCAACAAAATAATAGTATTTTTCCCAAGGAAATTTTAATTCTATTTTTCCTCTAGAAGCATCTGTGAATGGAAATTACTAGGATAAAGCAAGAAAGTGACTTTAAAACTAGTTTTGTATAAACTATGATAATTTTATTCTTTATTAAAAGGTAATACCAATGCCTGTATTCCCATTTTCTTTTTATACTAACCACCTAACACTTAGATTATCATATAAGTACACCAGTTTCCAAAGGAGCTAACTACTCTCTCTGCTCCTGTTTATAATGAGGTCTCATAATCAGCCACCTGATGACACCATAGACAATTTAGTGGACTACAACATCCCTTTCACTGTATACCACCAATAGTTAGGACTCAACTTCAGTAAAACTTGTTCTAATAGTTAGAAGTCCTGCACTTTGGTGTCTTTTGATTAATTTTCTGTTGGTAGGATAAAGACACATCAGAATTTTCTCACTATTATTCCCAATTAAGATAAAGCTTGAACACCACTTCTAGCTCACTCATTGATATTACTTATTATTTTTTCTCCTGATTCTGGCTTTTTGATTCATATATGAGTTATTTATTTTCTTAACCTGTTCAATGTTAAAATTTTTTTTGCCCATATTCTGATTCTCGATGGAGAAACTTTTAAGAAAAAATCGAACAGATAAAGTTGACTCTATAGATGCCATTACACAGTAAGGCAAATATCTGATGTTGCCCTTCGACCAAAATACAATACACTGCCATTTCACTGATCCTCAGCACCTCACCTTTCTAGTAGAGTTCCAAGTGAAAAGTGGAGTATCTATCATTTTTGTGCATATTTGCTAGGAATCAAACCCAGGGTCTCACCCAGGCGATGCTACCTACTTCAGAACTGAGCTATGTATCTTGATCTTTTTGATTTATTTTGTGTTTGCTTTATTTTGGGGATCACATGCAGCAGTGCTCAGGTTTACTCTTGACTGGAAACACTGAGGGGTGGTGTCTGGGATTGAACCCCATTTGGCCACGTGCTATACTATTTCTTTCACCTTTTTTTAATGTACAACTTAACAAACTAAAACGTCTCTCATGATTTTAATTATTCAATTTTTCAAAGTTCAATAACTTTCTTTTGAATTTATTCTCTTTCTAATGAATAAAATGCTTATCAGAACCATTTTTATTTATTTTTTAAAATCACTTGAATCTAGTCTGAAAGCCAATCATGCTTAAAACCAAGTTAAATGGATAAGGTGAAATAAGAAGAAACTATGTTATTTGTGTTTCTTACCCCGTCCAACTTAAATGGAAAATAACCTCACTCTTATCTTCATCACTATCATAATTTTCTCCCGTAGAGCAAGATGTTCAAGGAGTTAGATTCCTAGGGTTCTCTCCAAACTGGTAAAGAACATTATCTTCATTGATAATGATATTTCTAAGGAATAGTTTTCAGCTTCTAACAACACAGTAAAAACGCGAGGTTGTAGAAGTAGCAGTAGGTTTTTCACAAAGATCTGTTTCTCAATCCAATGGGCAGAATTTATAATTGCAGGTTTTCTGAAGAAAAAAGGTCTAAGGTAAAGGAAGAAGATTGGAGATGATAGAAATAATCTGGTCTCCAGTTCGTGAACTGAGGGCAACATGTAGGACTTTTGGTCATATGAGTTGAGGCTTTGAGTAGCAAGAAAAATGGAAAATTTTCAAAATAGGTCTGTATCTCCTGAACAAACATTTCCTTTTGATCTTATAGTGGGTGATGAAAAAAAATCAATAAAAATTTAAAAGACCGTCCTTTGTTTTTCTGTTGTGGACTTACAATTGTTAGTGTAAATTCGAAGACAAATGGAAAAACAAGAAGCATACTAAAAGTAATAATAAAGAGAGATGAAGAAAGAAAAGAAAATAGAACATTAATTTTGCAGTTTGAAATATTATCTCCTCAGAGAAGTTTTTAGATTAAGTCTATGCTACTTAATGCAATCACTTGCCCAAAGTAGAATCTCTTCTATTTTGGCCATAAACATTGAGAATTTGTAAAATGAAATGTTTTTGCTTTCACCTTAAAGAAGCTCAGTGTTTTAAATACAGTAGTTACTCAATAAATGGTAATGGATTGATTTAGAGAAGAACTAGTAGAAACGTCCAAAGGGAGGATGAATTATTAGTTATCTGCTATAGACATAAGAACTCAAAAGTTTTAGTGCTTTTCTGCGTACTTTGTTCAAATGCAGTTTGAACAGAAGACATCATTTTGATTAATATTTTTGCTGAAACACTGGGACCCTAGTAGCTTTATCCAATTATTTTCAAAATATAATTTGTTCTTAGTCCTCATTTCATGACAGATTGTTTGACAATATTTTTGACAAAGGAGAGACACCTAATAATCTCATAGTTCCAAACACCTCCACTTTGTGAGAGTAATGTGTCTTTCTTCCTTCTGAATTTTAAATGTCTTATAATACATTTATAAAGTCACGACATGTTCTGCCTTCAATGACTGACTCTGAGACAGCAACTTGTAAAATATAAACAAACAAATTCATAAAAGAAAACCTCGTAGGAACTGTATTATGGTAAGCAAAGAATATTCTAATTAGGGATGTTGAATAAATTATTTGCATCCACAGGGAAATTTTTATGTAAATACTTATGAACTCTAAATATTCTTTTAGGATTAAGATCGTGATTTTAAAATAAAAGCATAGAATATATAGTTAAAGATATAGGATACTGGGTATGGTTCAAGTTAAAAAATGCATGTATATGAATGTTATAATTAAGATCTGTGGTATCTGTGCTTTATTCTTTTGTTTTCTGCAATTAAAATTACATGGCTTTTATGCACTTTTTTTCTGTCATCATTGCTAATATGGATATCCAGATAACTGTTGTTCTGTGAAGTGATTCAGAAATGAGAGTGAAATTATAAGAATTACAACATAATACTTTGATCCAATTAAATGGGAAAAATTAACTTTGAAAATTAGAAACAAAGAAAATTTCAAAAGTATATTTTATTAATGTGTTGACTTTTTTCCAATAGAAAACTTTCATACAACGTTGCTATTTAGCATTCTTCAGTTTAAAATAAATTAAGTTCTGAAGATTCTGGAAACTTTTAGGTTATTTATCAGTCTTAAAACTGTTGCTGCTTTATTTTGATTTATGTAACATATAATTAATGAAACCTTTTAATAAACGAATTTACTATTATCATCTTATTCTCTTTCAGTGCATTCAATATATTCTTAAGAGAAATAAAGCCTATGGCAAAGGAATTGTTTACTTCTCAAAAGCAAAATATTTTTCATTAGCTGTAGGATAAAAGTACATTACAAATAATAAATTAAACTTGTATCATTTACTATGAATTTTATTTTCTTTGTTTTAAATAATTTAATTCATTTTTTCTGGTTTGCAACATCAAAGATATGTGGCATTTGAGATAAATGACAGTGTTATATTCATTAGGATGTTGATCTATAAGTATATTTGTGTGTACCAAATGAATCTCACTACAAAAAAATGCATCATGCTCTCCACATATAGAGAAAATAAGCTTCTTTACTATTTGGATTTGAGAAAAGTAATATGATTTTGGTGTTGACTATCTCAAACTATTTTTAAAATTAGATATTTTGAGTGCTCATGGATTTACTATTTGAACAATGTTGAAAATAGATTTAACATTGACAGAAAAATCAACAATCCTTTAAAATGAATTTAATTTCATTCCCATGACCTCTTGAGAACAAATAAGCTTCCATTTTTTTTTTTCAAATTCATAATAGTATCAGAACTATAAACCAGAATGGGAGTGGGTCCATTCCGTAATTATTTCCCTTAGCACTAGTGAAAGATTTTGTTTATTTCCACATGCAGTGAAATGCTTCAATAATCTTAGGTATGATTCTACATGAAGTGCCGGAGGGGTCCCCGTAAATTAATGTCTAATTATAGATATTTATTTATGCATTATTTTTAGAAGTTCTAGGAAGAACTTCCACACAATAATTTCTGCTGTCTGATTGAACGCCCTGAATTACCTTGATACTAAAATGCTCCCTAGAAAAATATTATTCTAAATTATGCATATTCAGCAGCTAAATATATTGTACAGAAGTTAAGTTACTCACCTTGCATGCAGCCTGCCCCAGTGTAATGTTCAGATCAACATGCTATCCCCAGACCTCTGTAGAAAGTGACTCCTGTCCAGAAAGCCAGGAATAAGCCCTGAACACCATTAGCTTTATTAAGTTTCATCTCAAAACCACAGATATATTTTAAGGATGGAAAAATCTCTAGTGCTCTAGTATTTTACAAGGAATTGTGAATATCCAGGACTTTAAAGAATTTGAATCATCATGTATAGTTAATCCTTAGGATTTACTAAAGTGTGAGAGCTAATATGAAAGAAACTCTATGAATTTGGATTTAGTCAAATATGACTTTGAGGTATAGAGAATAGAAAAAATACTATTTAAGAACAAGAAAATTATTCATGAGTTTTTAGAAACTTTACTTTTGCTAAGTCTATTAAACACTCTTAGGACACATTTTTTTTTAAATTTTCTTTATATTTGCCAGAAGTTTAATTATGTTTTCTCCCACCAACCACGAAGTGCTTGCTTGACATTTCATCTGCGTTTTGAACAGAAGGCGTTTTCTAGTATTGTTTATTATACAGAATAGTTTAAGACCTTCTCAATTACTTGTGTGAAATGTAGTACACTAGAGAAAAAGATGCGAAAAAATAATTACAGGCTATTTAGTCTTCCTGACACAGTTTCTCATTTACTTGGTAAGAAAATGTTTTACTATAGATTTTTGTTATATTAAAAACATGCACAATCATCAAATGTGCAGTATTCTGAGCAAAGAATCCTATTTAAGTACATTTAGTTGTAAAAAATGTATTTACATAAAATTTAAAATAATGGCAAGGTACAGTAAAACACTGTCTTATTTCATCTTCTCTCTCTACATACTTCATACATATATAATTTCAATTAAAAAAATGAAATATAGGACATGGCTTCATAATAATTTTATAGATTGATAAATACACTAAAATTTAAAAAAATTGAAAAACTCAATAAAGCAATAACTAAATCATTGAACTTAAAATGAATCATGAAAATATAAAAAATTAACTAATAATACATATATAACATATGTGTATGTGTGTATCTTATTATATTTGTTTTAGTTTTATATATACATTTGTCTTAAAATATATTTTTAAATCAAATTAGTTGATAAAGTTTAGGATGTTTATGGGACTGTTTATAAAAATATAAATGATCTTTGGTATCTTTGATAAATAAACTTTTATATTTATGGGGTCATAAAATGTCTGGAAACATCTGAAATAATGATTGTTTCTTCTAATGAGATTGAAAGGTCATAGTCAATTGTGAAATTTGAATCATTTTAATGGCAAGCTTATTTAAAAGGATGATATATTTATTGTATGCAAAATTAAAATCTAATTATAATGACAAAATGTAATTATTTGGAGATTACGTTTTATTGAAGGATGAGGAAGGGTGATATATTTTCAGTGCAAACCAATACATAGAGACATTTAAGCTCTTTAAACAAATCTCACTTAAATTAAGGTCTTTAGTGTCAAATAACCTCTCTACTCATGTAGTCTCTTGATTTAATATGAGACTAATTAATGTCTCAAAAGTGAAAGCAAAGTTAAAACAATTAATTGAATTGAAGAAAAACTCATTGTCAATAATGATGTTTTTATTACAGATTTAGCAATAGTAATCTGTCTTGATTATCATAATATTCATTTCTATCTTTTAAGTAGTCATTATATAATGAGAAAATTATACCTAATGTTTATAGGCTGCATTGGAGTCAAATTTCAATCAACGGTGTACAATTAGTTTTCTATTTAAAATATCACACTTACTTCATTTTATTTTCCTGTTTTCCTTAGAGAAAAATCTTCCTTATTAAGCAAACTTGTTCTGACCTTAGTAGAGTAAGCCATGATTTCCACCAGTGTATGTATGAGTCTTTATCAGCTAGGTCTTGTTAGATATTGGGAGTGCAATGCACAGACTCTAGAAGTATTGAAACTTAAGTTTAGATATTGCCTTAGGGAAGTTTTACACTATCATTTAGTCACCATCCCATTGTGATGGGGGTCCCAGGTGCATTCAGAGGTCAATGAACATTCCCCTCTCCCCCCTCCCATGGTAAAAGGAACAGGCCACAAGATGGTAATCTGTGGCCATTTATTCAAACCAATTAGGATTATTATGAAGAAACAATGAAGGGTTGGGGGGAAGTAATTACACATAGGTGTGGTTGAACATTGACATAAACAATGAACACATGGAAAGCCCTTCCTGCAGGGGAAATTCTTCTAGGAGATTCACCCTCCCAGGAATGGAATTTCATCTTGGCCTCCAAGCTCCAACACTCTAGATTTCTTCTAGAATATCGCCCAAGGGCAGAATGCTATGTAAGGGCATATTGCTTCCTCCTTTCCTTTACTGCTCATTCATTTAAACAACCATTAAATTTACTTCTTAATAATATTTATAGTCATTTTGGATAAATACATAAGATACAGGTTTTCATCAATACCCTAAATTAAGCTCTAAATAATCTCTCTGGACTCATGATTGGGACATCTTGCTATATTTCCCAAAATAGAGATTTCAGGCCAGGTTGGTTTTTCTTAAACCCAACAGGGTCCTTATTCAGTTACTTCTTTTTGGATCATGTCAGAGTTTGTTCCATTACCATGCTCTTGACTTACTCTACTTCTTAGGACACTTAGGGTGTCCCATGTTGAAGGCAGCGTAGCTGATGGCTTGCCCCAAGTTCATGTAAGTCCCTTGGTGGGATCCCCTTTTGTATGTAAGGAACTAGGGTCTATCTAAGGTTAAGGAGGTTTAAGTCCAGTAAATATGATGGGTGGCCAGGAGTAAATATTATTTGGAATCAATTAACTCCCATATTACAAAAGCATAGCTTTAACTATCTTCCTGTGTCTATACTAAAGGGACATTGCTCTAAAATTAAAAAAGAAATAAACAAAGGGCATAAAGGAAAAAGTCAGGCAATACTATACTTGCATATACAAAATCTAGAGCCATGGGAAGGTTTGACTTTACTAGTTACCATGTCTGATTTGGAGATCTTTGTGACTAACAGATAATGGAAGAAGAGTACAAAGGAGAGGTTAAGGATAAATGGAGGATTGGTAGTTCCCTGATGAGATAGTGTGTGTGCCAGGGAAGCACCAGAGTGGGTAGTGGGCACAGTTCAATTAAATTAGGCTCATTCAGGGATGAGAAAGGACAACCTAATGTTAAATCTTAAACGCTTGAAACTATAATACAACACTACATCATCCTTAGTTCGGGTTGTTCCCCTGAAATCATTTTGTTTTCTTGTTTAATTGCTTTTACTCTCCATGTATATGTTTTCTCATTTAATTACTTTCATTTTATATGTTATTACAAAGATTTTTAAATGTATGATGGGGATTTGGGGGAGAGATTTAGGAAAGGTAAATTTCATTATATTAACCATTACAGATATACGAAGAGTTGTTTTTCACTTGGTTAGTCTATATATTAGTAGTTCTTTGTTTCTGAGAATGTCTTTGGAGTTGGGAACCCGTGGTAACTTGGGTAGATCATGGACATCACACACTCAATAAATGTATCACTGAGCTACGTAACAGATACTGAATTTTTATTTTTAAAACTGTTGTCCATAGACATTTGTGAATTTCTGCATCTCATCAAGTTTACTTGTGCTAACATTGCTTTCAAAGTCACATTTATTTTTGGCCCACCTTATTGTATTGTATTGGTATTTGCACTGATATTCCAAAAACAGCATTTGTGCATAAAAATATGAGTGCCTTAGAAGGAATCATGACACGGAGACCGAAGTGAGTCAGCAGTCTTTCCATTCTGCACTTGACACACTGACAGATAAGAAAGAGGAAGAGCAGGAGAAACCTCCCAAGAGCAAAATCAGTAGTGGTTTTCTTCAGCTTGATTCAAGAAGTGATATTGTCTAGGTTACAAATATATTTCTGTGGGAGAACATGTGTAGTACATGTGTAATATTCTAGGCTTGATTGTATAATAAATTGGGAATTCCTTCCTTCCTTCCTTCCTTCCTTCCTTCCTTCCTTCCTTCCTTCCTTCCTTCCTTCCTTCCTTCCTTCCTTCCTTCCTTCCTTCCTTCCTCCCTCCCTCCCTCCCTTCCTCCCTCCTCCCTCCCTTCCTCCCTCCTCCCTCCCTCCCTCCCTTCCTCCCTCCTCCCTCCCTCCCTCCCTCCCTCCCTCCCTCCCTCCCTCCCTTCCTTCCTTCCTTCCTTCCTTCCTCCCTCCCTCCCTCCCTCCCTCCCTCCCTTCCTTCCTTCCTTCCTTCCTTCCTTCCTTCCTTCCTTCCTTCCTTCCTTCCTTCCTTCCTTCCTCCTTTCCTCCCTCCCTTCCTTCCTGGTTGCCCCCAGGGGGCTTATGTTAACTGGAATCTAGAGAGATGGTCACTTTCTTCCAATCCACCTCTGTCATTCTGGGAGTGGCCTGAAGTCTGTGACTGATAAAGTGAGAGGTGAGCCCATGCATAGCACAGACCTGAGTCCTGCCAGCCCCGCTAGGTAGCTATCATGGCAACCTGATGTCCACTTGTTCTATTCAGCATGGAAGTTAATAACCACCACCTGATTTCTCCCAGAGTCATGAACTCAGGCTGGTGCATATGTCAGTGGACTCCATGGTGGGGAAGTGAGAGACAATCACTTTCTCTGGATCTTCCTCTGCCACCCGAGACCCAACCAGGAAGAGATAGGACTAATAAAGTCTGTAAGAGCCCCTGTTCGGCATGGGCCAAAGAGAAAACATGGGCTTCTCCGAAGGCGAAGAGAACACCTACTATAAAACCAGCTGTATAGAAATGTGTTCCATGTGAATTCTTCATCGTGGGGGTCACCTGCTATGATGTAAATTAATTGAAAACAGCATGGTGAAGGGATATACAGGTCTGAGGGGGAGGTTTCTTGTAAGTTAGGTGAACAAAAACCACTTTTCCATAAGGTGATAAGTGAAAGATCTAACTAAAAATATCTGGGAGAGAGCTTTTCTGGAAGAGTAAGTTGGTCAGGATTGGTGAAGAGAAATAGACTGAACATATACAAATGATACTTAAACTAAAATTTATGAGTAAGGTTGGAAAAGGTTGTTAGGCCTGTATCCAAAAGACCAGAATCAATTGGTGCTGGCAGGGATGTTGTGACAAAGGAATCCTCTACTAATCATTGTTTTTATATTTATGATGCTAGGTGATAGAGACAAATCCTAATTTAAAAGATCAAAAACAGAAATATTGTATTAACAAAGGCCACCGTACTCAGGTCTCCTGAATTCTGTGCAATGCCTTGTTTGCCGGGCAGGCGTAGGAAGCCAGCGTTGTAGCAAGGACAGACACTCAGGCTCTTGTCCTCAAGCAGTTCAGACTGAAAGCAAGGGAACTGAGACAAATCGCTGAATTCAGAAAAGACTTGATTTGAGAAAAAGAGTAAGAAAGAGTAAAGACTGTAGGGGAGCTCCCAACTGATGGGCGGGATCTCTTACGGAAGAATTCAGGAGAAAGGCAGAAGTCTTTCTGTCTTTCACCCTCTTAACAAGGAAGGATGGGTTTCCATTTCTTTATTAGATTCCAAAAACGTTAGTCTTTAAATCAGGGGAGAGGATGCTGAGATGATTCTTTTCTGGTGTCCTGATGATCAGGGCATGGGTCATCCAGGATACCAAGCTTCACGTAGGCCACTTTGTGGCCCTTCATTCTTTTGCTTAGGGCCATATTCCTAATGTAGCCCAATCTGTTCCCCTTTAGTCCCTATAATTAGCAAATGAAAAACTTTACTCTAAAGTAAATAGACTTTACTCTAAACTGAAATTTACACAGTCAAAACAGTTGAGTGTGATAGGCTTTGACCCTTACACTCTTCTCCTAAGTTTGGGGTGGAAGCACCTAGCTTTTCATCAATAGTTATACTTTAACTTTATTTTTTTTTATTTTATTTATTTTGCTTTTTGGGTCACACCTGGTGATGCACGGGGGTTACTCCTGGCTTTGCACTCAGGAATTACCCCTGGCTGTGCTCAGGGGACCATGTGGGATGCTGGGATTTGAACCCGGGTCGGCTGCGTGCAAGGCAAACACCCTAACCGCTGTGCTATCTCTCCAGCCCCCAGTTATATTTTAACTTTAAACTAGTAGAAGAATCACATACAAAAATATTAAAAATAGAGAGAATTTCTTATACAACAAACTTCTTCAGAAATGGAAAACACAATTGTACTAAAGAAAATAGAAGAAAAAAACATGGAAAAGTTTCACTCAGAAAACTGGATTGCGAGTGAAATGAGTCAGAAAGAAAGAGACAGGCATAGAAAGATTGCACTCATATGTGGAATATAATGTAACTGAGAAGTACAAGTTGGCAACGATGCAACTTCTGGCAGATATCTCTCTGGACTTAGTTACTAAAATACTAAATTACAGAAACCCAAAACTGAGAGGCCGCTAAGTGTGGTCACTCGACCTCACACTTCTTCATCCTCAGCAATGGAAAACAAATTACCTAATGCTTCCTTTTCAGCAGGTCTGACTTTAGGGGAGAGACTCTCCAAACAATAATAGTGAGTTTTGTTGAAATATTGTATGCAATCAAAGTGAAAGTAAAGTGAAATTTATTAGTTACACAGGCGGGGGGGGGCTTAGGGTGGGGGGGCTAGGGGTGTGGGGGTGTTTGGGGTGTGAGGGGGCGGGGTGGAGCTATACTGGGATTCTTGGTGGTGGAATATGAGCACTGGTGAAGGGATGGGTATTCGAGCATTGTATAACTGAGATTTAAACCTGAAAACTTTGTAACTTTGTAACTTTCCACAATAAAAAAAAAAAAAGAAATAAAAAAAAAAAAAAAAAAAGAAAACTGGATTGTAAGACATTGTTCAATGTTGTAAGACATTGAAATTACAAAAAAAACCCAAGTTCTCCATTTGTATTATTAATATACCCCTGTTAAGTAAACAAATGTTGAAACTTGGAAATTAAAAATTTACAATAGTAGGTTTGTTCAAAACAACCAATATGTTTGATATTTGTAGATTATTTATCCTAAAACTGAAAAATATTTTTCAAGTGCCTACAAAATTCTTGACAAAAATACAATGCTCAAGTCACTAAAGCATTTTAATATTCTTTAGGATCATAGCAGACTCGGAGTGGAAACAATAAAATTGTGACAGCAGAAAAAATCTGGTTAATATCTTGACTTCTTTCCAGTATTTAAAGAATTACTACAGGTCCTCAAATCTCTTACAGAAAATGAAGAGAAAAGAACTTTTGCAATTCATTTCATAAAGCCAGCTTTTGCATGCACTGTAGCACTGTCGCACTGTCGTTCATCAATTTGCTTGAGCGGGCACCAGTAACATCTCCATTGTGAGACTTGTTATTGTTTTTGGCATATCTAATATGTCACTGGTAGCTTGCCAGGCTCTGCCGTGCAGGCGGGATATTCTTGTTAGCTTGCAGGCTCTCCGAGAAGGATGGAGGAATCAAACTCAGGTTAGTTGTGTGCAAGGCTAACGCCCTACCTGCTGTGCTATCGCTCCAGCCTGCATCTGCACAATTAAAAAATATAAGAATTTCAAAATTAATAAAATTCTAATAAAATGTTAAATATATGTATTACACATATCTATAGAATGTCAAATGCAATAGTCAGTGGCACTGTATATCCTAGTTTGGATATTAAAGAATTAGAGCTCACATATTTTTGATAGAAATATAAATTGCTATGGTAAGCTTGAAGAACTATTTTGACAGATGGTATTAAAACAAAACATAAAATATGCCACTTAAACTACTAAAAATGTACTGGACAATTGTTTCAGGAAATACAATTTATGTTTAAACCTGTCATTGTCACTGTCATCCCACTGCTCATTGATTTGCTTGAGCGGGCACCAGTAATGTCTCCATTGTGAGACTTGTTACTGTGTTTGGCATATAGAATATGCCACGGGGAGCTTGCCAGGCTCTGCCGTGCCAGGGAGTTACTCTTGAACCCAGGTCGGCTGCGTGCAAGGCAAATGCCCCACCGCTGTGCTATCACTCCAGCCCATGTTCAAACCTATAGATAATTCTTCATAACAGATTTATTCATCAAAGTTCAAAACTGAAAGCAATAATTGTATCCCTCAAAAGTGATAGGGAATGGATTTATTCACAAATCTCTCTCCCAAGTGAACTCATGCAGGATCCTGTCCATGAAATACCTCTCTGAAAAATCAATAGCATATACACAGATTGGAAAATTCACCAGAGAATTAGCCTGATGGAAGGAAACAAACAAGCAAACAAACAAGCCTCTGAAAGCTCCATGCAATATAGTCCCCTTGCATATTATCTCTTTCATGGTAACACTGTACAGTGGAGTGAGGCTTACTGACTTACAGGTGTGCCAGTCATGCATAGGGTTAGGAGGGCGGAGCTGAGCATGGGTTCAATGGTGCAGCAGAAAGATGTTCGTGGTTGTACAACTTTACTATATTTTGGCTGTGATGGTAGAACTTGAATATACATGATACAGCAAGAGCGGAAGGGTTTTATGCTCCAGGTTGTTATGCCCGTGATTCAGTTTCCCAAAGATCACCAAGGAGTCAACTCCGATAAAAAATACACGAAGGTCTTTATTGCGAGCTCAAGCTCGAGCTTGGTCCCCTCCTCCCAACAGGGTGGAAGCTTAGAACCCTGAGCCCTTAAGGAGCAAGGTTTGTGCAGGGTTTACAGCGGGAGGCGGGGAATTTAAACAGCGCTAGATCAGGATTGGTTCATGCTTACGATTTGAAGAGTGCGGCGCTACATGATAGGCTACATTCAACCTTAGCCCGTTACTATCTCTAGTTCGTGCATGCAATCTGTGCCTGTAATCTAGGGGTTTTCTGTGCTGGGCTCCGGGCAAGGTGTTCCTGATTAGTGCTGGCCTGGGAGGGTCAGGTTTTAGCCCCCCTGTGTTGGAACAGATAGTCAAGTAGAATAGACAATTGCATGACTGGGGGCCAGGGGTGAGATATGACAGCAGATAAAAGGAAGTCCCCAACCCCAGACATATCTCTGTTTCTCTCTCTGTCTCTCTGTCTCTGTCTCTCTGTCTGTGACTCTCTCACTCTTACTCCAATCTGCATTATTCCCAGAGCTCCAGCGGCAGGTAGGGCTAAGCAACTGGACACACGGTTCCACTCAACAGCATCCAGACAGATCTCAGATGCCCAAGAAAGTTCAGGTTCAGGCAGGGATTGGACACCCCGGTTGTGACAAAGTGTTGCGTACAGGTGTGTCACTCACAAGCACATGGCTAAGGCAGAGACTAGGAAAGAGGGACAGGATGACAGGGCCTGCTGGGGTAGAATTGAGAGGTCCAGCGACACATACAGAACATGTGGTCCTAGCCAGAGACTGAGGCGAGCGTACTCAGGGTAGAGAGAGCAATGCAGGGAAGGTCCTGGTCATCGTCCATGGGGAGTGAGCAGACAGCAGACGGGGAAGTCGTTCATGAGATAGGGCAGCATCAGGGACAGTCCAGGTGACATCATTCATGGGTCATGGAGAATCCTAAACACCTGGGCAAGAACTCGAAACCATCGACTTTATCTCTAGAATGAAATCTAAATTTTAATCTTCTACGTTTTTTATGTGAATCTTTCATGCAATTCTCAAGAACGCAGCAGTACAGGAAAATTCGCTTTTGTGCTAATATAAAAATTGCATAAAACCAAATATGTACTCGAAAATGCTGTAAATGACATAAATCTGAAAAAGATGAACAAACTATAGAATTCTCATCATCTTTGTTTAGCTAGATATTAGTCTTAGAAACAGAACACACAGTAAACAATATTTTTTGTAATTTCTTATACTTTACAATGAAAACACTAACTGAAAGAATTCATTAAAATTGGAAATTATGAAAATAAAGATAAAATGTATGAGTTGTAATTACAATAAGAATACACTAGAATATAATTAGATTATAATAATTATTTCATTTACACATTATTTCCTGATGCAGTATAAAATTTTACCAAGTGTGGTATAAAAGAAAAAATCTTCAAATAATGCCACAATGAAACTCTGGTAAATGGCATTCAACTTTATTCCATGTTCTGCAAGATCACTAAATTTTGAAGCATAGGATTTAAAATTATGCTCTTTGAAATCAAGTATTTGACACATATTATGTATCATTTTGCTATGTTAATTAAATATTGAGCTGGATTTTCCATACTTCAAATGTTTTAAGGGAAATTGGCAGCAGTGTCTATGATCATTTGTTTTCGTTCCACGTGACTACCCGTGCCCATTAACATGGTGAAAAATTTCTTTTATAATTTTAGACATCTTCCCCACTTAAAGAGTGCTATCTATACAAGCTTCCCTTCAGGAAACCAGGGATGACAATCAAAAAGAGAGGTTTTAACAGAATCAGAAAACTTGAGCATAGCCACTGACCAATTAATACCTGCATTCCAATATCCTCTCATCCTTTCAGAATTTGTCTTTTCTTGATTTCATCTTACTTTTTACATACCCCATACTTTTTATCACAGTGTTATTGTCATTATCTGTTCTTTTCTTTCACTTTTTCTTAAACTTCCTATTCTTTTCAGTTCTTTCCTTTTCATATTTTTAATATTCTCTTCTCCATTTCTCCTCCTCTTTCTCCTTCTCATCTTCTTCCTCCTCTACATTCTCATCTTCTTTCTCCTTCCCCTCTTTACCCCATTTCCTCTTTTGTCACTGTTCTGGTGGATCACTGACTCCTTGTCATTCTCCTTCTCCTTCTCCTTCTCCTCCTTCTCGTTCTCCTTCTCCTTCTCCTCCTTCTCGTTCTCGTCCTCGTTCTCATTCTCGTTCTCGTTCTCGTTCTCCTTCTCCTTCTCCTTCTCCTCCTTCTCCTTCTCCTCCTTCTCCTTCTCCTTCTCCTTCTCCTTCTCCTTCTCCTTCTCCTTCTCCTTCTCCTTCTCCTTCTCCTTCTCCTTCTCCTCCTCCTTCTTCTCCTTCTTCCTTTTCTTCTACTTCTCCTTCTCCTTCTACTTCTCCTTCCCCTTCTTCTCCTTCTCCTCCTTCTCCTCCTCCTTCTCCTTTTCCTTCTCCTTCTTCTTCTCCTTCTCCTTTTTTTGGTCCATACCCAGCTTTGTTCAGGAATCACTCCTAGCCATGCTCAGGATACCAAATTGGGTGCTAATTTTTGAATCCGTGTAGACAGCATGTGAGGCAATCACTTTACCCACTGTACTATCTCTCTGGCTCCCAGATATCTTTTTTCTGTTTTTTGTTTGCTTGCTTTGGGGCCACACCTTGCAGTGTTCAGGGCTTACTCCTGGCTCTGTGCTGAGTGATCATTCCTGGCAAGTCTTGGGGTACCCTTTGGGGGGGTGTTGGGGAAAAAACACAGGTCTGTTGTGTTCATAGCAGTGCCCTTTCCACTTTATTTTCTTTTAGTCTTGCTTTTCTATGTATTTATTTTATTTTTCTCTGAGGGTGGAGTTAACATCTGTCACTTCACCAATTAACAGTAGATACTATTTTGAGGCAATAATTGGACGTTTGTTGTTGATAAATAATATTTCACACTATAAGTGATATGTCAATATGCTTGATACTTTAGTCTGTGATTTAAATAAATAAGTAGTAATTGGGTCATTATTATTTATTTTCAGATAAAAATCAAAGATATCCATATATATAAAATTTCTGTAGATTAATGTATATTATTCAAAATCATGTTCCTTTTCTGGGGTGTGACGAACAAGGGAAAACATTTATTCTGTGGGCCATACAGAGAGTACAGCAGGCAAGGTTCTTGTTCTGCATGCAGTTGATCAGGGTTTCATCCTCAGCACCACAAATACTCCCTGAACATTTCCACATGTAATCACTGAACACAGAACCAGGAATATGACCTGATCACAGATAGGAGTGGCTCCCAGATGAAAACAACAACAAAAACAATACCATGTAATAAACCACCTAACAAAATAAGATGCAACAAGGATTAATTTTGGTTTAGACAATATCTAATTAGTTCCTTACTCTTTGGGTGTTCTTTGATCTGCTCAGGGTGAATCTAACTTAAGATATTCTGAAATTGTAATCAATAGAAAAATATTATCTTACCACAATTTTTAGTATAGATTTCTTTCTGTTTTTAAATTATTTAGTGTTCATTTATGCAAACTTGTTGGAGACAAGCTACAATAAAATGTTTTTCACTTAGAAGCCTATATTTAAGCATAAGTCTATTGGTTGAAATATTTCATTAATATATGTATTTTGATAAACATGTTACATAGTATAAGTCAAGCAATCTGGAAGCAAGTCAGGATGCATATACAGGGCCCAGTGTGGAAATATGGATGTTAAGATGCTTGCCTTGTTCCTGATCAATCCAAATTTTAGTCTCATTTACTGCCTACAGTCCTAAGCACCATCAGGAGTAACTTCTAGGCACAGAACTTGAAACATGCCTGAACACTGATCAATGTGGTCCCCAAACCAAAACAGAGCTGAATACAAGATATAAGTACCAAATGTCAGCAATCGCTATACTTGAAGTCATATATACCTAAATATATGATAGAAACTATGTATATTGAAAATAATATAAAAAATAGAGAGATGTTCTGTATTCAAATAACAGCATGACTATTACTATATATGCATATTTAGATATACTTAAATATATAATAGGAAATACAGAAAATATTCACCAATTATATATATATTATTTTAAAAATTAATTTTGATCTTAGTGCAGTGGCAATAGAATAAAAGTGAGTTAATGAGATTGGTCGTCCAAAAGTGAACTTATGTTTACTCCTAAATCAAAATGTCACATAGTTTCTATGTCCATAAAGCAGTATTGCCAATAAGTGACTACAGTATGTAGATTTGATCAAGTTTCAGGGGCTATATTAAAAAATTGGTCTTGCTTATTAAAAACACTTACGTAGCAGGTATTACAAAGTCACTTGTAATTAAATTCATTGAATTTGATTTGGTTTCATTGAACTGTTGAAGAAAAGAATTTATTTTATTAGGGAATGTAAATATTAATAGAAGATTCCTATTCAAATAATTGCTTGATACCATGAATATTTATGAGAAAAATCTTTCAAATAAATTCAAAGCAAATATAAAATCTATTGAAATTGGACATGAGAAAATAAAATATGATAAAGCAAACATTTCTATTAGTACTAATAAAGTATTACAGCTTAACTATTTCAGTAATGATAAACTAATAATCTATATGATAAAATTCATACTCTAGCAATTTAAAAGAAATAGAGTCATGAAGTTAAATCATTGTATTATTATTTTCATTTTCAAAATGATTTTAAAATAGTTTGAGATAACATTATGAGTCACACAGGAATACAATTCAAATTTAGATGAAAGTAAGGGGAATATTAATGAAAAGAATTAAATTTAAAGGTTGAGTGATATCATTGGTGAGAAATAGATGTGTCAATTTGAGATGAGATAAACTTCAGCTAACATAAATTTATGAGAATCAAGATTATAAGATTTGAGGGTATACTTCACTATGCAGAGCTGAAATTTTATATCTCTGTTTAGTAAAAATACTAAGAAATTGTATATGGACAAATAAAATATGATATGAAAGATTAGAGTGACAAAAGTGATAAGTGACATGACTATTATATAAATTATACACCTATAACTATAAAACGTTAGGAGTTTCGATCTTTTACAACTATATTTATGGGACCAAAGTGATAATACAGGGGGCAGAGAGCTTGCCTTGCATTTGGCTGATCTGGGCTTAATTTCCAGTATTTCATAGGTCCCTAGAGCACCACCACGAGAAATCACTGAGTGAAGAAACAGGAATAATCCCTGCGCATCACTGGATGTGGGCCTCCAAAACAACAATCAAAACAAAAGCAAAATTAAATAAATTATTTAAAAATAACCAAGACCTCATTTATTTATATTTCTCAGATCTTTATTATTCTTAAAATAAACTCAGCATTATCATATATTACTTGTTACAGTTTTAATAAATTGAAAAAATATGTGTAATCATTACTTTTTAACACCAGATTAATTTTCACTTATGTTTTCATGTAGGTTAATAACATCTTAACTCACTTTATAGGGTTAATATTTTCTCCAATTAAACAGAACTCTAGTCACAGAGAAACAAATTCTTGTTTTCAAAGTGAAAATATAATGAAAGTACATTATTGTAAGTTAAGTTTACCTCATTGAAGCAATTCCAAACTGCGATTAGAAAACACATTAATTCTTTTGTCTTCATTTTAGATTGGTAAGAAAAATCATCAGCCCCATTATAGAGCAAAATATTAATATTTTCGCAATTCCATGGAACTCTAAAATTTTATGTACTTCCTATCGGCCATAACATTTTTGATTTATACATTTTCAATTTATTTTTATATCTCTGTTATGCGTTTTTCATTATGGATGACACTATTGAGATTCTTGAGTTGGAATTATCATGCAGTCCCGATAATTGTCAATATCATATCAATCATATTTGGCTATGGTACCTTTATTTTCTGTATTGTAGTGAACAGAATTCAAACTCACATGGTTTTATCTGTTTGTGCACCACAATAGCAATTATAAAAGATTAACTTTTATTCTAATGCGATAGTGCTACAATAATTTTAACAGTAATATGTTGATATCATTTAATATTTCTTTTGCTCTGGTTTTACTATCACATTTTATCTTTTGCTTTTATTGATATGTCTCTTATTTGCTTTTAGGTCACACCCAGCGATGCACAGGTGTCACTCCTGGGTATGCACTCAGAAATTACCCCTGGCAGTGCTCAGGGGACCATATGGGATGCTGGGAATCGAACCTGGGTCAGCCACGTGCAAGGCAAATGCCCTACCCATTGTGCTATCACTCCAGCCCCTCTTAAATATCTTTTAACCTAGAAAAATCCCAACTTCTCTCTTCACTCAATTTAATTATTAAAGTGGTTTGCTTTTCCTATAGAAATAACTACATTCTCTTTTTCCTGATAATTTTCCTAGGAATATAGCACTTAAAAATGAATCCTCAAAATAAAATGATAAAATTTGCTTATAAATGGAGATGGACCTGGAGAGTATCATGCTGAGTGAAATGTGTCAGGAGAGAGGCAGACATAGAATGACTGACTTATTTGTGGAATATATTTTAAATAATAGTATGAGAGTAATGCCTTGCATGTTGCCGACCTGGGTTCGATTCCTCCATCCCTCTCGGAGAGCCTGGCAAGCTACCGAGAGTATCTCACCTGCAAGCAGAGCCTGGCAAGCTAACCTGGCATATTTTTTTTTAAGAATTTTATTTTATTGAATCACCATGTGGGGAATTACAATGCTTTCAGGCTTAAGTCTCAGTTATACAATGCTGAAACAACCATCCCTTCACCAGTGCCCATATTTCACCACTAAAAAAAAAAAATAAAACACAGTACACCTCCCATCCCACCACCCCGCACCCCCCCCCCTTGTAACTGATAAATTTCACTTTACTTTCTATTTAATTTGGTTACATTCAATATTTCAACACAAACCTGTCTATTATTGTTAGGAGTATCCCACTAGAGTCAGACCTGTTGTGAAGAGATGTGAGGTTTTGGATTTCTGTACTTTAGCAACTAAGTCCAGGGAGATTTCTTCCAGGTATTGGATCATTGCAAGCTTGTAAACCCCATCTGTGGTCATCATAATATGGCGGACACCACGCCCTTCACCCCCGGCAAGGAAGAAGCGGGAGAGAGAAATACCTTTCCCCTCCTGGGCAGGCATGGGGTCGCGGGTTAGTTCTCAGTCTGGAGACATTCTGTGAGGAGCTGCTCATGCCGAAAAATTGAGCTGGCGTCTGGAGTCACGCTCGTGCAGCTGCTGAGAGGCTGCACACATGTTCGGCCCCCCGGGATCACATCTTGGCTGCAGGCGGGGCTGGTGCCACCCCCCTGTGGCATAATTGATATGCCAAAAACAGTAACAAGTCTCACAATGACGACGTTACTGGTGTCCACTTGAGCAAATTGATGAGCAATGGGATGACAGTGATGCATTGATACAGTGATAGAGAAATATCCAAAGCCAGGTAAAATGAGATGAAGAAGGACTGGTCAATGGTTGGAAGCTTGCCACAAATGTGTCAGGGGCAAAGGGTAATTTGAATAGAGAAAGGATCAGTATGACAATAATAGAAATGATTATTTGGACAAGAACTGAGTGCTGAAAGTAGGTAAAAGGACCTACGTAATAACCTTTCAGTATCTATATTGCAAACCATAGTGACCAAAGGGAAAGAGAGAGAGTGAGAGAGAGAGAGAGAGAGAGAGAGAGGCAGACAGATAAAAAAGAAAAGAAGTGCTTGGGCAGGCAAGGGGAGAGAAAGGGAAACTGGGAATATTGGCTGTGTAAAATGTTCACTGGTAAAGAGATGGGTGTTGGAAATTTATAAAAGTGAAACCCAATCATGAACAACCTTCTAACTGTGAATCTTATAAAACTAAGATATTCAATTAAAAATAAGATAATAAATTAAATGAAAATATAGAATGAAAGGAAGGGAGGAAAAGGAAGAAAGAAAGAAAGAAAGAAAGAAAGAAAGAAAGAAAGAAAGAAAGAAAGAAAGAAAGAAAGAAAGAAAGAAAGAAAGAAAGGAAGGAAGGAAGGAAGGAAGGAAAGAAAGAAAGAAAGAAAGAAAGAAAGAAAGAAAGAAAGAAAGAAAGAAAGAAAGAAAGAAAGAAAGAAAGAAAGAAAGAAAGAAAGAAAGAAAGAAAGAAAGAAAGAAAGAAAGAAAGAAGACTGTTGATTTTATTGACTGGAAATATCATAAAGCAACTACCAGGAGTCTGTGCTTGAGCAGAAAATAATTTAACTTCAGAACTTCAGTACATATGGATTTATTAGTTTTGCTCTTGCATATGCCCACATAGAAACAGGTAAGCGACTACAGTGAAATCATGCTAATAGTGATTAGATTATCAGAACGCTGCACACATGTTCTGTAAACATGAAACTCTTAAGAAGGAAAGGAGATATTCAGCAATGAACATGCAAGCTAAAATGCACAGATACAAACTGATTTTACACTAAAAAACTATATACTACAGAATGGTATGTATGCATTTATTTTTATTTTTGTTCTACAATCCTATGAATAATGGTTTTTAAGGGTATGATTTCAACACCACACCCAAAACTAGTATATCCATTGTGCATATGTTTTAACAACTAGTAAAACAAATATCTGGGATTCAGGTGGGAACAATGATTGCTCTGGTCGTGAGTGATGAGAAGACAGTATGAGAGAACAGCACAACTGTTGCTTTCTTTTCTTTCATCTTGGTGAAGAATGATAATGACACCCAATTGTTCATGGGGGTATCAGGGTTACAGGGCAGGGAATCAAACTAAGTTGACCACATGCAAGGCAAACATTTCTGCACTCCCTCTCTGGCACTTGTTTGGAGTATATATCAATTTAAAATTTTAACGAACACAAAACAAATTATTTTGAGAGTATGAAAATATTCTTTTAGGAACAAAATTGTGATTATGACAATGTGTTTCCAATGGTGTGAAATATTTTACCAGATAGAAAAAAGCAGAACTGAAAGTAACATTCAATTTGATAAGAGAGGAGTTTAAGATTTTAATATAACTATGAACAAACAATACAAAACAATGTTATTCTATAGGACAACTAATCTTTAACAAAATATGAAAAGGCACTATATCACTGTCATCCCGTTGCTCATCGATTCGCTCGAGTGGGCACCAGTAACACCTCCATTGTGAGACTTGCTACTGTTTTTGGCATATTGAATACGCCACAGGTAGCTTGCCAGGCTCTGCCTTGTGATCGAGATACTCTCAGTAGCTTGCCAGGCTCTCGAGAGGGGCAGAGGAATCAAACCCGGGTCAGCTACATTCAAAGCAAAGGCCTTACCCGCTGTGCTATCGCTCCGGCCCCAAGAATAGGCAATCCTTTTTTAAAATACAAACTTTTAAGATTTAAACACTTGCAGTCTTAATATGTGATCCTCATTTTCTCATTAGAAATGCTGGCTATTTTGATTTTTCAGAGGCTATTGAAATTTCCTTCTGTGTGGTGTTCCTTGACAGAACTAGAATATTTACAAGGACTAACAGCAGTCTTCAAAGCAATTTTGCCAAGAGGATCTGGCCCTTTTTATAAAAATGGCTCATATGATTAGGTCGGTTCCATCAACGTTAATGTTAATATCTTCAGGTCAAATATTGAAGATCTTAATCACATGTGAAAAATTCCTTGAAGATCTAATTAACATTTCTACATAGCTGCATCTAGTTAATATTTCAGTAATACCACACAATCCAGATTATTGTCTCTATGAATCAGTAGGAGAAGGTTATGCAAATCAGGGACAGGACCATTAGGAAACATTTCTTTAAACCAATTCCCAAATCTAGCACATCATTGGAGTTAATTTTATTATATAGATTTTTAACCATTTCCTTTCTTAAGTGGACATGTTGTGATTTTCACCAGCCTTGAATTTTCTATTGAACATTGGTCCTATATATATAAAATATATATATAAATTTATATAGTATAAATATATAAAGATATAAAACTTATTTATATATATAAATTTATATATATATATAAAACTACTGAGTAGCGGACATAGATAATAACAAAAAGTAACTATATTTGACATGTCTCCATTTTGCCTGTATATATCTCACTCCCTCTGGTGATTGGGAGCCACGTGGCACATGACCTGTGGTATCTCAGGGTGAGGTCGAAGTTGGTACTAGAAATCAGTCGGGACCCTGGACCTGCTGGGCAGTGCTCTACGATTTTCCTGGACCCTTGTGATCATTTTAAAGTATGCGATGTTCTGGAATGAATTGCATTCCCATGAAGTCCTTAGGTTTGAAGCTTAACCTTCCATCAGTCTGATGGATTGGAGGTGAGGATTTTAGGTAAGCTGGTAAGATTAAATGAGCAAATAAGATTAAGGCTTTGATATAATATAACTAATATTCAGAAGTAAAACTGACTTGAGGTCACTCAACTCTCTGTCTCTCTCTGTTTCTTTCTCTCTATTAAAATCTTGAGCAATAAGGTCTATAAGGCAGAAAGAGAGGTTTCACCAGAAATTAAACTCACTTAAATAGAAACAAGAACAAAACAAAGAAGAAAGAAAAAACTTAAACTGAGTAACTGAAAAATTTAGACAGGATTTCCAATCACTAGAACTGTGAGAACATACGTATCTGTTGCTCCTGCTACCTGGTCTGCTTACATTGCTATGGGAACATGAACTATGATTGTGTCTCATATGTAGCAGTACATATAATTATGTTACTCAACCTTCAATTCAATGGAAACCTGGACAAAATGTACACTTGTTTCATAATTTATCTTCTAAAATTTTAGACTATATAAATTTACAAATAAAATTATCACATTTTTCTTTGCATAACAGTTATTTTTCCTTTATTTTCAAGTTTCAGACTGAAAGCTATCCTTGCAAGGGTATGGTTTTATTGTGGTCTTTTGGTGTTATCCTAACACTCATTGACCAATTTTATTCAATTAAGCTATAAATCTTCTTTCCTGAAACTTGATGATTGTTTTTGATTGGAAGAAAGAATACAAATGTATTGCTTACTTTGATTTGCTCCTATTTTACAAAACTGATTTAAATCTATTTGTTTTCCTCAGCAAGGCATTTCCTATAATAATTTATTCTTTAAAAATTGACTTTTAGATTTTTCTGTATCATACTTTAATTAGGGAAAGACATTTTCATAGCAGCATAGAATTTTTTAGCATGGTTATATTTTCCATATTTATCCTGAAATGAATTGCATATATAATTCAGATCCTGTGGCTAATTGAGAGTAACTTTCCCTTGAAATTTGATTAAATAATATTTAAGTTGCATAGAGCTAAAAAGCTCATGTACTCATTAGTTGTATAAATACATATATATAAAATGAAGCATGATGACAATCAATTGAAATTATACCAGTGAATTATTAAAAGTAGAGCAAATAAAGCAGTCTAATTTGATGCCAGTGATGAAAAGTAAAATTAACATTATGCCCATTAAGTTTTTAAATGCTTCTTGAATTAAATACAAAATTGTACCTATAAGAAAGGGGAAAATGTGTCATGATAAAGACAACAATGCATATTTATAATCAAATAGTATACCAGTGTAGTATAATGTTTTAAACCTATTATATATTAATCAGTGGTGCATTCTATTTTGTTAAAGAATAAAAGTCAGTTTATATTCAGTACTCTGTGAAATTTATATGAAATATAAGACAGTAAAAAGCTGATAACATTGATATAAATTAAAATACTTATCAATCAATAAAAATGTGATTTTTTACATCTTACATTTAACTTTTTTATGTTTTTACTATAGTTTTTTTTGGAAAATAATTTCTGTATGTGAAATATTTTCTTTTTGTAAAAATAATGATTGCATTGTTATATGAATATTAAAATCATAGTAATAATAGTAAATGATTAATACATTCCTCATGTACTTGGTTACCTGTGAAAAAGTTAGCATTGCAACAGAATAGGTTGGATGACCATGAATTTTATTTTTATGGTAATACATTTTGAAGCATGAGGAACACTGAACTTGACTTAGTCTTAGAGAACACAACAATTAAATCTGTGCCATACTATTACTATCAGCATCAAATAGCTGAGAAATAAAGGTTTTTATAGTCATAAGATCACCAGATTAATTTTATTTATGCATACAATTGACATGCAGTGTTTAAGTTTATGGTACACAAGTTACCGATTATACATACTTACATATTATGAAACAATTTTCTATGCAAAGTAAGTTCGTTACTCCATCATGTCACATAATTGTGAAGTGTTTTTTTTTTTAAAGGTAATTCTTTTAACAGCTCAGCTTTAAACTATATGTGAGAGTATTGTTACCATTTATAATCATGTTGGACATAAAATGTACATAACTAATTTTATAACAAAATTTGCTTTCTCCAAGCAGCATGGCCCTATTCCTTAAATTTCCAGACCCTGGAAAGTACTATTTTATTCTCTGATTCTGTGAGATTAGCCTGTTTAGATTCCATGCAGGATTATTCTATCAAGGGTCACTCACATGGTAATGGCAAGATTCCCTTCATTTCCATGGCTAAAAAAATATTCTATGTTGTACATATGTACATATCTTACTTGACTTTTCATTCACAGATGCAGTCTTTTTCCTTGAGCTGGCTGCTTTGAGGAATGCTGCAATACTCACAGGAGTACTCATGAGTCCTGTTTAATGCCCATTGGAGAGAGGACATATTTAATTCAAATGTGATATCTCATTGAGGTTTTCAACTGCAATGACCTTATAGGAATAGTACGCACCTTTTGTACATTGCTGATTATGTAGATGCCTTCTTAAGACAAAATGTCTACTGAAGTTTGTAGGATAACATAGCCTCAGGTAGTTTAGGTTTATTGGGTTACTCCTATTACACTGCTCCCATCCTCTGTGTTTATTTGTAGCTTCTTTCTTAGTGTTCTGTTGACTTGTAAATATTGTTATTTTTTCTTCTCTTTGAGTCCTTTGCATAGTTTATTCAGAGCAATGTCCTTTTTGTATGGACGCAGGAAGACTTAGCAAATGCTATGCTTTTGTAACCTGGGAGTCATTTGACTCAACACGATATTTTCCTCCTGGGCATCTGTTCTCTCAACCTAAGCCTCAGCTGCCCTTACTTCCTAGCACTCCCAAAAGCAGGGTCCCGGCGATGGACGGGACGGACCCAGGGCAAGTGGTGAGTTGTGTGCTACCCTGGCATCGAGATGGGCCTGGCCAAAGTGCCTAATACTTAAAATGTAAGTTAAAAGCTTGGTCATGGACAAATGCTGTCATGATTCAAACAGTGACAACTAGATTCAACCCTGCTCGGGTTAGGAATGATTAATCTGGCCTGAGTGCTGTACTATGAATCTGTGGCAAGATGTTGCCAGGAGAGCTGCCTTGTAAGCATCAATGTATCTCTTGCTATGTCCATCCAAAAATAACTAGTATTAAGATGTTAATAATTGTTTGGACTAAGGAGAGGAGAAAAACCCCTTAAGAGGTGTTTTTTTCCTGCTGGCAGTCAGGAAGGGCTTTGGAATGCCCCTAGGTTGTGTTCCCTTTGAACCTGCCAGCACTGGGAAGGGCTTTCTTATGATGATTCTGCTACCTGGCTGTGTGTAGCCTAGGTGCAAGGTGGAGAGAGAAAATGGGAGGAGAGAGACAGGAGCTCAAGAGCTGCAGTAGATTCAGAGAGAGGACAAAGCTAGGAGTGCAGGAGATGAGAAAGATGGAAGATTGAATAAACTGTAACTAATCAGCAACCAGCTCGGTCCTCGTTCTTACTTAGCCTCATTCTTACTTCGCCTGTCCTTGGTCAATGGCTGTCCCAATCCAGCCCATACACAGTGGTTCCGGAGCACCAAACGCGGGCAGTGAGACAGAGCCACCTGGAGAGCCCACTAGTTGCACACCCCCCTTGGCGTGCATAGTTTTTTACAGAAGCTATTTGCCTATTTTAATCATTTCTTCCAGGACCCAGAATTGTAAGTGCATATGGGATACCTCCAACTCAGTGTTCACTTTCAGCAATAATCGGCTTACATTGCCATCTGGGGACTGAGCTGAAACTCTAGTTAAGCTCTCTTTTTAAGCTATCATGCTGGCCCTAATATGTCCATTTTGAAACCAGATAATTTGGGGGATTTTATTTTTTTGTGGGGAGGGTGGTCTGTTGACTTATATGTGTTTTTCACCACCTCTCAAACATATTTAAAATTATTTTATTCTACTAAATATTGTATTTTCTTCCTTATTGTACTTTGCTATGAAGTATTCTTTTTTAAAAAAAAATATTTATTTATTTATTTTTATTGAATCACCATGTGGAAAGTTATAACGCTTTCAGGCTTAAGTCTCAGTTACACAATTCTCAAACACCCATCCCTTCACCAGTGCACATATTCCACTACTAAGAACCACAGTTATAAAGTATTCTTGGATGCAGTTTTCATATGTTTCTATTTCATTCATTCTGATTTTTGATGTCTTAGTTTAAAATTTACTGCCAAAAAACAAATCAAAGACCTCTTCCCAAAGTGTTCTATGGCCCTTAAGAGTTCAAATGGAAGGAAGTCTTTAGTTCCTTTTGATGTTTTTCTGTGAAGAGTGTGTGATAAGGATATCAGCTCCAATGCCTTGTCTGTGATTAGGTTTTCTTAACCTTTTATCGGAGTTACAATTATTTTCTGATTAAGTACTCTTGAACTTCTGACAAATACCTAGTTGACAGCATATCCTAACAGAATTATATTATAGATTAGTTACTTTATTTCATTTTCCATTTGTATTTGTTTTATATATATGTCATATATATGCATATAAATGCATATATACTTGTATATATATACACATGTGTGTATGGTATTGGTTATCATAGCTTTATTATGGTATTAGTTGTAATAGCTTTTTTATTTTATTATTATTCTGGTTTTGTTTTGGAACACATCTGAGAGTGCACAGGACTAACTCCCAGCTCAGCACTCTGAAATTCCTGCTGGCAGTTTCAGGAGACCATATGTGTCAGTCAACAAGTAAACCTGGGTCAGGTGCGTGCAAGGCAAACATCTCATCCACTATACTATTTTTTCTGACCCTGAAAATTATAATTTTATTGTACAATTATCTTAAACTCAATGCTTCAAATTCAATACATAAATTCTTGTATGTATTCCCTTTAAAATACTCCAAGGTGAAAATAAGTTTTATTACAGATTCTGTTGTGTTAGATATTAACTTTAAGTGTTTTTGGCTTCATCAGTGAATTTCCCTTTTTCCTCTTCCTAGAGAAACTTACAGTGCTCTTACAAGTCCCCCTACTCCCCTGAGTTTATCTTCCACCTTTCCTTTCTGCTTTACCTGTCATTGTTATATTCCCCAATCCAGTCTGGGTTACTTATAAGCCAAAACTTCCTGTGATTCTAGACTTTGTATTTGAAGTGAATTCTTGTTTTTATATTTCCCCTATATACTTCTCATATTTTATTATAGAACAATATTTTTTGCTTAAACCCGGGAGATCATTAATGCTGCTCTCCTAATATTTGGGAGTTGATTGCCTGAAGTCAATCTAGTCCTGGGCATCCATCATAATTACTTGGCTCAGACTTCAGTTGCTGTAGTTCATAACAACCTGCAATGGGAGGTCCCACTGTGAGACTGGGATGGAATTGGGGTGAGCCACAAAGCTATCCCGGCTTCCAAACGGGACACTGCAGAAAGCATAAAATCTTGGTCTTGATGCAAGCTTGTATGACTTAAGAAACAGGACCCCCATAGGGAAAGACAAGCTTGACTGGTCTAAGGACCTAGTCTGGTTTTTATAGTAAAAAACTTGCTTGCCTTCAGATCCCAGAGAACTAAGTTTCAGAATCTATATCTCTTCCTGTAGGTAGCTTCAGGGAGTCTTCAGAAGGGCCTGGGAGGCGGGGGGAGCACCTCATTTCTAGATCTTACCCTTCATATGGACTGGAGCGATGGCACAGAGGGTAGGGCGTTTGCCTTGCACGAAGCCCGCCTGGGTTCAATTCCTCTGTCCCTCTCGGAGAGCCCTGCAAGCTACCAAGAGTATCCCGCCCACATGGCAGAGCCTGGCAAGCTAACCGTGGCGTATTCGATATGCCAAAAACAATAACAATGAGTCTCACAATGGAGATGTTTCTGGTGCCTGCTCGAACAAATCGATGAACAACAGGACGACAGTGATACAGTGATACAGAGATCTCTTACTGTGTTAATTCAAATGACTGTAAGTATTAATAAGAAGTACACTTAATTGTTTAATATGTGCAACTAAAGGGAAAGAGAAAAGCAATACAGATGTCCCTAGGAGACAGAGTCTCCTTGAGTGAATAACCCCAAGAGAATTGCCTCTGCCAAAATTCTTTAACTCTGTGAATGATTCATCACATGCACATGCAGTCATATATCCCTTCAGATGTTCTATAAGTATGCTAACAATTCTGTATTAAATGAGCCATTATGACCATCATCTGTGGCTCCCTGTCTCTTTGTCTTTCAGCTGGGGAGACTGGGATGGTGGCTCTCAGCCACAGTACGCATGCCTCACACACCTTCCACAGTTTTTGAATTCAGAATATTGCAATAAATTTTACATACTCTTTATTATTTTTTATTTAATAAAAATAAGTAATTTTAACTATAGATATTTTCCACCTTCAAATCCTGAAATTTTAGGAAGTTCAGAATCTTAGACCACACGATGTAAGAAATAACTAAAATGTAAATGTGACATTTGTTATAATTGATATCAACCACTGCTTAGGATCACTGTATGTATTAGAGGCTTCATCATACTTTAGCCTAAAAAATAGTATGGTAATCATTTATTCTTACTAGGATTTGGAGAATAACCTACGAAATTAATGTCTACTATACCTGTCTACTAGAACACATCCAAATATAAATGTCAAAATTCTCCATGCAAGTGATTCTTGAGGGTGAAGTCAAGAGTAACCCCTGAGCATCTCCGGTATGGCCCCAAAAAACAAGATCAGAATAAAAGTAATGTACTATTTGATGGCACAAATATCTAATATTAACTATATTCTTCATTGTCTCCCTAAGTAACATTGTCTGTAACATGAAGGTTTTTTAAACTGATTTATAAATTTCCTTGTGATTTACTATCAGTAAAGAATCTTATTTGGTTTGTTTTTGACACCTTATATTATGTTTTTTTAATTTACATATCTCCTTGTTATTCATCTCTAATTTATTCAAATGTTTCTTAAATATTGCTGACATATTGATTCATTGAGGTAGACTTTGAATTCTCATTGAATTCTATCATCTTGAAATTGTAATTTATATGTCTTTTTAGTAGCTGTCATCTCTTCAATGTAACAATGTCCACTTACTCAAATTGGAAAAAATACAAAAAATTGCTTAACTCTTGAGGATACTTGAGAAATAAGTTGTTGCTTAGTAATTTTTCACCAAAGTAGCAGATAACATACATTTTAAAATCAACATCACCAAGAATTGATATTTGGACAAAGATAATAGTTCTCCTTCAATATTCCTGACATAAGAGTTTGTGTGTACATTCATGAAAAAACTTGATATTGAGAAGAAGTAATTTGAAGATCAGTTTCAGGCACAGAACATAGTCATGGTTCTATTGATGAAAATAATTTTGCCACCTTTTCATGCTCATTACATACATCCACAGAGATTTGTATAGATAGTTTACTTAAGGTTTCTGATCTCATTAAAAATCTTTCATACTGGGAGAATGAATAATCATTGATGTGCTTTATGTCCTAAATATAACTTTAAAAAGGCTTACATATTTTTCTAGCTCTTTCGATATAGAAAAGTATAGTTCTTATAATTACACTGCTTTTCAAAAATTTATCAAACGTATGTAAAAATGTATTTACTGACATTTAAAAAGTAACTCTTTGGACATCATTATTTGCTAATGAGCTTGTTTTAGAATGTTTGCAAGCTTCTGTGACAGGCTGACATTTTATTATATGAATAAGGTCAGCTGTGCTACTTAGTCTATGAGAAAAAAAACTTCCTTGAAAAGTGAAGCTATTAAATTTATTTGACCCAAAGCTTGCTTTAAAATCAAGAAATGGTACCTCAGATTTATGTAGTTGCTCTAACCCATGAGGTGGAGTTTCACCAATTACCAGGCAATGTCAGGAGGTAGATTAGGGCTGGGGATCTCTAAGCTAAAGGTCACGCTCAAGCTAATTTTGAATGGCACTCTGGCTATTATTTTAGAGAGCACATACATATTTATAAGCAAGAAAGCAAAACCCACTCTATCTTTCTTGTGACTCCTCTGCCTTCATTACCCACTGTCATTAGAGATATCTGAATTGCTATGAAACAGGGTTCTAAGGTGACTCAGATGCCAAATAGAGGGCTTGGATTTTGGTCTCTAAGAAATAAAGGGGTTTGGAAGTGCTTGAATAGATCCCTGAAATGGTGCAATTATTCATTTTTAGTAAAGTCAATCTTGGTACTGTAGAATGAATTGAAACGGGAGATTTCAGTTAAAAAGAAGCGTAGCTGGAAGAAAAGAAAATTTTAGAATCTTCAATTATAGAGGTATTTCTTTCTGTCAAGTGCATTAGTCTCATTATCATTTACAAGTTGATTATTATGATGCCATAAATGACATCATAATTGCTATAATACAATTTGTCATATGAGAAGAATGAAAGTCCTCAGAAAAAACAAAATGGTAATTCTAGAAAAGCAACAAAGAGTGAGTATACTTGACATATTACCCTGGAAGTTGATGAGCATTTTAAAATATAGAGATGTCCTGTTTTTCTCTCTCAGTAACTGGAACATTTCTACTGCATTCTCTCCTGTTTTAATAAAAATAAACACACAGAATAGAACTGATTCCTACAATTTGTTTCTCCTTCATTAATTGAGTCAACATCCATTTTCACTGAGTGCTTTGTCGGTGATCTTAACCTCAATAATATATGATAGAGAAATTGAAAGATTTAATAGTCCTACAGACATAGAATGCTTATGTAACTATAATCAATCACATCAATACCAGCTTCTTATTTTGCCTCCGGTCTGTAACCGGTTTAGTTGACATGAGCTAAGAGAGAGAAAGAGATAGAGAGGAGAGAGAGAGACAGAGAGAGAGGGAGAGAGAGAATAAAAGAGAGACAGAGAGCTGGAGCTGAGAGAGAAAGCAGCTTTGTTAGAGAAGGGATCACTAAATCAATGACAGTTGGAGGAATTGCTCAGGATGGGAGATGTGTGCTGAAAGTAGATAAAGAACCATAAGACCAAACATGATGGCCTCTCAGTATATGTATTGCAAATCATATTGCCTAAAAGTCGAGAGAGAGAGAGAGAGAGAGAGAGAATTAGAAGGAAATTTCTGCCATCAAGCAAGGGATAAGGTTGAGTGGGGGTGGTTCGAGGGATACTGGGGGCGTTAGGGGTGTAAAGTGTACACTGGGGGAGGGATGGGTGTTCAATCATTTTATGATTGAAACTGAGTCACTGAAGTTTTGCAACTGTATCTCATGGTGATATTATAGAAGTGAATTAATTAAAAAAGTGAAAAAAGAAGAAAATAAATTAACTAGAAATTAGGAGTTCGTGACTTGTGTGTACCTAAACACAAGTTGGAATCAATGTTAGCGATCATACAGCAAAGAAACAGATCATTAAAAACTTCTCCTCAAAGTCCATTTGAATCTTTTGCTCATGTTTACTATTCAAAACTTTATTTTCTCAATAGTGGCCGTTGAAATGGAGGTGAAATAGAAGGATTCTGGACATACATAAAACTGTGGGGAAAACTTGTCAAAATGAAATAGATGCCCCTAATAAACACTAGGAGGCTTGTTTCACTCAGGCAACTTAAGGCTGCACGATGATGACCAATGGCACTTGATAGAAGAGACTAAGACCTCAGGGTGGCAGAGAGAAGTGGTGATCAGAGTAATTTAAAAATCAAAGACAATTGAAAACGTTTTCAAGTCTATCATAAGGACTCTGTGGATTTTTTTGGAGAAATATGGTCCAAATATAGGGGGAATTTTTCCCTGAAACTTAGGTAGAGAAAAATAAATAGTGATAAAAATGATGTTGGAAATTCCTATTATATTTCTGAAGTTTTTATAATCCTGTTTGTCCTATTTACAAATTGGTTGGAAATGGAGAATATATTTGAGATCGAATGGCTGACTTGTATTTTTGTGTTTTATATAAGTGAAGTCAACTGGAGCAATAGCATAGCGGATAGGGTGTTTGGCTTGCATGTGGCTGACCGGGGTTCGATTCCTCCGTCCCTCTTAGAGAGCCCGGCAAGAAACTGAGAGTATCCCAACCACACAGCAGAGCCTGGCAAGCTACCCATAGCCTATTCAATATGCCCAAAATAGTAACAACAAATCTCCCAATGGAGATGTTACTGGTGCCCGTTCGAGCAAATCGATGAACAAGGGGATGACAGTGATGATGGTGTTCTCAGTCACATGTTAATTGTGTATCCTTAATCTTATCACTTTACTTGCCCTGGAGCGTGTTTATTCACTTGAGAATCAGGTTGCTAGACTAATATCAACTATTAAACGTTGGTAATATTAACATTTACAAATTATTGTACTGATAGAAGGTGTCACTTGTTCTTTATTTGTGCATTTCGCATCTTTTGTGAGTATATATTATCTATCAGTGCAGACAAAATTTTAAGAAAAAGAAATGAGATGGGTACAAAATAAGCAGTCTACATTAAGAAAAGAACTATCTTTGAATCTAATGAAAGTATAATTTTTTGCTTTTTTTCTAGCAAAAAACTTTGCATAATATCTGTTTAATAATTTAGTAACTGGTTGTTGAAGACAAGAGATTTAGTGAAAATGCAAACTAACACATGATAATTCTGAATCAGTGCTCATTCTGGGTATCAATTTTAAATGTACTGTTTTGCTCAATAAAATTAATAAATACAATTTTATGTGTGTTAAATGACATTAGGTAATGACAGTCCTGCCCTCACAAAGTATAATTCACTTCCTCACTAGCTTGCTCTGAGGCAATCAGCATCATGTTTGATCATTTCTCCATTTTGTTTTGCTATCATCCTATCTTCTGATGGCATGTTCCAGATCACGCCCTAATTTATTTTGATTTATGATAAGGGTAAATTATGATAAAATTCAGTGAATTAATAAAATAACTATAGAAGTAAAAAGGCAGAACCTCCTGCCTCTGCGCCAGGATGTCTTCACCGGGGCGCCCTAGGAGGAGGGGGGCAGGTTGAGTTTCCCTCCATGCCCCAAACAGAGCCCCGGCAGCCATAAACCTCCAGAACCCAGCCACAACCATGCTCAAGGCCCCTCTCCACATGCTCAGATGACCCTCACGCATGAAGGAACCGACAGAGGAACCCAGGTATGAGGGACCCGTGTCTGAGACCTCCAAGCCTGCTCAGATTGGGACTGGGCCTCCTCCATTCAGAATCCCTGTTATCCAGTAGCTTGGGAGTCACACCCACAAATTGACCCCACTGCCATGTAATCTCATCAATTGTTAAGATCCAGAGACTATAAAACAAAGCTTCTGGAAGAGAACAATGCCGAATCTAGCATGGCAGAGCCTGGCAAGCTACCTGTGGCGTATTTGATATGCCAAAAATCGTAACAATAATGGGCCTCATTCCCCTGACCTTGAACGCCACAGGGATGGATGGAGATGTTACTGGTGCCCACTTGAGCAAACCGATGAGCAATGGGATGACAGTGCTACAGTGATACAGAAGTAAAAAATCTAACTTGTAAGTATTCTCCCTTATTCTGTTTCCCAATTATTTTTATATTGCTGTCTTAAAGTCAATGAGTTTTTATTGTAATATGTATATATATTCACAAGTAGGTGCTGGAGAGAATATAGAGGGAAATCTGCAATAAAGCAGCATCCTTGCATCCAACCTACCTAGATCAGCCCTGGTACCACACTGCTCAGGTTCAGCCATGCAGGACTTTAAAGACTGCTCCATGTCACCCAGCCCTTACCCCGAAGCACGTACTGTTCAAAGTTAGCTCAGGAAGCTTCTTTCTTATGCAACTAAAAGTAAATCTCCTGATACTTTAATATTTTATCCTTATTTTTATTCCTTTTTTTCAAATCTTAGCACTGTAGCACTGTCATCCCATTTTTTATCAATTTGCTCGAGCGGGCACCAGTAACGTCTCCATTTTGAGACTTGTTACTGTTTTTGGCATATTGAATACGCCATAGCTAGCTTGCCAGACTCTGCTGCATGGGCAGGACACTCTCAGTAGCTTGCGAGGCTCTCTTAGCGGGACAGAGGAATCAAACCTGGGTTGACCACTGCATGAAAGGCAAACACCCTACCCACTGTGCTATCACTCCAGTCCATCATAAACACATTAGATATAAAAAATATGATAAACTAAATGTACACTTGTAATGTGAAGAAGATTCAGCACTTCTTAAATAGACTACAAATGTATAGTGACACAAATAAATCATTTATATCCACAAATAATGCTTGTATAGCTTGTTACACAAGACTGGAAAATAACCTTGTTATGGGGTGCTACATCGATTAATGACTTCTATTAGAGTAGGACTCTATATGCAATTTACTAAAAGATTCACTCGTTACCTGGTGAACAATTTCAACCCTTCAAATTATGACCCTCATTTTAAGCCTGTGCCTAGTGAGATGATGGTAGGGCAATTCTTTCTGAAGTCCAAAAATAACACTCAGCTGAATGCACATAGTGTGGATGACTCTATGGGGTACAACTGGCAGAGATTCAGAAGAATCAATTGCTCTGGTTTTACCACTGGGTAAATGGACCGAAGCTGATGGTCTAAATTGAAAGTAATAGTTATAATGTTCTGCAATGGCTCTGTTCCAGAACATGTAAGACAACTTCCCTGAGCAGTTCAAGCATCAGATAATTACATTTCAATATTCAGTTAATATTTGCCCAAACCATCTATATTGTATAACACTTTACGGCAACATAAATGCACTGAATACTTTATATAGTTTATTGTGACACTGTTATTTGAACTTTGTCAATAATGTCACAATGACTGAAAAAAAGTGCCTCTAACAAAAACAATCACTACAATAATTGCAGCCTAGTCTAATAATAACCTCTTCTATTTCAAATGCTTGGGCTCCAAATTGCATATGTTAGCTTCCTAAAGTTAGTTGACTTACACCAACAATTGGTAAGCAGCAAGAAAATGTTCTTTCATAATTTTATCTTTTTTTTTTAATAATTTATTTATTTTTAATTAGAGAATCACCGTGAGGGTACAGTTACAGATTTATACACTTTTGTGCTTATACTTCCCTCATACAAAGTTCGGGAACCCATTCCTTCACCAGTGCCCATTCTCCACCACCCGTAAACCCAGCATCCCTCCCACCCTCCCCAATCCCATCTCCCCCCCAACCCACCCTGCCACTGTGGCAGGGCATTCCCTTCTGTTCTCTCTCTCTAATTAGCTGTTGTGGTTTGCAATAAAGGTGTTGAGTGGCCGCTGTGCTCAGTCTCTAGCCCTCATTCAGCCCGCAACTCCCTTCCCCCACATGGCCTTCGACTACAATGTAGTTGGTGATCGCTTCTCTGAGTTGACCTTTCCCCGGAACGTGAGGCCAGCCTCGAAGCCATGGGGTCAACCTCCTGGTACTTATTTCTACGGTTCTTGGGTATTAGTCTCCCACTCTGATATTCTATATACCATAGTTGAGTGCAGTCTTTCTATGTCTGTCTCTCTCTTTCTGACTCATTTCACTCAGCATGAAACTTTTCATGCCCATCCACTTAACTACAAAATTCTTGACTTCCTTTTTTCTAACAGCTGCATAGTATTCCATTGTATAGATGTACCAAAGTTTCCTCAACCAGTCATCCGTTTTGGGGCATTCGGGTTTTTTCCAGATTCTGGCTATTGTAAACAGTGCTGCGATGAAAATACATGTGCAGATGTTGTTTCGATTGTACTTTTTTGCCTCTCTGGGATATATTCCCAGCAGTGGTATTGCTGGGTCAAATGGGAATTCAATATCTAATTTTTTGAGAATCGTCCAAATTGTTTTCCAGAAGGGCTGAACTTGGTGATTCCACTTGAATCACCAAGTGGAAAGTTACAAAGTTCTCAGGCTTATATCTCAGTTACACAATGTTCAAACACCCATCCCTTCACCAGTGCCCATACTCCACTACCAATAAAAACAAAAACAAAAGCAAAAACAAAACAGACAAACAAACAAACAAAAGAAAAAAACAGATTACATCCCACCCCTCACCCCCCAACCCATCCCGTAGGTGAGTGATAATTTCACTTCCTTTTCTCTTTACCTTGATTACATTCCAGATTTCAACACATAACTCACTATTGTTGTTAGAGTTTCAAAACAGACTCACTATTTTTGTTGGAATTTATCCCCTAAGAATACAGCTCTATTAATAGGGAAATATTTGATAATAAGTTTTCCATTGATGAGAATGAAGAGATAAAATGTCGCGTGGCCGCGGTAGCAGCCGCGCGGTTTACAATTTCTGTATTATAGTAATTAAGTCCGCGAAGATTTAAGTTTGAAAATAAATCATTTCTCTTCCTGGAACAGCAGTAGCCAAAGTTAGTTCACAGTCTCCATACATGGGTGCAAGCACTTGCTGGAACCCCAATTCCTAAAGCTGTCTCTGGTTCCCGCTTGTTCCACATCCACCGGCTCTGCAGGGGCATGGGCGCCGGGGCCGAAAACCCGGCCGGCCGGAGCCGAGCACGGGCCCTGACTGGGGCTGGCCCTGTATCCCGCGGCTGTTTCCATAATTTTATCTTGTACATAATTGCCAATACATTAATATGACCATCATTTTCTATCTAAAGTTAGAAAATATAGTTGCTCTATGACATGCAGACATTCATCTTTAATCTTTTTATTTTGATGTAAAATTATTTATATTAATTTACTTATTTATTGTATTTATATGCTAATTATGGTGACACTATTTTAGTATGATACTATAAATCATATTGATGATATATAATACATTATCTCCAAATCTTAAAAAATCAGTTGTCACCTTAGAGTTTTGAAATTATGTATCTTGTAATGTGCATGTAAGTGATAGCTTGTTATTAAAAAAAATTACCTTTTTATAAACATTACATACAAGAAAAAGTGCTTCATAAGCAATATCACAATACATTTAACAGTGCAATAAGATTCAGGGGAAAGGATTCTATTTTTTTATTTGAAAAATTATTTTCCCCTTACTTTATATAAACTCTGTAATTTACAGAGTTATTCATGGTGATTTGTTATAGACATTCAAGATACCAACCCAAATCCAACCACCATTGCCTTCCCACCACCGTTATCTCCAAACCTTTCCCATCCTTAATCCTGCCCCGATATCAGGCCCTCAATAATTTATTTTTATATTGCTTCTTATAAATAATTTGCCAAAAGAATGATCAAAAAATGATTCCTTTACATTGTTTATGCATATATAAACATCAGCTTGTATATTGAAGATAGATTATTTGTAAATTTTTCTCAATAAATCTAAGAAAAATTAGGTAAAGCACTTTACAATTTGTCACTAACAGTTATATGTGTATTCAAACATTGCATGTATGTTCTTTGGGTTAATATATTTAACCTTTTTATTTTTACATTTAAGTTCCTTGCGGTTATTTTTACCTCCTGGTTTGAAAGTTTTCTGGAATGTTCATACATGGTCTTTCTAGGAGTCTGTTCTTAACCTTCCTCCCCTCTGGCTCCATCTGTTACTGCCAAGAAACCGCTCACTGTCGTTTCATTGCTCATCGATTTGCTGGAGCGGGCATCAGTAATGTATCCATTGTGAGACTTGTTACTGTTTTTGGTATATGGAGTAAGCCTCGGGTAGCTTGCCAGGCCCTGCCGTGCAGGCGAGATACTCTCAGTAGCTTGCTGGGATCTCCGAGAGGGACAGAGGAATTGAACCCGGGTTGCCTGCTTGCCAAACACCATACCTGCTGTGCCATTGCTTCAGACCTACTCAGTAAAACTTACAGATATAATAACACATTTCATTTCTAGTGCCACTTCCTAGCTCAGTAATCTTTGTCACTCTTTAAAAACTTTTTTGAATGACATTTGATTTTCATTGTTGTTTTTCGTCTCATCTTTACTAAAGTGAGTCGTAATCTAAAACAAATCAATCTGTTTGAATATGACACATATTTTCTTATACTTGTTTTTACTCATAGAACTAATCCTTCTCTAATCTCTACTTCATCATGCACAGAAAAATAATGTAATTTATGAGATAACTTATGATGTAACTGAATATTTAAAAGAAGGTATGAACATTTCATGTAAATTATAGAAGAAAATTTGCATATACAGCAACTTTCATGAGCATGTACAGAATCATCTTTAAGTCAAGACCAAAGAGGCCAAATTAAATTTTGTCAGGATCAGTAGATATATTACTTAAGTTAAATGAAAACATTAATGTATAGGCCACAGTAGATATTATCAGAAACTCAGAATATAATTTCTTAATTTTATGTAATGTAGTAGGACTGGAGCAATAGCACAGCAGGTAGGGCATTTGCCTTGCATGCGGCCTACCCGGGTTTGATTGCTCTGTCCCTCTCGGAGAGCCCAGCAAGATACTGAGAGTATCCTGCCCGCAGAGCAGAGCTTGGCAAGCTCTCCATGGCATATTCAATATGCCAAAAACAGTGACAACAAGTCTTACAATGGAGACATTACTGGTACCTGCTCCAGCAAATCGATGAACAATGGGACGGCAGTGCTACAATGCTACAATGTAATGAAGTAATGCAATAAAATAAAATTATCTATAAATTGATATGTTTCTTGTATGGCTCATTCAGAATTAATATAGTTCTTTTTTATAACTGCAGAGAAGACAAAGGAAACTGTTTAAAACACTTCAAGATCAATAGAATTATGTTTGTAATTATAAGCCATGTATTAATTTTATTCCTAAAATAAATTGATATAACTAGAAGATCTACTTATATAATCAATGTTGCCTATGAATTAAAATATATCGGCAATATAAATTAAAACATAAAGTATTATATTAATATGCTACTAAAATTCTACTTTTGAGAAATGTAAATTAAAATAATTGAAAACAAATTATTCTAAATGAAGAATAGTATAAACATTTCGGATTATCATCAAGTAAATGAGAGCAAGTGGAAACGTATTCATCTACTAATTCTGATTTTACCTGATATTGGTTACCAAAAATCAGGTTTATTTCAACTGGACAAAAGTCAATTTCCAAATACCTTTAGACATGAGCTTCACTGAACAAGTTGGATTTATTACTTTTTGCATGGAAGGAAAACACCTACAGCTGAACAAGTTGAATTTATTACATTTAGCATGGAAGGAAAACACACAACCTAGGGATCTAAGAGCCTCTCAGTAGGGATGTTAGAACAACTTATTATAGGGCTTGAATTTTGATTAGGTCCCTGTAGGGAGTATGCAAGGGATTCAGGCTTCACTCAGGAATTGATGCTGTCAGAAAGTAGGACAATGCCATGATTGAATATCACAACATATCACCCTTAAGAATCATAAACTAGGTCAAACAACAGCTGTCACTTACTTTAGCAGAGGCACAAGTTGGGTATCTCAGGGACTGACCACTGACCTTGTTTGGTTTCACTGTATCACTTACTCACAATGATCTGATATTGGTATAGTCTGTGGATTATTTATGCCCACCAGACTGACATCTTGCTCCAGCTGTGAGCATCAAGTTGGTTTGCAAAACCTCTGGCTCCCTCCTGCAAGCACCTGGAAACATCAGACAGTACGCAGGATTTGGGGTCTTTCATTCCTTTTTCTGAGTTTTAGTGCAGCAGCTACCAGCTATATGACTCAAAAACAGGTGTTTATTAAGTTAAATCATGATCATTTTAAAACTATGTAAACTTTATTGAATACTTGACTTATATTCAGATGATTATCATGGACCCCAAGAGTTTAAGTGAATTAATAAGGGATTACTCCTCATATTAGAAAGCATCAATCAGTAAATTAATTTCTTTTTATCTGAGTATTGCATGATGGGGTTACTTTCTCAAATGATATGCTTATACATCCCCCAAAGTAGATGAGGTTTAATTAACAGAAAAGTTACACATAAAGCTGAAGTAATAGTACAGTGTGTATGTAGCTTTCCTGGCATGCAGTCAATCTAGATTTGATACATAGCAGCACATAGGTCCTTGGACTAACACTTGGAGTTATCCCTGAGCACGGAGCCAGGAATGAGACCTGAGAAGCACTGAGTGTGGTGCCAAACAAACAAAAAATGCCCATATTTACTGCACTTAAGTTGATATTTCTACATATGATATGAACTAATCTCCCAAATCTATCAAATTAACAAATTAACAATTAACTTCGGAGAATATTTTTCTTCTGAGAAGGAGGAGGTTTGTATTTAAACTTTTTTATCAAAATTTCATTTACTTAAAAATTAATCAAAATCAGCAAACTTCAAATACCATATTGAGTCTTGTTAATTAAGCTTAAATAATTGAATGTTCAATTTTTGAAGCTTACTGAAGCTCCATAGCGTTTATTCAATATCTCCCTAAAATTGCTCCCTATTTCTGCCATCACCATTATATTCTGCTTATTTAAATTTTTCTATTGTGATTCCACATATGATTTAGATCATGTAGTATTTTTCTTCCTAAATTCTTAATTCATTTTAAGTGAAATGCCCTTTAAATTAAACCATGTTTTCCCAATGCTAGAGTTTCATTCTTTATCAAAGGCTGAATAACATCAAATTGTGTTTATATTATGCATAACCGAATGAAGGGATACTTCCTAATAAATTAGGCATTTTTTTTCCTTGTGGAAAACTCATAGAGTGTGAATAAACTGCAAACCTGTTCTTATTGAAATGTCTAAAAGCCTTGGCGGTATCACTGAGCCCCAAATCACATTGTGTTTTAATGTGGTCTAAACATTCTCTCCGAGCAAAACTATTATCCTGTCCTTAAGAGCTTTGAATCTTGGCATTAACTTACCTCCTTGTGGATTACTGTGCTTTCAAGTGTCCACTTCTAGAATCAGGAGATTTCATCCATTTTAAACATTCAGTCTGGCATGTAACATTCCTCCATATGCAAGTTATCTAGTTTCCAAAATATTTTTTAGCTTCTTTCAAATCAGCATTCACAGACTCACTAAATTCCTATTATGCAATGAATAACTTAACTCTTGAATAACTTAATCCTACCAGAGATAGCTGTAAATTCAACACCACTATGGTAGACAATTTTCTTTGATCATCATTTTGTTCTTTGCTTATAAGGTTGGTTGTAACCCTCACAATACTGAGTGAAATATTCTTCTATGTCTTCACCCTGATCATCAGAATTCCTATTACTTAAATAGGTTCTTCTAGATCCTTCTCGGTCTATATTCTTACAGGTTCTTTAATTTTCATCTTGTTGATAATGTTATTTGAGATCATGGCTGTTGTGGAGTAGATATGCCATGACTATGAAGCTGTTAAGAACACTGAATTACCATTTTCATAATCCTTAATCACATTAAGTTTCAGTTCCACATGGATCACTGCATGTGGTCTCTTGCTAGTAACTTTAAAAATGAACTCCTCACAATTAGAGGCCATAAAAAATAAATGCAGGACTGAGTCAAACTGATGTTCCTGGGAGACATGGATAGACATAAGAAGCTCTTGCCAGCACTAACTACTATTACTAAAATTGCCAGCAATATAATTGAAGAAATGGGGTATTTTAACAGATTTCTTAAGTTCAAGAGAGAATAGGATGTGCAGTCTAGATTCTCCAAACTAAATTTCAGGTTCTCTGAGGCTTTTTAACTTTACCTAAAAGAACTGCCTGGGCTGAGTCGTTAGTGGTTTTAAGTCACTTTAATACTAGAACACAGATTGAGTCTCCGATTATTTTTTCATTCTCCCAGAAATGAGATGCGATAACTTATCACTTCTGATAGTGTCCTCATCAGCGGAAAGATGGTCAATGATCTCAACTCTGAACCCCATGCATCTTCTTCCTCACATCATTCCAAAGAAAAGTCTCTGACATTGCATTCTCCTGGAATAGACATGCAAGTTCACGGGGTTTTACAAGAAATAGATTGAATATAAACACCAATAAAGTTAAGAGGGAGAATAAAAAATTGTGCAAGAAAAGACCTTAACCTGCTAGGTAGATCCCATAAATACCAGTTAAACTGCTGAGGGTTTAGAGCCAGTATAAATTCTAGGATCAAGTAAGGTTCAAATGGTTAGATGCAGTCCCCTCATTTACTCAGACACAGCGTGGCACACATTCTGAAGAAGACCATAACCTCATGACCTGGGACAGGGTGCATTGTAAAGGAGAAAAAAAATACCAAAATACTCTGACTAACCCTGCAGTGTTCATCTTGACAGGGGATTTCAGTGAAAACTCTTACTGTCCACCTGCCATGGATTGCTAAGAAAAAGTACTTAATCTGGTGATAAACTCTTAATAAGCATTTAGTCTGGATAGAGTTAATAAACCCACTATCAAAAGAACATCATAAAAATCTTCATTTTATACAAAAACATTTAATATTATACCGTATTTATATAACGTTTTCTTAATGACCTCTCAGTCTGTGTGAATTACTGTATCAAGGATCAACTGAACAATGGATTGACATGATCACAAAGGTGGAAAAAAAGCATCACCTTTAAGCTGCTATGCACAAAGATGCAAAGACTCGCATAAAGTAAAATTAAATAACATTGCTGGAGAAGGGAGATAATGAATGCTCTCTGATTTAATTTAGTGTCCACTGGAACTCACTAAAAAGGCCATCATTTCTGCAGACAATTGCAGGAAGCAAGTTGGGTTAGGGAATAATTTACATTCAGGAGTTTTTTTGAATAATACTAATATTAAAGATAAATAGTTCCCTTTCAAAGAATTCAAAACTACATGCCAAGATTTAGTTTCAAGAAAGCAGCTCAGAGTGTGACAATGAGTTCAGGCCCCCACTAAATGTCAGTTCAGTGCAAGTACTAAGGACTTGGTGAAGATAATAGCAACATCATTCTAGAGAAAAGAAAAAAATCCATGCTGGTTGCATTAAAAATACCCTTCAATTGTCTTGTGCAATCCTCTTATTTTTTTTCTGTGTACTCGAGATCATAAACAAACAGAGGATATGACTGCATAAATATTCCAGAACTTCTTGTTTTTATCATTATAGTTCTTCAAAGTTGAAGTCCTGATGAGGCCTTATAGATTTTTTAAGTCTTTTTCTGTGGTGGACAATAATTAATAAGAGTGATATTTTGAATAATACATGTTTTTGATGAAGTAGATACATGTTGGCATTAATAATACATTTTATATATTTTAAACATAAATGCAATGAGAGGATAGTGGTTTTTGTAAGCTCTTTACTCTCAATGAGACACAGCAGAATAATTTTGAAAAAAAATCTCATTTTTGCTTGTTTTTTGGGCCGTCCCTGACAGTGTTCAGAGATTACTTCTGGCCCTGCCTTCAGGGATCACTCCTGGAGTTGATAGGTAATTTGTGCAAGGCAAATTACCCCAAGCCCTTTACTATCATTCCAGCACCCAACCCCAGTCTGATTTTTGTTGAGTCGGAATTCTCTTTGCCAAGACACCAGTCCAGCAATCCTGGGATGGAAAGTGGGACCTTTACCATTTAGTCTTCTTGAAATGCCAGAACTGAACTGCCTGGTGTGTTATCCACTTTATTGAGGGAAGGTTGGGGGTAAAGGAGTGGACCCGAGGGTTTTGATTTTCAGGAAATATAATAATGCATCCTGTGCTTGATGCCACGGCAGACCCTGGCAAGCTACCCGGGCCATATTCGAAATGCCAAAAACAGTAAGAACACGTCTCATAATGGAGACGTTACTGGTGCCTGCTCCAGCAAATCGATGAATAACAGGACAACAGTATTACAAAATTCTCTTATAATTAAAATTACTGCTTTATTAGTATCAGACAAATTTAATACAGTCTTCCTGATACTCCCTAAAATACTGTTTCGCATACCAGATGATATTTGGCTAATTTTTTTCTTATCATTTTAAAAGATGATTTTTGTTTAACTATTTCAAAGCACACAAAACCACTTATTAGATCACTGTTAGAAAGTACTGAGGTTACAAAGGTTGAAGAGATTTTATGGCAGGTATGATGCATACCTTAAACACAGCTGAAGGGGATTAGACCCTAGCACCCAAAACACAGAGCCATGAGTAAGCTCAAAGAACTGCCAAAAAAAAAAAAGAATAGGAAAAAAAAAGTAAAGAGGAAAAGAAAAAAAGATACAGGGAGGGTGGAAGGAAGGAAGGAAGGAAGGAAGGAAGGAAGGAAGGAAGGAAGGAAGGAAGGAAGGAAGGAAGGAAGGAAGGAAGGAAGGAAGGAAGGAAGGGAGGGAGGGAGGAAGGAAGGGAGGGAGGGAGGGAGGGAGGGAGGAAGGGAGGAAGGGAGGAAGGAAGAAGAAAATAGGTTGATCATTCTATTTATATGTAGTTAAGTAAATGTAATCATAAACTACAATGACACATTTTCACATAAAAGTTCATTTCCATCAAAAACATACTCTGGCAATTTTAGAAGCATTTCAAGTATGTGGCCTAATGCTTGTGTAAATGTTAGGCCTAGGCTTTCTTTATTTAGGTATTTATTTTCTAAACAATTGTGCGGTTAAATTTTATGGTTTTATTTCAGCCCTCACTTTGCTTCTTGATCAAATCTTTATTATAATAATGTTATCATTATCAGAAAGATATTTCTTTGAATAAAAATGGAAAACTTGCTGCCATCCCTCTTTCTGACTCACTCACATATACAACATCTAATATAGCCAAAGTATTTATTTTTTAACTTTTTTTTTTTGCTTTTTGGGTCACATCTGGCAATGCACAGGAGTTACTCCTGGCTCTGCACTCAGGAATCACCCCTGGCAGTGCTCAGAGGACCACATGGGATGCTGGGAATGGAACAAGGGTCAGCCACGTGCAAGGCAAATGCCCTATCCGCTGTACTATTATTGCTCCAGCCCTAAACTGCTGTTTTTATGTATTACTTTCTAATATGGACCATACGTGATGGTTGTAAGGGTCATGTGATGTTAATGGATTGAATTCTGAGCTTGCTCCTACTCGGGCTCTTTCACTTTTGCCATCTTCCAAGCTCTCAGAATATTTACTTGCCATATGACTGGAGCGATAACACAGCGGGTAGGGCGTTTGCCTTGCAAGCAGCCCACCTGGGTTCGATTCCTCTGTCCCTCTCAGAGAGCCTGGCAAGCTGCCAAGAGTATCCCACCCACACATGGCAGAGCCTGGCAAGCTCCTTATGGTGTATTTGATATTGCAAAAACAGTAACAAGTTTCACAATAGAGATGTTACTGGTGCCTGCTGGAGCAAATCGATGAACAATGGGATGGCAGTGCCACAGTGCATGTTAAAAATAAATATATGGGGGCTGGAGAGATAGCACAGCGGGTAGGGCGTTTGCCTTGCACGCGGTTGACCAGGGTTCAAATCCCAGCATCCCATATGGTCCCCTGAGCACGGCCAGGGGTAATTCCTGAGTGCAGAGCCAGGAGTAACCCCTGTGCATCGCTAGGTGTGACCCAAAAAAGCAAAAATAAATAAATAAATATATATATATATATATATAAATAAATAAATAAGGTAAATTCCCAAGTTAAATTTCAGTAATCTACAAGGTATGGAAACTAAACATACTTCATTGGACATCTGCTGGTTGTTACAAGACCTTATGAAAGGATCCCGACATCAATCATATTCTAACTTAACAGTTTCTAAAATAGGATGAAGGTAACAATGACATTGAACAGATTCTTCTCTTGAGTAACATTCATCTTTATAAAGACACATAGTTTGTGATAAAGAGATCCTAGTCTAGCTCATCTTTCTTTCCATTGATTATTTCCACATTCACTATCAACCAAATCAGCATGAGTCACGCTGGTTGAGATGCGCTGAATCTAGATCAACCTATCCTTAGGAGCTGGGAGCGATGCATGCCGTGATCGACTGCCTTCCTGACAGCGGAGAATGATGGTAGGTTTGTAGGTGGTGAATCAAAGCACATATTAGCAGTGTTGAGCAAGATATGTAGGAAATTGCTTTCCTTTGCAATTCTATGACAGTTTTCGTTCATGTTTTTTCTAAATCCTGAATCTTTCCAAATTGCCTTCAAAAACTCCAATAACCTCCAAGTCCTTGTTTCATGTCTTTCTGTCTACTATGAGTCCAGTTTTTAACTATAGAATGGCTTCCCCAACCAGTCATGTGCCCAGTCTCCTTGAGACACACACATTTCTTTTCATTAGCTTGCTGGATCCCTCACACACTGCTTTACCTATGCTTGCAATTCTAGCGCCTTTGTAATGAACTCAGGTTTTGTTGAATATCAATGCGGGTAAACAAGAATCAAAATTATCCTAACCTCTAGTCAGTTCTCCTGTAGGGGCGTCCCATTGATCTCCCTAGCCATATACTTTTGATTCACACTTACTTTCTTTCAGTTTTCTTAAAAATCTTAGCAAGTTCTTTTTAATCTCTGAGCTCTGAAAAGACGCAGCATATCAATCCAATGCTATTGTAAGCAGAACCCTGGCTGAATTTCTAGGGCACAGAATTAGTATCCTCCTCTTTTTTTATTTCCCATCATGTCAGGAAAGTTTCTGTATTTCCATCTCTTCAGTGACTATGTCTCCATTAAGCTCTCCACAGTTGTTGTTGTTGTTGTTTTTTTCTTTTTGGGTCACACCCGGCAACGCACAGGGGTTATTCCTGGCTCTGCACTCAGAAATTACCTCTGGCAGTACTCAGGGGACCATATGGGATGCTGGGAATCGAACCCGGATCAGCCGCGTGCAAGGCAAACGCCCTACCCGCTGTGCTATTGCTCCAGCCCCTCCACAGTTTTTTTGTTTATACTTTTTTTTGTCCATACACAATATGTTGCAATTTTTTACTTTGCCTCATTCATATTAGATCTTATATTAGATCTTCTAATATCACATATTAGATCTTATATATGATAAGAGTGATTTAATCAAGTCATTGATTTTTTTGAATCCAGTTCTAGACTTAGCATTCAGAAATTCATTCTTTGAATTTAAAATAATAGTATACTGATCTTCGTGTTTTCCAGGACAAAGAGTTAAATATAATAAGTGTACATTTTTGGATAAATTATTGTATGATCTCTATTTCTGCTGGAATTAAATGATGTTAAACATAAAATAAAATTGACTTGAATAAAGTCTTATTTATGGAATATTATTATTTTTGCATTATGGAAATATAGGCTTCAATAATGTAAAAATGGTATGTATGAGTAAGAGCCCAAAGAAATACCACAAATAACTTGACAAAAGCAAATGAGGCAGATTATGAAAGTGAATATGGCTCATCTAAGATAAAGTAAAATATTTCAGCTATTTGTCACAGAGCAATTGGCAGACAAACAAGTAGAATATTTCCCCTAGGCTAGTACTAATAAATGATGTGCAAATGAGTTGATCCAATTTGTGTTCTACATGCAAATGCATAGTGTATAGGCAGATGCAATAAAACAACTTCCAGGCACCACATAGAACAACAACAAAAAAAAAACATTAATGAGAAATCCTATAAGCTATATTTCCAGTAAATAAAGACAATATCCAAAATTTACTTTTAGCACCATTAAGTGTTTAGAGAAAATGTTTTATATCTGTACTAAGCATTGTGCAATTGTAAGAGTAAAGATTATATGTAGTATAAACCAATATATGCTAAAACTCATAATTAGAACATATTGAAATATGAATTAAAATAAATATATGTAAATATGTTTGTAGTGTTCACTATAAATATACAACTGTCTAGTAAGGGGAAGTGGATATAAATTTATGCTTAAAATATCGACAAATTAGCTGATGAATGTAAGCTTTATTTACTAACAAAACAAAATATCTCCTTAATGACCTAATGTGGGTCCTACTAAAGCATAGATATTTAGTTCTCAGTGAGAATCAGTTGGATAAAAAAACAGTATTTTGGGAGGAAAAGAATATTTAACTCAAATAAGTAAACCTCCTAATAGATTCAAGGTCTGAATTTTCAGATTGCTAAAATAATTAAAAATAAAATTAAATTAAATACTTATTATTTTGCTATATTGAAATAGAAGACTGGGCAGTATAAATGTGGTTGAGACAGATGGAGAAGTAATCAGAAGATTGTGCTTCTTATGGAAAAAATATTCTCCTTTTCAGACATTGCTAAAATTAACTAAAGCATTCAATTATTCCTATAAGCAAATACTGATGTGCTTATACAGGAACTTGTAAGAATTGTACCCTGCTTTTTACCATGTCAATCCCAATCAACTAGCTATTCCATCTTTGGTTGGGTCACAAATTTAGCCAGTCTGTCCTCTTTCACTTTTATTTTTCTTTTTTATGGTAATGGGAGTCAAACCTAGGGCTATATATATGCGGGTGTAAACTTTGTCACTGAACTATGTCCCAGCATGTGATTAAATCATTTCTGTAGACCCTTTCTCAATGCTCCCAGATATCTATATGTTTCTGCCAACAGAGTCAATGAGTTACAAAAGGTAGGTACAAAAAAGAACACATGTTTTCACTATAAATATCACATTCTCTTGCACCATGACAGATTATGATTGCCATGGCAACCCCAGGAAGAAATCATATTTGTTCAGAGTCTGTCTAGTGCCTTGGTACTATAAAACAAATACCTGCAAAATCTCTTTTACTAAATTCCATTCAAAGTCTGCCCTCTATTACATTGCACCATTTGTTACATATATTGCCCAGAAACTGGTGTAGAAATTGCATGCTTTCTAGAGTATTTCACACCAACTCTTTGGGCATGTACTTTTATTCTTAGTAATCAACTTTCATTATTTAGGAACAATGCTACTCTCTCTGATTTATGTGTTCACTATGACTACTATGAAATTTAACAAATTCGTGTATTTAGTTTCATCGATTTGATCTCAAATTATTTTCAGAAATAAAGATTGGAGCCCTGGTACCTTGAACAGGGCTAAGAACTTTGACCTAATAGGGCTTTTATTATGGGAGTACTATGTATTCAACACCACATAGTAGTGTGGTGACCACAATCACTATACCAATATTAATATCAGGAATGTCTTCAGGAGCCAGAGATACACAGTACAGCAGGTAAGATGCTCGCCTTGCATGTGGCTTACCAGCTTTGGGTCCAAGGCACTTCATATGGTCCCCTGAGCCTTGTCAAGAATTACCCCTGATCATAGAGCCAAAAGTATGTTCTTAGCACTATTGGGTATGACCCCAAAGCAAACAAACAAAGCCTTTGTTTCACATAGATTAAAAGTGGAAAATTTATAACAAGTTGACTTGGCAATAATTGCTACAACATACTGATGGTATGACTAAGAATCTGTTAAAATATTAGAGGGAAAAATAATGTGTAAAATAATTTAATATAAAGTTCAACATTTTAGCATTAGTGATTTTAAAAGTGATTGGCAATTCCATTTATTATCCATTTGTTAAACAATGATTAACATATGTTAACAAATATTTTTATTTACTATTTTTATATTCCAGAAAACATGCCAACACATTATCTAAAATTAAAATTAAATATACTTTTTAAATTGAATTCAAACTATCTTAGAACAGTTTTTAACCATGAAATGTAGAATTTTAAAATGTAAAAATATTATAAGAAAAATTTTTAAAAAAAGCAAGAAATTAGACTGGATAAATATATCAAACAGATTCTAGTATGATAGGGGGAAATAGTAAACATTATAAAAGAGTAAATCATACATAAGAAGGGGGGTGAATGCTATGGACGAAACAAAATGGTTCTAGAAATCATGGATTGCTAGAGGAGGAGGAAGAATGTAAGGGAAACATGAAATAATAATAAAATAAATGACATGTTGGTAGGTTCATCTAAAATAAGAGCCTGTAGAAAATTTTCAAGGTGAAGTTAACAAGTTATTTTAAAAAAAGCAATAATTTTCCCAAACCACAGAATTACTTAAATTAACTTGAATATTTCAAATTTCGCCAATCAGAACAGCTACTGCGAAATGGCTTGCATATAACTGAAATCTTAAGGAAACAGAGTTTGCCCCAGATATGCTTTTTTGGGCTTTTATTGAACTCTGTGGTCCTATGTCATCAAAGGAACTCATAATTGACTCACTTTAATTGATCTATGAGAACAAGATGTTCTTTAGAGTAGCCAAGTAAAAGTCAGTAAAACTCACTGAGCCACATTATTAAAATAGTTTCTTTATATTGTATCACTACAGTGTTACTTAGTAGACAACCCAAGTAAACACACTAAACCAGTCATTCACATTCTCTTAATCTGGGGCCCTCCTATATCTTATTGAATGTTTATAGGCGTCAGCAATTTGGAGTCAGCTTGTCTAATGCTGAGGTTACAGAGCTTAAATGCAGAGCAAAAATGACACCAAATTTAAGGCTCTCAGAACTGAACTCACACACACACACACACACACACACACACACAACTTATATTACTCAGGTCATATCAAATTTCAGCCTTATATTCCTAATTTGAGGTAGTCCTGATAAGCAATCAAAGGCAACCTGTAAGAGAGTCACATAAATTCCATGTTAAGGAACCTGCTCTAAGGATTCTGACAATCTCCAGAAAGTCTATAATAAGATCGTGTGGGCACATACTTCCTATACACTTAAGTTTGTCTGAAAAGATAACGGAAGCATACTTTTCAGTACCATATGGATTACAAAGTATTTTTTTTTGGAGACTCTCTGCATGATGAATAAGAACATGGGCTTTAGGAATTAGACCTGTGTCAACATTTGCACCACAAGACTTCTAGTTTGGAATAGTCAAAAAAAATTTTTTTATTGGTCTCCTCTTCATAAGTAAAAACGTGTACAAGCAATTACTGTAGATATTTACAAAGTAGACAATAATAAATCTATTGAAATCTTAAATTATTGGTGATAACATTTTTGACTCCTGTTAATATTTCTATAATGCATGGGACCTCAAGATAAATGCATTTCAAGCGTGACACTGCTACACATTTTGAATAATTTAAAGATTCAGGGTAGTTTCTGTCTGTGAGAATAAAATGCCAAAATAGTTTTGGTAAACCAAATAACAAGAAATCAAAAGGAGAAGAAGAAATGTCAAAGAATTAAAAGATTTAAAAATATTCTTCCAAACCTTATTTTCACTTAGAATCGTAGCTTCTGTGTTAACCAAAGTAGCACTGTAGCACTGTAGCACTGTCGTCCTGTTATCGATTTGCTTCACCGGGCACCAGTAACGTCTCCATTGTGAGACTTGCTGTTACTGTTTTTGGCATATCGCATAGCCACGGGTAGCTTGCCAGGCTGTAACCAAAGTAGGTGTGGAAAAAACCTGACAACACTGGGTTTAATATATGGAAGAATCATTGTTTTGGGTTTCAGAAAAAAAATAATTAAAAATCATTTTAATACCACATTCCCTCCGTACCCTATTCCTCAGTTAACTTGAACTGAAAATATCTTGGTATCACCAAAAGAGTGAACTTTGCAAAATTGTTAGAATTTTTGTAACTTGAATCTTGGCTATGATTCAGATTCTAAAGAACTTTCTCTGAAAAATAATGGTATGGAGAGTAAGAACTGCTTTCAAAATGAGGAAGTCCCACTGATTTGTAAAGCACAAGAGAGGAATATTATTTTATTTTAGTTAGTTTAGAAAGCTACCTGGAAGCTTTTCAGTATTCTTTTCAATCATCTATGAGACTATTGAAGTAGACGGTTTCATGCTAACACTATACAATAGTAATTACTATAATAAAAAAAGTAGTGATGTGTTTAAGTGTAACAAGTTTAAGTATAATTTGGAAGTCAAATTTAGTACTAAATACAGGGAAGACAATAGACATTTCAAAAAGTAAATTTGTGTTGCTTCATATACTATTTTTCTTCAATAATTCATTTTTAAACATTCCCACTTGATATAAGTTGTCTTTTCCAAAGTGACTAGATCACTCAAAGCAAGAGAAAAAAAATCAAAGCTAGCTTTGCCTTAGGCTATTTTCAGTTCATGTCACTTGAATTTAAACCACAAAGACACTTTAGAGAGAAAACATTTTCATCTCCTAATATGTAACCCATTGAGATATGAAACGCATGCTATCCCCAGGGGAATACCTTTCAGCTATGTCAATTTAGCAACTTGCATCTGCTTTTCATAGGAACAAAGAAAGATTTGGATGTGACAGTATAAAAAACATGTTTTCTTAAACTTTTTTTTTACCTTCAACACTGCATCATATAGCAGTCCTGCTCTTCAAAACTCTATAAATGCTACTACTTTGCTCACACTGGGGTTGACAAGGTGAAAGCAAAATTCTTTGTGTCTCTTCTAACAAAGATTCATGTTTAAGGTAAAAACCACCCAAAGATTGTTCTGTACTCTTATGGAGTCACATCTACTTTTTGATCTCAATTCCAGAAGGCATCAGCGTAATTATCAAATTCTAGACAGCACCCCCCACCAAAAAAAACGTTAACTAGCCCCTCACTCTCTTACTTGTTCATATTTCATTTTAAAATTCATGTATCTACAAGTCAAACTGCCATTGTCATTGGCGTGTCACTTTGTATAGAAAGACATTTTAATTAGCATAGTGTGAGGTAACTCTCTTAAACTTATTTAAATGAAAGTTTCTTCACCTAAAATTTCCAGTAACTATTGTTATTTTTAATACAAAGTGTTATTTTGCTTATGCCTTAGGAATGCATAGAGAAAAAAATAATTCAAAATATGACAGGACTTGGCACTCAGCTTCATGGACCTATATTGGAACTGCAGCAAATATCAAAACAAATAAGAATTTTGGTATCTGTATTGCAAACCCTCATCAACAAAAGGAAAGAGAGTGAGAGAGATACAGAGAGGAGGCAGAGAGAGGGGGGGGAGAAGAGGGGGAGAGAGAAAGGGGGAGGGAGGGAGAGAGAGGGGGACGAGGGAGAGAGAGAAAGATATATATATGTATATATATGTATATATATGTATATATATGTATATATATATATATATATATATATATAGAGAGAGAGAGAGAGAGAGAGAGAGGATAAGAAGTGCCTGTCATACAGCCCGGATAGAGTAGGGAACACCAAGTAAAATGTGGTTGGGGACCCCTCGCAAGATGAGAGAAGTGTACTGAAAGTAGACTAGAGACTGAACACGATGGCCGCTCAATACCCCTTCGCAAACCACAACACCCAAAAGGAGAGAGAACAAAATGGAATGTCCTGCCACAGAGGCAGGGTCGGGTGGGGGTTGGGGAGGGTATTGGAGGGTGGGAGGGATACTGGGTTCATTGGTAGTGGAGAATGGACACTGGTGGAGGGATGGGTTCTCGACATTGTATGAGGGAAACACAAGGACAAAGATGAGTAAATTTGTAACTGTACCCTCATGGTGACTCACCTATTAAAAAAATAAAATTAAAAAAAAAAGAAGTGCCTGTCATAGAAGCAGGCTAGGGCCAGGGGGGGATATTAGGGACACTGATGGTAGGAAATGTTATTTGGTGAAGAAACAGGTGGTCATACATCCTATGACTGAAACCTAATCATTAACAACTTTGAATCATTTTACTTCATGGTGTAGCACTGCACTTTAGCACTGAAGTCCCATTCCTCATTGCTCCAGCTAGCACCAGCAAATTGTCCACTGTGAGACTTGTTGTTACGGTTTTTGGCATATAGAATACGCCACGAGGAGCTTGCCAGGTTCTGCCACATGGGCGGGATACTCTTGGTAGCATGCCAGGCTCTCCGAGAGGGACGGAGGAATCGAACCCAGATGGCTGCATGCAAGGCAAACGCCCTACCTGCTGTGCTATCACTCCAGTCAGAGATTCAATTAAAAAATAATAGTAACCTTTTTCCCTGCCCCGATGAGATGCTGAGTTGCCTCCACAAAGGGCTACTCTGGCTACTTATTGAGCTTCTTAACGGCCATGATCCCAGAGGCACACAAAGGAATTTCGGAACCCAGCAGCTTTTGGCAGAAATGCATCTGGACTCTGCAGTAAGCTACTGTGCCGGGTCTCCCAGGGTGGGAAAAGGTGTTGTCTCCTTCCACCTATTCCACCTGGCGGCTCGGTGGTTGCCATCTTTCAGAGCCTATTGGACAGTCAAGTATGAGCCAGCAGTGATAAGACACGTGTGGCCTCATGGGATGGGGAGTGGAACCGGCCCTTCTACCCCACCTCAAAGAGACCCTGAGTTGCCACCCATGAATGGCTCCTCCAGCTACTTATTGAGCTCCTTAAGACCATGATCCAAGAGGCAAACAAAGGAATCTCAGAACCGAGAGACTTTTGGCAGAAATCCCTCCAGATTTAGGGGGAATGCCGACTGGTTCAGCCCTTTTGGAAAACAATATGGACGATTCTCAAAAAGTTAGAAATTGAGCTTCCATTTGACCCAGAAATACTACTCCTGAGAATATATCCTGGAGAGTCAAAAAGGTATTGTAGAGATGACATCTGCATTTCCATATTCATTGCCACACTGTTTACAATAGCCACAATATGGAAAAACCAGCGTGCCCAAAACCAGATGATTGGCTAAAGAAACTCTGGTATATCTACACAATGGAATACTACATAGCTGTCAGAAAACATGAAGTCATGAAATTTGCATATAAGTGGATCAACATGTAAAGTATCATGCTGAGTGAAATGAGTCAGAAAGAAAGAAGAAAGAGACAGATATAGAAAGATCGCACTCATATGTGGAATATAAAGTAGCTGAGAGGTACAAGCTTACAATGTTGCGATTTCTGGCAGATATTTCTCTGGACTTAGTACTAAAATACTAAACTACAGAAATCCAAAAACATGTGTCTGCTAGTGCAGTCTCTCGAACTCATATCTCTTCATTCTCAGCAATGGAAAACAAATTATCAAATGCTTTCTTTTCAGCAGGTCGACTTTAGCGGGGAGAAACTCCAAATCAATAATAGTGAATTTGTTGTTGAAATATTGAATGTAATCAAAGTAAAGTGAAATTTACCAGTTACACATGCAGGGTGGGGGACTGGGAGGTGGGGGGGAGGGGGGAGGTATACCGTGATTCTTGGTGGTGGAATATGTGCACTGGTAAAGGGATGGGTGTTTGAGCATTGTATAACTGAGACTTAAACCTGAAAGTTTTGTAACTTTCCACATGGTGATTCAATAAAAGAATAAAATAGAAAAAAATAATAAAATAATAAAAAAGAAATCCCTCCAGATCTAATTATTAATATATATGAATTCCAAAGTCACGTGGCCTATAGCAGTCATGTGACATCATATGCTCTTCATAATAAGCGATAGAAAACAAATCATCTAATAATGCCTTTTCAGCAGGTCTGATTGTTGGGGGCAAATTCCAAATAATAATGGTGGATGTTCTGTTGAAATATTGAATATAATCAAAGTAGAGAGAGAGAGTAAAGTGGAAATCACCTGCCACACAGGCAGAGGGAGGGGTGGGATAGAGGGTGAACTAGGGTTCGTGGTGGGAGAAAATGTGCACTGGTGAAGGGATGGGTGTTTGATCATTGTATGACCGAGACTTAAACCCAAAAGCCTTGTAACTGTTCTCATGGTGATTCAATAAATAAAAAAATTAAAAAAATAAGATTAAACCAACTATGATAGCATCATTCATTTTCAAAGTTATCTATTTATATAAAAGTATATTTGATGGAACATAAAAAATGACTACGTGTAGCATGACCAAAGGAACCTACCGGCTTAGAGGCACAAACACAATTATCTCTTTTATTGTTTGTTTTTATTTTGGTGGCCACATCTGGCTTTGCTCAGGGCTTACACCTGGCTCTGTGCACAAGTATCACTCCTGGCAGGCTTGCAGGACCACAGGGGGTGCTAAGGATTGAATCCTTACATGTGACTATCTCTCTGGTCCCAAACAATACCATTTTTTGAGGTAGAAGTAAGATCACATTTGGAGTGAAATTTATAATACCTGAAATATGGACCCTTGTAATACAATAGTGATGACCGTGAGTTTCTATGTTGGCCCATAGTTTCCAGGTTCTTCAATACTTAATTATTTTTTAAATTTTATTATTCATAAAGTAGTTCACAATAATTGATTAAACTCAATCTTTCAATACCAATCCCATCACCATTACAGCTTCCCATCATCATTAGTTTAAATTTCCCCACCACCACTCAAGCCTGCAACACAGTCAGATGCTAGGTGATTTATTTTGAATTGCTTTTTATGAATAGCATGTCGTTTGCAGTCACAAACTCCTGGAATTCTATAATTTTAAATAATTGAGGGCCAGAGACATCTCTGCAGCAAGATGATCAGTTCCAAGATTCATTTGTGAGATCTGGATCATGGCTGTTAATGTGCTTAAATGGCACCTGGAGGCAGTTCATGGGTGTGACAGCCAGGACCTTGAAGGGGTGGGGAGATGGGAAAGAGTGGCCAGTCCCTGTTCCCTTGAGGCCTGGAGTTTTCAGTCACCTGTCTCACGTACCTGGGTTTTTCATTGTGTTTTGGAGGTTTGCGGCCACCAGGATTCATATTGGAGCAGGTGGACTTCAATACTTTCAATAATAAAAAATATTGAGTAGTGGGGCCGGAGCGATAGCATAGCGGGTAGGGCATTTGCCTTGCACGCGGCTGACCCGGGTTCGATCCCCGGAATCCCATATGGTCCCCCAAGCACCTCCAAGAGTAATTCCTGAGTGCAAAGCCAGGAATAACCCCTGAGCATCGCTGGGTGTGACCCAAAGAGAAAAATAAATAAATAAATAAATAAATAAATAAATTAAATATATTAAGTAGTAAAGATGCTTAGACCCAGAGTTGGAAAGTAGAAAGTTTGTTGGAAGGAAAAGTAACTCCCCATGTGGGAAGGAACTTAGTATAGAGCTGATAGCTATGGCTAGATTTGTGAGTGCTTTTGTAGGAAAACTGGGTCTTTCTGTTACAGAGGATGTAGGGAAGTTACATGTAAGGGGTTTTCTTGGAGACCCTTTTCAATGAAAATTGGCATTTCTTTGCATTTTTTATTAATTGACAAAAGAATTACTGAGGGTACAAGGAACACATAGAGTGATCCAGCCGTTTGCTTTAGGTATTGCCCATTTGCCTTAGCGATTATCTTAGCTTCTCAGTGAGCCTAAACTCTGAGGCAGAATTTGCTGTTGGACAATTGTCAGCTTCCTGTTTATTGAGAAAGAGCCTGGGAATTCACGGGACTCAAACATGTAGGATGAAAGCAATCAAAAGTGGGAAGGGAAGCCAAGGGAAGGCTTCGTCTTCCATTTGCATGATTTCTTTGTTAGCAGTGACACATTGTGGGATCAAAGAGATCTAATGTGTGAACCAGTGAGTGGGCCTAGGGGCTCATATGGTACAGAATTCTAAAGCCTGTTCAAACATGACCAATCGGCCATGGAGATTTGCTATAGGCTCAGACATAGACTCTATTTTCAGCAGAAATGAGAAATTCATGCACCCATTGATTAATTATAACTAATGGAAGGGCAGAGAGCACTTGGTTAGACCATGTGTAGCAGCATTGCAGTATAAAATAGTTATAATTTCTGAAAAATTAATAAAGTTTATGAATAGAGTGAACAATTAGGTTCAGGGACAAAGTCAGCTTGGGCTTTAATGAAAAAGAAATAATAGAGAGGCAATCACCACCCACCAGTGAAAGGGCAAGGCCAGATACATAACTAGTGTAGGTCATGGGCACAGAAGAGATAGGAAGAGTTTTTTTCATGGATCTTGGTGTGGTTCTTAGTTTGGGTTCACACCTGGCTTTTACACTGGCATTGCACTCAAGGATAACTCCTGGCAGGGCTAGGAGGTCCACTCAGGTTGCTGAGAAGTTGAACAAGGGCTGTTTGCATGCAAGGCAAGTGCTCCACTGTGCTACCTCTCCAGCCCCCATCAGAATATTTTTATTGAGTGACATGACAGCAGCAAGTTCAACTCATAAGGTGTGTTTCTTTGTAAAATAGGTGTTTTTTTTAAAATGTTGATAATAACATTTAGTAAGGATACAAGTTAAATAAAAGTTCATAAAATAGGTTAAGTAAAATAAGAATTCAAAAATCACATGGAACAAAAAAGACCAGTTCTGGGTATAAATTTGGGTTAAAAGGAAACTTCTTCCACTGATATGGAAATATTAACTGGTTCAACACCTTTTGAAAACAATGTAGACACTCCTCAAAATACTTAGAACTTACATATGATCCTGCAATTTCATGACTTGGTATCTACTCAAAGGCTCCCAAAACCCTAACCAAAATCTACAACTGTGCACTACTTTCATCCTAGCACTATTCACAATAGCCAAACTTTAATTAATTGGTGTTTTCAACAATAACATGCATATAGGCATTTATTACATTGGTCAGAGATAACACTTTTTTTGTTTTTGATTATTGTCAGAACTTATTTATAAAATTTGGCTTTATTAGTATAATGATTAGTATAATTAGCATGTATTATTATTAGTATAATCATTAGTATAATGATTCCAAATATGAATTTATTAAATCCAATATATGAAGTGTACAGCCATGGGTTTCATGTCTACTTCTGAAACAAAATTTATACCATGTAGCATTTCAAAAATTTCTCTGTAAGCAATCAAAGCAAGAGATAAATAATATTTGCTTTCTACTGATCACGTTTATGCATATAGTTCCCTTTATACAAGTTTCAAGATGTCTATTTTCTAAGTAATGATAATTATTACAAAAATGTAGTTCTTATAAATGTAGGTGTCTAACCAGAATGATTCACTGGTTTTAAAATATTTAATTCAGTACTATATGTGCTATGTGAACTTTCAATTTCATTCATGCAAACCACCAATGCAAAACATTCCTTTCTTGAATTTAAATCTAAATATAGGGCAAAACCTTGTCTTAATGTAGATAAATTATAGTATCCTCACTTTATTTATTTAAAACAAAATGAGAAGATTTCTGAAAATGATGTTGGGAAAAAATATTAAACTTTACTCTAGTTATATAACCATGAGTCTTCAGTAAGGCAATTGGAGATAGGAAAGTAAGAGCATAAAGTTAAATTTTTATTTTTATTTTTATTTTTTTAAATTTTATTTATTTTTTATTGAATCACCATGTGGAAAGTTACAAAGTTCTCAGGTTTATGTCTCAGTTATACAATGCTCAAATACCCATCCCTTCACCTGTGCCCATATTCTACCACCAAAGACCCCAGCATAGCTCCCACCCCCCGCCACCCACTCCCCATCCCTGCCTACTTAGTTGATAAATTTCACTTCATTTTCACTTTACCTTGATTACATTCCATATTTCAACACAACATTCACTATTGTTGGAGTTTTCCCCCAAGAAAGACAGCCCTACTGCCAATGCAGCATTTGATATTTAGTTTTCCATTGCTGAAACTGGAGAGATATGAAGTCCCGTTGTTTCAAGTACATAGAGTTTTTCCCCCCTCCTTCCCGCGCCACCAAGTTAGTGCCTGCTTAATGAATAGTCCTCATATTATGGCTGACACCACGCCGCCCTACGAGAAAAAAGGATATTTCCAGACCTCGGCCGGTGTGGGGCTATGGCTTAGTTCTGTCTAGAGACATGGTTGCAAGTAGTTTCTGGAACTGGAAGTAGTCTAGTTAGGCTCTGGATTCTGGTTGATCAGCAACATCGCGGCCACTCAAAAGTGTGGCCACCCAGGTCGAGCCTAGGTGGAGCATGCGCTGGTATCGGCCTGAGACTTCCCAAGCGTCCTGCTGTTCCAAGTATATAATTTTTTCCCCCTCCCATTTCCATGCCTCTAAGTTCGTGCCTGTTTAATAGACTTCATAATATGGTGGACACCACACCGCGTTTCTCCCAGAAAAGGGAAAAGAACCAAGAAAGAAGGATATTTCCTCACCTCGGCCGGTATGGGGCTTTGGCTTAGTTCACAGTCTAAAGAAATAGCTGCTACTCTGATTACCTTCAATATTTCAACAAAACTCGGTACTATTGTTTGGAGTTTCCCCCCACAGTAAGACCTGCTAAAAAGGAACCTTTTCACTATCAGGAGATATTAGGTTGCGTGGTTGCGATAGCAGCCGCGTGGTTTGGGATTTCTATATGAAGTCCAGGGAAAATTCTTTTGGTAATTGCATCACTGCAATCTTTTACTTCCCTTTTGTGGTGCTCATATGATGGAGAAGCCTGGAGAGAAGAACCGTGCCCCGCTGGAGGCCCATGGGCCAGTAGCTCCGATCACACAGTTTGGAGGCATTTTTGGGGCGCTGCTTGTGTCCAAAGGAGTTCAGTTGCCTCAGGATCGAGGTCGCGCGGCGGCAGAAAAGAACGTACCCACATGGCGCTGTGCTTAAATATTGGCGCAGGGCGGATCCAGAAATCCCGCCCCCTCGGCTTTCCCGGACTTCCTCGGGCACCTGCATACTCTAAAAACTGGCAATTGCCTCGCTGCATTCAATAAGAGAGAGTTGAGAGAGAAAAGACCGTGCCCCGCTGGAGGCCCATGGGCCAGTAGCTCCGATCATTTGTTACAAATATACTAGCATGCCAGGAAACCATCAAGCAATATTTCCAGAGGGCACTATGGGCACTGGACCAGCTATAGAAACTCTTTTGAGCCAAAAATAGGCCAGAAATTCAAGAAAGATTGCATAAATGAATATGTCCACACATAAGAAATATGAGGTAAGTTAATAAGTGACAAGGATGATTGAAGAAAGTGAAGTTCTTTTCTTTGTTTGTTCCTTTTCACTTGGCCAACCAGCTGGTAAGAAAAACCTTTCTCTCATTAACACAAAATAAAGGGAAGCTATTGCACTGAATTGCTTTATGTTAATCCTGTTTTGATGAATCATCATCATCATCATCATCATCATCCCATTGATTGTCGAATTTCTCAAGCGGTCTCAGTAACATCTCCATTTGTCCTAGCCCTGAGATTTTAGAAGCCTCTTTCTACTCATCCTTTCCAACGATGTTGCAATTGAGGCTCTTTCAAGGGTCAGGGGAATGAGATCCAGCATTGTTACTGGTTTGGGCATATGAATACACCATGGGGAGTTTGCAAGGCTCTACCATGTGGGCAGGAACCTCTCGGTAGCTAGCCAGGTTCTCCCAGAAGGAGATTAATAAAATAGATAACGATGTGAGATGGTTGGTGCCAGTACAGGGACTCTCCAAGACAAATTTTTGAGAAGAGTGTTGTCACAGAACAAAGAAACACTTGATCAACCTTTGTTGCCACAAATTTAAATTCAATTTTTGTATGGAGAAGAATTTCATGCCGATAGAAAACAAACCATAGTCTTTGACATAGAAGTTGAGGGGTGGCAGATAGGGGGAAAATCTGAGGCAATGTAAGCACTGAAAGGCATTTGATCCTAGTGTAAGAGGATCAAAATCAATAATGGAACACTAAGGTTAATCTGGAAAAGCAAATGGACTAGAATAGTCAACAGAGTATTAAAAGAAATCCAAGTTGGAGAAATGATTCTATGTTTGATTATTACTGTAAATACTACAGTAATTAAGACAATGTATTATTGGGAATCATAAATAAATCAACTCAATAGACAACTGAATTCAGAAATAGACTTTCATAGATATAGCTAATGGATCTTTGCAAATATGCAAAGAGGAAAAAATATACAAAGCTAAATTATTATTGTCAATAAGTGGTGCTGAAATACTTAAACCATTCACATGTCACCAACAAAAACAAAAATCTAGATGCAGACATTTTTAACAAAAACATGATCAAAATTAATCATATAATTTAAGATAAAATTATTTTTATTTTGGTGAACAATTTTTAAGTATACAAAAGGCACCCTTTACCAAGTAAATAACAAATAAACTAAACTTCATTAAAATCAAAATATTTATTTTAGAGCTATGAGGTTGTACAAGAGTTATGGCCCTTGCATTACATACAGCAAACCCAAGTGCAAACCGTAGCATCATATAGAGCCCTTTGTGCATTACCTGAAGTAGTCCCTAAACATAGAGCCATGAGTAAGACCTGAGCAAAGCATGTGTGATCCATAAAAAAAATTTATAAGGAGAACAAAATGTTCTTTAAAACCAATATTAAGAAATTTAGAGGACATACCACATACCAAGGATAAATCTGCTCAAAAGACACATTTTATGATAGACAATTTGCTAATTTTAGAGATCTAAAGAATTCTTTAAAGTAAAATATTTTAAAAGTATTTATTAATTTATTTTATAAGTTGCTTCAAAATATTTGAATACAATTAATATTCAAACACCAATCCCACCGTCATTACACCTTCCCACCACCAAATTTAGGATGTTTCCATCCCAAGACCCAAAACCTGTCAAAAAAATAAATTAAAGAATATGTTTTGTATTCTTTGTTATGAAGAAGCTGCTGAACATGCTTATAAAAGAGTGTTAATATAGAAAACAGTGTGAAGATTGTCCTATTTTGGCAGGAGACATTAAGACATTCTATAGGATACAACTAACATGTTGTTAAAATTTAGGTGATGTGAGTTTTGGTATATATGTCTGAAAATATGTATATATATATATATATGTATACACACACACACACACACACACATATATATATATATATATATATATATATATATATATATATATATTCTGCCTGCTTCCCCCAGTCTCTGGCATCCCAGGGTCCCAGGGGTCACGCTCATAAGACACCTCCTGCTGGTACCAGATAATCTCCTCATTGGCCACGTGCAAAATTTATGGCTGCTTCTCCCAGAAAGAAGCATAAAATGAGGCCACCATAGCCATGCCACCAGACTCTGTGCCAGGCTGTTTTCACAACAGGCTTTTGTGCCCTGTTTTCACTCAGGGCACAACAGAGGGTAGCGGGTGAGAGCCCTCCCCGCCCCAAGGGACCCAGCCCCAGCAGCTGGCCTCCACAACCCAGCTGCTGCCACGCTTCAGGCCGCGTTCCACACACTTGGGCCAAGACTCACATATGAGTGAACATATTCCTGGACACTCTACTCATTTTTCATAATTATCAACCATATTTGATAGGGTTCAGACAGTAGGCAACAAATCATAGAGGGAAAAGTAAAATTTTTTTAAAATATTGGATTATACAAATCATCGAGAGTAATTCCAAGCAAAGCCAAGTGTGGGCCATAAATGTAGCACTGCACTGCAGCACTGTAGTCACGTTGTACATTGATTTGCTCAAGCTGGCACTGGTAACGTCTCCATTGTGAGACTTGTTCACTTGTATCTTGTATCACTTGTCATCCTGTTGTTCATCGACTTATTTGATGGGGCACCAGTAAAGTCTCCATTTGTCCCTGTCACGTGCTAGTGCAGCCCAAAGGGGTCTGCTCGCTCCAGGAACACGAAGAGCCTCAAACTGTTCATTCAGGGTCTTGATGAAGAAGTCTGATGAATTCAGACTTCTTTGTGAGACGTGTTATTACTGTTATTATTTGTTACTGCCATTTTTTGCATATCAAATACACCACAGGTAGCTTGCCAGGCTCTGCAATGTGGGTGGAATACTCTTGGTATCTTGCTGGTCTCTTTGAGAGGGACGGAAGAATTGAACCCAGGTGGACCGCATGCAAGGTAAATGCTCTACCCACTGTGTTATCGCTCTAGGCCCAGGGCCATAAATGAAAGAAAGAGAGAAACAGAAATAGAAAAGAGGAGACAGAGGAAAAGAAAGAAAGAAAGAAAGAAAGAAAGAAAGAAAGAAAGAAAGAAAGAAAGAAAGAAAGAAAGAAAGAAAGAAAGAAAGAAAGAAAGAAAGAAAGAAAGAAAGAAAGAAAGAAAGAAAGAAAGAAAGAAAGAGAGAGAGGGAGGGAGGGTGGAAGGGAGGAAGGAAGGAAGGAAGAAAGAAAGAAAGAAAGAAAGAAAGAAAGAAAGAAAGAAAGAAAGAAAGAAAGAAAGAAAGAAAGAAAGAAAGAAAGAAAGAAAGAAAGGAAGGAAGGAAGGAAGGAAGGAAGGAAGGAAGGAAGGAAGGAAGGAAGAAAGAAAGAAAGAAAGAAAAAGAAAGAAAGAAAGAAAGAAAGAAAGAAAGAAAGAAAGAAAGAAAGAAAGAAAGAAAGAAAGAAAGAAAGAAAGAAAGAAAGAAAGAAAGAAAGAAAGAAAGAAAGAGACAAAGAGGAAGGAAGGAAGGAAGGAAGGAAGGAAGGAAGGAAGGAAGGAAGGAAGGAAGGAAGGAAGGAAGGAAGGAAGGAAGGAAGGAAGGAGAAATATATTTAAACATATTTCTACATTAAAAGAATCTAACAAAGCTACACATTATATGTTTCAAATTAAATGCTATTCTGGACAAAGCACAACTATGGAGACAATAGAATATTTATGGGAGAGGGGAAATAAATATATTAGAGAGCAAGATTTTTCAGGCAGTGGGAATGCTACACAAGGGTTGGAGAGATATGAAAGGATTAGAGGAGTTGGGAGACGAGAGGGGCAGGACTGTCTTCCTTGAAGTCAACCCTTAATCAATTTTTGGCATTGCATGGTTTTCCAAGGATCACCACATCCTTCCCTGGGGTCCCCAACTCTGATTGGTATCCTGGTAACTAATAATTGGCAGGAGGGTGACCAGGGTCTCCTAAGCAGCTTGATGGTCTTCAATTATTATATTAATAGCAAAATTATGAATATATGCCTTAATACAGTTTTCCAAACCCTAAATACATAATGCCAACATTGAGTGCTTTGAAAAACTATGTCGTTTGGACGATCATGGCATGTCAGTATAGCATTACCATTACTGAAAATTGTAATATTCCAGTGAAAAATTGGAATAAATAGAATAAGGCTACACAAGGATGAGGTCGGGAGATATACAGGAAACTTTATCCTCTAATTTTATTTTGAACTAAAACTTCTAAACCATGTCTTTAAAATGGAGTTTGAAGGGCGTTTAGCAAAAAAGGTGGTTATTTAAAAGAACAATTGACAAAAGATAAAGGCACAAAAATAGAAGAAACATAAATTATGATACATTTCCAAGGAAATATGTATAATTATAAACATCTAACCTGGGAGCTGGATTGATTGTACAGTGGGACGGCTTTCACCTTGCACGCAGCCAACCCGAATGCTATCCTTGGCATCCCATATAGACCCTGAGCACTGCCAGGAGTAATTCCTGAGTGCAGAGCCAGGAGTAACCCCTGAGCATCACTTGGTGTGACCCAAAAAGCAAAAAACAAATAAACACACAAAAGTCAGTATACCCAGGCTGGAGAGCAACAGAGCTAGGTTTGATCCTCAACAGTACATGTTTTCCAGAGCAGAGTTAAGAGTGATCGATAAGCATGGAGCCAGGAGTAAACCCTGAGCACTGACAGCTATGGACCCCAAAGAAACAAAGAAACAAATGAAAAAACAAACAATAAAAAGAAAAGTGTATCGATATCCTTTTTTTTTCTTCTTTTTTTGGTCACACCCAGTGTTGCACAGGAGTTACTTCTGGCTCTTCACTCAGGAATTACTCCTGGCGGTGCTCAGGGGAACATATGGGATGCTGGGAATCAAACTGGGGTCAGTCGTGTGCAAGGCTAAAACCCTACCCACTGTGCTATCGCTCCAGCCCCCTCAATATCCTTTTTAAATAAGGAAACATTTTTAACAATCATGAATTGAGCTTAATATTGACATTTCAGTAAGAACTGAGCAAAAGATATACAAATATATTATGGACATTAAAGAAACTCATACTTAAAATTTTACAAGTAAAACATAGTATTAGCACATAGATTTCTTTGTTTAAGACACAGTAAATGATTCCTAAAAATAATACGTTTATAATAATAAGATGTGAGATGCTTGTAATTTAATGTTTTGATTATTCTCATAAGATATTTATATACTCAACTATATATCTATATATACAAGGAACAACATAGATAAAATGCATTTGAAAATTACATCAAATACTAATATCAAAATAAGATGAGAATTTGAACTGCCCAATAAATATCATTGCAACAACTGATTAAATAGCTAAATGAAAGTTGGATAATTTACACAATTAAAATTTAATTGAAAAATTATTTAAAATTAAGTCACATTAGTCTTGCAAGCATGTAGCATGTCTGTAACTTGTCATCCCATTGTTCATCGATTTGCTCTAGTGGGCACCAGTAATATCTCCATTGTGAGACTTGTTACTGTTTTTGGCATATAGAATATGCCACAGATCACTTGCCAGGCCATGCAGGCAGTCTACTCTTGGAAGCTTGCTGGGCTCTCCGAGAGGGATGGAAGTGGAATCAAACCCTGGTCGGCTGCATTCAAGGCAAAAGCCCTACCTGCTGTGCTATTGCTCCAGCCCAAAATAATCATAATTGTTTGCAAAAATAATCACAAAATAATCAGGCTAATGATTATAAAGCCAAAAAGTGTTGGCTTTATAATAACATATATATAAGTGACTTAGCTATGCTATAAATCATGGTGCCTGAATAGAAATACTTAGCAAAAGAAATATATGCCTTACAGAAGTTCAAATAATTTAAAATTAAAAAATGTCCAAAGGAAAACAACACTTAGAAACTAATTACAAATTATGGAGAACAAATTACACTTGGAAACTAATTACAATTTATAGGAAAATAAAGTCTCAAAGATGTCTATTAAAGAATGCTAATGCAAATCCATGCAAAACATCTTTAATCAATGTTAAATGAGCAAATATTTTAAGTAGGCTCTCATAAGAAAAAAGCAATGTAAGTTACTTCTAAATATATAAAACATAAGGCATTTTTAGTAAACGCTCACAGGAAAAAAGCAATGTAAGTTCACTTTCAAGCATAAAATAGTCAAAATATATAAATTACAGAGAAAAATATTTTCCTATAGACTGAAAACTTATTAAAATTTCAAAACATGGTTCCTTAGGGATACAGAATTTCAGAATTATAAAAATAAAAATTTTTAAAAGACCATTGGGAAAACGATTTTATATTGGCAAACAAAATTGCAATGTAAAAATGTTGTGGCCAATAATGTTATCCTAGCATTCATATGTGTACCAAATATTTTTGTGGTATTATATTTTGTGGACAAATTATGTCAAAGAGTATTAAGCATCAGTGTAGCAAAATATCCTATATAATATAAATGGCTATTTATCATTACTTTAGTTGTAGTTAATTGAGTTATTTTGTTTAAAAATTGAGTCAATGTTTTTGTCGAAAAATCACCAAGATATATTGGAGATACATACATGTAAATTAAGTGCCTATGCCAATATTGCACTACTGAGTTTGTAACAGAATAATAACAGAATTAAGATATTTATAAATGTTAGTTTATATATCCCAATACCAACTGTAAACATAGGAAATTAATAGAAGTGATTGGGTATTAAAAAAACAAGGTGAACAGAGGAGTATTTTTTGCCAAATTACAATATATTTTAAATATGCACACATATAGTTTCCATTTGCTTAATATTTAGTTATTAAAATATAATTTTATCAGGAAAGTTGATTATAGATTTTTAAAATTTTGACAAATATACTATAGGTTAAATATAACTTACTGAATGAGAGACATAATGTTTCTAAATAACCTCAATATTTTGAGTATTTTGGCAGCATTTATATGGGACTGATCTTTTAAAAGTAGAGTCCCAAAAATATGTAGTTGTACCCACCTCAAAATTATTTTCCATATTTATAAATATGCCTACATATCTGATTTATAGTGCAAGTTTATTCTTTTTTATATTACTGCCTCATAGTGATCAGATGGCAAGTAAATTGTTTTTAAAAAAATCTACCTATAGCCGGGTGCAAATACATTGGATTTTAATTATTAATATTGAAAGTCGTTCCCTTTTCTGACAAGATTGTTTGTTCACTCAATTGGTACAGACCATCCCAGTGAAAAGTTTTCCAGAATCCTTCTCCATTATGAGGGTTTATAAGCAACTTCTGAAGGGACTTTTCATCCTCATGAAATCAGTACACAGCAGAGTGATTAGCAGCATATGGAATGAATTGATATCACATCTGTCACATAGTGGGTAAAGGAATGTATTATGAGTATTAGGATATATCACATGGGCTGGAGCGATAGCACAGTGGGTAGGGCTTTTGCCTTGCATGGAGCCAACCCAGGTTCAATTCTTCCACCCTTCTTGGAGAGCCCAGCAAGCTACCAAGAGTATCTTGCTCCCACAGCAGAGCCTGTCAAGCTACTCATGGCGTATTGGATATGCCAAAAACAGTAACAACAAGTCTCACAATGAAGACGTTACTGGGGCCCACTCGAGCAAATCGATGAGCAATGGGATGACAGTGATAGTGACAGTGACAGGATATGTCACACGGAAATATTTCATTGTGAATTTGTTCTTTCTGCTGTTTTTTGGAGTAAGAGTCATTCTAACTTTTCTAACAATGTCATTGAGAATCCTAAGGGACTCCTCCAAATAATTATCTCCTATCTGTTATCCAGCAGCAGAAAGCCTTGAAGCTTTGCATTTTCATTTACTCTATACTGACATGCATGTCATGATTGAATTCAAATTGAAACATGTTTCTTTCATAGATATGAGTCTTCTCATTATCTAGATTCAGTCAATTCTGTCAATTAAAGCTCTTTACATCAGTAACTGTCTTTCACTCTCACAGAGACTAAGAAGGTCAAAATATCCATTATATTCATTTGAGTATTTTTTTCTTCTTTTTCATTACATTTGTTGAAATGAAGTTAGAAAAAGTAGTGAAGAATAATTTCGTCAGAGACAAATAAGTCTTAGAGCAATGAGGAAATATTAATATAGTTTTTCAGGTCAAACAGCACATATCATGCTCTCTGATTAAGTTCTGTAGATCTATATAAACACATACACACACACATATAAATGCATATATATTGCCACATGGCCTCTGTTTTTTATTCTAAGGACTCTCAATTACAAACTTTATTCAGGTAAAAAGTTTTATACCAATCACATTTGTATTATGTAATTTTCCAATTGATCTAGTATATGTAAAGTATTTATTGTAGAATATACTCTGTATACTTCTGCATAACTAGTATATTTCATTTGATATTATAAAAATTAGAAAAAAGACAAAGACTATATTAAAAATCTTTGCTCTCTGTCACAGCTAGTCTAAAAAATTGCTAAAAAATTTTCATAGGTCATATCAACTATTCAGCAACTTTCACATTATTATGGTATAATTTGGGGTATCGGTTATACTTTTTAAAGTTCAACACCCGGAAGCCCCTTCCCCGCCCCCTGCCCTCCTCGGCTCGGGGCTTCTCCTGAAGCCCCTGCCTGGCACCTTTCCGCCGCCGCCGTCGGATCCTGACCAATCTCCATCCTGCAGGTAAACAGGCAATCCTTTGGAGAGCCTGCCTCAGCGCGGAGAAGCCCCTTCCCCGCCCCCTGCCCTCCTCGGCTTGGGGCTTCTCCTGAAGCCCCTGCCTGGCACCTTTCCGCCGCCGCCGTCGGATCCTGACCAATCCCCACTCTGCTGCTTAGGGGCGTGTCCTCATCTCAGGGGGCGTGGCCTAAAAGTGGGCGTGGCCTCTTTCTGGAGCACAGGCCGCTAACGCGGCCGCAGGTATTTTTTTTTTTTTTTACCATTCCATGCCTTCTCCTTTGGCCACAATTGATAGAATTCATTCCTTCAAAGATCTCCCGCAGGCCCTCCCTTTCCCCCACTTCCCGCTGCCGTCTGCATCTCCCGAGTTTCTGAAGTCACTCCCTGCTCACCCGGCGCACCCCGTCTCCCGAACCGGCTTGTAACTGCGCACGTCCCCCCCATCAACAGGAAGACACTGGGGGCGTGGCCTGTGTCTTAGTGGGCGTGGTCTAAAGTGGGTGTGCCCTCCTCTCAGAGCGGCCAACGCTAACGCGGCCGCAGTTATTCTTTGCTACCTCAGCTCAATCCGTACTGTGTATTCCTTTGAAAACTCACTTTTGCGATCTCAAACATTTACGCAAAATAGCCATTAGCTTAGGCTGACGGTATAAAAGCTATCAGGGAATAAGGGAAGTTTAGCACAATCGGAGCCCCTTCTTCCCACAAAAAGGAAGAGGAATAAAGAACTACAAGGTTCCAACTCTGCACTTCCGTGACAATATGAAGAAACAGCGAAAATCCCCTCCACCAAGAGAGGGAGAAGAAAAGATACTAGAAACCTCAAAAGAGTCTCCCAACATCTACGACCTCTCAGATAAACAATTCAGAGAGGAAATATGGAGGAGAGTCGACCTACTCCAAGCAACTATGGAACAGACATCCAATAAATTAAGGGAGGAGATGAATCAAGCGCTGGAACGGTCTACCAAGAAAATACAGGAACAAATGAGAGCAGAAATGAGAGCAGAAATTTCAAGCCTTCGAACGGAAGTCTCACAAATAAAGCAATCGGTAGATGAAATAAAAATCTCACTCGATGCCCTCAACAGCAGAATGACTACAGCCGAAGACAGAATCAGCGAGCTTGAGGATGAGCTGCAGAAAGCCTACAGACAGCAACAAATAATGGCGAAAGACCTCAAAATGGCTATAGAGCGAATCAGAGCCCTGGGGGATGACTTCAAGAGGAACAACATAAGAATCATTGGAGTACCAGAACCACAGGGAAGTAACCCCAATGAAAAAAACATAGTCAAAGACATCATCACTAAGAAATTCCCAGAGCTGGAGAAGGCAGGCGTCCAGATACAAGAAGTCCGAAGAGTGCCAGCAAAAAGAGACCCAAATAAAAAGACTCCAAGGCATATCATAGTCAGAATGGCGGATGCTGTAGATAGAGACACAATTCTACAAGTAGCAAGGTCAGAGAGGGAAATCACATACAAAGGAGCACCCCTCAGATTTACGGCCGATCTGTCAGAAGAAACCCTCCGAGCCCGAAGACAATGGTGGGACATAATGAAAAAACTCAACGAAATGAATGCCTCACCAAGAATACTTTATCCAGCTAAACTCTCACTCAAACTCGAAGGAACCATACACTATTTCTCGGATAAACAACAGCTCAGGAACTTCATAGACTCAAAACCAATCTTGAAAGAAGGTCTAAAGGGGCTACTGTAAGACAAGGAGGAGCCCCATAAGAACAACAAATCCCACAGAAAGATGACACAAAACCACATCACAATAATCTCTCTCAATGTCAATGGCCTAAATGCACCTATCAAAAGACACAGAGTGGCTAAATGGATCCGGAAATTAAACCCAACATTCTGTTGCCTGCAAGAAACACACCTGAACAAACAGAGTAAACATAGACTCAAAGTCAAAGGATGGAAAACAATCCTCCAAGCAAACAACCCCCTTAAAAAAGCTGGAGTGGCCATCCTGGTATCCGACAACATAGATTTCAGGATGAAAAAGATCAAAAGGGACAGCGAAGGTCATTTTCTGTTTATCAAGGGATATGTACAACAGGAAGAAATCACACTCTTAAACGTATATGCTCCTAACAAACGACCGGCTAAATATTTAAAACGACTCCTAACAGACTTCAAAGAGGACATCAATAACAGCACAATTGTAGTCGGAGACTTCAATACGGCCTTATCACCTCTAGATAGATCCACAAGAACAAAACTCAACAAGGAAACACTGACCCTGAATGAAGAAATTGAAGAGAGAGGCCTAATAGACCTATACAGGGCCTTACACCCCAAAAAGAAAGAATACACATTCTTTTCCAGTGCACATGGAACATTTTCAAAAATAGACCATGTACTGGGCCCCAGAACATACCTCAATCGAATCGGAAAAATAGAAATTGTATCAACCATCTTTTCAGACCACGATGCGCTGAAGATAGAAGCTAACCACCCACAAATACGGAAAATCAAATCAAACACCTGGAAATTAAACAATTCCATGTTGAACAATGAGTGGGTCAAGAAGGAAATCAAGGAAGAAATCAAAAGATACTTAGAAACAAATGAGAATGAAGACACGAGTTACCAAAACCTATGGGACGCAGCTAAAGCCGTGTTAAGGGGAAAATTTATAGCTCTCCAAGCATTCCTCAGGAAGGAAGAAAGGACCCACATAGATAGCTTGACTTCACGACTCAAGACCCTAGAAAAGGACCAGAAAAAGGACCCCAAACCAGACCGAAGGAAAGAAATAATAAAAATAAGAGCAGAAATTAATGACATCGAAACCAAAAAAACAATCCGAAAGATCAATGAAACAAAGAGTTGGTTCTTTGAGAAAATAAATAAGATTGATAAACCACTAGCAAGTCTCACAAAGAAAGAAAGAGAGAAAACTCTAATAAATCGAATCAGAAATGAAAAGGGGGACGTCATAACAGAAACCAGTGAGATTCAAAAGATCATTAGAGACTACTTTGAAAGTCTTTACGCCACAAAAAAGGAGAACCTAAAAGAAATGGATGGATTCCTTGATTCCTACAATCTCCCAACACTGAAGAAAGAAGACCTGGAATACCTGAATAGACCCATCAATGTTAAGGAAATTGAAACGGTAATCAAAAACCTCCCCAAAAACAAAAGCCCAGGCCCAGATGGTTTCACTGGCGAATTCTTCCAAACATTTAAAGAAGACCTATTGCCTGTTTTCCTCAAACTTTTCCAGGAAATTGAAAAAACAGGAACTCTCCCAAACAGTTTCTATGAAGCACATATCTCCCTAATACCAAAAGCAAACAAAGACACCACTAAGAAAGAAAATTACAGACCAATTTCCCTGATGAACACCGATGCGAAGATCCTCAACAAAATACTAGCAAATAGGATCCAACAACTCATCAAAAAGATCATACATCACGACCAAGTGGGATTCATCCCAGGGATGCAAGGATGGTTTAACATTCGGAAATCAATCAACATAATCCAGCATATCAACAAAAGTAAAGATAAAAACCATATGATCATATCAATAGATGCAGAGAAAGCATTTGACAAGATCCAACATCCTTTCATGATGAAAACCCTCGCCAAAATGGGGTTTGGAGGAACTTTCCTCAAGATAGTCGAAGCCATCTATCACAAGCCTACGGCAAGCATTATCCTCAACGGGGAAAAACTAAGGGCCTTTCCTCTGAGATCAGGCACAAGACAAGGATGCCCACTCTCACCACTCCTCTTCAATATAGTACTGGAAGTACTTGCGATAGCTATTAGACAAGAAAAAGAGATCAAGGGCATCCAGATAGGAAGGGAAGAAATCAAACTCTCACTATTTGCAGACGACATGATACTATATCTAGAGAAGCCTAAAACCTCTACTAAGAAACTCTTAGAAACAATAGACTTATACAGTAAAGTTGCAGGCTACAAAATCAATACCCAAAAATCCATGGCCTTCATATATGCAAACAATGAGGCAGAGGAAAGGGACATGAAAAAAGCAATCCCATTCACAATCGTGCCCCAGAAAATCAGGTACCTTGGAATCAGCTTAACCAAGGAAGTAAAAGACCTTTACAAAGAAAACTACATAACGCTACTCCATGAAATCAAAGAGGACATGAGGAAATGGAAACATATACCCTGCTCGTGGATAGGGAGAATCAATGTTGTCAAAATGGCAATACTCCCTAAAGCATTATACAGATTCAATGCGATCCCTATAAATATACCCATGACATTCTTCAAAGAAATGGATCAAGCAATCCTAAAATTCATATGGAATAACAAACGTCCAAGGATAGCTAAAACAATTCTTGGGAAAAAGATGATGGGAGGCATCACCATCCCCAACCTCAAACTTTACTACAAAGCAGTAACAATTAAAACAGCATGGTACTGGAACAAAGGCAGAGCCGTAGACCAATGGAACAGGGTGGAATATCCCTACACACAACCCCAAATGTATGACCATCTAATCTTTGATAAGGGAGCAAGAGATGTGAAGTGGAGCAAGGAAAGCCTCTTTAACAAGTGGTGCTGGCACAACTGGACAACCACATGCAAAAAAATGGGTTTAGACCTTGACCTGACACCATGCACAAAAGTCAGATCAAAATGGATTAAAGACCTCAACATTAGACCACAAACCATAAGGTACATTGAAGACAAGGTCGGCGAAACCCTCCACGATATCGAAGATAAAGGTATCTTCAAAGGTGACACGGAACTAAGCAATCTAGTAAAAACAGAGATCAACAAATGGGACTACATTAAACTAAAAAGCTTCTGCACCGCAAGAGATACAGTGACCAGAATACAAAGACTATCCACAGAATGGGAAAGGATATTTACACAATACCCATCAGATAAGGGGTTGATATCAATGGTATATAAAGCACTGGTTGAGCTCTACAAGAAGAAAACATCCAACCCCATCAAAAAATGGGGCAAGGAAATGAACAGAAACTTTACCAAGGAAGAAATACGAATGGCCAAAAGGCACATGAAAAAGTGCTCTGCATCACTAATCATCAGAGAGATGCAGATCAAAACAACTTTGAGATACCACCTCACACCACAGAGACTAGCACACATCCAAAAGAACAAAAGCAACCGCTGTTGGAGAGGATGTGGGGAGAAAGGGACCCTTCTTCACTGCTGGTGGGAATGCCGACTGGTTCAGCCCTTCTGGAAAACAATTTGGACGACTCTCAAAAAATTAGATATTGAATTCCCATTTGACCCAGCAATACCACTGCTGGGAATATATCCCAGAGAGGCAAAAAAGTACAATCGAAACAACATCTGCACATGTATGTTCATCGCAGCACTGTTTACAATAGCCAGAATCTGGAAAAAACCCGAATGCCCCAGAACGGATGACTGGTTGAGGAAACTTTGGTACATCTATACAATGGAATACTATGCAGCTGTTAGAAAAAAGGAGGTCAAGAATTTTGTAGTTAAGTGGATGGGCATGAAAAGTTTCATGCTGAGTGAAATGAGTCAGAAAGAGAGAGACAGACATAGAAAGATTGCACTCATCTATGGTATATAGAATAACAGAGTGGGAGACTAACACCCAAGAACTGTAGAAATAAGTACCAGGAGGTTGACTCCATGGCTTCGAGGCTGGCCTCACGTTCCGGGGAAAGGTCAACTCAGAGAAGCGATCACCAACTACATTGTAGTCGAAGGCCATATGGGGGAAGGGAGTTGCGGGCTGAATGAGGGCTAGAGACTGAGCACAGCGGCCACTCAACACCTTTATTGCAAACCACAACAGCTAATTAGAGAGAGAAAACAGAAGGGAATGCCTTGCCACAGTGGCAGGGTGGGGTGGGGGGGAGATGGGATTGGGGAGGGTGGGAGGGACACTGGTTTACGGGTGGTGGAGAATGGGCACTGGTGAAGGGATGGGTTCCCAAACTTTGTATGAGGGAAGTATAAGCACAAAAGTGTATAAATCTGTAACTGTACCCTCACGGTGATTCTCTAATTAAAAATAAATAAATTAAAAAAAATAAATAAATAAAGTTCAACACCCAACAACATGCAGAAGTTATTGCTATCTTTCTAGCCAGTTTCACAGCTTATTGGGCTAATATTTGAGCTATTTTTGTTTAAGATACCATGCCACACTTCTGATGAAATATTCTTTTATATTTATAACAAATAGTTCAATATAATGAAAATAAATATAGCAAACTATTTTATAAAAGTAGTTATAAATTTGGTCACATTTCTGGAAATTTATGAAAAATGATTTAACTGGAAAAACTATGAAGTATATATAATCATTATTATATTTATATAAATTAAAGAAATCAGTTTATGATTTACAACCTTCCATTTTAGTTTGTACCAATGCCAATCAAACTTTTACCCTAACCTTACAAAAAAATACCAATACTTTTCCTATGCCACAAGTAAGCTTCAATTAGAAAATCAAAAGGGAACTTCAATTTACTTCTTCTTGATCTCCCTCTTGTACACAGAATCTGAATGTAAACCAGTTTATTACATAGCAGAAATGCCATCTGCATTTCTATGTTCACTGCAGCACCATTCACAATTGCCAGAATCTGGAACAACCTGAGTTCCCGAGAACAGACAACTGGTTAAAGAAACTATGGCAGAGTTACACAATGGGAAACTATGCAGCTGTTAGGAACAAAATGAAGTTATGTAATTCACTTGGAAATGGATAGACATAGAGTATCATGCTGAGTGAAATGAGTCAGAAAGAGAGGGACAGTTATAAATGATTGCACTCATTTGTGAGATGTTAAAAAATCATAGTATGAGACTAATATCCAAGGACAGTAGAAACATGGGTCGGGAGAATTGGTCCTTGATTGGAAGACTGGCTCAGGTGCTGGATGAGAAGGTAGTTGAGATAAAGAAGGGATCGCTATGGCAAGGATATTTGGAAAAGATCACTCTGGATAAGAACTGCGTGCTGAAAGTAGGTAAAGGAACAAAAATGATAATGTCTCAGTATCTGTATTGCAAACCATAATGTCCAAAAGGAGAGAGAAAGAAAGAGAGAAAGAGGGAGAGAGACAGAGAGACACAGAGATAGAGAGACAGAGAGAGACACTCAGAAAGAGAGAGAGGAAGACAGAGAGAGAGAGAGGAGAATGGCAGAAGGGAAACTGGGGATGTTAGTGGTGGGAAATTTGCACTGGTGAAAGGATGGGTATTGGAACACTGTATGACTGAAACTGGATCATGAATAGCTTTGTAACTATGTATCTCATAGTGTTTTAATTTAACAAAAAGTTCTAAATTATAATTACTTAACTTCAAAATGCTACAAAGTTAATTTTGGTTTTAAAAATAATTTATAGGGATCGCTCCCCTTTTTTCACCTCAGTGCTTGGGAGTCCTTCAGTGTTGTAAATTGAATAATAGGCCTCACCTGGGTGGGGCAAGTATTCTACCAGTTAACTCATATCACTGACCCTGAGGGTAACATTTTTTTTTGTTTTACCTATACACTCATTAGGTCACTCTAAATTTCATCACTTACTTTAAAGATCATTTAAATGTTGAGGATATAAAAACTCTGTCTCTTGCAAAAATCACTACCTTCAATTCAAGGAACATACATTTAAATCACTGTTCAACGTTTTATATGAATGTCTAACAAACAATCTGAAATTAATATTTCCACACTAAACTACTGAACTTTCAATTCAGCAATAACCCCTTAAGAATCTTCCAGTATTAAAACCATCCATATGTTAATAATCATAAAACAGTTAAAAAAAAACCTCCATCTTTTATTGGCATAGGAAAAATATGTGAATTGCTCTAAACTCTCCTTTATCTCACACTATATATTATATATATATATATATATATGTCATTGTCATCCCATTGCTCATCCATTTGCTCAAGTGGGCACCAGTAACATCTCCATTGTGAGACTTGTTGTTACTGTTTTTGGCATATTAAATACACCAAGGGGAGCTTGCCAGGCTCTGCTGTGTGGGTGGGATACTCTTGGTAGCTTGCCAAGGGGCACGGGATGGCCCATGCAAGGCAAACTCCCTACCCGCTGTGCTATCACTTTAACTGGTTTTATATATAATATACATAAAATATGTAGAGATACATCTATCTCTTTCTCCATACATATATATGTTATATATATTTATTTATTTAATCATATGTGCCTAAAGTCACTGCAGAATCTGTGGCTATCACAAGCAATTTAAACATTAGTATAAGAAATATTATGAACTAAGAAAATTTTTTGATGATCCCGGCAATTTTTAGAAGTTTTCCAGGAAGTACCTACTTGCTTTTTTGGAACTTCCTCATGTTCCCTTCCTGTAGCTATTTTGCTCACAAGTTCCCTTTCCTTACATTTGGGGACTAAGAAACGGGATAGATAAAGGAGGATGGGCAGTTATTTTATGGGATCTGCCATCCAGAATGCTGGCACCTCAGGCAGAAAGCTGCCCCAGGGGAGTTCTTTTAATTGCACCCCCGCCCTGTTCCTTCTCCAGGAAGTAGTTGCCCTTGAGAAAACACATTAGACATGTGTTTGTTCCAATAAACTAAAGTCTTCAAATGTATAAAAGTCTAGCTGGGATAGGTTAATAAGATAGGCAGGCATTTGACCAAAGAACGTTCATGATGCTGATGATTAACTGGTTCTAAGCAATAATGTTTGTGGGGGACAGTAGGGGTTCTCAGTCTATGAATCTATTAGTCCCTTGAGTCCCTGCTTTTTTCTGATAATTCTGTCCTTTTCTCAAATCTCAAGATATGCCTGCTTCAGACCTGCTCATGGGGCGAGTCCACGGTACCCTACAGAAATTTTCCCTCAGGGAAGATTCTGGTAAATTAATCTGTAGCGGTGCATGCTAAGACTTGACATTCCATATTCTGTTTTTAGTTTTTTAGCACTAGCAAGCAAAAAAATGCACATTTTAGCAACATTATAGCTAGGCAAATAGCGAACACCTTTGCACCTAATCCTGAAATTACAGGTTTCTTAAAATATATATTTAAAATTTATATTCAAGTACAAAGCAAACCAAATTTTGTGTTAATGATAGGTATATTTTGATAATTTAATATGAACATTTAATAGGTCCTTGCGATGAAGGTGTATAATTCAAACAACCAAAATGACAGGTAACACATGTATATATCTATCATTCAGTTAATGTGTCAATGAGAGCACTTTAACTATTTATATGTATAATCTTATCTCATCTCCACAATACTTAATAAAGCTAATAAAAGAGGAATTTTCAATTTCCCCTTGCCAGCAGTTCCATTTTTCCCCATCTATCTAAGATACACTTCCCAAGGCCCATTCTTAACATTCCTGGAATTCCCTAGAACCATAAAATTTAGACAAAGAACAGCCCAATTTTCATTTAGAAGTACATGTGCATGCATGCATGCACGCGAACATGCACACACACACACACACACACACACACCTTTAACATTCCGTATTCTCTGTAACACAAAGACCCAGATTTCCTATAAAAGCCACACACACACACACACACACACACACACACACATACAACCAAAAATTCATGGTTAATTTATTCCTATACTAATTTCTTCCCCACATGTGAAACTACTTTTCCTTATTTTTTCCCAATAAGCTTTTCTACTTTCTGATACTGAGTTTGAGCATATTTATTGCTCAGTATTTTCATTCTTGGAAGTACTGAAGAATTTTGAAATTAATACAGTTCATTTAAGCAATCATCACTCCGAAATCACTAGTAATTTAATGCCATCATGATTAGAGGAACTATAGGGAAAAATACCTTATATTTTTATAAATATGCAATTTAAAGGAAATATATATTATGGAAAAAACAAAGGGGGAAATAAGTTCTTTTTAAACCTACTTTCTTTCTAATTATCAAGTTTAAAAAAATTTATTTGGGAGCAGGAATGATAGTACAGCTGGTAGGACATTTGCCTTGCATATGGCCAAACCTTGTTCAATTCTCATCATCACATATAGTCTCCTGAGCACTACCGGGAGTCATTTTTGAGTACAGATTCAGGAGTATCCTTGAGCATCTCTGATTGTGGCTGAAAAACAAACAGCGCCAAGAAAAGATTTGTGCTTTTATATATCTTTAAAGTTGGAAGGTAGATGTGTCTAAATATATGGAAAGATGTGCCAATTTAGAAATGGTCTAAATGGTACATTGTTTTACTTAATAGAGAATAAAAAGACATTTTAATTTGTGAGCAGGCATGGCTTTATTTAAGCAGAGTTTCTTTCAAGAGATTTGTTTTTAGTAATTAAAAGGGAAATTAAAAGAAAAAGCGAGAGTAATCACTTTTCTCTGGCAAGCAGCTTTAAAAGTATTTCATTTGATTATCAGCAATGAAATATATATTTTGAAAGGATGCATTTCTGATTAACATAATTCAAGGAAAAAAGCTTGATAATTTAAAAATACACTTTTTATTAACAAGTATTTTCACTTATTTGCAGGTCAGGCTCTTGAAAGTGCTGAAAAATCAGTGCTTATTCAGAACCTAATGTCACTGACAATCTAGACATTTTACAAAAAAGAGTGGCAAATCTGATTTACATTAACCCGAACACCTTAATAACTAATGAAAATGTCAGCCTTCCAGCCAAGTTTCTGGCAAATCTATTCTATTTAACTTGGCAACAAAATATTGTTAGTCTCATTTTTTTTTTCACAGAAAGGTGGCTCCAATTTATTGGCACTAGTTGGGCATTTGATAATCTGCAGCCTAAGAAAGTTTAAGAAAAGATTTTATACTTGACACAGTTCAAATAAGTTGCCCAGGGATTTTCCGAGATATATCACCTTCATTACATTTCTTCCCTAATTTAAAATAGCAATTTTGAAACTGCTTATATTTTCTAGCTTTGTTTTTAATTTTTAGGGTATTTTTTTCTTTTTGGGTCACATCCAGCGATGCACAGGGGTTACTCCTGGCTCTGCACTCAGGAATTACTCCTGGCGGTGCTCAGGGGACCATATGGGATACTGGGATTCTAACCCAGGTTGGCCACGTGCAAGGCTAACACCCTACCTGCTGTGCTAACACTCCAGCCCCTGTGTTTTTAATTTTTAAAAAGTAGGTGCTAGAAAGATAGCTCAGGGATCAGGGGTGTATATATTGCTTGTGAGGCCCTAAGTGTGATTCCCTGGCCAACTCATGGGCCCCTGAGCACTGTGGCTTATAACGTTGGTGGCTCCAGTTGCTTTGGGATGGAACAGATTCACTTTCACCAGGTCAACACATCATTTTCTAATAATTCTGTTGCTTCCTTTATTCCATTTATAAGTTAAGTGACTACTCTTAGTTCCTTATTTATCGCACTGTCGCACTGTAGTCCCATTGTTCACCGATTTGTTCGAGTGGGCACCATTGTGCCCACTCTCCATTGTGAGACTTGTTGTTACTGTTTTTGGCATATCAAATATGCCACGGGGAGTTTGCCAGGCTCTGCCGTGCAAGCAAGATACTCTCAGTAGCTTGCCGGGCTCTCCGAGAGGGATGGAGGAATCAAACCCAGGCCAGCCACATGCAAGGCAAACACCCTACCCGCTGTGCTATTGCTCCAGTTCTCCTTATTTATAGAATTATATTTTACCATATTAGTGGTGAACAGAATTAGAACCAGGGATCATCATAGACTGAGAAACTGCCATCAATCCACCATTTTCCCAGGTAACTTCCAGTAACATGGCAGTGAGCCAGATGCAGTGTTGGGAGATTCCGACAGCCCCAAACTCTACTGTAAAGATCAATGAATCTGATGTTTTTTTGGTGCAAGTGAATACTTTGAGAATTGAGTGACCTCATTTGGAGATGACTCATACAGTTCCATAGCTGGCTGAGGTGAAGTAAATGTTGAGGATGTTTGCCAGATTCTTAGCACTGAGAGCAGGTAAAATACTAGTATCAGAAGTCACCACAAATGGGGGCGGCCATGAGGTTTTTTTGGGTGCATGTGTTGGATGACATACTTTGACATAAACAAAAATATACTTCAGAAATATATCTATCTGGAGTCCATTGGATATCTGGTGTTAAGATTACATTGTCTATTCATCTCAAGATAACTGAAAATTACATGTACTACTTTAAGATATATGTTTGGAGTGGGAAGGAGTTCCGTGAAGAGAAAAAATAATCTGAGATCTGTCTGAGGGAAATATCTGAGGGCAAGAGTTGAAGAGCTTTCATGGGGAAAGAGAAAAATCATGAAGGGATAGGGGAAAAATTGGAAATTTAAAATATAAAAAAAAATTGATTTAAATTGTTTGTAACCCAAATGTAAAAGAATGAGTCTATGAATATATGCCTTATCAGTATTACAGACCATTAAGAGGTTCAATAGAATGAGAACTCACACTTATTTTATCTGAATATTTGCAGATAGAAAGAAAGGATGGAAGAGAGAAAGAAGGAAGCAAGGAAAGAAGGAAGGAAGGAAGCCACATTACTAGAATGGTTATTAGGAATACAATTAGTCTATACACCAAATGAAAACTTTTAGAACATAGCATATGCATATATATTTACCTATTTAATACCTGAATGGGTAGCTGTGTTCCTATTATTACTATATCCCTAGTGATATATGTGCATTTATATATGATATATGTACACATATGAATATACATTTAAATATATTCATCCTTTGACTAGTGGCTGAAAATATTGTTATGTTTAATATCTGCTGCATTGAGCTAATTTCTAAGAAGTTTTATGAAGCTTCTCTCCTTCCTCCCATTTTGAACTCTAATTTCCATATTACTTAAGTTCGCACTTTCTACAATTGCAGGTTGTGCGAATCAGGCAGATAATTTGCTCCTTTTTGTATTATAGATCAAAGATTGAACAAAAATGTGCAAGAGGACATTTATTCAAAGACCCCACCCTTCCAATCAGATCCCGGTGATGTTTCATGTCTCTTCCATTTGCTAGATATTTTACTATTTTCTTCACCAAATTCCCATGAATTCTTTCCAATTACAGCATCAGTTCAAACACTCACATTTTTTGTTCAATTAGATTTTTAAAATGAGTCAGATTTCCATTAATGTAATGTTGAATCAAAACTGCATTTTTAGTATGCAGATTATAATACCACTGTGAAAAGGGTTTGGTTTTACTTTTATTTAAGGTGATCTCTCCAGTTTATCATAAACTGCTCCATTCCTAATTTGAAGTTGTGTATGAAAAGAATTTGTTTGAACTTATATTTAAATACACGCCTCTTCTGTTTATTTTCACTATTCTACAGTACCTACGTTTTGATGAACATTTTACAGCTATTATGAGTTCCTTCCACTATTATAACCTTCAAACATTTAAATATGATTGCCTTGCTTATCTGAATAAATGGTAGGAATAAAAATGAACAGTTAAAATAAATTCCATTAAAGTTATTTTTATACTTAGAGTATGAGACCAGAGTGAACAGTCTAATTTAATAGTCTATTTAATAAAATAAGTAAAAATATTTACTGTACTTAAATTTGGATAAAGGAGCCCAAGAAGCTGAGAGAAAGCAAGCTTCTTTCCTTTCACATGGCGGGGGGGGGTCCCAGTTATATTTTCTGCATCACATAGTGTCCCTGGAACTGCATCAGGAATAATTCTTGAGCTCCTTCTTGTATCACAGATCAAAGATTGAACAAAAATGTGCTAAAGGACGTTTTAGCATAGAGCTGGAATAACCTATAGACAATCCCGGGTGTGGCTCGAAAACAAACACAAACATAAATTCACATAAAACAATGTGTCTTTGTAAGATTTGCCTGGGACCAAATAGCTGCCGACTGACTTGAGAGGGACACATTCCCGAAATCAAAGATCACCCTGCACTCCACTGCATAGAAGACAGGACTGCAGTTCACCAGCCTTCATTCTATGCTCCCTCACACCCACCCACAGTGGCTAACGGGATGTTCCATGAAACACACCAACTTTTGCCCCCTTCTTGCCCAAGACACTTTAACACCCCCCAACAACCCTCCACCCTTTACCCCCCAGAGGGTCTCCAAGGATATGGCTCTATCTCAATCTAACTAGAGACCAGTAGGACCACCACAGGGGTGCACCCAACATCCCTCTCCTCTTTCTTATTGTTTATCTTTTTGGATGTGATGGACAGGGGTTACTCCTGGCTCATGCACTCAGGGACGGTGTTGGGGACCATATGGGATGTGGGAACCGAACCTGGATTGGCCACACGCTTCACTCACTGTGCTGTCGCTCCATCCCTCTCCTCTTTCTTAACTTGACAAGTTTCTGTTCCACTGTCGGCCTCTGTAAGGTCATAACCTTACAGACTTTAGCACCTGTAACAATTAAAAAGCAATTAAAACTGTACTTTTTTTGAGGTACAGATGACAATAATACCTGTGGTTAGAGAAGCATAATATGACTTCACTGCATAATGGTGAAATTGAATTCAGAGAACAATTAATTATTTAATTATTAAACAATATCAAGTTTTTAAAAATATTGGAATAACTGACTTAAAAAATAATTAAAGTTGCTGTTTCTTAAATAGGAAAGTAAGTTAAAACATGCCTTCAATTATAAGGGTTTTGTTTCCCCCCAAAACTAAATTTATGTTGAAAAACATGGCCTTGTTTATTTCAAAGAAACTATATCAGAATTTCAAATATTCACCCAGAAAAAAGTAAATAACTGGAAATATGAAGTTTGTTTGGTTATTAGTTTGCCGAAGGATAAAGTTTTCATTTTGATTTCATAATAACAAATCTGTTTTGTATTTATCTTCAGAGTTCTAAAAAACAATTTCAAAATTAAATGTATGCTTTTCTGCTCCAGGCTTCTGAAAAACAATGAATGTTTTAACTGTTTTATAAAAAGAAGATTTAAAGTTAGGAAGCAGCAGACCAGTATAAATGCCTTATTTAAATATTTTGAAGTTGTTCTGTTAGCATAGGCCTAATAAGGTGTGTCTTTAGAAATTTTCAATTGTTGGAATAAATAAGTTGGAAAAATCAACACAAAAAATAATGGGAAAAATAACTTTTTTACTCTTGGCTTAAAAATTCTATACAACTTTTTCCCTATTCTTTTTCCACAATAAAAATTTTTATATGTTTCTTAGAATTCAACATACTGGACAAAACAACACTATAAAATATTCTTACATGACAGTGAAATTAATATAAATGCCGTACTTATGCACAATGATATATACATGCATATATAAATTATAAATTATACATATTTGCATGTGTGGCCCTGATATGACTACCTTTTTTTTGCATAGTATTATTTCTAATGTATGCAACACATGAATCAGCTTTACCAAAACACAATGTGCTCTCTATGTTTATTATATTTATTCCTAGTAAGTAAACTTACTAAACCTAGTAAACTTCCTAGTAAGTTTTCAAAGTAAGCCTTTGAAAACTGAAAGCTAATTTTCTTCCACTGTCTTTCTTGAAAAACAAAATAAATATAAATGTTTTTTTTGTGTGTGTGTGTTTGTGTTTGTATATGTGTCTGTGTCTGTGTATACACCTATATGGGTTACATGTATTCTTAGTAAATTTATGAACAGACCAAAATAAACCACGTATTTCTTGCAATTGTCTTACAATTTTGGCATATATTAAATAAATATATATAAATATAATTTTTTTGCCTTTTTTGGAGGGTCACACCCAGCGATGCACTGGGGTCACTCCTGGCTCTGCACACAGGAATTACTCCTGGTGATGCTCAGGGGACCATATGGGATGCTGGGAATTGAACCTGGGTCGACCTGATAAGACAAAGGCCCTACCCACTGTGCTATGGCTCCAGACCCATATTAAATATATTTTTAAGGAAACAATAAACTTTGTTACTAAAAAGTTCTTGTATGTCAAATCATTACCATGGACTCATTTGATTCATTTAAAATTCTATATAATGTGTAGTGAATACTTTTTAATTGATAAATATGTGAAAAACATTATTTTCTTACTGTCCACAACAAATGAAAAATATTTGTGAATGCTTTTTGAGTATGTAAACAGCTCCAGTAGATAACTGGGCAGATTTGGAAATTGCATTATAAATGGTAAATTTATTTTAAAGTCACTAGCCTCTATATTTGCTTAGAAATGTAACTGTGGTCTGTGCGATAGCTTTGGGAATGATTCATTTTGAAAATTCCAAGCTACTGAAAGATGTGTTTGGATTAGAAGATATCTTATTACATTACTTCCATTAAAAAATAGTTTCCAGACTCTACTTTTTCTCCTACCCGAGTCTTTGACTTGGTATTACCTACTTTGAATTAGCTTGGTTCCCATTTATCAGTAGGCTACATGTTCCATCTTGGTGCATGTAAGCTCTTGACTCAGCAGGCTGCCTGGCTCCCTACAGAATGCTTTAAGAGGACACTTCTCACTGATTCCTCTCTACTCACCAGCACAGCAGAACTGCAAACAGATTGCTCTCTGTAGAGGATTAGGAAGGAAACACGCAACCCAATTTGGTTGTTACAAATATTCACTGCACCTTTTCTCTGAAAACTGTTGTCAACCAACCTGACAGTTCGAAGGAATTGAGCCAAACTTAATTTTACCACTCCTTTATGAGATCCTTTATCTCGAATCAGCCTGACTAAGGACCTCTACAAAGAAAACTACAAAATGCTACTCCACAAAATAAGAGGAAATGGAAACATATCCTCTGCTCATGGATAGGAAGAATTAGCATTGTCGAAATGGCAACATTCCCCAAATCACTGTACAGATTCAATGAGATCCCTATAAGGATACCCATGACATTCTTCAAAGAAATGGGTGAAGTACTCCTGAAATTCACAAGGAACAACAAACACCCACAAAATGCTAAAGCAATTCTTGGGAAAAAGACTATGGGAGGCATCACCCTCCCCAACATCAAGCTCTACCACAAAGTGGTAAAACAGCATGGTACTGGAACAAAAGACTAATGGAACAGGGTGGAATATCCCCACACACAACCCCAAATGTATGATCATTTAATCTTTTACAAGGAAGCAAGAAATGTGAAGTGGAGCAAGGAAAGCCTCTTTAACAAATGGTGCTGGATTAACTGGACAACCACATGCAAAAAAAATGGGCTTAGACCTCAACCTGACACCATGCACAAAAGTCAGATCAAAATGGATTAAAGATCTCGACATCAGACCAGAATCCATAAGATACATTGAAAACAAGGTTGGCAAAACCCTCCACAATATTGAGGCTAATCGTATCTTTAAAGATGACAGGCCACTGACCAACAAGTGGAAACAGATAAACAAATGGGACTATATTAAACTAAGAAGCTTCTGCACCATGAAAGATACAGTGACCAAAATACAAAGACAATCTACAGAATGGGAAAGAATATTCAACCAAAACCCATCTGATAAGGGGTTGATAGCAAGGTATACAAGGCACTGGGTGGAATTTGCAAGAAGGAAACATCCAACCCCATTAAAAAATGGGGCAATGAAATTAACAGAAACTTTCTCAAGGAAGAAATTCAAATGGAAAAAAGGCACAAGAAAAAAATGCTCTTCAGGGCTGGAGTGATAGCACAGCGGGTAGGGCGTTTGCCTTGCAAGCAGCCAACCCGGGTTCGATTCCCAGCATCCCATATGGTCCCCTGAGCACCTCCAGGAGTAGTTCCTGAGTGCATGAGCTGGGAATAATCCCTGTGTATTGCTGGGTGTGACCCAAAAAGAAAAAAAATGCTCTTCATCACTAATCATCAGAGAGATGCAGATCAAAACAACTATTAAATACCACCTTACACCACAGAAACTGGCCCACATCCAAAAGAACGAAAGCAACTGCTGTTGGTGTGGATGTGGGGAGAAAGGGACCCTCCTACACTGCTGGTGGGAATGCTGACTGGTCCAGCCCTTTTGGAAAACAATATGGATGCTTCTCAAAATATTAGAAATTGAGCTCCCATTTGACCCAGCAATACAACTCCTGGGAATATACCCCGGAGAGGCAAAAAAGTATTGTCAAAATGACATCTACCCTCATATGTTCACTGCCGCCTTGTTTACAATAGCCAGAATCTGGAAAAACCCGAGTGCCCAATAACAGATGACTGGTTAAAGAAACATTGGTCCATCTACACAATAGAATACCATGTAGCTGTTAAAACAGATGAAGTCATGACCTTTGCACATAAGTGGATCAACATGAAAAGTATCATAAGTGAAATGAGTAAAAAAGAGAGACAGGCATAGAAAGATTGCACTCATCTGCGGAATATAAAGTAACAGATGGGAGACTAGTACCAAGAATAGCAGAGAGAAGTACCAGGAGGTTTGCTCCATGGCTTGGAAGCTGGCCTCACATGCTGGAGGAAAAGGCAGCTCAGATAGAGAAGGGAACACCAGGTAAAGTGTGGTTGGAGGACCCGGTTAGGATGGGAGATGCTCACTGAAAGTAGACTACAGATCAAACACGATTTCCATTCAATACCTCTATTGCAAACCACAACACCAAAAAGGAGAGAGAGAACAAAAGGGAATGCCCTGCCACAGAGGTGGGGTGGTTGGGGGGGATACTGGGATCATCGGTGGTGGAGAATGGGCACTGATGGAGGGATGAGTACTCAAGAATTGTATGACTGAAACACAAGCACAAAAGTTTGTAAGTCTGTAACTGTATCTCATGGTGATTCATTAATAAATAAATAAATATATAAAAATTTTAAAAAATGAAAAATAAATGTCCATATTGGGGACAGTACAATAGTTTTGTGGGTCATGGATTATCTTGCAAGCAGCTGATTCTGGTCAATTGCTCTGCACCTCATATGAGCCCTAAAGCACTGCTGGGTTTGATTCTTGAACAAAAAGTCTTGAGTCAACCCTAAGCACTGCAGAGCATGGCCCAAACAACAAAAATTAATTAATAGATAAATTTTCCACATTTCTGACATTGTTGTAATATAGATTGGAATCCCAAGCTCTTCGGAATTTTGGATTTGGACCCAAAACTTTCTTGTTTATATTTCAGTAGTCTCCATTCTTTCTTATATTGTAACTTTCAATGAGATGTTAGCAACACGCCTCTGTGAAGTGTTTGGTCCTATAATATATAAACTATAGTTAAGGCTTACTAACACTTTCCAAAATGATGCCATGGGACCCAGAGTTCTGAAAAATGGACTGGCCATCACTTCTGGCAGGAGCTTGGACTTTTTGATTCCTGCCCATGATTTATTGAAATAACTCTAATAACTCCTGGAGATATATGATTATTTTCTTCATGTTTAATTTTTGTTTATTTATTTCAGGGGTGTCATGTCATTGGCACTCAGGATTTACTCCAGGTTCTGTGCTCAGGAGTTACTCTTGATGGGACTCAAAGAATGATAGGTGGTAGCAGGAATTAAACCTGGATCTTTCCATGTGCTAGCCAACTGAACTCTCTTTCTGATTGTCATTTTGATGTATTTTATGAAACTTGGTCTAATACTAAGCTAGTTGAAGTAACTACTTGAAGTAACTTTTATGTCTAGTGTGAGATAGACACCCACGTTCATTTTTCTTTTTTTTTTTTCTGGTAAGTATTACATTTTCTCACCTGTTGTTGGAAAGGGTCCTCTTAATCCACTTAAAGTTTTTAGTTCCTTTGTTACTAATTAATTATCCATATATCTGAATGTTTGCTGTAAGACTTTCAATTCTATTTAATTGGTATGAAAGCCATAATCATATACTTTTATTAGTAGGACTTTACAATGTAATTTGAACTCAGAGAATGCAATGCTTACACCCCATATTTTTTTTCAAAATTACCTGGATATTCAGGGAGTTTCATAGTTTCGTGTAAAATATTCATAGTGTTTATCCTTTGTCCTTGATGAATATCATTAGAATTTTGATAGGAATTATATTGAATATTGATACTGATTTAAGTAATATAGACATTTTTAACTATGATAATTCTTCCAAACTATGATCCTGGGAGATTTTCAAATTTCCATGTGTTCTCTTCTATATATTTTAATAGAAGTTTTATGCATAAGTCTTTCATATCCTTTGTTGATTGAGTATTACATGTTTGGGGATAAAATTTTAAGTGTGGTATATTTTAAGTGTGGTACTTTCTTGATTTCTTTTTCTTTTAGTTCATTTTTATGCATACTAACTGACACTTCCTCAAGAAAACATACAGAAGAATCATGGTTATATAAAACAAGTGCTCATCAACTTATTTTCAGTGAAATACACATCAAAATAATAATACATTGTCTTGGTCATCAGCAGTAAACAAAGACAATTTAATAAAAGGATTAAAAAGAAATATTTGCAGGGATATGAAGAAAATGTAACCTTTATTCATTCTTGAAGGGATTACCATCCTGTATAATCTTTAAGTAGAATGGTGGAAGATTTCCAACAAAGTAGAATCCCACGTGATGCAGTGATTCTACTCCTTATTTATGTCAAAATTACAAAAACATGATCTCTGATTTATGCACACCTATGTTCATTGCAGTGCTATCTATGGTAGTCAAAGACAGAGCAATGCCTGGTCTAAAGAGGGATCAGTGGATGAAGAAGTTTTGCAATGCGTACACCACTCAGCAACAAGAGAATAAAAAAAAGAAAACAAAAGAGAAAAAAGAAAATCTTAGCTGTTGCTTCTTGAAGTGAGCTAAAAGGAGTCATGATCAGTGAAATTTGTTTGAAGAAGGATCTCATTCATATTATTTATGAAGGAAAAAGCACAGAAATAGTATATAATGACAAGTCCATGGAGTTTGAATACAGAGTTGAAATAACCAAGATGGGGGAGGCAGGAGACAGAAGGACGATCACAGGGACAGGTTGATAAGAGAAACCCTAACACAGGGGTGGAGCATTTTGGACATTTTGAGGTAGTAGTAGGCAGGGACTGTGTACATCAAAGCATAAACTCAAAGTCTACTATAGCCATTTAACTCAAATACGATAAAATATTTAAATTTTATAAGTTTTTTTCTTCCCCAAATCACAGGAATAAGAGACTAGCACATTTTCATCCACTAATACTATTTCTTTAGAAAAAAACAAATCTTTATTCCATGATTTTATTCTTCATTCATAACTTAAGCTTACATATTACCAGATCTGGTTAAGGAATGAGAGTTGAGATTGATGTTAAGTCTGCTACATATAAATAAGAATTATAACAAATATAGGAATAGGCATAATCAGTAAGACTAAAGGTGTGGAATAGTTTAGATCATTAATCCCTTAAAACATATAATTTGCTGATAATTTTTCAAATAGTAGATTCATCAGTGACATTCTCATAAAACCAGAATGCTAACTATTTCTACCAAATATTTCATCTCCTGAGCATCATTCATGAAAGAGAGCAAGTTTTTATTAGGATCTCTGTATCTGATGACTACTGAACAATTAAATTATTAGATTTAATTTGCATTCTCTATAATGTCACAATCTAATTAAGATGGTTTGATTAAAGCATAAATATATTAGAATATAATTAATATTCATGTAAATGTATCAGGTATAGATGTGCAACCAATTTTTTGATCAGGCAAGCTACTCTACTTTTACCTCACGAACTAATATCAACTATTCTTGAATCAAAACAAAAGGTCACCAAGCAATTTATCAAAGAAAGAATATATCTCCTACAGTTTTGTGAATGAGCCTCTCCATTAAATCTGAAATCATAGAAATTATGATTTTTTAAAATTCTTTTAAGATTTTTCATTAAAGTTTTTTCCCTGATTTTTATGTGGACAGCATGATTCATAGTACTGTCGTTAATAGAATTTCAGGTCTGTAACCAAAGTGCCAACATAGTCCTTATGCTTTCACCACGGAATAGGGCCCTCCCACCACTCTCCCTAACTTTTCTTAGCAAACTCAGTTCCATAGGTTGAGTCTCAGGATCTGTTGCTTTTGGTGATTTTCTATTCTCTTATTGTTTCGATTTTCCCTGTCATCATTATGTATCTGTCAGCCTCTTTTTACTTGACTTCACTCAGCATGATACCCTCTAGTTCCATATAGGTTCCATACATGTGGAGTTCATATAAGTTGTTTGATTTCATATTTTCCTAGGGGGATTTTTATATTGCCTTCATGTAAGAAACATTTTATTCTCTCACAGAAAATAAAGGTTTCATACCTAAAAATGTGTGCAATCACTTGGTTCTCAAAATAAAAATGATTAATTATGTTCCTGGGTCTTCAGCAAATAAATCAGTTTCCAGTCAACAGGAGAGACCATTATTCTTCACCAACTATTAGAAAAAGTAGAATCATGACTTGGGATTTGAGAAAGGAACCCAAGGAATTTTCAGATTTAAGGAAATGTAAAGCAGGATTTCATGCTTATTGTGATGCATCCATGTAGAGATAATAGATTCCATAACTTTGTTTCATGGGATAGTAAATCACTGATATGTAAAATCATACTCATTGTGGTATAAGAGGAATGAAATATCTATAAGATTATCTCAAGTTGTATTTCAGATAATTAAAAATATATACAACAAGTACCATTCTAATTTCATCTTTTCTCCAACCTAGCCATTTAAAAAAAAATTTACCAAGAAATAGACCTACCAAAGATGACATGTAGTAATAGCCAATTTGGATTTGATTACATTTTAATTACCCCCTGACTCCCAGTTTAACAGGAAATCTGTGGATTAAATTTGGCCTCTCATTTAGTTTTCTCTCTAGGGCAAAATCCTGCTGACCAGAGGAAATGCGAGTTCAATCCTGTTGGCAGTTGTATTTCTCCTAAAACTTGGTTAATTAATTTTCTGGCATAAAAATTATTCTATTTCAAACTGCATACATGCAGGATATTGTTTTCAAAAATTTTCATATGTAGTACTGAAGATATTTTGATTTTGTAAATGTCAGAATCATTTAAGTGTGTACACCTAAGAATCTAATACTACCATTGGCCAATGCAAAGTGATACTCTACTGATGGCACCCCATTACCTTTAATTTACTTTTTAAAACTGTAATCTTTTGTTTGTAAACCAGAGGTCTTCTGGTTAACAAAAAAAAAGAAAAGAAAAAGAAAAAATTAATAACATGATTTTGCTTAAATAAGGCAGCGGTAGTAGCATAATTACTTTTATTGCTTAAACTATGCTCAATTTATCATCTATTTCCTCAATTATGGCTTCATAATATAGCATCCATCCACTAATTTCTGTTCATTTGTACTGTCATTATATTAGTTCATGCAATAAGTGCAACTCCACTAGAGAGTTATGATTTTGCTCTTGCCTACGTGCTCTGTTTTTGCACATGCCTACTTGTTCTGATTTTCTGCATGCCTACTTGCTCATTAAACATCCTGATCATGGTGTCACTAAAATCATTATCCAAGTATTTACTGATCTGGCTGGTGCTAGCTAATCCTTATAGTTTTTGATCACTGAATGTGATGGGCTTTCACCTGTCTTCCCCATTGATGCTCTTGCTGCTCTGAGGGTCTTTGTTGTTAGCTACCCATGGGATTCTCTATGGAATTGGGATGGAAATTGTTTCTTTCTTGCCTTCACCAAGTGGTATGAAGTAGAACCAAGCAGTGTGCTACTTGATGAGATGCTCTCTCTTAGGGCCTCCTTAGGCCTCCTTCAGAGACCATGGAGCAACACTCTGGAATGACAAAGGGGGGTTGTGAAAGTGAAGGAAGTTAATCTCACCTGCTAGGGTGTGCCAGTGAGGAGGGGCAAGAGGTGAGGTGAGCACACATCAAAAATATGCTTTTATTTTTAATTCTGAGTATTTTAAATATTGATATTGATTTAATTGATATTTATTTAATCTACTTATCATTTATAAGACTGCCCTTTTAATAATTTCCAAATATGTTGATCTTTTCCAGTTACCTTTTAGTTCAAACACATTGCTAAGAGAAAATATGTTGAGATTTCTATTTCTCTAATATTGCTTTATAAATTGGGATTACAAGTTCACTTTCTTTTATAATAAATTTTCAGATAAAATTTATCGTGTCTAATCTCAGATATGGAATATTTAAAAAGTATATGTGTATTTTTTAATTCGCTAAAAATTCTACTCCACTGGAAATAGAATGTTTTTTTCTCTGACATTTAATGTGGACAGTTGGTTAAATTCTTTCTTTCATTTCACTATATTATTGGATTCCCAGAGTTATTATTATTCAGGCACTAGGCAGATTATAACCTTCAGAGTTATTTACACTGTCTCCAGAAACTTATGAGATATGTTTATCTTTTATTATACCACTGCTGTGATTGAGTGAAGTCCTGCTTCTGAGTCTCATCAGTGAAGTTATATTTATAGTAAAAAAAGTTATATAGAAAAGGAAAAGGAAAAATTACTCCAGGCAAGCACAGGGGACCATATGGGACATCAAGGCTTGAACTCAGGTCAACTATGGCATGCAAGGCAAGCAGTTTACCCACTGTGCTATCACTCCGGCCCAACCTGAATAACATTTTAAAGAATACAACAGTAAGAAGAATGTGGTTGAAGACAATTAAATTGCAAATAAAAGTTATGTGTTCGACACACACATACAATATTTTACATGTATACTACAGGAAACAAAATATTTTTAAAAAGCACTGTAGTATGACTTCTAATAGAAGAAAATGCAAAAAATTTCAAAATTCAGTAACAGAAATCTATACTAACAGCAGCTGTGATTATGTTTAATGAATAAGATATATTGGTAAGAATCTAGTTGTTTTTATTGGAGGTTATTAAATTTTATCTTTTTGAATGTTCATTCTCAATGGAACAAACATCTCCAAACGCAGCAGCTATGTGTACCTAGGTCAAGAAATCAACATGAAGAATGACTTGCTGCCAGAACTGCACAGGAGGAAGAGAGCAGCATGGAATGCCTTCAAGAGCATCGAAGAAGTGGGTAAGAGAATGATGAACCTCGGACTCAGGGCACATCTTTTCGATTCCACCGTTCTTCCTGCACTAACATATGCCTCAGAGACCTGGGCCCTACGCAAACAGGATGAGAATGCTATTAGTGTATCCCAAAGAGGAATCAAAAGAGCTATGCTGGGAATATCACGTCTCACTCAAGTGAGAGAAGGAATCCGGAGTTCTGACCTCCATCGACGGTCAAAAATCAGGAACGCTGTCTCATTTGCCAAGACATCAAAAATCAGATGGGCCAGTCATGTAATGCAATTCAGAGATGACCACTGGACTAGAGCTGTTACCGACTGGATTCCATGGGACATCAGAAGACTTCGTGGCCGGTCACCAACTAGATGGTTAGATTTCTTCGTCAAATCCCTGAATGAACTATTTGAGGCTCTTCCTGTTCCTGGAGCAAGCAGATATCATTGGGCTGCACTAGCTCATGACAGGGACAAATGGAGACATTACTGGCACCCACTCGATCAAATCGAAGACCAACGGGATGACAAGTGATACAAGTGAATGTTGAGGTCTCCTAAGCAGTATTAGGGAGTTATTGGGGGCCTCTCCATGATGTACTAAGCAGACCAGGACGTTGGGTCATGAACCATGTAAATAAACTTTGTAAAGGACATAAAAGGAAAGACAAAAGCTATGTTTCACTTATGTATTCAAAATCCAGAGCCCTCAGAAGATTCGACCTATAGGTCACAGGGTCTGATTTGTGAAACTATATAGATATTGTTATATCTATATAGTTATATATATATATTTCAAATATATATGTATATTTGAAAAATAGGAAAAGAAGAGCATAGAGGAGAGGTTGAGGATAAACACAGAGGATTGGGAGTGCCTGATGGAATTGTGTGTGCCCCCAGAGCACTGTGGTGGGAGTAACTCAATAAGCCTAAGCTCCCTTCAGAGAAGAAAGGACAAACCAATGTTACTTCTTAAAATGCTTTGAACTATAATCCAATACAGGGAGTCTTTATCATTAAAAATACCATTAAGATGGTATTTTTACCATCAATGACCCAACACTAGGGTCATTGACAGAAAAAAAAACTTTAGAGCAATTAAAATGTTAATTATTCTGTATCACTGTATCACTGTCATCCCATTGTTCATCAGTTTGCTCGAGCAGGTGCCAGTAATGTCTCCATTCGTCCCTGTCGTGTGCTAGTGTAGCCCAATGGCATACTGGGGGCTCTTTCAGGATCAGGAATTGAAGACCGTCATTGTTAATGTTTTTGGCTTATCAGTGAAGCCTCGGGTAGCGTGCCAGGCTCTGCAGTGCAGGCAGGATACTCTCCGTAGCATGAAAATGGTGAACTTTTCCCTGACTAATTAATTAGTTTACTATTTCTATTTTTTCCATTTTTTAAAATAAAAAAATATTGGGAGAGAGAAATAGTCCAGATGCTTTTCTTTCACCTGAAACCATGACCTTCCCTCTCCCCTTCATTTGATTATAGCATCTTTATTAATTATGGAATTAATGTTCATCTTCTGTCTTTCAGTGGTACAAGGCACCACACCCCCTGGCAGAAAACCAAGATCTCTGCCCCATTGTCCCATATCTTGTGCCCCCTGCAGCCCGTCCTTCACTTCTAAGTTGACTCCCTCAATTTTATCTCCAAGTTTACGTTCATTGGCCACTGTCTATTCCCTAGAAGCTTTTCTTTGTATCCCACCTCTGAGTGTGACCCTCCAGACATCCTCTTCTTTGTGGTTTCAATTACAGTGCTGCTATAGTGAGGCATTTAGATCTGATTCCTGGTTTGGGGGATTCACGGACCCATCTGGCACTCTTTGAAGTGACAGTGTTCATTTTAAAAGAAGGTTTTGAAATACGCACAATTAGTTCTCAGTGGTTTTGAAAATTTAAATCCCATGTCAAATCTTTATCACACTACACATGTGCAGATAGATCTCTTAGCAGCTCTAAAAATTGTAATACTTTTAGTTAATTCTATGCTAAGATATTTTCAGTAACCTACAACATAACCTAATGTAAAAATGTCTGTAATTTCAGAAATGATAAATAACACTAATGTTCCCTGTGGTTTGTTACCACCATTTAGAGGTTTATAAAATTAAGATTTTATTTTCTATTCACATACATTACACATAAATCACCCGAATAGAGACTATAGAGTCACAGAAAAAAAACACAAGTCTAGAATTTTATCTTTCTAATTTTTTCCTAGATAATTTTGTTGCTAATGAAAAATTGTGTTGCAAATTTTGAGGTCCATGGACCTCAAAAAGACATTTTAATAAATGTGGAATCTGTTCTAAATGCCCACCATTTATTCAGAATATTTTAATGTTTCTTAAGTTCAACTTCCACTGGAAGCATACCAGATTTATTTATTGCTTCAGAACATATTTATGCACATTTAAACCTTAAAACAACACCTACTTGTAATTCAAAGCATTTGAATAAGAAGTTGAAGAAGGTGAAGAGTTTCCCTGCCCAGATACCACATGTCTAAACGCAATGGGTTTGCCAAGCAAAGTTTTGACCAAAGGTTCTTGGTGGGTGGGGGTGGGGGAGGGCTTGGAGAGGTGAAGGGGGGGGTCATCTTCAAGCTTATTTGCATTTTCTTCAAGAACTTAGTTGTTCCTGGTGATAGAGTGAAATCCATAGTGCTAGGCAGAGACTAGCAGCACTTTTGACAAGCATGGACTTCATCTCAGTCAGGATTAGCTCTTCCAATAATTTAAGAAATAGTTACACACACATATATTGCAAGTATATATGATTATATATTTAATAATATTTTAATCTAGAAAAAAATGGCCAATATGGGAAAAAATATTAAGCCGGAAATTAGATCAAAATAAAATGTAGATTAAATTTAGTCCATTTTCTACCTGGGTTGGCCCTATTATGTGGTGATGACTGAGACATCGTTCTTAAAATGAATGAGTGGACACCTCTGATCAATATGAATCAAACACATTTCACCCACTTTCCCCAAACATAAGCTATTAGTTTAAATCACAAAAATATTTATTTTTTATTCACTATAGTCCAGAAAGCCTTACAACTGTTACAAGTCTTATTTACCAATGAAGCCAGCTTTGTTGGCTGTATGAGAAATTAGTTTACTAGTTCTCCTGTTCATCTGTGAAAGCTCTTCAAGATTCTACTATTATCATGGCTAAACATGGACCTATTGACATATTTTTATAAGTTTTCCCAGCTTATTTACAAAACTTGGGTGTTTCTATTTAGCCATCATATAGAATAGTTAGCACAATAAATTGATGACCAATATCAAAAATATATTTCTGATACATGCATTTTACCAATAATAAAAAGATTCCAGTAGCTTGAAGAAAGCAACAGAAATAAATATTTTACTAGTGATTAATTAAAAGAATATTGCCATCATATTTTAAATTAGTATAATTGAATACTAGACTTGAAAGAAAATTATTTTTCTGAAGTAAATTTGACCTCAAAATAATAGTAATTTTAAATATGGAAATCTTAACTCAATCAAGGTTATAGTCAATTATAAAAAAAAGAATAAATATATGCTGAAAAATAGAAACATGAAAAGATTCCAAAACTATTTTATTTTTATTAAATTACATAAAACTTCTTGGGTCTATATAAGGGACTTCTCTACAACAATAAGAAGAAATTATTATAAACCATATTTTAGAATATAAAATGAATAAAATTGTACAAAATTTTTTTTAATTTATTTTATTGAATCACCATATGGAAAGTTACAAAGTTTTCAGGCTTATGTCTCAGTTATATAGTGCTCAAACACCCGTCCTTTCACCAGTGCCCATATTCCACCACCAAAAAAACCCACCCCCCACCCCCTTATCCCCTCATGCATAACTGATAAATTTCACTTTATTTTATCTTTACCTTGATTACATTCCATATTTCAACACAAAACTCACTATTCTTGCTGGAGTTTACCCCCCCAAAATACGGCCCTACTGACAAGGAAGTATTTGATAATTAGTTTTCCATTAATGAGAATGAAGAGATATAATGAAGGTTTAGGATTTCTGTATTTTAGTAATTAAGTCCAGGGAGATTTATGTTGGAAATTGCATCATTTCCCTTCCTGGGGCAGCGTGGGGCTGAGGCTTAGTTCACAGTCTGGAGACATGACTGCAAGCACTTGCTGGGACCAGAAGTAGTGTAGCTGGCTCTGGATCTTGGTTGTTCAGCAGCAAAGCTGCCGTGCAAAAGCATGGCTACCCAGGTTGAATCTTGGCAGAGCTTGAGCTGGTATCGGCCCCCGCCCGAGACTGCCCAAGAGTCCTGCTGTTTCAAGTTCAAAACACATTTTTTTCCCTCCTTCCCGAGCCACCAAGTTCATACCTGCCGCCGCCGTCGGATCCTGACCAATCTCCATCCTGCAGGTAAACAGGCAATCCCTTGGAGAGCCTGCCTCAGCGCGGAGAAGCCCCCTCCCTGCCCCCTGCCCACCGCGGCTCGGGGCTTCTCCTGAAGCCCCTGCCTGGCACCTTTCCGCCGCCGCCGTTGGATCCTGACCAATCCCCACTCTGCTGCTTAGGGGCGTGTCCTCATCTCAGGGGGCGTGGCCTAAAAAGTGGGCGTGGCCTCTTTCCGGAGCGGCCAACGCTAACGCGGCCGCAGTTATTTTTTTTTTACCATTCCATGCCTTCTCCTCTGGCCACAATTGATAGAATTCATTCCTTCAAAGAACTCCCTGAGGCCCTCCCTTTCCCCCACTTCCCGCTGCCGTCTGCGTCTCCCGAGTTTCTGAAGTCACTCCCTGCTCGCCCTGGCGCACCCCGTCTCCCGAACCGGCTTGTAACTGCGCACGTCCCCCCCATCAACAGGAAGACACTGGGGGCGTGGCCTGTGTCTTAGTGGGCGTGGTCTAAAGTGGGCGTGGCCTCCTCTCAGAGCGGCCAACGCTAACGCGGCCGCAGTTATTCTTTGCTACCTCAGCTCAATCCGTACTGTGTATTCCTTTGAAAACTCACTTTTGCGATCTCAAACATTTACGCAAAATAGCCATTAGCTTAGGCTGACAGTATAAAAGCTATCAGTGAATAAGGGAAGTTTAGCACAATCGGAGCCCCTTCTTCCCACAAAAAGGAAGAGGAATAAATAACTACAAGGTTCCAACTCTGCACTTCCGTGACAATATGAAGAAACAGCGAAAATCCCCTCCACGAAGAGAGGGGGAAGAAAAGATACTAGAAACCTCAAAAGAGTCTCCCAACATCTACGACCTCTCAGATAAACAATTCAGAGAGGAAATATGGAGGAGAGTCGACCTACTCCAAGCAACTATGGAACAGACATCCAATAAATTAAGGGAGGAGATGAATCAAGCGCTGGAACGGTCTACCAAGAAAATACAGGAAGAAATGAGAGCAGAAATGAGAGCAGAAATTTCAAACCTTCGAACGGAAGTCTCACAAATAAAGCAATCGGTAGATGAAATAAAAATATCACTAGATGCCCTCAACAGCAGAATGACTACAGCCGAAGACAGAATCAGCGAGCTTGAGGATGAGCTGCAGAAAGCATACAGACAGCAACAAATAATGGCGAAAGACCTCAAAATGGCTATAGAGCGAATCAGAGCCCTGGGGGATGACTTCAAGAGGAACAACATAAGAATCATTGGAGTACCAGAACCACAGGGAAGTAACCCCAATGAAAAAAACATAGTCAAAGACATCATCACTAAGAAATTCCCAGAGCTGGAGAAGGCAGGCGTCCAGATACAAGAAGTCCGAAGAGTGCCAGCAAAAAGAGACCCAAATAAAAAGACTCCAAGGCATATCATAGTCAGAATGGCGGATGCTGTAGATAGAGACACAATTCTACAAGTAGCAAGGTCAAAGAGGGAAATCACATACAAAGGAGCACCCCTCAGATTTACGGTCGATCTGTCAGAAGAAACCCTCCGAGCCCAAAGACAATGGTGGGACATAGTGAAAAAACTCAACGAAATGAATGCCTCACCAAGAATACTTTATCCAGCTAAACTCTCACTCAAACTCGAAGGAACCATACACTACTTCTCGGATAAACAACAGCTCAGGTCCTTCATAGACTCAAAACCAATCTTGAAAGAAGGTCTAAAGGGGCTACTGTAAGACAAGGAGGAGCCCCATAAGAACAACAAATCCCACAGAAAGATGACACAAAACCACATCACAATAATCTCTCTCAATGTCAATGGCCTAAATGCACCTCTCAAGAGACACAGAGTGGCTAAATGGATCCGGAAATTAAACCCAACATTCTGTTGCCTGCAAGAAACACACCTGAACAAACAGAGTAAACATAGACTCAAAGTCAAAGGATGGAAAACAATCCTCCAAGCAAACAACCCCCTTAAAAAAGCTGGAATGGCCATCCTGGTATCCGACAACATAGATTTCAGGATGAAAAAGATCAAAAGGGACAGCGAAGGTCATTTTCTATTTATCAAGGGATATGTACAACAGGAAGAAATCACACTCTTAAACGTATATGCTCCTAACAAACGACCGGCTAAATATTTAAAACGACTCCTAACAGACTTCAAAGAGGACATCACTAACAGCACAATTGTAGTCGGAGACTTCAATACGGCCTTATCACCTCTAGATAGATCCACAAGAACAAAACTCAACAAGGAAACACTGACCCTGAATGAAGAAATTGAAGAGAGAGGCCTAATAGACCTATACAGGGCCTTACACCCCAAAAAGAAAGAATACACATTCTTTTCCAGTGCACATGGAACATTTTCAAAAATAGACCATGTACTGGGCCCCAGAACATACCTCAATCGAATCGGAAAAATAGAAATTGTATCAACCATCTTTTCAGACCACGATGCACTGAAGATAGAAGCTAACCACCCACAAATATGGAAAATCAAATCAAACACCTGGAAATTAAACAATTCCATGTTGAACAATGAGTGGGTCAAGAAGGAAATCAAGGAAGAAATCAAAAGATACTTAGAAACAAATGAGAATGAAGAAACGAGCTACCAAAACCTATGGGACGCAGCTAAAGCTGTGTTAATGGGAAAATTTATAGCTCTCCAAGCATTCCTCAGGAAGGAAGAAAGGACCCACATAGATAGCTTGACTTCACGACTCAAGACCCTAGAAAAGGACCAGAAAAAGGACCCCAAACCAGACCGAAGGAAAGAAATAATAAAAATTAGAGCAGAAATTAATGACATTGAAACCAAAAAAACAATCCGAAAGATCAATGAAACAAAGAGTTGGTTCTTTGAGAAAATAAATAAGATTGATAAACCGCTAGCAAGTCTCACAAAGAAAGAAAGAGAGAAAACTCTAATAAATCGAATCAGAAATGAAAAGGGGGACATCATAACAGAAACCAGTGAGATTCAAAAGATCATTAGAGACTACTTTGAAAGTCTTTACGCCACAAAAAAGGAGAACCTAAAAGAAATGGATGGATTCCTTGATTCCTACAATCTCCCAAGACTGAAGAAAGAAGACCTGGAATACCTGAATAGACCCATCAATGTTAAGGAAATTGAAACGGTAATCAAAAACCTCCCCAAAAACAAAAGCCCAGGCCCAGATGGTTTCACTGGCGAATTCTTCCAAACATTTAAAGAAGACCTATTGCCTGCTTTCCTCAAACTTTTCCAGGAAATTGAAAAAACAGGAACTCTCCCAAACAGTTTCTATGAAGCACATATCTCCCTAATACCAAAAGCAAACAAAGACACCACTAAGAAAGAAAATTACAGACCAATTTCCCTGATGAACACCGATGCGAAGATCCTCAACAAAATACTAGCAAATAGGATCCAACAGCTCATCAAAAAGATCATACATCACGACCAAGTGGGATTCATCCCAGGGATGCAAGGATGGTTTAACATTCGGAAATCAATCAACATAATCCAGCATATCAACAAAAGTAAAGATAAAAACCATATGATCATATCAATAGATGCAGAGAAAGCATTTGACAAGATCCAACATACTTTCATGATGAAAACCCTCGCCAAAATGGGGTTTGGAGGAACTTTCCTCAAGATAGTCGAAGCCATCTATCACAAGCCTACGGCAAGCATTATCCTCAACGGGGAAAAACTAAGGGCCTTTCCTCTGAGATCAGGCACAAGACAAGGATGCCCACTCTCACCACTCCTCTTCAATATAGTACTGGAAGTACTTGCGATAGCTATTAGACAAGAAAAAGAGATTAAGGGCATCCAGATAGGAAGGGAAGAAATCAAACTCTCACTATTTGCAGACGACATGATACTATATCTAGAGAAGCCTAAAACCTCTACTAAGAAACTCTTAGAAACAATAGACTTATACAGTAAAGTTGCAGGCTACAAAATCAATACCCAAAAATCCATGGCCTTCATATATGCAAACAATGAGGCAGAGGAAAGGGACATGAAAAAAGCAATCCCATTCACAATCGTGCCCCAGAAAATCAGGTACCTCGGAATCAGCTTAACCAAGGAAGTAAAAGACCTTTACAAAGAAAACTACATAACGCTACTCCATGAAATCAAAGAGGACATGAGGAAATGGAAACATATACCCTGCTCGTGGATAGGGAGAATCAATGTTGTCAAAATGGCAATACTCCCTAAAGCATTATACAGATTCAATGCGATCCCTATAAATATACCCATGACATTCTTCAAAGAAATGGATCAAGCAATCCTAAAATTCATATGGAATAACAAACGTCCAAGAATAGCTAAAACAATTCTTGGGAAAAAGATGATGGGAGGCATCACCATCCCCAACCTCAAACTTTACTACAAAGCAGTAACAATTAAAACAACATGGTACTGGAACAAAGGCAGAGCCGTAGACCAATGGAACAGGGTGGAATATCCCTACACACAACCCCAAATGTATGACCATCTAATCTTTGATAAGGGAGCAAGAGATGTGAAGTGGAGCAAGGAAAGTCTCTTTAACAAATGGTGCTGGCACAACTGGACAACCACATGCCAAAAAATGGGTTTAGACCTTGACCTGACACCATGCACAAAAGTCAGATCAAAATGGATTAAAGACCTCAACATTAGACCACAAACCATAAGGTACATTGAAGACAAGGTCAGCGAAACCCTCCACGATATTGAAGATAAAGGTATCTTCAAAGGTGACACGGAACTAAGCAATCTAGTAAAAACAGAGATCAACAAATGGGACTACATTAAACTAAAAAGCTTCTGCACCGCAAGAGATACAGTGACCAGAATACAAAGACTATCCACAGAATGGGAAAGGATATTTACACAATAGCCATCAGATAAGGGGTTGATATCAATGGTATATAAAGCACTGGTTGAGCTCTACAAGAAGAAAACATCCAACCCCATCAAAAAATGGGGCAAAGAAATGAACAGAAACTTTACCAAGGAAGAAATACGAATGGCCAAAAGGCACATGAAAAAGTGCTCTACATCACTAATCATCAGAGAGATGCAGGTCAAAACAACCATGAGATACCACCTCACACCACAGAGACTAGCACACATCTAAAAGAACAAAAGCAACCGCTGTTGGAGAGGATGTGGGGAGAAAGGGACCCTTCTTCACTGCTGGTGGGAATGCCGACTGGTTCAGCCCTTCTGGAAAACAATTTGGACGACTCTCAAAAAATTAGATATTGAATTCCCATTTGACCCAGCAATACCACTGCTGGGAATATATCCCAGAGAGGCAAAAAAGTACAATCGAAACAACATCTGCACATGTATGTTCATCGCAGCACTGTTTACAATAGCCAGAATCTGGAAAAAACCCGAATGCCCCAAAACGGATGACTGGTTGAGGAAACTTTGGTACATCTATACAATGGAATACTATGCAGCTGTTAGAAAAAAGGAGGTCAAGAATTTTGTAGTTAAGTGGATGGGCATGAAAACTTTCATGCTGAGTGAAATGAGTCAGAAAGAGAGAGACAGACATAGAAAGACTGCACTCAACTATGGTATATAGAATATCAGAGTGGGAGACTAATACCCAAGAACTGTAGAAATAAGTACCAGGAGGTTGACCCCATGGCTTCGAGGCTGGCCTCACGTTCCAGGGAAAGGTCAACTCAGAGAAGCGATCACCAACTACATTGTAGTCGAAGGCCATGTGGGGGAAGGGAGTTGCGGGCTGAATGAGGGCTAGAGACTGAGCACAGCGGCCACTCAACACCTTTATTGCAAACCACAACAGCTAATTAGAGAGAGAAAACAGAAGGGAATGCCTTGCCACAGTGGCAGGGTGGGGTGGGGGGGAGATGGGATTGGGGAGGGTGGGAGGGACACTGGGTTTACGGGTGGTGGAGAATGGGCACTGGTGAAGGGATGGGTTCCCAAACTTTGTATGAGGGAAGTATAAGCACAAAAGTGTATAAATCTGTAACTGTACCCTCACGGTGATTCTCTAATTAAAAATAAATAAATTAAAAAAAATAATCTAAACAGAATTATATGCAGGATTAAAAAGTGTTACCCCTCCCAATAATTTTTGAACTTCTTTTTTTAACATTCATCACTATAATGTATTTATTTCTTTATGTTTTTTTTGTATGGTATGAGATAGGGATATAAAATTATAGAATTCCAAGTGTATAATCTTGTATGGTTATCTGATAATTGGAAACTTCTTGAAGTTCTCTAGAGTTCTTTATCCTAAATATGTTATTAAATATTTTTCTACATCAACCTGTAGGATAATAACAATCCTGTTTCTCCCACATGAATCAGTCCCTGTCTTTTCTTAGTCATTCAAATAAATACACACAAATGAAAAAAAAAAAAAAAGATGTGCCTGGAGCCAGAGGTTCTTCATCCTCTTAACAACTTCTTTGATGCTCTTGAAGGCATTCCACGCTGCTCTCTTCCTCCTGCGCAATTCAGGTGCCAGGTCATTTGTCATATTGAGTTCTCAGCCTAGGTATGTATAGCTGCTGCATTCGGAGATCTTCGTTCCGTTGAGAGAAAATGGAAAGTCAGGAAGTAGTCAGTTCCTAGTGAACATTGTCTTCATGAGATTCAGCTGCAGTCTACCTTTACACACTCATGGTCAAAGTCAGATGATCACTTCATTGTAGAATGGTGAGATCGTAGTGGTGAATCTATTATACAGCTCATGGAGGATTTTGATGTACTGATTTTATCAGAATGCCTGTTTGGCTAGGGCTTCGATGACTGCTTCAGTCTCAACAAAATCAAAGGCCTTCTTTTAATTGATGAACATTAGATAGAGCAGCATCTTGAACTCTTTAGAAACCTCAAGTAGCTTGGTCACTGTGTGGATATTGTCTATCGTGCTGAATCCTTTTCAGAACCCGGCTGGCTCGCATGGTTGTTCTTCATCTAGTGTTCTGCCTATTCTATTCAGGATGACATGGGACAAAACCTTGCATTCAGACAGGTAGTGTGTGAAGAGCCGAGCCAGTGTATTGACGAATACTGGTGGCAGATTCTTCAGGTGTTCGAGTCTGACCTTGTCTGGATCCGGTGCTGTATGCGTCTTTACTGAAAAAATGGTGTGTTGGATTTTGGAAGGGAAGATGCTGGGAATGAGATATCCATTTTATGGAATTTGGTATATGAGCAGGTGGATGTGGCTATCGAAGAGATCTGAGTACAAGTTGTGGATAACCTTCTCCATTGCCCTTCTGGAAGATGTTATAGATCCATCAGGATGTCGGAGGGCAGTCATATTGGTCTTGTAGTTGGCAAAGGACAGGCGGGCTTGCAAATACTTTCCGGAACCTGGCTGGCTCAAATGGTTGTTCTTCGTCTAGTGTTCTGCCTATTCTACTCAGGATGACATGAGTGAACAACTTGTAGAGGACAGACAGCAGGCAGATTGGGTGATAGTTGCTGATGTCTCCATTGTTGTACAACACAATGGTCCTGCTGATTTTCCACTTTGACGAAACCTTGCATTCAGACAGGTTCTGCCACATTGGCCAACACTGCAGCTCTTCTCTCTTTGAAGTCTTCCGTTATCACTTCTCTGCACAGCTTTGCAAGATCGGACATGACATTTGCTTGTGATTGCCTGAGGCTTTTGCACCAAACCAGGTTGGTGAATGAGCTCAAGAGTTTCCGGAGACAGGCATCTTTTTGTGACTTTGTCTCCTCTGCGTTGCTCACATTGTCATGGAGGTGCTGAACCAGTTGATCGTGTTCCTCATTGATGTTGTCAATGATGGCATCTTCCCATATTGCCGCAATAGTGCCAAAGAGCTCCTAGTTGGTGGTCATTCTGGGAGTTCTCTTCTTAAACTTTGCAGCCCTTTATTCCCGCTACGTGAAGTAGAATTTTGCATGAAGGAGATGGTGGTCTGATACTATTTGGAATTTTGGGATAACAGTGACATAGATCAGGCAAAACTGTCAATTGAATACGATGTGGTCAATTTCATTGTGGAACTGTCCACCTCGAGAGTTCCATGTCCAGAGTTTAGATTTGGCCTTCTGGTACTGTGATTTACCATGAATGGTCTTGATCGACATGATGACCTCAGACAGTATCTGACCTTGTTCATTCCATTCTAGGCCATGGGTCCCAATGTGGAGTTCTTTGGGTGATCTTGGTCCTATCTTGGCATTAAAATCACTGACAATGAACTTGCAGAAGGTGTGGTCTTCTTTATAAAACTTCTCTAGCCTTATAAAATGATAAGTATTATGTATTAAAAGCATTATACTTTACACATTAAATAAAATGCACCATTATCTCATATAAAACATTTATGTCATATTTTAGAATAACTATCAAGAATTTCCAATTCATTTTAAAACCATAAATAATAGAAAATATTTTCTTCAAATAATGACACAAAACTTGTTAAGCAACCTATGTTCTGTGCATTTAATATACATAAAATTATGCATACAGTTATTTTGGTATATGTCTTGTTTTCAGATGAAATTAAACAGACACACTTATTTTTACTATTTGTATATAATCATATAGTTAGCATTTACATATGTTTGCAAAAATCTATATGTATCAGAAAATGCATGACAAATGCACTCAGATATAATAGAAAGCGTGAATAAACTTATATAGTGATCATATCTTTGCATCAAAATATATGCAAATTGGAAATTAATTCACAAAATTTCCAGATTAATTATTTATAAATATACTATTACCATGTGCTCTTGTTATGTGCAGATTTTCATGTCTTTGTCAAAATCAGTAACCCATTTGTGTTTTATCAAATAGAAATAAATACCAAGTCACTACACTCATTAATGAAAATGCATTTGTTAGAAAAATAACCTTAACTTCAGATATTTACAGACAGGTAAAGTACACTTTATGCAAAATTAGAAAGATATGTAATGTTTTCGGATATTATAAAATAATAGAAAACTGAAATGATTTCAAAATAACAATTCAGAATACACATTAAATATACATTTATTGCCATGGTATATCAATTCTAAATATAGTTTAAATAAATTTAGAAGTATAAGGGGAATATCTGTGCTAGATGCAAGCTGTGAGGTTATTAATATTTCCAGGAGACCTTCTATCACTTTTGCCATGCTAAAGCAATGCCATGTTTAGTTGTTGTAATAATAAATGTTCCATGAAATAGAGTTATGTTATTCTGAGCCAGAATGTTCTAACTGACTTCCACACAGCCATTGACCTCTATGCTTAAGGATTTCTTCTTCCCTGGACATCACACATTTCCTCTGAAGGTAATCCAGAATTAGCTGCTCAAACTGGAGAGGAGGGGTAAAGCAGTTTAGGAGAAATAAAAAAATATTATAGACAGAGCACAAAATACCTGTTCTCAAAGCATTTGAGTCAGGAAGAACAGGGGTAATATCTAGCTCATGCAACTTCTATTTGCTATTTTTTTTTGGGGGGGGGAGACACAGCTTGTGGTATTTAGGGATGATAGCTAGCTCAGTTTTGGGGAGTTAATCCTGGCAGTGCCTAGGAGGCCAGTTATGTCTGTGATTGAACCCAGTCTTTCTGCATGCAAGGTCATGCAAAGCATACGTTTATCCCTCCAGGATTCCTCCAGCCCCATAGCCTTTCCCCCCTTTAACTTAAGGCGTTATTGTTATGTGCATTTGCATGGATGTATTTCTATTTTTTTCAAATACATAAAATTTCTCTTTGCTGTTCATACTGAATCTAACAGAATATGCTACTATAGTTCATCATATTCTTTCTATTAGAGGTAATTGGCACTTATCAACAGCATTAGGTTCAGTTGAGAAATTGGCTCTAGAAGGCAAGTGAAATATTGCTCTATATGTAGGCTTACAAACTATGTAGCATTTTTTAGATATCTGTGTGATGTTCATTTCAAATCTGTCCTATCCTTTCTCACAACATCCGAACTTTTATGACCAATAATATCTTAGTCTACATTAGCATGTTACAAAGGAAGCCTTTTATTGTAAACTTTAATTATGTATCTGGAAAAGCAAGTTTTCTTTGCAAATTATGATTTGGCACATTAAACAGACATGTAAGCAGATGGTGGCATACAGGAATTTTTATTTCCCTGTTATTATTTTGTTTTTAAATTTTAGATGTTCATGAATTGTTTTATTGCTTAATTTCAAAAGTTAGCACAGTTATAAAATATATTAAATCTTATACACATTAAGTGAATTCTGCAATTTCTATGATTAACCAAATATTTGGCATCCAACCACCTAATGTTATACTCACAATTAGGTTTCAAATGAAACTTCTTGTAATTCAGACACACCTGGTCTCACTGTCTGATAATTCACTTATGAATGATATTTACAAGATATTTCTGGAAAATACATTTTTAACATTATGATTCTCAATTTTAGTTTATGGTTTTGTGCAACTAAATTGAACACACAAGAAAAACATCCTAAGGCACAGGATGGTGTAGACTTTGACAGAGTGTGTCAGAAAATAAGTCACTTATTGACATTAATTTGTCTTTGAAAGATTTTATGTTGAAAGCTTAATTTTTTCTCTTTAGTAGATCCATAAAGGCCATGATATCTTCACAAATTAACATATTCAACTCAAGATATGGACGTTGTCCAAGGCTTCCTTTCCAATCTTACAATTTTCCAGGTTTCTTCATCTCAACTCTGCAGTATCCAGTTCTTTGACAGTTCCTACCATTATTCACAAATGTGTTATAGTGAGGCTTTGTGATTATTTTGAGGGTTTTCAGAATACAACCAATAGTTTACATTTCATAAACTTAATTGACTTTCAGCTAAGAAGACTATGTAACACATATGGCACTAGGCTAACTCAATGTGAACTGTATGAGAGGGATAGTGAATAGATGTGACAACAGATTTTCAATGGATTCTAACTATCATTGGCTACACTGTCATAATTTTAGAAATAGGTGATAAAATTGGTGGTTATATTAATTACATCTGGTGTCCGAAGTTAAGAAAAATATTGGGGATGGCCATGCTACTTACTGAAGTTTTATGTGTTAACTGAGAACTTACTTGGGTTACATAACCAAAGCAGTAATGATCATGAAGTTATTGGCAAAAAAAATACAATACACAGTACAGATGTATTGAAAATAACTGAATAAAAGTAGGCTTATCCAACAGGGCAATCTTATACCAAGTGCTGAAAAGAAATGTGACTTGCTCAACCAAAGTCAGATTACAAATGAGTGTCTTATTGTTTCAAAGTCTAGGATTTATGTTGTATAGCAGGAAGGCAGTTTATAACTGAAGCAACTGCCTTCTATAAAATGTTTACTTTGTGGAAAATTCATAGGCCTGGTGTTTCTCAGACAGAAACATTTGAGTGGCTAACAGAGAACAAATCTAAGTTGGATATATTTTCTGTATATAATTACATATTTAAAACACACAAGCTATAAACTTATAGAAACTATATGTTTGATTTAAAGCACATATTTTTTCTTGAGTTCATTCAGTAAATTCTTGATAGGTGTCAACAGACAGTACAAAGGTTAAATTTCTTACTTTGCAGGTGACTGCACCAATTCTATCTAAGAACTTTTTGTCTTTGTATAGTGAAAAATTAGTGGCACAGGTAAAAGAATAATTCTGTTATTTCAAGTTACAGCTTTGTTATGATGATTGATTGAAAAGAACTGACTTGAACAGATGAAGTCAAATGAAAACAATACACAACATATGATCTCAGAACTGAGGTTGCTAAACTTGGAGGCAAGGAAGCAAAGAGGGCTTAGGGGACCAAAAATCCGAGGCACAGAAATATTGGAATTTGGTAGTAGGTGTGAATGTTATCCATATATGGGGGAGAGGCACAAGATCATATACGTTCCTGTTAATCAATATTATCTCAATAGAATGAATAAAAACAAATAGTAATAACAATAATAAAAAATTAAGTAACTACTCTTTGGGGAGACTATAATGTGTGTGGATTCAATCATTTAAAAAAGATTATTGATTGATCTGAGCAGCAAATGAAAACACTACAGTATGTATTTATAACTAACCTATATCAATACCATTGCAGTCAGTCAATGCCATATTTATGTTTCTACACCTTCTGGAACAAAAGTAGGATTTTGTGTTCATGCAAAATTTCTCATTTTATGGAAAAATATAGTCTAAATTGATGGTGAAATGGCTTAGTGGGGAGTTAATTTTCTTCGTCCATTTTAAACCAACATCTCATATCCTAAATTACTCAGTGGAAAAAAGTAAATTGATGGCATGAAACTAATTTCCGGTTCTTAAAAAAAAATCACATGGATATAAATCAATGCAACTTGGGGGAGGTTGAAAAATGACTATATTAACAAAACTTCATGTTCAGCAGACAAATAAACATCCTCCCAAATCCAAATCACCTCCGCATATTTACCCATCATTAGCCATAATCTACTTCAGATGATGATGATAAATGAAGCAAGAATCTGTATCCCTGAACAATACCTACTTAATGATTACAAACAATCGAAAACATGGAAAGACTTGGCTGCCTTGAAATTGGTATTCTGCCTGATGGAGCCTTAGTTAACTACCGTGTCCTCTAGTATAGCAGCTTTTCCTTACCATCATCACTCTCCTTCAGATCATATACGAGCATCATTCTCACTTGATTACTAATATATTCAGAACTCAATGATGTGGATTTATAGAGATCAACTTCATCGAGCAAACTCAGTCAACATGTATATTGCCTAATCTGCAATATCATAACGATACATATACAGTGCACAAAATACATAGACGGTACATGTATACTAAGACTAGACTGAACATAAAAGACAGTGCTTATATGTTTTTCCTCACCCATAAAATGCTAGCTGCTTGACAATTCTGCAGAGATCATAAAAGTTATTAAAAGTTTGTTCTTCGGGCTTCTACGCTAAAGTCATAAGGTTTAGCTTTAACATTTTCTTTCTTGCTATGACCAATAAGGATCAAGATGAACTTTCTTCAGAGGCGAGTTTTCTGAAAAAGAGGTGCCCTTTGCTTTGCAGTTATGAAACTAAACGTAAACTGGGTGCCTTCAATTGAATGTATAGGCTTTTTATTGATTAGAATTTTTTCCTCTACTAAAAAATAAAAATAATTTCATCAGAAAATCTACCTTTTAGATTTTTTGTATTAAATTTATTGTTGATAATGGGCTAAATTATGGTCTTGGTGCTGCTTTTGCAAAGATTTAATTGCATTAACTATCTTAGTTTCTTAAGAACTCTTACATTCTCTTACATTTGATTATCCATTCTGCAGTACATACCCATCTGCTAATTATTCATGCTTTCTATGGGTGGAATATTTTCTTCTTAATTGTATTCCCAGTAATATTTGCCTTTTAACTTATTTTGTAATGTTCATACTTTCAAATTTTTGTCTGAGATACAACAAGATTTATTGTTGATCTCATTTCGATCAACAAATAAACCCTTTCGTTATGTTTTCTGAATTTTTTAAATGGGGTGATTAGATTAACTTCTCTGCTATTTCGAGGCCTAGGTCTGCAATCCTGAAGTAGAGATTCCTCTGAGAGCCAATTATATTATTATCATGACTATATTCATTTATAAATGCTTTCCTTAAAAAAAAAGTCTTGTTTTCTTAACTAAGGAGCTACAGGCAAAAAAATGAACTGAGAACCTCTTTTTAATGTATTATTATCTTTACTAAAGTCATTTCCTCAATGCTGTTCTTAAAAAAGAAAATCTTGTTTTCTTGACTGAAATACAAAGAAACTAATTCAGACCTCTTTTTAACACCATGAATGAAAATCAGAAAAAAATGGTTAAAGACCCCAATGTCAGACTTGAATCTATTAAATACATGGAGAAAAATGTAAACAGAATCCTCCATGACACTGAAGCTTGAGGAGTCTTCATAGATGAAGCACCACTGACCAAGCAAATGGAAACACTGGTAATCAAATGGGACTACATTAAACTAAGAAACTTCTGCAACTCAAAAGAATTTGTGACAAAAATACAAAGAAAGCCCAAAGAAAGGAAAAAAATTATTTACCCAATACCCATCTGATAAGGGGTTAATATCAAAGATATATAAGGCACTGGTAGAACTTTACAAGAAAACAATCATTCAACCCCATTGAAAAATGGAGAGAAAAAATGAACAGATACTTCCTAAAAGAAGAACTATAAATGGCCAAAGATACATGGAAAAGTACTCTCCATCACTAATCATCAGGGAGGTACAAATCAAAACAGCAATAAGATATAATTTCACAACACAGACTGGCACAAATCAAAAAGAGTAAGAACCGCCAGATCTAGCATGCATGAGGAAAAAAGGGGACTCACATTCATTGTTGTAGGTGATGGGAATACAGACTGGGAATGCAGTCATTTTGGAAAACAATATAGGCATTTCTCAAAAAAACTAGAAATTTATCTTCTGTTTGACCCAGCAATATTACTTCTAGTAACATACACAATAGGCCCTAAAACACACTGTATAAAAGCCATCTATACCTCTCTGTTCATTGTAACATTATTCACAATAGCCAGAATCTGGAAACAACCCAAAAGCCCAAGAACGGACAACTGGATTAGAAAACAATGGTACATCTGCACAATAGAATATTACACAGCCACCAGAAGAAACAAAGGCAGGAAATTTGCTTATAAATGGATGAATATGAAGAATATCATTCTGAGTGAAGGGAGTCAGAAGGACAGGGACAGACATAGAACGATGCACTCATTTGTGTGATATAAAAACACATAGTATTAGATTAATACCCAAGAACAGTAAATCGAGGGTGAGGAGGACAGATCCATGGTTGGAAGTTTGCCACAACTCTGTGTGTGTGTGTGTGTGTGTGTGTTTAATGAGAAGTTAGAATAGAGAAGAGAGCATTATAACAATGATACTTGGAAATGATTGGTTTGGGAAAGAACTGAGTGCTGAAATAAGGTAGCACTGTAGCACTGTTGTCCCGTTGTTCATCGATTTGCTCGAGTGGGCACCAGTAATGTTTCCATTGTGAGACTTGTTACTGTTTTTGGCATATCAAATACATCACAGGTAGCTTGTCAGCCTCTGTCGGTAGCTTGCTGGGCTCTCTGAGAGGGACAGAGGAATCGAACCCAGGCCAGCCACGTGCAAGGCGAATGCCCTACCCGCTGTGTTATGGCTCCAGTCCTCTGAAATAAGGCAAAAGGATATATACATGATAACCTTTCAGTACCTATACTGCAAACTATAATTCCCAAAAGGGGAGGGGGAGTGACAGAGAGAGAGAGAGAGAGAGAGAGAGAGAATGCCAGCCATACATAGAAACAGTCTTGGGGTGGGATATTGGTGAAAGGGAAACTAGGGATATCAGTGGTGGGAAATGTACACTGGTAATGGATATTATATGACTGCAAACCAATCATGAAAAATTTTGTAATTGTGTGTATGCAATTAACAGTCAAAACAGAGTAGACAGTTACATAAAGATATCTAAATCATATTTGTAAATAAAATAGCAAGTTATAAAAAATTATCTGTGGTTTGATATTCTTAACATTCAAAACAAATTGACTTGCAGTTCTTTTGTGCATGCATACATTTGTATGGACTAGAGCAATAGTACAGCAGGTAGGGCATTTGCCTTGCATGTGGCTGACCCGGATTTGATTCCTCCGCCCTCTCTGAGAGCCCTACAAGCTACCGAAAGTATCCTGTGTGCATAGCAGAGCCTGGCAAGCTATCCGTGGCGAATTCGATATGGCAAAAACAGTAACAACAAGTGTCACAATGGGGACATCACTGGTGCCCACTCGAGCAAATCGATGAACAATGGGATGACTGTGCTACAGTGTATCTCACAGTCATTAAATTTTTAAAAAATCATGGCCCATCATGGACAGTGTGGTGCTTAGTGACCACGGCACTTCCTTTGCACGTGGCAAGTCTAGATTCCATCTCTTTCTCCACATAGGGTCCTCCAAGAACTTCCAGGAATAATCCCTGAATACAGAGCCAGGAAAAAGTTCTGAACACCATTAGATACAGCTGTAAGCAAACAAACAAAACAAAATTCTTGTTTTCTTATATTCTATCAATGGATCATTCTCCTTCAATCATATAACATAGATAAAGGGCTAATCACCAATCTAAAAGAATGTCACTATACACTAAAAGTTAGCTGGGCTTTCTCACTATGAACTTCTTAAAACTGCTTTCTATATAATTAATAAAGGTGTAGCACAATACTTGTTAGAGCTGCTGCTAAACTACTTTGAAGTAAATATAAATATTTCAGGCCAAAGTGGAACAACAAAATCAAATTTATGGGAAAAATGAATTTATAAAAAATTGACTATCAATGGTAGGCAAAGATGAAATATTCTTGCATATATGACAAAGATAAAGGAAACACAAAATATAGTAACATAATTGGGGTAATTTAATAGTATTGGCATTATTTGATATTGGAGATTGAATACTGACATTTGGTGTTTTATTTATTTGTTTGTTGTTGACCTATGCCAGGCAATATTTAGGAGTAATCTGCATTTGAAGATTACTTTCAATGGTGCAAAAAAGACAATGTGGTTTTGGGAACAAAATCCAGGTTTCTTAAATGTAAAGCATGTGCTTAATTTACAGGTCTATATTTCTGGTTCTTGACAGTGTTTTGGAATATAAATTATGACTTAATTTTTTTTTCTTCTGTCAGGATAAGAAAAATTTTGACCCTGGTTTTCTAGAGGACATGGCCACATATGTAGCCTACAAATTCCATAATACTGATCTATCAGTAAGAGCGCACCAAAATCAGATGGGAAAATGACATAGAAGTAAGCTAATCTTATTAAAAGCAAATATAAACACAGAAGAATTGACTAGCAACAGCTTTGTAAACCCACAAAGTAGGACTTAATGACCCCCTCTTGTGATATAACAATTTTCACACATTTTTGTTACTGAAATATTTTTGATAATTCCATAAGCTATTTAGTCACAAAAGGCAATAAAAAATAAATATGTTTGTGTCTGCTAGGATGTCAGACTTAGAGTGATTGATAAAATGCGGATTGGTATTAGAACATTAATTGCCGGTAATGCAAAAATATTATGAACAACTTTGTAAACTGTAGTGTTTAAATAAAGTAATCAAAAAATTTTAAATGTAAGTTTTATTAATATGCATTATATAAAATATAGAATGTGTTAAAGGAATATATTGATATAGACAGAAGTATTGCTGATTAGTACTTGTAAGAAAGATGACTCTTTCAGGAAATAGTTAAAGTAAGAAGTATGACCAAATATTCCTGCAAGGCAAACCTCATACTGTATGAGGTTTCACAGCCTCGGTGGGTCATTAGAATGATGAAAAATTCCAGTAGCTTGGCAGTCACACCCACAAACTCCCCCGGCGCCATCTAATGTCATCAAGGACCAAGATCCAGAGACTATAAAACAAAGGTCCTGATAGAGATTGACATAATTTTTTCTGGAGCACATCTCTTAATTTTTATTTATTTTTTTCCCACATGGCAGAGCCTGGCAAGTTACCCATGAAGTATTTAATATGCCAAAAGCAGTAACAACAATGTACTTTCGTTTCTTGGAGTGAGCAGACACCATCAGGCTACACTAGCACACGACAAGGACAAATGATGTTACTGGTGCCCACTCGAGCAAATCGATGAGCAATGGGATAACAGTGATACAGTGATAACAATTCAAGGCTCAGAACATATAAACATAAATATTTAGCATTATCTCAGTTTTATTCTTTTCTCTCTCCATTCTTTCCCCATCTATTGCTTCTTCTATAACATTGACTATTGTTTTATGCTACCTGACATAAAAATAAATCACTACTTTAGAGGCCCACAGATAGACCAGCAACAAAACTACCTGTAGGATAACATCAGTTTGTCCTTTCTCCCTTGCCAGATGGAATTTAGGTTTATTGGGTTGCTCTTGAGACAACCCCATTCCTCTGAGTTTATCTTTAACTTCTCCTCTGTGCTGTTTCCCCATTTGTTAATCACCTAAAGCTCCAAATCAGACCCTTTGACTTATTAGGTCCAATCCTTTTAAGGATTCTGGATTTTGTATTCTCAGTGAAATATTGCTATTCTCTTTCGTTTATGTCCTTTGCGTAGTTTAGAGCAATGTCCTTTTCAGTATAGATGCAGAAAGACAGTTTTGAAACTTGGGAGCTAGTTGATTCGAATAATATTTACTCCTGAGCGTCGGTCATATTTACTCAATTTAAGCCTCAGTTGCCCTAGCACCAAAGACAGAGTCCTGAAGAAGGGCTTGGATGGACCCAGGACAAGCTGGAAGATATCCTGGCATTTAAATGGGACATACCAAGTGCCATCAAACTTAACTCTAAGTAAAGAAAACTTTCATGGACAGATTCTGTCATGATCCAAAGAGAAACAACTGGATAAGGACACTGCTGGGGTTAGGTAGGACTAATCTGGCCTGAGGACTGTAGCCTGGCATCTATAGTGAGATGTCCCTGGTGGGCCACTCTATAAGCTTAATATGCCACTTACAGTGTCAATACAAAATGACTAATATCATTAAGGAGTAGAATTAAGATGAACGTTTAAATGGTTATTGCACTAAGGAAAGGAGAAATGTACCTCTAGGCAGATCACCTTGCAGGGTGAGAATTTGTCCTAGAAGAAGCTTCCCCCAAGGACAGGATTTTACATCTGTTGATCGTATAACCACATCATCATCATCATCATCATTCCGTTGATAGTCAAATTTCTAGAGCAGTATCAGTAATGTCTCCATTCGTCCTAGCCCTGAGAGTTTAGAAGCCTATCTCTACTCGTCCTTCCCAACAATGCTACACTGGAGGCTCTTTCAGGATCAGAGGAATAAGTCCCAGCTTGTTACTGGTTTTGGCATATTAATACACCATGGGGACCTTGCGAAGCTCTCCCATGTGGGCAGGAAACTCCTAGTAGTTTGCCAGGTTCTCCCAGAGGGAGAAGTAGGCTACAAGATATCAAGCGGCCTCAGTCTCGAAGTGGCCGCGCGCTTCCTGGAGCTTGCTTTTAAGTCTCTGGATGCTGACCTTTGATAGGATTACAAGTGCCTGGGGCAGTCCCTGGGTGTGACTGCCTAGCTACTGGGAAAAGAGAAATCTGGGTGGAGGAGGCCCAGTCCTGATCTGAGCAGACTTGGAGGTCTCAGCCCCGGGTCCCACACACCTGGGTTCCTCTGCTGGTACCTTCATGCGTGAGGCTCGTCCGAATGTGTGAAGAGGGGCCTTGAACATGGCTATGCTCTTGCCCACGTGCTTGGCTGTTTTCCCCGGGGCCCCTCAGAAGGAATGGGCTCCAGCTTCCTTCCCCGCCCTGAGCAGAGCAGAGCTCCCGAGGCCAATGACCTCCGGAGCCTAGCCACAGCCATGCTCAAGGCCCCTCTCCGTACAAACACACCGATGTGTAATTGCTACCCCCAACCCTTCCTGATTTGCTCTATAACTGGGGCTCTAAGAGTGGTGGGCATGAGGAGGAGGAAGTGGGAGTGTGTGAGACTGCAAGGAAGCAGAGAGAGACTAGCTTGGAATAAATAGCAACTGCTCACCAACCAGCCTGGTCCTTGTTTCCTCCTTTGTCCACCCATTTGGGGTGAGGGTATTGGCGTTAGACAACGGAACGTATATGTAGAGAGCATTGCATTAATTTTTTTGAACACACAGCTACCCACCTCGCAAACGAGAGGCAAATGAAGCTTCAAGAACCACTCTGGAACCACTCCACAAGTCCAAGAATTGATGTTTGGGATCCTGTGACCCCAATGGAGCATTTGACTGCTGGTGAACCCATAATCAGGAGCATGGTTTCTAGTCACTGCAAAAACAAAAGAACTGAAGGGGATTGTTTTTAAGTTTCTGACAAAACTACTAAAATATAATAAAACCAACCATTTTCTAGTAGCTGCTTATGATTTGGAGTATGAATTCAAATAATCTAATTCAGTGTTTAAGGGGCCGGAGCGATAGCACAGCGGGTAGGGCGTTTGCCTTGCACGCGGCCAACCCGGGTTCGATCCCCGGCATCCCATATGGTCCCCCAAGCACTGCCAGGAATAATTCCTGAGTGCAGAACCAGGAGTAACCCCTGAGCATCGCTGGGTGTGACCCAAAAAGCAAAAAAAAATAATAATAATAATTCAGTGTTTAAGGCATTCACCACTTCTTGCTCTATTTAAAGAATCTTTCACAATATTTTCTCAATTGTAATTATTCCTCAATTGCTCCTCTCTCTCATCTGTCATGCAACAGTTACTATATATTCTTCTATATATACTATAAATATATATATATATTACTTGTATTAATGTTTTAAAGAGTTCAGTTACCTTTTTACATAATTTCTTTGATATTCTTCTATATATACTATAAATATATATGCTTACTTGCATTACTGTTTTAAAGAGTTCATTTACCTTTTTTACGTAATTTATTATTTTTACAAAATCTTTGCCTCCTTTTTCCATTGATTTATGGACTTTTACAGGATGTAGAGTTCTGGACTTCTGGACTGATATTTTCTTTCAGCAAATTGAAGATGTTGCCCTGTTGAATTCTTATTTTTATGATTTCTGATATAAGTGAGATGAATGTTGTCTTCAGCCAATAATGTGATTTTAAAAAATAAATCCATGTGATGACCTCCGATCTTTTTGTTCTTGTCTTTGCTTTCTGGAAGACTGAGTATGACATGACTAGATATGTGTACATTTTTAACTTTTGATTTATCCCATTTATCCCACTTATTCTCCTTACATCTTCAATCAGTGACTTGTTTTCTGTCAACACTTTTGAAAAATTATCAATATTTATTTGAGATTTGCTGAGACTCAAGCATATTGGCAAATTCATGAACTCACCTTCAGACACAGCACAAATTAGGTCTTGGTTTTCCTATAAAATTGATCACTTAGGCTTTAGTACTTTATGCCATTTACATACTGACACTTTTCCGTCTGCTTTCTGCTATTCTTTTCCTCTTTATTGCTTTCTCTTAGCAATCAATTTCTTATTTTACATGTAATTTATGCATGCATTTGCCTTGTTGAACTTCTTTGATTTACTTTTTATTTAGGTAAAAAATGATGTCGTGAGATACAGATCAAAATTCTGATAATCAAATATAAATTAACTATGGTGCATTTTAGTTTTTACATGTACTACGCATCTCAAGTTATATTATCATCATTAAAGTATGTAATAATCCCTTACATGTTTTCATATTGCTAGACTTGTGCTTAAGAATACACAGATTTTCTTGTCAGGTTTATATGAAAATGATCCCTTTGCTATTTTAATTGGTCTAATACTTTTTGTTAGTGCCCTTTTTTAATTGAAAACCCCAATATTCAATTTCTAATTATACAATAATAGTTACCATAGGTAGAATTGCCATTTGGTGAAATTTATATTAATCTGATAAAGAAAAAATGTATGAAGTCTAATAATTAACTTATTTATTGATAATTAAAACTGTATAGTCAGTATGGTCAGTGCTGTTTCATATGTCTGTTTCTATATTTATGTCCACTTTCAGGAATCTCTGTTCAGGAACTCTCATTATTTTTGACAAGGTTATTTTTTTGTTGTTGATTTTTGTGAGTTCTTTACAAATCTTGGATATGAACCTTTTGTGAGATGTGGCACTGTAGCACTGTCACTGTAGCACTGTCATCCTATTGTTCATTGATTTGCTCAAACGGGCTCCAGTAACATCTCCATTGTGTGACTTGTTGTTACTGTTTTTGCCATATCGAATACGCTACAGGTAGCTTGCCAGGCTCTGCTGTGCGGGAGGGATACTCTTGATAGTTTGCCAGGCTCTCTGAGAGAGACAGAGTAATCAAACCCGGGTTGTCTGCGTGAAGGAAAACGCCCTACCCACTGTACTATCACTCCAGCCCTGTAAATATTATCTACTCTCAGTTGTGTTCATTGTCACTGATAATTAGGAAAATGCAATCAAAACCTCAATAAGATATCCTCTCACACCTGTGAATATGGATTAGATCAAAAAGACAAGCAAACCCCCATAGTTGGTGGATATATAATAAACATGTACATTCATTTTCTGGTGGTGGGTGTGTCACTTGGATTAGCTCCATGAAAAAAGGTCTAAAAACTTCTCCAAAAATTAAAATTAGAGCTTCCACCAACTTAGTGACTTCCCTCCTTGGAATCTTTTCCAAGAGTACAAAAGCATTGATTTGGGAAAGATACATGCACACATTTGTTCATGGCCATGAAAACATCCCAAATTCACAACACAAATGGCTAAATAACTGTTGCAAATACACCTGGAAAAAAAGTACTTGGCTATAAGAAAAGAAATTATGGTGCCAGTCATATGGTGAGGTACTTGCATTGCATGCAGCTGAGCTAGATCCAAGCATGAGGCCTCTCCCCTTGTCAGAAAACATCCCCGAAGGCAGAGTCAGGAGTAAGCAATAGGCATTTCCTGTTGTGGCCTCCCAACAGCAACAAAGTGAAGAGGGAAAGGTGGAATCTGAAGTTAGCTACCTTAAGTTGGTTGGATTTGAGAGTATTGTGTTGAGTAAATTGAGTAAAAACTGGAAGACAGATTCTGAATGATTTGACTCATATTAAGTGTAAAGAAAGAAACCAATGGTCAAGGAAAACAATCCCAGATTCTCTGCTTGATGAACTGAATTTGGCGATGTGCTGGTGCCATGGGGGTCAGGGGTGGGAGAGGGAACCTTAGAGATAGTGGTGGAAGGCATGACAACACTTGGGTGATGAGTGTGACACAGTGATCATTTATATCTAAAAACTTATTAGTAATATTACAGTAAATTATGTTATCTAAATTAAAAAATGAAATATAAATGAAGCAATCTCATTGGACAGAAGTACAGACTCCAATTTCAGAAAATCTGGCATTCTGCAAAAAAAGGAACTTTACCCACGTTTCATTTTCTTTAAACCAACTAAACTAAATCAAGACATTGTGCTTAATTTGCATAACTCAGTCTAGTAGGGCATTGGGACTCACATGTAAAATATTAAAGAGCAAATATTGATGTAAGGTGAGTAAATACCAAAACAATTTTTTTTTAGACTCAGAAGAAACAAATGAGCACAGAAACAACGAACAAAATTTGATCAAGAAAGTCTACCAGGGGCCAGAGTGATAGGAGAACAAGTAGGGCGTTCACTTTGCATCTTCCCCAGCACCGCCAGGAGTAGTTCTCAGACTGATCACAGAGCCAGGGATAAATCCTAAGCATTGCTGGGGCAGGCAGAGGTGAGGAGGTGAAAGGGGGCAGGAATACAACATTGCCCAATGTAACTGATTATCTTATATATATATAAATGTATGTTGGAGCGAGAGCACAGAGGGAGGGCATTTGCCTTGCACAAAGCTGACCAGGGTTCGATTCCTCCGCCCCACTCGGAGAGCCTGGCAAGCTACCGAGAGTATCTCGCCCACACAGCAGAGCCTGGCAAGCTACCGTGGTGTATTCGATATGCCACGAACAGTAATAAAAAGTCTCAAGATTGAGACATTACTGGTGCCCACTCGAGCAAATCAATGAGCCACGGGATGACAGTGTGATACAGTGTGATATAAATGTGTCGTGAAGTGTTTATTTATTTTTTAGGATTTAATTCTCTACTCCAAATTTTAGCTAACCTATCACAAGTCAATATGTTCAAAATAACAATAAAGCATTCGCTTATCTAATTAAATATTTAATTTTTATGATCTATAGTGCAATTCACATATTTGTTGTAATATTAGTTAAGAATGAAATTCAGTTACATTGAAAAAGAATTTTGACAAGAGCAAAATTGACAAACTTTCAAGCAGAGACTACTAAGTTCAAAATGTCTTTGTGTTGATATTAGTCATAACATTTTTTTTTAATTTCAGTTCTTGTATCTAATTCATTTTCCTAGTGGTAACATAAATGTTTTGAGATAATACATGTAAATAAAATAGGGAAATCACATTTGAAAAATTCAAGTTATAGACCAACATTTTGATCATTTATCCTCATTGTCACTTTACACAGTAAACCAAACAGAACTGCTTTTGAAGGTAACTATTCTGAAAATAATGATAATATTTATTAGTACCTTCCCACTTTAAAAGGCTAGCTTTCAAACAAATTGTTGCCTGAATAAGATATCAGAGTTAGAGTAAATGATAAGGAGACATAACATTGTTATTAACAATATTTTATTATATATATCACAGCGGTTGGGCGTTTGCCTTTCACACGGCCAACCCAAGTTCGATTCCTCCGCCCATCTCCAAGAGCCCGGCAAACTACCGAGAGTATGGAGCCCGCACGGCAGAGCCTGGCAAGCTACCCGTGCGTATTGGATATGCCAAAAACAGTAACAGTAAGAACAGTAAGTCTCTCAATGAGAGACGTTACTGGTGCCCGCTTGAACAAATCGATGAGCAATGGGATACATTTGATTATATATACATATATTATATGTGTATATATGTGCATTTTATGTACATTGTCTGTACCCGACAGAGTGCAGGGCTAACTCCTAACTCTAAGCCTTAAGCTCAGGGATCACTCCCGGCTGGGGTCGGGATGCTGAGCATTGACCTTGAGTAAATTCTATGCACGGCAAACACCCTGCATCCTGCTATACCACAGCTTCAACTTTTTTCCGAATAAATTGAGGGCAAAAAATGGCTCTATCTGTGTCTTTGGATCATCCATAGAGGCTTCCAAGTGTAAAGCATGCATTCTTCCCTCCCTAGCCTTCTTCCCACTCCCATTATCCTCATCCGGTCAATCCCAGGCTTACTCCTGGCTCAGTGTTCAGTGACTCTCCCAGCAGGAGCATGGGACCCTATGGGGTTCCAGGGATGAATCCAGGTTGCCACTGTGCTAGGCAAGTGTCTTAATGTTGGTTTACAAGTCTGTATGTGTTCCATGGCTACGGTTTCACACCTCATCAAAACACTTCATTTTACGTTGCCCCAAACTCCAGAATAAAGTACCAGTATGTCTCTTCTACAGACCATTGGACCTTTCCTCTTATCTCACGTAACCTAGGTTTTATAGTCTATGTCCAGAGGTCTGTTTTTTATTATAAAATAATTTTCCTTATTTCCATTTTATCAAGGTATCACAGTTGATGTTGTATTTAAGTCATTGTTTTTATAGTTGCATAATAGTACCCCGGTCCCTCCACCCATGCTACTAAATCTCTCCACCATTTCCCTGTGGTTTCATTGCTACCCTTCACACCATCTCAGTTCCCAGTGCTAAGGATTATGCCACAGAACCTGTTTCTGTTTGGGACTGTTTAGTCCCTTTCTTTGTTTCTTTACGCTTGGTATTTGAATGAGACTGGATGTTTCTGTTATACTTTCTTACTCACTTCCTTCAGCATGACACCCTCTAATTCCATCCAAGTTGTTACAAACCCACAAAACGTCATCTTTTCTCATAGCTGAGCAGTTTTCCATTGTTCACATATAGCACAATTTCTTTGTGCATTCATCTTTTGTCAGGTACTTGGATTGTTTCCAGATTTTAGTAATTTTAAACACTGTTGCAAATCCAAGTGCTTCAATCTACTGGAAAGAGAAATTCCTTCGTGTTCCTTTAAGTTTTATATTAATTCTAGCTATTACACAAGAAATTCCATGAAATTGAGATGCTGTGATATAGGCTCTTGATTTTTACAATAGAGAAATGGTTTGAGCCACTTTAAGGTGTCCAACGTACTGTACTTCCCACAAGGTTTTTAGAGAAAGCAAAGAGTTTGCAAAATCACCATCACTACCATCATCATCTGTAGGGTAACATTGGTTTGTCCTTTCTGCCTTGCCACAGGGATCTTAGGTTTATTGGTTACACCCATCTGTGTTACTTGTAACTTCTTTCTTTGTGCTCTGCTTCCCCAACCTGTGAATCACCTTTACCTCTTAATCAGACTCTGATAACTATAAATATTGTTTTTCTCTTCTCTTTAAGTCCTTTGCATAGTTAATTCAGAGCAATGTCCTTTTTGTAGACACAGAAAGACATTTAATGCTATGCTTTTGTAACTTGGGATTTAATTGATTTAAAATGATATTCACTGCTTGGTATCTGTTCTCTCAATTTAAGCCTCAGTTGCCCTTACATTGTAGCACCCCAAAAGCAGGTTCACAATGAGGGACTGGATAGAACCAGGGCAAGCTGTGAGCCACCCTGGCATCAAAATGGGCCAGGCCCAAGTGCCATAATACTTAACCAAAAGTTAAGAGCATGGTAATGGACAAATTCTGTCATGATCCAAAAAGTAACATCTAGATTTGGACCCTCATAGGGTTAGGAAAGATTAATCTGGCCTGAGCACTGTAATCTGAGATTTATAGCAAGATGTTCCCAGGAGAGCCACTCTACAAGATCAACATATCAATTACCATGTCCGTAAAAATAACTAATATTAAGAAGTAGAATTAAGATGTTAAATTACTGGACTAAGGAGAGGAGAAACATCCCTAGGTGGTATTTCCCTCCCTTGAGCCTGATCTGTGATCAGGAAGGGTTTTTGATAGGTTGATTGTGCTACCAGACGGGGTATGGTGTCTACCCACAATGCAGCGAGTTTGGGAGAGAGTAGAGAGAGACCGGGCAGCAAGACGGAGTTCAGAGAGACTAGCCGGGGGAGGGGCAGGAGAGTAGAATGTAGGGGAAGAATGCAGGTGCAGATGTGTGGAGAGAGAGCCAGGCTGCGTGCGAGAGGGAGCACGGAGTGATGAGCAGGAGAGACAGGAGAGGACCAGAATGAGGGGCAGTGTGAGACTAGAGTGAGGGGCTCAGTGAGACTGGAACATGGGGAGAATGGAATAAATGGCAACTGATCACCAACCAGCCTGGCCCTCTTTTCCTCCTTGATCCACCCATGGCATCAGGTGGCCCAGGTGGAGAAGTAGTGTGAGTCCACCGAATGCAGACGGCCAGAGAAAGTCGTAGGGGCTCCTTAGTTGCCTGGAGATAACACAATCATCATCATCATCGTCGTCGTCGTCATCATCATCATCATCATAATCATCATCATCATCAAAGGTATTTTTAGATATGTGCATTTACAGATGCATACATGACATATTACTATAACCATTCTGAAACCTTACAACAGAGACAAGATTGCATGAATTTTAATCCTTCTACTTTTATCTCTTGTGCAGTTTTGTCTATATTCTTTGTTTTCTGGAAATTTCAGAGATATTACAAGAGTTCAATATGTAAATGTAAAAGCAAAGGCTGGTGTATCTGGCATTTAGGGTAGACGTCTGGTCATTAATAGGATAGATATCTTAATTTTAAGAACTTTGTGTAAAGAATTTTGTTCTGTGACATTATATATAAGATATCCTGGCAGGCTCCAAGAAGGTGCAAAAGTTTAAAATTTACATTTGAATTCTAACACATGCAAATTCAGACCTATACAGATAAGACTATTAGACTACTGTTAGAAACAATTTAAATATATACTTAACTTTGCAAGTCTTGCTCTGTGATATTGACTCTAAGAATAACCCATGAAATACAGTGTAGGTTTATAAGTGTTTCAGAAAATTATAAAGTAAGTGATTATTCTGTTGTTGCTACCATATATTCTTTATTTTGTTTATTTTTTAATCTACCACTTTCCAGTTTTCTAGCTTTCCCAATGCCAAATGCCAGCTAATTCTCTGGGAAAGAAATGCTAGGACTACTATCCTTGAGGGTAACAATTAGTAGCTGTGATGACGTTGACAACAAATGAAAGAAAACTAACTCAAACTTACTTCCAATATAAAGTTCTATATTATTTCATGCAACAGGAGGTCGAGATATTTGGCAGGCTTCAAATATCCTCAGGTCCAACAAGCATTCTTATTGCTTTTGTTTCTTTCTATATTGTAGCTTCAGCTATAGTAGAGAAAAATGTTTGTGGTTTTAAATAATAATAGCCTTAGAAGAAGAGACATTCTTTAGTCTCAGATTTGATGAGGATAAACTCAGGGACACATATTCAGGACAAAAGCAAAAGAAAACAAGACAAAGATGAAGTCTTCCTTTACATATCATTTTTAGTTGTCATGTTCTCTTTCATATTAAAAAAACTGGTAATAAATTGAGACTTCCATAATTATGGTCTAAGATTATGCTTTTGGGACCTGATAGAATTCTTTCCTTTTTTAAAATAAAAGACCCTTTCTGTAGTGGAAAGGAAGTTAGGAAGCCCAAATTAGCATGTTGGTTTTTGAGACAGTGAAGTGATATTAACTAAATAGTCAACTAGGGCAATAGAATTTGACACGGTAGAAGTGTTTTTACTTATAAACAATTGTGAAGTAGTAGCATAAATTAAGAAAGTCATGAGATCTGCTGGCAATAAAAGATAGACAGCAGTTAATTTTTGGAAATTAACTTTATAATCCTTTATATTATAATACTGTGGAGAAAAATTCTCCCTATACTGAATTGATAGCACAGCAGGTAAGGCATTTGTTTTGTGCTTGGCTGTCCCAGATTAGATTCCTCTATCCTTCTCGGAGAGCCTGACCAGCTACCGAAAGTATCCCGCCCACACGGCAGAACCTGGCAAGCTATCCGTGGGCATATTAGATGTGGCAAAAATAGTAACAACAAGTCTCACAATGGAGACATTACTGGTGCCCGCTCCAACAGATTGATAAACAATGGGACGACAGTGCTACAGTGCAATATTTCTAGCTAAAGGCAAGTTTTGAGTTAAGTGTTAATTTCTAGTTATTTAAATATGCACCCAAGCATGGATGAATCACTGTCACTGTCATCCCGTTGCTCATTGATTTGTTTGAGGGGGCGCCAGTAACGTCTCTCATTGAGAGACTTATTGTTACTGTTTTTGGCATATCCAATACGCACGGGTAGCTTGCCAGGCTCTCCAAGAGGGGCGGAGGAATCGAACACAGGTCGGTCTCATGAAAGGCATATGCCATACTGCCATGCTATCGCTCCAGCCCACATGGATGAATAACTATGTTAAAAATACTAGGTACTTTAGAGTGAAAGCTGATTTTCTTTTGTAACCTTATACTTTAAAATAGTATAAGTATAAAATAATATACTTCATAAGTATAAAATAATGTACTTCATAAGTATATAAAATAATATACTTCAGGGGCTGAAGAGACTGTTCAGTAGGCTTGCCCGTGGCCGATCTGGGTTGAATACTCGATACTACATATGATTTGCTGAGCTCTACCAGGAGTGATGCCGGAATGCAGAGAAAGGAGTTAAATAGAAAGTTTTGTAACTGGATATACAAAACATGAATGGTTTACATTCTATATAATATAAAAATTATTTTTGAAAATCGGAATATTATAATTATGAAAAATTGTGAAAGAACTACTCATCATTCAATCATCAAGTTACTTGATAATAGTAGAGCATGACCAGAATATGGCTATGTTTAGTTATTAATAAAATTAACTACCCAGGCTATATCAGTGCTTGTTCCATATCAGGGAGTAAAACATTTACTTGATGTTTGTGTGAACAAACAATGCCATTTACTGATAGCTTCTGATATTTCAGAAGCATTACTGTCACTTTTTTCATACTGGAGTTATCCAAGATTAGTGTATTCTCCTTACTGTACAGATGAGATGACATATATTAAGCAATTTTATCTGAAGACCCATTTGAGTTGATAGCACATTTTCCTTCATGGAATCTTTCTTTCTACTTGGTTGACAACTGGTACCCAAAAAAACAAAGTAGGTACCTATAATGTGGTAAGTGATAAAGCTAAATATATCTATTTGAAAAAAATAGGTGTTTTGCCATGAACAGAATCACGTTCTACTGGGAGTACATATATAAATATATATATATATAATTTCTTAATTAATCTTCTACTAGGTATTATTAGGCAGTGCTCTGAGTAAGCAAAACATGCTAATTTTATACTTACATGACAAAAGTCTTTTGCATGTCTAAAAATAGATAAAAGCCACAACTAGAGCTCAAGATTTGTATCACCTTTTCAACCATCCCAGGATATAACCCAACTTAAATTGTGATGCTAAATTGTCAAGTGATTTAAATTACTGAATTATTGAAATGACCTCAACCTATAATAGAAAGAGGTCACCTCAGGAATCTTTCTATGAAAACTAGATCAGTGTGCGCTGTGTAATCTAAAGCCAATTCTGCTTGGAACTTCTTTTTGAATATTAACATTGTCAATGCTCTATGGAAGGCAAGAAATCTCATTTGAATAGAGCAAAAAAAAAGATTAGTTATTACTCATGCATAGAGAAAATGTAAAGGATTCAGCTGTGTCAGTGATAGATGGATAGACCACTGAGAAACCATTTGAGATTTGTGTGATTGGGTGAGACAGGTCCCAGCTCCGATTAGAGAGTGTTGCCTTCTTCTGTTACAGAGAGGAGGCAGCTGTCTTCTTCGATTCCCCCCTGGTGCTGCCTGCTTTAACTAAGCCTATAACATCTTCGACAAGTAAATCAGGAAGGATTTTGCAGACAGATGGTGCGGCTGCCTAGGCATCCTCATTTACATGCAACCTTGGTTCCTAGCTGTACTTGAACCATATGCAGGGAGTTTGCGTTCCCTTTAGACTGGACTTAAGTGCTAGGCAGATAAGTTAAATCCAACTCGGTGCATGCTTTCCTAATGCGAATTAATTCAATGAAGCCAGGCAAAGTGTTTATCAAAAGAAGTTTGAAACCCAAATGTGACCAAGACAAAATATTGCTATCGACTTTGTTCTGAAAGGGTGGTACTCTTAATGACTTACTCAGCGAGGAAATGAGAACAGACTATGCAATTTACAACCTAAATTAAAATAAATAAACTACAAGCAAATAATGTGCTTGGTATTTAAAGGACTAAATTTAGCATCAGTCTATTAAAATGCCTATAAATGTTATTAAATCATAGATGCACTATAAAATTATAAGCCTCTATTATTTACATATAACTGACATTAAAATTACACATTATAATGTGCTTTTAACTGGTCATGCACTTTTGATAATAGAGTAAATAGGCAATGAGTCAAGTATTGCGCGTTTTCTGACCTTCCTGTCCAAATATTACACTTTATTTCAACAAAATAATTTATCATTATAAAAAATTAGAACAGATTTTTAAATTTTAAAAATTCTCTATAAATTTTATCTTATTTAAGCAATTACCAGAATTACAAATGTTTATATGTTCATATTACACAAAATTTAGCTAGGCATGTATGAATAAATGATTGCCTTACTGTTGGATAACATTGAGGTTTTCTTGCTCCTCTTGCAGGGAGCTTAAGTTTATTGACTTATTCCCGCAACAGTGCTCCTGAGGCCCACTCAATTTCATTAAGCACTTATAATCCTATTTTTTTTCTCTTTCCTTTATGTCACTTGCATGATTTAGCAATGACCTGTTTGTATAGACGCAGGAAGACAGTTCATGTGATGCTTTGTAACATGGGAATTAACTGATTCCAAAATAATACTTATTTCGAGGCATCCAAATTTACTTGACTTAAGCCTCGTCAAGTAAAGTTGCCCATACTCCCTAACACCCCCAAAAGGAGGGTTCAGAAGAAGGTAACGGATGCACCCAGCACAAGCTCTAAGCTACTCTGGAATAGAAAGGGGATAAGCAAAGCTCCATAAGTATGATAAGTTAAGAGCACAGTAATGGAACAAACTTGGTCATGACCCAAAAAGAAGTAACTGAATAAGGACCCTGCTGGGGTTAGGAAAGACGAATCTAGCCTGAGGACTGTGGTCTGGAGTATATAGCCAGATGTCCCCAGGAAGAGCCAACCTTTAATGTTAATATATCTCTTACTGTGTACATGCAAAATGACTAGAAATTTTATAAGAAGCTGATTTACTATGATTGGTTCAATGGATTACTAGTGCAAAGAAGAAAGCAATGCACCCTGGATGGAATCTCGCCCCTGAGTGGATCTCCTAGTAATCTGGAGTGCTGAGCCCTCAGGTGAGATTTTGTCCTTGAGTTAATCTCCTAGAACTTCCCCTGAAGGAGTGGCTTTATATCTGTTTCTTGTTATGATGATGTCCAACCCCACCTAGGTGTACCCCACCCTTCATGATTTCTTTATAACTGTGCTGTGAGGGGTAGGAGGGGACTACACTGGATGATGATAGGAGGACTATGGGGGCAAGGATAAGGGAACTATGATGACTGGGACTACAACCAAAACTACAACTACAATTGTGCAGTAAGAGGAGAGATCTTATTACCCACCAGGGAGGTGAGAGAAATAAACCAAGTACCAACAAGCCTGGACCCTGTTTCTTCATTCCCCTGGTCCTTCATCCATCCATTGCTGTTTTCTGGCTTGAGGGCGGTGGCTCTTGGCCACAAAACACTGGAGTCCCCCTCCATGTGCCTTCCTTTGGAAACTCACACCTTGTTTGTTATTGAATTCCATATACCTTAATTACTACTTCAAGCTAAAGCGATCGACAAAAAGCTACATAAATTAGTGATGGAAGGTTCTGGGTACTCTGGTGGTGTTGAGGTGCAGTAACTGTGCATATCAAAGCCACAAATGTTCACATTACTGTTAATATATGACTGTAGGATAACATAGCCTCAGGTAGTTTAGGTTTATTGGGTTACTCCCGTAACAGTGCTCCTATTCCTCTTTGTTTATTTGTAGCTTCTTTCTTAGTGTTCTGTTGACTTGTAAATAATGTTTTTCTCTTCTCCTTGAGTCATTTGCATAGTTTATTCAGAGCAAGTCCTTTTTGTATGGACACAGGAAGACTTAACAAATGTTATGCTTTTGTAACCTGGGAGTCATTTGACTCTACATGATATTTTCCTCCAGGGCATCTGTTCTCTTGACCTAAGCCTCAGCTGCCCTTACTTCCTAGCATCCCCAAAGCAGGATCCCTACGTGGGACGAGAAGGACCCAGGGCAAGCGGTGAGTTGTGTGCTACCCTGGCATCGAGATGGGCCTGGCCAAAGTGCCTAGTGCTTAACTATAAGTTAAGAACTTGGTCATGGACAAATGCTGTCATGATCCAAACAGTGATAACTAGATTCGGACCCTGCTAGAGTGAGGAATGATTAATCTGGCCTGAGTGCTGTGGTCTGAGTCTGTGGCAAGATGTTGCCAGGAGAGCTGCCTTGCAAGCCTCAATGTATCCCTTGCTATGTCCATACAAAAATAACTAGTATCAAGATGTTAATAAGTTCCTGGACTAAGGAAAAGAAAAAACCTTAAGAGTCAGGAAGGGCTTTGGAATGCCCTGCCCTCAGGAAGGGCTTTCTTATGTTGATTTTGCTACCTGGGTGGGTGTAGCCTAGAGGGCAAGGTGGGAGAGACAAGTAGGAGGAGAGATGAGAGAAGCCAGAAAGAAGCAAGCAGTAGTTGATCCAGAGAGAGGCCGGAGCTGGGAGTGCGGGAGATGAGAAAGGTGGAAGATTGAATAAATGGTAACTAATCAGCAACCTGCTTGGTCCTCGTTCTTCCTTCGCCTGTCCTTGACCACCGGCCGTCCCGATCCAGTCCACACACTGCGGTTCCAGGGTACCGAACACGGGTGGTGAGACAGAGCCGCCCGGAGAGCCCAAGAGTGCACGCGCCCCTCAGCGAGTCTTAGTTTTTTACATGTGACCAAAACTATAATACTAAAATTTAACAAATTAGAAAAAAATTAAGTAGTAAACATTAAATTTTATCATTGCATGACTTCAGAAATGCCATATTAGATTTTATAAAAAGTTAACACTGATATAATTTGTAATTTATAGTGTTATATTGCATTTATTTTAGATGAATACTTATTTTTAGCTGAAATAATTTCCCTTGAAAATGTGACATCTTTTATTATTAAAGGATAAGAATTTACAAATTGTTGCATTTCTAAATTTCCTTCACATAACTTTATAAAAATTTATTCCATCATCATCAGTATGTTTATATATCAAATACTGGTTGATATGACAGTTAATATACAGTTGTTTGAAAACAATATATAATTTAATTACCTGAATCTTAAGTGTTTGAGGCAGGAATCATAAGTGATTATTATGTGAAAAATTCTATGGATCCATATTATTTTTCATTTACTCTATTGATTTTAGTGTTGAACTCTTCTATAGATTACCATAGTCCTATGATTTGACAGAAACCTACAATTCCAAGCATAAAGGGATAAATTAAGGTAAACTATTTATTCTTGTGGTACTTTCTTGGGGAGAGAAACTCTCCAAAATTTCCAGCAAATACTCCATTGTGAATAATGATTCAGATTTTGTATAAAATTTCAAATTATGTTAACTCATAGTAAAACTTGTCTATCAACAATGTATTAAATTGTAAAGAATTCTTAGAAAAATGCAATAAAGTAAAAAAGATAAAATGGATAAGTACAGGGACTGGAGTGATAGCACAGCGGGTAGGGCATTTGCCTTGCATGTGGCCGACCCGGGTTCGAATCCCAGCATCCCATATGGTCCCCTGAGCACCGCCAGGGGTAATTCCTGAGTAAAGAGCCAGGAGTGAGCCCTGTGCATCACCAGGTATGACCCAAAAAGCAAAAAAAAAAAAAAAAAAATGGATAAGTACAATAAAACATATTGTGGATCTATTAGTTGACATGGACATCATTTTTGTCCTCTGGGAAAGATCTTTCCTCATTGATCATTATCCCCTGGGACCATAACAAAGATGAGATTTATAACTGCAAAAATCCACTTAAAACTCTGTACCTAAAAAGCAACTCAAAGCAAATGTCATCACAGTGAGAAAACAGAGTATCTTAGCTTGCAATGCTCCACTGTGTAATGCTCGACTGAGTTCACCTTTTAGATAGTTAACACATTTTTAGGTAGAAAATGTGGATAGAATAATTTGCATAGCAAGAAGCAATGCCAAAACTACTTTAATATATAAAGGCAAATATTATTAAGATAACAACTAATGTAAAAAAGAGAAAATTTTGGGATTGACTGATTTACCCACTTAAAATTGCAATAAAAATGCGTTCTCCTAGTCTCTACTAAGGATTGCTGTCTAATTCAAGCTGAGAGAGGATGCTTTCTTAATCCCTATGCTTTAGACATTCTGAACAAGAGAAGAGTCTTCTTGCTGTCACACTTTATTCCAAGAGCATAACATGAGCTTGCTATAACCATGCCGCTGGACCCTGCGCTAGGCTTTTTCATCTGGGACATTACAGAGGGGGACAGGTGAGAGTCCTCCCTGTCCCAAGGGACCAAGCCCCGGCAGCTGAAAACTGCCGCCATGATCCCGGCTGCTCTCCATACGCTCGGGCTGAGCATCTCACACGAGTGCACCTATTACTCGACTGTGTGGCTGCATTTGTGACCATATGGCACTTCATACCACACACCCTACCCATATTCCAAGAGTACATCATCACATTTGATGGAGTTCAAAGTAGGAGGCAACCAATTTTAGAGAGAAATATTTTAATTTTACAGATATATATATATGCATATATGTATATATATGCACACAAGGCATAACTTCTACCAACATTTTTAGCAGTTTTTTATAAGAAACAATGCAAAATATATCATTTTAGTTCTACTTTGGGGGATTGGGTTTCCAGATAGAAACACCCAAAATATGATGGTGGGAAGGTGTAATGGTGGTGGGATTGATTGGTGTTTGAATATTAAATGTAATGAAATATTGTGAACCTCTAGGAGAAGAAGCAGCTCTGACGGAGAAGGGATCACCAAGCAAACGGTGCTAGGTGGGCCCATTAGGGATGGGAGATACGGGCTGAAAATAGACTATAGACTGAACATGATGCCTACTTAATACCTCTGTAGCAAACCACAACACTCAAAAATACAGAGAGAGCAAAAAGTAATGCCCTGCCACAGAGGCAGGGTGGGGTGAAGGGGACAGGGTGGGGGTGGTGGGAGAGATGCTGGGACCATTGGTGGTGGAAAATGGGCACTGGTGGAGGGATGGGTACTCGATCATTGTATGACTGAAACGTAAGCATGAAAGCCTGTAGTCTGTAACTTTGTCTCATGGTGATTCATTAATTAAAAAATAATAATGAAATACTTTATAAAATAAAAAAATATTAAAAAATATTTATTCCAAACTTGGGTAAACATATATTATAGTGCTTCATTGTTTTTATGATCTTGAATTCCTTTTCCTCGTTTTCATTTTGAGGGGCCACACCTAGTGGTGTTCATCGCTTCCTTCTGTGTCTGAGCTCTGGGATCACGCCCAGTAGACTTGGAGGATTTTAGGGGGTAGAGCCCTTAGACCACTGCATGCAAGACAAGCACCCATCATTGTGTATGGCTCTAGCCCAGTGTTCTGGAATTTTATCTTCATAACATTTGTTTAGGATGTTTCCAAACATTTTTATAAGATTTTTTTCCCCCTATGTATCTTTCTCCCATTTGGTGTTAGGGTAATTAAAAACTTCCAGGTGGGTTGAACATTTTTTTCTCTTTTTTGTTGTCTTGGTACGGAACTGGAAGTGCGCAAGGACTTCTCCGGGCTCTACACTCAGGGATCACTCACTAGGCGACATTCTGAGAACCATACGGTTTTCTGGATATCAACCCTGCTTAGCCAGGTGCAAGGAAAGCTCCAGTCTCTCCTACCCTGACTTGGGAAATTTTATTTCAAAGTTTTTGAATGATTTAATTGAGGATTGATATGTTTCTTAGCTTAAATGTCAAGTTCACTGTATGACCCCTATTTTTCTCTGAAAAGTTTTCTTTACAGGGTCAAAGAAACAGTATGGTACAACAATTAAGATACTTGCTTGCATAAAGCCAAAACTCTTTCAATCCAGGGCATCAAATATGGTAGCAGGTCACCAAGGGAACAATTCCTGAGCGCAGAGACAGGGGCAGCCCCTAATGACCCCCAGGTGTGGCCTACCCACCAAAATTGTTTTGATTACAAATAAAATCTATTAAAAAGCATAAGATTATTTAGTTTTCCCCGTGAGATTTGGAAGATTATGTATTTGAGGGATTTATTTTTTATCTGTTTTAAATTTGTCAGAATGCAACATTTCATATTTCCTGACTATGGCTTTCAGAATAGTTATCTACACTATTGTCTCTACAATTCTGGGTTGGGCAGCATGTGTTTATTCTCCTTTCTCAGCAGTCAGGTCTGAAGTTATCTATTTTTTGTTATCATTACAACTGAATAAACTTATATTTCGTTGGTTGCCTCGGAAGTCTGTATTCTCAGGTTTAGTTCCTTTTAGCTGGTCGTGGTAGGCCCACTTTGTTCTCTGTTTCATTGTTTGTTGAGATGAACACAGACATATTCATTTGTGTATTTTTTAAAAATCTAATATTACATTTGACAATATAAGTTACTTCCTAAGTACTATTTTAAAACAATGGCACATAGTTGTATGCTGTTTTTTCAATACTAGGATGATATATTAATGAACATCTATAATTTAAAATGGATTTTTCCAAATGTATTTGGCTTTCCATCCACTTTTCAGAAAAACATATGTGTGTCCTCTTGGAAATCTACCTGCTTCAATTGATCCAGTCAAGAGTGCCCAATTGCATATGAGACTATGACTGCCCCACTGACTTTTCCCAGCACTTCCCCTACTTTGAGAAATATTAATCTAAAGTAACAGTGAGAGCAATTCAACTTAGTGAGAAAAAACAAGAAAAATCAGTGAAGTCATAATAATGATGAGCACTCGTTCTATAATTTAATTGGAAATTGGAGCAACCTAACTCAAACATTTTGACATATTAATTTAGTTATCTGGGTAATACAACTTTTTTATTTTACTTATTGTAGAGACTAAACTTTTAAATATCTGCTTTTTTTTACACTTTTGAGGACGTATGATTGATACAAAACTTAAATATATATAGAGAAAAAAATTCAAACAGATAACTATATTACATTTACCTCCTCTTAATAGAACAGTTTCAGATTTTGTAAAACCTCCACACTTTTAAAGCTCCCAGGCAGCAGATGACAAGTCTCACTTGGGAACTTTCCTTTTAAATAGAATTCAGCAATCCATTTAGGTGATCATTTAATCTATTACACTTTCAAAACAGGGCTAAGATTTTTATGTATTATGATAATTTTAAAATAAATGAATGAAGTTTATATAATGTCATAATGCAATGCTATTTCAGAAAAAGCATTTCCAGCAAAGAGTAAATTAAATAGTTTATGGCCACAGCAAAAAAAAAAAAAATACATCTTTTCTGATTCTGGTCTGTATTTTAAAACATGTTTGTAATACCAATGGCAGATCCTTGGAGAAACTTATATCTAGAAACTTACATCTCCAAGAGGGAAAATATGCACTGAACAGACGAATTGCAAGCAAATACTCTGAAATAGTATTCAAATATTATCAAAGATAGTTTGACTTACTATGTGTTTTGGTTTGATCTTAATCTTAATCTCTTTCAAACAATTTAAGAAAGGGTATTCTTCCAAACATATTTTAAGTGGCAAATATTCTGCTGGTTCCAAATGTACATAGGGATAGCAACAACAAAAGAAATATATAGATCGACATCCTAGATGTACATAGATGCAAATATTCTTAACACAATCTTCAGGATCACCATCATGATCACAAAAATCTCGTTAATCTTCGATTTCTCGAGCAGGCTCAATAACCTCTCATTTTGTCCTTTCCCTGAGATCTTAGAAGTCTATCTCGACTCGGCCCTCCCAACGATGTCGCACTGGGGGCTATTTCAGGGTCAGGGGAATGAGATCCAGCTTGTTACTGGATTTAGCATATGAATACACCATGGGAAGCTTGCAAGGCTGTCCCATGTGGGCAGGAAACTCTCAGAAGCTTGCCAGTTTCTCTCAGAGGGAGAAGTAGGCTACAGGATATCTCGAGGCGTGCTTCTGAGAGGTTGCTTTTAAGTCTCTCTCTGGATGTTGGTCATTGATGGGATTACACACACCTGGGTTCCTCTGCTGTACCTTCATGCATGAGGCCTGTCTGAACGTGTGGAGCCCATCCCCTCTGAGGGGCCCCGGGGAAGACAGCCAGGCATGCGGGCAAGAGACTCTCTGCATCACTCTCTTCTGTGAGCTGGCTTTTAAGTCTCTCTCTGGATGTTGGCCGTTGAGCAAGAGACTCTCTGCCTAACACAATCTTAGCAGACCAAATTCAATATTGTTCAATAGATTATGTATCACGACCAAGTGGAATTCATTATAGAAATGTAAGGATGATTTAAGTGAAAAAAAAAAAAAAACTCCACCTTACTGTAATATACTGCATAAACAAAAGGAAAGATAAAATTCATATAATCATCTGAGCTGGAGTGATAGTACAGAGGATTAGTTGTTTGTCTTGCATGTGGCTGACCCGGGTTCAATTCCCAGCATCCGATGTATTCCCCTGAGCACTGCCAGGAGTAATTTCTCAGTGCAGAGCCAGGAATAACCCATGTGCATCTCCACATGTGCCACAAAAACAAAACAAAACAAATCAGATCATCATTTCAACAGATACAGAGAAAGCTTTTGAGTAATAATCATGCTTATCATCATCATCATCGTCGTCATCATCGTCATCATCATCATCATCCCGTTGATCATCAAATTTATCTTATCAAGCAGTCTCAGTAATGTCTCCATTTGTACTAGCTCTGGGATTTTAAAACCCTTTCTTTACACATCCTTTCCAATGGTGCTGCACTGGAGGCTCTTTCAGGGTCAGGGAAATGAGATCCATCATTGTTAGTGGTTTTGGCATATGAATACACCATGGGGAGTTTGCGAGGCTCTCCCATGTGGGCAGAAAACTCTCAGTAGCTTGCCAGGTTCTCCCAGACTGAGAAGTAGGCTAAAATATGTCTTCTGGGAGCTTGGTTTTATAGTCTCTGGATGTTGGCCATTGGTGGGATTACACTGCGCCAGGAGAAATCCCTGGGTGTGACCGCCTAGCTACTCGAAAATGGGGAATCTGGGCGGAAGAGGCCCAGTCCTGATCCGAGTAGTCTTGGAGGTCTCAGCCCGGGTCCCACACACCTGGGTTCCTCTGCTGATTCCTTCATGCATGAGGCTCATCCGAACATATGGAGAGGGGCCCTGAGCATGGCTGTGGCTAGGTTCCAGATTTCTTCGGCTGCGGGAGCTCTGCTTGGGATGGGGAGGGAAACTGAGGCCTACCCCTTCTGAGGGGCCTTGGAGAAGACAGCCAGGCATGTGGGCAAGAGAATCTTCATGCTTATAGTAATAATATTTTTTTAATAATTGCAAGGGCATAGAAAGAACATACCTCAATTTATCTGCAATAACAAATAAAACAAAAAACGGAATTAGATGAACCAATTAAGCTTTCTCACAGTGAAACTGCTATTAAATGAAAAGACATGTTTAATGAGTGGATCTCACAAAGCTCCACAAGAATATATGTATATATATATATAAAAAAAACTCTTTGGAAAAAAATTAAAAATCTGAACTCTGGGGCTGTAGAGATGATACAGTGGGAAGGGAACTATTCTTGCACATAGCTGAGCTGGATTTGAACCCAGGCACCACAGAATATCACCTGAACTCTGCCACGAGTACTCCTAGGGCACGTAGCCAGGAGTAAGCCCTGGGCACTGCAGGATGTGGCCCAACAGCCAAAAATAAAGTCTGTGCACTCATTTGTGGAATATAAAATAACATAATATGAAACTGACACCCAAGGACATTAGACACAAGGGCCAGGAATATTTTTCATAATTGGAAGCCTATCACATGAGCTGAGGGCAAAGGCAGCTGGAATAGAGAAAAGATCACTAAGTGAATGATGGTTGGAGGGATCATTCAAGATGGGAGATATGTGCTGAAAGTAGATAAAGGACCAAATGTGATAGTCTCTCAGTGTCCATATTGCAAACCATAATGTCCAAAGTATAGAGAAATCATGGAGGAAATTGCCGTAGAAGGAGGGTGAGGGTTATGATGGGTGGGGGTGGGGGGATACTTGGGACATTGACAGTGGAAAATGTGCACTGGTGGAGGGATGGGTGTTTGATCATTGTATGATTGAAACTCAAACATGAAAGCTTTGTTACTGTATCTCAGGGTGATTAGATAAAAATAAAATAAAATAAAATAAAGTCTAAACTGGTATTTTACCAAAGAAAACATGTGATAGGCATTTGGATCTGGTGATGCTCTTTACTTTCCTTGTCACTGTCACTGTCATCCCATTGCTCATCAATTTGCTCAAGCGGGCACCAGTAACATCTCCATTGTGAGACTTGTTGTTACTGTTTTTGGCATTTCGAATATGCCATGGGTAGCTTGCGGGTACGATACTCTTGGTAGCTTGCCAGGGTCTCCAAGAGGAACGGTGGAATCAAACCTGGGTCGACCCCATGCAAGGCAACGGTCATACCTGCTGTGCTACAGCTCCATCCAATTCTTTACCTGATGGTGTGAAATTCCTTTAAAATCAAAACGCAACTCTTTTCTTCTTCTCTTGTGTTGCTCTCTCTCCTCCCTGTTTGTTCTGTCTCCTCTTTTCCTTCTCTCTCTTTTTTTATTCCATACTCTCTCTCTCATCTCCCTTCTCCCTTTTCCTAGTTCTCCTTAGAATTGATACATATATTTTTATTGGAAAGAAAATATACAAAAATCTCATTTTAGCAAAATATGTAAGCTCTTACGAAGGTCTGTTTTCCTATAGAAAGGCAGAGGATCAAAATATCCGCATAACTCCCTACATAGATTAATAGATATACTACAATGACATGATACTGACAAGTATCACAAACTGATCGTATTATTTCAGACCCAAAGTATGGATACGTGAATGTGTGAATAAAGTACTAGAGCCATGAGTAAGGCATTCATAAACACACTTTGTGCATTACTTACATGCTTTTTATTGGACTGATGAGATAGCTCCTATGGTGGGGCTCTTGGCTTCCAGACTTGAGGTTCCAAATTTGATCTTTGGTAAGACATGACACCCCAAACACCACACTGAATCTCTGGAGGGCCCTTGGTGTGCCAAGCACCATCAGAAAGCCCATGGGGTCTTCATGAATGCCAGCCTGAGCAACATCACATGAACACAGGTCCACATCTCTGGGCTCAATTTTGCTGGGAATGATCCCCAGCCCTCTGGGAACCACTTGAGTACATCCTTAATAAGGTATATTTTTATTTATTATTTCAACAGTTTCAGTTAAGACCTAAGCTTTTCCTGTAGAGTTGATATCTTTTGGTTCTTATTAGGAGGTTTTCTATATTAGAATTATTTTGAATAAAATTTTATATTTTCTGTATAAATTGAAAGAACTCAAACATTTCAGACAATTTTATACCTGATACATTTTTTATCAGAAGCACATTCTCACAATAGAATTTTGTTCTATTCGATAGATAGGTAGGAAACCACCTAAACTGTTGCATCTGTGCAACTATCTCATAAATTATGCCTGAGGCTACGTTTGAAAATCATTCTTGTACATTATTCTGGGACTATTATGGAGACAGAATTATTGGTCCTTTCTTAAGGAGTCTCTATAATTCTCTACCACAAAATGTACTTATCTCCACAGGACAGAAAACAGGACACTAAAGAGTTCATCATATTTCCATAAGAAACAAATTACCCATCATCTTGTTGTTAGGACATAGAGAAATGGACAGAGTAAAGTCTCTTATAAAAGTCAAGTGATACTTTTGGGATAAAGAGAACAATATACAATAAGAAAAGTAGAATTATGTATCATGAATACACAGTTATAATAATGTGTTTTTTTCAAATTGAGTTGCAAACAACGAAATTTGTCATTTGAGGTTCAGAATTGTAATTATTTTTTAATGTCTTTTCTGCTTATAAAATAAAGATTATAATGAGAGTCCTCTAAACTCAGCATCACATTTTTGGTAATCATGATTACCAAAAGTATACCACACAATAATATGATTATAAAATTGCAAATCCTTAAGGAAAATCAACCCAATGTATTATAAGTAGCCTGCTCCTCAGTCAACAAAAAGTATTAAATATTAAAAATATATTGCTCTCTTTATATATATGTATATATATTTTTACACCTGGCTAGGCTCAGGACTTAATTCTGATTCTGTGCTCAGGGATCATTTCTAATAGAGGTCATGGGATTATGTGGTACAGGGAACCAAAGCAAGGTTAGACACATGCAAAACAAACACTCTACCCTTTGTATTATTTCTCTGGCCCTCCAACATATTTTTAATATTTGAAACTTTTTAATTTAATTATGAGCAGACTACTTCTAAGATATTGGGTTACTTTATTTCTTAATTATTCATAATTGCATAACAACTATATTATCATATGTAGATGATAGGTAGAAGATAGGCAGATAAACTAGATGTTTTGTCAACAACAACAACAACAAAATAAAGTGCTTTGCTGAAGAGGATATCAATAGCAATAAGTACTGCAAACTGGGCATATATTTTGTGTAAACCATTTTCTAGAAAATAAAGCTTATTTGCATTTGATTTATGTGCATGTATTTACATTTCTGTTTCATAAATTAAAACACTAAATCTTTAAGTTTATAACAATTTAAAACTTCCAAACTCAATAATTAGAAAACAAACATCCTAATTTAAAAAAGTAGTCTCCAAACTTTAACAAACATCTCAGCAAATAAGATATATAGTTAATGGCTAGCAATTTAACATATAGAAATGTCGCTCAACATAGTTAGTCTTCAAGAAAATGCAAATTAATGCCGCAGTACAATACCATTGCATATTTATGCAAATTGCAAAAAAGACATGACTGACCACACCAAATGAAAATACAGAGAAACAAATCGCCATTTATTCTCTTGTGAGCATCTTATAAAACATGTTGACATATAATTTTGAGGTTAACTATGTACTTAGTTAGTTCAATTGCATTGAACTCAGCAATTCCTATTTTCTAAAGCAAGTGGAATATTTATGTACATAGAAAATTTCATATACATGGATGCTGTTTGATTGTTATCAAATCTGAAAGTTCAGGATTTTGTTTGACTTGCAAATAGTGGCACTGTGAATAATTTGATTCAATTTCACATTGAAATCAAAGTGACGTTATATATCCATATGCTAATACGTCTAAGTGAAATTTAAAAAAAATCAGACTCTATAAGAGACTTTTGCATAAGATAAACTTGTTCAGGGGGAAATACCTTTGAATTAACACATGTGGGGAAGAGAGTGGTCGAATGCACAGTTCATGCAACAGTATTTGCATTTTATTTTATTTATTTTTTATGACTAACATGGGGATACAAAGATGGAGTTTAACAGCTAGGACAGAGATCCGCTGGCCCACTGAAATAAAACTTTGGAGGTATAATATAAAAGATTATTACTGATGGGGGTGTGGTGCCACCAGCAAGTCAACCTGTACCTGTGGGGTGAGTGCATCAGTGGCCTGTTGGTGCTTTCAAATTTCTGCTCTAACTCTGGCCCAATCCCAACAACTTGGAACCAAATTTCTCAAGAAATTAAATGGCCAAAAGTTAGGTATAAGGGAACCACAACTACAAACCACTTCTGGCTCAGCTACACAAACTCATTTCTTGGCCTTACTTCAGACGCCCATTAATAAATCTTGAAAGTGATCGAAAGCCACAGTTAATCTCGGACATGTGGGAGATTGTTGGTTAAATTGGAGGGCAGTAGGTTAGCCTGGACCTACCCAAGCAGAGACTCCAGCACCTGCTCACTTCCACTGTCCAAAATTGCCTCCTGTAGATTTCACCATCAACTTCACTGAGATATAATCTGTTGAAAATTAGGTTGTGCGGGTTTTGTGACTGAACTATCCAGGCTTTCTCAGAGTTGGGATGGGCTACCTTCCCCAACCTCCCTGTACTTCTGGAAACCTTAGCAGTTATGTACACATCCCAAAACTACCACAAAGCTACCCCAGCCTTACTTTCCTGATAAAAACCTCAACACCCTGAACAAACATAGTGATGTCATAGCTGAATTGCAAACCTTCATAACCAAAAGGAAAAGAGAAGAAAAAAAGAAAGACAATGAGAGGAGAGACAGAGAAGAGAGACAGAGAGAAAGAGAAGCAAAGAGAGAGGAAGAGAGAGAGAGAGAGAATAATAGAGCCTGCCATAATGGCAGGCTGGCCGTTGGGAGTGGGGAATTGGGAATGTTGGGAGGGAAACTGGGGACATTTGTAATGGGAAATGTACACTGGTGAACAGAGAGTGTTGGATCACTGTATGACTGAAACCCAATCATGAACAGCTTTGTAATGGTCTATCTCGTGAATATTTATAAGAAGAATTAAAAAAATAATGTGGAGTTCATGATCATTTCAGCTTAATCATTGGTTAAATAAAATTGCAGTATTCTTACATTAAAAATATATATTACTGATTCTTTTATAGATAACACAATATAACACATACAGGATTGATAAAGTTTTATGAATTATTTCTATCTCACTTTATAATCAACCATTTTCCAAACACTCTAATATTCTGCTAAAAAATTCTTGCATGAGCAAAGGAGACACATGCAATTCTCTAATATGCGTGTGTTCAGTTTACCTGCATTCTCTATGACTAGATACAAGATTCCAGTTGACACAAATATTTTTAAAGATACTTTATTATCCAACATCATCTTTAAAAATTTGTCAACAAAGCAAAGAGCCTCTATTGATTTCTGAAGAGTCTAAAAAACTATATACTTCTAAGCTAAAAATAAACTAGTGATCACTATTAACTTACATTGTTATATTTCAGTAATAGAAACGTTATTTTACCAATTATGTTAAGTACTAAATTTTTAGTATATTAAGGACACATATGAGTGTGGTTGTAGTTAGCCCCACCCACATGTGGTGCTTGGGTTTGAACCAGTCAGTCATATGCAAGGCAAAAACCTCTACCTGTATTCTACCCCTGAAACCTATAAGGACAGATATTATAGTAAAATATTTCTAAGTGGGATATTAATCTGACACTTAAAAAAGCATAAACCTGAAAAAAAACACTGAATCTGTATCACTATTTTGGTTTTATAATATAAAGATAAAGATAGCTAGGTTGATATATATATTAAATAAAAGCAAGTGAAAGAGTGTGAATAAATCACGGTATAACCTCTGTCCTATTACATGGACATAATATTTGGTGGATAATATCTTTGCAAACACTTAATTTTGCCATCAGAGAGAAGTACTTCATTCCATACGATCAGGGTCAGTGTACACATCTATTTCACCGACTATGTAGTTTTATGATTGCTTTTTATACTTTCCCTTAGGTAATTGACAATTTCATGAAATATCAGAGAAAAGTTCGTATAATTTCATAGGCATGACACTGAAATTATTTCTAGTAAAATTAATGTGTTCAAAATATCCCTAATGAGTTAACGCAAGTGTTGGAGTTTCTACAATTTATAGTAACTTATAATCAGTTAAGCCTTGTAAAAGTACAAATGATTACATTCCTTAAATTACTCAGTAGATTGTTTCTTTGCAATTTGTAGTGGAATTAAATTAAAACTGAGTGTTAGATCATTACATTGCAAGTTGAGTTCACATTTATATTTTAATTCTGGGGAAGTTTTTGGCACAACTGGCTGACTCTAGTTCTTACTGCTGGGTCTGGTGCTCAGGGATCACTCCAGATGGTGATCAGTGGACCATAAGCAGTGCCCAGAATTGAGATGGGTTGACTGCATGAGAGGCAAGTTTGTTAATCCCTATACTAGCTCGTTGGCCCCAAGGCCATTTTTATAATAAGCCATATAAAAGACAGCTAAAGAAGTTAAAATGTGCCATCTGGTCAGCATATACTTCCTGACTTATTTTTTAGGACACTGATATTTGTACATCATGGAATTGAGGGTTCTTTGGGAAAGAAACAAAAACATTGTCTACATTTGCATTCATATACCATTTTATAAAACTACATATATATATATATGACTGACTAGCAGCATAACTTAAATATCTTATGGTTTGTAATGTAGCGGTTTGTGCATGTGCCTATAATTGTCATCATTATGCAGACGTTTGTTAAAGAATGATATTCTAATTATTCCTTAAATATAATTACTTACTGATTTATATGATATTAAGCAGGAAGAACAAATACAATTGATGTAAATCTGAAAATGGAAAAAGTTGTTTGAAACTTTAGCACTGTAACACTGTACCATTGTTGTCCTGTTGTTCATAGATTTGTTCAATTGGGCACCAGTAATGTCTCCATTGTGAGACTTGTTGTTACTGATTTTTGGCATATTAAATATGCCATGGGTAGTTTGCCAGGCTCTGCCGCGTGGGCAAGATTCTCTTGGTAGCTTGCCAGACTCTCCGAGAGGGACAGAGGAATCGAGTCTGGGTTGGCCACATGCAAGGCAAATGCCCTACCCGCTGTGCTATCGCTCCAGCCCTTCATTGAAACCTTAAGTCTTAAAACTATAAATATGGCTATAAACAGTAGTGTCATATACTGTTTATGAGGATCAGAGGATCAGTGAATCAGTATTGGGGTTGGAAAAGAATGTGTAACCAGAAACTAAAAGAACTTTTTATTGCAGCTCAAGTTTAGTGAAGACCTCTTTCTTATTTTTTTCTCTCTAGATGATAACAGGAGTATTGCAGGTGGAATTTTAGAAAGCTGAGTAACCTCATAATAATTAGCAAAACCACTTTCTTCAAGGAACAGCAAAATTTGATTCATAAGAAAGTCATATAAGTTCTCATACCTAGAGCTAGTTGGTTTACTCTGGCGGGTGATGAACGTATCTTTTACCTATGTAAAATTTTAATAAGCATCATCAAGGTAGTTAACAGCAATTGCACCATGTGCAAAGCCTGGTATCAAACCCAGGTCAGCCGTGTGCAAGTCAAGATCCCTAACCAATGCACTATGGCTCCAGGCTCCAAAAATTTGTATTTTAATGATATAAGTGACATGTGATAGAGGACATAAGAAAATGTATTTGTTAATATGACAGTCCTGTGTTTATAACTTCTTCACAAACACACTCTAGTATTTATAACTTTTGTATTCATGAATTCTCTAATTAATACATATGTATATACATATATATATAAAACTTGTTGATATTTTTGTAGCAGTACATTTGCACCAAACTAAATAATGACATACATTAGAAGGTATAGATCATATACCATTTTAATTAAATGTAGAAATACACTGTTCTGTGGGCATGAATAATATTCAGAACTATGTATTGCTACCTGAAGATATTTGTAGAAACATGCTACTACAATTTAAGTATTCTTTAAAGCAAAGCCCATATGAAGAAACATGGTATGTGATTTTCTTTATGACTTAGCTTTGCCCAGAGAATTTGAGGCAAATGCTTATTTTTCCTAAATGACATTGTTACATATTTTCCTCTTAATTATCTTTTGGCAGAATTATTTTTAAAATATAGCTCTGGCTAAATTCACTTAGCAATTTGGCTTTTACTCCACAAAAAGAAATAGGAATTGGACCAAAAGAAGACAACTAATAGGAAGCTGAATATATACTATCAAAAGCATCATGGGGACAAACACCTGAGACCATTGAGTGCTAGTCAGTTTTGATTGAGTGTGGAAATTCATGTAACATACAAAATTAATAAATGTAAATTTAAGTCAATATTTCTGTGACTTATGAATTTACAAATGTGTATGATAATATAACATATTCTCTGAATATAAGAACTGTACATGTATATAACTAGAGCTGGAAAATGTAGAACTCACAATTTTTCTATTGGAAAACAAAAGATAAAGCATATCATAAGTTGGAATGTGTGTTTATAATAAGATATTCAAAAATACATATTTTTTATTTCACTATAAAATTTAGAATAAAATGCAAATAGCAGAACTTCCCCTAAATTTGTGCTGAATAAAGCTACTTCAGTTGTATGGGTAAGTTTTTTCCTTCAATCTCCCAGTTGTTAATGTGGTATGTCTACAGTCTTTATACTTTTGCTTCAAATACTTTAAAATTAATAGAAACCTAGTTATGTGAATTTTTATGAATATAGTAAAAGGGGGATTTATTATTATATTTGTTATAGACTCAACTTTCAACATATCATTAGAAATAATATTTCTTTAATATATTTTTCTGATTCTTCTAAATAACTTTATTAAAATTATACCAACTTTAAATTAGTGAAGAAAAGGGAAATGACAACCTTCTCAATATTTTGTAAATGATGTTGGGTTTTTCCCTCACCACTAATTACATTCTAAAGCTTTATATAGTCCTTCAATAATTCATAAATATTCTCTGGAAATTAGCTTATTAAATAACTAAATTATTTATAGTTTAATAATTTAATAATAAATGAATATTTCAATTGTAAATGCTTTAAAAACCTTATTTTCAAAACCGCATTTTAAACAATCATTTACCAGTATTTTTCATTAAGAACATGTTACAGATTCATCTGCAAAATAGGAGGCATTCATAGCAGATGGTCATAATAATAGTCATATACTGTCCAGAGATGATTGATATTTTTGATATTTTAGTGACCCTGGCTGACAGAAATGTGGCTGCAATCCAGCTAGCTATCAATTAACATACAGTCACGTGATTAACAAAATCACTGACAGATCACTTAAATTGAAATTTAAAAATTGTCCGGAAATCACCTCAGAGTGCATAATAAAGGTTATAAGCTGAATCCATGTGGGCTACACCATACTCAGGTCATACATTTCCCTCCAGGTTTTGGTGAAACTTGATAGGAACTTTCTCTCAGAGAAAAATCCTTACCTTTTATGGAAATAGGTTAAGCAAAGAACTTTCCAGATTGAAGCATTGGTTGCCTGCGCTTTAGTCTCCTTAGTTCAGTTTTACTAGTTTGCATCCCTCCCTACTGGGACTTCCAATAGAATTTATGATTATAATGCCATCTTGTGAGCCAAGCCCAATAAAAAGTATTTTAATTATATTTAATTATATTTCATGTGCAATATACACTGTCATTGGCCCAAGATTTAAGTGATACCTCCTTGCATAGATGGGATTCAGCACATTTATGATCCAATCTTCATTTACAAAATCTATCCCTTTCTGATAGCTAAGCAATTATACAAATTCCTTTAGAATCATTGATGTAAGTCTAGGCTAAGATTCACTGTATCACTGTCATCCCCTTGCTCATCAATTTGCTCGAGCAGGGACCAGAAACGTCTCCATTGTGATACTTGTTGTTATTGTTTTTGTCATATCGAATATTACATATATATGTAAGTCTCTAAAAATATTATAATGGACATTATTAAACTAGATTAAAGAACGTTTAGTAAGTGTTCTTGCATATTCTGTTTCCTGTACTTATTTTATAATAGTTATACTGAAATATAATTTAAATGTCATGAAATTCATCTTTAAAATGTGCAATTCTGAGGTTTCTGAGATAGACCAGTGGTTAGGACACCATTTTGAATTAACATATATATAAGAGTCTACTTTTATTTTCTTGCATCTGGTTATACAGTTTACTCAGCACCATTTGTTGGAGACACTCTTCTTATTTCTATTCATTTCCTTCTCTATTCATTTGGGGAGAAATTTTTCAAGGGATGGCGACTTAGTTACCTTCAGAAATTAAAAGTTAAAATAATATACTGTATAATCTTGGGAAATGTGTACCCCTAACTGACATATACTTGCACTGTTATTTGCTTGGTGTGTTTTTGATACTACATTTAAAATCTGTGTGTTTAACATTTATTAGTATGGTCTCCGAAGTCTATGCTTAGCTTATTCTGTGAGTGACTTTATAAAAAAGTTCTTTAAAGGTTTTAAGATGGTATTTTGGATACGGTTGGTCTTTATTGGTTCATGCTATATTGCTCAGGATTTTATACTACTTTACAAATGTTCCTGCTCCAGTAGATTTTCAAAGTCAGCCAGAAACATATAATGGCTTTTCTGAACAGCTGCTTGACTCCAAATTTGTTACTGGTTTTCTCTATTTTCATTAAAATGTCAGTGTTTTAATATTTCTGTGATTATATCATTCTCCCTTTGATTTTTATATCTAATGCCTAGCCTGGTGTCACCATCTCTGTCACCCTGACTAGGTAACCATTTATCTCTGTCATCATTTAGTATCTTGGGAATAGATATCTTCCACTGAATAAACACAGCAGGTAGGGTGTTTGCCTTTCATGGGGCCTACCTGGGCTGATTCCTCCGTCCCTCTGGAGAGCCCGGCAAGCTACCGAGAGTATCCAACCTGCACAGCAAAGCCTGGCAAACTACCCGTGGCATACGGGATATGCCAAAAAACAATAACAACAAGTCTCACAATGGAGATGTTACTGGTGCCCGCTTGAGCAAACTGATGAACAACGAGACGATGGTGCTAAGTGATAAGCTCCAAGAAATAATTTTTTTTTTCCAAAAGGAAATATCATACAGGTCAAATAATAATTGCAGGCAACTATTTCAAGGAGCTTGAAACTGTGTATACTCCCTACATGCAGTTGATGGACAGTTACTCTGTTTTGGGGATGCTGTCTGCCAGCCAGTGGTGAATCTGGGTAGAGGATATGAGGAGAAAATGTTAAAACACTTTGCATATCACTTAGACATATTCACTTAGTGCTTGAGAAAATGTGCATAGAATTTGGCAAGCCTCCAGTAAATTTATTGAATTCCCAAAATGTCGACATTTTTTCCAGTGGCCTTTGCACTTTTATGGGTGAATGGATTTTTGGAAGTCCTTACACCATCAATCCATTGCTTCTTATTTTCATATTTTTTGACCAGAAACCCTGTTTCTATTATGAATGTGACTCAAGCATTCTAAATTGTGTATTCTCTTCTTTAAAGATAATATATATGTATCACTGCATCACTATATCACTGTTATCCCATTGATCATCAATTTGCTCGAATGGGTGCCAGTAACGTCTCCATTCATCCTAGCACTAAGATTTAATCAGCCTCTCTTTACTCATTCTTATCAGCAGTGCCACATAGGAGGCTCTTTCAGGGAGAGGGGAATTAGACCCATTATTTTTACTATATTTGGCATGTTGAATATGCTACGGAGAGCTTGCCAGGCTCTGCTGTGTGGTCAGGATGCTCTCGGTATTTTGACAGGTCTTCTGAGAGGGAGAACTAGGCTATGAGGTTGCAAGCGTTGTTCTGGGAGTGTAATTTTATAGTTTCTGGATCTTGGCCATTGATGGGATTACACGGTGCTGGTGGAGAGGGAGGGTGGGCAGTTTGTGGGTGTGACTGCCAAGCTACTAGAAAATAAAGCCACTGGAAAATGGGGGATCTGGGTGGAGGATCCCTAGTCCCTATCCGAGCAGGCTTGGATATCTCAGCCCCGGGTCCTGCACACCTGGGTTCCTCTGCTTGTTCCTTCATGTGTGAGGCTCGTCCAAGCTTGTGGAGAGGGGCCTTGAGCATGGCTGTGGCTTGATTCCAGAGTTCTTTGACTGCCAGGACTCTGCTCGGGGTGGGGAGGGAAACTAAACCCACCCCGCTTGGAGGAACCCCAGCTAAGACAGCCAGGCGTGGGGGCAAGAGACTCTGCACATGAATATATACATATATAGTCTTTATTTTTATCACCAAAAATGAAAAAAAAACTGTTCATTTTCAATTACTTTTTGTTTGTTTTCTTTACCATTAAGTCAAACTGGAGCAATAGTACATAGGGTAGCTTCGATTCCTCTGTCCCTCTCAAAGAGCCCAGCAAGCTACCAAGAGTATCCTGCCTGCATGGCAGAACCTGGCAAGCTACCCGTGGCATATTTGATCTGCCAAAAACAGTCACAACAAGTCTCACAATGGAGACGTTACTGGTGCCCGCTCGAGCAAATTGATGAACAAAGGGAGGACAATGCTACAGTGCTACGATTACCTCAAACAGCACTGGTAGGAAAGCACAAAGGTTTGATTGTCTGAATTAGATTTCATGTCCATCACTATGTCAGGGAGTTGGGGACAACGTGGAGATTCAGGTGAGTAAATGTTACGTGACATCATTTCATGGAATGGTTTGTATAAAAGATTTTTCTGTTTTATTATATCTTTTATCAATGCAAATCCATATATTCTTCAATATATGCTTCCTTTTTATAAATTTGATGTACCCATCAAAAATAAATTTTGAAGTTTGAATCACTGCTAAATATTAATGTTAGTGCATCTGGAAACGCCATTTTCAAAGACGTAATCAATTTTGCATGGCCATATTGAATTAGTGTTAGCACTAGGAAGTCCTTTTTTTTAAGAATTGGTGTCTTTTTAAAAGAAACACATATACACATTACAAATTGGAATTTTGTAGGCACAGAGAGAGAACAGCATGTGTACAATTTCATACAATGAGTATGAAATTGGAATAATGTAACTTTTTTCCCCTAGTTTTGAAGATTCATCTGCTGGCACTTATGGCAAACTCCTGGCTCTGTGCTCAGGGATCATTCAAGCTGACGTGATCCAGCTCGAACCCTTGTGAGTTGTGTGCAAGGCAAGCACCTTAGCTGCTGAGCTCTCTCTCCAGCCCCTGAAACAATATATCTTATACGTCAAGGAATTTCAAGAAGCAATGTTAGCAATTTCGAGAACACTCTCAAAAGGCTAAGACCCTCTTCCAGGACATGTAAAGAGAAAATGTCATGCTATAACACCTTGTCCTTGTATTTCTTCCTCTTAGAATTTTGAACTGATTTCTCTTATTTTAAATCAAATCATGGTAATTTGTTACAATAGTGCTAGAATACCTATACCAAACCTACAGTTTCTACACTATGAATATGATAGCTTTTTTCCTCATACTATTCCCAAAGAAAGTTACGGAAAACCATGACATCCGGCTTCAAATTCAGGTTTATTTATTTATTCATTTATTTATTATTTACTTTAGTGTATGAGGGGAGGCTGGAGAGATAGCACAGCAGTTGGGCATTCGCCTTTCACGCGGCGGACCTGAGATCGATTCCACCGCCCCTCTCGGAGAGCCCGGCAAGCTACCGAGAGTATCAAGCCTGCTCGGCAGAGCCTGGCAAGCTACCCGTGCATATTGGATATGCCCAAAACAGTAACAATAAGTCTCTCAATGAGAAACGTTACTGGTCCTCGCTCGAACAAATTGATGAGTAACGGGATAACAGTGACAGTGACAGTGAATGAGGGGACGGGTTCAGTGAGATAGTACAGTTGGATGGCCCTTTTCTTGCTTGTGGCCTGTCTGGATTTTATCCCTGCCATCCCATATGTTCCCCGAGCTCTGCCAGGAGTGGTCCTTGAGCTCAGAGCCAGTAGTAAGCCCTGAATACTGTGGTGTGGCCAAAAGAAACTAACAAAAAAAGGTATATACAGATACTTTTATGGTACTTTACTGTCCTAAATAAAAAATAAAAGATCGATTTTACAGCACTAAAGTAGGTAATAGAAAATTAAAAATTTCACAAACAGGAAAGATTTGATTCCTCTGTCCTTCTCGGAGAGCCCGGCAAGCTACCGAGATTATCTCACCTGCACAGCAGAGTCTGGCAAGCTACCTGTGGTGTATTCGGTGTGCCCAAAACAGTAACAACAAGTCTCACAATGGAGACGTTACTGGTGCCCGCGCGAGCAAATCGATGAGCAACAGGACGACACAGTGACAGTGACAGTGTTGTATGTGATAAATATTCTAGGTCTGGTGGGAGTCTGCGAAATTAACAGATATTTTTAAATTAGTCAGTGATTACAATTGATCATTCCTAAGGGACAGTTATAATTTGTATAGACAGTATTCATATACTTGTTCATATGTATATACTTACATACACCACTGTATCACATAGCCCATACAATTCTGTTGGTGAAGATTTTTGAATAGTGTTCATTTCCTTTACCAGACAGCAAATAAATTCAGATTTGTTTCCAATCACTGTAGATCTCGTTATTTTTATTTATAAATAAATACCTTAGCAAACAAAATCTTTACCCACATATTTTTAGTATTTTAGGAAACAAAACTTTATGCTTTTAAAAATTTCCTAACTGTATTTTAGACTAAAAGAACTAGGTATACTAGGTAAGGATTTGTGAAACAGAACTAATCTGAATCCAGATTTTAGATACTATTCCAGTGAATTTAATACCTTCATCATGCTAATACCTTCATCATACAAAGTAAATGTTGTTTAATACATAAGCTCAGACCACTTTCCATTTTCCTGACTTTTCTATTAGTGCTATAGTGATTTTCTGCTATGTTTCACAGTTCATGCCTTTACATTAAGGCAGAACAAATATTGTCAGAAGAGAAATCTACTGGAGAGTAGAGAAAAAAATAGTGCCTGAAAGTTCAAATGTAAATTAAATCTTAAAATTAAGGTGAAACTCTCAAAGACAGTGGATAAAAGATCTTTAGTAAAGAAGGGGATACCTTTAGGAAAGAGGAAAGTATGATCTTCTACGTGCTCACCATCCCTCCCACAAAAGTATAAATGTAAATATTATCAAAGCTACAATACGAATGAGATCAAGTCACCCGTGGTTGAGGTCAGGGACCTAATGCAAATATTTCACTTGTTGCTATAGTAATAGGATGTCATCTTTTAGTAAAGTGATTTTAAGAGAAATATGCAAAAGTAGTGAATGTTATGGGGTGTGGGAAGTGGAATAAACTGATGTGGCATTTTTCGCACTATGTTGGAGGAGTAGTTCAAAGATATGTTTAGAAAAATATGTGTCTCTGAATATCAAAGGGAGAAAAAGAGGATTTTCTATAAGTGCACCTATATGATTTTCTTATCGAGCAATCATTTTATATATCAATATTAAGTGATGCGAAGAGTCCTGAGAATAGGTAACTCGTTTATTTTGGCTCCAGGAATTAATCTGCCTTATGCGTGTAGGAAAGTCTGGATTTCAGAAAATCTAGGATTGGCTGCTCTTAGTCGTGTGCTTGCCTTGTATGTGGTCAACCTTAAGTTGACCTCTGCACTGCAGAGAATCCCCCAAGAACCACCTGGAGTGATTCCTGAGCATAGAGTCAGGAGTAATCCCTGGTCCTTGTGGGGGAATTGACTCCAAAATTAAAACAAACAAAGCATAATTTGCAAAAGTAGCTTCTAATATTAACTTTGCTACATGCATGTAATAGCACAATGGGTAGGGCATTTGCCTTGCATGCGGCCTACCTGGGTTGATTCCTCCGTCCCTCTCAGAGAGCCTGGCCAGCTACCGAGAGCTTATTCAATAAGTTCTGAATCCCACCCACATGGCAGAGCCTGGCAAGCTCCCGGTGGCTTATTCAATATGCCAAATCAGTAACAAGTCTCACAATGGACACGTTACTGGTGCCCGTTCAAACAAATCAATTAACAATGGGATGACAGTGCTACATACATTTGCATACTATGTATCTCCTTCTTCTCTCCCTCCTTCCTCACTTCCCTTCTTTCTATCCAGCCTCAACCATTCCTTGTCTTTCAGAAAGATTATATTTTGAGCCCAAGAGATAGTACAGGATCTAAGGTTTTGTATGAGGTTGACCATGGTTTGATCCTGGAACCACAAGGGATGCCCCTAAATACTACGATTCCTCACCACAAAACCATGAGTAAGTCCTGAGCACTGGGGGTGTACAGAAGAAGAATCCCCACAGAAGAAAAAATATTATCTGTATATAGTCTGTCTATGAAGCTCATTAAGTATCTAATAACTTAGGGCAAAGCTATAGGAGAGGGTAGAGCATTTGCCTTGCTCATGGCCACCCGGTTTGGTCCCTAGAGGCTGTCAGGAGTGATTGCTGAGTGCAGAGCTAGAAGTAAGCCCTGAGCACTTCTGGATGTGGGCCAAAAATAAACAAACTATTCAAACAGTTTAAAGTATTTTAAAATATAATGGCTACTATTAAAAATGAAGCATGCAATTAATTGGTGGAAGAAACTGCTTCATGAAATAATTATATTTCAATTTTATGCTTTTTTATCTTAGCTATAAAAATATCATAAAGTATACCCAGAAGTAGAAATAGTACACATCAAAGTATTTGAATTCTAGTTCCCACAGAAACTCATAGTTGCGAGGATTAGGAAGATTCTGAATTTTATGTGCTCAGGTTTTGATTTATTCTTTTTGCTTTTTTTCAATTGAGACTAAGTTGTCTGGCCTTTTAACTATCTCAGTTTTTTTTTCAGAATAAATGACAATATGTTTGAGTGCATGTACATAACACAAGATTCATTGTTTTGAATGATGATAATGATCTGACAAAGCAAAGCACAGAACAATCTGGAAATTATCATTTTGCCAAAAAAAGGTAACTCCAAGATATTAATGATTTTGTGTTTGCTGAAACAATCCCTTGATGACACGCTCAGGATTGTCTTAAAATTCATTTTTTAATGACACACATATACTGTTAAAAATGACCAACCTTTGTATGGACTCAATGAAACTTGAGAGAATAAAGTTAAATTGAAATCCAGTGAGGGCATTTGTTTTGGAAAATGAGATTACTTGTGCAGGTGTTTCAGATAATCTCATTCAAAATTTAATACTTGGGCATACTCAGAGAACGGAGAGATGATTGTCCCTTGGAGTCGTTTTTATTATAAGAATCATCCAGTCTTTGGCAGCTTCTCAATTACAGCCAGTCATTGAACTTACACAGTGTTCAAAAACATGTACACACCCTTGAAATTTCAGTCTCTGTCCTTAAATTCTTTAATGATGTGTGGATAGCAATTTATAATATGCTAAATTGTTCTTCACATATGTGAACTTGGAAAACACTTCAAAATTATTTGTAAACACCAAGTCTAGCATTTTCCTGGGGAGGAGTCAAGTATGCTTTGAAAGCAAAATTGAGTCCTTAATAGTCCATGACACGAGTGACAATTGATGTCAATCTGGTCATTATCACAATGATAAAAATATCAACCACCCCCTTACAACATGCAATTTGAGTTAAGAAATTTTGACAGAAGTAGTATTGCTTATTAAATGATCAAGTGATAAAATGCCATATCTTTGGTCTGCGATGCAATAAATAAGCTGTTGAGTGTTGAGAAAGGCTGCGCTTTGTCTTATTTGAAATACACATTTAATAAAAGATGGCAAAAGTATTCTTAAGATGATGTCTAAAATAATATGATAATAATAGCAGCACGTAATTTGTTTTATAACTGAAACATATCTATGTTCATTTAAATGAAATATCTCTATTAGTTTAGCTATCTGCAAAAATAGCTTATATTTTAATTATACAATTTTAGAAAACAAACTTTTTATCAGTGTAAATACATAATCTAAATGTTGAAAAGAATACAATGGTTACATTCTTTTGCTAAAATAAAAGAACATGAAATACTTTTAAGTTTCCCAGTATGAAAAATATTAACAATGAAATATTCAGTGATACAGAATATATCCAATAATCGTATTTAATATGAGACAGTAGCAGTCATAATTATCTCTGTATTATTATTTTTTATATATTCCCTTTTATCTCAGAATTCTCATAGGTTGCCTTCAAAGTCAAGAAATTAGAAAACCAGAGAAAAAATACAAAGTTGAAGGCACTTGCTTAGATCATTGCTGAGGCAACATTGCCAGGCTGATTTGAAGTTTTCACCACGTCCTGAGCAACTCCAGAAGTGGCCACTGAGAACAGAGCCAAGTATAGACCCAAGCATACCAGCTGTAATCTCTCAAAATTCAAACACTTAAAAATAATATTCTTTAAATATAGTTATGCCCATGTTGCACATTGCGGCAAATTAATTGTACCTAGAGGATATCATGCGAAGTGACGTCAGTCAAAAGGACAGGGACAGGTACAGTATGATCTCGCATATGTGGGTTTAAAGGTACACAGTGAGGTCGCAACAAAGCGCCAACGACAGCATAATAGGAGAAAAGATACACACAGTTGAGTTGGGGAGGGGTGGGGGTGATGGGGCAGCGATTTGGAGTAGTTGAGGGAGGAAGATGGGTATACATTGGCAGTGGGTGTAATGCTAGAATTATGTGCATGAGTAACCATAATTAACAGTATTTTAAAGATTAAATGAAATAACATTGTTAGAGAAATGTTTCAAGGTTCTTAAGAAAATTTGTATGTATATAATCACTATATATGTGTGCTTACAAAGAGCATTATTAATAATGTTTCTTAAAATATAACTTAATATTCCCCTATGTTCAGAGCTAAAAGTTTTTTTTAATATGATCTTCTATCTCAATATAGTTTCCAGATGTATTTATTATGGCTATTGGAGTAGACACTAAGATTTCTTAATGGTTGGGATGATATATAGCATCTTATGGACTGAACCCACCTTGAGAAGGTATTGTCTTCAATTTTAGAAAGGAAATTCCTAAAGTTCTAGAAACGTTATTGCTTCTCTAAGATGGAGTAAAATATAGTTCAATCGATGCCATGAGCATTACTGCTTAGAATTGGTTGTTTTTATCTAAAGAATAAACCAAGGCAGAAAGAAAAGGAATACTCACTTCAATTACAACAAAATGTGTATGACATTCATAGATGGTCACTCTAAGAGAGGCATGAGACAAAGAAACAGCACATTCAAGTTCAAAGTCCACCCTAAAGTCTATGACTATAGCATCATTTTCTTTCAGGCACATTAATATGTATGATAGTTATGAGTATATATATATATATTCATGTGTGTATATATATCAAGCCAAGATATATATATGTATATATATATATATCAAGCCAAGAATGAAAATAGTGCATCTACATAAATAATGTGACTGACTCCAAACAAAATAAATGAAAGTTGTTTGTTTGTTTTAGGGCCATACCAACTACGCTCAGGGCTTAATTTTGGCTCTGAGCTCAGTGATCACTCCTGGATGATGGTATGGTGTATCTGGGATGGAACCTGGGTGAGTAGCATGCAAGGCAAACACACTATCCTGAATAGGGAATATCATATTATGATAACTAATATTCACATTATGATAACTAATATTCACATAATAGAAGTAGAATATGTGATATAAACTCCAATTTAATGAGTTTAAATATTTCTCATTGTGTAAGATTGGAACGATAGCACAGCGGGTAGGGCATTGCTTGAGGCCGACTCGGGTTCAATTCCTGTGTCCCTCTCAGAGAGTCCAGCAAGCTACCGAGAGTATTCTGCCCACATGGCAGAGCTTGGCAAGCTACCTGTGGCATATTCATTATGCCAAAAACAGTAACAACAAGTCTCACAACAGATAGGTTACTGGTGCCCACTTGAGCAAATCGAAGAACAAAGGCACCACAGTGCTACAGTGCTACAGTATAATATCTTCTTTGGTATGGAAAATATACATTTAAAATTAAACTGATCTACAGTGAAAAGTCTTTGGCAATGTTTCATTTGGTATTTTAATTGTTCTTTTTCTTATAAGTAAAGAAAATGATTTTTAAAAAATAAGAAAAAATAAGGAAGATATAGTTTTTTTAAAGAAAATTATTTGATATTGTATGTTTATCACAAGTCTTATATCGAAGTATTCCCATGTTAAAATTGTCCTGAGTTAGCTCAGTGGGGTTGACCACAATGACAACAGAAGTCTCCTAAAAGTCCTCCTCTCAGAAACATCTAAATATAGCAGACACACATTGCTACATCTAAATCATAGACCTCAAGTTCCTCTGAAAGAAATCCAGGAAGAAGCTGAGCTATCCCCACATAGCTGAATGAGAAAAGGAAATGGAAAGGAAATGCTCAAACACAAGCTAGCCATAATCCTTACCACTGCCTCCTAGGTTAGTCAAAATGTATCTGGGCTCCATAGATAATGAACTAACATGGAAGATTCACAGTCCAGTAAGTAACGGGCCATGACATCTAGTTATGAAAGCCAACAAGTCTGTATTCATGACCCCATGATGCTGGAACAAGGAATCGGTAAGTAAATGCTGTCTAATTGGTAACTCAACAAAGCTCTCTCTCTCCAGCCAGGACTCAAGGCAGAAAAGCGACCAAATTGCCCACTTTCAGTATTTCCTTCAAAGAGGGACTTTAAAGGGACTTAAAGCTTTAAAAGCTACTGCCTGAGGGTCAGGCTTCTAATTCAACACACCTGAAGAAATACTGGCAGACAACTCTACACCAGCTCTTTCTAATAAATGCCAAACTCTCAACATGAAATTAACTTGGACTCACATATGTTACTAAGCTTCTGCAACTGCCAGAGTAGTTAGAGAACTTTAAAAAAGTTAAAAGAATCAAAATTGAAAAAGGAAGAATTCTCTACATTTCCAAATGATATATATTGACATAGATAGCACAACGGGTAGGGCGTTTGCCTTGCATATGGCTGACCCAGGTTCGATTCCTCTGCACCTCTCGGAGATATGGAGAGTATCTGCCCCCATGGCAGAGCCTGGCAAGCTATCTGTGGCGTATTCGATATGCCCCAAACACTAACAACCAGTCTCACAATGGAGATGTTACTGGTGTCCGCTTGAGCAAATAGATAAGCAACGGGGTGACAGTGACAGTATAGCTACTATTTTTTTTTCCATGACACTCTCAGACTTTATGTTAGAGTTTGGTAACTTAAGTACCTGGGGCCAGAGCGTTAGTCCGGTGAGTAAGGCATTTGCCTTGCACATGGCCAACTCAGTTTCAGTTCCCGGCATCGCATATGGTTCCCCAGCACCAGCAGGAGTAATATCTGAATACAGAGTTAGGAGTAACCCCTGAGCATCGCCAAATGTAAACCAAAAATAAATAAGATCTTTTTTAAAAAAGAAAAGATAAAGAAAAATATCTTAGCAACTCAGCCAAAACGTCTTTTATTGAGAAATAGAAATTTGCCGAGATAAGGAACTGGGTGGTTTCCACGCCAGGCTGTTTTCACTCAAGGCACCCCAGAGGGGTGAGAGCCCTCCCCATCCCAAGGCACCCAGCCCCGGCAGCTGACCTCCACTACCCAACTGCCACCATGCTCCAGGCCACTTCCCAGACACTCTGGCCAGCCTCCCGCATGAATGAAGTCCCACAGAACCCAGATAATGCAAAACTTTATGACCTTGAACTCTGAACTCACAGGGACCCGGAAGTAGAGATCTTCTGCCTGCTATTCCCCAATCTCCAGTGACGCAGGGATCACACCCATAAGCCACACCCTGCCACACCCTGCCTCCTCATTGGCCACCCTCCAGACCTCAACGGCTGCTCCTCCCAGGTGGAAATATAAAACAAGGCCCCCATAGCCTTGCCGCTGGACTCTGTGCCAGGCTGTTTTCACTCGGGGCGCCCCAGAGGGGCATGAGTAAGAACCCCCACCCCAAGGGACCCAGCCCCGGCAGCCAGTCTCCACTACCCAACCACCACTATGCTCCAGGCCACTTTCTGGACACATTATAAGACACTTCCTACCCATTTTTCATAATTACCACACCATATTTGACGCAGTTCAGACAGTAGGCAACAAATCATAGAGAGCAATACACACACACACACACACACACACACACACACACACTTCTTGGAAAGCTACCAAGAGTATCCCGCCCACACTGGCAGAGTGTGTCAAGCTACCCGTGGCATATTCGATATGCTCAAAACAGTAATGATAGGTCTCATTCCCCTGACCCTGAAACAGCCTCCAATCATTTGGAAAGAAGAGTAAGGAGAGGTTGCTAAAATTGAGATTATGCATGGGAGGAATAGAGATGTTACTGGTGCCCACTCAAGTAAATCTAGGAGCAACGGGATAACAGTGATGATGATAGTATAAGCACATAGTATAAAATACATAGTATACAGCATAATATATATAATATAGATCATACATTCTATGTGTTCTATATATACATAAGCATGACTCTTGAAAATAACTGTCTGAAAACAATTTCAGAAAAATTACATGATATAAAATCAACATAAAAGTTAATCATATTTTGATAGACTAACTGCAAGTGTAGAAATATGAAGAGGTTGGTTAAGCACGCATTTTCAACTATAAGACAAATGATGTCTCATGACCTACATGATGATTATGGTTGATAACATTACATTGTTTAAAGGAAATGTAATTATGGTGTTGAACATGGCAGTCTCACCAAGGCACAATCAAATCCCTTAAAACACCCAAAAGTAAAATATTGTAAGTAAGAAACATATTAATTCACTCAATATAAGATGTCAGTTACAACCTATGCATATAAAAATATCACATTGTACAATTTTAACTTCATAGCCTTTATTCAATCTGTTATATAATCCATAAAGGTAAAAAATATATCTCCTTGATTTTTTGGGATTGATTCATGGACTCAGTCAACCTTAGAACATTGTATTCAGAGGTCTTTTTTTTTTTTGTTTTATATTCCTCATTTCATTCCTTGTCCATTTACTACTGGAGAAAGAAGGAGTTAAAATATTACTCTTGGTTGTCTTAAAAAGAGAAGTTTTAACACTGCATTTAAACAAAATGCAAGTTGCTGTTTTTTTGGTTGAGCCGACCTGGAAACACTAGGTTCTTGCGAACATGACCTATATGAATCATTAATGCCATGGGGGAGATCTCCTGCTAGGAAAATAAATGATCTGCTTTCTGCTGAGTAGGAAGCTGACTCTTGGTCACAGGCAAGGTGATAGGATCAGACATCAAATAAGGTCACAGAAAAATAGGAGACTGCTTAGAATTTACAGTAGGGAAGATTTATTTTTGCCTTATTTTTCAGTAATTTCCAAAGGTCAATATCAGTAATGCTACCAGCAGAGGCAAACATGAGTGATAACGGCTTGCGATACAACACATTGTTTGAGGAAACTTGGGATGAAGGTCAAAGAATGAAATTTTTCATATATCCATTGATTATTTGTTTCAACAAAACAAGAGATACAGAATCCTAGTTTTTAGGAAGTGGCTTAGAACACTATATTTAGATGGAGGCTCCTGATATTGGCAAACTCTCTTGAGGACTGTCAATTCAACACAATTTATCTCTGTCCAAGATTATTCTAGTTTCACACACACATTAATTTTACTAGTAACTCCAAAGATTATATTGATACTCAACCATCAGTGTCATACTGTATAATATATACAGACATACGAACAGAACTAAATTATGAAATTATTTTAAGTGGTATTATATGCCACTATATTAATGACTGCTTTTTAATTTTTCTATCCCACTTGAGAATTTAGACACCTGATCATTTATGAGTATACAAAAAATTCCAGAAATAAACACCTTCTATTTTTTTTATTGTATTTGTTATTATCTATTTAACTTATGATTTAGCTGGATTAAGCTTGGTTTAGATTTCTCAATTTTATTCATTAAAATAATATTCTAGTTTATTCTAGAATATTCTAATTCTAGAACATCTTCCTTAAATGCTACAGGACTTTTCAAAGGTTATCTTACAGAAAATATGCTAATTTACTTATTTTTGCCTTTTTTGTCTGTTTGTGTGTGTGTGTGTGTGTGTGTGTGTACATGTGTGTGTGCGCGCTCGCGCAACTCGGGGAGGTGGGAGCCATGGTTTGGGTCACACTCAGTCTTGTTAGCGGTTTAATTAAGCTTATATGGTCAAGAGTTAGTTCTTACAGGGCTCTGGGGACCACACGTGTGCAAAAATTGAACCAAGGTTGGTTGCATGTAAGGAAAACACCTTGAACCTTGTATCATCTCTCCCATAAACATTAAATTCCTCTAAAAGATTACTACTTAAAAATAATTGGAAAATATGCTCCTGAATCAGTTCATCTTTTATTTGATGTTACTTTTTCTTTTGTTTCTGCTATTTATTCATTTCTGACATCATAATATTTATTGCGCAATCACTTTCATTATTCCTTATTCACAATCATATTTTCTTATTCTAAAAAAAATTATCATATTTTTCATACCAGTTTTCTGGCCTCAAGGCCTTCTATTTAATGACCTAAACAATCTTTTATTTTCCTTTATGTTCAGTGTGTTTTTATTGTTATTAATCGACATATAATTCTAGGAAAGTAATTATTTCTATATCATCACTTTATTATTTAATTGAATAGATATTTTCTTATAATACTTGCGTGTATAATTTTATGGTGATTGTCCAACATGGTTTATTCATAAAGGAAATTATTTTAGGCATTTCACAAATTGGGGTTTGAGTGTAACATGTTAACTAAAAACAAAACCAAACAAACAAATAAGCCCAAGAGGAGGAACTAGAGAAGCAAAAGCAAAACCAGAAGTGAACTGAGCCAGAAGCAGCCCTTGATAAAGAGATGAGAGATATAGCCATGATGGTAGAAAACCAGGAGGCCTGTGTGAGCCTCCCAGTTTAGGGCTGTCAGATTTTTCCAGAAGAAATATCTCTTGGTGTTATTGAAGACAATAAGGCTGCTACTGAGATGCCAAAAGAAAGTTGAGTGTAGAGACAACTGTGTCTCTTTCACCGAGCAACAAGAAATTGAATGAAAAAAAAATCAAGGAAAAAAGTTGAAAATTAAACAGAATGGGAATTATTCATTTCTCCTTTATTCCTTTCACTACTTTCTAAAGACATTCCAGGACTATGGTGTCAATAGCTGAGGGCTGACAATAAAGGACACGTTTGCAGTCAAAAAAATGATGGGCAACTGACTAGCAAACTTATGAACCGCAAAGCAAATTCAGGGGTTTTAATCCATTATTTTATATGGAACATATAGGTTTCTAGGATTCTTTGTGAAAACCAATTAACTTCAAGGTCATGTTACTAAATATTTTTCTAATGGGAAACACAACTGTGAGGCAGTATAAATTGATGGATTTTTCATGAGTGATCCTTTTATAGAATTTGTTAGGGTAGAATGTATACTTTCCGATGGAAACATGATTTTGTTCTTTTTTTTTAAAATTAGATATAAAATTGAACTGGAGTATTACAATCTGATTTGGAATGTATCTTTTGACATTTCTATATCCTCAAAAATACATAACATTTTTTATTTCACCTGCTTTAAAAGATGTAGGGATGATGGCATGAATAAATAAGATGACCCCCTCTAAAAAAGTCATCTTGTGTAGTCTGCCTTTAACATTTACTTCAATTTATGTGTGATTGATTTTTACTGATATTTTAAAACCTAGCATGAAGAATAATTTTGTGGATGCCTTTCATTCATAAAAAGGAACTTTTTAAAAAAATCTGTTTTTCTCTTGCCCTGACCCCATGGTCATTTTTCATTTCTCAGATGCAAGGAATCCTTAATGTTCAGAGATTCTAAATATCTTAATGTCTTTTCTTTCTTTTTTTTAAAAATATAGGACCACTGCTATTTATTCAGCCATTGATTAAGTTGTTTGAATTGGGCATAAATTCCACATTATTATTATTTTTTAATTGAATCACTGTAAGATATAGTTACAAAGCGTTCAGGTTTGAGATTTAGCCATACAATGATCGAACACCCATTGCTCCACCAGGGCACACTTTCCACCACGCACCCCAGTCCTCACCCTGCCTCCATGGCAGGCAATTTCCACAATACTCTCTCTCTGCTTTGGGGCATCATGGTTTGCTTGAATTTTCCAACCTCATTCAAGTCTGCCTGCCAGGGGCAGATGCCAGATCATTTATTGTCCATTGCTCATTTTCAATATCTTAAGAGCCACAGCCACATGCTTCTGGGATCCTAGATTGTAAATGGTTGGGTTCCAGTGACATTTCTGTAAGGCACTAATCCATTTTGGGATTCAATTGGGCATCTCTGGATCAGGGTCATTGGTGCGCTAAGATGGCGCCCGGGGTCACATTATGGGGATGACAGCCAGGCTGATGAGCAGGCGGGGAACCAGGGAGGGAAAGACCAGTGCCGCTGCCACCATGCAGCACAAAGATTTAGTCCTGGAACCCACATATCTGGGCTTGCTTATGGAAGCTCTTTGGCACCGGGATTCCATCTGGAGTAAGCATTTTTTTTTTTTTTACTTATAATGAACTTAACCACATAATTTAAAAAGTGTTTAATTTAGGGGTTGGAGCAATAGCACAGCGGGTAGGGCGTTTGCCGTTCATGAGGCTGACCCGGGTTCAATTCCAGCATCCCATAGGGTCCCCTGAGCACCGCCAGGGTTAATTCCTGAGTGCAGAGCCAGGAATTACCCCTGTGCATCGCCAGGTGTGACCCAAAAAGCAAAAAAAAAAAAAAAAAAAAGTTTAATTTAGGACAAAGTGTTCCTTCCTCATTGACAAAAATAAACATAAAATGAATATACAATCACAAAATTCAAAATGAAATCTCTGAACATTTTTATACAAAATGTATTTAAGTGTCAGAAAATATTTCTTTAAAAATATTTTCTAATGGGCTGGAGAGGCAGAATAGTTTCTTTACTACGGGAAGAAACTTGCCTGTAAAATGGCTAACTCAGATGTAGTCCCTAACATGACATATGGATCCCATATGTCACCAGTAATGATTCCTGAGCACAAAATCAGGAGTAAGCCTTGAATATAGCTGGGTGTGACACTCCAAACACTTGTATAACTTGTCATCCCATTAATCTTTGATTTGCTCCAGCGGGCACCAGTAACAACTCCATTCGAGTGCTAGTGTATCTGGTATCTGCTCGCTCCAAGAACACAAAGAGCCTCAAACTGTTCGTTCATGTGTTTGAAGGAAAAGTCTGACCATCTTTTAGGTGAACGGCCACACGGTCTTTTGACGTCCCATGGAATCCAGTTGCTAACATTTCTAGCCCAGTGGTCATCTCTAAATCGCGTTATGTGTCCGTCCCATCTGATTTTCAACACCTTGGTAAAGGAGACATTGTCCCTGATTCTTGACAGTCAATGGAGGTCCGAACTCCGGATTCCTTCTCTCACTTAAGTGAAATGTGATATTCCAAGCATAAGCTCTTTCCATTCCTCGTTACGAATAGTGTTCTTATCCTGTTTTGATAGGGCCCAGGTCTCTGAGGCATATGTTAGTGCAGGAAGAATGGTGGAGTCAAAAAGATGTGCCTGGAGCTGGAGCTTGTTCGTCCTCTTCAGAACTTCTTTGATGCTCTTGAAGGCGTTCCATACTGCTCTCATCCTCCTGCACAGTTCTGGCACCAAGTCATTTCTCATGCTGAATTCTTGACCCAGGTACGTATAGCTGCTGCATTCAGAGATGTTCATTACATTGAGAGCAATGGGACTAGGTTCATTTTTCATGAACATTGTCTTGGTGAGATTCAGCTGCAGACTGACCTTTCCAAACTCGTAGCTGAAGTTGGTCAGCATTTGTGCCTCTTGGCTAATGTTTGGTGTTATTAGCATGATGTCCTCAGCAAAGCGGAGGTGGTGTAGTTGTCGACTGTCTATCTTCACTCCTATTTCTTCCCATTTCAGTTGTCACATGACATTCTCAAGTGTGGTGCTGAAGACTTTTGGTGAAATGGTATCACCCTGCCGAACCCTTATCTTTATGTCAATGATCACTTCCTTGTAGAATGGTGAGTCATGGTGGTGAATCCGTAATACAGCTCTAGAAGGATCTTGGTGTACTACTGAGTTTGAAGGCCCTGTTTGGCGAAGCTTCAATGACCGCTTCAGTCTCAACAGAATCAAAGGCCTTCTTTTAATCGATGAACATTAGACAGAGCTTCTTGAACTCTCAAGAAACTTCAATGAGCTTGGCCACGGTGTGTATATGGTCGATTGTGCTGAGTCCTAATTCAGTGACACTCCAAAATTAAAAAATAAATAAATAAATAAATAAATAAAACACAAAATCCCTGAAAAATCAAAATGCTAAGAACTTGTTAGTATTTTTATATTTATAGCTAGCTATCATTTGTATTAGCACTGTAGCATTGTTGTCCTGTTGTTCATCTATTTGCTCGAGCAGGCAACAGTAATGTCTCTATTGTGAGACGTGTTGTTACTGTTTTTGTCATATTGAATTTGCCACGAGTAGCTTGCCAGGCTCTGTCTGAGAATGTGGTGATTCTCAGGCTACGGCTATGGTGCCAGAGATTAGCAAGGTCACACCCAGTGGTGCTCTGAGAACACATGGTGCTAGCATCTAACTAGGATATGACACCAGCAAGACAGGTATCTCACCCTGGTACTATCTCTCTGCTCTTTTGTTAGTAAATGTGAAATTATACATGTGTACCTCCACAAATGAATGTATTTAAATATATTAAAATGACTATGTTGGTTATAGCACTATTCACCATAGCCAGAATCTGGAAACAAACTGAGTGCCCAAGAACAGACAAATGGATAGAGAGACTAATGGCACATCGACACAATGGAAAAATGAAGTCACGAAATTTGCCTATAAACGGATGAACATGGAGTGTATCATGCTGAGTGAAATGATACAGAAGGAGAGGGGCAGATACAGAATAACTGCATTTATTTGTGGTGTATATAAATATATATAGTAGAAGACAAATATCCATAACCAGCGTTAGGAGGAGTGGTCAATGGTTGGAACTAATCCCAAGTGTGTGTGGAGCTGAGGGTAGATAAGATAGAGAAAAGACCAGTATGACAATAATAGCCAGAAACAATACACTGGGCAATATCTGAGGATTAAAAGTAGGTAAATGGATATTCTTGAAAACCTTTCAGTATCAATATTGCAAACCGCAATGCCACAAAGGAGAGAGAGAGACAGACAGACAGATAGACAGACAGAGAGAAGAAAAGTGCCTGCCATAGAGGCAGGCAGAGGGTGGAGGGTGGGGGCTGATGGGAGGGAACCTGGGGACACTGGTGCTGGGAAATGTACCCTGGTGGAGGGTTGGGTATTAGAATACTTTATGACTAAAATCCAATTGTGAACAGTTTTGTAAGGGTATATCTCACAGTGATTTGATAAAAAGTCTTTTAAAAAGATATGAAAAAAGTTTATGTTTTTATTTGGAGGGGTCACTTCTGGCAGTGCTTACTCTTGTTTGACTGGTGGTGTTAAATACACCAACAGTTGCTGGTGAGCAAACCAGGTCTCCCATGTAAAAAAAGTTCAGCTTTTTGGGTCTAATAAAAAATATTTTGTGATTCTGAATAGAGTTTAGTCTCTGAAATTTGAGCCCTTCATACTTAATACTTTTATCTTATTTCAAACAAGAAAATATTGCCTATCTCATATTCAATTCGAAAGATAGAAATCAATGTCAGAAATGGAAATAAAGGGAAGTTACCTTTTCCCTCCCCAACTCTATCCACCATGGTATATTTGAATAATGCTTTCTCCACTGAGAATCTTCAATATAATACCATGTTGTTGAGAAGTTACCTAGAGAATGACTTTACTTTTTCTTTTTCTGAGACAGTGTAATTGAAATTATTATAGGCAGGAAAGATTTGCATTGCCTGAGAGTCATATTGATTAAAATAGTTGGATGCAACCGTAAAGTCCAGAATTATTCACAACATTGCAGAAATGCATAGAAATATTGGGATATCTCGAGGATATAAGTAGTTTGATTTTTTGTTCTCAATGTAGATATAAGAACTTTTAAATTGTTCTCACGCTAAAGATGATTGTGAGTTTAGGGACATAGAGATCATTTGGCAGTTCGTAATTAAAAAATATTAGATACATTTATACATTTTAGCAAGAATTCCACGTATTTTCTGTGATAACCTGTATTTGTAAATAGAATTTTAAAAGGCTAAATACTATGTGCTCCATTAGACATGAGTTTGGTGAGAATTCTGTGAGAAACAGATCTCTCATCTCTTACTCAGACAGTTTTAAAAATAAAAATTTATAAGCAATATTTACAGGTAGAAAAAAATGGAATTTCAGTAAGTGATAGCGGAGGAGAAAAATTAAAAAAGTGACTCAAAATTATATGAAAACCTATTGTTCCCAATGAAGAAAGAATACCATATAAATATTAAAATAAATAAAAACTCAACTAGCAAAAGGCAAGTGACTGTAATAGCATAATTAAATCATTAAGTGAATAGAAGAAAATTCTCCACTAGTGACTTGTAAATACTTACTAAAAGCATTCGTTTTGGAAACAAGAGTGAAAAGAACTGAGTACTACAATCCAAAGAGATGAAAATGGGGAGTGGAGAACTGTGGGAAGCAAACAGAGAAACAAAATTACAACAACGCATAAATAATAAATGTCTCCTAAATAGCACAAAACAGAGCAGATGCAGTTGAAAATGCAATCGCTAACACAGTGCAGAAAAGACCTATTCAAGCTATATGAATGCAGAGGAAAAAGACCAAGATCAAAGCAATTAGATGAATCACAATAGAGGAAGAGAACAAAGACTTTCCAACATTGGAATTACTGTCATCTGTGATGTAGACAACCCAATGGAATTAGCAAAAATCATTCATCCAAAATGGATGAAATTTTCCCAGAAATAAAATTGTAAATATATCTGCAGAACAACAGAATACACAGTGTTCCAGAAACAACAGTTGCAGAGCAATTTGCCCAAAGAAACAGCCTGGTAATGTAATTGAAATTGAAGAACCAAGTATTGTTTGGCATCGAGAGAGGAAAAGGGAGTTATGTATAAGAAGAAAATTCAGAACAGCCTCACACTTACCTTAGGAAGTTTAATGATGGAAAAGAATGGCGTAGTAGCTATTAGCTGAAGGAAATAAAAAGGAAAAACTGTTAATTAAGGGTGTAGATACTTAAGCAACAAACCGTTTAAGCATAAAAACATAACACTGCCATATAAATGTCTAGATAGACATATATAAAAGAAAAGAGAACATAGAACATCAATAGTCCTGGGAATAGAAAGACAGGCTAAAACAAACATTACTTTATGACAATGAAGTCAGTCAGGTAATTAATGGAATGAGTAATTGTGAGAATTCAAACACAACAATTATAGTAACGAGACATAATCAATCATGGTAAATGAATTTAGTGAAGATGCACTTATTATATACATCAGACTGAAAGGCTGCAAGAACTAACATTAGGGACCCCATATTAGCCATAGTCCCACTCACATTGTAATGATTTAAAGCTAAGCAGGCATTTTGGATGGGATATCCGGGTTTATCTTTAACCCAGCTAACACCCTCACTGGCATATATTCTGGGAAAACAAAAGAATAAGTAAAGGTGCAGGACCATAAAAGGCAACGCAGTGGGCTATAGTCCAAAAAAAGGAAAGGAAGTCAAATTGGGTAATCTGAGTTAGCAGGTGATGGCAACAAGGAAGAATAAGCCAATCAAGAAAAAAACACGACCCTAGGGTCCTGGGAGGAAGCCAGTCCAAGGCAGGAAGGTGCTAATCCATCAAGGGGAGAAAAGGGGATGCTTGCAGGGAGATGGGGTCGCCCCCTGTACAGGGGACCCTGGTGGGCCAGTACCTGAGCTTGACTCGAATAATGAACTTCTTTGCTCTCATTTTTGACTCTGTCTCATTCTGCGGATCATGGACCCTAACACAGAGCACAGACCTGGAGGCTGAATGTTTGAGATTTTACAAGGCAGGCTACTGTTTGCAGGTCGCTCAGTAAAGTAGGAAGCCAGAGAGGTAGCCTTGAGAAAAGAGCGTTTCCCGCTCCCTCCTTGCCACCTGAGCCACCAGGAAAATGCCTGGCATGGCCAGGGCTGGGCAACTCAGCTCTGAACACCAACCACCAATCCTCGCTAATGCTCCAACCCCTTGCTAGCTCCTTAAGGCTGCTGTCTCTAAAGTCCACTTGTTCTGCGGGCCTGGCAGATGATTCCTGTGGACTCAAGGTGCAATGCTCTTTGTAGGAAAGAAAAGTCAGTTCAAAATTCTGCACAGGTAATCCAAGAAGGCTTACAGGAGGAGGTGAAACAGAGAAGAAAAAAATGTATGTAGGAAAGAAAGAGGTATATTTGGTCAATATTGTTCTCCAGAGTGTGTGGGGGGGGAAACAAACAAAAAAAAAAACCCAAAATTAAAGTACAATCAGCTTTTGGGAGAAGAATATATAAAATTTCTCCAAATTGGGAGAAAGGTATATAAAAATTCTCCAAATAATTTAGGCCTGCACTTCTCTGCACAAATGAAAATTAATCTGGGTATTTTCACAGGCAAAGCCTTGCTCAGTCTCTTCACATTCTTATCAGGACCTTCAGATTCTCCCAAAGCTTCCCCAGTTTTGAAAAGTCCTCCCTTCTCCCTTCTGGGGAAAGCCCCAGGTGCCATCTCCAAAGAGCTCAAGCTTCGCATCACAAAGGGATGAGGATGCTGTCTCCTTGCCTTTGGGCTATTTCAGGAGGGAACAGTTTCTCCACACATTCTGTTGGTTCCCAGAACTCATTAGCAGCGGCCATCACCCCCCACCCCCCACCCCACTCCTCCCAACACTACTTCAAATTGAAGTAACTAAACTAAGTCCTTCATCTTGTCAAACCATTCTCTTTTTATTTCTTAAATTTTGAGGTGCCTTTTAGGACTGTCTCTGCCTTGCCAGGGCGCATGCAAATACTGCCCCCACTCCTTGGCCTGTTATAAAGGTGGTCAATTACTCAGGATATCATCCAACAGGCTAGCAAAGTCAAGTTAATACTGTACATGTAGAAAATATGCATGGTTTAGATGGAAAAACTGGGGAGAAGCAAGGGCTTCAAGAAAGAAGAGACAGGTCAACAGGGAGCTTGATTTGACCTTTTATTCTGGAGTAAAAACTATTAGCTCCTCAGGACAGAAAAATAGCTCAGTGAGAAAGGGTGGATGACACAACCTCTATTCCTTAAGGTTATAAACAAACAAAAAAAAAGGAATGTAGTCTTGATTTCATATCAAGAAAAGTCAAATTTTTATGGAATGACAAACTTTTTCAAATAGAAAAGTGTAAAGAATAGAAACAAACACAAAAGATTCTCCTAACTCTCCAAGGCCTTATTCATTCAAAAGGATTTGTATTCCTGAAGGAATGGTAACTGACTTCACCAGCCCTTGTGGCTTGATTCCTGTTTGTGGGGCATTTCTCAGACTAGGCATTTTACTTGAAAAAAAGCAAACTTTCATCTGGGTTTATGTAGAAGTCAGTGTATCTGACCTTTGAAATACATCTCCTTTACATCAAGAAAATTTTATTAAAAATATTTTAATCTTATTTCCATTAAATAAAATTTAATTATAATGCTTCAAATTAAATGCTCCATCTAGATGATGATCCATTGTTTTGCTATGTTTTGATTGTGGGGTTATCCCAAATAAAATTGCTCAGACACCACAGGGGCTAAAACAAGCCATCCAGGTAGAGGAATCCTGTCCCAGGTAGGGGGCAAATGTAAGAACTCGCATGAGCTGGCCAAGTGCTTTACCAAGTGAGCCAAGCTACCAAGTGAGCAGACCATTAGCTAGTTTCTTCCCTTCCTCCCTCCCTCCCTCCCGCCTTTCCTCCCTCCCTCCCACCCCCTCTGTCCCTCCCTCCTCTCTCCCTCTCCTCTCCCTCCCTCTCTCCCTTCCTCCTCTCTCCCTCCCTCCCTCTCTTCTTCCCTCCCTCCCTCCCTCCCTTCCTTCCTTCCTTCCTTCCTTCCTTCCTTCCTTCCTTCCTTCCTTCCTTCCTTCCTTCCTTCCTTCCTTCCTTCCTTCCTTTTTTCCTTCCTTCTTCCTTTTTTCTTTTATTTTTTTGTTTGTTAGGGCTGGAACGATAGTACAGTGGGTAGGATGTTTGCATTGCACTCGGCCAACCTGGGTTCTATTATTCCATCCCTCTCAGAGAGCCCAGCAAGCTACCAAGAGTATCCTGCCTGCACGGCAGAGTCTGGCAAGCTACCTGTGGCGTATTCGATATGCCAAAAACAGTAACAAGAAGCCTCACAATGAAGACGTTACTGATGCCCACTCAAGAAAACGGATAAACAACTGGAGGACAGTGTGATAGTGATACAGTGCTATATGGGGGCAACCCCTGGTGGTATTTAGGGCTTAGTCCTGGCTCTGAACTCAGAGATCAACTTGAGGAACCAAGTGATGTTTGGGATTCAAACTCAAGTCAACCACTTGCACTGCAAGCAGGTCTAGCCCCGGCCCCCCCCCCTGTTCTATTCTTTAGGCTCCAGAGTATGAACTATTTTAAAGAAAGTTGCACTAGGGGTGGGACTAGTTCTTTATCTGAATGAGAAACTATCAGTGTTCAGAGGAATGATAAGGATGGAGACAGAAACAAAGTTCTTGATAGACATAAGGAGTAGGTTTCTTTTGGTTTGTTGTAACTAAATAGGGACATGGTTATATTTAGAGTTAAAAGACCTGCCTTGATTTGGGGAACTAGGTAAAGGGTTGACATAATAGGAAATTTGAAGAACAGATAACTATTAATGGGTAAAAGCCAAGTTATCTTTTGTCTGTGTTGTGTTCAAATGGAGTAAGCATCCATGTATATGTCCACAATGCTGTTGGTGGATATTTGAGTTGTTTCCAACTTCTCCTAATTTTGAACAATATTATGAAGATTACCAACATGAATCCTAATGAGTATAAGCCTACATTTATGAAGTTGTCTTTGATTCTACATTAGTAAAAATTCATTATCCCAATGCAGAATCTCACATGGCAGAGCCTGGCAAGCTACCCACGGCATATTTGATATGCCAAAAAACAGTAACAATAATGGACCTCATTCCCCTGACCCTGAACGTGACAGAGACAAGAAGAATGAGACGGTATTGGAGCCCACATGAGCAGATCGATGAGCAACGGGATGACAGTGATACAGTGATCTTCCTTACTTTTTTTCATTTGTCCATTCTTTCTTCAGTTCTTTCTTGCTTTCATCCCTTGTTTCCTATAGGTTCAACAGCAAAAACTATTGAATACCCTAAGAATGACAATGCCTAAAATGTAACTTCAGACTTCTGGTTGTTTAAGCTTGTTCTTCGTCTTTTTATTTTTTCTACTTTTAAATACAGCACTCATAATTATGACAGAGAGAGACGGAAAAGAAATGCCCTCATATAAATAAGGTTTATACGATTGTAGATGTGAATTTAAATGTCATTTTGTGCTGGGACATTTGGACTGATGTAAGCAGAAGCCATTAACGGAAATTGTTTTAATTAGTACATGATAATTCAATCCTATTTAAGCAAAATTATAGCTAAACTAATGTATTCATTGCTTAAAAATAGTTTATTTTTAACGTTACAATGTTTTGAATCTTTGTATTTTAGGAATATATGAAATTATCTGATTCTTTTTGGAGACCATAGGGAAAATTCCATGATTAAACAAAGCTCAGGATTTTTTTCTTTATCATATTTTCCCTTTTATTTAATACTAAGCTGGTGATAATATTGCCTGATGGGCATATTGCTATATATTAGAGACATTTCAAAATGAATAAGCACAACATTTGGTTAACAGAAATTAAACATATTTTTAAAGCCAATATCAGTTAGCTTTGGGACAGTGGGGTGAGGGGTTCATCAGATTAGCATGCAGATTTCTTTGCTATTATTTTAGCAGCTTAAGCAGGAGCAGGTCTGCTGTGATCTAGGGTGTTGGAGGTCAGGTCTATGAAGTCTGAGTCTCGTAGTGTTGTGTGCCACACTGCTCAGGTCTTTCCAAGCCCAGAGTACAATGTCTGATTGACAATATTTAGTCCATGATGACTGTATCCATAATGTCCAGGTCTTCACAATGTCTTTTTCTTAAGGCCAAGTTCCTTTTTTTATGCATAACGCTTTAATCATATCTAGTCATGTTTCTTAATACTTGTTTTTATCAAGTTTACAAAGAAATCAAATCTTTGAAGATACCACACATGATCATATCCTTAAGAGTTTTATCTATGTGTTCCTTGATGCTTTTTAAGGGTTCTGCTCTAATCTAGATCCACTTTGAATGAGGTTCTGTGAATGGTCTGAGATATGGATCCAGTTTCTTTTTCTTTTTTTGAATATGGCTATCAAGTTTTGCCAGCACCATTTGCTGAAGAAGCTTTCTATGTACCCTTTCACACACCCATCTTCCTTTGTCATGCATTAGCTATATATCACAATAAAGGGTTTATCTCAAGGTTTTCTATTCTATTACATTACTTTGAGATTATCTTTATTCCAGGACCACACAATTTCGATTACCATAGCTTTATGGTACAATGTAAAGTAGAAAATGTGATACCTCCCATCTTTTTTTTTTCTCAGAATTTTCTTATTAGGGAGTTTTATGATTCCATAAAACATTTAGTACAGTTTGATCGAAGTCCTTGAAGAATGTTATCAAAATTTTGATGGGGATTCTCATCAGTGTTTTAATATGCATACCTGATAGATATGCTGTGGAAAGGGGATGAGGAAAAACTTATTACTCATATTCTCATCATAGTAAATCTGTGTAGCAGGATTGTGTGGCATTGAACATTTGTAGTCATCTGCTTATTAATTATACAAACGCATTTATTTGTCTCACTAATTTAACTACACACATTGAAATTTTTCTCAAAAGTTATAGGTACTTTTTAAACTGAGATGATACCAGAAAGTCAGACTTTTAAAAATAGAACTGCTTACTTACCTAAGATCCATTTTTATTTTTAAATGACCTCTTTTAGACATATCCCTTTTTTCGATAGAAAAGTAGAGAAGATAAATCAAAGATATGTAATCAAAATCCAGAAGCACTTTCAGATTCTTTATAAGGGGAACACGGAATAAACTGTGATTCTTTATCTTTTTTTTTAAATAAGAAGAAATGAGTGGGGAGAGATACAAGCAGTGCTAAATCTGCAAGTTCCACATCAACCCTGATCATATAAAGAGGACTTATATCTTGCCCTCTTCCAAAGTAGTATTTTGACAACGTGTCTTATATCTTTCCCTCCCCACCTCGGGCAGAGCTCCCGGTGGCCGAAGACCACTGGAACCTAGCTGCAGCCATGCTGGAGGCTCCTCCCTACACGTTCAAACAGGCGTCATGCATGAAGGTACCGGCAGAGGAACCCAGGTGTGTGTGATCCCATCAAAGGCCAACATTCAGAGAGACTTAAAGCAAGCTCCCAGAAGTGATATCTTTAGCCTACTTCTCCCTCTGGGAGAAACTGGCAAGCTTCTGAGAGTTTCCTGCCCACATGGGACAGCCTTGCAAGCTTCCCATGGTGTATTCATATGCAAAATCTAGTAACAAGCTGGATCTCATTCCCCTGACCCTGAAAAAGCCCCCAGTGCAACATCCTTAGGAGGGCCGAGTCAAGAGACTTCTAAGATCTCAGGGAAAGGACAAAATGAGATGTTACTGAGCCAACCTGGGAAATCAGTGATTAACGGGATATTGTGATTGTGATTGATATCTTAGTGTGGAGCAGGGCAACGGGCACTGGAGTAGAAAAAAAGCCAACCTTGCAAAAACGGTCCTGAAGTGAATCCTGCAAGGAGGAGCAACAGGACAGAGAGAACTAAACAGGGCGCCTCCATCATGTGTCTGGCCTTGACTTGAACCCCTAGTCACTAACGCCTAAAATGCAGAAACCGTCACAGATACTTAAGCAAATCATCCTAACCACAACATATAGTCTTGAAGGGGATTGGATGGGAGCAAAGCAAAGATGAAAAAGTGATAGGCCAAGAGTGTTAAGCTCTAATGCAATTGGACCTTCTGTAAGCCACGCCTCTCTGGAAGAATGAGCCTATTTGACAACAGAGTGAGCTCTGGTCAACTGCTCCAAGGGGTTGTGTGTGTGTGTGTGTGGGGGGGGGGTTTCTCCTTCATCCCACCGCCAGGCTTCTACCTGGACCAGGTGCGCAACGTGTCCGGGCATGTTGGTGATAACTGTTTCCCAACACCTTGTAAAATAATATTTCCACTGTTTATGGAGCTCCATAATATAGGAAGCCATTAAGGAGTACTTTTAAAGATCCAAAGGCGGTTGATATTTTTTGTTGCTGTTGTTTTCTTGTTTCAGTTCAAGCTCTTGATTTTCTGACAAAGTATCTGCCTCTCATTCCTGTGCATTTATGTTCCTACATGCGGAGGGATTTTGAAATTAAACCTGGAATTTATTTGTACCATTATTATATAAGAAAACTGAAGTCTAAATTGTCACTACTAGGGTGACATCTTGCGTTTTCTTGTTATTCCTGGTTTTACCGTTTTAATTGATAACAGATCTGGCCAGTATTCCTCAAATTATATAATTAATTACTCTAGCTACACTGGTGCCTGAGGACTTCCTTGTATAATGCTCATTATTATGCTGACTCTAAGCCCCCACTGGGAAATTTATAGGTCTCACATTACTGTTTTTTTATTAATGCATCTTGATTGATTATATATTAACCTCTGTAGTAGGTATCAAATTTCTAAACAGGAGTCAAATTTCTGAAATTTGTAAGTGTACCAAAAGCCTACATTCCAAGATGACCATTTTCTCTATCTGTGAGATACCATTTTTGATGCAGGCACTGAGCATTCTGTTTGCCTCCTCACTTTACCTTAGCATAAGCAGAGAAATTTTAAATTATTCTGCTTGACATAAAACAGAATTTGCTTAATTTGCTTTGAAGTTGGCACATTTGAATATGAAAGTTGACACATTAGGGGATGGCCTGGAAACATACTTTGACCTCTAACTTGACTGCTTTCTTGTATTATTGAAAGCCCTATACAATTTATAAAAAGGCATGTCAAAGTCATAAAAATCTCATACAAATATTTCTATGATGTGTACATCTATTATACAAAAATATATAACAACTAACAATAGTTTGTGACCATTGAGCATAATGTCATGTTTTGTTTTCACTCAAAAATATTCCATATTTGTTTTATCAAATATAGTAATCAGCAAAAACTTTTGGTTTCTGTTGGGGGTGTGTTGTTTGTACAAACCTAGTTATGATCAGGGATTACACTGTCTCTGTGCTCAGAGTCACTCCTGATAGGGCTCTGGGAACCATATGGAGGGAAAAAATTGGACCTTGGTCAACCTTCAGCAAGACAAGAGCCCTAACCACTGTACTATCTCTCCAGCCCAAACCCAGTGATTTTGATAGAAAGTAAAATTATTTATAGAAATCACATGTGACTTTCTTTAATGTATAATCATCACTACTACATGGAGACAGTAAAATAGAAATTTTCCGTAACCTAAAAGTTTTAGAAAAGAATGTTTTTAATGCAATAAAATAAATCTAGATTACAATTGTTCCTGGTTGGTTTTTTTTCCCCCTGCAGTCTCTGATTTTTCCTTGTCATTTAAGGTTAATGAATTGATGTGAGAAAATGGGTTGATGGTTACAACCCCTCTTCATAACTGCATCCCACTGTTCAGGACAAATGCTTGTTATTAAACTGGGGTTAGGAGCTAGAAAAATATACAGGGAGGGGTAGGTATCACCTTGCACATGCCAACCAGACTTTGACTCACAGCACCACCTATGCCTTAACACTTCACGGCCCAGCAGTGCCACGTCTTTAAACCCTAGCAGTGAACTGGCCAGTTGAGTTGGACAAGAAAAGCGAGAATGAGTCCTGGGCCCTTTGAGTGCAACTTGGTACTTTCACATTAAAGAAATGAGAGAGAGACACAGAGAGAGAGAGAGAGAGAGAGAGAGAGACAGACAGAGAGACAGAGAGACAGAGAGACAGAGAGACAGAGAGACAGAGAGACAGAGACAGAGAGACACAGAGACACAGAGAGAAAGAGAGAGAGAGACAGAGAGAGACAGAGAGGCAGAGAGAGAAAGAGAGAGAGACAGAGAAAGAGACAGAGACATAGAGACAGGTAGAGCTAGACAGACACAGAGACACAGAAACACACAGACCCAAAGAGAATATGACCAATTCAATCCATAGATATTTTTTCAAAAATAAATAAATAGTATGGTGTACGCCACGCCGCATCGGCCAGCGTGGGGCTTTTGCTTAGTTCACAGTCCAGAGAGGTGGCTGCTACATTAAAAACCTTCAATATTTCAACAAAAACTTACTGTTATTATTTGGAGTTTCCCCCCCAAGTCAGACCTGTTCAAATGGAACCGTTTCACATTGCTGACAATTATAAATGTTAAGTCCGCACGGACACGGACTTAACATTTATAATTATATAATTTATATAATAATTTATATCATAAATTAATTTACAAATAAATTTATAAATTATAAATTTATAATTTATATAATAAATGTATAAATCCAAATTTATACAGAAATTTGGATTTCTGTATAAAGTCCAGGGAAAATTCTGCCAGAAATTACATAGCCCAGCTCACAGTCCCAGTGCATTGCTGTAAGAAGTCTCTGAATTCAAAGTCTTTAGGCGCAGAGTGTCAGATTCGCGCTCAGCGGCTCCGGATTTATCTGGGCCGAGGGCATGCCGGTTACGCCCCCTTCCCATGAGTTCCTGGGAGCCCCAAAAGTAAAAACCGAATACCTCTGGGTTTGGAGTCACAGAAGATGGCGCCTGCCACGTGGGTGCTGCCAGGCCGCTGCTTTCCGTGCAGGAAGACAGGGTGGGGAGGAAAAAAATCCACCCCTGGCAACACAGAGTTGTAGCCCAGTTCGGTGTCCCAGTGCATCGCTATTGGATGCTGCGCTGGATGCCCGAATGTGGCGTACACCATACTATGAGGTGCAGGAAGGGGGATGAGGGGGGAAAAAGAAAAAAAAAGGGAAAAGGGAAAAGGGAAAAGAGAGAGAGAGAGAGAGAGAGAGAGAGAGAGAGAGAGAGAGAGAGAGAGAGAGAGAGTTATGTACTTGTAGCAGTGGGGCTACATATCTCTTCATTTCTAGCAATGAAAAACTAATTATCAAATGTAGTAGGTCTGTCTTTCTTGGTTGGAAACTCCAACAACTATAGTGAGTTTTGTGTTGAATTATGGAATGTAATCAAGGTAAAGAAAAAATGAAGTGAAATTTATTAGTTATACAGTAGGGGGTAGGGGGTGGGGGCGGGGGTATACTGGGGTTTCTGGTGGTGGAATATGGGCACTGGTGAAGGGATGGGTGTTTGAATATTGTATAACTGACATATAAACCTGAGAACTTTGTAACTTTAAACATGGTGATTTAATAAAAAGTTTTTTTAACAGCATGGTACTGGAACAAAGGCAGAGCCGTAGACCAATGTAACAGGGTGGAATATCCCCACACACAACCTCAAATGTATGATCATCTAATCTTTGATAAAGGAGGAAGAGATGTGAAGTGGAGCAAGGAAAGCCTCTTTAACAAATGGTGCTGGCACAACTGGACAACCACATGCAAAAAAATGGGTTTAGACCTTGACCTGACACCATGCACAAAAGTCAGATCAAAATGGATTAAAGACCTCAACATTAGACCACAAACCATAAGGTACATTGAAGACAAGGTCGGCAAAACCCTCCACGATATTGAAGATAAAGGTATCTTCAAAGGTGACACGGAACTAAGCAATCTAGTAAAAACAGAGATCAACAAATGGGACTACATTAAACTAAAAAGCTTCTGCACCGCAAGAGATACATTGACCAGAATCCAAAGACTATCCACAGAATGGGAAAGGATATTTACACAATACCCATCAGATAAGGGGTTGATATCAATGGTATATAAAGCACTGGTTGAACTCTACAAGAAGAAAACATCCAACCCCATCAAAAAATGGGGCGAAGAAATGAACAGAAACTTTACCAAGGAAGAAATACGAATGGCCAAAAGGCACATGAAAAAGTGCTCTGCATCACTAATCATCAGAGAGATGCAGATCAAAACAACCATGAGATACCACCTCACACCACAGAGACTAGCACACATCCAAAAGAACAAAAGCAACCGCTGTTGGAGAGGATGTGGGGAGAAAGGGACCCTTCTTCACTGCTGGTGGGAATGCCGACTGGTTCAGCCCTTCTGGAAAACAATTTGGACGACTCTCAAAAAATTAGATATTGAATTCCCATTTGACCCAGCAATACCACTGCTGGGAATATATCCCAGAGAGGCAAAAAAGTACAATCGAAACAACATCTGCACATGTATGTTCATCGCAGCACTGTTTACAATAGCCAGAATCTGGAAAAAACCCGAATGCCCCAGAACGGATGACTGGTTGAGGAAACTTTGGTACATCTATACAATGGAATACTATGCAGCTGTTAGAAAAAAGGAAGTCAAGAATTTTGTAGTCAAGTGGATGGGCATGAAAAGTTTCATGCTGAGTGAAATGAGTCAGAAAGAGAGAGACAGACATAGAAAGATTGCACTCATCTATGGTATATAGAATAACAGAGTGGGAGACTAACACCCAAGAACTGTAGAAATAAGTACCAGGAGGTTGACTCCATGGCTTCGAGGCTGGCCTCACGTTCCGGGGAAAGGTCAACTCAGAGAAGCGATCACCAACTACATTGTAGTCGAAGGCCATGTGGGGGAAGGGAGTTGCGGGCTGAATGAGGGCTAGAGACTGAGCACAGCGGCCACTCAACACCTTTATTGCAAACCACAACAGCTAATTAGAGAGAGAAAACAGAAGGGAATGCCTTGCCACAGTGGCAGGGTGGGGTGGGGGGGAGATGGGATTGGGGAGGGTGGGAGGGACACTGGGTTTACGGGTGGTGGAGAATGGGCACTGGTGAAGGGATGGGTTCCCAAACTTTGTATGAGGGAAGTATAAGCACAAAAGTGTATAAATCTGTAACTGTACCCTCACGGTGATTCTCTAATTAAAAATAAATAAATTTAAAAAAAAAGTTTTTTAAAAATAAAAAATTAAAAAATAAAAATAAATAAATAAATAAATAAACAAATATTGGAGTATATGGTGACTCTTAATAGTGTTTTAAACTTTCCTAATGCCTCCCACTCGCAAACCAGAAAGTTAGATTAAAAAAAGGAACAGTCTACCTGTATTTCATTTGCATCATTTCCCTTTGTTGTTTGTTTGGGGACACAGCGAGCAATGCTAAGGACTTACTCTTCTTTCTGAACTCAGGCATCTCTCCTGGCAGGGCTCAAGAGACCATGTGCAATGCCAAGGATCAAACCCATGCAAGGCAAGTGCCCTGCCCTCTTATCACTTTGGCCACAAACATAATTGTAAAAATCAGTAGCTCTGAAAAGCACAGATTAGATGTTGACTATCCAAAAGCATCATCATTGGGGAATTTATTGCTGCTTGTCCTAAAAACTTATTGAAAAGATTCATTTTCAGAACTAACCTCCATATGTCTTTAATTATTTAAATAAAAAAAAGTTGAAATTAATGTAGAATTAATCCCCCCCAAAAATAGTGGCATCTTTGTTTCTTTGTTTTGGTGGGTGCCACAGGGTTGCATTGGGCCACAACCAGCAATGCTCATGGGTTACTCCTGGCTCTGCACTTGCCACAAAACATATGATCATCCAATTTCTAGAATTAACTGAGAAAATTGTACAAGAACAAAAATACAAATGAAGATCAACAAACTAGAGAAGTGAGTTAAGAAACAAACATTTATTACAGATAACAAATCTTTTGCTAAATCATCAGGAATGCACAAAGGGGAAATGCACTGTAGAATTGTAGCACTGTCATCTCGTTTTTCATCAATTTGCTTGAGTGAGCACCTCCATTTCGAGACTTGTTACTGGTTTTGGCATATTGAATATGCCATGGGTATCTTGACAGGCTCTGCCGTGCAGGTAGGATACTCTCGCTAGCTTGCCAGGCTCTCTGAGATGGATGGAGGAATTGATCCGGGGTTTGCCGCATGCAAGGCTATGAACTGAAGGATGTAGAAAAGCATACAAAACAAAGAAAGTGGACCCATATCCTGTAGTACACACAATGAAGGATTTCATTCCTTGATGTGAAACTTTAGATGTTATTGGCAATTTTTTTTTTTTTTTACTATTACAGCTGAATCAGAGACAGAAAAATTTAAGTAGAAAAGTGGGAAGAAACTGAAAAAAAAGTGTGCTATAGCCAACAAGCAAAAGTGAGAAAGGAATGTTACAGAATGGGAGAAACTGTTTGCAAACTCCCTGATGAGGACTTAGTACTGAGGCATAGAAAAAGTGTTCAATTATATATCAGAATAGCAACTGATACATACTGCTTACTCAGTACTGCTTCTGCTACTCATTTGTATTCAAATTATATCAGTTAGTTGATTGTAGTAAGCTTTTTGCAATATAAACACATATTAAATCCCATATTTTATAGTTTAGAGACAAGTCTACTGAAGTTTCATCCACAAAATTTCGTGGGAGAAAAAAAGAGAGAAAAATCAATAGCTATTGTCTAGTATTGCCACTGTGATTTTTGAAATGTTTATTTTATCAAAAAGAGCTGATAAGAGATTGATCAGGAAATATAAATAACAAGAATGGGGAATGAAAAGGGAATGGAAGTTTATAAAAAGCTCTAATGAGTTCCTTGGGAGTCTAGAAATTTATGCGTAATGTTCTGCAAATGTTCGAGAAAGACGAGAGAACATTCTAAGCTTTTATGCTCTGTTGAATGTGAGCTTCTGTCCAAGTGATGATTAAGGTACTGTTTGTACTTGTTGAAGTGTTCTAAGTTTATTCCACCATACAGAGGGTTCTTTTGCAAAAACTTACTTCTGACATTTCTGAGAATCTCTGTCCTATCATTAGCTCATCACTAAACTAACCAAGCAAACATTTTGATAGCTGTTCACAACAAAGAACCGAAAATGTATTTTTGATGAGATCATGGAAGTAATTAAGTGAAGAACTGAAAATAACAACAACGTTAAACTCTGGTGCACTGGATTCTCAGAATATCTACAAAAATAGTTTACATGTTCAATTTTCAGCAATTTATGAGACAGAACAATCAAGGATGTATGACATTTATGTAAAGAAATAAATAACCATCATTAATTATTCCTTAAAAGTCTGAACATATTTATAATAGCTTTAAGGACACTTTTTTTTTACACTCTAATGTCAAAAGAGAAAAAGAAATTATTTCTAGAGCATTAAATATGAACTACTTTTTTCCAGGAAAATACAGGGCATAAGACGATAGGAATTTTTTTAAAATGAGCTAAGAACACTGGTTTTCTAAGTAAAATAACTAAAATAAATAGAACTGCAACACTGTCGTCCGGTTGTTCATTGATTTGCTCGAGCAGGCACCAGTAAAGTCTCCATTGTAAGACTTGTTGTTACTGTTTTTGGCGTATCAAATAAGCCACAGGTAGCTTGCCATGCTCTGTCCTGCGGGCAGGATATTCTCAGTAGCTTGCCAGGCTCTCTGAGAGGGACAGAGGAATGGAACCCTGTCAATTGCGTGCAAGGCAAATGCTCTACCCGCTCCAGTCCAACTGAAATAAAATAAATGAAATAAACCATTCACAACTGAGCTGATATTGGATTTTTGAACTAACAGCAGAAAAAAATCTCCAAACAAGAAGATGGATGAATCACAATTATTAAGTGTGAAAAGAATAGGGTGGGGCTGACAGTGTTGAGTGGCAGTGAGGAGTGTGTTGAGTGGTGTAATGAAGCATGTCATGTTTATTAATCTCTGTGTGTGTGGGGGGGGGGCTTCACAGAAAGAGGAGAAACAAAGCTGAAAAATTATACAAGAAATATGGCTGAAAGTTATACTGAAAATATTGCATCTATAGCTATACAATTTAACAACTAAAATATCCCAGTGCATGGGATATCGTTCAGTATGTAGCCAGAGTTCTAAATATGGCATGTCTATTCAATATTTTTCTCAAAGTGTAGATTTTTATGTCAATATTTACAATTTTTTTAACTACTAGAGATAAAACTTTTGGAGGGACTATATGTTTATGTTGAAAGTTGAGCTGATAATTTCATCAAGATGTATAAGTTGTACAATGTTTTGTATACCAATCATATAAATCTGTTTTTAAAGGAAGTACAGACTTAGAAACATCTTAAACAAGTTTATATACAATAAATATGCTACTGAAAAGAAAATACAAGAGCATCAAAATTGCTTCACAAAATGAGAGAAAGCATTTTTGAAATATTGAACATTAATGACATTTCAATAACTCAGAACACTCTCTTCAAGTGTGTCAGAAAACCAATGAATGACTGAATTCCTGATACATTTAAATTTGTAGCGCTGTTGTTCTATTGTTCATCGATTTGCAGGAGTGGGCACCAGTAATCTCTCCATTGTAAGACTTGTTGTAACTGGTTTTTGCATATCTAATATGCTACAGGTAGCTTGCCAGGCTTTGCCCTGTAGAAGGCATACTCTTGGTAGCTTGCTGGGCTCTCCCAAAGGGCCGGAGGAATTGAACTTGTGTGGCCGTGTGCAAGGCAAATGCCCTATGCACTGTGTGATTGCTCCAGTCTTTCTGAATTCACCTTAGTTTACTTGAACTTTATGACTACATTAACTAGTTTCCTCTTCACCGATATTCTATGCATTTAGGTACTTTAACTAGTTCCTTCCAGCTAGGAAAAATAAATAGATAAACACAAATACTTGTTTTGAAATACATGGAAAGAAAAATATATTTCTTTCTGAAAAGTGTTGTAGAGAACTAAAAATGGAATAATGCATTGAGATTCAAGGATTTTTCTTATTACATTATAGTATGCTATTTTTCATGGTAAAAAAGGTTTCTGAATTAGGCTATAATATCATGAACAGCAAGAAACCCTTTGCGAAAGACAGGGGAGCTTTTCAACATGGAAATGGAGTCTAAAAATAATATTTAGAAAATAGCTGCTTTTTTCCAAATGCAGCCCCAAAACATCTATCATTTAAAGACATACTGTATTAGAACTTTTCACATTTTAGTTGGAGTAAATTTCCTTCTACAACTATATATTTTAGTAGCCTTGAGGCACGAAAACGAGAGACTATTCTACAGATTAAATAAATGGCCAATTCTTAAGCCATCATTGACAATTCAGTGGACATTCACAATGGAAACTGCACCTTAAATCTTTTTAAGGACAAGTTCATTTCTATGAAAAATAGAAGTTATACTTTTGCTTCAGTGTTCTTGTTGTGTACAGTGAAGTCATGTTTATGGAGACTGTAAGAACATAGAGGAAGTGTTAAGAATGATACTGATCCCATTGAGTCTAAAGTCCCATTTAGAACAGTCGCAGTGATAAACAGTAATAATTATATGCACATTTCTTAAACATAAAAATATCTGGGGTCAACACACAGAAATCTCGGACCTGAGCAACTAGCGGCAGAGATGGCCCGGGACTTTGCAATAGGCCTTCTCTGCTGGGTCACTCCAGATGGGTGCAGGTGCTGTCCCTCCACCTGCTCTCTAAGAGCTCCTGTGTTCGTCATTTCCAAGAAGCCAGCAATAAGCACCAGGTATGAGCCCTAGTGATGGTAAATCCCAAGTCTCAGGGACAGGGAAGGAGTGCACAGGCCTTTCCCTCACCCTGACGGGACGCAGAGATGACACCACATCCACCAACTGCCTACTTAAGATCCCACGTGGCCACGATCCAGAGACACACACAGGAATCTCGGACATCTGCAACAGCAATTTCTTCAGACCCTATGTATTAAAATCTAAGAATTCCTAAAGCACGCAGCCACTTTTGCCGCTGCGAGACATTACATTTTATCCATAACAAACATTATGAAACACATTGTCTAGCAATTTTATCTTCGGCACATATGACGGGAGGTAGGATTGGTCTCGAAAAATCAAAAGTAACTAAAGTAGAGAAAGGATATCTTGCAAATTTGTCTACCACACAAGCAGGGGAAGGTATGAAATGGGGGTGAGGGGAATACTGGGGATTTTGGTGGTGGAAAATGTACACTGGTGAAGGGATGGGTGTTGGATGACCATATGATTGAAGTTCAAACATGAAATTTTTGTTACTGTATCTCACGGTGAATTAATAAAAAAATAATAATTAAAAAATATATATCTGGTGATTTAAAGTCTGGGCTGGAGCAATAGCACAGCAGTAGGGCTTTTGTCTCACACTCGGCATACCCGGGTTTGATTCCTCCTGCTCCTCTCAGAGAGCCCAGCAAGCTACCGAGAGTATCCTGCCCTCACAGCAGAGCCTGACTAGTTATCCATATAGTATTCAATATGCCCCAAACAGTAATAAGTCTCACAATGGATGTTACTGGTGCCTGCTCCAGCAAATCGATGAGCAGCGGGATAACAGTGATTTAGAGTCTGAAGTATAATTAAAGATGTGTGTGTATATGTGTGTGTGTAATATGTGTCCGTATGTGTGTGTGTGTGGGGGGGGGGTTATGAATCTATGTGCTTTCGGCACTCAGGAGTCCTGGGGCTGACAGAGAGGCCAGCCACGGAAGCAGTCCTTGCTCTGCTCACTGAGCACCTTGGTGGAGAGGCACATAGCCTTTCTGAGGGAGGTTTAGTATGTAAAGGTGCAAGAAAGACCTGCCTTTTGGGAGAGCTTGCAGGAAACAGCTCATTTATTGCAAGGAGGGTCAGCCTCATATACTATAAGGGGCAAGAAACAAACATCTTGGAGGGGGACTTCTAAAATGTACTTGCACAAACTGAAGAACATACTTGCATAGAATAAGAACAAGGTAAGAGGATATTGGCTCATTTTGGTTGGGGCCGCATTTGCTCAACTGCCCGTTGGCATTGTTTTCCTGAGTTCACATTTACCAGATGGGATGGGTTCCATTGCCGGGAAGCTAAGGGGAGCTTTGGGGGAGAGGCCGTCGACTGCTCATCCCATCCATGTCGAGTCTGAGACCCTTGATGCTTATCTCTACCTGTCCCCAACTATGCCTTGCAATGTGCCCCTCACACACACACACACACACACACACACACACACACAATTATACACATATGCAAATATATTCATTTTAGATTGTTAAAGACTTTTCTTTTAGTTCATGGTAAAAAATACACTGAAAAAAATCTTGTTTTCCATAGTATCACATGCTGACTTTTACGATTAAAGGAGGCCGTGATATTGTGTCTCAAGTAGATGACTGCTGTGGCTCGATTTGGAACATTAGAATTTATTTCCATCGTTTAAAAATCGTTATTAGCTAACTTTTGACATATACCAAAGAACGAAACTTGTCATCTCAATTCTTCTTCTGAATATATGGAGTTATTTTGTAGCACAGCATATACATGAGGTGGAAATGATGATTAACTCTATGGCTATAAGCCTTCTGCAGAAAATTGGCTGAAAAATTAAATCTTCCCAGTAAACTATATACATATGTGCTTTCTGTAGCAAAATAAGAAATGAGCAACAGGGGAGAGGGGGGAGTACCTGTGTGTGTACCAATATTTCCACAGTAACAGTAGATTCTCCCATCAGAGGTTTTCAGAAAGATCGAAAAACACCTTTTTGAAATAGATTTGAAATGTGTTATGATGAAACCTATCATTAACAGTATTGTAAACCATGGTGTCTAAAATGGAAAAGAAAGAAAGGAAAGCTTTGAAAATCAAGAGTAGGATTTCTACAACTTAAATCGTAGCATATGAAAACAGGGTTTACTTAACAACAATTGCAACAAGAATCATTTTATTTAACTTCATTCAATGGCTTGGTTGCTTATATTGGTTTGACCATAAGAAAAAAGAATTCTTCCCTCCAGACACTGTATGGTGAAAGCTCTTGGACATCCAGAGAAAGCACTAATTTTTTTTTTTTTAGTTTTGGATGTATCTTTATTATTATTGAAAGCACTAATTTTGGGTATCTGATAACTGACGTCCTGTGACTAAGGAGATGGATACCCAAGGATGTAAGCCATTATGTGGATTGTCATTGGCTGCAGCACACTTAAAAAGACACAGATTTTGGTCTGAGAAAATGGAATGTTTCTACATAAACAAATAAAGCCCCTACAATTCTGAACCTAATTTTTGAATAGGATGGAAGAGTTGATAGGTCTGGGTAGAAGACATTTATCACAAATCACGAATCACGAAATCACGTTGATCATTGATTTCTCTAGCGGGCTCAGTAATGTCTCCGTTCGTCCTATCCCTGAGATTTTAGAAGCCTCTAAAGGCTTCGGGATCAGGGGAATGAGATTCAGCTGGCTACTGGCTTTGGCATATAGATACACCATGGGGAGCTTGCGAGGCTGTCCCATGTGGGCAGGAAGCTCTCAGTAGCTTGCGAGTTTCTCCCAGAAGGAAAAGTAGGTTATAAGATATCACTTCTGGAAGCTTGCTTTTAAGTCTCTGGATGTTGGCCGTTGATGGGATTACACACACCTGGGTTCCTCTTCCAGTAACTTCATGTGTGAGGCCTGTCCGAACGTGTGGAGAGGGGCCTCGAGCATGGCTGTGGCTAGGTTCTGGTGGTCTTTGGCCGCCGGAAGCTCCACTCAGGGTGGGGAGGGAAGCTGGAGCCCATCCCCTTCGAGGGGCCCTGGGGAAGACAGCCAGGTGTGCAGGCAAGAGACTCTCTTTAAAAAAAAGAAAAGACATTTATATTGTTTCAAATATAACAAACTTGATAAATATGGACCTCGTTGGGGACCCAGAAGGAAATAAAGGTTACAATGCAGAGTTTAGGAGATAAGTGCCAGCACAACTGAAACATTAGAAATATGAAAGTTGAAACATTAAACTTGAAGCTAGAATGAAAATTAGGTAAAAGGCAACCCTTGACATTGAGTGATAAAAAAACAAAGATAAAGTATAAGCTACCCTGGTGTAGACAGCAGTGTACGTGAGGAATTCGAATTTTCAATGAGATTTCACTGAAATCTCATTGAAATTTTCATTGAAATGTTCATTGAAATGTTCAAACTTTTGGTATGTGTTTAGGTAAGATTTCATGCTCAAAGTGAATGATTTAATGAGTTGAGATCTATCCAGCCTTCATTGGGCTGTTCATGAGTTATGCTCTTTTCAAATACACCAATGATCCAGGAAGTGAAACATTTCTCAGAAATATGTGAGGTGCTCCAGCAACTTAATGGCACCTGTGGAGTAGTTTATGGGAAACTCTGATTTAGAATCTTTTGGACAGAAACACAGGAGGAAAGTTGGCTTTAAGACTGGAATTGTGAATTTAAGGACTAAGTACTTCAATTGTATCCGATTCTATCTCTGGGTAGACGGTCTCATAATTGATTTACACAGTAGGATAACCAGTCGGTGATTGAGAATTGATTGAAACTGTAGAAAAACCCACCTGGGGATTATAAATTGGTCTCAGACTATCTTTGCCTCCATTTCTCTCTCCTCCACTGATATTTTGGTATTCCTATGATGAGTTTGTCACACCATTTGGAATTGTTAGCAATCTTCCGGATGTTGGTTGAGTTTTGCTCAGTCTATTCCTTTCCCTTTTGGAGTTCTCTTTAAACCCATCAGGTGGACTTCATTTCTGAACAATTGATTTCTGTTTGAATTCAAACAATGAATTTCTTTGACAATAGTTTTTAAGATCTAGTTCTTCACTGGGGTTCTATGCTTGGATTTCCATCTCTCAGAATGCCCATCTTTGTTTCCTCTGTTCTCCATCACTACAGCCAATTCTGTCTTGGCAAACTGCAGACAACTCTCTTATGCCTTTTGGTCTGCTTTAAATTTGTGTCTTCATACTTGGATATGATGTAATAAAAAAGAGCTTCTAAAAATGGACTTTAGACATGTGGGGATAAGGAGGATGTGTGTGTGTGTGTGTGTGTGTGTGTGTGTGTGTGTGTGTGTGTTGGACATTCTGAAAACTTCTGATTAGGGCTCAGTGTTTAGCCAAACTGTGTCTAGACTATGCTCTTTAAAAGTATAATCTCGGGGCTGAAGAGATAGCACAGCAGGGAGGGTGTTTTCCATGCATGCGGCTGACCTGGGCTGACCTCGGTTCAATTCCCAGCATCCCATATGGTTCCCTGAGCACCACCAGGGGTAATCCCTGAGTTCAGAGCCAGGAGTGACCCTTGTGCATCGCCAGGTGTGACCCAAAAAGCAAAAAAAAAAAAAACAAAAAACATAAAAGTACAATTGCTTTTCTGCCCTTTCTCTTTAGTGGACGAGGATTAGAGCAGGATGGAGCTGGGTTTATTTAGCCTTGTCAATTAAACTCTAATAATTCCAGGAATGGTTAACCTCTGCTTAACTAGAGTATTTCTGTGTATTTTAAATTAGTAACATTTCTACTTCCCTTTAGAAAACTGAAAGGATTTTTTTTTTCAAATTTGCTATGAAACCTAGTGGCACTCCAGGAGGTTTAATTTTATGAATTCCTCCTATTCCTGGAATCTCTGGAGCTCTTTCTATTTTTCTTTGTTTTTATTTTATTTTTTAAATTTCTCAGGGCTGGCTACAGTGAGCGCAAACAACTCACCAAACAGAATTCTGATGTTTCCAAGCAGATTTTCAGAGTGGGTTTCTCTTACTGAACCTTGCTGATATTACCCGCTACACAAGTACACTGACCCAAGAGGCTTGTTTTATTATTAACCATTTTCTGATATATAATATATAAGTATGTATATATACATGTATGTTTATACATATATATATTATACACACATATATGTATATGGCTTTCTTTTTTTGGAGGGAGAACATGGGTTGGGGAGCTGGGCCACACCTGGAATTGCTAGGGATACTCCTGGCTTAGTGCTCAGGGGTCACTCTTGGTGATGCTCTGGGAACAATAGGGGGTGCTAGGGATCAAACCTCTCCCCCTCTATGCAAAGCAAATGTCCCACCTGCTGTACTTTTGCTCCAGACTTTGTTTTCTGTTTTATTTTAGAAATATGATCAATAACTACATTTATATTATCTTTAGACAGCTATAATTTCTAGAACATACATATTCTATCCTCATTTGTATATGTACGTGTCCAATATCCATATATTGGAAGTAAATGCTTCAAAGTTGTCTCAAAAAATAAAACTATGAAACCATGAAGTAACTATTTACAGAAGAACTGCAGTGGACTAGCAACTTGTGCATTCCAAATGAGAACAAATATGGAAAATAGCTCAGTTGTATCCCATGAAGCTTTCTTATTCAAATTAAAGGACACCGAGTGGCCCAAAGTTCTTCTCCTGGCCCTTTGCTCTAAGAATCACCATTAATTACATTTGAGTTAATAATTGAAATTAAACCTTGACTTTCCCTGGAACTTTAATTATGTAATGATATCATTTCAAATGAATTGAAAATCGACATTCTTGTAAGTTGTATATTACCACACTAGTTGTATATTTGTTAATTGTGAAAATTATAATTAGATAAGACTTTAATCATACTAGATTTGACATATATTATCATTACAAAAGTCACAGAAAATTGTTGTATGCATCTTGTCAACTACTTTTATAATGAAAGTCACTGTAGCACTGTCGTTCCATTCTTCATCGATTTGCTCCAGTGGGCACCAATAATGTCTCCATTGTGAGATTTGTTGTTACTGTTTTTGACATATCGAATGCACCATGGGTAGCTTGCCAGGGTCTGCCATGCGGGTGGGATACTTTCAGTAGCTTGTCAGGCTCTCAAGAGGGATGAAGGAATCGAACCCTGGTTGGCCACATGCAAGGCAAATGTCCTACCCGCTGTACTATCGCTCCAGACCCTTTTTTAAATACTTAATACATTATATATAATTAAGAGGTGGTCTTTAAATATTTAAATTTTAAATATTAGTAAATAATACTTAATATTCAGATATTTAAATATTATTTAAATATTTAAATATTCTATCATATATAGAATGTTATTATATATGATCAAATTCTTTATAGTAAAATGTAAAATTGTGTGCCACAGATTTGTTCCTGAAATTGTATAAGTAGAATTCTATAATTGATCTATTGTATCATTGTAAATTACATTGGGGAATACAATTTTAACTTTATTATAAATTCTTTTATAAAGTCAATCTCACTCCTTTTCCAATGTATTAAATAATTTAAGTCAGTATTCCAACAATTCCACACATTTAAGGTGTGTAGAAACATACCTCCCCTTCAAATATAAATCTACAAGAAGCAAATCAATGACTTCTAATATGCTGATGTTTGATTTTCAAAAGCAAAAAAAACAATATAATATAAAATAAAAGTTTTAAATTCCTGGTTTAAAATTTACATTGAGCTTAAAAAACAGCTTTAAATAAAAACTTACATGTCTCTGTAAAGATTAACATAATATTTTTTAATAGTGAGAAGTTATAATATTGGAAATTTACTTCTCCAAACTTAGGGTTTTATGATACAATTTGTAAATCTTTACAAGCTTTGTAAGGCTTGAATCAATGAGAATGTTTATTGTATATAAAATTTTGTACCTTATAATTTAGAGCAGGATCTGAAATTTATGCAAATTTTAAGAAAAATTAACCATCTTCATAATAAGTTATTTAATTTGCCAGCAAAAAAAAAAAAAGCTAGACACTACTAATTTAAGAAACAGAGACATAATTCAGGAGAAAAGTGCTTTCCTTGAGAGTCACATATTCTGGTTTGGTCCTTGAAATCTCATGTGATCCCACAAGCACCTTCAGGAGTAATCTCTGAGGACAGAGCCTGGAGTAAGCCCCGAGTAAGACCAGATGTGCCATATAAAATAAAATAAAAAGCAATTTATATTGACCTACATATGTTCATTTAGAGGAGCAAGTAAATCATTAATAAAGACTATAGATCAGCACTTTGATTCCCTAATGATATAACATGGATGGGAACACTTCTCGAGTAGGAAATTGTCACTACAAACCAATTCCCGTTCTCCCTCTTCAGGTTTAGCAAGAGCAGCTTCTCAGAATTTCTCTCTACTCGGTCCATTCGCATGGTAAAATGCCATATTGGCTTTAGAATATACTATTCAGCAGGGAAGAAGGAGGAGGAGAAAATAATCTCACTAAACACTTCCTAAAAGATCCATTGTCCATCTCTTCCGGTCTCTTGGGAAAACACAAAATAGTCAATGTTTTTATGGACCTCTTAAAGTTTTAATTATCGCTTCATGATCAAGAGCTCTTGATGTCAGATAGCGTCATGCAGGATCTCATGACTTTAAGATCCTTTTATGAACTTTTAAACCCTCATGATAACTGGATTACTGTATCACTGCCATGCCATTGCTCATCGATTTGTTCCAGTGGGCACCAGTAATGTCTCCATTGTGAGACTTATTACTGTTTTTGGCATATCGAATATTCCACAGGTAGCTTGCCAGGCTCTGCCTGTGCGGGCGAGATACTCTAGGTAGCTTGCCGGGCTCTCCAAGAGGGACAGAAGAATCAAACTCAGGTCGGCAGCATGCAAGGCAAATGCCCTACCCGCTGTGCTATAACTGGATAGCCCACAGAAAAGAGTCTAAGGAACAAAAGCAACTTCAGTTTTAAAGAGATAGCACAGTAGGTAGGGTGCTTGATTGCCACATGGTCAACCTGAGTTGGAGTCTTGGCATCACATATGATCTTCTAAGGCCCTCTAGAAGTGATCCCTGAGTTCAGAGCAAGGAGTAAGTTGGAGCATTTTTGGATGTGGTCCCCAAACAAAAACAAAGTAACTTTAGCATTCAACACTGTACTACTAACTGAGATTTGATACATACAGTCTTCTTCAAATATGTTTCCTTTGTCCCTCTGTACTTAAAATTAGATGAGAGGGATATATAAAAGATGTTTCAGTGAGAACAAAATATATTTTGATTGCTTTTGAACAGAATAATGCGTAATAAATTGAATCAAGTGAAAATGGAAAATCAAATACAAATTTATCCTCACAATATTTTCTACTAGTAACTATTCTTGGATCATTCATAATTAGAGATGTCTAAACAGCACAAATATCATCCATAGAACCAGTTTCTATGTGATATTTTCAATGGAGCTTGAACAAAAGAATAGCCTGACTCATTTCATTTATCAGTATCTTGTTTACCATAGCGTTTGCTAAAATTCAATTCTGCAATGTAGTTCTTGGTTCACATGTTACCAGTGAGAAAAGATTAAGACCAATTTCAAATCCAATTTTGAAACAAGCCAATTTCAAATCCTCAGTTCCATTTTTGTTAGATTTGAGTGGTTATGGCACATGCAAAGATCCAGATGGGGCCCTGTTATACAGGGTCTATCTAAATGAAAGATGCAGGTGCATATTATTGATGCTAACATCCAAGGGCTTAGTAGATGCTATGAAAATCACCCATAACATTCTCTAGGCTTTGAACTTCTCTTAGTATGTAGTTCTTGGTCTGCATGGTCCAATTACACAAATGATTCAACACGAAATTTAACCAGATTGGAATCATTAGAATGTTGATTTCTTTTGGTGACCTACTAAAAGTTCAATCAAATCTATCAATATAGAGTCTTTCTCATCTGACTTGGTAAACTTGATTCTATTTATATATTCATTTTGTTTACATAATTAAATTGCAGGTGATTTTACAAGACTTAAGCACTCTCAGAAAATAATTTAAATTTTAATTCCAAACTATGAATTTATTATTACACTTCTAAGGACAGAGAAGAAAACTGGCTTTACCAACCTTTTTCAAAATAGATTCTCCAAAATCTATAGTATTGGTATGAAGAGATAATATAGTAGGCAAGCAGTTTGTCTTTTATGTGACTGACATGGATTTAATTCCTAGTACAGAGTATGGTCCTTTGAGCACTACTGAAGTAATTCCTGAGCACAGAGCCAAGAGAAATCCTGAGCATTACAGGTGTGGCCCCACAAGTAAAAATACATATTCAGTTCTTCATATATATACATATATATGTATCTGTACAGATACATACGTACATATATACACTATATATATAGTATGATTAATGCTAAAGAAGATTAAAAAATAGGGTTCTCTAAAATATTTTAAAACTATTTCTGTCTTTTATTTACTTGTAATAACATTATTCTTTTAACATAGTACCCGTTTCAAATATACATCATTGTAAATGAATATCTCTATACAGTATCTTAAGGTCACTATTATATGAATAATCCTTCAAAATCTACCCTTTACTACTATATGTTTTCTAACATCAACACAGCAGTAAATTCATTGTTGTGACTTCATTCTGTGGCTCTCAAATTACTGGATCAAATTCCTGAAAATTTTCTTGCAATTTTTATTATAGTTTCCAACTAACAATAATAAAGTAAACATCACCAGTCTTAAATCAAAACAAAACATAAGCAAACTGCTTTTACTGTAGGGTTACTTCACAGTTTGATTTTTATTACTTTTTTTTTTTAATATTTACTCTCTTCTGCCCGTGTATAGATTGTCATTTTCTGTACACAATTTTTATTGTGGTGCATGTCTCTTCTTATTGATTTGAATGAGTTTATGTATTATGGCTTTTAATCTTATATTGAGATCTATATTTATTTTAGCTTCTGAGAGGAATTCAAATATCTTATTTCATTTTTTTCGGAAAGCCAATGTGATTTAGGCTATTCCAAAGCAGTAACTTCAAACTCAATTCTGGGCATTATCTATTGTTGAGTGACAAGTAAAAACTCAAGTTATAATTTAGTGATACAAAATGATATTGTTTATTGTGTCATTTTATTTAGATAGTTGGGTTGTAATTATATTTATAAAATGTTGATAACACCACTAATTTTGCTGTCTCAGCATCATACTCTGTCTGGATATTTTGTCAATATACAAATTTTTTTCTAATAAGTGTAGCAGTGTGGTTCAGTAAAAAATGCATGCCTCACAAATATAAGACCTGATTTTGGTTTCTGGCACCACGTACACACAGAATTGAAGTCATTAAATATATAATTATAATTTACAAAATAAATTGTGATTTATTTATTTATCCTTTTTTTGCTTTTTGAGTCACACCCAGCATTGCTCAGGGGTTACTCCTGGCTTTGCACTCAGGAATTACTCCTGGCGGTGCTTGGGGGACCATATGGGATGCCGGGAATTGAACCCAGGTTGGCCGCATGCAAGGCAAACGCCCTACCTGCTGTGCTATCACTCCAGCCTCTAAATTATGAGTTTTTAAAAATTAAATCATCAGATTAATATAAAAAATACCTGTTAATCTAAAGCCTTAACAATTTTTTAATTCTCCTATCGGTATATAACCATTAAAAAATTGCACTTTTACTAAATGATTAAACTTTCTGGGAAGCTCAAGTGTTCTGTGATTTCTTTCTGTTGTTGATAAAATTACATTGTAGGTGGGGTTTATATTCTATGTCACTCACAAAAGTACTTTTGCTCGGGTGATAACTTTGAGATTTTTCCAATATATGTAAAAATGTTATGACAATAATATTAATAAAAATAAATAACAATATTTTAATATTTCTGAATAACTAAATCTATCCATTTATTAGAAAGATCCCTCTTACAAAATAGTGACATGTGTACCTCGCCATATCTTGACTAAAGACAGAAAATAATCATCAAGAAACTAGTATAATTATGGTTAAAAAAGATTACGAAGCTTACATAAGAAAACAACACTGGAGAAAGAAGAAGAAAATCAAACAACAACAAAAGATGCATTAAAGAAGTAGTTGTTTCGGGACTGCATGAAAGAGAATACTCCAAGATTTAAGATTGCTACCAGTTTTTAACATAAACCAGGAAACACAAACCAATTAAACAGGCAACGGTCATGGGTTATGGCAGATAAATATTTGTGGACAAGATTACTAATATCCTTTTGAGATATAAATTGCAAGAAGGAAAATAGAGATAGTAAAATGATAGAGAGAGACAGAGACAGAGACAGAGAGATAGAGACAGAGAAAGAGAAAAGGATAAAGAGGGAAGGAAAGAGAGAGAAAGGAATGAGATGTAAGGTTAGATTAAGAATAATTGAAGACAAGAAAATGAACAAAGCGAGGGACTGATCTGTTTGTTTGTTTCTATGAGTAAGAATTTATAATGAGAGCTGAGGGCAGATTAATGTTGTGAACTGGATTTAAAGAAAGGTCCTCTCCCTTAGCAACAAACTGACTATTTATTCAAAGACAATAATTTTATTGAAGTGCCCTAGCCAGATTTCCCTGGATTTAGAAGTGAGTGCCAATTAGAAAGTAAGGAAGAGTGTATATTTTTTATTAATTTAGCAAAGGAAAATAACCATGAATTTCAGTATTGCAAGTGTAATAATAAAGAAAACAAATAAATGCATCCTAATTTTAATGTATTTAATATATCTATCATATTTTAATTTAATATATGTATATATTTAAAATATAACATAGTTTTATTTATGTCTGTATGGACTGGAGCTGTAGCACAGAGGTAGGGCATTTGAATTGCATGTGGCCGACTCAGGTTTGATTCCTCCATCCCTCTCGGAGAGCTGGGCAAACTACTGAGTATCCCGCCCGCACAGCAGAGCCTGACAAGCTACCCATGCCATATTCTATATGCCAAAAACAGTAACAACGAGTCTCACAATGGAGACACTACTGGTTCCCGCTCGAGCAAATCGATAAACAATGGGACGACAGTGCTACAGGTATGTGTATATATGTTTATGTGTGTGTGTGTGTGTGTGTGTGTGTGTGTGTATACACCCTTGATCGAAAGGAACAAAGTAATTCTTTGTCTGACAGAGGACAGAGCTGAGGGTGTGCAAAGGATCTCAGTTCCTGTCTAACCATTATATACTCGAGGTCACCCAGCCCCTGCGTACCAGTAATTCTTCAGGTGAAGTGATTAATGAACTGTCACAGCTGATCTTTGCCTTCTCCTCCTCACCCTATACCCTTGGAATTATTAAGATTTTTGTGTCATGAAAAAGAAAAAGAACCACAGTATTTTTCAACAATACTTGAAAAGTACCTGCCAACTTGTATGTAATCTTTTCTTCTGAACTGGGGTGAACCAAAAAAAATGTTAAGTGTTCTCAAATAAATCACAGAATAATAGCACACTTTTAGCGTACTTGCTACTTGGGTTTCACTGTGCTGATAACTTCAAATAGGGATATACCCAAATCCCTCCCTTCTTTGTCAGTTGTGGTTTCCAGCTATCTTGCCTCTTTCCTGGCTTTGAGTTACTGCAAAACACAGGTGATGGTGGCAATTTGGTTTCTATAAATGGCTCTGACAAAATTACCTTTGTTGTTCTTTTATGCATTTTTGTTTTCCTGGAGCCTGTATTAAACCAAGGTTTGCACTGTGGGTCTTCAGATGTCTCACCCGTAACAATCTCTGGCCATTTAATGGCCTGCTGAGCCGAAACTATGCATGAGCCAGCATTAAGTTTGAAATCTACATTTTTCCAGGGGTATGATGCTGCCAACAGGTCAACCCATACTGTGGGGTGAGTGCATCAGCAGCCTGATGGTGTCCTCAGACTTCCTGACACCCCAAAATTGCTGCTGTGCCTTTGACTAGACCCCCAACAACCTGGAACCAAGTTTACCAAGAAATTAAATGGCCAAAAGTTAGGTATGTGGAAACCATGCTTATAAACCACTTCAAGCTCAGCTATTCAAGCTCATTTATTGGCCTTATTTCAGAGACCCATAGATAAATCTCAAAAGAAACCAAAAGCCACACTTAAATCTCAAACCAGTACATGGCTGAACAGATTGACATAAATCAGTCTGAGGTTGACCTGTGCTTGTCCAAACAGAGCCCTCAGCAGCCGCTTGCTTCCACAATACAAAATTGCTTCTGTACCCCTGGCCTGACCCCACCATCTCAGGACGTATCTCATTAAAATATAATCTGCTGAAAATTCTTATAGGAGGGTTTTGTGACTGAAATCTCCAGGTTTTCATGGAATTGAGGTTGGCTACCTCCCCCTACTTCCCAATACACATGGAAGCACTGGCAGTCACCCCCAGGAACCAACTCCAGTGCCACTCTGTAAACTCTATTACTGGCCTTGCTTCAGAGACCCATAAGGAAATCTTGAAAGAGATCAAAAGCCAGAGACACAGCAGTGAGTCCTGGAAGACACCACAGAGCTGGAGATCTATCCAGGCCCCATACTGAGCCAATTTCACTGGGGCACCCCAGAAGGAGCAGGTGCAGTCTCCCTGCTTACTCCAGATGGAATCCTGATGACCAAGAGCTTGCACGAGCAAGGCCCAGGTATGCGGGTTCCAGGAATAAAACTCCATGCCTCACGGTGGCAGAGGTGCTGAGCTGTACCTTCCCAGCTCCCCACCTGCTCGTTCTTCATCCTGGCTGTCACACCCACAATGTGCCTCCGAGCACCATCTTAGTGCACCAACAGCTCTGGTCCAGAGACACACAATTGAATCCCAAAATGGATTAGTGGCTTCCAGAAATGTCTCTGGAACCTAACCATCTACAATCTAGGATTCTAGATGCGCATGACATGGCACCCAAGATATTCAAAATGAGCAATGGACAATAAATTATCTAGTTTCTATCTGCCCCTGGCAGGTAAGCTTTAATAGTGGTTGGAAAATTCTAGCAAACTGTAATGCCCCAAAGTAGAGAGAGAGTATTGGGGAAATATCCTGCCATGGAGGCAGGGTGAGGACTGGGATGGAGGGAGGGACATACTGGGGACAGTGGAAGAACTGGTGGATGGAAGGGTGTTTGATCATTGTACGGCTAACTCTCGAATATGAAAGCTATGTAACTGTATCTCACAGTGATTCAACGTAAAAAGAAAATAATGTGGAGTTCATGCCCACATCAATCAGTTTAATCAATGGCTGACTAAATAGCAGTACTACTACATTTAAAAAAGAAAAGAAAGCTACATTTTTGGATGTTAAGTTTTTCAGATAATCAGTGTCAGTTTGAAAGTCAGTTTTCAGCCTAGTTCCTATTTAATCGGGTGCCCTTGATAGACACCAGACGCACAATGGTTTTGTTTTTTTCATCCCTCATGTTCTCTTCTATTCCACAGTCCTGTGTTATGTTGTTTCAAAGTAGCAGTTTTCACAGGAATGAAAGCTGCGGGTGTCACACTGGTACAGACTAGAACTGGTGCTTGAATTGGCCTCAGAGAACACTTGTGCTTACAAGCCAGCCTCCACTGGAACATTGGTGTGGGGCTTCAATAAAATTAATCATGTCATTCATCTTGATTCTTTTTATAAGAAATAACCATTGATTCAGGGGAGCATACCTTTTTTTTTCTGATTTTCTATTGAGAAGCATGAGTTCAAATATGCATGTCTTCTCCGCACTGAAGCGGAAAGCCGTTTGGTGAGGGACGTTATATATGAATTTTAGAAGCACCACTTTCAAGGAACCGTTGCAGTCTTCCCTAACATTCTCTAAACTTTAATATTCTCCAGGACATGAGGCAAAATATGTGATAGGGACATGTGGTCTCTAAAACAGCGCTGGAAATACAGGACTGTCACGTCATGCAAACATAACATCTGAATCCAGAGTAATACTTTAAACTGCACGTAAAATCAAAAGAGATTAATGTCTTGAATTTAAGTCCTAAATCAAAACAAAAGAAAACCTACAAAACACCTGGAAGTAAACATTGCAGTTAAGCTCCTGCTCTCAGTCTTAGCAATGTTATTTTTTGTACTTAGCACTAAAAATGACAAAATGAACAGAAACATAAACAAGTGAACCTAAAATAAACTAAAAAGCTCCTGTACTGCAGACATAAATGGCCATTAAAATTATTCAGCAACTTACTTAATGGAAGGAAATATTTTCAAATAATAGTCCAGATTATTATTTTGAAATAATAGTTCAGATAAGGGAATGATATTCAAAATAAATTAGAAGATCATACAACTCAATAGAAAAACAACCTGATTAAAATAAGGACAAAGGGCATTAATAGGCATTTTTCTATGTATGATACACAAATGGCCAAGAGTGCATTTTTGCACTCCCACAATTAAAGAACTAAGAATCACAAAGCATTAGGGATAGGCAAATTAAAATAATAATTAATTTATAATGCTATAGTGCTACAATAGTTTTCTTTAAAGCACAACAGAACAGTTTTGGTAAGGTGGTGGTGGAAAGGAATTATGTATCGTTGGTGGTTAGGTAAATTTGAGTGGACCTATGGAAAACTATATGGAGTTCACTTAAAAGTTAAAGCAGAAACTTCAATATCATATGATGAAGGAATTCCATTTTTCTGTATCTATCTGAATTAAGGTGATCCTCATATTAAGATATATCTGTACTCTCATATTCATATAATCCAGTCAGGTAATTGGCAAGATAGAAACATATGGAAACAACTTAAGTGATAATCTATGAAATAAAGTATATATAATTATATACATGACTTAAGGATTTGCAGAATTCACTTATTATTCAGTTTTATAAAAAGGAAATGCTGTTAACTGTCATAACAAGGATGGTCCTTTATTTTTTTTTTAATTTAATTTTTTTCCTTGATTTTTGGGTCATACCCGGCGATGCACAGAGATCACTCCTGGTGTGCACTCAGGAATTACTCCTGGTGGTGCTCAAGGGACCATATGGGATGCTGGGACTCGAACCCGAGTTGTCTGTGTGCCAGGCAAATGCCCTACCCACTGTGCTATCGCTCCAGCCCCAAAGATGGTCCTTTAGACTAAGCAAAATCAGTGAAGCAGGGAAAGACATACTTCTCACTTTACTTATCTGGGGAATATTGAAAGATCCAAATTCAAAAATTACAAAACAGAATACACTGCTGTTTGCCAGAGACAGGGTGTGGGGGAAATGGATTTGTTGGTGTCTGTCCTTGCTTTTGAGGATAAGCTTTTCAATTTGCTGGTTCAGTTGTTATTTTCTGGAGTGAATCTCCCCAAATCACTCAGAAATAATCTTTGATAACTGTCTAGGTGTTCTTTATCCAAGTAACATAAAATTAACTCTCATTCCAATTAACTGGAATTCTGCAGTATTAGAGGACTTCTCTGATAGTAGAAATAATGCTGTGTGCTTCTATTATAGCAAATTCTATTGCGAGGGGCTGGCAGGATAGTTCAGCCGGTAGGATGTTTGGCTCTCATGTAGCCAACCCAAGTTTCAATTCCTGGCTTTCCATGTGGTCCTCTGAATTTGCCAGAAGTTTCTTGAGTACAGAACCAGGAGTAAGCCCTGAGCACTGTCAGCTGTGGCTCAACAAACTAAATAAATGAATCAATAAAATAAAATAAAATAAGTTAATTTCATGATGGGTATATATCACGATATATATGTCATATATTTAGTACAGCACTAAGCTCTTTTATATATCTGAACTAAATAGCCTAACTGAATGATGAACTTTGAGTGGGAAAGACTCATAAATGGAAATAGTGGATGACAAGAATGATAAGAGAGGCCAGAGTTATTAACAAAAATGGAGGAGAAGACACTTTTATTTTTTTTTATTTTTTTTTAAAAAATACTATCAGTTTATTTTATTGAGAATACAAACATAGAACTAAAGTCTGTAACTGACAAAGAGACCATAGATTCTAAATTCTTTAAAAAACCCTATTAGAAAAGTAATAGCTCACAGTAAAGGAAATAAGAATGACTCATACACTTATGAAAAGATGCTCAAATCACTCCTACATAGAAAAAATGCAAATTAAAACTACATCAAGATACCATATTTCACTATCAGATTGGTAAAAATCCAAAAATTTGACAACCCTTGGGGTTGGCAAGATGCAGAGAAATGGGAACAGTGATTCATTGCTGGTGGGAGTGTAAATAGGTATAATCATTCTGGAAGGCAATTTGGCAATATTTATTGAAATTACAAATGCATATACTCTTTGACTCAGCAGTTCCAATTTTAAAAGTTTATTCTGCAGATTCACACGTGGGTAAAATCATGAATGTGCAGGGTTATTTATTGCAGCAGTTAACATTAATGCAGGGAAACATTAGAACAACCCAAAAGTTCATCGATAGAGAACTAACTGCTTTTAAAGAAATCATGGCACATCCAAATAATGGCATACTGTTCCACCCTAATTTTAAAAAATCAAAAAATTGTTAAACTGCATAATTCAATATGTAAGGACATTTAACACATATTAAGAAAGGGGGAAACAATGTGTTTAGCCTGTTACTTTCTTTAAAGAGGAAGGGAACATTGTATGTATCATATATATCCATGTATTTATATGTATGTATGTGTACATATATATAGTATTTACCTATATAAATTTTAATACCTATAACAAAAAAGAAACAGTAACAGAGTTTAGTTGAGTCTAGGGTTGGAAACCAGCAGAGGAGAGATTGTTGAGATTAAATTTTTGAGCTTTTATTTTTCCCATTATAAAATTTTAAACTATGTGACTCTATTATTCAAAATATGTAGATACAAATACCATTAAGAGAAAGAAAAAGTATTTCAGTCTATTATCTGATTTTCTCTGAATGCACAATTCTCTCTACCCTTAATGGAATTCTATAGATCTGGAGGAAAAGTATGTAAATTTTAAAGGGTAAACTGATGACTTATTTAGCATTGTTTTTGTCAGAATAAAAAGAAATAGCAATGTTCTTTTAAAAATAGTCCCATAATAATTTTCTTTTTTTTTATAATTTATTTATTTTTAATTAGAGAATCACCGTGAGGGTACAGTTACAGATTTATACACTTTTGTGCTTATACTTCCCTCATACAAAGTTCGGGAACCCATCCCTTCACCAGTGCCCATTCTCCACCACCAGTAAACCCAGCATCCCTCCCACCCTCCCCGATCCCATCTCCCCCCACCCCGCCCTGCCACTGTGGCAGGGCATTCCCTTCTGTTCTCTAAAATCAATACCCAAAAATCCATGGCCTTCATATATGCAAACAATGAGGCAGAAGAAAGGGACATGAAAAAAGCAATCCCATTCACAATCGTGCCCCAGAAAATCAAGTACCTCGGAATCAGCTTAACCAAGGAAGTAAAAGACCTTTACAAAGAAAACTACAAAACGCTACTCCATGAAATCAAAGAGGACATGAGGAAATGGAAACATATACCCTGCTCATGGATAGGGAGAATCAATGTTTTCAAAATGGCAATACTCCCTAAAGCATTGTACAGATTCAATGCGATCCCTATAAGTATACCCATGACATTCTTCAAAGAAATGGATCAAGCAATCCTAAAATTCATATGGAATAACAAACGTCCAAGGATAGCTAAAACAATTCTTGGGAAAAAGATGATGGGAGGCATCACCCTCCCCAACCTCAATCTTTACTACAAAGCAGTAACAATTAAAACAGCATGGTACTGGAACAAAGGCAGAGCCGTAGACCAATGGAACAGGGTGGAATATCCCTACACACAACCCCAAATGTATGATCATCTAATCTTTGATAAGGGAGCAAGAGATGTGAAGTGGAGCAAGGAAAGCCTCTTTAACAAATGGTGCTGGCACAACTGGACAACCACATGCAAAAAAATGGGTTTAGACCTTGACCTGACACCATGCACAAAAGTCAGATCAAAATGGATTAAAGACCTCAACATTAGACCACAAACCATAAGGTACATTGAAGACAAGGTCGGCGAAACCCTCCACGATATTGAAGATAAAGGTATCTTCAAAGGTGACACGGAACTAAGCAATCTAGTAAAAACAGAGATCAACAAATGGGACTACATTAAACTAAAAAGCTTCTGCACCGCAAGAGATACAGTGACCAGAATCCAAAGACTATCCACAGAATGGGAAAGGAGAAGACACTTTTAATAGATACTACTAAGATGTTACTCACAATAATGACTTATGTAAAGCTATTTTTTTCTAGTAGGGGCTATAAGGATAAGAATATAGTTTAAGGATAAAAAAACAACGTTTAAAACTTTAAGTAATTGGCTAGTGTGGTCTAAGTGCTAGAGCTTAAATAAAAGGTAAAGAGAAAAAATATATATGTATATATATACATATATATATATATATATATAATTGAGCATCCTCATTCTAACAGTTTGTAGGTGAAGACGCAGAGGTAGATAATGTCATTCAGATTGCTCACAAAACCTATGGCTGTAAAGAAAGAAAAGGTCTGAGAGATAACCTGAAGATCATCTTATGAAATATGGAGGTGGAAAAGGATTACATGAAATAAATAGAGGAAAAGCATCCACATAGGAAAGCTAAGAATGATGACACTGAAGTCAATGGATTGGACAACTTTCAGAAAAAGTGAAGATTGTACCCTGTCAAATGCACAGAAAGGATTACATAAGATACAATTTTTGGCAGGGGAGATCACTGAAGATATTTGTATGCTCAGTTCATTGGAGTAACAGGAGAAAATGTCAGATAATAATCAAGTGAAGATTTTCTATTCTGGAAGGAAGCAAAATCAGAAATGGAATTTATTCTAAATTAAGGCAAGAAAAAAACTATAAATGCCTTGTCAATTGCAAAAGAGAATTTAGTAATTGAGTTATAATCAAGTTATAAAATATAAGTAAAATGTTATATGGAAGCTTCAAAAATGTATGTTGTATCATAGTTTTTATAACTATAACTATTTTTACATTTTATAATTATTTTAAACTTCATATCTGTATACTTTTATAACTATGTACCATGGCTATATAATCTAGTATATTTTAAAAACATCGAGGAAAAGTTAAAGGAAATATACTTAGATGTATGTATTTTTAATTTCAAAAGACAAAAACATCTCTGTGCTTATGTTTACTAAAACTGTCATTAAATGACATCCTCTTATGTACAATACTTATTTTATAGGATTTTTATTTATTAAAAAACCATGTATGATTAATATGCATGAACATTTTAAGTAGTGATAAGTTCATAAAATAGCATAAAAGATTTATTGACAAGGAGATAATTACAGCTTTCCTCTTGTTTTCATAAGTTACCTATATACTTAAACAATAATTTCTCAAATATTTTGAAATTAATATGTGATTTTATTTTCCATTCAGCAATTGAATAGAATTCTAGCTATGAACATGTTTTATTAACAATAAAGTTGTTCTTTTTTCTTGTGTTCTTATGTTATACTAGAATGAACTTTTATTTTGTTGAAGATTTAATATTAGAAAAAAGGTGCATCCTTATTGATTATTTTATTTCTTTTTATAGAGAAATAATTTATATTCAAGGTTCACTATCTATGTATGGCTGACTTACTTGCAAAATGAGTTGTATACTCGGTCCTTGTTTTGATTGTTTTGAAATATCCTTTGTTTTTTTTTCAAGCTTCAGAATAAATAGCTGATTTGGGGGCGAGGGGTGGATAAATAATTGTATTAAGAATCCACTAAATATATAAGTATATCTAAGAAAAATTGACATTTTACTGACACTGACATTTTATTTTTGTGGGAGGAGGCAATAGTTCTTGGAGACTATTCCAAGGTCTGTGCTAAGCTAGGGTCACTCTTAGCAATATGCTAATATGCTCATAAAAACCATGAGATCCTGGGGATCAAACTAGGACTCTAGCATGCAGAGTAGAAACATTAGTGCCTAACCTGGTATTGGATTTATTTTTCTATTTGCTTTGTTTTGGAGACTCAGCCATCAGTGCTCAGAGCTTTTCCCTGACTCTAGCCTCAGGCATCACTTCTGGTACAACCTACCAGCTGTATTATCTCACTTTTCTTATAAATACTTTAATTATTTGAATAATCTTTAAGCTTGCATTCTCCTTAGGTTAAGATTAGATATATCATTTTGGAGTAGTTGTCGAATTTTTAATACAGTTGTAATTCTCTATTTTCTATGAATTTATTCATAGGAATTTGGTTTATTGATTAATTTATCATTTATACAAACTATTATATGCAACAAATATGGTTGTTTATCTGTCAATAAATGTACTATCATGAGATGAATATGCTTATATTATACATACAATATTGCATATGTGGCATGAAGTTTTTCATATTTATTAAACATAAAGTTTTTGTTAGATAGTCCTAGATCTACAAGGAGCTAAATAAGGTCTCACTTTCTCATTTTAGGGATAATGGCACTCTGGTGTGGGCCCTGCATTCCTAAACTTGCAAATATATAAATATACAACATATAAATATTTGTACTCTTATAAAATGATATTTCATCAATAAACTATTTTGGGATAAGAATAGAAAAATTGTATAGCAAAAGAGTTGCCTAAAAAAAAGAAGAAAAAGGAAAATAATTCAAACTAGAAGTCCTGGAAGTAGATCATATATTTATATGTCTTTGTCAAATGGAATCCAAGGGGTCTGTGGTTCACCTGCAGATTCATTTTAAAGAACCTGCTGTGTGTAAGACTTTTTGCTGAATTTTTATATTAACCTACAACACAGACTTTGGTCTGTAACCATGTCTGATAAACACAATCTGACATTCAGTACTTAATCCTGACAGGATTTGATTTATAGCAACTGTCTTTTCTACCCGATGAGCATCCATTTTGCTGAGACCAAAACAACTTAGCAGACATCAGGGTCAGCAAGATTTTCAATATACTGTTCTCTCTTCCTTACATTCTTTTCTCCCCATTTACTATTGAATTTCATCAGGAAATTAACAATATATTCATTTCATATAGACAATGACAAAGAAAACAGGTCCTTATTCTCACTTGTCCATATGTTACATTCGTAAGTATACTTTAAATAAATATTATATATTTAAAATTTACATTTTCTTTAATTTTTAATTTCCTAGAAATCATTTTATCATGTGGACTGGAGCGATAGCACAGCGGGTAGGGCATTTGCCCTGCACTCGGCTAACCCGGGTTTGATTCCTCCATCCCTCTCGGAGAGCCCGGCAAGCTACCGAGAGAGTATCCCGCCCGCAACGGCAGAGCCTGCCAAGCTACCCATGGCATATTTGATATGCCAATGACAGTAACAACAATTCTCACAATGGTAGACGTTACCTGTGCCCACTCGAATGATGAACAGTGGGGTGACAGTGACAGTGCATTTTATCATGTAAAATGATAACTTAATATTAATGGCAAATATGCCCAGTCTCTGAAACTTAAAATGACCTAACTGGTGCTATATCACTATGTATATAGTAGAAATATATATATATATATATATATATATATATATGGTGATATACTGTACATATATGTGTATACATATGTAACCCGAATTTAGTTAAATTGAGCCAATCACAAAGGTTTGCACCAGAGTAAAATCATAAAGAAATAAATTTGTTTACTTCTGATTCAGAGAGATAGAACAGGGCTTAAGTACATGCCTGGCATGAAGATAAGTCTCTCCAACCACACATTGTGGTCCCCATACACAAACTCGTGAAGCCCTACGGGAACCAAGCACTGCTACTCTAGGCCACTGTTTGAGGACTCCTCCCTGACAAATTAACCAAAATCAATACTTTAACTTTGTTCCTGAAGAAAATTTGTATTCATTCAGTTTTTTTAATAAGAATTTAAAAATTATTTTTAAATATATATGTTAATAAAATATCATGATGAAGCATAGCATTATGCTGAGATATAGTTGGTAATTATGACCAATGCAGCCAATCGTAAATTATCAGATATCAGGAGATATTTTAAGATGTAAGATAAACATGAGGTTATAAAACATGATTTTTAACATGATTGCTTTATAAATATAGTCATAGAAATAAATTAAATGGAATTAACAAAAACTAAATTTTACTGAAAGCAGGTATGGAAGTATTTCTTCATCAGTGAAACGCATATATGATAGTACATGTTAAAATATCTAATCTCATATTTTAAACAAATACTTATTAGATATATTAGAAAAGTTTTATTGCAAGGTTAGAATATGTGAGAAAATAGTATATTTTGAGAATTAATAAAACATTTCTATTTAAAAACTATATAGAAATTCCGAAGACAAATCAGAAAATGATGTAGGCATGTAAAATGTTTTAATGCTGTGGCAATCATCCTACATTCAAAACGTGTATTTCCACAAAAAATATGCAAAAGGAAAAGTTATGTTCTAGATGAAATATAAAGAGACTATGAATGAATTCAAACAACAGGGATACTGTAGATCTTTGAAACTATCTAGAAGAGAAAAATGCCACATATATTTGTGTGGGATATGAGTTTTCACCAAATGACTCGATATTTAGTAATTCTCCAAAAAGGACATAAAATATAAAATTCTGAAAATAATGGATATTAAATCTTCCACTCTGTTAATTCATAAGTCATCTTTAAATGCAAAATAAAATATTTTTCACAATCTCAAAATTTTTTCCATCATCTAACACTTGCTTAGAAAAATTGTCAAAAATGTCTTATTATAACACAAGTGAGGACAGTTTCCAGGTGGGTGATGGAAGGAATTTTATGTGTGAGAAGTTTTGTAATTCCAGAATAAAATGAAAATAGTCGCTGGAATTCAGGAGATAGTTCTCCAAGAAGAAAACATATACAGTTCAGGATGCTTATGAAATATAGTAGATATCAGTAAGCAGAAACAAAACAACTATGTATAATACAAACATTTGCAAAAGAATGCAAACTGTGGAAATAATTGAAATAAAAACAGCACAATACAGAATTTGTTATATGAATAGTTACATATTAAACTAAACAACTGATAATTGTAATTTATCATCATAGAATAAAACTTGTAACATGTGTCTGAGGAGGACTAGAGAGATAGCACAGCAGGTAGGGCATTTTGCCTTGCACGTGGCCAACCTGGGTTTGATTCCTTCATCCCTCTCAGAGAGCCTGGCAAGCTACCAAGAGTATCCCTCCCGCATGGCAAAGCCTGGTAAGCTACCCGTGGCGTATTCGATATGCCGAAAACAGTAACAAGTCTCACAATGGAGATGTTACTGGTATCCTCTCAAGCAAATTGATGAACAACTCAATGACAGTGCTACAGTGCTATAATGCTGTTGAATTGAATGAACCCTGAGGCTTTATTTACTAGGTATCATCACATGGAAATGTTCTTGGAATGCCTTTAAAATACCACACAGTCAAAGTTATATTCTACTTTACATTTTGGAACCTTTAAAATTATTTAATTACTTGGATTTTGGGTCACACCCCGCAATACTCAGGGGTTACTCCTGCTTTTTTACACAAAAATCACTTCTTGTGGGGTTTGAGGTCCCTATGGGATTCTGATAATCAAATCTGGGTTGACTGCATCATGCAAGGCAATCATTTTACCCACTACTCTCTTTCTCATTTCACCAGGAACATCTAAAATTATTGTGACAGAGTAAACTTTTTACTTTTTCTTTCTTCCTATTTTTTTAAGAATCTCATGTTTCCCTAAAACGATTTTGTACTGACTTTAAATGTGTGTATGTGGCAAAGTTAGCAGTGTGACTGTTTATGGAGGTAAGTACGCTGTAGGAATGTTTCATTACATTTTATGAATTCCTCAGTTTTCCTGTAAAACAGTAATTTTGTATTAGAATCCCCTGAATATCTTTTCAATCTTAGCATGCACTAACTGTTCACAAATTTAAATGTATTACATAAACAGAGAATGTCAGTCTAACTCAGTCTCTAGCAAAAGATTTACTCTTTGTATTCTAAATATATGTCAGTTTATCTCACTTTTAAAATAAGGAAGTGTGAAATGGGAAGTGTGAAATAATCTGACTTTTGACATATTGACATCTTTCTTTCTTTGGTTATTCCTTAACACTAAATATATATCTGATCAAAGGTTCACATTTCTGATTTCTTTCCAATGATATTTATAAAATTTGGTGTTCAAGTTCAGTAACTGAAAAATAGTATTCCAATGCTAATATGCTTGGAATTTAAAAGCATGATATGAAAGGCTAAGGTGGTAATCATTACAGTGAATAACAGTGTTTCTTCTGTAGATCAAAATGGGAAAGCCAAATTTTTCAAATTCAAAGTTTCCTTGGGAGGTGGGGATGTATATTCTCTCTGTGTGTTGGTCATTGTTCAAAGATAAATACATACAAAAACACTTCTCAAGTTGTATGGTTTTCTCCACATGCACTTTATTATCAGTCAAGTTTATCTCAAAGAGATGTTTTAACTATGAAGCAATTATACTGTTCCATAGACATAGTACAGGAGGTAAGGTGTTTGCCTTGCATATACCTGAGCTGTGTTCAAATTCCTGGCACCACGTATGGTCTCCCAAGCACCGTCGAGAAAATGATCTCTGAGTACAGAGACAGGAGAAAGGTTTGACACAGCCACATGCTAAGACCCAAAACAATAGTAGTATAGTACTACACATTACATTATATTAGTGAATATTCTTACATAGCTATCTTTGTTTTTAATTTAACTTAATTAGATATGACTACATGAATCATAATAGAAAGATATAATCATATAAAATTAATTACCCTTATAAATATAAGTGGCTGTGTTGAACTATGTTAAGTGCACGCCATTATCATACTTGGTTTTGGTATCACATAAGAAGAGTATCTTTATCATCACAAAAATTTAACTAGACAATGCTGTTCTTTGAGTTTTTTTCCTATTTTATTTTAACACCATGTTTATAAGGTTATTCCTGGTGATAATTTGTTACAGGCATTTAATATTACAACACCAGACCCAACACCCTGTCACCTTCCCTCTACCAATGCCTTTATTTTTCAACCATGCCTCAAGCCTGGCCTAGTAGAAGACCCACAGTAATTTATTTTGTATTGCTTGTCACCACTAGATGGCTAACAGAATGCTCAAAAAGCAATTTTATAGTAGAAAATTTGTGAAAATTATTTGCTCTCACCATGGAGACATTAAATCTTTGTCTGAGAGTTTACTACGCTCTTGCAGAAAGTTAAACTTTCTGTGTTAATGTGTTTTTTAGTTGAGATTAGTCAGTTTCTACGTTACATCCCATCCAACCTGGTGTGCTACTATTGGGATGTCAGTGTTGTAACATTTGAAAATGTCATTGCAGAAAATCAAGAATATTTATTTGGGTTTCTGGCCCTCCTGGAGGCGTGGCAGCAGATTTGGGGTATGGGAATGACTACTGGGGCTTTGTTAGGGCAGAAGCTGAGGTGCCCCACTCCAAGATCATAGAGTTCTTAACCGGAAATGGGTGTCTAAGAAAGTTTTGCAGCTAGTTGATTACTTTTAAGATTTATTTATGAGTCTCTTGAACAAGTCTGGCAGGTGAGCTCACGGGATGGTTGCAGTGGGATGTGGGTGTGGCTCTGTCCTATGATTTATAAGACCTACTAAGTCAATGGTTTCAAATCTGTTTTGATTAGCTGAGCCTAGTCAATCCCCTACAGTATAGGATTCTTCATAACACTACCAAGTGTGTTCCCAAAACCAAGTTCAAAACCATAACCAAGCAATCGCATGACCTGCTGGAAAAAAAAGTGATAGTAACCAATTTGAATTTAGTTCTTAAAGGAATTCTCATGTTTCATCCTTCTTCCTTCTATCCCTATTTTGATGCCCCAAAAAAGGATGCTGAAAGAAAGGCAAAATAAAGTCCTACTGAGGCATTATGGTTGTTGGCTATCTGCTAAGCCCTGGGATATGACTGCAGATCAATGAATAACAAGAGCAGCATGACTGGGACTGTAAATTCCCAAACTACAAAATTTGAAGTTATGTAAATGACATTGTCATAAATTCTTCAGAAGTTTTGTTTTTGCAGTAAGATTTAACTGATAAATTTCCTGTACTAAAGCCCCCCATACTTTCATAAAACGAGTCTGTGTAAATAAATCCTTAACAGCTGAAGTTGTAGTACAGCATCAATTTCTTCCTGTTCCTTGATTATTAAACCAGTAATTCATAAAAATCTTAGGAGACATACTAGAAAATTAAGGGAGAAATCTAATCACTCAACACCACTCATTTCCCTTTACCTAGATCTAGTCATTTCTAAAAAATTCTCCTTTACACGAATGAATTTTCAAGATATAATTTCTCTTTCTTGTTTAAGATTTTTGGGGAAGTATAAAATATTTTGAACTCATATTAGTTGTCTGCTATCCTCACTCTATTAATAGAATTTGAATTATGGTTTAATTTTTTAGTCAGATTAAATTTCAATATTTTAAGAACATGGGTCTTGTAGATTTCTGTTCTGATTCATTAATATTTATTATTGTGAATAAAGCTGGTGTAGATCTATTTTCATCATTAGAACATGACCTCTCATTTTCTGATATTTGCCATGAAATTAGAATACCTAACATAAACATTAGGATACATCATAAGTAAATAGTATTTTATATTGTATTTTAAGAGGCAGTAAGTAAATGATCCACTTTACCACTTTTCATTTATCTCTTATACTTGAGTTATGACATTATATCATGCACAAAAGATGCATAAGAGGCAATTACTGGCAGTGATGGGATGCAACTATGCACTGTTTTATAAAATTCATTCACTATTATTTGTAAGTTAATGGTTGAAGAAAGGTATTTTGAAAAAGCTTATGTTTTATTTTATTTAATCACCAGTTTTCTGCTCAAGGAATAAATCATGTAGTTAAAAGTCAATTGAAATCTTTCATAAAATATCATTATGCTACACAGTGACAGAAATCACATTGAGAGAAATTTCAAGATCCTTATTCAAGAACTGACTCATCAGGATTTATATATGCAAAGATTTTATTGACCTTAGAGTCAATAGAACTTCACACAGAAATTTTGCCAGAGCTAACAGAGCTGAATCAGGACCCAAATGAATTAATTTACTGCATATCTGCAATAGAGATTGGCAATCATCCAAAACGAATACATAAGTGGAAAGAAGTTTGGTTTCAAAATGCAAAATTGAACTGCTTGCTTTTTTTCTTTGACCATGTAGGTAATATTGTTATCGAAGCGAAATATTTTAGCTGAAATAGATGCTTTCAATCAGTGCATTAAAAATATACTTTAATTTTACCCCCAAATTTCTTGTTTGGTTATGTCACTAAAGGGTCGGTTATTCCAAAAGTATGTAGATTTAGTGACAGATCTAAGATGATGTGACAATAGTCAGTAAAACATTTAATAAGTAGCAAAAATTTGAAGCTTGATAATGGACATGGTTCAAGGTATATCTGCAGTTATTTGAACCAAAATTGGCTCAGGTTAACTGATACATAACAGATAAGAAGATTTGCTGACTTATTTAGAAGAAAAGAAATAGCATTGATCTTCTACTGTCTTTATTATTTTGATTACTTTTACAAATGTATTCACCTTTTAAACTAGGCAGTATATGTAACAAATAAAGAAACTTAATAAGGGAAATGAAGAAAATGCCCACAACTATATAAAATAATCTAGAACATATTCTCAGGTAAGTATTATAATGAATCAAAACAGCAAATTGTCCAATGTGCTGACACTACCTAATAGTGGAGTAGGGAATATACATAAATATATAAATGATAAAATATCTACAGAATATTTTATCAGGACATAGCTAGTAATCTCTAGGGTTTGTAAATATGCATACACTAAATTTATAAATTTTGGTATTTGTCTGTGTATATGGGGTGCACAAAACATGTGACTCCTGAGTCTTAACATAAGGAAGTGGGGCCAGAGAAGAAGCAGAGGGATTAAGATGTGATTTGTGTGTGTGTGTGTGTGTGTGTGTGTGTGTGTGTGTTGTACTAAGTTCTCCTAAATATACTAGGAGTTATCCTCAAGCACAGAGACAGAAATAAGCCCCAAGGACCACAGATGTGCCTTATTCTTTTGAAAATTATAAACAATAAAGTAAGGCTAAGATAAATTGCTGAGGGCCGAGAATGATAGAACAGTAGGTAAGGACCTTGTATTGCATGCAGGTGACCTGGGTTTCGTCCCTGGCACCCTAAATGATCGTTTATACACTCCAGGAGTGCAGAGCAGAAACAGAACCAGGAGTATCAATTGAACACTGCTGAGGGTGAATCCAAAATTAAAATAAATAAATTAGTTTTTTTAAGAAAATAATTGTCAAAAAAAAGAAAATAATTGTCAAAAAATATATGTGATATGTGCAGTATGAAATCACCCCAGCATTGAGTTTGAATTGGAAAGGAAACGAGTGAATTGATCATAATATTGCCAGCAAAACACTGGGAGATGAAGAACCTTAACTTTGCCCCATTTTTATAAGAAAATTAGTATTTTTTAAAATCTATGTTGTTTTATTCTGCCTTATAAAAGTATTTTGGCATGTCTAATGATCACCACCATCTTTTACAAATATCTAATTTTTTTTTCTTTATGTATATGGGGCCAGAGAGATAGTCCAGCAGGTTTAAAAAGGTGCTTATCATTAGTTTATTCTGTAATCTTCAGTCTAAATATTAATTATTGGGCAGTCATAGTGTCATTCATCGGTTTCTCTTGATAGACCTGGATTCATTTACATGATCCCGAAGTATTGGCTTTTGTCCAGAGTCAAGACCATAGTCGGTGAACATGGATGTGATGTGATGGACGCTGTTCAAAATATTTTGTCTTAGCAATTGTTTTATCAATGATCAAGGGGATAACATATAACTGATAAAATCTGTATAAAAAGCAAGAACAAGGCTTAAAAAGAGCAAAAAAGAAATGTCAGCAATATTGGAAATTACTTGGTTAAAAATGACATTTAACACCAGGCCTCACGGGATGGGAGAGGAGTGGGTACTATCCCTCCCACCCAGGGACTCTGAGATGATGCCACACCTGGCCACTGTTTACTTAATCTCCCACACTGCCAACATTCAGAGACAGACAAACGAACCTCGCACCCAAGCAACTTGCTGCAGCAACCTCTTCACATCCTACTTATTAAAATTTTAAGATTCCTAAATCATGCAGCCGCTCTCTCGGCCATGTGATATTATCTATGCATTCACAATAAACAATACAAAACACATTGTCTAGCATTGCCTTCTCTGCAGGTATGAGTGGTGTTGGGACTGGTCTCGAAGTATCAAGGTAACTAAAGCAGAGAATGAGAGTGTTGTGCAAATTGTCTGCCACACACACAGGCCGGGGGAGGTGTTGAATGGGGGAGGGGGCTACTGGGGATTTTTGTGGTGGATAATGTGCACTGGTGAAGGGATGGGTGTTGGATGACTTGTATGATCAAAACTCAAACATGAAAGCTTTGTTATTGTACCTCATGGTGAATTAATAAAAAAAAATGACATTTAAGAAATAGGGACATAAGACAATTTGAACTATAAACACAACTAAAAGAGAACTAGATGAAAAAATAATGCAGTGATCATGAGTAAATTTCCCTGAACATAGAAACCAATGACAAAGATTAAAAGTACTGAAAAAGATATGAGCTATTGATAATGAATATTGGCATTTCAACAACTCATAGCATATAATAAAAGAAAAATCATAAAAATTAGAGAAGAAAGTCATCACTGACATTCTATTCTATGTAATCAAAAATCTTAATTCTGGGGAAATTTCTGATTAATGTGCAATAGAGTATTAGAATTTACTTCCTAAAATGATTTTGAAAATTTTGTAATGTAAGACCTAATAGCAATATAAATTTCTATAAACTTTTATAAGTAAATCAAAAGAGCAAGAAAATAAAAGCTACCTTGAAATGTTTTTAAAAGAGCAATAAACTTTGACGGACTCTTAACTATACAACATAATTAATTGATTAATTGGCACCTCATTGAGGATGGCAGAAGTTTTATTTGATTACCATGTGCCAAATGATTCATGTGGTTTTCAAAACAACATATGTCATCAGTAAATATTTTGTCAAACATACTTCATGATTGAAAAGTACTTCATTTTGAAAACAGACACCCAGCATAATTATAAAAAATATTTTAGCTAAACGTGCCAATGGTAACATTTCCTAACATGGTTTCATCTCAGTCTCCCAACCTTTCTGATCATTTTGACCAGACAATTCCTCTATTAAACATTAGAATATTTTGTCACTCTTAAGTCTGCACAGGTTTTTCATGTGCTTTGATCAACACACTATAGTATAGTATGTGTATGGTTATAGCAGGTGTAGTAGTATCTGATGTAGTGCTTACCTAGATAATAATTCAACATGCTGTCTCTGAAGATCTATCAGCCACCAGTGGGACTCCATACTCCTCAAAAGTCTGTATGTGAATTCTCCAAGGAACAGTTTCTATCAACTCCGAGCTAAGAACCATCCCTGGATGCAAATGTGTCACCTCTAAAATTGCTGTGATGGTGCCAAAGAATAATCTCAAATATTCAGTGATGGTTCTGGCTCCAAATATCAGAAATAACACTGAGAAAGAAAGTTCTGGAGTTGATAACATGTCTCTGTATTGTATAAAATTGCACAAATCAATTGCTTGCAGTAACATGCAAGAGAAAAAATGAACTTTTGGAGCCTGTGAATTGATTGCAAGAGATTTCTCGAGAGCCAGATAGCTTCTTTTAACTATGTCTGAAAGATAAACAAAAGATAAAGCCAGTATTGTGAGAAGTTTGGGAGACATCTCTAGGGACAAGAAGATTTGTTGCATCTACATAAAATTATTAAGGTAAACATCAATACTAGGTAAAAACTCAAATTCTAGTACCATGATTAAAATGTAGAGTGAGTAAAGTGTGAAACCCTTGACAGAAATATTACAGATGTTTCCTTGTATACCTTTGAAAAATTGTTTTTTATTTGAATAATATTAATAGATGCCTAGAGATAATATTTTTCCTTGCAAGAAATGAAACAGGGTTCAATCCCCAAAAACATATATATATATATATATATATATATGCGTATATATATATACTCTCCAATCACAGTTCCCCAATGTCTGCCTGAAGTGATCTGTGGACAGAATCAGGGTAAGCCCCGAGCCCCAGCAAGTATAACTTCCCAGCGAGCAAACAAATAGAGGAAATAATACGGGGTTGTCCTCTTCTCCTGTACTTATGGTAGACAAATAGAATGATCTTAAGATATTAATAATACATTCTCCATGATTTCCAATATTTTTTATAAAAATATGAAGTTTACCTGTGCAGTCTTGTTTCACAATCCAATGTCGAAAGGACTCCTTGAATAAAATTTGAAGAATTGTTCTTTTTGTTTAAATCAATAGCACTTAGGAGATACATAAGAAGCCAGTTTTTATTGTTTTGTTTGATTTTTATTTGGCGGTGGAGCGAGTGTTAGGTCAGACAATGTTTGCTCAGTTTTTCTCCTGGCTCTGAGTTTCTAGGGTCATTCTTCCAAGTGCTCAGGTATAGGTATAAATATGCAGTGCCAAGGATTGGAACAAAACTGGCAGTGTGCAAGGTGACAAGATTAACCCTGTATTATCTCTTCTGCCTAAGAATCCATCGTTTTAATAGGTCAGTAGTATTCCACTTAGTATATATACCACACCTCTTTTTCCAGTCATCCTTAGATGGGCTTTTAGTTTATTTCTATGTGTTTGTCATTGTAAATAATGCTGCTGTGCAAACCATAGTGAATGTTGCATTTCATAGCATTGTCTATATTTTTGTGATAACTAGAATATGTATTGCTGAGTCAGATGGGTTTCCTCTTTCCAGAGTTTTAAAGAGTCCTTGTAGCCCTTCCCATAGAGATTGACATTTTCCTCTACTAGGGTGTGAGAATTCCTGTTACTCTACAATGTTGCCCACACATTATTTTCCTAGATTTATTGGTTTAAGCCATTCATAAGGAAATAAATCAATGTTGTTTTGATTTTCATTTTCAAAAATAAGTGCCATTGAGTACTACCCCACAATGCCATGTTCTTATTGATACTCTCTGCCTCTTCTTTGAAGCAATGTCTATTCAGATGTTCTGCTTATGTTTTTATTGGGTTTATTTTGCTTATTTTCTTTATTTATTTTGGGTATTAGCACCTTGTTGAGTGTGCGATTTGCAAATGTCCCAAGCACTAGTTAGACTTTCATTTTTTTGTTTGTTTTATTTTGAGGCCACATGCAGCAGTGCTCAGGGTTTACCCCTGACTTTGCACTCAGGGATCACTTTTGGGAGACTCAGGATACCATATAGGGTGATGGAAAATTGAATCAAAGTCAGAAAGTTACATCTGTGCCATTTCTCTGCCCCATCAGTAGTTTTTAAGTAAATATTAAAGTCAGGGAGGCAGTTCACTACCTTTGTTTTTCTCCTTTAATATTATGTAAGATATTCTGTTCTTTTGTCCATCTATGTGAATTTTTTTAGCACATTGATCAATATCAATCCACAAAATAACTAGGATTTTGACGATAATTGTATTTATCACCTATTGCATTATGTTCAATACATAGTATTGAGGTGAACTGACACCTTTCCAACATTTCCAATAAAATTTTAAGTCACTTTACCCTCTGTGCTTAAAGTTAGTACTTAAAATATAATCATATCTTCATATATGATACTTTGAGGAACAGTCATCCAGGGCATTTGCCTTGCATGGGGCCGACCCAGGTTCGATTTCTCCATCTCTCTTGGAGAGCCCAGCAAGCTACTGAGAGTATCCCGCCTGCACAGCAGAGCCTGGCAAGCTCCCCGTGGCATATTTGATATGCCAAAAACAGTAACAACAAGTCTCACAGTGGAGATGTTACTGGTGACCGCTGGAGCAAATCGATGATCAATGGGATGATAGTGACAGTGACAGTGATCAGCCATTTTGAGATGTGATCAGTAGCAATTAAGGGACCAGGTGAGGTTGAGTATGTCTAAATGTAGCTGTGCCTTTCACGTGCTCTGTTGTTCTGTTCTTTACTAATATACTATCTAGCAGTTTTCTTAACCTCACACCAACGAACACTTTATAGAACTCTTGAGACACAATCAAGGTAAGCACCCTACTCATTGTACTATCTCTTTGGCCCTGAGTTAAGATTTTTAATGAGTATTTAAATAAAATATAATATTTACACACTATTGCTTTGTGTTGATATCTTTAGCTTTGCTATTTTCAGGAGAAGAATTTGGTCAACTTCTTGGATGTTCTAGTTTCTGAGTTCCTTCCACTGCAAAACAAAATTTAAAAATATTATTAAAAGAAAAATATTTAATAAATACTATAATATAGCTGGAACTGTAAGAATGTACTTATATGATGATTTAACTCACTGGTTGAGTCAGGAGAGAAAGAATAAAACAGGGAAGCTAAAGTAGTGGATGATCTTTTATAGAAAAGTTAAAAATGAACCTTTTACAATTCCTTGGTTTTTACAAAAAATATGGCAAAGTTTATAAATCTCTTTGAAATTCATGTCTCCATAATTGTATTCTTAGTTACTCATTGCTCTAAATCTTTTAAAAATATATTTCAATTAATTAAAATTGAAAAGCTTAGAAGGCAAATAAAGTTATATTCTTAGGTTAAATTATATTGTAAAAGATGTTAATTATAAAAACAAACTGGTGCATGTAGCATTAGATAGCCTCACAAAATATTAATATAAATATGACTATGTAGGTAAAGGAAAAATCTTGAAATATTTGGAAATACATTTTGTTAGTTGCATTTTATAGACTAGAAATATTGTCAATCACAACATATTTAATAACATTCTCTCCAGTATCATTGAAAAAGATGGGACTAAGAGATCATGATTGCTACTTATTATTGTTTCCAGGTAAGTTCCATCAAATTCCATGTGTAATGTTCCTGATATATGAATTTCAAATTATTGTAATAAATTGAACATGAAATGTCTTTATTGTTCAGTGAGAAATCATTGTATGAAAATATTGCCAGCTTACTGTTCAATTCTGATTCTAAATAACACAGGAGGTCCTGTTCATTTAATCTTCTGCAAATGCGTAATGAAGTTATGATTGATTTTTATCACTGCCAGTAACTTTTTTTTTTAACAGAAATTATAAGAAGAATGGGAGCACATACAAATCTGGTGTTGACGGGTGATTCCAGTAAATGTTTAAATGTTTTTTTATCTGTTCTATAAAGTTTTGGGGACAGAGGTCCACTTTTGACCACACTGAAAAGCAATTCAATTGTTTTATAGTTCTAAATAGACTAAAGCTACTATATTTAAAATAAAGTTTCAGTAGCATCTAAGTAGGATGATGGTGAACAGTTATTTCTTCTATGTAAAGTTTATTATATTATAGTCATTGACTAGTTCTTAGTTATTTTGAATTCATGCATGCTATTAAATAATGCATATTGATTACCAAAGTGAGATGTTTGTCCTTAGCTCCCATTTAAACAATCACTACCCTCTCCCCGACAGCTTTACACTGTTGAGGCTATAAACTCTAAATTTTAAACATGACATTGCTATTTCTTCTATCCATACTCTGCATTTATTTTATTTTATGAGTACTCTTAATATAGGAGCCATTTCTAAATATGTCATTCACTGTCTTGGAGACAATTCTTTTTTGACATCAGCATTACTGCACACAGTACCCTTACTAGGGACAGAGATGACAGAGGGAAGGGAACTAGTGTGTGTTCCTTCATGGGGACAGGACTGTTCATTTATGAGCCAAATGCACAAGAGTTTCCCTGCTCTGTTCACTCACTGTACCTTCATTCACTTGCTTTCTTATTTGGGTCACATATCCTTTTCCTGAAAGTTATATGACAAATTACCTGTCTCCTATCTTGGTGCTGAGAGAGATACATTTCTAATTGCAATTTTCCACATGTTTACTGGAAGCAGAGATTGTTTCATGAGGACATATTACTGCACAATTGCTTTGCAGACCAGAGTTCTGCCTGGAAGGAATCGCATACAAGGTTGAATAAAACTCACACAGCACCCAAACTGGCTAAAACATTTTCATTGTGATTGAAAACATCAGGGTTTAAGAAGCTAGAAATTTCAGAAAAAGATACTATTTTATATAAACAAAATGTTTATATAAACAAAATGTTTCTATAGTTTTGGAGAAACTCCTCAGCAATGTTCACAGGAAGGAAACCCCCTTGGAGATTCTCTCTGTCTCTGTCTCTGTGTCTTTCTGTCTCTCTCTCTGTCTCTGTGTGAGTGCGTGTGTTCATGTATGTGTGTGTATGTGGTGTGTGTGTGTGTGTCTGTCTGTCTGTCTCTTTCTCTGTCTCTTTTTGGGGAGGCCACAACCAGAGATATTCAGTGGTTTCTCTTGGCTCTGCACTCCAGAATTGCTCCAGGCATTCTTCAGCGGACCATACGGGATGCCAGGTATCAAACCTAGACTAGCAACATCAAGGACCCTACCCACTGAACTATCTCTCTGGCCCCTTACTGGATATTTCCAGCCAAGCAGGCCGGTGCTTCAGTGAAATAACCTGAGAATGTGAAGCTGTTTAGCCTCCTCAGTACTGGGGACTCCCCAGGTCACCTGTGTGGTACTTGGGGTCTCCAGTGCTGCTTCCTGAGATGATAAGGGACCATGTGCTACCTGGAGTCCAACCTGGTTTGGGCACATACTAGACATAACAAATCTACTATCTGCTGCCCCACATACAAATACTGGAAGTAACTTAATCATATAAAGCAAAGTGTTTAGAAAAATAGGTCATTAAAGACTCAGAAAACAAATTTCTACTGGAGAAGGGGATGTTGAAATGAAGTGTTTCTTTAAAAATAAAAATAAATTAACAAATACACAATTATAGGCAGTGGGACCCGAGAGATATTATCAGAGCACAACTTTTTTTTTTAATTTGTGTTTAGGCCACACATGGCTATGCTTGCTTCTGGATCTGTGTTTAGGCAACACTCCTGGCAGTGCACAGAGACCAAATATAGTTCTGGGGATTGAAACCAGTCAACTGCATGCTAGGTAGGAAGTTTATCTCCTCCATTATGTCTCTAGCACCCAATATGGATTTAAACCAGCAAAACGCAATTAGATGATTGAGGTATTGGGCTTTCTGTTGAATGAATGGTGTCTGATTTGTAAGCACCCCACTCCCCAATATGATGCCAAATAGCTGTTTATGTACAAAAATATCAGAAATTTCAAGATAATATTTAAATTTGATATAGGAACTTTAATAATATGATACATGATTTCAGTACCAAAAGTTTACCAGCTTAACAGTGTACAGAAGAAATAAAAGTATGTATATAATATCAGATCTCTGAGAAATAAATCTATTTTCTTTTTAACTTTCACAGGTCATAATCATCACACATCCTTTCTCTAATATAAGGAAAATATAAAAAATAAGAACCAAGAATAAATTATATGAGAAGAAAAGCTTCAAAAATATTATCCAATCAAACTGAATCACCAAATAAATACATAATAAACACCCTACCAAAATAATTTTTTTGATATGTTTTCAATATATACTCACAACCCATGGCATCAGGCTTTGTACACCATCCATAGCACTCTTATTTTTTAAGTGTTATAATACTTTCAACTGTCTGCTGTGATTTATTGTCATCACGTCAAAGTGAAATATAACTTTTTCAGATGGAAGACTTAGAAAATAATCAAGAACCATCTACTTCTCAGAGAAAGGCATTTGTTTCCAAAACTCCTGTACTGCAAACTCCCTGGAATAGCAATTGTCCTCTATGATCTTGTAATACTTAATCTGAAATAAAGTATTGCACAGACATTTTCTATTTTAAAACACTGGAGGAATAGTTAAATGAAGCATCTAATTTATTGTAAAACACCAAAATCGAGACTAATATTTGACATTTTCATTTACTAATTTGTTTATCTAAAAGTCCAATGTTTAGAGTTATTATTTAGGAGGATTGCTATTTCTGAGAACCCTCCTACTTGTTAGCTTGTAGTCCTTAAGCAAATTTTGTATATTATGTGTGTATATATGTACATGTAACTATTGAATTTACATGCAGGTACAAATAACTAAAATTTATCAAGAACCATCAGTGCTTATTATTAAACAAACAAAAAAATGAAGGTAACTTAATTGGGCAGGATCTTGCAAAGCATTAGAAAAGTGGAGTGATCTTGAGAAAGACTGCTGAATGAACTCACTCCTATGTGGATAGGAAGAAGCAAAACAGGAGAACAAAGTCAAACAAAAACAAGCCCATGAGCCATTATCACAGGGGTGAATTAGGAAGAGGCTGGGAGATACTGTCCAGAATGGAGAGGGCCCATTCCATAGTGAAGAAGGGAAATGGTTCTTTAGTGGAGGATGTGATTCGCTTTGAATGGTGTGCTCATACACCTTTAAAAGATATGTAAAACTGTACTCTAATAGTATATGCATGCATTCAAGCTTATGTTTTCTCAGCAACAAAAGAAAAATTAAAAAGTATAAAGTAAAGTAGTGAATGTGACAGAAAATCAGTACCTGTATATTTACCAACACTAGAGGCATTTCAGGCACTAGTGTGAAGAGGTGGCTTGAAATATTCTTTAAGAGCCCTTTGGACCCGGCTGTGGAGCGAGCATGATGGAAGAGCCCAGGGAAGCGCCCTTGGACTCCAAGCAGCCCACTGAACTAATTCTGGCATGGGACCAGAGACCCCAACGGTGCACTGAAACAGTGGGAACCGGGCATCCCCCAATTCTTTTAACCTCTCTCTCTTTCTCAACTCCTTCCTCCTGAGCACAGCGCAGGGGCCGCGGTTTTCCTGAGCGCAAAATGGAGACGCCGAGCCTCTCTCTAGGTTTCTCCATTTTATGAGCACCATAAAAGGGTAAAAGTTTGTAGTGATGTTATTTCTGGTTGTACTTTCCCTGGACTTTATACAGAAACCCAAAACCCAAAAGATAAAATGTCATCTTAGCATCAGCAATATGTAATGGTTCCTTTTTAATGGGTCGGACTTTTGTGGGAGATCCTAAAAAGAATAGTAAGTCTGTTGCTGAAATATTGAAGGCAATCAAAGTGGTAGCCATCTCTCTAGACTGAACTAAGCTATATCCCCACGCCGGCTGAGAAGAAATTTTCTTCTTTCTCGGGAAGAAACGCGGCATGTCGTCAACTACAGTGTGATGTCCATTAAGCAAACAGACCTGGTGGCGTGGGAATGGGATATAAGGGGAAAAATTATGTACATGGAACAGTGGGACGCTGGTGGAATCTCGAGCCGGAGCCGATACCAGCGCAAGACCTTCGGTTCCAGAGACTGCTTGCAGACACTCTACTAGTCTATCAACTAAGCCAGAGCCCCACGCCTCCTGATGACAGGAAATAACCATCCTTTTCGGTTTTTTTTTTCCCTTGTCAGGCAGCATGGCGATTACTAAACAGGCGTGAACTCGGTGGCGAGGGGCAAGGGGGAAAAAGAAAAGTTATGTAACAAACAGCGGGACTTAATACCTCTATATTCTTAGCAGTGGAGAACTATCAAATGCCTCCTTGGCAATAGGACTGCTTTTCTTTTTTGGGGGAAACCCTAACAACAGTAGTGAGTTGTGTGTTGAAACATGGAATGTAATCGAGATAAGGCGTAAACGAAGTGAAACTTATCATGTACAAGGGTGGGGACTGGGGAGGTGGGAGGGGGCGGCAGTTATACTGGGGGGGTTGGTGATGGAAGATGGGCACTGGTGAAGGGAAGGGTGTTTGAGAATTGTATAACCGACATAATCCTGAGAACTATGTAACCCTCCACATGGTGATTCAATAACATTAAAAAAAAAGAAATATTCTTTAAGATTCATATAACCCCGCAGTACTACTTCTGGGAATATATCCCGAGGATGCAAAAGAGCACAGTAGAAATGACATCTGTACTTATATATACATTGTAGCACTGTTCACAATAGCCAAAATATGGAAACAATCCAAGTGCCTTAAAACAGATGACTTGTTAAAGAAACTTTGGTACATCTACACAATGGAATACTATGCAGCTGTTAGGAGAGATGAAGTCATGAAATTCGCTTATAAATGGATAGACATGGAGAGTATTATGATAAGTGAAATGAGTCGAAAAGAGAGGGACAGACACAGAGGGACTGCACTCATTTGTGGAGTGTAGGGTAGCATCATATGAGGCTGACACCCAAGGACAGTAGATACAAGGGCCAGGAGGATTGCCCCATAGCTGGAAGACCGCTTCATGAGCAGAGGGGAGAAGGCAGATGGAATAGAGAAGGGATCACTAAGAAAATGATGGCTGGAGGAACCAGTTGGGATGGGAGATGTGTGCCGAAGGTAGATAATGGACCAAACATGATGACCTCTCAGTGTCTGTGTTGCAAGCCATAATGCCCAAAAGTAGAGAGAGAGTATGGGAATATTGTCTGCCATAGAGGTAGGGGTACGGTGGGAAAGGGGTATACTGGGGATATTGGTGGTGGGGAATGTGCACTGGTGGAGGGATGGGTGTTTGATCATTGTGAAATTGTAACCCAAACATGAAAGCTTGTAACTATCTCACGGTGATTCAATAAAATTTTAAAAATTAAAAAAAAAGATTTATTGCAGCTGCAAACTCAGTAGCTGGGGTGTTTATACGCTGACTCAGTGCTTTCACAGCTCTGCTCTCATTAGGCTACTTCTGGGGGAACAGGCTCTAGCAGAAAGTTCACTAACACAACCTGGGGCAATGGGAGCAGGACATAGAGAGAATGATGTAGATTTTAACATTTGTGAAATTATGCAGACTGCTTTTATTAGCTTAGTAATGTGTAGAACTTTCACTTCCTAAGACAATACAATACAAGGGGGGGAACTTAATGAGTTACTTTAATATCCAAGCAAAATAAACATAAAGAAAAATCACTATCTTACAAACATCAATGATTTATTTTTTCCTAAATATTTAAGCTGTGTATTAATTCTATAATATAATTTATAATTCTATAAATGGTCACATTTTGGGAAAAACCTAAAAGAGACAGGCATGGGGAAGATTTAGTTACATGGTTGTGGGGACACAGGGTCCAGGAAATTTAGTTCTTTCAAATGGTCAATTAAAATCTCATCTCCCTAAGCTGCAATCAGTCAAAGAGATAATGGAAATTGCTTAAATCTGGAATAAATTAAGTCCTGAAAGGGCAGGCAGGTCCGATAAATTTCTCTTCGACCCTTCACCTGTGACTACATGCATAGCACACAAGCATCAGTTCTCTCACCCTTGTGTGAGGCGAGAGAATAAAGCAAAGCCAATGGGATGTAAAGTAATGAGGCAACAAAGCTGAAGAGTCAGGACACGAGCCTCAGTGATGGGGATGTAAACCTCACATCAGGACCTCAGTGCAGAGGGGGAGAGGAAAATGGAGGGCAGAACCAGTATGGAACAGGAGAGGTCTGGGTGAGGCATTCAGATATCAGAGACACCTGAAACTACCTACTTAAACTGTAAAATAAAGCAATGATGTAACTGACACACATGGAAGAGATGTCCCAAGAGTCCATGCTCAGAGACTATACAAATGGGTAGAGCAGTCGGGTGGCAAATTGAATGAGAGTGTCTGCTTATGAAGAGTATTGACAAGAGCCAGGAGAGGCAGAGATGTTCTGAATTAAAACAAAATTTGAAATATCCAATTAACTAAGTAAGAGGAAATGATTAAAGAGATTTGATTGATGTTTTATAGCAGTTTGCATCAACATTTATCTTATCACTCAATCAGACACATCCATCTTCCAGGTGAAGCTGCAGAATTTATTTCTGTACTACTTCAGGGCATTCCGAAAGAGATATATCATGCATCACAATGTTTTTTCTATTCTAGAACATAAGTAACCTTGAATGACTCCTAGTTGGAACCCTGTACTTGTATTCCATGACCGTATGAGAATTTCCTTATAATATATCTTGTTACTTACTTTCTGTTGTTGTTGTTGTTTTGCTTTTGCACCACACCCCGCATTTCTTAGGGCTTAGTCCTGGTCCTGTGCTCCGGGGTCATATCTGAAAGGCTTGAGGGACCACGTGGGATACTGGAGGTTAAATCCAGGTTGGTCTTATGCAAGGCATGCCCCTTACTATATTATCTCTCTGGTCTTATAATATATCTTAGAATACATTTTAGAATTAAGTAGTAATGTTAGATTCACTAAAAATAGGCATGAGACTTAGACACATACCTTTCTTAAATAACAAGGCAGTGTGAATCATCATCTAATAAATACACTGGTTATACTGTTTAGGTGTATTTGTACATTTAAGTAAGCAAAGAAGAAAATAAAAAAAACACGTAATATGCAAGATATAAAAACTCACAAAACTCTGTAAGAAAATAAACAATGTCTTCAACAATTGGCAGAAGATCTCAACAGACACTGTTCAAATTATAAAGCAAGGTAATACACCGTATCAAATGATAACTAACTCTTGACCTTCAGTTAAAAATCTCAGATAACTTATCAGTAGAGGAAGGAAGCAAGAATAATGAAAAAACAGACTAGAGGTGACACAGGCAGAATGGAGAGAGATTTTGGGTGGCTGTATGGTGCAATAACTTTGTACATTGATATCATACATGTTAAAGGATGTAACCATGTTATCTAAACTATAGTTTTTAAAGGATGATCCCTACGCATATGAAAAATTAAAAACTAAAACTGCTATTTATCTTTACTGTTTCTTATCAGGTACATGCAAATTTAAACACCAATGACATATCCCTTAAACCTGTGGAAATTTTATACTTCATAATGGCCACTCAGGAGTGGACAGAAAGAACTCTTATACACTCTTGTTGGAAATGCAATTTGATGCAGTTCCTATGTAAGGTATATGAAATTTCTCCAAGAACTAAATTAAATTTGCCTTATGATTCAAAATTTCACTCCTAGGTATTTCCAAAACAAATGAAAAATGAACTTATTTAAAAAATGCAAGCACAGAGTGCAGAGCCCTATAATAGCCAATGTATGGAAACAACCTAAATTCTCACCTACTGACAAGTGTATAAAAGAGATGCAAAATTTATGCATGATAAAATACTACTCAACTGTAAGAAAAGTTTAAATTTTGCCTTTTACAACCACATGAATAAAATGGAAGGTAGATTATACAAGGTAAAATAATTCAGAAGGAGAGAGAAATGCCAGATGATCGCTAGAGAAACAAAGGAAGGGAACAGATAAAAGCAAAAACAAAACAAACCCTTTGACCCCTAAATTGGGATTATTAGAGGGAGAGAGAAAGAGGAATCGAAAGGTGGAGGAGATCAGGGGATCCTTGAGCTGTTGTGGCAGAATATTAATAAGTTGGATGTGAGTATAGTGTAGAAACACACTATAGTAGTTTGTGGCAGGAACTGAAACTGTGATCTCTAACATTCAAGAGAAATTTTCTATCATCAAGCCATATGCTTGGCCAATATACGTTGAAGAAATATGAATTTCTACACCTAAAATTGGAGCGATGGCACAACAAGTAGGGTGTTTGTCTTGCACACAGCTGACCCGGGTTTGCTTCCTCTGTCCCTCTTCGAGAGCCTGGCAAGTTACCAAGAGTATCCCACCCGCACAGCAGAGCCTGGCAAGCTACCTGTGGCATATTCGCTATGCCCAAAACAGTAACAAGAAGTCTCACAATGGAGATATTACTGGTGCCCACTCGAGCAATTCGATGAACAACGGGACGACAGTGCTACAGTGCTACAGTGGACAGAAGAACTTATAGTCATATATATAATTTTCTTTACTCAATATGATGATGCCATTTTATATGACATGATATATTTATGATAACATAAAGTGAATATTTTTCTATCCTACATAACAGTTCACAATAAAATGACTGAAATAAACTTCCTGTCCTAGGATGTGGCAATTCAGTGATGAACAGATATAAATTTGGTCACCATTCTTTTTGTATATGCATTACCAAAGTGCCAAGAGTTGATTTATACCCTGCACATAATTGGTTTCATCCGAGTGTAAAGCAAAATTTTTGCAGCCAGACAAATGTGATACTAGTTGGGTGATACCCAACATGTCTGATAAAAAGGTTTCGCCAACAGCTCATACTGCTTTTTCTCAGTGCCTGATATTTGTCATAACATTTGCCACTATCTTTTACAAGCTCTAGAGAACGTGTAATATATATTTTTTCCTGAACTAGAATACAATTTTCCATGATGCTTAGGTATTTATGGTTTCTTCTCTGCACTTAGAAATACAATTCATCAATTTTGAGTTCTCAAGTGTTATTTTGTGTTTATTCTGGATCAAACCATGATTGCTTTCCTAGAAAACAGCAAGCAAGGTTGTTTTGAAATGACATGGAATCTTTGTGGCTCCATGCCCCATTGATATGGTTGCCAAACAAAACACAGCTATCTGCAGCAAATGAACCTTCAACTAAATTAAGTTATTTTATTCATATTTTACAATCAGCCTCATATTCAGGTGACGTGTGTACTTTTGTATCCATGAATTTCATTATATTCTCAGATAGTTCCACTCTTGCATATCATTTTCTGTTAAAAGTTATATATTTCTTCCCATTATTATCAGTGCAATGTTGCCAAAATCGTATCAATCTTCATGAGTTGGTTCGTAATACATTGCAGGTATAACAATGGAAAAAATACCTCAACAAGAATCAATACAAACAGCACAAATTAAAGCTAATCTAGAGCCAATTAAATTACATAGTTCTGTCAGAATATGAACTGCCCTTTAGGTTGTGATAGTATCAATGGATCAATCTGATAAAACATTATTTATGATTTATTTCATATGGCTAAAATGTAAATATTAAGAGAATTATTTAATCATATTGCTCTTTAAAAAAAAGAAAGCATTCCTTCATTCTATAACATAGTTTTAAATGGATCACTGGAAATGCACAGGAAAGAGAGGGAGAGGGAGATAGAGAGAGAGAGAGAAAGAGAGAGAGAGAGAAAGAGAGCATACAGAAGACAGGTTGAGTTTAATGGTGTATCAAAATTCTATACTTCCTTCACAAAACTATGGAAGGGAAAGTGGTTATAAACTTGACAGCAGAAAAGAGACACAAATTACAAGTGTGGATGTTTATTTTTACAATGGCTATTAACATTCTATTAATTTTTTTGCATCATAACTGCCAATCAGAGAACTATAATAACAGAACTAAGCAAAAATCTAAGATGTTTAATAATAATACACTTAACATGGCTATTTAACAAGATTTGAAAAGTATATCTAAAATAACTAACCTAATCAGAAAGACAATATACTTTTATTCATATTCTTAGAATGTAAGCTTTTTGGTATTTTAAAATGGTGCTTTCAGAAACAGTTTTTCAAAGCCCCCTTTTTCCTCAATAGTGACCTACATTTTGAAGGCCAAATTAAGGTTTCACAATAATCAAAATATTAAAAGGACAATAAAGTTCTACATATATCCACTGGGATTTTAAATTATGTTTTTAAAATTATTTCTTATGTAAAAAGTCCTTCCTAAATTATGAAATCAAATATAGCACAGAAGATTTGTTCAAAGTTTTGTGTTAGGCAACAATAAAAATGGAATATTTATTTATTGATGCATTTTATGTTAGGATGAACATGCAAGTTATATGCATTTTTATAAGTATATGCATACTTATTACAAAACTAAGCTTATTGTTTTAGTGTCATGTTTCTAGAAATAACACTACTTTTTTCTCCGTTTACTTATAGAATGTAAATATTTTTGTTTCAAGTCCATAAAATATATTAGATAATCTATTTTTTTCCCATGAGACATTGTGAAAATGTTAATGTTGCTTAAATTATATTTAAATTATTTTGTAAAAGATATTCTATGCAATGATTGGTATAAAATTTTCCTTAAATAATATGGAAAAAAATAGCGTACTTGTCCACACATGTTTACATCTAAGCATCTACAAATGAATAGCGGCAGAAAATCATTAAAACTGGTAGCTTTGATGGGGGCTGGAGCGATAGCACAGCTGGTAGTGCGTTTGCCTTGCACGCAGCCGACCCGGGTTTGATTCCCAGCATTGCATATGGTCCCCTGAGCACCACTTGGGGCAATTCCTGAGTGTAGAGCCAGGAGTAACCACTGTGCATTGCCAGGTATGACTCAAAAAGAAAAAAAAAAAAAAAAAACTGGTAGCTTTGAATGACCTTTCGTTATAAATTAAAACCAACTCTCCTTCACAGGAAAAAAGATGATTGATTATGAACAAAAAACATTGTTTGATTGCTGTGTTTATATATTACATACAACTAAATGAATATTTCATCCTAATAATCAAAAAGAGCAGTTAAATATAAATGTTCCAGTACTGGTGATTCTTTTCCTGAGATCTTATATTGATAACACTTCATGGTGTTTACAAAATACCAGTTCAAATCTTTTTGATATTATAAACTGTAAGTCATTTGTCTGCCTAAATGCAGTTTGTGTATCATAATTTTATTTTAATCTATTCTGGTATTAGGGCATTTGTCAGTCTGATTATTTACTATTAAAATTTTGTCTAAAGGAGACCCTGGGTAGTTCTATAGATTGTAATCAAGAAATTATTTTCTATTTTCACTTTGAGAACTGTTGGTTTGCAACCTGGAGAGGTCCCTGGGTGAAATCTGGAGCTGGCCTCCATATTTGAGAACAAGGAAAAATTCATCCAAGAAGCACTCAAGTCAAATTAGTAGGTACAGAGTTTAAAAATCAAGGGATTTTACTTTTGATGCTTGCCCTAGGCATTGAGAGTAAGTAGAACCCTTTACATCAGTCTCTCAGAAGTTTATGTCGAATTCTTAAGTGCTTTTAATTGCATAAACAGTCCATATAGTCTCAAGAACACCTTCCTCTCTCCATGCTGCATTGTGGGAGAGGCTGCTAGAAGGTAAGAACAGGCCAGACATTCATTCCAAGGATAGACTGAGCATGAGGAGCCCAGCTCTGCTTGCTAATCACACTGGGGTCACATCTTCTCAGTGACCTTTTCCAACAACTCACATTTGCATCATTACTACCTTGCCATATTTATACTTGATTTAGCATAGTGGATTCTAAACTATAAGCTTGCTTATTTTTACAATGTCTTCGAGCTCCTACATAAACATGAAGAAATATAAGAAGAAAACTCTTCCCAATAAAATTGACTTTATAAAATTATATTTGGTTGATTGTTTATCCCATGTGTTGGAAAATTACCTAAATATGAGTTATATATGATGCCATTTTTATAGTAACAAGCAATGAAAAGCTTTACTATGTATTAAGTCTTTAGATTCTTGACCAGCCTCTTTTCCCATTATGCTCCAATTTTTCCTTCCTCCTCTCATTTCAGCAGCAAGTGTGTTAGAATAAATCATCCTATATTCATCAAGATCCCATATGATTTGTTCCTTTATATGTTTGCCCCATTGTTCTATATTTCTGATGTGATATTTTCTCCAGAGTTTTGCTAATCTCTTTAGTCTGTCCATAAGGCGTTCCTACCGAGTGGGTAACAAGTTGTAACCCTTAAAGAAGTGTGGATGAAATTTTGTGCAAAAATAGTTAATAGGAAGACAGTTTTGAGATTTGTGTATGTGTGTGCATGTGTGTATATACATATATCTAGAGTCATATATACATATATTTCATATATATGTATATATATATATCCTTGACCTGAAATATAGTGGTGTCAAGATATTTATAGAAAAATCCAAATAAAGTCACGGTAGAATTCAGATAGTAGACATATTTGCATGTAGGAATATCACAATGAATAAGACTGAATTTTCTGTGACCAGACCCAAAGGCAAACAAGGCATTCAAAGTTCTAAAAGATCAATGGTACAGGGACACATATACATTTGACGATTATAGAATGAATTCTTTTCGTTAATACCCAGTGTCTCCAAATATGCACATCTACACAAGAGCCATACTTGTAAAAGAACTGTCTATAATTTTCTAAAGAGACTCTAAACAGTGCCTTACAAAATTATGTTATTAGTAGTCATATATTCACACTTTTTCTGCTTATATATATATATCAATAGCTAGGGGGAGGAACTGTAGCACTGTCATCTCATTATTCATTGATTTGCTCGAGTGGGTACCAGTAACGTCTCCATTGTGAGACTTGTTGTTACTGTTTTGGCATAATAATATGCCACGGGTAGCTTCCCAGGCTCTGCTGTGTGGGCGGACACTCTTGGTAGCTTGCCAGTCTCTCTGAGAGGGATAGAGGTATCAACCCAGGTTGGCCGCATACAAGGCAAACACCCGACCCACAGTGCTATCGCTTCACCCCTATAATGTGCTAGTCACTTAAAATAAAATATGTTAGCAGCTTGCTTGGATGTTCTCTAGATGTCAGACATGATGACCAGTTACATCAAATTGAAGGAGATGAAATAAAATAATGCTACTAGGACCCCAATGAAATTTGACAGATGGGAGTGTGATCATTAATTCCATGCAACTGAAGTATGGCTACACAGGGCATAGAAAAACATAACACTAAGTAACAGTACAAAGGGCAACCTGATGTGTGAAAGACATTGGCAATTGTGAAAATCAGAGTACTTTACCAGGTTATAGTTTTTATGTGACTATTGATCCGTCTTCCCTTGGTGTATCTCAAAAAATACAGAAGTAAGTTTTAGTACTTAACCATCCAATGTGACAGAGTTTGCTAAGGGGGACCACATGGAAAGAAAACAGGTGTTATAACCTGTAAGGATTTGTGACAACAGGTAAAATATAATCTTACTCTATATAGGAAAACTTAGATTATAGATATAGATGGTCTTGTGTTAGAATGCATAGGCTTCAGAAAGAGAAAAAAAGAATGAGCTTGAAGGTGAAATAAGATTAATCTTATAGGGGTGTTGAAATTGGTTTTGAATGATCAGGCTCTTCAATGGGATTTTCAAAACAACTTGAATAGTAAACAAAAATACTCATGAGTGTTAGCTGGACATAAACTGAGTGTAAGAAGGGTTCCTATCATTTAATATCCTTAAAGTTGCTTACAAAGGACTGTAAACTATGTGATTTAGAACAAAAGGAATTTATTGTCCTTTATTTCTGGAGGCTTGAAGTCGGAAACAAATTGTCAGCAGTGTGAAGGGCTTGTGAATAAGAGACAGAAGCAGACCAAATCCTACTGCCTGTTCACCTCATTAGCTCTTTGCTTTCAAATGCTCACCATGAACTGGTATCACAACATGTATATGTGTGTGTGTGTGTACCTATACCAGTATTGACAAAATTTTCATTCTTTACAAAAATACCTGACTGGAGCGATAGCATAGCAAGTAAGGCATTTGCCTTGTACATGGTTGACACTGGTCCGATTCCTCCATCTCTCTCAGAGAGCCCGGCAAGCAACCAAGAGTATCCCACCCTCACAGCAGAGCCTGGCAAGTTACCCGTGGTATATTCAATATGCCAAAAATAGTAACAACAAGTCTCACAATGGAGTCATTACTGATGCCCACTTGAGCGAATCGATAAACAATGGGACGACAGTGCTACAGTGCTACAAAAATTCCAGTAACTTTAGACCATGATTTATTCCAGTATCTTTTATATATATTGAGCTTATAGTCTTCTATTTTGAAATAAAGGCACTTCATTAGTTTTCAGGGTTATACAAGTCAAAGTAAGCATCCAGAAATATGAAACAAGTATTGCATGCAAATATATCCAGTAGCTAAAGACATGGGTTCCTGCTGAAAAAATCAGAAAGAGAGCGACAGGATTTAGGTGGTGTTGAGCACTGAAGAACAAGAAGATATCTAGCTGGTTGTCGGCAAAAAAAACCCACAAAACATGTGGTGTAATATGAGCGTCACTAACAAAATTGATGGGGTTCGGCAAGTTTCAATTGATGGGTGTTGTAAAGTTGTTCCGAAGGTTTGGAAAGAGCAAAGACTGACTAGGGGACATGAATTCTAGAAACTAGTATAGAACAACTCCCTTTGAGGATATACTCTGCTCTGAAGAGCTATTGTTAGGAGTATAATCTAAATTAGATAGGGCACAGGCAGCAGCGGGGAAGAAGAAAGATGAAACAGATAAAAAGGTGGGAGAGTAAATCAGAGGAGGCAAATAGCAGAAAGCGCAGAGACACATATATATTTTTTATCACTTCTTAAACAGAATTGAAAAGCAAATTCTAAGTCCCTGAAGCTAGGAAAGCAATTCTGTACTCGAATTCCTGTTGAAAGTGCAAAGCAATACGTATCACCTAAACATAAGAAACGGGGGGAAAAATATTGCAGTTGCATTCTTTATAAAGGTATTGCAAGAATTAAGAAAGAAACAATACAACCTCCACAGACAATGAGGTCTGGAAAAGAAAAATAAGACAACACAGTGAAGATAGCTATAATCTGTCAAAGCAAAACAATACACAGGGCAGGGGTAAACAGGTCACGGTACTTGTTAAAGTTATTGTGATAAGCAGAAAATTCACAATACATACTAAAGTTGACTCCTTGGAATCATAGGATAAAGGACTTTTGACAGAGCTTTGGATGTTTCTTAGCTGTGTTTGACTTCATCCAAAAGTGTAAAACACAAAAGAAAACAATTTCTCTTCTTTAAAACATGAAGTAGTTTCAAAATTCAGAGTAAATTGTTCATTAAGATGAGCATCGTGTTTTCTCAGAGAAACAGAGAAGTTTTTGGCTCCCCCTGTTATTATGTCATTGAAACGATCACCTTAGAAAATATAAGTGTGGATAGTGAAATTCGCAAGAACATGTTTAAAAAGATTTATACATCAAAGGACCAGCTAAAGATAATGTGCAATTACAAGTTTCTGAAATTCAATGTTTTAAAAAGAGAGAGCAGAGAGATCTTTATGGACAAAGACCATGTGGATTCCTGCAGGACCAGAGTGAGTTGAAGGTCAGAGGCTGGGGAGACCTCGCTGTTAGCATAGTTGTGATGAACAGAACATCAGTGACCTGTAATTACCTGCAGATAAGGAAGAGATGCGAAGAGGCTCTCCCAAAGTTCCCAGTGCTGCATCTAGTAGGTCTACCACCTGGCTTTGTGGCCACCTTTTCCTCTAGAGAACACGCTGCACCCCAAGGTCTCTGACCCCAACATCTCTAAAGATGGAGACAGGACTCTCTCTCTCTCTCTCTCTCTCTCTCTCTCTCTCTCTCTCTCTCTCTGTTTTTCCCTTACAATTCTTATCACAGGTGCTGAATTCAGTCCTCAGCAAATTGCCACTGAATTTCCTTCTCTCCTTATGTGAGCTCCCACCTTTACCTGGGCTTCCTCATTCATAAGAGGAAAATACCTCAGCATGGAAATTTCTAAAGAGGCAGCAATTTATTCTCACTCTCACCCTAGCTCTACTCTCTCTCTCTGCCTCTCTCTATCTCCCTCTCTCTATTTCTGTCTCTGCTGTCTGTCTGTCTGTCTGTCTGTCTGTCTGTCTGTCTGTCTCTCTGTCTCTCTCTCTCTCTCTCACACACACACACACACACACACACACACACACAGAGCTGTTTCTCTGCCTTACGGTCTATCTGCACCCACGCTGGCCCTGTTGTTCATCCCATTGGACTTTAGCACTGATTCTTTCCATGCACTTTTTGGTCTTTCTTTTTGTAGGGTAGGGAGAGGATGCATTCCCAGTGGTACTCAGAGTCGACTCCCAACTCAGTTCTTAGGGATTCATTTACATCGGTGTTCTGGGGATCAACTGTGGTTGGAGATTAAATCTGAGTCTCCTGCAAGTAAAGCACAAGGTCCAGCCAATGTGCTAGCTTTCTGGTGTTCCATACACTTCTATTTTTGGTTCTGTTTTGATTTAGTTAATAAGCTGTCTCGTATCTCTGATTCCACCACACATATACTCCAAAGTTTCATAATTGCTTTATGGGCTCTGGATTTGGTACTTGCATAGGGCTCCCTGCCTGGGCACTAATGACTCTGAAATCCTGGGGATCTCAGTTGTTACCTTTCCCTGTCAGATCTCTACTGAATAAATGCTATGGCCAATTTAATTACTCTCTGTGTTGACCTAAAGCCAAGGTTTGGGGGAATTTCAGCACTTACCCCACTATAAAGACAAGATCGTGGACAAATGAGAGACTGTAACATGAAATGGCATTTTTTAAAATCATTGACTGGAGTTAGAATGAGAGTGACAGCGTAGAAGCTTTATGTTCTTGGATGAATGAATGCTAAAGCCCACGGGCTTTCTAGGAGAGTTCTGAAAGAATGTGTTAGTTGTTGCAGCCACAGGCTGAGACGACTGAAAATAAAACATCAATTTAGTCCAGGCCTGAAGAATAAAAACAGTTGAAGCCCCATTCTTGTCATGAATGTTGCCTGAAAATAAAAGCAGAGGAGAAATTTTTATAATAATCGTAAGATTCTGAAAAAGTTCTTAGAATATCAAGGTTACTCTGAATACCCTTGTACTTGACAACCAAAGGCTCTCTACTGTTTTGATTTAAGGAGTCTGTACTGAGTCTATAGTTGAATTAGATAAACAAGTTGACATTTCATTAAAAGGGTTCTCTCTTTTCCTGTTTCAAAGTCTTCACAATTTATATGCAGCTACTCAGGAATCTTCATAGACGTGAGACAAATACACCAAGATGGATTTTGAGGAATTTGATAGAAACGAATATAATATTTTAGATGTATTTCTAAGGAAAAATAAATAGCAGAAAAAATTCAGCTTTTTATCTTGGGGGGCATGAAGGGACATGCCCAGCATACCCAGCACTGCTCAGGAGCTATCTATTTCAAGCTCTGTGTTCAGGATTGATTCTTGACAGTGCTCTAGTTTCTAGATTCTGTGATTCAAATGGGTAGTCCACTTGCTAAGTAAGCACCATAATCCCTGTACCGTCTCTTAGCAGTTTTTTAGAAAGCAATTTATAGAACAGTGAGTTGATACATGGAAGCACTATAAAATACAAATATTGCCTACAGGTATTCTTTTATAGCTTTATGAGTAGTTTTGAGACTCAAAGGTCAAAATCATGGTGTGAGCTGACCTGCACTAACGTCTTAGAACATCTAGAGAACTTAATTCTAGACCTTATCATGTGTTTAGCAAAATTCAGTCCTTTCCTATGATAGGGAAGAAATGTTCACTTCCTCTTCTGGTCTTCCATGAGGCTCTCTTGCCTACATAGAATTGAATGGCGGCAAACCTTATCGAATTGTCTATTTTGCTTTGTAAGGGAGTAAGAACTCCTCCATATTCAAAGCAGGAACAGTGCATCTCCAGCTTCAAATCTTTCTGGATGGGGCTGGAGAGATAGTGCCTGTGTATACCCATCCCTGGCTAAATGCCGTAACACTGAATACGCACACCCAGGAATATATGCTGTGCATAAGGAGATGGCTGTGAAAGCAAACGAGGTGTTTGGGTCATGGTCAGTCAGTGCTAAAAATACAAACATGTGTGCGTGGAAAGGAGATAATGTGATGTGTGTAGTTTGCAGGCTTTCTGGGCAGCTCTCTCTCTCTCACCACTCTTGTTCAGTGCTCTCAAGCCGCTGTGTATGGACCAAATTGCTATGGCTCCTCCTTGTGCTCTGCTTCTGTGTGTGTGCAGCTGTGCTCTCTTCTGTCTGTGTTTCTATCTTTGTCTCCATTTCAGTAGTCTCTCCTCTGGTCTCTTCAAATCTCTTTCCATCTCTGTCATCTCTCCTTTGATCTCTTCCAATCTCTCTTCTGATCTCTCTCTGGATTCCTTCTCGCTCTCACTTCTGAGTCTGTCTCTTACTTCTGACTCTGACTCTCACTAACTTTGTGCTTTCTTTCCCCTGATTCTGGCTCCGATGACTTCCTGATTCTATTTTGCTTTGTGCTCTGCTTCTGTGTCTTCTTCCTGCATCTGTGTCTTCTCCCTGCTTCTCTGTCTTCTCTCTGCTTCTGTGTCGTCTCTCTTTGTTTCTCTTACAGTTTATATAGCAATCACATAGGTTGGTGACACAAAAGTGGGTTGACATTGACAAATCAACAGAGGGGTAAAACCACTACTCCAGGAGATTAACAAAATCTCATCTAAGGAAATTACTCCAGATTACTAGGAGATCCGTTTCAGGGTGGGATCCCATCCAGGGTGTGTCACTTTCTTCTTTCCTCAGCTTGTAATACACTTAAATAGTTATAGTAAATCTACTTCTAGTCGTCACCATCATCATCATACCATTGGTTGTCGAATTTCTCGAGCGGTCTCAGTAAAATTTCCATTCGTCCTAGCCCTAGATTTTAGAAGCGTCTCTTTACTCATCCTTTCCAATTGTGCCGCATTGGAGGCTCTTTCAGGGTCAGGGGAATGAGACCCATCATTGTTACTGGTTTGGGCATATGAATACACCATGGGGAGTTTGTGAGGCTCTCCCATGTGGGCAGGAAACTCTTGGTAGATTGCCAGGTTCTCCCAGAGGGAGAAGTAGGCCATAAAATGTTGCATGACTGCTCTGCAGCTGAACGCTTCTGGGAGCTTGGTTTTATAGTCTCAGGATGTTGGCCATTGGTCGGATTACATGGCACCGAAAACAGCCCCTGGGTGTGACCACCTATATACTAGAAAACGGGGAATCTGGGTGGCAGAAGCCAAGTCTTGATCCAAGCAGGCTTGGAGGTCTCAGACCCTGGTCCCACACACCTGGGTTCCTCTACTGGTACCTTCATGCATGAGGCTCATCCAAACGTGAGAAGAGGGGCCTTGAGCATGGCTGTGGCTAAGGCTCTGGAGGTCTTCAGGCATGGGAGCTCTGCTCGGAGTGGGGAGGGAAACTGAAACCCACCACCTTTGAGGAGCCCCGGGGAAGACGGCCAGGAGTGGGAGCAAGAGATTCTATTATAGAAATATTACTTCTAATATTTCTAGCAATGTCATTCTGTATGAGCACCGTAAGAGATATACAAACTTAAAGTTTCGTTCTTCCTGAGTACATCTCACTATATATTCCAGACCACAGTCCTCAGGTCAGGGTAGTCTTCCTACCCCCAGCAGGTTTCTAGTCTCGTTGCTTCTTTTGGATCATGACAGCATTTGCCTATGACCGTGCTCACAACTCATAGTTGAGTATTATGGCTTTGGCCTGGACCATTTCAATGCCAGGGTAGCTCACAGCTTGCCCTCGGTCCATTCCATCCCTCATAGGAACCCTGCTTCTGTGGTGCTAAGAATTAAGGGCAACTGAGCTGAGAAAGCAGATGCCCAGGAGTAAATATTATTGGAGTCAACCAGTTTCCAAGTTACAAAGCATAATATTAACTGTCTTCCTGTGTCCATACAGAAAGGACATTGCTTTAAGGTAAACTAAGTTCCCTATGGCAAGATTAAAAGGACAAACCCAATGTTATCCTAAAGTCAGCTGGTGAAGTCCCATCCACCACCCCAAGAAAACAAACCTGATTTGTTCAGCTGCCTTTTTTGTTCCTCTCTTTCAAGCTGAAAACAAAACAAAACAGAAAACCTCTGTGAAGGGATCTTGTGATTACATGTGTTCTTTACAGATAATCTATGATAATCCCTTTTACTTTAAATCCATAATTTTAATTACATGTTGAATATCCCTTTGACAATACAATGCTGCACATTTGCAGATTTGGAGATTAAGAAATGTATATCTCTGTAGGAAAGGAAAGATAGATTGTTTTGTCTATCATCAAGACTTTGAGTTCTAGGATATATTGAAAAACAAACAAACTCACAACCTCAGTGAACCAATGTATACTTTTTCTGGAAAGAAAAAAATTAAAAAAAGATAAAAGCAAATAGTAGCTATTGTTATGGTTGCCTCAAGAGGAGTGCCTAGGTAGAAATTATCAGCTTTATTATTTCATGTGCATTTTAATACATTATTTCTAAACTGATAATTCAAATAGTGGCAGATATAAAAAACATCTCTGTGTGATGAAGAGCAGAGAGTCTCTTGCCCACGTGCCTGGCTGTCTTCCCCAGGGCGCCCGGGAGGGGGTGGACTCCAGCTTCCCTCCCTGTCCTGAGCAGATCTCCCACAGCTGAAGACCTCCAGAGCCTAGCCACAACCATGCACAAGGCCCCTCTCCACACGTTCGGACGAGCCTCATGCATGAAGGTACCGGTAGAGGAACCCAGGTGTGTGGGAGCCAGGACTGAGACCTCCAAATCTGCTCAGATTGGGACTGGGCCTCTTCCGCCCAGATTACTCATTTTCCAGTAGCTAGGCGGTCACACCCAGGGACTGCCTCCCCACTACCATGTAACCCATCAATGGCCAACATCCTGAGACTTAAAACCAAGCTCCCGGAAATGATATTTTATAGCCTACTTCTCCCTCTGGGAGAAACTGGCAAGCTACAAGAGTTTCCTGCCCACATAGGAGAGCCTCACAAACTCCCCGTGGTATATTCATATGCCCAGACCAGTAACAATGATGGGTCTCATTCCCTTGACCCTGAAAGAGCCTTCCAATGCAGCACCATTGGAAATGATGAGTAAAGAGAGGTTTCTAAAATTTTAGGGCTAGCACGAATGGAAATTTTACTGAGACTGCTCGAGAAATTCGACGATGAACGGTATGCTGATGGTGATGATGATGATGATGATGATGATGATGATGATGATGATAGAAAACATGGAGAATCATAAAAGCAATTTACTATATGAAAGATGCCAGTCTCAAATGGAATATGTGGTTGCAGCTGTATCACCTTCTCATAAAGACCGAGAATGGAAATAGTGAAAGATTAGATTGCCAGAGATGGAAAAACAACCAGTCAAACCAATAACCAGGAAGATAGAGTCAAATAACAGACAGGGAGCATAGAGGCAACAGAATTCAACTTTTCACAGTATGGATGTCGGAGCCCAAGAAAAGCAGGCTTAAATGACAGAGTTCTTTTTTTTGGCTTTTTAATTAAATTTTTATTGAATTTTAATATGAATTTATACTGATCCATATATTTTATTTTTAATTTTTAATTTTTTAATTTTTATTTTTAATATATTTTATTTATTTATTTTTAATAAGTGAATCATTGTGAGGGTACAGTTACAGATTTATACATTTTTGTGCTCATGTTTCCCTTATACAAAGTTTGAGAACCCATCTCTTCACCAGTGCCCATTCTCCACCACAATTACCCAGAATCCCTCCCATGCTCCCCAATCCCATCTCCCCCCCACCCCACCTTGTCACTGTGGCAGGGTATTCCCTTTTGTTCTCTCTCTCTAATTAGGTGTTGTGATTTGCAATAAAGATGTTGAGTGGTCATTGTGTTCAGTCTCTAGTCTACATTCAGCACCCTTCCCCTGCATGGCTTCCAACCACATTTTACTTGGTGTTCCCCTCTCTATCTGAGTTTCCCTCTCCCCAGAATGTGAGCCCAGCTTCCAAGCCATGGAGTCAACCTCCTGGTACTTATTTCTACTATTCTTGGGTGTTAGTCTCCTACTCTGTTATTCTATATTCCACATATGAGTGCAATCTTACTATGTCTCTCTCTCTTTCTGACTCATTTCACTTAGCATGATACTTTTCATGCTGATCCACTTATATGCAAAGTTCATAACCTCATTTTTTTCTAGCAACTGCATAGTATTCCATTGTATAGATGTACCAAAGTTTCTTCAACCAGTCGTCTGTTCTAGGGCACTCGGGCATTTTCCAGATTCTGGCTATTGTAAACAGTGCTGCGATGAACATATAAGTGAAGATGTCATTTGGAGTATACTCTTTTGCTTCTCTGGGATATATTCCCAGCAGTGGTATTGCTGGGTCAAATGGGAGCTCAACCTCTAGTTTTCTGAGAATCGTCCATACTGTTTTCCAAAAGGGCTGAACAAGTCGGCATTTCCACTAGCAGTGTAGAAGGGTCCCTTTCTCCCCACATCCTCTCCAACAGTGGTTGCTTTTGTTCTTTTGGATGTGTGCCAGTCTCTGTCGTGTGAGGTGGTATCTCATGCATTTCCCTGATGATTAGTGATGTAGAGCACTTTTTCATGTACCTTTTGGCCATTCGTATCTCTTCCTTGGGAAAGTTTCTGTTCATTTCTTCGCCCCATTTTCTGATGGGGTTTGATGTTTCCTTCTTGTAGAGTTCAACCAGTGCTTTATATACCCTTGATATCAACCCCTTATCTGATGGGTATTGAGTCAATATCCTTTCCCATTCTGTAGATTGTCTTTGTATTTTGGTCACTGTATCTTGCGGTGCAGAAGCTTTTTAGTTTAATATAGTCCCATTTGTTTATCTCTGTTTCCACTTGGTTGGCCAGTTGGGTGTCATCTTTGAAGATACCTTTATCTTCAATATCGTGGAGGGTTTTGCCGACCTTGTCTTCAATGTGCCTTATGGTTTGTGGTCTGATGTTGAGGTCTTTAATCCATTTTGATCTGACTTTTGTGCATGGTGTCAGGTCGAGGTCTAAGCCCATTCTTTTGCAAGTAGTTGTCCAGTAGTGCCGGCACCGTTTGTTAAAGAGGCTTTCTTGCTCCACTTTACATCTCTTGCTCCCTTATCAAAGATTAGATGATCATACATTTGGGGTTCTGTGTAGGGATATTCCACCTGTTCCATTAGTCTGTGGCTGTGCCTTTGTTCCAGTACGATGCTGTTTTAATTGTTACCGCTTTGTAGTAAAGTTTGAGGTTGGGGAGGGTGATGCCTCCCATTGTCTTTTTCCCATTAATTGTTTTAGCTATCAGTGGGCATTTGTTGTTCCATATGAATTTTAGGATTGCTTGATCCGTTTCGTTGAAGAATGTCATAGGCATCCTTATAGGGATCACGTTGAATTTGTGTAATGCTTTGGGGACTATTGCCATTTTGACAATATTGATTCTACCTATTCATGTGCAGGGTATATGTTTCCATTTCCTCATGGCCTCTTTTATTTTGTGGAGTAGCTTCTTGTAGTTTTCTTTGTAGAAGTCTTTTACTTCCTTGGTTAAGCTGATTCCCAGGTACTTGATTTTCTGGGGCACGATTGTGAATGGGATTGTTTTTTTCATGTCCCTTTCCTCTTCCTCATTGTTTGTATATAGGAAGGCCATGGATTTTGGGGTATTGATTTTGTAGCCTGCAACTTTACTGTATAAGTCTATTGTTTCTAAGAGTTTCTTAGTAGAGGTTTTAGGCTTCTCTAGATATAGTATCATATCATCTGCAAATAGTGAGAGTTTGATTTTTTCCTTTCCTATCTGGATGCCCTTAATCTCTTTTTCTTGTCTAACAGCTATTGCAAGTACTTCCAGTACTATGTTGAAGAGAAGTGGTGAGAGTGGGCATCCTTGTCTTGTGCCTGATCTTAGAGGAAAGGCCCTTAGTTTTTCCCCATTGAGGATAATGCTTGCCATAGGCTTGTGGTAGATGCCTTCGACTATGTTGAGGAAAGTTCCTCCAAAATCCATTTTGGTGAGGGTTTTCATCATGAAAACCCTCATGATGAAAAGATCCCTCATGTTGGATCTTGTCAAATGCTTTCTCTGCATCTATTGATATGATCATATGGTTTTTATCTTTACTTTTGTTGATATGATTGATTATGTTGATTGATTTCTGAATGTTAAACCATCCTTGCATCCCTGGGATGAATCCCACTTGGTCATAATGTATGATCTTCTTGATGAGTTGTTGGATCCTATTTGCTAATATTTTGTTGAGGATCTTCGCTTCTGTGTTCATCAGGGATATTGGTCTATAATTTTCTTTCTTAGTGGTGTCTTTGTTTGCTTTTGGTATTAGGGAGATGTGTGCTTTATAGAAACTGTTTGGGATAGTTCCTGTTTTTTTCAATTTCCTGGAAAAGCTTGAGGAGAACTGGCAACAGGTCTTCTTTAAATGTTTGGAAGAATTCGCCAGTGAATTCACCTGGGCCTGGGCTTTTGTTTTTGGGGAGATTTTTGATTACAGTTTCAATTTCCTTAATATTAATGGGTCTATTCAGGTATCCCAAGTCTTCTTTGTTCAGTCTTGGGAGATTGTAGGAATCAAGGAATTCATCCATTTCTTTTAGGTTCTTTTATATTGTGGCATATAGACCTTCAAAGTAAATGACAGAGTTCTAATGGAGATCTTCTCCTGGGAGATTGATCGCTTCCTTTCCTCTAAATGTATTCTCAAATAGGTGAAGAAACTGACCATCATCCTGGGGATTCTTTAGCACTGTTGCTAATATCATCCCTGAGGGATCTCTTATTGTCACCCAATCTTCTCATAGGAGCTTCGCCATTGGGATGCCGTCATATTCATTCTGAACGAACAGCAACAGTGCCAACATACCATACATACCATTAAAGACAGCAGATATAATGGTGGGTTTCAGAGAATTTTTAAGGCACAAAAACAGTTCTTTCTGATATTATAATGATGAATAGAAGTTCCAAACCTTGGCTAAGTATTAAACTAGACATAAAATATGTACAAGGAATCAATCTGGAAACAACATACAAAATTGGATATGCAGCTCTCTAGAACTTGACAGATTAACGGAAAGGTGTTTAGACTCAGGTAGAACATAGAATACAATAAAGGCATTCATTAATTTAAAGGTGACATATATCCAGTTTCAACACTCACTTCTTTGTTTTCCCAAAACATGTTACATAGAATATACAGGCAGAATAAAATACTGTATGAATCTTGTGATAAATATACTCAGGACTCAAAAGCAGCCCTAAAAAAAAAATGGAGATTTTATACTCTTACCAGGCTTTAAAAAAATTTTTTTTTTATAGAATCACCCTGAGAACAGTTACAAAGCTTTCAAGTTTAAGTCTCAGTCATACAATGATCCAACACCCATCCCTTCACCAATGCACATATTTCACCACCAGGAATCCCAGTATACCTCCCCCCCAACCCCCTGCCTGTGTAGCTGATAAATTTCATTTTACTTTTCCTTTTACTTTGATTATATTCAATATTTCAACAAAAAACTCACTATTATAGTTTGGAGATTTGCTCTCCAAAGTCAGACCTGTTGAAAAGGAAGCATTTGATCATTTGTTTTCCATTGCTGACAATGAAGAGATATGAGGTCGCGGCTGCGTGGTTCTTGGATTTCTGATTTTAACCATTAAATCCAGGGAAATTTCTGCCAGAAATTGCATCACTGCAAGCTCGTACCTCCCTTTTGTGGTCATCATAAAATGGCGGTCGGGGCTCAGTTCACAGTCTAGAGACATTTCTGCAAGAAGCTGCTGGTGCCCAGAGTAGTTTAGCTGGCCTCCAGGGCCCTGGTCGTGCAGCAGCGGAGAGGCCGCACATGTGCGGCCACCGGGCTTACATCTAGGCGGAGGGTGGCCTAAGATGTAAAATTTTTAATGTAATTTAAATGTAGGATAAAATATGGCAAAAACTATCTCGAAAATATAAGTTACATAGATTGCTTACAAATTCTCCAGCATATTTCCTCTGACTAAAATGTTACTTATCCTTTATCAGACTATGCACTCTCCTGTGACCAGTTGACGTGATGTAGAGGTTAACTTATAAGTAAAGTTGCAGGATAGAGGATAGACATTTTAGCTTCAGCCTGGGAAGGCATTTAATAGAGGGATATTCTTCAAGATTTGAGATTTTAAATTGAGCACTTATTTTCCATATGCAGTAACAGTAACTAATCACATGGAATAAGGATTGTGCAAATTTATTTTTAGATTTTAATCAACATTTTGGTGCTGTGTAATTGGTATTTATAAATATTTTCTCAAAAAAGAGCAATATGCCTTCTCAGATATATATGGAATATTCACCAAGGCAGACCAAAGTCTAAGTCATAAAATATAATTTAAACATTGTAAAATATTAGAAATTAAAATGTTTACATATGAACTACTCTAAATTGAAATTTGGAATTAAAACTTTAACTATAGCAATGCATACCTTAAAGTTTGAAAATTAAATGGTTTTTGCATGTTTGAATGAACAAAGTAGTATATACAAAACAATGAATGCAATGATACTAATAGACTAACAAATTAAAAATATAGGAGCCTATAAAATGATACAGAAAAAGAATTTGAAGATATCACTTCAATTTATGCTTATAACTGGGAGTTAAGTGAAATTATTTCAGCTTGACAAAGAACATCTCTAAAATGTAAAGCATCAAATCATGCTTAACAGTGAAAAGATAATTTTAAATAAATTCAGAAAATACTTCCTCTCTTCAGATGCAGAATGATCTCTCATATATAGGGATAGAAAAAAAAAACAGAGAAAACAGAGTAAGGAAGTAACAAATTTCCAAAAGCAACAAGAGTGTAGGTGCTCAGTAAGAAACCTAGTTTGGGAGGAGAAAAAAATGGGGGGATTATTCAAAGGAGGGAGAACTGGTAAATGGTGGGTGGACATGGACAGTCTGGGGAAGGAGGTGGTGCTGGATTGCATTATGCATGAAAACTTACCTTCAACAGTACTGAAAACTTTGGTATCTAAAATTTTAAAAAATGCAGAAAAGCAAATGTTCTTGCTACTCGTGTTCATCATTGTACTTGAAATCCTAAAGTAGGAAAGGAAAAAATAAAGAACAATGTAAAGATTGAGGATAAAATTATTGTTTTTTATTTTGATGCCATGATGGCAATGTAGTAAATCCTAAAGAAAGGTTGGTGCATGTGCTGCCCGAACCCATGTGCTGCCTTGCCTGTGTGTTGCTGCCAAGCACGTGTAGTACCTGAGCACATGGGTTGCCTGTATCTCCCCCTTTTTTGTTTTTTTTTCATAAAGTTGTCCAAAATAATGGATTATTACATTCAATATTTCGACACCAGTCCCACCACCATCATACCTTCCCACCACCATTATTTTGAATCTCCCACCATCACTCAAACCTGCCGAACAGGAAGATGTTAGATTCTTTACTTGTATTGCCCACTATGATTAACATAGGATGTAGAGCAGCCGCTCCTGGAATTCTAAAATTTTAGATGATTAGGGTCTAGAGAAATCTCTGCAGTGAGCTGCTTGGTTCCAAGATTATTTTGTGTGTCTCTGGATCATGGTCGTTAATGAGCTTAAATAGTCGCCCCAGGCAGCTTGTGGGCGTGACATCCCGGGTTCCATAGGGACAGGGAGATGAGAAGGGCCGGTCCATCCCCAATTCCATGAGGTCTAGTGTTTCCCATCACTAATCCCCAGTACCTGGGCTTTTCATTAGGTTCTGGAAGATGGTGGCCACCAGGATTCCCAGGGGGCAGGTGGAGGGACAATGCCTTCTCCCATCTGAAGCACCCCGGTGAAATCCACCTGATGCAAAATCTGAAGGCATTGCTTCGGTGAGGTGCTCAGTTTTGAGATTCCTTCGTGTCTCGCATCTCTCCTTCTGAGACCTGCATTTTCAATCTAATTCTGGAATGTGTGCTGGGGATCCCCCTTTACTCTGGAGAAGCCCACACTCTCCCTTGAGCATACTCCCATATTCTCACCCTATTTTCAACACTTTCCAGAACTGTTGAGTGTGGAGAGTGAGAGAGCCAAAGTTGCAATAGTAACACTGTAGTAACAGTAGCACTGTCCTCCAGTTATTTGTCTATTTACTTGAGCTTGCACCCGGGACATCTCTATTGCAAGACTTGTCGTTACTGTTTTGGGCATATCAAATACGCCAGGGGTAGCTTGCCAGGCTCTGCTGTGCGGGCAGGATACTCTTGGTAGCTTGCCTGGTTCTCTGAGAGGAAAAGAGGAATCGAAAATGGGTTGACCGCGTGCAAGGCAAACGCTCTACTCACTCCAGTCCTGTGACAAAGTCGTAATAAGGATACTTAAATATATATATATATATATATATATATTAGTAAATAAATTCAGTGAATATTAAGACAATATTATTTCTGAAAGAATTCCAAATATTTTGTGTTGATAACACCCACCAATGAGTATAACTCTCCAAATTTGGAATGCAGGACACACATAGGAACTTCCTTCCAAAATTATAAAGCATAGTACATATTTTATTTGGTACTATTTTCATATCTTTACTCTAATAAAGTGAGACATTTTTAAATGCTAACTTTATGTTTGTTAAAGCCTAAAATTTGCTTTACAACATTTTATAGTGTGGGAATTACAGCTATCCATTGAGTAACCTAATTTAGAAGTTAGTATTCAAGTTATGTATACAGCCTTAGGAGAAAAAAATATGATGTGAAGAACAGAGCTCATCTTCTGGAATTTAATAACATCTGAGGAAAGGAAACGATTAAATGTAATTTGGAGTAAATAAAATTGTTGCTTTTAAAGTGACGTTTTGGAAGAAATAAGAAATTCAGAGAAAACATACTAATAGCCTTTATAACTAATAATTTTACAAAAGATCTCCTACTGAGTCTCAAGTCTTTAAAAAAAAGCACAGATAGGCATTTTCACAAGCTAACTGAAAACTATATTTTAGGAGATACAAATATTTTTGACTCAACTTTTTAGGAACTTTATGGGCGTGGGGGTGGTCCTGGTGATGGGGGTATTAGCAAGATAGTACAGTGGGTAAGAGCACTAGCTTAGACTTGGTTAACTGGGGTTCTATCACCAACACCTCTGATTTTACCAGAAGTTATCCCCAAGTGCAGAGCTGGAGGAGTTAGCCCTGAGCACAACTGGGTCTGGCCCAAAAGAAGCTTTTAATTATATATTTAAATCAACAAGTCTTTTGTCTCTAATTTTTATTGAAGTTAACATTGTTTTACATAATTATATATATTTTAGGGAATGATTTGATATCTCTTTGGGGTATGTATCACACCACACTTACCACCAAAATACCGATATCTCTCCATCTCTGTCCATTGAACTCCCCTCTTGAAAACGCTTTTCTCCATAGTACCCATGTTCCTATAATAAGTTCAAATGTTTATTTTCCTCTGATTTTGTCTGTTCCCTTGAATTACTTCTCAATATAGTACAAATGGGTGAGATTATCTGATGTTTAAATTAAGAGTTCTTAATCATTTTATGTGACATGCATCCCTTTGGCATTCTGTAAAGAATGATAGATCTCCTCTCAAAGTTCATAAGTTTATTTAAAATCTATTATATTCAAGGCAGTAGATTACAAAGAAGACTAATCAAATTGAAATGTAGATGTCATAATGTTTAAATGTAATTTGACAGCATCATTTTAATGAATGTAAATCAAGAATAATACTTAGTGACAATTTTAAAAGCATAACTTTAAAGCAGATGAGCACATAGGTATATTGAAATATTTACAAAATCTAATCGTATTTATGGTTTCTGTTTAGTTCCAGAGTCAAATGGTCTGTTACTACTTTGATCCTCCCCACCCGCCATCAACAAATGAACTGGCACTAAAATTAATTCAGAAAACTGTTCAAATATTTATATATTTTTTCCAAATGAGTTTATGGCTCATCTAAATTTTAGCTATGATTAATTGGGTTCACTGAAAGAGATGAAGTTTGAAGGGACATTTCTAAGCTGCTCAGAAATTTTTATACCTATTTTGCATAGTTCCAGACTAACGGAAGTAGACATTTCATCTATAATTTATTAGGCACACTTTCTACTAATGATTAAAATGGAAGACTCTTAGTGTAAGTTGTGCTTTGACACCAGCAATGTGTACAAAAGTTCTTGCTGTTAATGATGGTAGCAGTTATTCATAGTTGTTCAACTGTATTGTAGCAAGAAAGATTAATCACAGAATTGACATATTTTTTTCTACTTGTGAAAAATCCTCTTAACGCTGTGGCTTGCTGCTTATTCCAACAGCTTACAACAATTTATACATATTTAATTGTGTCTCTTTAATTTTAAATATAGTTGACTTCATTCCATATTCTAATAAACTATTCTCTTATATCAGAATCTGTGGTTTTGATCATTGCCATTGGCAATTTTCAAAACATTGCTATGATACAAAGTCCCTTTATCTTATATTTCTTATCTAAGCATTTTGGCTCAAATCTCATTCATGGTCTTGCTTCTCCCCAAGGTTCCCCATTTAAATACACATTCACAATGTATCTAGTCTCACAACTTAAGACACTCTATCTTATCGCTTATCCAAGCAAGTTTTCATGAATCACAAATCACAAAATCCCGTTGATCATAGAATTTCTCAGTAATGGCTCCATTTGTCCTATCCCTGAGATTTAAGAAGACTCTCTTTACTTGTCCTTCCCAACGATGCCGCACTGGAGGCTCTTTCAGGGTCAGGGGAATGAGATCCAGCTTGTCACTGGCTTTGGCATATGAATACACCATGGGAAGCTTGCCAGACTCTCCCATGTGGGCAGGAAACTCTCAGTAGCTTGCTAGTTTCTCCCAGAGGGAGAAGTAGGTTATAAGATAACGCTTCTGGAAGCTTGGTTTTAAGTCTCTGGATGTTGGCCCCTGATGGGATTACACACACCTAGGTTCCTCTGCCAGTACCTTCATGCGTGAGGCCTGTCCGAACGTGTGGAGAGGGGCCTTGAGCATGGCTATGGCTAGGTTCCAGAGGTCATGACCTTATTTTTTCTAACAGCTGCATAGTATTCCATTGTATAGATGTACCAGAGTTTCTTCAACCAGTCATCTCTTCTAGGGCACTCGGGTTTTTTTCCAGATTCTGGCTATTGTAAACAGTGCTGCAGTGAACATATAAGTGCATATGTCACTTCGACTATACTTTTTGGCTTTTCTGGGATATATTCCCAGCAGTGGTATTGCTGGGTCAAATGGGAGCTCAACCTCTAGTTTTTTGAGAATCGTCCATACTGTTTTCCAAAAGGGCTGAACTAGCCGGCATTCCCACCAGCAGTGTAGAAGGGTCCCTTTCTCCCCACATCCTCTCCAACAGCGGTTGCTTTTGTTCTTTTGGATATGTGCTAGTCTCTGTGGTGTGAAGTGGTATCTCATGGATGTTTTGATCTGCATCTCTCTGACAATTAGTGATGTAGAGCATTTTTTCATGTGCCTTTTGGCCATTTGTATCTCTTCCTTGGTAAAGTTTCTGTTCATTTCTTCTCCCCATTTTTGATGGGGTTGGATGTTTCCTTCTTGTAGAGTTCAACCAGTGCTTTATATACCCTTGATATCAACCCCTTATCTGATGGGTATTGTGTAAATATCTTTTCCCATTCTGTAGATAATCTTTGTATTCTGGTCACTGTATCTTTTCGGTGCAGAAGCTTTTTAGTTTAATGTAGTCCCATTTGTTGATCTCTGTTTTTACTAGATTGTTTAGTTCCGTTTCATCTTTGAAGATACCTTTATCTTCAATATTGTAGAGGGTTTTGCCGACCTTGTCTTCAATGTACCTTATGGTTTGTGGTCTGATGTTGAGGTCTTTAATCCATTTTGATCTGACTTTTGTGCATGGTGTCAGGTCGAGTTCTAAGCCCATTTTTTTGCATGTGGTTGTCCAGTTGTACCAGCACCATTTGTTAAAGAGGCTTTCCTTGCTCCACTTCACATCTCTTCCTCCTTTATCAAAGATTAGATGATCATACATTTGAGGTTGTGTGTGGGGATATTCCACCCTGTTCCATTGGTCTGCAGCTCTGCCTTTGTTCCAGTACCATGCTGTTTTTATTGTTACCGCTTTGTAGTAGAGTTTAAGGTTGGGGAGGGTGATGCCTCCCATCATCTTTTTCCCAAGAATTGTTTTAGCCGCCAGGAGCTCTGCTAGGGGTGGGGAGGGAAGCTGGAGCCCATCCCCTCCGAGGGGCCCCGGGGAAGACAGCCAGGTGTTGGAGCAAGAGACTAAAGCAAGTTTTAGTACCTAATAAGTCTGCTCCAAAATTAGTTTGCTATGATTTTTAAAATCTTGAAAAAACAATGATTTGCAATTACATTCATACAGATTTCAGGTTAGGGATGGATCAATAGCACAGTGGGTAGGGAATTTGCCTTGCATGTGGCTGACCTGGGTTCAATTTCTCCATCCCTCTCGGAGAGCCTGGCAAGCTACTGAGAGCATCCCACCCAGCCCGCAGGGCAGAGCTTGGCAAGCTCCCTGTAGTGTATTTGATATGCCAAAAACAGTAACAACAAGTCTCACAATGGAGACGTTACTGGTGCCTGCTTGAGCAAAATCAATGAGCAATGGGTAGATAGTGACAGTGACAGTAACTGATTTCAGGTTTTGAACACTTTAGTTTGATTTTAATATGTGTTCTATTGTGACCTCCACACGACAAAAGAAACCCTTGAATCTATTTAATTCTCTTCATCATCGTGTAACCAGCACTAGTATTAAGTGCTAATTGTCTTACATTTTATTTTGGACATTAAGCTAATAAAAAAATACTTAGTTTTGCCTAGAAATATTCAGAATGATATTGGGCCCCAGTCTCCTATACATTGCTAACTGGATATATGAGGAAGAACCACTCAACATTTTCTGAGCAAGGATGTTTGTGCAATAATCCTGTCCGCATATGTATATTTTTTCTTTTTTTTTAACATGATGACAGTGCTCTGGGCTTTTCCTGCATCAGAGCTCAGGGATTCCTCTCAGTGGCGCCTTGGGTGTTGAGGATGGAATCCAGATTGGCTGCGTGCAGGCACCTTGCCTGCTGTACTATCTCTCTGGCCCACTCAACTTTCTTTCTGTGCATGACTTATCCAACTTCAGATGCCCAGAATGAATACACCAGTGATAAATAATTTTGTGCAATGCAAATATTGGTGTACTGGAATGATAGCACAGTGGGTAGGCTGTTTGCCTTGCACATGGCTGACCCAGGTTAGATTCCTTTGTTCCTCTCCGAGAGTCCAGCAAGGTACTGAGAATTTCCCACCCGCATGGCAGAACCTGGCAAGCTACCTGTGGTGTATTCGATATGCCAAAAACAGTTCTCACAGTGGAGATGTTACTGGTGCCCGCTCGAACAAATTGATGAATAACGGGATGACAGTGCTACAGTACAAATATTGGTACTTTGGTTTAGGTGTGGTGTGATGACAGAAATGGTAAACATTCATATAAAGATGTGATCTTACATCATTTCAAGAAAATAAAAATATTCTAAAAGTTTATAGAATGTTTTTTGATGAAGCTGGAGAGATAGTACAGTGGTAGGATGTGGGCCTTTCAAGCCACCCATCCAGGTTCAATTTGTAGCATCCCCTATTATCCCACGAGCACCACCAGAATTAATTTGAGTGTGGACCCAGAAATAAGGTCTGAGCTTTGGTGGGTGTGACCCCCAAACAAACAAACATAAATTTTAAGATATGTTGGTTTATTATCACACACACACAAACACACAGAAACACGTGTGTGTATATATATTTAAGGGTATGACTTTTCCTCTTCCATACTTTGTTGTAGCAGCACAGTACTTATGTAACTTTAGTGCAGTTGATGGGACCATCTCTCTGCTTCAATTACCCTCTGGTAGCCTCTTTTCTTCAAATGGATTTGAAGGATTTATTTTTCATTTAGAGAAAAGAACTAGACATGGATCACTTAATCCTTGTTTAATATAGTTAATTTTAAAAATATTTATTGCTGTGATTTGACTGAGCTAAAACTTGATCAATTCATCCTCTTGAATAGTTACTCGCTGAACCACTACTGTTATAGAACATTCACTTTTTCCAGAGTCACTACCTACCTACCTACCGTAACTGTACTAATTCCACATACCCCATCTCTACCTATAGTCACCCTGTGCTAGAACAACTGATAACAATGATTTAAAACATATACTTTATGAATCATGACTAATCTCATGGAAATTCCATCAAAATAAATATTGAATCACTGTCACTGTCACAGTCATCCCGTTGCTCATCGATTTGTTCGAGCGGGCACCAGTAACGTCTCTCGTTGAGAGACTTATTGTTACTGTTTTGGGCATATCCAATACACACGGGTAGCTTGCCAGGTTCTGCCGTGCTGGCTCCATACTCTCAGTAGCTTACAGGGCTCTCCAAGAGAGGCAAAGGAATCGAACAGGGGTTTACCTTGTGAAAGGCGAAAGCCCAACTGCTGTGCTATTGCTCCAGCCCAAACATTGAATATATACTTAAAATTAAAAATTAGTTGAGATTAAGATAGGAATATTACCCTAGACAATTTGTGTAAACTCAGTGTAATTGCACAATTCCTGTGAAATTAAATGTGTCAACTTGATCAAACAATGGGACCCAAAGTTTGGCCAACCACTTAACCAGGTGTTACTGTGAAGTTATTTTAAGATTTAATAAACAGCTGAAATCAATTGACTTCAATAAAAAGATATTACTTTTAAAAACTTTGGTAAGCCTGTTTAATCAAAGGATTTAAAAGTAAAAGTTGGATTTCATAGAAAGAAAGCAATTTCTCCTTATAATTGCAATGTAGAAATCTTGCCCAAGGTTGCAGCCAATCTTGCTACTGATCTTGAGCATTCCAGTCCCTGTGACTATTTTAGCCGGTGAGCTGATTCCTTAAAATCTGTCATTTATGCAAATGCATATCTATAAATACATATGCTTCTTTTCTGGAAGGCCCTGGTGCACTATATAGCAGAGGGAGAAAGAAAAGTCAATAAAATTAGAAGCATTTGGAATTTGATATGCAATACTGACTTAGAGAAGCAAAATATCATATTTCTGTATAATGGGAACTTAATTCTACAATAGAAGAAATTGAACTTTAATTAAATTTTGTCAACATATTGAATATTCTTGAAAGAACCTATCCCAGAGACTATATACATAAAAGATTTATATTACATTGGCATTATAACAAAAACTCAGTAAAAAGAGGAGAGCATAATGTAATATGTGTGCTGCAATTTCAATTACAACATCTGCATTTTCTAACACCTTTAATAAAGTGCGAGTGTCTTGGGAAAAACAATCTTCAGATGAGAAAATTTATTATTTTACTATTATTTAAATTTGGAGAAGAGTAGATTGCTGTTTCAAATTCTTTGCTTATAATAAGCTCAGGTTTTCTATTTCTGCCTGATTCAGTATTGAAAGGTTTTGGAATGACAAGAGGTTTTTTTTTTCCCTTTGAGTCTAGGTTTTTCAACTTAGTCATATAAAGTTGTCCATCATAATCCCTTATTATCTTTATATTTCTGTGTAACTTTTTGCCTTTCACTCTTTTCTGATCCTAATTTTTAGTTTTCTCTCTTCCTCTGTTTCTTTCTCCGCTCCTCTGCCTTGCCAAAGGAAAAGGCAAAATACTGCTTTTACAACAAAGTGGAGAGAACTGGGAGGGGAATAATATTAAGTGAAATAAATCAGAAATAAAAAGACAAATATAGGAAGATATTACTCATTACTGTTGTATAATAAAAACAAGAGAGGAGTCAAAAACAAAATGCTTTGTGGGTTCAGAAAACAGATGACTATGGATGGTCAAGTGAGATGATAGCAGGGGAAGGAGTTTAATGCAGTTTGGTGGAGAAATATTCGTATTTTAATCATAGTGTGGCAACATACACTGGAAGATATGTGAAATCATATACCTAATTTATTTATATATGTAATATCGTATATATATGTATATACATATATACAGTAATGGACACAAATGCAATGATAAAAAAGAAAGAGAAAGGAAGGAAGGAAGGAAGGAAGGAAGGAAGGAAGGAAGGAAGGAAGGAAGGAAGGAAGGAAGGAAGGAAGGAAGGAAGGGGAGAAAGAAAGAAAGAAAGAAAGAAAGAAAGAAAGAAAGAAAGAAAGAAAGAAAGAAAGAAAGAAAGAAAGAAAGAAAGAAAGAGAGAGAGAGAGAGAAAGAAAGAAAGAGAGAGAGAGAGAGAGAGAGAGAGAGAAAGAAAGAAAGAAAGAAAGAAAGAAAGAAAGAAAGAAAGAAAGAAAGAAAGAAAGAAAGAAAGAAAGAAAGAAAGAAAGAAAGAAAGAAAGAAAGAAAGAAAGAAAGGGAGAACGAGAGAAAGGAAAGGGAGAGAGAGGGAGAGGGAGGCAGGGAGGCAGAAAGGCAATAGGAATGCAGTAAGGCAGGGCTAAAGGGAATAAGGGAGGAAAGGAAGAAGGGAGGAAGAGAGGAAGGAAGGAAGGCATAACAATCATTATGGTATGAGAGCTGTTTATACTATATGGAATAATAAACAAAGAGAACAGGACTGCAATGCAATTTCAAAACTGTACTGAGGAACCAGAGACATAGTAGAGTGGCTTGGTAAGGAGCTAAGCTTGCACACAGTTGACCTGGGTTTTATTCCTAGGAATAAAATATAGTCCCTGAGCACAGAGCCAGGAGTAATCACTGAGTCCAGTTGGGAGTGGTCCAAAGACAATAACCGTTTCAATGCATCCACTTTCAGAAGAGTCTCAGTAGTGTTACCTTAGGCAGCAATAAATGTGTGCACATTTTTATTTCTATAGATTATAAAAGGTAAGACTAGTACATTTTAATCTATGACTAAAATATATCCCAATTTTGAATCTAATTTGGTGATATTAAGTAATAGAGATAGCTGGGCAGATCATTAAATGGGTAAATAAATGGAGAGAGGAAGAAATTAGAATGCGGAAAGAAACATAAATAGTGGAATAGATATTATCCATAATTTATAAATATATACTGCACTGAATTTTTGCAAAGAAAGTGAAATTTGAGTACAATATTTCCCATTTTACCCGTTTTTATAAATGTTATCAAAATTTCACTGTTACTTCTCCCAAACTATTTTTTGTCATATATTACTTCTAGATTGCCTCTTATATTTTGCTTAGTTTTGAGAAATTTTACTCTAATTATTTACTCATTCATATCTTAAAAGTGCAGAAGTAGTGACAAGGAGTTAGCCTGTACACATGACTGCATTGAAAATAAAATAAAATGATAAAAAAATGATTAAATGTGTCCATGTGAATGAAATTAAGTATTCTGTGGAAAGATTCTAAAAGATGATAAATAAATAATACAAATCATATACAACTTTATGAATATGTCATTGACAGAGATTATGAAGATAGTAAGGATCATAAGAAAGAAAAGTAAAAGATAAAAAAGCAAGATAAACAATGTCATTTGCCCTAGACTTTTAACAAAAAATCAAAATAACAAAGTCAGTGGTCACTCACTATCACTGTATCACTGTCATCAATTTGCTTGAGCTGACACCAGTAATGCCTCCGTTTTGAGACTTGTTGTTACTGTTTTTAGCATATCAAATATGCCACAGGTAGCTTGCCAGGCTCTGTTATGCGGGCGAGATACTCTCGGGAGCTTGCCAGGCTCTCTGAGAGGGGCAGAGGAATTCAACCCGGGTTGTCTGTGTGCAAGGCAAACACCCTACCTGCTGTGCTATCGTTCCAGCCAACTGGTCACTCATTAAAAAAAAAAAAAAAAAAGGAAGTCAAAGGAGGTAAACAATGCAAATTTGCTTTAGAGAGTCATGGAAGTACATTGATTGTAATTTATAAAATATTCATGTGTTTGGTCATAAAAGTCAATACCATGATTACTATGGTATTCCTAGGAATAATGTAGTCATTACCAAAAATGCCAGAGGGTGGGGATACTTGGCTCACCGAATATTTATTGTAGCTAAATTGACTTATATGGGCAAAGAAACAAATTAAAAATTACGGTAAACTATAGACTAGCTATGTTTTTTAAACACTTGATGAATTGACTTTCAGAGATGGAGTCTGCATCCTGTCTCTGGATCTCCTCCTGTATAGATAAATAGTTCATAGACAAAGGTCAGACCAGGGGTAACCAAACCGGTTGGATCCACATTTCAATCATCAGGACACACTTATCACATTGTAGGATTACATAGCTTCAGGTAGTTTAGGTTTATTGGGTTACTCCCGTTACAGTGCTCCTATTCCTCTTTATTTGTAGCTTCTTTCTTAATGTTCTGTTGACTTGTAAATAATGTTTTTCTCTTCTCCTTGAGTCCTTTGCATAGTTTATTCAGAGCAAGTCCTTTTTATGTGGACACAGGAAGACTTAACAAATGTTATGCTTTTGTAACCTGGGAGTCATTTGACTATACATGATACTTTCCTCCAGGGCATCTGTTCTCTTGACCTAAGCCTCAGCTGCCCTTATTTTCTAGCATCCCCAAAGCAGGGTCCCGACGTGGGACCCAGGGCAAGCGGTAAGTTGTGTGCTACCCTGGCATCGAGAGGGGCCTGGCCAAAGTGCCTCATTCTTAACTGTAAGTTAAGAGTCTGATCATGGACAAGTGCTGTCATGATCTTAAAGTAATGATGAGACTAGGACCCTGCTAGGGATAGGAAAGACTAATCTGGCCTGGGCACTGTAGTCTGAGATTGAGATGACCCCAGGAGAGCAATTCTAAAAGTTTAATGTGTCTCTTGCTATGCCCATACAAAACTCATATGTTTGTTGGACAAGGAGAAGAGAAACACAACCATGGCATTTCATCATTGATGGGTCCTGCTGAAAGAGTATCTGTCCTAGAGAATAGGTGTTCTGCTATTGTTATTGAACCTTTTAAGCTTGAATTGTTACATTGTAGATTCCAGGCTCTGGCCCAGCCTAGTCTTTGGGATGTAGATTTCAGGTGCTGCCTAGTTTGTAATTGACAATGTAGATTTCATGTGGCAACCCTGCCCAGTCTTTGGTATATAAATCCAAATGCTTTTCAAGCCCAAGGAAGGCTTTGGTTTTGGTTTTATATCTTCTTTCCGGAGGCCTAGATTACTGGCCTGCAGATACAAGAGAATAATGTTGCCTCAATGTTCTTCCTGTAAGATCTTTTGGTGCCTTTGGTAACTGTATTGCACCATGAGGAAAAAGGGGTTCCGAGAGAGAGAGAGAGAGAGAGAGAGAGAGAGAGAGAGAGAGAGAGAGAGAGAGAGAGAGAGAGAGAGAGAGAGAGGAGAGAGAGAGGAGAGAGAGAGAGAGAGAGAGAGAGAGAGAGAGAGAGAGAGAAGAAAGAAAGAAAGAAAGAAAGAGAGAGAGAGAGACATGGGGAAAGAGAGACTAGAAAAGGAGCGGAGTAGATCCGGAGAGAGGTTGGAGGTGGGAGTGTGGGAGATGGAAGTTTAAAGATTGAATAAACAGTAACAAGTCAGCAACCAGCTGGGTCCTGTTCTTCCTTCCAGATCCAGTCCTTAGTTTTTTACATCACATCACAGTCTATTTCTGTATTGGAGGTAACTACTTCCCACCTCAGCGCCCAGAAATAAAGATCATATTTTAGTGAAATATAATAATCTCATCTAATATGGATTCAACCCTCTTAAAAGCATCAATTAAAAATAAAGCTGTGCAAGAAAATAATTTAAGTTTTTAATTAATTTTGTTTCCACATAGTTTAGCTAGTTTATCATAGTTTAATGCATAGTTTGATATATTTATATTTAAAATGTAAATTCAAAATTCATATAACTTTAGGGGCCAGAGCGATAGCACAGCTGGTAGGGCGTTTGCCTTGCACGCAGCCGACCCGGGTTCGATCCCTGGCATCCCATATGGTCCCCCAAGCACTGCCAGGAGTAATTCCTGAGTGGAAAGCCAGGAGTAACCCCTGAGCATCGCTGGGTGCGACCCAAAAAGAAAAAAAAAATCATATAACTTTAAAGAAAGCAAGGTAAACCTTTACACTAAAACTAGAAAAAAATATAAGACCAAGGTTTGTGTTTTATTTATTTATTTAGTGTGGGTTAGGGGCAACACTCAGCTGCAATCAGGGCTTAACATAATTCTCCACCATTTATAGAATCAATGATACTTATTAACAATGAATTGGGGAAATCATGTTTTCCCTAGTACCCCTGGGAGTAATTCCTGAGTGCAGAGCCAGAAGTAACCCCTGAGCATCACCAGCAGTCACCCAAAAGAAAAAAAAAAGTCAATTACTTTCAATCCAGACCAATGCTTATTTATTCCATATTTTCCATTTAAATGGATTTCATTTCTTCATCATTCAAGTGAAACAATTTTAATAATATTTTATCTTCCTGACTTCCTGATTTAATTTTTTTCAAACTCTTAGCAAAGTATTTTGCTTACATTTTAATGCCGCCCACATTGAAGATCTGATTTGAACTCAGGCAACTAACATTAACATCTGTTTCTGTCCTCACTGGACTATAAAACTGTTAACATGCCAATGTGCTAACATAATTCCACAGGCTTTAAACACAAAAGGCATCTTGTACAGGTATCATATTTCTACAAATACATTTTCTCTAAAAAAATCTCAATGCTGTAGACTCATGTCTAAAATATACTTTTTTGGGGCGTGTTGTTCAAAAAATAAGCAGATAGTACAGTGGGGAAGTCACTTGCTTTGCTCAAGTTGACCTGGGTTTGATCATCCCCCAAGCCCCTCCAAGAATTATCTTTGAGCACAGAGCCTAGAGTAAGCCCTAAGAACCACTTGTGTGACCCACATAGAAATCAACAATAACAGATCCTGGGACATTCAAAAGTGAAGTTAATTTCAGTTGAAGTTTATACTTATATACAAATATATATGTGTATATATATAAAACATATAATTCAGATATATGTGCCCAAATAATATATGTTATTTTTATATACATTCATATCACAACATCATATAGTATGTGATAATATTTAGTATTTGATCCTGAAGCATAGCATTCAATTTAGACATCTAACTTCTTTGAGGTCCAAATATCTGTACATCTTTTTTTTTTGTTTTTTTTTTTTAGCTTTTTGGGTCACACCTGGCGATGCACAGGGGTTATTCCTGGCTCTGCATTCAGGAATTACTCCTGGCGGTGCTCAGGGGACCATATGGGATGCTGGAATTTGAACCTGGGTTGGCCGCATGCAAGGCAAACGCCCTATCCGCTGTGCTATCGCTCCAGCCCCCAATCTGTACATCTTAAGTTACAACAATTTGATAGAAATGTGTAACGTCTTTAAAATCATACCATGTTGTCCACCATTTCCTTTTAATTTTCAAATATGACATCTCTTTTGGCACAGATTTTGCTCAATTTGTTTTAGACCATTCTGTTATCTAATAGATATCAGGCATATATCTATTGTGTCCCATTGAATTTATTTTAGATTAAGTAATTATTGTTTCTGGTCAGTTTTAATGAACCCAAAGGCATTTCATAATGGAAAGATTATGATACAAATAAACATCCTATGTTAAACACAGTTTTCCTAGGTCATTTTAGAAGAACAACTGAATAAAGCAGGCAAAGTACTTTTAAACTAACCTCTGATATTGTCTTGATAAACATGTATAGTTTAGACATACGGTGAATTCAAATAAGGCATTCCAAGTAGACAAGAAGTTGTTGACAATGAGAATACTTCTATCACATTTGACATTACATTATTTCTTTACTTAATCATTATATAGCACAATAAGAATACCTAGCTAAAATAGAGTATTTCTGTGTGTCTAAGTTTAAACATTTACTTACCTTGTGATGTTTAAGAAAAATCATTTTCTTCCATGGTGTTCTGTGCTGTAATGTATTCAATAATTACAAATTTATTGAGAACAACAAATTGAAACTCTCAAAACAAATAGTCTTGAAAAATAAGTCCTCATAATCAATTGGCCTGTCACAGATGGTCAATTATTGTCCCTCCAAACTGCATGGTAATTAAGATTGATGTGTATTTTGTTTTTATGTTGTCATTTTCTCCATGTGTCTGTGAAAAAAAATATGTCCAGGAAATATTTTATGTCACTATGACATTAGCATGGACCTGTATCACATTTGAAATATAAATCTATTCATTTTACCTGACATTTTGATTGTCATTTAAGGGTCAATGACAATGAAAACTGTAACCAAATATATTTCATTATCAAAATAATATAAAAAATAAAAATGCTGTTAAAAATGCATTCTTCTAAATTTCATTGAAAAACAAAATGCTTATAATCAAAACATTGGGGAAACTAAACTCTCTTCAATGTAAGTGATTCTGCAAAAACAAATTTGAAATAGATATAGTTTTGTTCCACTGGGACTTTGAATAACCCAGCTAGATATTTCAGAAGAAGCCACAAGTGTGTTAAGAAAGGAATCTAATGTATGGGAGAAGCAAGACTAATCAAGGAAAACAGTGCTAGAGCATATGTTGTTTTCTCTGTGGAAAAATCCAAATGGGACATTCTGATGACTGAGCCTGAAATTAATTTTATAGGCATTAGCATTTGTGGGTGTTTCGCACATGCAAATACAGAACATTTCCCTTAGTGGTAAAACAAAATGTGGGTATCAAGAGGAACTTAAATTGAAATTCATAAGTCCTTCAATCACGTTTTATGTCAACCTTGATCTCACAAATTCTGTAGCGTTTTTCCTATATAATACTTTTTCCAAAATAATGAACTTTTTTTTAACTAAATGAATGTTTTTGTAATATTACACAGGCATTATATTAAGCTTGAGATCTGTGATATGGACATCTCTGCACATATTTATTTTTATTAGCAGTATTTTTCTGTCATTGGTAAAAGTAGTGAATCAATATTAAAATAAAAACGAGACTAAAAATCTAAGAAGTTTAAGTATTGGACAGTGAGACTTAGGGAACGACTAATGTGATAGTTTGGAGACTTACACTTGAAAGTATTCAAGACCTGGGCAGTAAGATTGATGCTCATCAAATTTCACCCAGTCACTCAGGGATTTAGGTCATCAATCTTGTTTCATTTCATTTTAATTATTTTTGAGGGGTTGGGTAACAACAGGTGGTGCTCAGTTTTAATCCTGGCTTGGTGCTGAGGAATGCCCCCGGATGGTTCTTAGAATACTAAAGGTGCAGGTGAGGACATAAACTAAGCACCTTATTCCCTGTATTAACTCTCCAGCCCTATTTTAATTAACTTAATGCATAGATATTTTTAGGTTTCTCTTGTCTTATTTCAACATTCTGTTTTTTATGTTATTCTTTGATCCCTTTATTTAGGTTTTTATTTACATTAAACTTTTACTCTACTGGTTAAAAAAAAAGCTATGTACTCTGTAATTCATGCTTCATTTGACCAATAAATTTTTCTAATAATACTTAACACTGATGGCAAAGGCTCACTATCTTTAATGTATTTAGATAACATCATGAGACTTACCAATACTTTCACATACTCACCCATATTATGCATGTAACTGCATGATGTATTTATTTTTATTTTATATAGTTTTATTGTTCAATGCCCACATATGTTTGCATTGATGTCTCCCAAAGCTTAATATACCTTCTGCGCTCATCATTTTCCCTGTACTAGAAACTCTTATCTGAATAAGTATATACTATAGAGTAGTTGATTAGGATCTGTATTTGAAAAATTATCTCCATTCCCCTTTTTTTATTTGTATATAACTTATAGGGGCAGACAAAAAGACTGCCATAAATAAGATGATTATAAATAGAAAAAAAACTCTGGAAAAATTAAATTACTATGAAAGATAACAATATCTAATACAGTACAAGGAAAAAATCTGGAAAAATACAACCAAATGAACAGTTCAGAAACAGATTGGTAATTCATAATAGCCTGTTTCTGAAAATGACCTGGAACTGTACAACTATCCCATAAAGTAATATATGATTCTGGGTTACTTGATTATTTATGCATCCTGAGAGCAGGTGTATACTTAATTGAAGTGGTCAAACTATAGTTTAGACATATTAGGGGGCAAATAAATTGATAGACTTGATCTAGATTAGTATTTAAAGTCCATTTCTATTGGTTTTCTATTGCTGTTATACAAATCACCAGAAATGAAAAAGTTGAAAATGACACACACACACAGAGATAACAAATATATATATATACATGTACATATGTATACACAATTACAGAAATTAGAAGTACTAAAATGAAGACATCACTGCACCATTTCCAGATACTCTACAGGAGAAATCTTTATTTTTTTTCAAGTAATTCTAGATAGCACCAATGTTATTTGGCTGAAGGCTACTCACTTCAACTTCTAAATTAGCTGTATTAAATTTTTAAATATTCTATGTCTTATTTCTCTAAGGGCATCCATGTCACATTAACTGCAGAATTCAGAATAACATGTAAATCTTAAGATTTTTAATTCAATCATATCTTCCAATTTATTTTTGCCACAGAAGAGAATCTAGTCACAGATTCAGAAATTTAGGATATAGGTATCTTTGGGGAAATTTTCTAACATTTTATGTCCAGTAACATAAAAATATTTGCCCCCTCATCTTAGTAAGAGATGCAAACATTAAATTATGATGTTTCACATTCAATATTCTTTGTCGATTGTGCCTCAATTAAAAAGACAATCCATCCCACTCCAACATTGAAAAGTTTTAACCCACTAAGCACTAATTTATAATTCAAGGTTTTATTTGATTGCCACTGTTCCAGAGTACTCAAATCTCATCCTGTAAATGAAGCATATTGAGTTCACTGCAATGGTTCTTCTCCAAATTTCACTGTTGGGTAGATTATGAAACTAAGAAGAAAAAGTTATCTATTTCCAAAATGCAAAGCCCTTTCAAAAGAGTGGGAACAGGTTGTATAGAGCTGAGAGTTTATTTTGAAAGATGAACCTAAATCTTGGGTAACTTTAGAAGGGAAATAAGCAGCATTGTCATTTTGTGGTGACCTGGGTAAGCCAAATCTAGGGATTATTTCCTTAATTTCTAAACCACTTGGTTGACTTTCTCAGAGCCGTGTGGAAAACATCTACCCACTCAGTGAAGGGGCCCATAAGAATAAATAAATACTTGAACTCTGAGCTTTGGAGCATGCATGTGAAGTCCAGCTTCTAGCATTCCCCTGAGGAGGTTCATGGATGCAAACAGGGAATGTCAGCAGAGGAGGTCGGGGGTGCTCACCAGGTTCATTATCATCACACCAAGTGATGCTGGTCGCTCACTGTGCTCTTAGTCCTTTCTCTTGGAAGAAAGTGCTTATCACTGTTAAAGCATCTCTTCCTAAGTAAGAAGTCATGCGTAACCATCTGATTATTTTCTGTTGCCTGTAGTAAGCAGTTTCCCTTGTTTAATAAACAACCTATTTTGTTTCCATGTGAAAGGCATTGTTCCACCCCTCCGGAGTATACCAGCTTAAGAGAAATTTCCTCTGCACCAGGTTCTAAATTCTATAACTGAACAAGAAGTAAGGGTTTTACTTCTATGGCATCTGCTTGGCTATTTCTCTTAATCATCTCAATTTCTCCCTTTCGATAGCCCCAATGGTGCATAACCACTATTTCTTTAGAGGCCTGCATTTCTTTGAATAACTTTAAGATTTCTTCTCCAGGCTCTACTGAACTATTTTTTACCTGCTTGATTTCCTCTTGTCATCCATATTGAGACACACGCATGTAAGACTAAGAAGGCCTACGTAGAATCGGCATAGATGTTTACTCTAAGTACTTCTGCCAATTGGCAGGCTCCAGTGAGAGCAATTAATTCCGCTGCTTGTGCTCAAGTTCCCCCTGGCAAGGCTTTAGCTTCCACTATTGTGGCCCACACAGCGTGGTGCCCCCAATCACTGGGAAAAGTGGAGAAAGTTAATCACATCCTAAAAGAAACACTGGGAAAATTGTGCCAAGAAACTTCTGAGTCTTGGCTCTCACTCTTGCCTGCAGCCCTACTCAGATTCACTCTAGCTCCTCGGGCAAAACTTCAGATTAGCCCCTTGAAACAGGCTTCCTATTAGATGCAGAATGTTTAAAGTTATGAGAGATGGAGAGGTAGTGCAATGGGTAAGGCACTTGTCTTGCATGTGTCCTACCCAGGTTTATTCCAGGAGTGATCTCTGAGCACGGAGTCAGGAGAATGTCCTGAGCATAGCAGTGTGGCACCCCAGAACAAACAAAAGCAAAAGCTGAAAGTTAACTAAATATGTGATTAGTTTACAGTAAGTTCAGCAGACAGTTCACAATATGGGAACCCTTGCTCATTCCACCCAAGTAAAGGATTAAATCCAAATAAAATCCAGCCCAGTAGTTGGGCCTAACTGAAAACCAGGAATACTGGATCCCTTTCAGACCAACTGTTGTCTAAATGGAAGGGGATTTATCAAGTTCTCTGAAGCACATGCACTGTAGCACTGTAGTCTCATTGCTCATCGACTTGCTCCAGCGGGAACCAGTAACGTCTCCATTGTGAGGCTTATTGTTACAGTTTTTGGCATATTGAATACACCATGGGCAGCTTGTCAGGCTCTGCCATGCGGGCAGAATATTCTCAGTACTCTGCAGGGCTCTCGAGAGGGCTGGAGGAATCGAACCTAGGTCGGCCGCATGCAAAGCAAACGCCCTACCTGCTGTGCTATTCTCTGAAGCACAGGCAGTGCTCTAAAACTTTATTGTAATTTCTAGTTGGGTTCATATCTAAGTAGCATGTCTGTTAATGTTGAGCATCCACTCTCCAGGCACCATCCCCAGAATGCTATTAAAGGCAGAAACTAACACAAACACACACACACACACACACACACACACACACACACACACACACATTCTTTACAAGTATGCAAAAGAAACTAACAAAAGCTGACGCTGATGATAAACCCTTTGCCCTTTGGACCAGGGAAATCTTTCCTCCACTGGGGCCTGATGTTTTTAATAATTGTGTAATCTTTCTGATTTGCCTTTCAGGCTTCCAAATCTGGTACCCAACAAACCATGGCTCGGTTTAATAACCAGTTAGAATGAGATTTTACTCCCTTACACAGGTATGTTCTGCCCCTATTTATCAGGATGACGAAGTTATGGAACACAGAACTTGACCCATATGCCCTTTAAAGACTTCACGATCATGAAATCATGTTAACATCGATTTCTCGGGTGGGCTCAGTAACCTCTCCATTTGTCCTTTCCCTGAGATCTTAGAAGTCTCTCTTGACTTGGCCCTCCCAATGATGTCACACTGGAGGCTCTTTCAGGGTCAGGATTCAGCTTGTTACTGGCTTTAGTATATGAATACATCATGGGAAGCTTGCAAGCTGTCCCATGTGGGCAGGAAACACTCAGAAGCTTGCCAGTTTCTCCCAAAGGGAGAAATAGGCTAAAGATACCACATCTGAGAGCTTGCTTTTAAGTCTCTCTCTGGATGTTGGCCGTTGATGGGATTACACACACCTGGGTTCCTCTGCCGGTACCTTCATGCATGAGGCCTGTCCGAACGTGTGGAGAGGGGCCTCAAACATGGCTGTGGCTAGGTTCTGGTGGTCTTTGGCCACCAGGAGCTCTGCTCAGGGCAGTGAGGGAAGCTGGAGCCTCTCCCATCCAAGGGGCCCCGGGAAGACAGCCAGGCGTGCGGGCAAGAGACTCTCTTAAAGACTTAAAAAGACAAAATCTCTAGGAGTGGGGGGAAATAATACAGGTAGACAGGGGGGGTTGGTAAAGAACTTTTGGGAAATAATTTAAACGTTAAGAAGAAATTGCCCATCCCTGTGGTAACCTAAAGGCATGAACACTGCATCCCTCTGAGATGTAAATTCTGAGCTTTTTGGAGATAAATATGATCTTCCATCCAGAAAAGTTTCGACCTCTCAGGAAAAAAAGATACAGAACAGTCTAAAGTTTTATAAAAGCCTTCAACAGTGCCAGGCTTCCCTTCTAACAAGCCCTGATTTACTTTTAAGTATGCTGAGAACTCCAGCCTAAGACCTTTTGGAGAAATTGTGTATAATCTCCTCTCAAAAGCCTTCCAAGTCTTGCTTTTTTTAAGCATTGTTCTTTCTTGAACAAATATCTTGCGAGCTTGCTGTGTCAAGCTCCTATTCTCTCTTGAACACACATAGTGCTCTTTCTCCTCACGGTTTTCTAAGTAAATTATAAGAGAGAAATAAAGAGACAGAGAGAGAAAGAGAGAAAGAAAGAGAGAAAGAAAAAGAAAGAAAGAAAGAAAGAAAGAAAGAAAGAAAGAAAGAAAGAAAGAAAGAAAGAAAGAAAGAAAGAAAGAAAGAAAGAAAGAGAAAAACAGAGAAAGAGAGAGAAAGAAACAGAGAGAGAGAAAGAAAGAAAGAAAGAAAGAAAGAAAGAAAGAAAGAAAGAAAGAAAGAAAGAAAGAAAGAAAGAAAGAAAGAAAGAAAGAAAGAGAAAGGCAGAAAGAAGGAAAGAAGGAAGGAATGAATGAAGGAAGAAATCTTGCCTCACAAAAAAGAAAAAAAATGGAAACACCTGAAAAATGAATCACTCGTGAAATAAGGTTTAGTCAGGCTAGGTTAGCAATATTATCTACAATTAGAATCAGCCTTCCTTTCCTATAAAGAGTACCATGTTTTTTTATTCAAGAAATATGTTATTGCTTTGTTTGCTTATCTAACATTGGGACTCCTATAAATGCCTTTCCTTTGTTCTCTTCCATCTTTGTTAGTATATGATGGTAATGTTTTTGCTCATGCAATATTTGCAATAACCTCTAGATTACCTATCTATTTCAGGAGATTCACTTCATTGAACAAAAGACTCCTTCAGAGATATGCCCTGGATAATTCATTCTGTTTCTGAAGGATCCATGAATCACATCTCAGGTTTTATCAGTACAAAGAGAATTTTTGTGACTGAATTACATTCTAATTTTTCCAAGTGACTAGCCAAAAGCTGTTCAATGACACACTTGGTTTTTACTTAGGAGTATGCTACCTGACACTGATCCCCCTAATTTTAGCTAATTTTATCTATTAGATAGCTGGAAATGTTAAGTAACAATTTATGTATGCATGAATGTGTGTATATATATATATGTCTATATATATATATGTCATATTCTCCACACTTCGGAAGGTTGAGATATAAGGTTTGTTTTTTGCTACTTCTGTCCTTTACATAACTGCACTATTTTAGCACTGTCATCCAGTTGTTCATCGATTTGCTCGAGCGGGCAACAGTAACCTCTCCATTGTGAGACTTGTTGTTACTGTTTTTGGTATATCAAATATGCCACGGGTAGCTTGCCAAGCTCTGCCATGCGGGCGGGATACTTTAGGTAGCTTGCCAGGCTTTCTGAGAGGGATGGAGGAATTGAATCCTGGCTGGCCTCATACAAGGCAAATGCCCTACCTGATGTGCTACCACTCAAGTCCTTTACATAATTAAATGATGTAATTTGGCACAGTGGGTAGGGTGTTTGCCTTGCACGCGGCTGACCTGGATTCTCTCAGAGAGCCCAGCAAGCTACCGAGAGTATCCCACCCACACAGCAGAACCTGGCAAGCTCCCCGTGGCATATTCGATATGTCAAAAATAGTAACAAGCCTCACAATGGAAACATTGCTGGTGCCTGCTCGAGCAAATCAATGAGCAACGAGATGACAGTGAATATTTCTCTGTTATATAGAAAGGATTTTTGTTCCCCCATTTTCTAGTCACCTATGTTCCAATTTCTTATGAGTCCTCATTACCTACCCATTTAATTTCTATATTTCCACCAAAGGCCAGTTTGTGATGATGGAAATACTCTATAATAATGTATGTTTTCTACTTGTCACTTCCTTTTATTTTCTTACTAGGAGAAGTCTAACACTTAATTTTACTAACAGTATGTACACACACAAAATTACAACTGTTTGGATAATGCTCTTCAAAGCTCCTTGGATTCTATCCAGTAATTTATTTTCAGGTATTTTTACAGCAGCACTGCTGTTCAAGATATCAATATTTGTATTAGTTTCTCAATTCTTGTTTTGTACCTTAAATTGAATGTAGGGGCTTAGTTCTCAGCTCTGGATGTCAGAAATCTTAAAATCAATGACTTGTTGAGGCCGTGTCCCTTCTTGGATGGATCACTTGGGAAAAATTCATTACTTAAAGATTTCCAGTTTTAACAGGTTTCCAGCAACTTTGACTTATGGCCTCTTGCTGTATCTTCAACGTCAGCAACATTTTGGCATTCTCTTTACTATTGACATGTCTCCTTTTTTGACTTCTAAGTCGTTTTTTTTCTATATATATGAATACTGTGATTATATTAAACCTAGCCTGAGATTCTATGATAATTTCCACCACCAAGACCCTTAATCTTAAAGGGTCAATATTCAAGATATATAGCATCCTCACAAAACTCAACAACAGAAAAACAAATGACCCCTTCAGAAAAATGGGAAGAAGGGGGATGGACCAATAGTGCAATAGGTAAGGTTCTTGTTTCTCTCTTTCTGTTAGTGAATTTTAAATTAAAATGACAGAGAAGTTATTATCTCACATCAGTGGGAATGTTGTTTAGCAAAAAGACTATAAACAAACATTATTGGTGGGGTTTAGATGAAAAAGAAACTCTCATTCATTGTTGGTGAGAATGTTGTCTCTGATAAACAGGAGAGGATTATTTTCAACAGTTAGACTAGAGGCCAAAGAGATAATGGGTTGGGGCATGTTTTATAAGTAGCTAATCCAGATTTGATCCCTAAGACCTGTGAGTAGACCAGATGTGACCCCAAGATAAACAAACAAAATGAAAGAGTTCCAATATAACACATATATTTCACTTGTCATCTACCTCCAAAACACAAAAATTCCAAGTTGTTAAGGTATACATACATTGAAGCAGCTTCCTCATTGCCACAATAAGTACAAGAGCCAAGATGTGGAAACAGCTTAAACGTCCAACAACGTATGAATGGCTAGAAAAATTTGGTATATTAATTGACAATATGAAATCAAAGTATATCCAACGCAGTACTATGGAGTCATAGAAAAGATGGAATCATGCAGTTCTCTGCCACTTGGATGCATTGGAGAGTAACATGTTAGATGAAATAAATCAAAGAGAGAAGAACAAAGGCCAGATAATCTCCCTCATCTATACGTAGAGTACCAAAGCTAGGTAAGGAACAAAATCAAATGGTGGATAACCTTAGGTCTGGATGACAAAACTAGAAACCCAGCAAGGGCTGTCATGGGGGAATGAGGAAATGATATGCTGGATTGGAAGTAACAAAAAGAAAGTAATAGAGGTTCTCTCTTTCTAGGGGTGGAAAAATATTGCATTTAGGTTTAACCAACCGGAATGTTTAGATGACCTTAATATACTTGGGAACATCCAAGGTGCCATAGTGGGCAGTCAGCCCAACACATGTCTTCTCTCCATCATGTCTAATAAGGGTTAATGTCCTAGTTTCTTCATGGCCTGTTTATCTGATGCTTGTTGCCCTGAACCACCACAATGATTCAATGTCTAGCTGTCACTCCTGGTGATGCTCAGGGTGATTTATTTTGTGCCAGAAACCAATCAAGGCCATCTGCATGCAAAACAAGTGCCTTAACCCCGGTATTATTTTTCTGGTCCAAATTTCTTATTGTAAATTCTTACATTACAGGAAGGAAAAATTCTAATCAATATATTGTTACTTTATGTTATCGTCTATCTTCTTTATGACTGGTGCTGGTTAGAGGGAACTTGATGATGGAGAAACCAGACTGGTTTCTCTTGGGGAGCTCTCCCAAGGAAATGTGGGCAGCCATCTCAGCCGTGGCATTTTGGGCCTTTGTAAGGTGGGTGTCGTGTGGATCTTCTATTTGTGGCTGCAGACGCCTTTTCGACACTGCTTTGGGAGGCACAGGGTTCACTTCTTGACTTTTGAAACCATCTTCATAAAAAGTAGTAGAAATTTCAGAGCATTTTGGTGGGGAAGAGGTGTGGTAATTGTACATTAACATTATTGTAAATCTGTGTTTACATTAATAATTGTAAATTATTATCTCACCTAATAATCAAAGTTTTAAAAACTTGAAAAACAATAAGTGAATAAAAAGCTATTAAGAAAATCTGGACCAGAGTAACAGTGCAGCGGGTAGGGCACAGGGTTCAGTTCCTGGTACCCTTATATTTTTGCTTGCTAACATTAAAACATAGTAATATCTTTCTCTGGCGATTCCCTCTCTCTCTCTCTCTCTCTCTCTCTCTCTCTCTCTCTCTCTCTCTCTCCTTCTCTCTCTCTCTCTCTCCTTCTCTCTCTCTCCCTCTCTCTCTCTCTCTCCATCTCTCTCTCTCCCTCCCTCCCTCCCTCTCTCTCTCTCTCTCTCCCTATGTAAAAAAAACATAGTTTTTATTGAACAAAATTTACTTAGAAATATGTGAGGGGAGAGAAATACATGTATAAGAAAGGACACAGACTTGTAGAGTTAAAATGTAGAGTTAAAAAAAAGCCTCGAGAAAAAGGATAAAGAGACAAAGACAGGCCAAGCAGACAGGTGTTTAAGGAAGGACACAGGTTGCAAGAGCAGGTCTCAAATGCGGAGACCTTCAGAATGGAGCAGGGATTTTCTGCCTACTGTGTAGCCTAATTTTTAGTCCATTATGAATAATTTCCCATAATTCTGCTCAGTAAGAATAGAAGTTCTGAGAGTTAATTTATACATTTATTTTCAAAATGCATTCTTTATGAAACAAAGAAAAAATCATCATACATCTAATTTACGGCTATCCGGTCAATATGAGTATTCCATATAATTTTAGAACTACTTTAGTTTAAAGAAAAGAAAAATACGCACGAATTTCACTCAGCATTTTAGATACATTTATGAAATATAAAATGTGTCCATAACTAATTTTCAAAAGAAAATATAAAATATAAAAATGAGAAAGAGAACAAGCCTAGGAACTTTTAAAGTTATAGTAAAAAAGTAAAAAATAAAATGAGATCACTTCAAGGTGGGTATAATGTTTTCTAAATATTTTTGCATAACTAATTTAATATTATAAATATTCACTGTCACTGTCATCCCCTTGCTCATTGATTTGCTCGAGCGGGCACCAGTAACGCCTCCCTTGCGAGACTTGTTATTGATTTTGGCATATCGAATACACCACGGGGAGCTTGCCAGGCTCTGCTGTGCAGGCAAGATACTCTTGGTAACTTGCTGGGCTCTCCTAGAGGGATGAAGGAATCAAACCTGGGTCGGCTGCGTCCAAGGGAAATGCCCTACCCACTGTGCTATCACTCCAGACTATTATAAATATTACAAAGATCATTTGAAATCATGTGTATTCTTTTAATTGATTATATATATATATTTTGCTTTTTGAGTCACACCTAGCGATGCACAGGGGTTACTCCTGGCTCTGCACTCAGGAATTACTCCTGGTGGTGCACAGCGGACCATATGGGATGCTGGGATTTGAACCTTGGTTGGCCGCATGCAAGGCAGACGCCCTACCCGCTGTACTATCACTCCAGCCCTGATTATAATTATTTTAAAATATAAGCCAAATGAATTGAAACTTAATAATATTCTCATCCTCCAGGATTAGGTCTAAAATTGTTAACTATAAATTTATAATACCAGTCTGGTATCATGATATAAAATCTTTGGAGCATATTGTGTCACACACAGAATTCAGGGGCTACTCTTGATTCAATGTCTAGCTGTCACAACTGGTGATGCTCAAAATAAATTTTTGTGCCAGAAACCAAATCAAGGCCATCTGCATGCAAAACAAGTGCCTTAACCCCGGTATTATTTTTCTAGCCCAAATTTCTTATTGTAAATTCTTACGATTACAGGAAGGAAAAATTCTAATCAATATATTATTACTTTATATCACTGGGGTAATGTTACCTGCAATAAAAAGAGACCCATACATTTAAGCAGTTTAATCTGTAAATAGGTCTGTCATTGCTCATCTAGAAACCTATGAAAGTCTTAGGATTTTTGCTACAAAAATATTTTCTTCTATATACTCTATATATAGAAGGAAACTTATACGTAACTTCTTAAATCATTGATACAAAGTGTTCTAGGCACAAGAGGTCAGCTAATCTACTCCTGGAGTGAACATGTTGGAAATTTACCAGTCTTATTTTAGAAGAAAAATATATTGCTTCTAGTTAGATTTCATTACAGCAAGTAAATAATTTATTCTCAAATTACTGAATAGGTAAAAGAAGGAGAAAATAAGTCAGTAATTTATAACCAGTAAATAGTTTATGGAAAAGTGATTCCAATTTTAGACGCATTATGCTATAACATTTCCTCTCACACAAATACACAAATATCTTAAAAATCTTTATTTTCTCTTAGAGAAAGTTTTAGTTCTCTCAAAGGAAATAACAGAAAGTTCCAATCTAAAGACTGAAATATTCCAGAATTTCTCCATATATCTAACAGCTCCAATTATCATTATCATTTTCTATGTTTCATAAACTGAACTATATGTTTATACCTAAAATGTAACTTACTTTTAATCACAAAAAGAAACATCTAAGACATAAACACTTTATATCCATAGATTGAATGTAGTCCTTTGGGGAAGATCCTAAAGATTTTTGTCTTGATTAGGATAAAGTTTCTTAAAGAGAATGCCAACTGCTTTCTCAGACAAAGTCATCTGTAATTTGCTCTCTGTGGTCCCATATTATGTTACAAAATCACCTTCTTTACTATTTTGCATCATCTTATTTCTATGAGAACTAGACTTTTCTAAGTTTTCAGAACCTAATTCTTTTGTATTCAAATTTGAAGTCTCAATATTTGTTTGCATTTATAGCAAAATGCACATACCATTGCATTTATATGAGTATTAAGGTAAGTGTTTCATTGGAAACGTATAAATTTTCATATATTTTAGGATATATATTTGCTGGTTCCACCTATAAATCTAAATATTCAAAATTCATTTTTTAGAATATTGAAACAATTGTTATCATCTTGCTCCAAAATCATTCATTCTTAAATTAATGAGCATGAATTTGATGATTAAATTTTGATGATTAATGTTTGGATGGGAAGGCACTTTACCTGAAACTTGGGCAGAATGAATTATTATATGTGACTAAGAATTTGTTGTCCAAGGAATTATAGAACCTTATCTTACATTACATACAACATTCACAAATTTTTAGTTTATTGAGTCTGCCTCTTGAAACTTTTATACTCTTTCAAATTTATTTAAACTCTCTTAATCTGAAAACTCTTTTCTGGCTTTTATTTTTTCTAGCTATATTAAAATTCAGCTATTCTTGCTGTAATGAAACAGTAGCACTGTAGCACTGTCTTCCCGTTGTCATCAATTTGCTCGAGCGGACACCACTAACATCTCAATTGTAAGACTGTTGTTACTGTTTTTGGCATGTCGAATACACCAGGGATAGCTTGACAGGTTCTGCTGTGCGGGTGGGATACTCTCAGTACCTTGCCAGGCTCTCTGAGAGGGACGGAGGTATTGAACCTGGGTTGGCTGCATGCAAGGCAAATGCCCTACCTGCTGTGCTATTGTTCCAGTCCAATATGTTCTGAAAAATCTGTTTTTTTTCTAAAGCAAATCAGAGAACAAGCTTTAACAGAAAATAAACCATTAAAAAATATTTTTGACTTTGTAATCAAAGGAAGACTAATTTCCTTTTTTCCATTATCTTTGTAAACAATAGCAAAATTGACTTGTTGAAAAATTAATGATACATGCATTTATAAATATAAAAATCACTTTAAAATTTTGCTAATGGTGACTTGACCAAAATGATCATGGGCAAGAAAGAGTTGAGGAAATTGAATATGAGAATATGATGTATGTGAAAAAGTGCATCATATTCCATCTGACAAACACTTTCAATATGAACTCTGAGTGAAATTGGATACAATCTGCATTTCCTCTGTGTCTGCATTGTTGACATATTATGCCATTCCGTTAAAAAAAATGCTAAGAAGAAATCATTATGCAATGTGTTCCCTATATTCTGACATTATGTTCCAATTTGTCATTTATATATGAGAGAATTTGCATAACAGAGACACTTGTTTTCACAAAACAAAATGCAAAAGCAAAGGTTTTCAGACACCAGCAACCATTGCCTCGATTTAATTGGTAATGTACCTTCAATGGCTTCCCTCCTTACAGCACTATGAAGACCAGATCTGTTTTCCGCATTATCATAATACACAATTCGACCACTGAATAAATGATCACCTGTCTTTCAACTCTTTAATAAATACTTCTCTATTACTAGCTGTACAAAGCAGAAAATCTTTGGAATGACAATTTCTCTATTAGGAGAACATCACAGGTAATTATGACAAGTTCTCATCTTTCAATGGGTTAATTATTATGCTTATTTCTTTTGCTCTTAAAATGCAATAACTGTGCCTTGCCAAAAACGAAATGCTAATATTATTATAGTTGTATTCCTGAGACAACTATTTTAAAAAACTATTCAATCTAGAAACGTTGGGTGAATTCTAAGATATATGATTTTCACCTTCCAATTTAAATAGCCAGAACAAAAGCTGTGTATCTTTCAACACTGCTTTCATAGGTGACATGGCATAAATATGAAGCTTCTATCAAGCAAGACATAATGGGAAATATATATTAGTTTTATAAATCTGCTTTTTAAGTAAAAATCATTCTTATACACAATCTATACACTCCATGAGTAAAAGCTGCTTGTACGGCCCCATCTATACTTGCAGAGGGCTGGGAGATGTGCGCACTGGATGACCCTTTACCAAACCACATGTATATACAAGAGAATAAGAACTTTTTTTTTTATTAGTTTATTTTTAATTAGAGAGTCATCGTGAGGGTACAGTTACAGATCCATACATTTTTGTGCTCATGCTTCCCCCATACAAAGTTCAATAACCCATCCCTTCACCAGTGCCCATTCTCCACCACCCTTAAACCCAACATCCCTCCCCCCCTCCCCAGACCCGTCTCCCCCCACCCCATCCTGCCACTATGGCAGGGAATTCCCTTTTGTTTTCTCTCTCTGATTAGGTGTTGTGGTTTGCAATAGAGGTGTTGAGTGGCCATTGTGTTCAGTCTCTAGTCTGTATTCCACCCGCCTCACCCTTCCCCCACATGACCTCCAACCACATTTTACTTAGTGGTCCCTTCCCTGAGTTACCCAGAATGAGAGACCAGCCTCCAAGCCATGGAAACATTCTCCTGGTACTTATTTCTACTATTCTTGGGCGTTAGTCTTATAGTCTATTATTCTATATTCCACAGATGAGTGCAATCTTTCTATGTCTGTCTCTCTCTTTCTGACTCATTTCACTTAGCATGATACTTTCCATGTTGATCCACTTATATGCAAACGTCATGACCTCATTTTTTCTAACAGCTGCATAGTATTCCATTGTATAGATGTACCAGAGTTTCTTCAACCAGTCATCTGTTCTAGGGCACTCGGGTTTTTTCCAGATTCTGGCTATTGTAAACAGTGCTGCGGTGAACATATATGTGCATATGTCACTTCGACTATACTTTTTGGCTTTTCTGGGATATATTCCCAGCAGTGGTATTGCTGGGTCAAATGGGAGCTCAACCTCTAGTTTTTTGAGAATCGTCCATACTGTTTTCCCAAAGGGCTTTACTAGCCCGCATTCCCACCAGCAGTGTAGAAGGGTCCCTTTCTCCCCACATCCTCTCCAACAGCGGTTGCTTTTGTTCTTTTGGATGTGTGCTAGTCTCTGTGGTGTGAGGTGGTATCTCATGGTTGTTTTGATCTGCATCTCTCTGACGACTAGTGATGTAGAGCACTTTTTCATGTGCCTTTTGGCCATTCGTATCTCTTCCTTGGTAAAGTTTCTGTTCATTTCTTCGCCCCATTTTTTGATGGGGTTGGATGTTTTCTTCTTGTAGAGTTCAACCAGTGCTTTATATACCCTTGATATCAACCCCTTATCTGATTGGTATTGTGTAAATATCCTTTCCCATTCTGTAGATAGTCTTTGTATTCTGGTCACTGTATCTTTTGCGGTGCAGAAGCTTTTTAGTTTAATGTAGTCCCATTTGTTGATCTCTGTTTTTACTAGATTGCTTAGTTCCGTGTCATCTTTGAAGATACCTTTATCTTCAATATCCTGGAGGGTTTTGCCGACCTTGTCTTCAATGTACCTTATGGTTTGTGGTCTGATGTTGAGGTCTTTAATCCATTTTGATCTGACTTTTGTGCATGGTGTCAGGTCGAGTTCTAAGCCCATTTTTTTGCATGTGATTGTCCAGTTGTGCCAGCACCATTTGTAAGAACTTTTTTTTTACTCTTTCCTTTCTAATTTACCAAATTAGATAACACTTCCATAATTATGCTTAGGAATTGTCAACGTAATTTTGAAGATTTCAGTAAACGATTTCTTATTCTGTTAAGCTTAATTCTTTATTTCAAATGTGGAGGCAAAGGAAATGACTAAGAATAGATTCTGAGATCAGAGTGCTGAGGTTTGATTTTGCTATACTCTTTGGACTTTTCATTGTTGATGTTGAAAAGTGGTACACAAATTTGGGGGATAAGTATCTAAATATAAGGGCATCTTCTCTCCTCTCTCCTTCTCTCTCCTTCTCTCTCTCTCTCTCTCTCTCTCTCTCTCTTTCTCTCTCTCTCTCTTTCTCTCTCTAGGGGGTTATACACCCAGTGGTCTTCAGGGTTTATTCCAGGCTTTCTGCTTAGTGATAACTTTTGGATGGGCTTTAGAATCATCCGGGTTCCAGGTATCAAAGGAGCTCCACTCCCACGTAAGGCAAGCACCCTACTCACTTTATTATGGCTTTATTCTTAGCAAGTCCATCATTTTAAATGGATGTTGTGCACAAAAACATTCTTCTGCCTTCACACATTGTCAAATCTGAAGAGACTTTCACGTATTAAAGTACTGTTATAGTAGCCACCAAATTCTGTTGCAAAAATTTCCTGAACATTCTATTATTATCACTAGCTACAGCAAACAACAGATATTTATTTTCAGAGTTTTGGAGGTCAGAACTGTTGAAGATTTTACGGGAAAATATTTCTGGACTCTTTCAGCTCTAAAGCCTGATCTTCCTGGGCTTGCTTTTGCATGACTTTTGTCTCTACCTTTATCTCTATGTTGCTTGTGTGTTCATTTAAAATCCACCTTCAAAATAAGAGTCACATGCTTTTGTTCAAGAAAATTACACTCAAGCAGTATTAGATGATGTTCTCTTGTTCTGAGTAATAGGGGGCAGATACACCTTTAATCTCTCTCTATATATATGTATATTTATATATCAGTATAGATTATATATAAGAACAAATGAAAATAAGAAGAATTTGCTTTTTAAAATGAATCTTTGATCATGTGTACATATTTATATTTTCATTTCTATATCTGAGTCTATTGTACTTAAACTTAAAATAGGAATTTATGGTCCAAAAATATGAATTTATGGTTCTGAATATATTTTATGATATTTTGAGGACTTTTTATTAATTGCACTTACAGAACCATTGATATTTTATAATCACTTAGAGAAACAAATATTTATTTTTCTACTTCATTATGAAGTCCAAACCTATATGCACTTTCAGAACTGAAACTATCTCACCTGCTTTCTAAATATTGTAACTGTCCAAAAGAGCACATATTCTTCATATCTGCTCTTACGATTGAATTCAAGAATATGTATAAAAGACCTAGGTATTAGAATATTATTCCTTTAATAAAATTTCAAATGTTTCTCAACTAGAAAAATAAATTGGAAATCACAATGAGATTCACTGTCATGGCATCAATTTTATGTGTTTTGTGAACTACATCGACATTTTTCCAGCTTCATCTTAATTGGTGTGGTATTCTGAGCAGGCACAAATGTACCCATACAGTAAGACAATAGCAGATTATAAGAGATGTATTAATAGAAATCTGAAAAACTTACAGCTGGCAGTGTTTCTGAGGCACCAAATATTTATGGATAGTGAATATGTTCAGATACTGTCCAAGGGTGGCATGGAGGCAATAGAGCATGACGTATACACTGAGACTAATTGGTCTTTGGGTACCTGGTGTATCTATTAATGTTAGTTATTTATCATCAGGGCTGGAGCCATAGCACAGCGGGTAGAGCGTTTGCCTTGCACGCTGCTGGCCTGGGTTTGATTCCTCCGTCCCTCTCAGAGAGCCCAGCAAGCTACCGAGAGTATCTTACCCCCATGGCAGAGCCTGGCAAGCTACCCGTTTTTGGCATATTTTATATGCCAAAAACAGTAACAACATCTCACAATGGAGACGTTACTGCTGGTGTCTGCTCAAGCAAATTGATGAGCAATGGGATGACAGTGCTAATTTCTCTAAATTTATCAAGAGGCAAAGAGTTTGCCTTTTTTTGGTGATATGAATGAAATGTCTTAAAAGAATTCTATCTTTTTTTTAACATATGTGGAGATATAAAGAGGGTGTCTAAAATACTGGTATTCTGTGAGTTCTGCAACTTCCTGCTAATGCTGTAGAGATGTTACACAGGACAGGCATCTGTGAACTCTGGGATCGAGACCTGGAGTTGATGCCGATATAGTGCTACAAACTTGGACTTTTGGAAGTTTCTAGACATCTGTTTCAGAAATACTTTCCTCATTACCATGGCTGAAAGATCTAATATATGTAAAACCACCGAAAAGAATGCCAGTTATAAATTTCTGAACCTACCTCTTGAGTATTTAGGGAATAATGAATATGTGAAACAAGATACTTCTGATATAATAAAACAAGGTAAAAACTTTGCTCACTTTAACAGCATTATAAAGATTTTAAAATTACACTTTAGACTAAATAAGTGATTTTAGTTTGTTGCTAATTATTAATAAATCTGAAAACTTCACAGTCCATTATACCAAATATTTATTCTCATGACGGGTCGTACTCATCAGCTATTATTAGCTTGATGATCTGATCTAACCTTTGCACTAGCTTATTTTCAATCTGCATTGATTTATGAGTTTATCATGTTGTTTCCACTACAAGAAAAGTATTCTGAGACATACATTTTATCTTATTTTTTTCAGAGTGTCCACCATAGAAACATTGAAATGTGTCCAGTCCAGCATTGAAATGTGTCATCTTACACATACATAGTAATCAATACTTCTGAATCACTGTGTCAAAGGCAAACTTTTCTTTCTATTTATAGACTTTTAGAGATCATTTTTTTTAATTGAAAATTTTCAATAATGTGTCAGAATCATTTGATATTTTGATTTTTTATCATTTTAATGGATATGTAAATGATAATACCAATCAATTCTTCATAATGAGATAAATATGAACAAAGGGAAAATTTACTTTTGATGATTTCTGCACATTTTCTTTTTCATAAGTGTTTAATTTGGTCACCCAAATGGAATTATTATTATTTATTATAATTATAGAAGAAATGAACAGAAACTTCCTCACTGTCATCCCATTGCTCATCGATTTGTTCGAGCGGGCACCAATAACATCTCTCATTAAGAGACTTATTGTTACTGTTTTTGGCATATCCCATACGCACAGGTAGCTTGCCAGGCTCTGCCGTCCTAGCTCCATACTCTCAGTAGCTTGCCAGGCTCTCTGAGAGGAGCGGAGGAATCAAACTCGGGTTGGCAGTCTGAAAGGCGAAAGACCAATCGCTGTGCTATCGCTCCATCAATATTATTATTATTGTTATAGTTTCTGGGCCAAACCTATTGATGCTTAGGGCTTCCTCCAGGCTCTGAGCTCAGGGTCACTCTGGCAGTACTTACAGGACCATTTGTGCTGCCAGAATTCAGAAGAGGGTCAGCTGTATGCAAAACAAACTCCTTAATGCCAGGAATACATTTCCAACTAAGATGACACAATATTTTTGTATTCGTTTCATAGTGTATTAATTTGTATATAGCAAGCAAATGTTTTGTATGGAAAATTCATCACAGGAAACATCATCATAATCAAGTTAGAGAATATTCCCATTACGTGAATGTTCCCCGTGCTTTTTGTTATTATTATTTTTTTTTGGTTTTGAATTTTCTCTTTCCAACCTACCCTGTAACCAAAAATGATAACATTTCTTACAGTTTTACCTCTTAGTATGTCATATAAATGCAATCAGAAAGTGCATATTATTGTCAATTATATTTGCATACCTTTGGGATGTTCAATTTCTCAGTGTTTTCACAATTCTCTGATTTAATGTTGCCTAAATTATGTATATATACACAAGCATTTATATAGTGTGTATATGTACACAGATAGCAAACACTGAAAATCTTAAATGTATAGAGTTAAGGAAAAACTGACTTGTTATAGAATATTTTTTTAGAATAATCTAGCCATGCTTTGATTTTATTTCAGAATTACATTTAATTTTGTAGACATGCACCTTCACTTAATTTTATTTCCTTTTTTAGTTCCTTTTTTATTTCTCTTTGCTTTTCAGCCTCTCACTATTAGATTAGAATTGACACATAGGAAATGCTTACTAAGCTCTTCTTAAATATATAACTTTTAGCAGAATTACAAACAATAGGGTAAATTATAGGGTTTTAAACTTACAACATACCAGTACCACATCCTGAGACAGTGTCCATTTCTTCTTATTACTGGCCCAGGAGATCTCATCCTCATCACACCTCACCCATTCTTATCTCCCGTCCCCCAGTGCCTCTCCCAAGCTCACTTCTGTTACTTTTGAGAATTTATTCCCCTAGCATGTTTTTTACATTGTTATTGCCTTATTACGTAGTTTAATGCCTATATCTATTACTTCTTTAGTATGTGTCTTCCGCATATGAGGGAGATCATTCTGTAACTGTCTCTCTCATTCTAATTTCAGTAAGCATGACACTGTCTGGATCCATCACATAGCGGAAAGTACATGTCATCTCTCCTTATGGTTGAGGGTATTAATATATTATAACATATGTAATATATTTACTCATATAGCATGCTGCCCAAAAACCGTCATATATAAAAAGTGTTTAGTAAACATTTTCTATGTGTCAATTCAACCTAGTACTAAGGGGGAAAAAACAAAAACAAATATATATACAATAAAATATACATTACATATATACATTTATATATTTAAAGAGAGAGATATTTATCCCGTCATCTGTTCTAGGACCTTGGGTTGTTCCAGATTTTGGCCATTAAGAATAGTATTACAATGTAGACAAGACCAGAGATAGCTTTTTGGCATAGAATTTTTAGACTCCTGGGGTGGTTATCAAGAATAAAAATTTATGAGTCACATAGAAGCTCAATTCTTACTTTTTTAGAATTATTCATTCTGTTTTCCAGAAGAGTTAGAACAGTCAACACCCACACCAGCTGTGATGAAGGTTCTTATATCTGTGCCAACACCGGTTGGTTTGTTTTACATAAATGCTAGTCTACTTTCTGCGACCTGCTACCTCATAGTTTTTATTTGAAATTCCCGGATGATTAGGCAAGCACCCTATACGCTGTGCTATCGCTCTGGCCCAAAACATTGATAATAGCTCCAAATTTTAATGTAATAAATTTCCACCTATGTTTTCTTCAATATAATTTATAGATTCAGGTCTGATGATTATCATCATCAACATCATCATCATTGATCATCAAATTTCTTGAGCGGTCTCAGTAACATCTCCATTCGCCCAAGCCCTGAGATTTTAGAAGCCTCTCCCTATTCATCCTTTTAACGATGCTGTACTAGAGGCTCTTACAGGGTCAAGGGAATGAGACCCAGCTTGTTACTGGTTTGGGCATATTAATACACCCTGGGAACCTTGTGAGGCTCTCCCATGTGGGTAGGAAACTCCCAGCAGTTTGCCAGGGTCTCCCAGAGGGTGAAGTACATTATAAGAAGTAGATTATAAGCACTTCCGGGAGCTTGCTTTTAAGTCTCTGGATGCTGGCCGTTGACATGATTACATGAAGCGGGGGCAGTCCCTGGGTGTGACCACCTAGCTACTGGGAGATGGGAAATCTGGGTGGAGCAGGCCCAGTCCCTATCTGAGCAGCCTTGGAGGTCTCAGTCCCGGGTCCCACACACCTGGGTTCCTCTGCCGGTTCCTTCATGCGTGAGGCTCGTCTGAAAAGTGGGGAGAAATCCTTGAGCATGGCTGTGGCTAGGTTCCAGAGGTCTTTGGCCACCCGGAGCACTGCTTGTGGTGTGGAGGGAAGCTGGAGCCCATACCCTCCGAGGAGGCTCCGGGGAAGACAGCCAGGTGCTCGGGCAAAAGAGTCTCAGGTCTGATATCAAGGTCTTGAACTCATTCTGAATTAACGGTGTGCGTAGAGTGAAAGAACTCCTGAGTTCATTATTTTAGATGTGAATGACTGGTTTGTTAACATATTTTGTTGAAAAGTTTTCTTGCACCATTTCATGAGTACACCCTTTAGTTTAAGATTAGCTGTCCATTTACCTGAGGATCTGGCTCTGAACTTTCAATTCAGTTCCAAAGTTCTGGGAATCTAATTCAATTCCTGATAACACAATGTGCTTTTTTTTGCAGAAATTAAAGTTGGAAATGAGAAGGTTCCCATCACCTTTTTTTCCTAGTATTACTTTGGATTTTTTGGTGTGGGAGGATTATTATATCATGTACATTTTAACAGCATTTGGTATATGTCTTCAGAATTTTATGGGGAACTGAGAAGATAGTACCAGTGATAACTCATTTATTTTGCACATTCCCAATGTGGGTTAAATTCCTGGCACCCTTTATTGTCATCTGATCCCTGTTAGAATTGATCCCTAAGCACAGAGCCAGGATTAAATCACGAGAACATATGGCTAATGCCCAGACCCCTGCCCCATCCCCAAATAGTCATGGCTATTTTTTTAAAATAGGGACTAAATGTTATCTGTACAGTGTTTTGACTAGGTTCTTTATTCTTTATTTTGATAATATCAATCATTTTAATCTATGAACAGATGTGTTTGCATTTCCTTGTGTCTTCTTTTATCTTAGTAGTAATACTTTTCTTTGTATGCCTTTCACCTCTTAGCTATAGAGATATGCAAGTACTTGAGTTCTTTTTCATTGCAATTGTGAATAGCATTGTTTTATAATCCTCCCTTATTTTTCATTCTCTTTCTGTGTCTGTTTGTAGCCGGGTACTTTAAGGTACAAGTTCATTGTCTCTAGGAGCTTTTATGTAGAGTCTGTGGGGTGTTCTAAGTTTGGTATCATTCCATCTGTAATTAATGATAATTTGTCTTCTTTTCCAATCTGAATGATCTGAGTATCCCTTTTCTTACCTAGCTGCCCTTGTAAGGACTTTCAATACTATTTTAAATAGCAGTGGTAAATGTGAGTAATCTTGACTTGTGCAAAAAAAATTTTCTTAGAGGAAAGGCTCATGGTTTTTCAGCATTGAGTATATTTGTTCCAGACTTATGGTAAATGGTTCCGACTACATTGAGTGATTTTCTTCTACCATTATTTTATTGAGAGATTTTCATCATGAGTGGGTGTTATATTTTGTCAAAAGATTTCTCTGCCTATTGGTACGATAATTTGATTCATTTTTCTTGTACTGATATGCTGAATTTCATTGATTGACTTGCATGTATTAAAAAGATCCTTTCATCTGAAGGATATATCCTATTTGGTCACAGTGTAGATCTTTTAGAACTATTGTTAAATTCAATTTGCAAATATTTTGTTGCAGATCATTGTATATCTTTATTTATAAGGCTATAAGTTTTTATATCCATTTTTAGTGAAGTCTTTGATTTTTGTTACAGGAGAAGGTTTGCATTATAGGAACTATTTCAGAGGGTTCTTATTTCTTTAATTTGCTGGAATGGCCTGAAAATAATTGGATGTAGGTCTTCTTTCTTTAAAGAATTTAGTAGTAAACCCATGTGGGCCTGGAATTCTGTTTGCAGAACAACTTTTGATGATATTACAAATTTCTTGGTTGTAATTAGTCTCTGTTTAGATGCTTCATTTCTTCTTGATGCAGCTTTGAAAATTTATAGGAATCCAAAAATTTATCCACTCTTGTGTTGATTTATAATCTGGTTTGCATGGAGTCTAAATACTTTAGTGTTTTAATGTTGTGACTATTGACATTTGCTTTGGGTTGTGAGTCATAGATCACATTACACATTAGACCCTTGTAATACGTAGCTTCCAGTTATTTTGCCTGACCAAGTATTTGAGATGGTGGTGCTAGGTTGTTGTTCAATGATAAGATGCATGCCTGGAACGCAGGAGACCTGGGTTTGATCCCTGGTACTGAAAAATAAAACAGTATTGAGACAGAAGTATGATGAAAACATTTTTGTATACTCTGCTCTTAATATGTCAAACATCAAAACAAAATAAAGCAGGTTCCCTGTGTCTCTACCCCAAAGGCAGTCTTTACCGTGGGCTCTGAACGCTGCTTACATGTTTCGTTAGCACAAAGGCAGTGGTCCTTTCTTGGCAAGTCAAACTTGTGCCTTTGCCATTAACCAATAAACAGATGAACGTTATTTACCCTTATTTATTGGACAATAAATTTACCACTTATTACTTATTAACCATTTACCATTATATCAGGGTGATCGTTTGCTAGCATATAACTATTTGATTATACATATTTTTCTTTTAAGCAAAATTTCCAAAGTCAAAAGAAAAGCTTCTATTCATCAGTTCTTTATAGACAAGCAAATGACCTATTCTCGCATACTATGTACGTTTCATCAAAATGTAATTTTTGAAACTGCCCTTCATGCTAAATGAGGTGGTTGAGCAAATGAAAAAGAAATCCTTTTACAAACCATTGCGCAATTATAAAGTGTCATTTTCTTCTCTGTTATTCTAACTCTCTCTTGGTCTACTGCAAGTTTCTGACTGGTTAATTTTACTAATCTTCTCATGCTCCAGATTTAACCTCCACTCAGCTTTTGGTTTTATCTTTTTAAAACACAGTTCTAATCCTATTAGGGCCTAGCTATAATATTTTTTGATGGTCTCTTACTATTGACTAAACTCTGATTTTATATTCTTACATTTTAAACTTTCTTTGTGCGGTTTAAACTTATTTTTTATTTTATTTTACCACTTATCTCCTAATACTCTGTTTTATTTTATAATGCATTTTAAGCAACTTTTAAATTATCTAGCCCTTAACTGGAGTGTTCCTGAGCACTTTCATTTTAAAGTAAATATTGCTAAGCTCAAACAACCAGGAAAGAAAGTTTATGTAAATTATAGTGAATCACAGTAAATTAGATTTTAGAGATTGGAGGGATACTACAGAAGGTAGTGCACTTGCTTTGCATGCAACTGACTACAGTTCAATCCCTGAAAAAATAAAATAAATTTTATTTTGAAGATCTTAAGTACTCATAATCAGGTTTGATAAATTATTATAAAGATAAGGGGATTATTAAAGCTTTATTAGTAAAAAAAGTATTATTATTAAAATATGTGACAAATGCCATTGTTTAATGGGTAGAATATTTTAAGGATAGATTTTTAAGAGGTTTTGTTTTCCCCATAGATACTTCAAATTCACTGAAAATATAAAAATAATAAGAAAATATGCAGGTATGCAAAATATTGTGTGACAGTAATACTTGGAGTCTCAATCCATAAATCTAGGTAAAGAAAATATTGTCACTTTTTTTAATCCAGAATTTTCTGTCAATTAACAATTAATTTTAGATCGAGGTCACATTGGTTCGCATAAATGTTTTAGGGGTACTGATTCACACTGCTTCAAAGTATGTTGCCATATACACCCACCATCAAAATTGCTTCTTTCATTGTCCATTAAATCCTTTCCTTCCTTTGACCACCCCTTTTGTCTATGCTGGGAACTCAATTATGTCAGTAGAATCCAAAGGTTTTCAGTTGCTCAACTTCGTTTTTTCCATTGAATGTACACTAAAATTCTGTTTGTTGGTTATTTAAATTTGACTTTAAATTGTTAATCAAAAGATTACTATGCACTCCATAAGACTCATGTATTGACTCAGAAGTAGTTATTATTATCACTGTATCACTGTCATGCCATTGTTCATTGATTTACTTGAGCGGATGCCAGGTAAATCTCCATTCGTCCCAGCCCTGAAACTTTAGCAGCCTCTCCTTTCTCGTCTTTCCAATGATTGAAGGCTCTTTCAGGGTCAGGGGAACGAGACCTGTTATTGTTACTATATTTGACATATCAGATATGCAATAGTAAGCTTGCGAGGCTATGCTGTGTGGGTGGGATGCTCTCAGTAGCTTGCCGGGCTCTCATATATATATACTTATATATACAATATATATTGTATATATATTGTATATATATGTATATATAATAAAATATATACATACATATATTTCCCTCTATGATTTTATGGAAAATGGGTACAGAGTATCTTATAATATGTTGCGTGGCTGCTTCTTGGCCACACAGTCCAGGAATATGTTCACTCATGCATGAGGCTTTGTCTGAGCATGTGGAAAGTGGCCTGGAGCGTGGTGGGGATTAGGTAGTGGAGATCAGCTGCTGATGCTGGGTCCCTTGGGGCAGGGAGGGCTCTCGCCCACCCCCCTCTGGGACTCCCCAAGTGGAGACAGCCTGGCACAGCTTCTGGTGACATGGTTATGGGGGCCTCATTCTATGTTCCCTTCCGGGAGAAGAAGCTGCACGCTCTGGAGGGTGGCCTATGAAGAGATTATCTCATGCTGGCAGGAGGTGACTTATGGGTGTGACCCCTGGGTCACCAGAGATTGAAGGAGGCAGGCAGAGAATCTCTGCTCCAGGGTCCCGTTGAGACCAGAGTTCAAGATCACAAAGTTCCTCATTCCCTGGATTTAGTGGGACTTTGTGAGGCTTGGCCCTAGCATATAGCTATTATTATAATCCAGTATTATTACACACTATTAATGGATATTTACAAATGTAATATGATATAAATATTATCCTGTGGTTATTATAGTAGTAGAGAAAAAATCTTATTTCATACTAGACATATCAGTTTAGGGGATTATATTTTGGCTCAATTCCGTACTTGTCCCTTTTTTGAACTAGCATTTTACCAAATATCCCATTTACAAGTAAAATATTAGACATTAAAAGATGAAAGATATACATACAATTTAATATTTATATTTGGGTTGTCTGTGTTTCAAAGGATGAGAGAGTGAAAAGCAGAAACAAATAGGATATTTAATTCTAACTTTTTTCCCAAAGTTACTTTTTGACACTTATTTATTAATGTTTGAATCCATGTTTTCAGTAGTACTCATTTTAAAGAGCTACATAGCGGGTAGGGCATTTGCCTTGCAGGCAGCTGACTTGGGTTTGATTCGTCCCTCCCTCTCCGAGAGCCCAGCAAGCTACTGTGAGTATCTCACCCACACAGCAGAACCTGGCAAGCTACCCATGGCGTATTCGATATGCCAAAAACAGTAACAAGAGTATCACATGAAGATGTTATTGGTGCCCGCTTGAGCAAATAAATGAGCAACGGGATGACAGTGATACAGTGTTACAGTGATACATGTTAAAAATAGCATATGTTCTAACAAATATGAAGGCATGAAACAAAACATGTCACAATTATTATATAAATTTGATATTCTTTCTACTATAATTCATTGCATGATTTCATTGACTCAATTGTTCTCGTCATTTCATGGAAAAATTATAGAGTGCACTATCATTTTTCATTTTTCTTAAAGAAGAAATTGTAGTGTATTATTATTCTGGCTTTGAAGAAAGCGTGTCCTCTCATAAATGAAGAGTTGACACAGTAGGAAAAGAGAAAAATATTTTGCAATTTACAGAGAATATCAGTGCCAGAGACAGTATATCTTGGGTAGGACACTCTAGATACAGTCAGAGTGGCTGTAATCTCTGGCACTACATCTAGCCCTTGAGCACAGAATTAGGTATAAACACTGACACCTCAGGGTGTGACTCAAAACCACCACTAATAACAAACAGAACAAATGCTGAATTAAAACTTATAAGCATAAATTTATTTAAAGCAAAAAACTGAAATCTATGAGAAACTCTCTTGATTGGGGGTATAAAGCATGGAGCCAGAACCAGCTCTCCTTCTGCCTTACTCCTAGCTTGGTGATCAGGGCCTAGTTCCCAACAGTGCTCACAGGACATGTGTGGTGCCAGAGATAAAGCTGGTCAGTTATATGCAAGGTGAGCACTTACTCTTATGCTGTCTGGAATAAACATAAATAAGAACTGTTAAAATAAAAATCAGAAAACAATAATTCAAGTGTTAGTTGTGGACTTGTAATATGTCACCATCTATGAAAATGATTTACTTTTTCACTTTAATTTTTTTTTTTTGCTTTTGCTTTTTGGGTCACACCCAGCGATGCACAGGGGTCACTCCTGGCTCTGCACTCAGGAATTACCCCTGGTGGTACTCAGGGGACCATATGGGATGCTGGAAATCGAACCTGGGTCGGCCGCGTGCAAGGCAAGCGCCCTACCCACTGTGCTATCGCCCCAGCCCTTTTTCACTTTAATTTTGAGACATCAGCATATGACTTTCTCAATATAAGGAAAATATAAATAAATACTGATAATTTAAAATTTCAAAATTTTAGAAAATAGGAAACAGGAGCTTCTCTTTAAAGCTAAAGTTTTGATTATGTATTGGTTTGCAAAGTTATGAAGCAAACAAGGAACTAACGATAATATATTTAAAATACAAAAATAATAATGCGGTAAAAACAGCAGTCAAATTTCCCAATTGCCCCTAATATCAAAGTTCCTTTCTACCTGTTCTTTTGTCTACCTATGGAAAAGATTGGTGGTCAAGAACAAAGCTGTAACTTATGCCCATCATAACTTCTACTTGGTGTCATTTTCTGGATGCACCAGAAGAATTATATTAAAACTAAGATTTTTATTTAAACAATGCATATTTTTCAACAAAAAATGTTTGAATAATTTTATTTAGTATTTGAAAAATATTCAAACATAAAACATAATTGGATGCTTTCATAGTCAAATAATCTGAAATAATAGAGGATCTTGAAGGTTGAGATTCTATGTTGATTTATTTAGTTAGGTGTTGAGGCTAAACCCAACTGGGCACAGGGATTAGTCTGTACTCAGGGATCAGTCCTGGAAAGCTTTGGGGACCATGTCAGGTGCCAGGGATCAAACCTAGCTTGGCGATGTGCAAGGCAAGTAGAGTACCCACTGCACTATCTCTTTGGTCCTTATTTGTAAAAATTTTAAGAAAATTAATTAGGGACTTTGTAGATAGCTCAAGTAGTAGATCACATGCTGAGCGTGTGGAAGATTATGAGACCACCACTAATCCTCAGAACCAGGTCCAAGCTCCAAACTATCAGGCTCACATTGTCAGGACAAGTGTCACTGGGAAATGTCAGAAGTACTTCTAGCACTAATGAGAGCAATCTTTTAAAAATTCACTTTCACTTTCACTTTCATCATGTTGCTCATCAATTTGCTCGAGCCGGCACCAGTAACGTCTCCATTGTGAGACTTGTTTTTGGCATATCCTGTAGGGAGCCACTTTACAAGCCTGGCTCTTATCTCCTAGTGAAACAGAGCCTGGCTCTTATCTTCTGATCAAACAGAGGCTTACTTAAATTCCCTGTAACAAGGTTGCCACCAATGATCTTACTGATCTTATAGCCAGCCATTTGTTTCTCACTAGCAGATGCCTATGCCTGATCTGCATTTTACTACTGTTTGTATGAGGGCCCAGGCACACATGCCATACCACCTCCTCCCAGTAGAGAGGTATAAGAGGTATAAGTACTGTAACTGCCTGTAACTGCCAGTAGAATAATCTTTCTCTCTCTCTCTCTCCCTCTCTCTCTCTCTCTCTCTCTCTCTCTCTCTCTCTCTCTCTCTCTCTCTCTCTCTCTCTCTCTCTCTCTCTCTCTCTCTCTCTCTCTTTCTCTTGCTGCTTTCTGGCTCTGTGTCTGTTCATTCAGCTGAGTTCCCTCCTCAGCCCCACAAAGGGTCCTCCCTGCTGGACAGGAAGGGGACCCCCACAATATCAAATACACCACGGGAGCTTGCCAGGCTCTGCCGTGGGGGCGAAGTACTCTTGGTAGCTTGCTGAGCTCTCCAAGAGGAGCTGAGGAATCAAATCTGGGTCAGCTACGTGTAAGACGAACGCCCTACCCACTGTGCTATCACTCCAATTTAAAAATTAATCGTAACTATACTAGAGTATAGCAGGCTATCATCAAGATTGCCATGATCACCACAACCACCACTGGTGAGTCAAGAATATAAACAGGAAAACATAAATCTACAGCCGCAGATTTTTTTAACAGGAACACTGGATACTGAAAACAGTGGTAGAGTATTTTTAAAATCTGGAGAATTAATACACTCAATGAAGTCTTAATGTCCCAGAAATAAGGACAATAGTCCTTTCTTCCCATCTATTCTCTCAAGAGAACTGAATTTGTTTGCAAACAGACAAAAAAGTTGCATAGATAAATTGCTTTATGAGTCACACATTTACGTATATTGATCATATTCAAGACATTATAAAGAAAGATAATTCTATGTATATTTTAATGCAAAGTATGGGATGTTTAAGCAGGATTACACTTTTAGAAGATTATATTTAAAGTCATGTTTATACATAAGTTTAAAACAATGTTTAATATGCTTTCATGAGTAGGCAGATGATGCACTGCTAATAGAAACATATTTGTAAAATGAATTTACTACAGTACAGTATTAGTCTTTCAATTGGGGGGTATGTAAGAAATATGTCTCATAATTAGGATATATAGGGACCTCTTTAACCCACCTCATTCTATAGTATAAGTTTATACTCCAATATATTGGAATAATTGAAGGAATTAATTGGGTGAGGAGAGAAATGAGTAGTAATAAAAATAATTTATAATGATAATGACTTTAAGCACTATAGTCCTTAAACATAAGGACTATAATTTTGTTATTGTTAAAATAATAACAAGGGTTATTGTTTTTAGAACCTGTGAAAATGAAGAAAATCTATTAGACATTTACAGTATAAATCTGATTAAAAGTTTTGAGGAAAGTCTGTATATCTCTTTCTATGTATTTTAGAGAAGAGTTATGAATAGATCATCCCAGTCTATAAAAATATTAATCCAGGCCCAGAGTAAGATAGAGCAGCGAAGGTGTTGTCTCACATGTGACAGACTCAGTTTTAATTTCAGCCATGAATTGTTGGGGATGGACTGAGCTATCAGGGGGAGCCCATGTAGACTATACTACAGACAGGAACATTTTCCCCCTTCAAGCTGCCTTCAGAAAATAATTCCAGTATATCTAAAGGGGCAGTTTTCCTTTTCTCACAGAAGCCTGGCTGGTCTTTGACATGCAGATCTCAGGTGCTAGCCAGGCCTAATCTTTGACTTTGTAGATTCTGGGCTCTGGCCCAGCCTAGTCTTTGGGATGTAGATTTCAGGTGCAGCCTAGTTTGTAATTGACATGTAGATTTCACATGGCAGCCCAGCCTTGTCTTTGGAATGTAAATCCAAGTGCTTATAGCCCAAGAAAGGTTTCTGTTTTGGTTTTGTATCTTCTTTCCAGAGGCCAAAATTACTGGCCTTCAGATGCAAGGAAACAATGCATATTCTACTGCCTCAATGTTCTTCCTGTAACTTCTTTTGATGCCTTTGGTGATCTTACTGTATTGTGCCCTTTAGAGGTACCATGATCAATATAAGGAGATCATGGGGCTCTCTAACTTTGTCTAAGAGTCAGAGAGAACCTTGGCTCTCCATGACATACATTTCTTCTGCGTTCCTTGTCTCAGCGCCTCCAGCTGCAGGAATATTCAGGAAACAATGAATAGTCTCTGAGAACTGCAGAGAGCAACTCTTAAGCACAGAGCTTGGAATAGCTCTCTAGCACCCCTGGGTGTGGACACAAAGTGTGTGTGTTGGATGTGTGTGTGTTTATGTGTGGTGTGTGTGTGTGTGTGTTTATGTGTGGTGTGTGTGTATGTACACATTCATTATAGTGCAAGGTCATGAGTATATATCTAATGAACAACCGTGATTTTGTGTTAAGACCACTGTCGTCCTGTTGTTCATCAATTTGCTTGAGCAGGCACGAGTAACGTCTCCATTGTGAGACTTGCTACTGTTTTTGGCATATCGAATAGGCTCTGCTGTGTGGGTGAGATACTCTCAGTACCTTGCTGGGCTCTCTGAGAGGGACGAGGGATGGAGGAATCGAACCTGGGTCAGCTGCATGCAAGGCAAATGCCCTACCCGCTATGCTAGAACTTTAAAATTCAGACACTCGAAATTTGTAAGTATATTGTGAAAAAGATAGAAGAAAGTCAGAGGGACATGGAAACAAGATAACATGACTTCACTCACAGTGATATATAGAGATGCAAGACCAGGGAATGAATGGTATCGAAGGATGGTGAATTCAGTTCTCAGTTACAGAACTGAGAAAGCTACATAAGATGGGGCATGGGTGGTGAAACAATGTGATGTACTATGGTACATCGGTGTACTAAGGTAATGAGGTAATGACAGTGGTGGAGCCTCTTGAACACTTTGATGATGGCAAGGTGAGGTAACTTTCAAAACCGCGAGTATTAACATTTTAAGCATGTAACTCAAACTACAGTGATTACACTTAAAAATGGAATTTACTAAAGTGGGTTGCAGGGATGGAACCTAAAATCAGTGGCGGAGGAACATTGTTGCTGGCTTGGCTATGGGTGTAGAGTTGGACCATTGTATGCTTGAAACTATACAATATTCTATACAATGTTAATATATATCATTACAATGTTATATATTACAACATCATAATATTAACATTATAGTTAATAAATAACTATACAATGTTAATAATAATACAAATCATAGTACCTAAATAAAAATTAGAAAAGAAAAAAATAAGAGAATACAGTTCTCTGTGCTCAAACATTTCTAGTTGTTTTATTACAATATGTTAGACATATGTCAAATCCACAGTCTACTTAAAACTGTTGCTAAGCTATGTGTGCTAAGATTTCTTTCCCTGTTACCATACTTATTACCCTATTCTAATGCAAATTGAAATTATTTGGAAGAAAATTGCTCTTGTATTACTAAAGTTCTTAATAAAAACTTTCTTGCTCTTTTATAATTCAAAGCTTTTTGTATCTATACCAGAGAAGTAAATGTCTACACTTTTTGGATAGATTCATTATAATTGAATTGAAAACAACTCACTAACTTTATTCATAATAACTTCAATTGTCACATTTCTTGACTAATAACTACCGAAAGATGAGGAGGTGAATAAAATTTAAGATAAAGATTTTTCTAAGATAATAAGCTCAGTCTGAATCAAAATGACAATGAGATCACTGGAATGTCATCACAATACTAAAATAGGTGTGTGTTGACTCATTAAATTTCTATCACTGCTTAACAAATTGCTATGCACTTAACAGCTCAACCAGTATAAAATTATTATCTAAGAACATCCATGAGTCAGATAACTGTCTCACCAGAAAAAAAAAGAAACAAGGGGTCAGGACAGTGTGATGGTTGAGCCTCTGACAAGCACTTTATCTCATGCAAAATGGAGCACTCAACTCCCATTTTGTTGTGGGCTATTGGGCACGACCCTCATTATGTTCCCAGAAATTACATAAAGGTGGTGTTCACAATCTTGTCTCAAAATATAGCAGCTAAATTTTGAAAGCTAGAAGGATAACATCACTGGCTTCAAGTCTTTCCATTCACTTTCCTAAATAGGAGTTCTGTTTTATGCAACTTATTTGAGATGTTAAAATCCCCAGCATATTTCCAAGTTATAATCACATCCAAGAGGAAGTGATATAAAGTATGCTCATAACATAATTCAACAACCAAGGCTGAATGTCAGTAATCTGTGGTATTTAAGACAAATATTTGTACTGTGATGGTAGATGTGGTATCACGTGTTTTGAAGAGTTTATTTTGAAGAGGTGTACCATGTATTGAAGAGGGAGAGGAGAGGAGATAAGAGTAGGGGAGGGGAGGAGAGGAGAGGAAGGGAGGGCAAGAGGAGGGGAAGAGAGGAGAGAAATCAATAAATATACAGTTTTGGGTTTTGACACATATGGTGCTTAAAATCAGTATCAATAAAACACTTTGTTATTTTGTTGGTAGACTTGTTTTAAGAAGTCCTAAAAGTTCAATTTAGTAGAGAATGTAGTGAGTAGGCAATGTAAAATATATATATATATATATATATATATATATATATATACATATATTTCATTAGATGTCATGATTGGAGGAGTCTCTCAAACTTTAGTGTTTAGAGAAACTGTGATTAATATTGCTTCCTGATTTATGACAGGATCCTTTTCTTACAAAAAATGTAAAAGTGTGATGAAATGCTTAGTGAATATAATGTTTCCTTGCTTGAAGTCATCCTAAAGTACTCTGATTTCTTCATATACTTTTTGAATACAAAGTAAGCAAACTTTTTATTTTTATAGTTTACTCCGTGAAATCAGGGTGCTCTTTCTCAAGTGTGCCATGATCAAATTCCACAAAACAATTTTGTGCTCGCCACCAGATTAGAAAAATAAATCTTCACACTTAAATAATTGTAGAGGAATGTCAAGAAAACCTAACCATTTCAGAGTTGGGACATAAGAGTAGAAGGATTATAGAAGAAATGTAAGCAACATGTTCTTGCTATTTAATTTTACTTTCAGGTAACTGCCTGCATCAGTTTAGTCTTGGAATGCTGCTATGATACATTATTTTATATTCTGATGGGTAAAACCAAGTTCATTATGGGCAATTCAGCTCAAAGACCCAGTGTCCTTGGGTAATCATTCAATCTTTTCTCTGGTTCAGGAGCAAGACAAGAGCAACTAAAAATGTAGCTTTTTTCTAATAGTAGTTGAACCTTTCTTTAAAATAATAGAATCCTCTTCCATGACCTTCTAATTCAGCTAAGTAGCATAATTCAATGTAGAAAATGCTAACAAGAATAATTGGCAACAAGTGCCTACATGTCAAAAATGTCAAACTACCAGGCAGGAATGTAGACAACTGTCACATGACCCCCGAGCTGTGTATCACCTCTGGGTTGCATGCATAAAGTAGATGATTAAAGCAATGCAGAATGGAATTGAGACATGCTTTGAAATATTTGCAATATTTTCATTTTCCTTACCTCTTCTGTTGAGAATGTAAATCTGGAACTCTTCCAGGTGAATGCTATATTTATTCCAACTACACACTGAGGAGACTTGGATCTAATCTCAGTTAATAGTGAGTCAGGGTTTCCAAAAAAATCTAAATTGCCTCCTATTTAAGTCTCAACTTCAGTTCCCATTTGAATCTCTAAATCCACACCCCAAATCATTCAAGTACCATGGTGTTTCGTGTCTTGGGGGGCTGGTTCCGTTTTCTAGGCTAGTGTGATTTTGTCTGGTAATCACCAAAGAATCTTAGTATTTCATTTGCAACAGATTGTTTTTTTTTGTCACGGATTTCCTGACTATTTATAATCTATAAAACACTCAATTCATAATTTGAATATCATGAAGGGATATTTATTTAAAGATCCATTGTTCACCCCTTAACTTTATTTTTCAAATAATTCTGTCTGAGAAATAAAATCTGTGTTTGGAAAATGAGTGAGATACCATTTTCCTTCTCAAGTCTCTTCTGTCTTTATCTGAGGTGTTTCTCTTGTTAGACAAATCAAGACCTAATTTGTGTGGGTTGTTCACACATTTACAAATGAGGAACCTAATTATCTACTAACTACCATCCTAAATCCCACAATCAGTCATTTCAAATATGTATATTATAGTAAATATATTATACTCAGTTCTCCTCGAAAAATTATCTGTGCCCTAGTACTCAACAGCCCCCAAATCCTACATGCTTACTGAAATAAGAAATCCTGTTTCAACTGTAATGTAATTCACCTAAAGAGAATAACTACAGTGGCCCATTAAAAAATGTTGTCAGCGTTTTAAAGAGCATCTTTTTTCTGAACCTGTTTAAGATATATATTTATAGAGTAGGGTAACTGTTATTTTACTGTGTTTTTCAATTTTCTCTCTCAGAAAATAATTTTTGTCTTTCAACTTTATTTATAGCTACCCACTATTGAGTACAGATTTAAGTTAATCAACTAAATATATAACTGGAAACATATTATAATCACAATTTCCAGTGAGTACACATGTTTTTGATCAGATTCCTGGCAGGCTGATTTCTAGAGAAATTTAGAAATATTAGGACTGGAGTGATAGCACCTCGGGTAGGATGTTTGCCTTGCACGTGGCCAACACTGGTTTGATTCCTCCATCCCTCTCAGAGAGCCCCGTGAGCTACCGGGAGTATCCCACCCGCACAGCAGAACTTGGAAAGCTATCCATGGCAAATCCAATAAGCCAAAAACAGTAACAACAAGTCTCACAATGGAGACGTTACTGGTGCCTGCTCGAGCAAAACGATGAACAATGGGAAGACCGTGGCCGTGCTACAGGAGCTGGAGAGTGCAGCAAATAGCACACGTAGGGCACTTTGCTTGCACACAGCTGACCCGGCTTCAGTCTCTACCAAGCATCCTCATGAGCCCTGTCAGGAGACATCTCTGAGTACAAAGCCAGGAGTAAACTTTGAACACCACTGGGTGTGGTCCCAAAAAGCCAAACAAATAAACAAAAATACACAGCCAAAAAACAAAGAATTTTTTTTAAAATAATAATAATGAAGTGGGTCAGCATGGTTTAAAAACAAAAGGAAGAAAAGCATAGTAAAAAAAATTATTTATAACTTAACTTCAAGTCTGCAAATTTAGACTGGAGCTCTTTGTGTGTGTGAGTGTGTCTGTGTGTGTCTGTGTGTCTGTGCCTGTGTGTGCGCATGTGTGCTGTATATGTGCATGCACACAGGCGCTGGACTCATAGGTACCTACATAGACACCGATATGTACCTGCATGGGCTTCACCTTATAAACCTGTGTAACCTACTCATGAGGAAACAGAGAATCATCAATCATCGATAAAGAAGGTGAGGATAACTCAAAATTTTGAAAATTATGTATCTTTATTATACCTTTCTGTCCAGATTTTAAATGCCGTTCCTCTAATTAGAAAAAAATGTATAATGGCACAATTATGTGGAAAACAGTATAAGGTTTTTCCATAACTTCCTACTATTTGGGTATTGAAGGTAATAATGTCATCCTCTTAAAAGTTGACAATGCTCAGTATTCATTGCAATATTATTTGAAAAACACAAGACATTGTCTACCACAGGATGAATAAAAAAGAATAAGTGTCGAGTATTCATATGTTATATGTATATAATATGTATAGGTATCACTGAATTATAAAGATGATAAAGAAAATGTTCCAGACAGAAATATGAACGGATCATAATTGTATTATATTAAATCCAGGGAGACAAAGATAGAAATGCAGAATAAGACACAATTTTCTTTTTGTTCTTTTATATATGATGTTTGAAAAAGCCAAACTCATAGAAAAAAAAGAGTACTGCTGGTGGTCAAAATTTGAGCAATGAGAGCTATAAACAGCCTGTTCTGAACTCAATTATTATGTAAATAATGGATTGGCACACAAGTCTTATATGTTCTTTGTATAATATACTCTATCATATTATAAATTAAGTGAGAGGAAAGACAGTGATTAGCAAATGTAACAATGCCAAAATTTTCTGGCATTATTCACAAGATATATAACTTTTTTGTAAGTGCCTGAGTCAATAGTCTTATCATATAGAAAATCCCCTAGCTGTTATGTGAATTACTAACATTAAAATGAAAGGATAATGTAGAAAAATTAATATTTATTTACAGGTATAATGAGTTATATGTAGATAATTAGGCAGCTATATGATTGCTTATAGTACTAAACTCCTACACTGAGAAAGAATGGCGATAAAATTTTTATGGCATAGATTACTGCCACCATATGCATAATATAGTATTTATGACAAACCTTTATCATGATGTTTTCAACATTTCTACACTATGGTTTGGAGCTGTTTCAAATTGTCACAAATTTCCAAGTCATTTCTCAGTATATTTGTTGAAAAAATTCTGTGGGTTAGTGCACACATGCAGTTCCAACTTGGAATATTAGGGATTAATAATACCTATATATTATTGTCAACACTGAATGTTTAAACTTAGGTACTATTGTGTGCCAATTATATCTCAGTAAGGCTGGGAGTAAAGGAATACTGCTGTCATTGTTAGGAGAGGTGTGAATTCACTGCCTTAAGAGTCACTTGCCCCATTTATGAATGTTCTGCATAATCTTCAACCCTGGGTTATTTCTGCTACACGAAACGTTTCAGTGTTCAAAGCTCTCAAGTGCTTTTTAAAAAAATTTTATTAGTGCATCACCATGAGGTACAGTTACAAACTTATGAACTCTCATATTTGCATTTCGTTTACATCCCTCAACCAGTGGCCATTCTCCTCCACCAATGTTCCCAGTATCCTTCCCACCACCCCACCCTGCCTCTGTGGCAGGGCATTCCCTTTTGTTCTCTCTCCTGTTGGATGTTGTAGTTTGCAATAGAGGTATTGAGTGGCCATCATGTTCGGTCTATAGTCTACATTCAGCACGCAGCTTTCAACCCGAGTGGGTCCTCCCAACATTCTCTCCTAGGTGTTCCTTTCTCTATCTCAGCTGCTTTTTCCCCCAACATGTGAGGCCAGTTTCTAAGCTGTGGGGCAGACCTCCTGGTTCTTATCTCTAGTACCCTTGGGTTTTTTTATGCAGAGACTCTACCTCTCTTCCTTTCAGGACCCTGATTTTTGACTTAGAGATTGTAAATAAGGAGAAAATGTGAATTTTTCTCTTATACTACTATTAGGATTAGATAAGCTTATTATCAGCCCATGGCTACCAATAAAATCTTCTGATTTTAGCACATTGCTTCAAACGAACGTTAATCAAAAGGGGCCTGTAATTCCTCCCTTCCTCAGTCGCTCCTTCCTTCCTTTTTTCCTTCCTTCCTTCCTTCCTTCCTTCCTTCCTTCCTTCCTTCCTTCCTTCCTTCCTTCCTTCCTTCCTTCCTTCCTTCCTTCCTTCCTTCCTTCCTTCCTTGCTTCCTTCCTCCCTCCCTCCCTTGCTTTCTCCCTTCCCTCCCTCTCTTCATCCTTCCTTCCTTCCTTCCTTCCTTCCTTCCTTCCTTCCTTCCTTCCTTCCTTCCTTCCTTCCTTCCTTCCTTCCTTCTTTCCTTCCTTCCTTCCTTCCTTCCTCCCTCCCTTCCTTCCTGACTTCCCTCCTTCCTTCCTTCCTTCCTCCCTCCCTCCCTTCCTTCCTGACTTCCCTCCTTCTTTCCTCCCTTCTCTCTCTCTCACACACTCGTTCTCTTGCTCTCTCATGTTTTCATATTTGTTGTCTCTGGAACCAGAACATGCACTGATTTTTTTGGTACCTGTTTTATACCTGTTTCTCAGTACGTTTTTTTTGTACTAGAGAATGCTGAGAGAAAACTTTATTTCTGTTTGGAGGCCAAAGCTGGCATTGTGCAGGGCCTGGTTTTATGTTCAGGGCTCACTCCTGGCAATGTGGTGTGGAGGGCATTACGTGATGCTGGATTCATCAGTGGACTAAAGCATCCAGGGAAAAATGTCTTACTTCTTACTCCAGCCCAAAGGGGTCCAGACCTTTCCATTCAGTGGGCAGTAGTGATTGATGAGGTCTGGTAGCTCTCTCGAGACTCTTGACAGTGTGGGGTTTATTGTGCATCGGCAATTCTTCAGAGAAACGTGCAGATTTTAACTAACAATCCTGGTCCTCTGCCACAGAGCAAAAAGAAATATTTCGCTTGGTCCGAAATTACGCTTTACCTCTCTATTAAGTTTATTGGGAATGCACCAATTTCATAAACACAATTCAGATTGTGCTTCTCAGCACACACACAGATTTACACAAGGTTCATAAATACAGATACGGGAAATCTTCCCAATTTGTGACTACTAGGCCATTTAGTTTGACTTTGCAATTGGTCCCCAAGGGTAGCTTTTGTTCTTACTCTTATTATAGAGCCCACAGAAAATGGGATATTAGTGGGGGCAAGTGAAGCTCTTTGGATCTCCTTGCAAGTTATTTGCCTCAGGGGTGATGAGTTCAGCGTTCTAAGGCTCTGCTCAGGAGCTCATCAAATGGTTAAAAGCATGAACACAGAATTGCTTTAGCTGCAGACTTTGATCAGTGGGGATCCTGAACTGGAGACTCATGAATCTTTTCTTAAGACCCTTTTACAACACTTTAGCCTCATTTTTACTAACAAATGTCCTAACTTCCATGTACTAAATCCAATGCGTTTGGGAATTAAATTGATATAATTTGGCAACCTAAAGGAACAAATCCCCAGCATGAATTTTTCTTGCATGTACATGATACATTTTTTAAAGTTTCTTTTAAGAGAGAAATTGTGCACTTGTCTTTAAAAAAAAAAACAAAAAACAAATCTTAGTATCATTAGACAATTTAACTTGGTAGTTAAAAAAAAAATCTATTTCCATGCCCTTGACAAAATTCTTATTAGTTGACACCTTGCATACAACGTCTTGCATATTTTCCTCAATGGCATATTGGTAGCATAATTGACAAATTCTGTTTCAGAATTGTCTGTACAGTTCTCATCTATAATACAAAAATGGTTTCCATTTAGATCACATACATGAACTTCTGCTAACCCACTTCCCAGGCAGCTTTTCTGAGAAAGTCTTTTATTCTCAAACTAATTTGCTTATTGCCACTGTTTTTTCTAAAAGCAGTGGAAGTGATGCAAGTTAAAATAATTGATTTTTTTTATTTAGCCAATTGTTAGATTGCTTTGAAAATTAATACTGTTCCCTATAGAGATAAAATAGATGTCAAATGATAAGCAGGATTTCTCTTGGTGACACATCTCAGTTGTCAGGGAGCTAGGACATTAAATCTTCATTACTGATCAGGATTTTGGACTCTGCTACCAATATGGATGTCACTGCTGAATATTAAAGCTGCATATCACTGCTACCGTGACTTCAGAATAAAATCTCTATGTGGCCTAATTTTTCAGGTTCACTAACTTCTGCATGAGAATATTAAATTGGCAGTTACATAAGGGTCTGGAAAAATAGTAGAGGTTTCAATCTTGCAAAAATTATGTGCTAGTAATTTTCTTTTTTAAAAAATATGGAAATAATTTTAAATTTTTCAAAACCTGATTTTTTCAAAATATGTGTACTAATAACTTCAGTCTATTTCAAAATATTTAAAAGTTTTATTAAGGAAAGAATGTCCTAATCTAAAATTAGTTAAAAAAAACCTAATAAATAATGATGAATCTGTAAAATAATTTTTTTTTGGTTTTTTTGGGTCACACCCGGCGATGCACAGGGGTTACTCCTGGCTCTTCACTCAGGAATTACCCCTGGCGGTGCTCAGGGGACCATATGGGATGCTGGGATTAGAACCCGGGTCGGCCGCGTGCAAGGCAAACGCCCTACCCGCTGTGCTATCACTCCAGCCCCTGTAAAATAATTTTTACATAAATAAAAAAGACAGCAGAATACATTAGTAAAAAGAAAATGTATATTTAAAAAGTCAGCTGAAAGAGCAGGAATTGAAATGAATCAAGTTATAATTAAGGCTAGGAAGTTTGCACTTCACAGATATTTAAGTAAATAAATGTTTGAATCCTAAATTTTTGAAATTAGTAAAAATCATTTTATCCTGAGATTGAATAGTGAGATTATTAAAGATGACTTAATTTCAAAAATGGGAAAATAAGATTAGTTTTAATTTACATTAATATACTCTCATATTTTTACTTTTAATCATAGCACAGTGGGTAGGGCATTTGCTTTGCACGAGACCGACCCAGATTCAGTTCCCCTGTCCCTCCCCAAGAGCCTCGCCCGCACCGCAGAGCCTGGCAAACTCCCCGTGGCATATTCAATATGCCAAAAACAGTAACAACAAGTTTCACAATGGAGACGTTACTGGTGCCCACTCGAGCAAATCCATGAGCAATGGGATGATAGTGATACAGTGATACAGTGAGGAAGTTTGCAAGAAGTTATCTAACAAGGACTGGGCTGGATGAGCCAACAGCAACTACACCCAAGACTGTAAGAGCCTGTGACAGCTACTTTCTCTGAGTCCTGGAGAAAATGAAGAACTTGTGACTACTGAGACTGGATCCTCTCTGTAAATGCCTCAGTGTCCCTGATGCTACTGTAAAGCACCCCCTTTTTTTTTTCTTTTTGGGTCACACCCTGTGATGCTCAGAGCTGACTCCTGGCTCTGCACTCAGGAATCACTCCTGGTGGTGCTGGGGGGCCATATGGGATGCTGGGAATCGAAACGACTTGACTTGTGCAAGGCAAACGTCCTACCCACTGTGCTATCACTCTAGCCCAAAGCACACGCTTCTAAAGTCAGAGCCAATGGGTTGCTTTAGAATTATCAAATCTTTGTACTGGAACCCTTTGCAGGGGCTGCTGAGGGCAAGTATGTGTGAGTCACGGAGTTGGTAGGGATCAAGCAGAGTAGGTGCCACCATTCCACACCTTCCTGCCCCACCAGGACATATGGGGGAGTGTCCAACCTTTTGGGCACAGAAACACCCCAATGCACTCTTGCACAGGATGCTTGAATGTCCTGACCAAAAGCTGACTTCCAAAGTTCGTCATTTCTCACAGCCAAGAATTTTAAAGAAAATAATAAAGCCACAAAATACATATTATTTAGGATATATGAGGATAAAGGGGAGAGCCTCGCAAACTCCCTATGGTGTATTCATAGCCAAAACCAGTAACAATGCTGGGTCTCATCCCCTGACCTTGAAAGAGCCTCCAATGTGGCATAGTTGGAAAGGACGAGTATAGAGAGGCTGCAAAAATCTCAGGGCTAGGACGAATGGAGACGTTACTGAGACTGCTCAAGAAATTCAACCATCAACTGGATGATGATGATGATGATGATGATGATGATGATGATGATGATGATGACGACGACGATGAGGGGGAAGCAAGGTTTGGAGAGAAGAGTCCTTGAGGAAGGGCTGGAAAGGAAGAAACGGTGACAGAGACAGAGGCAGAGAGAATAGAATGCTCCATAAAGTGATCAGATCCCAAGTAGGGATGGCTAAGCCAGCAGGGTAGAGCATTGCCTGTCAAGTGGAAGGAAACCCTTGCATCATTGCACATGCAGTGGCTCCAAGAGAAGATGGAGTAAGAGTTGCTGGCTTTTCCAAACCTGGTTTTATGTACACTTTTTCAAGTTGCCCCATCATCCAGGTTCTGCACCAGGGCATTGCCAAGCAAGGCTGGCTGAATCCTCCCGTTGGTGGATGATTGATCAGTTGAGCTGGGTTTGACTTTTTGAAATTTGCCTAGAACTCGTGTTCCTCCTGCTCCCCACTTAATTCCCAACCAGCAGGCCGGGGTGAGGGGCTTCAGATCTCTGTGAAGAAAACCAGTTGATCCATTCCTGCATCATGCAAATTACAGGGAAGAAGAGGGAATTTTAAAGGCTTAATGTTTTATAATTGACCAGCACACTTTGCTCAGAAAGAAGCTGGCCCTAGGCAATAAGGATGCATTTATACAACAGAAAGCATTGTCTATTAAACATTTATATGTATATATATTTTTTATTCAGAAGGTCTACTCAAAAATTATTTTATAGTAGTGAACTAACTACTAAAGAGGAATGATTCTGAATATTTCATAACCAACAAATGATGAGTCTTTCTGGAATACGTATTTTAGATCTCAAAATTTGAGTATTAAATATTTGCTCCTCTATTACCTTTAACATAGAATAATTTTGAAAAACTTATCAAGACAGTAAACCCTACCTCCCTTTAAGTCCATTTTCTGAGTAAGACCTATCTATATTCCTTTAAACCTTAACCATAAATTAAAAATTTTCTGATAAATCAATTACATTTACAAATGAAGATCTTAATCCATTAAACAGCATTATTGTCCTTAATATTGATCTTAATATAAATTAATTTTACTTATAATTTATTAAATCATCAATTTCTTTGGATGGTAAATAATGACAGTGTAGGTATAGTTTGGTTAACTAAGAAATAATGTGAAATTTTCAAATATTTTATTTCCAAAGAACATATTTCCTACTTCTTACATTTGCAGGCATCAAGAATAAGGATTTAAATAAGTGGTAGCTCAAATTATAATAATTGAATAATATGAAATATAAATATAAAGTGTCTTCAATTAGTTAATTGGGGCAAAAGGAATATCAATGTTTTGTATATTAATTTGACTTCAGAAAAAATATAATAATTTAAGAACTATTAGTATATAAGGAATAGATTATATTTATATTTAAACATTTTTGTAAAAATGTCAGGAAATAATTTTTCTGGCCAACAATATTAAGTTACCACATATTTTCAAACTGACCAAATATTTTCAAACTGAAAGTTCATTGAAATTGCTTTACAGTGAAAGTCAAGGACTTTCATCTGAGCATTTGAAACATCTGAGTGAACTCGGCCCCTCAAGGAATGAGCTAACACACAAAGTCTTCCATTAGGTTATATAGTTTAATTGAACCTGACTCTTCCGTTTCAATTGCTCATTTGTTCTGTATTTCTATTACTTCCATTTTGAAAATTTTACACACATTTCACTCAGAAATAAACTATTCTAGGCACTTATTCAGATATCTTGCATTTTCATCTTTTTAAAAATTTGTCTTTAAGGGCCTCTTAAATACTACGGGGGAAGGTACTTGCCTTGTACATAGCTGACTCCAGTTTGATTACTAACACCGCACATGGTTCCCTCAGCACCACCAGTAAAGTGCATTTGGGACATTATATAAAACCAGGTGTACAGCATAAAGATTTGACAATTGTGCATATAAGGTCATGATTACTACCGAGTGTTTCTTTTCTACATGTTGCCATTGATCTGACCCACTTTTTCCTTTCTCTCCTAGATGATTATTCTTTAACAAACACCTAATCTGATCTTTATAGGCAATAATTTGTTTAAAAATAAGGAATGGGGGACTGGGGAGATAATACAGAGGGCAGTGTACCTGCTTTGCACGTGACCATCTCGAGTTCTATCCCCTGAATCCTGGCAACTATTGCCCCTCCCAAAAAAAACTATGCAGTTGAATGAGCCACTAAAGAAAAATTAAATTCTAAAGACCCCAAAGACAAGATATTTTTTATCATATTAGTGGACTGGAGCAATAGCACGGTGGGTAGTGTGTTTGCCTTGCATGCAGCTGACCCAGGTTTGATTCTTTCATCCCTCTGGGAGTGGCTGGCAAGCTACCAAGAGTATCTCGCCTGCATGGCAGAGCTTGGTAAGCTACCTGTGGCGTACTCGATATGCCAAAAACAGTTACAAGTCTCACAATGGAGACATTACTGGTGCCCGCTTGAACATTGATGAACAACGAGATGACACTGCTACAGTGCTACCCTGTGATAAATAAAACTGCAAGTTGTTTGTTTTTTTAGATTAGAGAAATGTCCTTTTTAGTAAATGTTGACCACTGATATCATTTAATTTGGACAGACACCTTAAAATGTTAGAGATGATCACCCTATGGACACTTTGTGAATGGACAGTTTATCTGAGCTCTGGGTCTAATTCAAGTGCTGTAGGAAAACCAGACTAGGACTGCTGGCCCTGGCTCCCAGGGAGTCCAGGTGTGATGTATCACAGCAAGAAATATGTTTAGTGAGTCAGATCGAATATGATGGGGGCATTTATTAAAACAGGAGCATACAGTCAGGAGACAGGCAGACTTAATGGAGATAGTAATATGGCTTCACACACACGTCTATGCTGAGAGAACCATAGGGTCAGTGAGTAAAGAGAGACTAGAGATGAGATTGACGGGACGATACTTTCTCAGAATCAAGACCCCCAGATTTCAACAGCAAATAGTAAACTTAAATGGCTGTTAGACCAGCTGGGAACTGCATTCGTATGACATTTTGATGTTTATATTGGCAAGACTTTTAACCTAAATTGGCATCTATTTCAATCTCTATCTAAGGAGTGGCTGCTAGGACTTTGGGTCACTGTCACTGTCACTGTCATCCAAAAGCTCATCGATTTGCTCAAGTGGGCACCAGTACCGTCTCTATTTTTTTAGACTTATTGTCACTTTTTTTGGCATATTGAATATGCCATGGGTACTTTGCAGGCTCTGCCATGCAGGTGAGATACTCTCGGGAGCTTGCCAGGCTCTCTGAGAGGGGCGGAGGAATCGAACCAGGGTTGCCCATGTGCAAGGCAAACACCCTACCGCTGTGCTATCGCTCCAGTCTTTGGGTGTTTTTCTTTCTTTCTTTCTTTCTTTCTTTCTTTCTTTCTTTCTTTCTTTCTTTCTTTCTTTCTTTCTTTCTTTCTTTCTTTCTTTCTTTCTTTCTTTCTTTCTTTCTTTCTTTCTTTCTTTCTTTCTTTCTTTCTTTCTCTTTCTTTCTTTCTTTCTTTCTTTCTTTCTTTCTTTCTTTCTTTCTTTCTTTCTTTCTCTCTCTCTCTTTCTTTCTTTCTCTCTTTCTTTCTCTCTTTCTCTCTCTCTTTCTCTCTCTCTTTCTCTCTCTCTTTCTCTCTCTTTCTTTCTTTCTTTCTCTCTTTCTTTCTTTCTTTCTTTCTTTCTTTCTTTCTTTCTTTCTTTCTTTCTTTCTTTCTTTCTTTCTTTCTTTCTTTCTTTCTTTCTTTCTTTCTTTCCTTTCTTTCTTTCTTAGATGAAAGAAATCAGTTTCATTGATAAGTGACAAAACTAAGAAGCTCTGTTTGCTCAAGGAAACAGGGAAAAAGAGATTTGAAGCAGTAATCTGGTTGAAATATCAAATGGCAGGATGGACAAATTTTCCTTCAAGAAAAATAGATCACGGTTGGATGTTTAATTTCATAGCTTATGCCCAGGGAATTCTTTCCCAAGAAAAATAGGAGCCTCTTATTCCCAAATAGCTCTGTGTTCACTCTGATTTCAAGTCTATCTCATCAGCAACATGAATAAAGAGGCTACTAAATATTTGTAATTAACATTAGAAACAACAGAAACTTTTTTTGTTATGAAGTTTTTCATGCATGTATAAAAATGTTAACTCAAAATGAATAGGAGTTGTTGAAAACATCTATTTTCTAGTTGAATTTCATTGGAATGTGTCCTCTCACATTATAGGTAAAATATGAACAAGAGTCTAAAAGAAATAACTGTAAAATAATGTGTCCTATAATTTTTTATGAGCATCTTTAAAGTGTTTTGAAAGATTTCCTCCATCTATTATTTTCTTCTTTATAAGATTTCTATGTTGTATGTCTTGTCATTTGCACATAAAACCGTGGCATATAGCTAACAGAAGAAAATAAAAGTATTGTCAATAAAAAATAACAGCAGATGTCTTATTCAAACTCTTGATCACACGCACAAAAAAACCCTCCTGCAATGTATGTAGCAGCAGTGGAAATATCTATTTTAAGACAATGAAAATGTTACTTTATATGTTCATATCTTTCTCTGATATTTCTTAAAAATAGTTAATGTTCTATTTCAGTTTGCACAACCGCTTAAAACAATTTAAAATATCATAAACGTTTAAACCAAGAACACACTTGGTATTCATGTTTTGTGCAACACATCACAAATAAAACAATTTACTTTAAATCCTATTTTTAAAAAATGATTTGATCCATGAACTCAGACCAAACCAGTTTGAGTTCCTATAGGTGTTCTGAAAATTTCCATTATATCAGCAGAATAAACCCATTTAAGTAACTAAACCTTCAGCAACTAAAATAGTTGTGTCTGAGAAGCATAGTGAGAATTGTAACTGCCTGTTTTGGCTCTGCTGTCAAGTATTTGTTGACTGTAAAATATTGAGCTGAAGAAAAATATATGAAAGCACAGTCAACTATGGAAATATTCTATTGACTGTGATCAGAGAAATGCTTCTGCCTGATAACAGAATTGTTGCTGGTTCTAGACCCAGACTAATAACCCAGTCAGCTTTTGCAGTTATCAACAGCTGCAGACACCCGTGTTAGTCAGCGCCGCTGTCTTGGGGGCTTTCAGCTATGACGGGGATCAGCTGTCAGCTTTTCAGGGCTTTCTCTTTGCTTCTCTGAAGGTGCGTTTGTTTTCAGACTTGCTTTAATTTTGTGTCATCTCTTCATGCAGAAGTTACTTATTCCTCTCCGTGTTGGACAAGCACAGAAGCTCATTTTAGACATCCCATAGATGTGCTGATTTATAGACATTGACTTTGCAATATCACACGGAAGTATTTTTCTCCCAGTTCAAGTCCCATCCGTGTGCATCTCAGACATTATTTTTGTGGCTAAAATTGTCTTCTCTACTCATGCATTATACTTACAATTTCCTTCTGATACACAAACACATTCTGTAACTGCACTCTTCTTTTTTTACTGGGGTTTTCTTTTTTTATTCTTTTTAATTTAATTTTATTTGTATAAAGTTATTCACAAAAATTAACTATATTTAATATCCCCCCACCAATCCCACCATGATTTTACCTTCCCACCGCCATATTTTGAATATTTCCATCCCAACCTCCAAACCAGTCCCCAAAGCAAGACCTAATTAATTTACTTTGTATTGCTTGTTATGAATATTCTGCTAAAAATAATCCAAAAGGGGCTGGAGTGATAGCACAGCTAGTAGGGCATTTGTCTTGCATGCGGCCGACCCAAGTTCTTTTCCCAGCATCTCAATGGTCCCCTGAGCACCACCAGGAGTAATTCCTGAGTGCAGAACCAGGAGAAACCCCTGTGCATTGACGGGTGTGACCCAAAAACAAACAAACAGAAAAAAAATCCAAAAAAAGTTTCCTTAGAAGAAAGTTTGTGAAGATTTTTGTATTTTACCCTGGATCCAGCAAGCTCTTGTCTTGGTAGTTCAGTCTTACAGAGTATGAGATGTCCAAGAATTCTAAATTTTTAAATATGGAGATATAGCTAAGGTTAATTTAATTTATTTTTTAACCGGATGCTGACTTTGGGGTCCGAAGGCATCTCTGCAGTGTGTGGCTCTCATGTTGCTCTTTCCTGAGAGATTTATTTGTGAATATCTGTATCATGGCCATTAATAAGCTTATGTGTCACCAGAGGCAGTTCATGGGTGTGACTCACAGGCTACCTGAAGCACAGGGAGATAGGGGGAGGTCGCACATTCCTGACTCCATGTGAGCCTGGAGATTTCAATCACAAATTCCGAATATCTGAGTTTTTCAGCACATTCATTCATGGATAAGGCTGGTCAGAACCTGTGGAAATCGGCCGTGAGCATGGCTGTAATTGAGTTCTGGAGGTTTTCAGCTGCCGGAGTAGTTGGGGTGGGTAAGAGACTCATCTGACCCCCTTTCAGCCGCTCTGGATGAGACAGTCTGGTGGGAGGGTCCAGGGGGTTATTGAGGGTTTCTGCTCCAGTTGTATTACTTAGTTTTAATCTTGATAATTATGATTTTTTTCTTTCTCTGAAAGAAACCCACACCAATCTTGACTGATTTTCCATACTCCATCAAAAGAGTCAATGTGGTAGACTGTCTTTCAAGAGAATTTGTAATTTTTTATGTGCCTCAAGGCATTGGTCTAATATGAAAAATCAAATATTTATTTAGATTCCAGCCCTCTTTAAGTCTAAATGGCATGATCTTAAAATGTTTACCTTCTTTGTGATGGAGATAAGCCCAAAGCCTTTGAATCCAGGCTACACTGAGCCTCTGGTAAATTAGAGAGCTTTATAACTGCCTTAGTTTCTCCCTGTGACTCATTATTACACAAGACACGTTTACTCTTTATTGGGTATGGATAGATATTTACTCTTTAAAAATATGATTTTATTGTGTGAAATTTAAATTTTGCTAGATGTCCTTATTTTAACTGGAAACTTTATTCTCACAGTTATACTAAGAAAAACATATAGACAATTATTCTAAAGGGGAAATCCAAAGCCAAAGAGGTAGTACGTTGGACAGGGCACTTTCCTTGAGCATGGCTGACCCATGTTTGAGTCCCAGTACCACAAATTGTCCTATGAGCAGCGAAAAGAGGGATCTTTGAGTGGAGAGACAGGAGTAAGTCCTGGGCATAGCTGGTTGCAACTAAATTCCATAATAGTAAAATAAAGAAATAAAAAGTAGATATTATTTGAGGCCAGATGAAAATAACATACTACAGAAATTTACATTTTTTTCGATATTTTTCTATCTACAGGTATTAGATATAACATTTATAAATTATTTTTCATTAAATATTACCATGGTAACAAGTTTCATCAGCCTTGAGAGGATAATACAAATTTTAGCAATCTTAATATTTGATTTATTAAATGAAAATTTTACATTATATTATTAAAGTTCACATATCTCTGAAGTATGGGTTTATGAAGCCTGACTCTCACTGAGTTAAATAAAATCTGAGGATCAATCATACATACCAACCATATATGATTACTAACCCATGGTGACATTATGATTTCACTTCACAAATATTGACATCTATTGACATATTACATATGTTAATCATTGCATATTGACATCTTTGTAAGCTTAATGCCCCATGATTACTCCCTGAAACCTCATCATTACTCTTGAGATAGCTCAATTTCATTAAAACAAGGCCATATTGAAATTTATTATAGATTAGATCCATTTTATATAAAAATGCCAAAGCTGAAGAAGTAAAGTAATAATATAAGATAATTTTGTATAGGGGTCTTCTACATTCTAATAAAATAGGAAAGGATGAGAAAAGATCTGATGGGGGACAGAACTCTTTTTATATAGTTTGCATATTTGTTTTATTAAACAAGAGGGATTTGAGTGGAACTCATCACATTAGGGACCACATTTATTTTATCACTCCCCTACATCACTGTCATCCCATTGTTCATCGATTTGTTTGAGTGAGAACCAGTAACATCTCTCATTGAGAGACTTATTGATATTGTTTGCATTAAAATTTTTAAAACATGAGTAAGATTCAGTTCAAATGGCTAGAAGTAAAATATCTACATGTAATCCTTTAAAACATATTTGTTTCTGGTGTTTAATATTTTGGGGGTGGACTAAAATTGACTTGATCTGATAACTCATTCATGGTTGATTATGGTTGTAGTGACTTAGCAATCCTTTCCCTCACCTACCGTGTCTCTCTTCTTATTTCCTTCTCTTCATGCTTTCTCCAATTTTTCTTTGTATAACTTGGCGTCCTAAAGTAATCTTACTTAGCTTGCTAACAAAAGACTATTTGAACTTTTTCCAAGGGCGTTATATACTAATGCATAGGAGAAGAATAACCATAAATGAAATGAGAACATTCACCTTTATTCCTCTTTCACTTGTCACTTGTATCATGTGTCATCCCGTTGCTCTTCGATTTGCTCAAGCGGCTAGTGTAGCCCAATGGCTCCTGCTCACTCCAGGAATATGAAGAACGTCAAACTGTTCGCTCAGGGTCTTGACAAAGAAGTCTGAAAGTTTCCTAGGTGGGTGGCCAGGCATTGTTTTGATGTTCCGTGGAATCTGACTCAATTCCATGTATTATTCCTTATTGAAATTTAAAAATTAAAATTAAAATATCAAGAAAACTTTAAGGGGTGTAAATTACATATATCTTAATCCCATGCAAAAGGAGAATATGTAATTTTAGAAAAGGAGCTGTGATTAAAAATTAATATTCAAATATATTTTGATGATTAGTGTAGAAGAATTGAAGAAGTATAAAATGTACTCAGCTGAAACATGTAATTTTATAAAGTATACATATAGTTCACTTGAAAGAAATAATTGGTATCATTAAAATTTAAGAAGCCTAAGGAATTAATCTTTTTACTATTAATATTTAAATAAAATCATTATTAGATTATTTAAAATATCAGATAGCTACATCTACATTATCTAAACTCTCATACTTCTACTAGAATGATAGTAAATGAGTAAGGCCTTTGCCTTGCATGTGGCCAAACCGTGTTTGATCATGGCACACCACATGGTCACCCTGGGCCCATCAGAAGTGCTCCCTGAGTGCATAATCAGTAGGCCCTTAGTCTAAAATAAGAAGGGTTTGGTCCTTAAACCAAAAATATAAAAAATAATAAATTAAATTAAGTTTTTTGAAAATTCACGGTTCATCATCAACTTGTTTTGTGCTTAAAATACAGTATTTAAAAGATTTTAATACATTCAGTAATTATGATTTATGGACCACACTCAACACTGCTCAGGGCTTACTCCTGGCTCTGTTTTTACACAACACTTTTGTCAGTTTTCAATGTGATTTTGTTTTATTATTTATTTATTTATTTATTTATTTTTGCTTTTTGGGTCACACTCAGTGATGCTCAGGGGTTCCTCCTGGCTTTGCACTCAGGAGTTACTCCTGGTGGTGCTTGGGGGATCATATGGAATGCCGGGGATCTAATCGGGTCAGCTGCATGCAAGGCAAATGCCCCACCCACTGTACTATCGTTCCAGCCCCACTCTGTTTTTAGTTTGAATTTTGAAATATATTTAACTGTAGACAAAATCCATAAAGGTTTGTACAATTCTAGAATTGAGCTTGTTTAGACAATGAAACTACAATGTAAAAATTAAGAAGTGTAAAAATAATCAATGCTTTTATGGGAGAATGATTCTATCTGACCATGGTCTTAGGTCCTTATCTAAGAATTTACTAAGCTGTTTGTTGTTGGTTAAGTGTAAAAAACTAAAGCATGCTTAAGGGCATGAAGGATGTGTGCATTCACAGGCTCTCTGGGTGGCTCTGTCTCACCGCTGTGTGTGAACTGGATTGGGACAGCTGTTGGCCAAGGACAGGTGAAGGAAGAACGAGGACCAAGCTGGTTGCTGATTAGTTACAGTTTATTCAATCTTCCATCTTTCTCATATCCCTCACTCCCAGCTCCATCCTCTCTCTAGATCTCCCCCAGCATCTCTGATTCTCCTGTCTCTCTCCTTCCTCTTTCTCTCTCCCCCTTGCCCCTAGGCTACACACAGCCAGGTAGCAAAATCATCATAAGCAAGCCCTTCCTGAGGGTCAGGCATTCCAAAGCCCTTCCTGACTCTTAAGGTGTTTTTCTCCTTTTCTTAGTCCACACACTCATTAACATCTTAATACTAGTTATTTTTGGATGGACATAGCAAAAGATGCATTGAGGCTTGCAAGGCAGCTCTCCTGGCAACATCTTGCCACAGATTCAGACTATAGCACTCAGGACAGATTAATCATTCCTCACCCTAGCAGGGTCCAAATTTAGTTATCACTGTTTGGATCATGACAGCATTTGTGCATGACCAAGCTCTTAAATTAAGCATTAGGCACTTTGGCCAGGCCCATCTCGATGCCAAGGTAGCACACAACTCACCACTTTCCCTGGGTCCGTCTCGTCCCTTGTCAAGACCCTGCTTTTGGGGGTGCTAGGAAGTAAGGGCAGCTGAGGCTTCGGTTGAGAGAACAGATGCCCAGGAGGAAAATATCATGTAGAGTCAAATGACTCCCAGGTAACAAAAGCATAGCATTTGCTAAGTCTTCCTGTGTCCATACAAAAAAGACATGGCTCTGAATAAGCTATGCAAAGGACTCAAGGAGAAGAGAAAAACAGTATTTACAAGTCAACAGAGCACTAAGAAAGAAGATACAAATGAACACAGATGAATGGGAGCACTGTAATGGGAGTAACTCAATAAACCTAAACTATCAGAGGCTATGTTATCCTACAGTTGAGCATTCTGTGTTATTTTTTCCGCTTAAGTTTAGTTGGCTTCTATGTTACTTCCTATCTAATTTGGAGTGCTCCTACTGGAATTTCAATATTGAGGAAGTAGGAGTGCAATGTGCTTTAGGGACTTAAAGATCTATGGTCCGGGCCCTGTGTGAAGCGTGGTGGATTTGATCCCTTGGCGTGTGGCTGCAGTTGCGGGTGTAAGTGTGACTGCAGGGGCATTAGCAGGGGGCATACTCCCCAGAGGTTTCCTGCCTCTGGAGGAAGGTTGGGAGTTATCTGGGGGGCCAGTGTGCCCACGAATTTTAGCTGCCTGGCTTGCATCTCCTTAACGGTTTAAAAGGGATTTTGAGCAGGGCTAGTGGGTGAGTCAAGATGAATGGGCTATTTCTAGTCTTTTTTTGTAATGTGCACTCATATGCATATTTATAGAAAAGTGATCATTTGGGCATATATAAATTATATAAACAAGATGATAAAATTTCATTTGTATCATTCTTCATAATTTTTTTTCTGTGACAATCTGTGACATTCTGTTAATTGCTTGAGTTTGATCATCCGCCATATTTTGGAACTTTTAAACAGGTATGAACTTGGTGGCACGGGAAAAAATACAATATGTGTTTTGAATTTGAAACAGTGGGACGCTTGGGCAGTCTCGGGCCGGGGCCTGTGACGGCTCGAGCTCCGCCGAGATTCAACCCCGGGTGGCCATGCCTTTGCACAGCCGCTTTGCTGCTGAACAACCAGGATCCAGAGTCAGCTACATTACTTGGGGTCCCAGCAAGTGCTTGCAGCCATGTCTCCAGACTGTGAACTAAGCTTTTGCTCCATGCTACTCCAGGAAGGGAAATGATGCAATTTCCAACTTAAATCTCCATGGACTTAATTACTAAAATACAGAAATCCTAAACCACGCATCTGCTTCTGTGGCCATGCGACTTTATATCTCTTCATTCTCATCAGTGGAAAACTAATTATCAAATGTTTCCTTGTCAATAGGGTTGTATTTTGGGGGGATAAACTCCAACAAGAATAGTGAGTTCTGTGTTGAAACTCCAACAACAATAGTGAGTTTTGTGTTGAAATATGGAATGTAATCAAGGTAAAGAGAAAATGAAGTGAAATTTATCAGTTATGCAGGTGGGAGTGGGGAGGCGGGAGGTGGGGTGTGGGAGTTATACTGGGTCTTTTTTTTTTGGTGGTGGAATATGGGCACTGGTGAAAGGACGGGTGTTTGAGCATTGTGTAACTGGGACATAAGCCTCAGAACTTTGTAACTTTCCACATGGTGATTCAATAAAAAAATTTAAAAAAAAAGAAAAAAGAAAAAAGAGTCACATCTTTTTATGCAGATAAAATATAACATTTATAAATTCAAAGATTAAATACAGTGTTGTTACTACTATAATAATTTTCAAAAGTTTGGAGTACAACAAAAGCTTTGTTTCTGGAACCATAGGTATTAGAACTTATGTAAGAAATGAACTTGAATTGCAAAGATGAAATATTGAAAGCATATACTTCAATTTTATTTATTTTGGTGCTTAGGTGGTGCTCAGAACTTGCTCCTGGCTCTGGGCGTAGGGATCACTTCTGCTGAGCTTTGGGACCATATGTGGTGCTAATGACCAAATTCTCCTGGACTGTATTCAAGGCACAGCCCAGGTCACTGTACCATTGCTAAGATCCCTGCAAATCCTTTTAAACAAGGAACATATCTAGGTATACTGTTATTACTAATTTTCTACAATATCTGAAGAGAGATGCATGGAACTGCAAACATTTGAAAATAGTTCTTATTTTCTTTAACATCATCACAGATTATCCCCTTCTGCCCCCCCCAAAAAAAGACAATTAACATTTAAAATATAAAAAGACAAATGAAGGAAGGACATTTCCAACCAATATTCCTGATGAATACTGATATAAAAATTCTCAACACAGTTTTACTGAAAAAAAAATTAACAAAACCTAGAAAGAATCTCATACCTTAGTCAAGTGGAGCTTATTCCAATGATACAAGGACATTTCAACCTAAGCAAATCAATTAATATATTATGCAACATCAATAAATTAAAACAGAAGTTATTAGCATTTGTCAATAGAAGCAAAGAAATCTGACAAGATTCAATATCCATTTTTAGTTAAAACTCAACAAAATACAAGAAATACAAGGAACTTACCTTAGTATAGTAAGTTATACACAATAAACCTGTCATTAATATCATGCCCAATGATGAAATAGTGTAGAAAAAAAATCCTAAAGTCTTCAGCAAAAAATAAGTAAAAAGTAACAGTAATAATTATGGGAATATTCCTGCTAGTAAAGTTTTAGTTTATATAATAAATATAAAAATATGTGTAATTTCTTTATGATACATAAGATCAGTGTATTTTAAGTCATAATTGTATAAAATAAAGTCAAATACCTAGGAATCAATTTTAAAGAAGGAAAGGGAATCTGTAAGTAATTACTGAAAACTGAAGACACAGGAAATTGGAACAATATTCAACACTGATAGATTATAAAAATTAGCTTTGTAAAACATATTGCTAAATAGAATAATAAACAGAATCAATGCAAGTCCCATCAAATTTCCAATGGCATTTTTTTCAAGGACATAAAGCAAATATCATTAGTATTTTTGTGGAACAAAAAAATCCTTAATAGCCAAAACAGTCCTGAGGAAAACAGAAGCTGTAATGAATCACATTTATGACTTTAGTGAAAAAAAATCAACAATACCTAGAAAGAATCTTATACCATAATCAAGTGGAGCTTATTCCAAGGATGCAAGGATATTTCAAACTAAGCAAATCAATTAACATATGCAGCATCAATAAATTAAAGCAGAAGTTACTAGCATTATGTCAGTTTTAGTTTAAACTAGCTCTAGTTTACTCTAAACCTACAGTAACATACGAGTGTGGTACTGGGATGAAAGCACACATTCTCATAAATGGGACAGAACTGAGAACCCCAATTCAACCTTTCACATATATGGACACATAACAGTATGGGAGAAAAGACTATTAAAAAGATGAGAGGAAACTTCTTCAAGAAATGGTTGTGGGGCTAGAGATAGTAGAGGCGTTTCTATATGTCTCACACTCAACAGTCCCTTGTTCCAACCTAAGCACTACATGGTTCCTTGATCTTCACTAGAAGTGACCCTGGAAACCTCCAAGCACCACTAGGGATTCTGGGTAACTTGGCATACAGAACTTGAGCATATCTGTATTCTCTAGCCCTAGCATTGAACCAACTGCCCAGTTACCTGATAATCACCTGGAGTTTTCCTTGGGACCCCTGAGCACTGCGTGGGAATCTTACCTCCACCACAAAGAAATGATAAAAGAAAAACACGTCATCTCTATGAACAATCATAAAATTGAACCATTATTTCACATTATGCCCCAAAGTTAACTCAATATGGATTAAAGAGTCAAATTAGATGCCAAATTCATAGACGAGATACAATTTTTTAAAAGTAGGCAAAATAATCCATATCAACTTTCATGTTATTTAGTAATTCAACTGTGTTGGCAAGAAAAAACAAAACAAAATTAAAGAAATAGATTACTCCGAATAAAAAGCTTCTGTACTGTGTGTATTTATACACAGATGTAAATGATAATAGGAATATGTTAGCCATATACACACATATAAATCTTAAGAAAAAGACACTACAAAGTGGGAGAAAATATTTTCACAAGATAGATCTGATAGAGACCTAATCAAGATATGCAAGAAAATGCCAATATTCTAAAAAGAAATGTCTCCCATGAAAAAATAGGAAAAAAACTGCACACACAATTTTAAAGAAGGCATGGTAAAAAACTAAAAAAGTGCTCAATGTCACTAATAAACATGGGAATACAAATAAAAACAACAATGAAATATCACCACTTACTAAAATGGGTCACAAATCACACAAAAATCACAAAATCCCGTTAATTGTCGATTTCTCGATCGGGCTCAATAACCTCTCCTGAGATCTTAGAAGTCTCTCTCCACTTGGCCCTCCCAACGATGTCACACTGGAGGCTCTTTTAGGGTCGGGGAATGAGATCCAGCTTATTACTGGATTTAGCATATGAATACACCATGGGAAGCTTGCAAGGCAGGGAATTCTCAGTAGCTTGCTAGTTTCTCCCAGAGGGAGAAGTAGACTATAAGATAACACTTCTGGGACCTTGCTTTTAAGTCTCTGGGTGTTGGTTGTTGATGGAATTACACACACCTGGGTTCCTCTGCTGGTACCTTCATGTGTGAGGCCTGTCTGAACGTGTGGAGAGGGGCCTCGAGCATGGCTGTAGCTAGTTTCCGGTGGTCTTCGGCTGCTGGGAGCTCTGCTTGGGGTGGGGAGGGAAGCTGGAGCCCATTGTCTGCGAGGGGCCCCAGGGAAGACAGCCAGGCGTGCGGGCAAGAGACTCTCTTGTCACTAAAATGGATAATATCAAAATACTCAGAAATATCCAATGCTAGCAGAGATATGGTGAAGAAGAAGCCTTTATTCTCTATAGGTAAGGATAGCAACACAACCAAAACACAAGTTAAAAATATAAATATGAGCATTTATGCTCAGGGCAGTGCAATTTACAGTACCAAGATCTGGAAACACCATAAGTATTCAATGAAAGATGAGTGGGTGTTGAAGAAAAATAAATGTGTGATGGAATACTACTCACCTATAAAGAAAATATGTCTTCCTTCTTTGCTACAATAAGAATTAAACTGCAGGGTCTCATGCTAAGTAAACAAAGCAAATCAGAAGAAGAGAGGAAACACCTGGATAATCACAATTATAGGTAGTGTTCAAGTACTATTTAAACGTATGCATGTATTTGTATGTGTTTATATTCATATATATGAATACACAATGGTAAATTAAAGAACTTAGACTGATGACAGAACTGAGATTGTCTAAAAGGGGAAAAGAGGAAGATAAGAATCCCATGGAAATTGGTGAGTTGAATTTGCATTTTGGCCATTTGATAATATCATAAGCCTAAAGCAGGTATGCATTTACATTCTTAGAAAAATATTATCACAATAATGTAAATCCTCTTTATTAAAAAAAGTTTAAGATTGATGATTACATGGTAAACCTGAGAAAAGAGCTATGGGTCTTTTGGTTGCTTGTTTTGGGGCCATATCCAGCATTGTTCAGGGATTACTCCTGGATTTACTCCAGGAATTATTCACGGTGGTGCTGAGGGAAGCATATGGATGCCGGGATTTAACGCCCAGGGACTTCATGCAAAGCATCCTACCAGCTATACTATCACTCTAATGCCTAAGTCTTGTTTTTTTGTGTTTTATAAATGGGACCATCTCTTATGTGTGCGGGGTCCCAGGAACCACTCTAACAGAGCTGGGAGTAGCACTGAGGGGTCTGTTTAGTGTTCCGGCCCAGTGATATAGTGGATGGGGCAGATGGAAAACTGTGATGCCAGGGAATAAACTATCAGATTAATAAAAAGAAGGCAGGCACTCGGCAAATTTGTGGCTCTTCTCTGAACCAGAAGAGTTTTTAAAGTCAACCCAAATAACATTTATAAATTAGCAAAAAATGCATCTATCAAATGTAATGGTATCATTATACAAAAGCTCACCACATTGATATAAAGCCCCAACAGAAAATATGCAGTACTAAAAGTCTATGTAAGAAAGAAAACTACATAACGCTACTCCATGAAATCAAAGAGGACATGAGGAAATGGAAACATATACCCTGCTCGTGGATAGGGAGAATCAATGTTGTCAAAATGGCAATACTCCCTAAAGCATTATACAGATTCAATGCGATCCCTATAAGTATACCCATGACATTCTTCAAAGAAATGGATCAAGCAATCCTAAAATTCATATGGAATAACAAACGTCCAAGGATAGCTAAAACAATTCTTGGGAAAAAGATGATGGGAAGCATCACCATCCCCAACCTCAAACTTTACTACAAAGCAGTAACAATTAAAACAACATGGTACTGGAACAAAGGCAGAGCCGTAGACCAATGGAACAGGGTGGAATATCCCTACACACAACCCCAAATGTATGACCATCTAATCTTTGATAAGGGAGCAAGAGATGTGAAGTGGAGCAAGGAAAGCCTCTTTAACAAATGGTGCTGGCACAACTGGACAACCACATGCAAAAAAATGGGTTTAGACCTTGACCTGACACCATGCACAAAAGTCAGATCAAAATGGATTAAAGACCTCAACATTAGATCACAAACCATAAGGTACATTGAAGACAAGGTCGGCGAAACCCTCCACGATATTGAAGATAAAGGTATCTTCAAAGGTGACACGGAACTAAGCAATCTAGTAAAAACAGAGATCAACAAATGGGACTACATTAAACTAAAAAGCTTCTGCACCGCAAGAGATACAGTGACCAGAATCCAAAGACTATCCACAGAATGGGAAAGGATATTTACACAATACCCATCAGATAAGGGGTTGATATCAATGGTATATAAAGCACTGGTTGAACTCTACAAGAAGAAAACATCCAACCCCATCAAAAAATGGGGCGAAGAAATGAACAGAAACTTTACCAAGGAAGAAATACGAATGGCCAAAAGGCACATGAAAAAGTGCTCTGCATCACTAATCATCAGAGAGATGCAGATCAAAACAACCACGAGATACCACCTCACACCACAGAGACTAGCACACATCCAAAAGAACAAAAGCAACCGCTGTTGGAGAGGATGTGGGGAGAAAGGGACCCTTCTTCACTGCTGGTGGGAATGCCGACTGGTTCAGCCCTTCTGGAAAACAATTTGGACGACTCTCAAAAAATTAGATATTGAATTCCCATTTGACCCAGCAATACCACTGCTGGGAATATATCCCAGAGAGGCAAAAAAGTACAATCGAAACAACATCTGCACATGTATGTTCATCGCAGCACTGTTTACAATAGCCAGAATCTGGAAAAAACCCGAATGCCCCAGAACGGATGACTGGTTGAGGAAACTTTGGTACATCTATACAATGGAATACTATGCAGCTGTTAGAAAAAAGGAGGTCAAGAATTTTGTAGTCAAGTGGATGGGCATGAAAAGTTTCATGCTGAGTGAAATGAGTCAGAAAGAGAGAGACAGACATAGAAAGATTGCACTCATCTATGGTATATAGAATAACAGAGTGGGAGACTAACACCCAAGAACTGTAGAAATAAGTACCAGGAGGTTGACTCCATGGCTTCGAGGTTGGCCTCACGTTCCGGGGAAAGGTCAACTCAGAGAAGCGATCACCAACTACATTGTAGTTGAAGGCCATGTGGGGGAAGGGAGTTGCGGGCTGAATGAGGGCTAGAGACTGAGCACAGCGGCCACTCAACACCTTTATTGCAAACCACAACAGCTAATTAGAGAGAGAAAACAGAAGGGAATGCCTTGCCACAGTGGCAGGGTGGGGTGGGGGGGAGATGGGATTGGGGAGGGTGGGAGGGACACTGGGTTTACGGGTGGTGGAGAATGGGCACTGGTGAAGGGATGGGTTCCCAAACTTTGTATGAGGGAAGTATAAGCACAAAAGTGTATAAATCTGTAACTGTACCCTCACGGTGATTCTCTAATTAAAAATAAATAAATTTAAAAAAAAAGACTAAGTGGAACATTCATAAAGAAATAATTAGACAGTTCCAAATATTAATGATGACAAGCGACATATGTAAATAGAGATGTTGTCCAAGGGTTTGATTTACTGGCAGAGGTTGACCTCTCCCCAGTACTGCAATTATAAATGGGAAATCACAAGAATTGGAAGGGAAACTTTGCCACCACCTTCAGAAAAGTATTTTGTAAATAGGTTTCACCTGTATGATGTATTTATGGCTAGACATTGAATTTGTACTGCATGATTGTAAATTATATAAATATATATTTTTTCTCTTTTTAAAAAAAATAAAAAAATAAAAATAAAAACAGGATGAAAATGAAAAAAAAAATAAAAAAAATAAAAAAATAAAAGTCTATGTAAGAAGCACAGCTTAGTCTGCTATCATAAAATTACAAAATGCCCAATGAAAAACATTGAAGTCAAGAGTGAAGAGACATTTCACAATCTGACATGTGAAAACTCAAATCATTTCTAATATTATGCTAATGACAATAGTCTTTATTTTAGAATAACAGAGTATTCTGCTATTGGTCAAAATCTGATGTCAAATATGGATGCTGGATTGTCATAAAAAACATGGTGGTGAACACATTCTTAGTGTAAATGAGGTTGCAAAAGAACAAAGGTGAAAACTCCCTAAATCCCCATTTTCTTAAAGAGCACATTTAACTTTCATTACATGAAGAAATTAGTTTTATTTTGTTTGCAATAAACTGAAATGAAAATCATATTTAGATATAATGGTTTAAATAAAAAATGTATAAGCGGCAGCTTAGTAGAGTTCTAGCGAAAATAGTAATTTATTTAGAAATTACCATAACAATAGCAACTGGGAGTCTATCAGGAGCTTGGCTGTCAAACTAACAGATGCCATTGTTCTCAACTTGACTGGCCAATACATGGAATTATTAGACAGAGAATAATTGACTGCATGGTTCCAAGCACTTTGGCAAGACCCCTGTTCCAGTGTCCAGAGAGCAGTCGATATTGCTTTGCAGACTCTTCTGAAAAAGGTGTAAAGAGATAGGCATACCTCCCTAAACCATCAGGAAATAAACTACTAGGATTTTTCTATTCCTGACTCCAGTTTTCATCCTCACAACTCAAAAACTGGTAGCATCTGGAGGAAAGAAATGGTAACTAGGGTAAGAATCTTGAAGCAGTAGACTATATCTTACTCTGGAGGCTTACATTAGAAAAATCTGGGTTTGATTCATCCACCCGTCTTGGAGAGCCCGGCAAGCTACCGAGAGTATCCCACCCACACAGCACAGCCTGGCAAGCTACCCATGGCATATTTGATATGCCAAAAACAGTAACAGCAAGTCTCACAATGGAGACATTACTGGTGCCCACTCAAGCAAATCGATGAACAATGGGACGACAGTGCTACAGTGCTACCATAACAATGGTGAACTATAAAAGAATTAAACACATTTAATTTGTTTTATAATCATTTTTTTTTCTATTTGTACCAAAAATCACACTATGTGTTGATTTTTGTAGTTACAATGTGTAAGCTTAAACATGACAAAGTTAATATTGTGAGTCAATCTGTTTTGACTACTATTTTAAATTATTTTAGCTATTTGTATTACATTTTATTTTGTTTAATTTTGTTTGGGGACACACCTCATGGCGCTCAGGACCTACTCTTGACTCGGTGCTCAAGGATTTCTACTGGAAGGCTCAGGAGTCCATTAATCAAATCTGTGTTAGTTGCATGCAGTGCAAGTACCTTACCACTGTACTATAAACCCAGCCCCCTTATTTTATAATGTGACGCACTTTATTTCTTCTTTGGAGCAAGATTACCAATACTACTCATCAAAACAGAAAGCCTATGGTATTTATTTAAAATAACTTTCTGGTTTACTCCACATGGTTTTGTTTGCTTATTTGCTTTTTAGTTTAAGCACTAATCAGGACAATGAACAAATTTATTCTTGTCTATGTATATCTAAGAATAGTTGACCTTTTGTGGAATTGCCTCTCAGATTACTTTTCCTCTTCATATCCCTCTTCATAATAGCCCTGAAGATTTATGCATAAACTAGCACACAAAACAAACACAACGCATCAGACAGGTGTGAAACGTTGGCATGTACCATAGTTATCAGGCTCAGAAGTTCTTACATAATGTAACTAGACATATTTAAGTTCAGTTTCAACAAGCTGAATGCAGCCTTTGTGTGCAGAAAGCCCTGACTCCATCTTGAGCCCCTCACGTGGTCCTCTAGGACTGACAGAAATGATCCTCCCAGCACGAAGCTGGGAATAGCCTCTCGCCACTGCTGGGTGTGACCAAAAAAACAAGAGAAAGGGAAACTCAATTTCATATTTGCATATTAAGTAGTGATGACCATCTGGACACTTATAAAGCTTAGTATTGTCAATAGGAGACCTGAAAATTAATCCAGTATCAATCAGGAGAAAAAGCACCAGAGATGATAGATCACATGGGCAGTTCAATGACCAGATATTGAAGATTGTGCTTAATTCTGTTAACAGCAAGAGAAATTACACGTTGCACAACCGTCTCTACATTTTTATGGTACACAGCAGGAAGATGAGAATATTGGCCGAGGTAAAAATGCACTGCCGTGGTTAGGATTTTCCCTTTGACCACAAATTCCAGCAGGAAGGTACTCACCACTAATTATCAGAAAATCCAACATAAAAGCCACACTGTGGAAGAGAAGGAGAAAAAAATAGATTTGATATATGTATGTTAAAATCATGCTGCTTGTTTGTTTTTTAATTTTAGTTTTCAGATGTCTATTCTTTGACAACTCCTTTTAATTGCCCTCATTACCTCTTGAGTATTGTTTATTTGTTTTTCATCATGCCCAATTATTCTTAGGAATAATACACCCCATAGTGTACAGATTTATTTTTTATTCGTTAGGATTATTAATTGTTTATGATATGCATTTGAAAGGTTTGTGAACATGGAACTAGATATAATTATCAATTAATTATGGAACTAATTTGTACTTCTAACAATACTGCTTTTCAGCGAAGAGAAGCAGAGGTGAACATTAGCCAAGCGGCACAAATGCTGGCCCGTCTTTGACCACAAGTATGGAAAGGTCAGACTGCAGCTGGATCTAGTTCCTGATGTTCCATTTGCTCTCAATGGAATGAACATCTCCGAATGCAGCAGCTATGTGTACCTGGGTCGAGAACTCAACATGAGGAACGACTTGGCGCCAGAACCGCACAGGAGGAGGAGAGCAACGTGGAATGCCTTCAAGAGCATCGAAGAAGTGGTTAAGAGCATGGAAAAACTTCGGCTCCGGGCACATCTTTTCAACTCCACCGTTCTTCCTGCACTAACATATGCCTCAGAAACCCAGACCGTACAAAAACAGGATGAGAACATTTTTCGGGTATCCCAAAGAGGAATCAAAAGAGCTATGCTAGTGAGACTGACACCCAAGGACAATAGATACAAGGGCCAGGAGGATTGCCCCATAGCTAGAAGACTGCTTGTTCTTTTATTTTTTTTTAATTTCATATATTTTTTATTTTATATATTTTCCTTTTTCAGTGGAAGTCTATTAAAAAAATTCCAGCAGTAAAGCAAATTCTTAAGTTTTGTTATTCATAATTTTATAAATAGGATAATATATAGGTTTCCTAAGAATTTTATGATGAAAATTTTTAACATCATATATTTTTAACATGGCATTTAGCATGCCAATAAGTCTAAGGATAATGTATTGAATATCAGCAGAAAGATCTCTATATCTCAGACTACAAGTCACAGCATAGCTTACATTACATGATGTTTTTATTTAACCTTAGCCTATTTTAAAATATACACATAAATGTTTATATATGTATATTTGTCTGAATTTAGATTTTATGTTAAACAGTTATTTTGTATTTTTCTTTCAAATATTTATGCATTGCAATATTCACTTCTGCACATATATTATATAAGAAAGTTGATTATGTGATTCATACCCTAACTTTTATGTGTTAGATTTTATCTTCTGGCTTAATTGGATGTCTAATTATTTTTGACTATCTCTGAATTAAAACATTTTTGCCAATATTGTGTCAGAGAAAGAGCAGTGCATTCTTCTTGTTTTATACTTCATTAATGAAGTATAAAGGGACAGTGCATATTGCTTTTCATTGATCATCATTTTCATTACTACTTATTTACACCTGATAATATTTTCTTTTAAATAATAATTATTATTTATTTGCATTAGGCCTTATCTCTGTGTCTGAAATTTAATTTTATGTAATACTGAGCCTCGTATTTTAAGACCTCGGAATTGACGGTCTTGTTTGCTGAAATCCACAATGGTATCCTTTATATGACCTTGAACTCTGTCTCATTATAGTTTTGGTCTTATTAACTTGACGTAAATCTTTGTACCATTGCTGCAGACTCCATTCACTTCCTCAATTATATTCTGTTATGTATCAGAGGCCTATTTCACTAATAAGGTAACATTTCTCTGGTATTAAATACTTAATTCAACTGATATGTACTGGAAGAATGAGAATCCCCACTGAGATTTTAACTTTATAATAAAGCCAAGAATTTGAACTCAGTTCTGTGTTTTTTAATTTTATAATTTATAAAACATTTTATGAAAATATTATTTAATTTGAATATATCTTAAAGTATCTACCCCTAAAATTAAAATGCAGTTACAATAGAGTGTATCTGCCACTTTATTTTTCTTTATTAGTGAATTCAAATCATTGAAGTCACTCCAGAAATCTATATTTTGAAAAGATATGCCTGTTTTCCTCAAAGTATTTTCATAAACTCTGGTCTAATCTCCAGGTATTTAATTGACTGAGCTAACTTTTTTGCAGTGTAATATATGTATATGTATATATATGTACATATATATCTGTATATATGTATATGTATATATGAGGTTTCTTCTTTCTTTTTCTTGACATTGAAATTTTTCCAATACTACTGTTGAGGAGTCTTTCCTTGCATCAGTTCATGCATCACTCTGTAGGCAAAAAGAAATATGTGGTGAAAAATAAGCCCCTTTTCACTGTTGATGTGGAAGCTGCCAGATTCACCTCTATTGAAATAGTATGAGAATTCAAAAAATTAAGAATAGAATATCCATATGGTCAAGAGATTCCTTTTGTTGTCATCTATCTCCCTCAAGCACAACTTTAAAAAAAAGCATACCTGTGTCCAATGCAATATGTAATAGTAGAATAGCCAGGGTATGGAAACTACCCAAATGTCCTAAGGCAGATGAATGGATAAAGAACTTATAGTATGTATACAAACCAATAAATACTATGCAGGTGTAAGAAAAGATGAAATCTTGCAGTTTGCTGCAACTTGTATTGAACAGAATACATGTTGAGCAAAAGAACTCAGAGGTAAAAGAATCAAAACTAAAGAAAGAATCAAAACTCAAGTATTTACTCTCCTTCATTCCATGGAAGGATAAAATAAGGTAATTGACTATGTTCTGTGATGACAAAACTTGCTCTTTGGATACAGAAAGGTTTCCTAGTAGTAGGATTGAAGGGGGGTGGAACAGGTGGTAGCAGGTTTTAGGCATTTTGGTGGTGGTAAAGTTAGCAATATTGTCTAACAACATAATTAATGTTAGCACTACTGTAACCATGTTACCTAAACTGTAATTTAAAAGACAAGTATCTGCTATTTTATCCCATAAATTTACTAGCTGAGATGTATTGAATAGCAGTTAAGCAGGTAGAGTCTGGTAAGATATTAACTAGAGTATATTGGTTTTGTTCTTTTTACTGTTCATCAGCGTGTACCTATGTTATTAAATGTTATAAATATGACACCAGGAAAGGCATATGGCAAAGAGAAGGAGATGGATGAAAACAACAGTGAAAAATAAAAAGTGTGTTTGAAACCTTTGCTTCCATTTTCATGGAGTCCTATAGTTAATTTTGCATGCTATATGTCATATTGTTCAGAGAGAAAATTGTTAACAAAGTGTGTGGCTTATTTGAAAGAAGTAAAATTCAAACATGGAAAGTAGTACTATAAGATTATATAATTCATCATAATTCACTAATGTTTAAATGTGTTTTCCATATTTTAGAGTTGTCGTCACTCTTAAAGTGACTATTCCTTAAGAATAGTCATGGCATAAAAATAATGTGTTTAAAATGAATTTTCAGAGCAAATTTTACATCAACATCATTATATTGTTGCTGTAAATATGTGTTGACTTATAATAAAACAAAATATGTTAATCAGTATGAACTTAATTAGAAAAATATGCTGTATTAGAAAATCTGGTACTCATTTTTCGAGTATAGCTATCCACTCTAAATATGTATTAGTCTCTTGACTACATTTCATGTGTTTTCATCTTTGTGAAAGCTTGTCAGAAATGTAATTTATTCACATGTGCTTTTCTCCATTAACATTATAGTAATTTGAAGACACTTTATATTATATTTGGCCATCAAGTTTAATTTAATGTGTTACTTATCCTGTCAGCCATCAACTTGTCAATCTACATTTTGTGAAATAAATTGATTCTAAGAGAAATGGTTATAAGCTTAGTGCAAATTATTTCATTTAGCATTCAATTTTGAAATATCTCTAAATTTTTATTCTCACAAAATGCAATGCACTTTAGATTTCCAATTTTGTTGTAATCAGAAGATAAATTAGTAATATAGAGAGGCATCTATTGTGCAGATAATTGCATATGCATATTTTTACTATTTCTGTGTATATGTAACCATTATTCATATACGAAAGATAATTTTTCTTTTTTTGCTATCAGTGCTCATGGCTTCCTGCTGGCTGCTCTGAGCTCAGGAATCAGCCTGGTGAAGCTCTCAGGACCCTGTGTCATTTAGGGCATCAAACCCAAGTCAGCTATGTCCAAGGCAAGCACCATATTCTTACTTTTTAAAATTTTTTTCTTTATTTTTTAAAAATTTTATTGATTCACTGTCAGACATAGTTATAAGCTTTCATGTCTGAGTTACAATCACACAATGATCAGACACCCATCCCTCCATCAGTGCACATTCCCCTCCACCAATGTCCCCAGCATAACCCCACCTTTCCCACCCTCCCGCTGCCTCTATGGCAGACAATATTCCCCATATTCTCTCTCTACTTTTGGGCATTATGGTTTGCAATGCAGATCATGTTTGGTCCTTTATCTACTTTCGGCACAGATCTCCCATCCCTCTAGATTCCTCAAACCATCATTTTCTTAGAGATCCCCTCTCTATTCCAGCTGTCCTCTCCCCGCCTGCTCGTGAGGCAGGCTTCCAATGATGGAGCAATCTTCCTGACCCTTCAATCTAGTGTCCTTGGGTGTCAGTCTTGTGTTATGTTATTTTATACTACACAAATGAGAAGCCCCCTATTCTTAGTATTACCACTGTGGCTCTCCTAGATATAATTTTATAAAATATTCTCTAAATGAAAATAACTTACTAAATTTTAATCACCAGTATCTATTAATTGAACACAATTTGACTCCGTTTCTGAGTCAATATAAGTAAACTGCAAGCAGTCAAAACACTTCTTTGCTTTTAATGATCAGTTCCAAATGTTATACTTTTGTCGAGTTCTAAGTATAAATCTACTATATATAAATAAATATAAATGAATATTTCAGAAATTAAAGTACAGGTGTGTCTTGGTCATTCTCCACAAAATCCTTACAATTATTTCACTTATATCTCTGCCAATTCATAGACTCTAGTGAACAAACTATCAAAAAAAAAAAAACAATACTCCCTTTTAGAAGTGTATTTTACTAGTTGTCTTATTTAGTTCATGCATTGAAAATTATTCATTAGCTATGTGTTAGCATAGTGTTTATTGGAATTTTATATGAAAGTCTCAAAATGTATATAAATAAAAGAGGTGTTTTGAAAGAAGTTTTAATGATATGCCTACATTAGAAGATACTTTTGCTTTAATCATACATGCCTATAATAATCATGGATTTTAGTATTTGAACAGAAACATTAAGGCTGAATATTTTTCTTATTGTTTTTGTCTACTTTGATGGAAAGGTCTATTCTCTACCTTAAAAGGTACATCGACACAAATATTACATTTGTCTATCCATTCATAATCATAGTTTAAGACAATTTTTCAGGATAAGTTTTGCAACATTTGCTAACAATGAACTGTTTTATAAGAAGGAAGACAAATGCATCTGTGATGTCAGGCTCTGAGACAGGAATTGAGATCAAAGTCACCTCCAAAGATGTGAGGTTGACTAGGAGAAGCTGACTAAGGCTTTCCTTGAGATTCTGCAGTATTTTTATCCGTGTAATTATCTTGGCAGAATCATAAATCTATCATTACAATCCCTTGACCTGTCCTAAAAATGAAATATTGCTTCTTATAATACAGACTGCCAGTGTTACATTTGAATGTCTAAATGAAGGAGAGAAGGAGTTGTAAGGCACAACTTCTACAAAAATTGAAATTACAAGATAACAACATCTTTACTGCTTCTTTCCTGCTTCACTTCTTTCAAGTTTTTTTTATGTGTGTAAATGAAAACCTGCAATACAATGAAAACCTTAAAATATGTTGTTAAGTCTTGAACTTTGTGTGTGTGAGTGTATATGTGTGTATATGTATACATGTATGTGTATATATGCATATATACACACATACATGCATACACACATATGGATATACACAAAGTAAAATACATATACATATATATGAACCTTGCCTGTGTGTATGTGTGTGTATATATATAGTGTATATACACATACACACATACACACAATGTCACATACAGATAATAAAGTAGATTGATAAAAATATTGATACATTTACTGACTGACTTTAGTCTATAAATAATATTTTACTGAGAGTTTCAAATGTATTAGTATATCTATGTCAAATTTTAAACCTGGATTCTCTAACTATATTTATTAAAATAATATCCATATTGCTAATTATATTAGACAATCTTTTAGCTAAGTAGTTTCTTCCTACAAGTTTTATATTTACCATTTTCAATGCTATTATACTATCATTCATTATTTCATACAGTTATTTTATACAGGGAAAGAAGTCAAAAGTAACATACCATTAGATGAGTATATTAAAATGTTTTGAAATAAATATAACTATATTAATTTGACATCTCTTTTAAATATGTCTGATAGTATGGCATTAATTCATCACAAGAACGAATGCAAGGCATTTCAATTAATATTTTGATTTCCATGAATTCAGTTCTGTTTAAGCTGAAATCTGTTCTGAAATCTGTTTCCTTATACAAGGACATTGATCTTTCATTTACATGTGTACAATCTTCCTTAAGCCTTTTTAAAGGACAGTTATTTAATATGGAAACTACATAAGCGATATATATACACTATTAATTTTAATAACTATGCAAATATAAAGAACATGTATAAGTGCATGTAGATTAAAAAAAGACAATTGTGCTGCTTAATGCAATTTTTTTTGTAAAATACTAACATCTATCTGTCTGAGCCAGAAGTTAGTCTCATTCAGAAATATCAGTCCACACTGAACACCAAGCTTTGATTCCCAGTAGTGAGACACAGGTATCCATTGTTAAGTTTTTGTGGCATTTATATTAGAATAAAATATCAATTACTTAAAAAAAGAACATTTAAAAGAACATTTGGCAGATATTTTTTTTTTATCTTTGAAACATTTTTTTCTTTTTCCACACTTAAAATTCATGGCACAAGTTGAAATTTATTTTAAAGAATGACACTTTTAGAAAAAATACAATGTAACAGAATAGCTATTAGAGGGAGTGCAGGGCACTACATTTTAATAAGTTTTCTAAGGGATATAGGTTTCAAATATAGGTAGAAAACCATTTATAAATGACAGTAACTTAGGTTAGATTATCTTATTATTTAAAAATAGTACTATGTTTGTGTTGACAGTGGACCATCAGGGTCAAAATCAGTCAGCAATTATTTGAAATGTCAGCTTTCAAAACTCTTAGAGCTTTGGATGAAAATCTCCAGGAAGTGGGGGCCCGGAATGGGTCCAGATGAGGTGAAATTTGTTGAAGAAGATACACCAAGACAAATCAACAAGTGAGCATGGGATATGTAAGAGAGAAGAGGAAGACATAGGTAAGAGTTTCAATTTCAGACGGACTCTCAACCTTTGGTTTACCTTACAAATATCTGGCATCACCATTACAGTATTTAATGAATCCCTCTAGATCATTATAAAGACTCGATCCACATACTTTTGCTCACACTTTCTGCTCTCTATGAATTGCTGGTGAAAAACTCCTCTATGGAAGAGACCAGGATGAGGCCACTGAGAGTAAATCATACAAGACTTTAGGGAAGTTTGCAGAACCAAGATCTGATGAACTTGGAAATATAGAGGTTCTTATTTACTCCTCAGAATGCCTTTTCACTTGCTTTCCTAGAGTTGAGAATATTAATATTGGCATGTGACCTTGAGTTCTAATATCTTAAAGCTGTAAAAATGTGAAATACTCATTTCAGTAGTTAGAGAGACTCATACGGTAGTTTGAAAAACTAAAAGTCATGCACAAGAAGCTGGCCAAAAGACACATATTAAGTGCACACCTATTAAACATGATATAGAGGGACTGAAGTAATAACTTTTGTTATCTTCAGACCATTCTAAATTATTTGCATCTATTTTCTCTCAAAGTAGTACAGTAAAATTAACTGGATCTATATCTCTCAAATATCAAAAAAGACCAGTCTAGGTCATCTAAAATAAATCACTAATTGGCCAAAATGTGAACCTCTATAAATGTGGTTTTGCAATAATATATTTATGAGTTCATTTTCTATGGTCAATAAGTAGCTTTCAATATGATGAAAATGTCATGAAGGATGAACATTCAATTCAAGATTATGTTTTTAAAAACACTATGAATAAAAATAGTTCAACATCACATAAATGCTTTTTTCTTCTCATCACAAAAAATATTTTTGTTGTTATCCACATGAACGCACATCATAAGATATGAACAATAAATTCAATGTTTCATGAAAATGCTTTTTAGTTTCATTAAGACAATCCTACTTTTTCGTGCGTATAAGAAAAATAGTATGTCATGAAATGTTATTATGTAGATAAATTCGATATCATTTATTGAAATATTGACTATTTTCTCTTATTCTTAGTTTATAAAATATGATATTTTAGTTTTACTGGAAACCATAACATTTTGATATCTGAAAAATATGTCAGTTTAAAGTTTTTTAATGGTTTTGAGAGAGGAAATTATGATAGAAGTCTTTAAAAACTAAACAAAGAAATAGAAATCTCCCGGTGGAAAATCTTGTCACTTTCATTTTCCTTTTCTGAAAAATAAAAATGTATAAAGCCTATATAAGAAAATATAGGGGTGAGGGTTTGGGCCATGCACAGAAGAACTGAGGGTTACTTCTGACCGCTCAGGAGCCATTCTTGGCAGTTCTCCAGGGACCATGTAATCTTGGTAACTAAGTCCCAACATCTTGTAGACAAAGTATACATTCCAGTTCTTTAAACTCTTCCTGTGACCCTTAAAATAGTCAATGTATCTGGGGCTGGAGTGATAGCACAGTGGGTAGGGCGTTTGCCTTGCATATGGCAGAACCCAGTTTGATTTCCCGTATCCCATATAGACCCCTGAGCACTGCCAGGGGTAATTCCTAAGTGCAGAGATAGGAGTGACCCCTGTGCATCGCCGGGTGTGACCAAAAAAGCAAAAAAAAAAAATGTCAATGTATCATTATTTTCTAGAGCAATACAATATAGTAGAAAAAATAAACCACTGCCTCTATGTGAATATACAGTGTAAACACTGATCATTTAATCATTTCATATTAAATGGGACAGACAATAATATAAAAAATACAAGAATATTTATCACTGATTTTGTCTAACATATTTTATGCTTTGAATTGCTTCTCTGTGCTATTGGTTAAAAACATTGAACAATAGATTGTAAATGAGATTTTTAAATCAATAGTTAAAAGATGCATATAGGCATATAGTCCTCTGTGATATATTTGTTTTCTAAAATTCATTACAAACAACAATTTAGAAATTGTCTTTATATTTATAGAGCTATATTTAAATTTAGCATCCCTTGATACTCATTATGATAAGCACTACAACTCAAACTAATAATTGAAGATTATGGCCAGAGAAGTATATGCTGATTATAATTCATATATTATGTTTATGTGCATTTTTATTGAAGTAACATAACGTTAAACAACATTATGTCTCAGGTGTATGTTACCTATCCTTTTAATCAATTTTATGAACTCAACATTTCAAAGCAAAATACAAAGGGCCTAAAACTACTGATTTAGAATCATGAAGAGATGCACATGTATTATACTATTATTTTGTTATATATAATGTAATATTAAGTCTTATAAGACAACGTGCTTAATATCAAAGATTTAAGGATAGATTATTATTTCAAGGACATATTATCCTTATGACCTACTGTTTATCTAAGTTAACTTATATTTCAGGCACAATACAAATTACACTTGTGAATTTTTATAAATATTAAAATTCTTTCATTTTGACCGAAATTATGGTTTTTAAGGGAGAAATAGCACAGAGGGTAAGACTCTTGCTTTGCACACAGCTGAGTCAGGTTCAACTCCTGGCACCTATATGGTTCCAAGTTCCACAAGAATACCTAAGTACACAGCTAGAGTAAACCCTGAGCATTTTTAGATGTAGTTCAAATGTCACTTAAAATTGCCATAAAAAGTTTTTCTTACCTAGTCTGGTGCATTCTAAGATTATTATTTCACTTTTATTTTCACTATAAAAATAGTGATATTTTTATTTATAAGTATAGTTAAGAAGTATTTTTTCAACTATTAACTTTTATATTTTTGCTAAGAGTATTGGCTTTCCTTAATATACTCTCTTAAGAGACTCTCTTTTCTCCGAGCACATATTATCAAATCATCCTTTAGCTGCACTGTGAGTGGGAACTTATTATTAATTTGTCCTTTTTCTACTAACCTAATGCACTAATTGGACAAATGGCCCAAAGCAAAGGCCCACGAGTGAGGTGGTCCAAGTCCCTATGATCCAAACAACTCCAGAGTACAATAATTCTTGAGGACAGTATACTGCTGATAGTTGAACTAGTGTTGGCCACATGTAAGGCATATGCATTAACACCTGTGCTATCCTTCCAGCCCTGTTTGCTATGACGTGCACTTTTGATTACAACTGAAAATTTATTTCTTCCCATTGTGTCTGGCATAAGAGTCACGTTAAAAGTAGATATATTTCTTGACCTGTTTACATACTATGGGAGTGGGCAGATTTCTTTTTCTTCCAGAAAGCTCATAGGTCACAGAAATCCTTCAGTATAGAAAGGGCCAATTCCACAACTAACCTCAAAAAAGGATAACACACCACTGAATCATCACAGGTAGACAGGCCTACTGTCTACTGCACTTTGGTGCCTTTTTGGCTCAGAAGATTCCACTCTCACCTGGAAGACTCCTCAGTCCAAACCCACTCCTGAGACCCTCTACCACAGGAATGGCCCAGCTCAACAACTAAAATTCTTCAAGTCACCAAGCAACCAAATAATTCCAGCGCCACAGCTCCAGGAGTATGCAGCCATATATGCAGTCACAAAACACTTCCAACTTTACAGCTCTGATGACCCAGTAGAATCACATCAAATGTGATGGAAATATTGTATAGAAGACTGCCAAGTGCAATGAGTGAAAACAATATCACAAAAGTCTCAAATAGTATCAACAAGCTCAGTAAATCCTCAATTACATTAGTAATGCCATTGTGAGATATAACAATATCACAGACTTGTTTTTATTGGTCTATATTTTGACAATTCCATTTTGCCTTTTTGTTGTAGCAAGCAATGTTAAATGAATTTTTCGGGACCTGCTGATGGGTAGGTTGGATTGTAGGTGGAATCTGGGGAGATTGGTAGAGGGCAGGTCACGCTGATTTGTGGTTGATGTTCTAAAACTGAATGCCCAAGAGAACTGTATTATGAACAACTTTTCAAATCACAGTGCTATAATAAAAGTTTTTACATTCCAAGGCAATAATGACAGATTGATTTATATTTACTCTGAGAGCATACAAGTAGATGTTCAACTTCCTATTTCTTTCTCTTGTCAATCTGAGTTTGCTCATTTGTGTGCAATGAGACACATTCTACTCAACAGGCTATGATCACCTGTGGTTAGTCTTATGATCTACATTAGATTCTCCCATAAGTCTCTGGGTTCATTATGTTTTTACATAGATCAATGGACAATCCAGTGATTTCCCTTGAAGACAGTAAAGCCACAGAATGGAAAAGGCCTTTCTTTCATACTTGGCAAATGAATGGTTATGCATTAAACACCAACCAATCAGTTGATAATGGGAGCAAGAATTAAACTTAACTTCTCAATGCCCTAATACTATGCAGATTTTTCTTGTTGTTTGCTTGTTTTTATCACCAAAACAGCTCCTATAATTTCCTGGCTAATGCAGCTATGTCATCAGAACTACCATAGAGGACTTTTTTGTTATTTTTGTATAAGAGTCTTTAGGCTTCAAAGGAGGAATCATTGACATCTTAGGTAACCGTTCTCCTATTTCTTCATATCCATTCTATCACTACAGGTTCCATTACAACAATTGACCATTGTTAAACATCAATCAATCCGTTTACAATAGGAGTAATAATTTAACTTAGCTTCTTAATGATTAAGAACTGTCCAAAAATATCCTAATATAAAAATATCTTAATATAAAAAATTACCTCATTCAAACTGGTGTGATCACAGCTCAAGGGCAAATTTGCCTGAATATTAATAATACTATTAATAATATCAATAATCTTTTTCAGTCTGTGATTGGTCCCATTTTCTTAACAATTGATCTTAATATTTTTATTTTTCTCAAATTTCTCAACTGACACTGTCACTGTCATCCCGTTGCTCATTGACTTGTTCCAGTGGGCACCAGTAAGATCTTTTATTGTGAGGCTTATTGTTACTATTTTTGGCATATCCAATATGCCATGGATAGCTTGCCAGGCTCTGCCCTGTGGGATATTCTCGGTAGCTTCCGGGTTCTCCGAGAGAGGCGGAGGAATCGAACACGGGTTGGCCGCATGAAAGGCGAATGCCCTACTGCTGTGCTAGCGCTCCAGCCCCACTATCCTTATGTTAGTATAGAAAATAATTAAATGGCTCTCATTAAAAAAAAAAGTTTAGTACATACATTTCATCCTATGTAATAATGCATAATTTTAAACTTCTTCACATAACCTGAAAATATTGATGCTCAGTAATCATGAATCACAAAAATCCTGTTAATCACCGATTTTTCGGGTGGGCTCAGTAACCTCTCATTTTGTCCTTTCCCTGAGATCTTAGAAAGCTATCTCGACTCTGCCCTTCCAACGATGTCACACTGGGGGCTCTTTCAGGGTCAGGGGAATGAGATCCAGCTTGTTACTGGATTTAGCATATGAATACACCATGGGAAGCTTGCAAGGCTGTCCCATGTGGGCAGGAAACTCTCAGAAGATTGTCAGTTTCTCCCAGAGGGAGAAGTAGGCTACAAGATATCACTTCTGGGAGCTTGCTTTTAAGTCTCTGGATGTTGGCCATTGATGGGATTACATACACCTGGGTTCCTCTCTGGTACCTTCATTCATGAGGCTTGTCTGAAAGTTTGGAGAGGGGCCTTGAGCATGGCTATAGCTATATTCTGGTGGTCTTTGGCTGCTGGGAGCTCTGCTTGGGGTGTGGAGGGAAGCTGGAGCCCATCCCCTCCGAGAGGCCTCGGGGAAGACAGCCAGGCATGCGGGCAAGAGACTCTCTGAGATGTTCAATGATAAATTTAATAAATTCATCTAGACAGAAATTCTTATCTTTCTTTGAAATTCCTTTGTAACTACTATTTCCATGTACATAGTAAGTTCAAAAAGGAAAAAATAAAAGTAGGCAAAAAATATTTATCATCTTTCTACTTCTGAAGCTTTCTTCAATACTATTTGTTTTATTTCTCTCTTACAAGTAAATTGATATCCTTTTCTCACAGTCATATAACCACAGCTTTTGTATTGCAAACATATAAATGCTATGAGATTTCACCAACTCTTTCCTTTAATCATATTTTATATAAATCACTTTATCTTTCAAATAAATTTGGCAATAATATCTTAGAAGAGATTGTTCTAAAAAGTTAACAAAAACCACAATTTAAAAAAAAATTTCTATTTAAATCATTTACGACGAATATCATGACTTTTAAGGGAGAATATATTTAAGTTGGGAAATAATTTTTAACTGTAATTTTTGTTTATATTTCAGCTTTATTCCTCCTTACTTGCCATTTTACTAATTTTCAATTGATTACTATAAATCTAAGTGGGAGTTATAAAGATATTTCAAATTTAATTAATTTTTAAAATTAAAATAAAAGTAAAAAATAAAGCAACATGATTTACATAAAAATCGTCTAAAATATTTTTCTTTCAGACAATGGAAATGGCTATACAGTGAACTCTCTTAGAAATAAAACATTGTCAATGTTTTTGTAATATTCATTATTCTCCTGAACATTTTATTAGAAAGACATTATTTCTAAGATATATATCAAATCTCTACCTTTTAAACCTCCACTGTCTCTACTCTATTTCAGTTTCTATTATATTCTTGAATAACAAGGATATAAATCAAATGTGAAGCTACCACATTCATGCTAAATGTGTTCAATGCCTTCATTTTACTAAAAATAGAATTAATTGGACCATGAAGCAATGCTTCTCTGGGGGAGCCTTTGGGAAATCTTACCTATGCAAACACACCTTAGGCACCATTTTGTTCATTTCTATGCCTTCTTTGAAATCTTTAAAAATATCAAACTGTTAAATAACATAGTACTTTTCCAATTGTGTTCTCCTGGTTTGATAGTTTTAGAAGTTCTCTTTATATAACTACACAAACTTTCTATGAACTTATTTACTCATTTTCCATAATACTGCTTCATGATAATTAGCTCTGAAAAAACTTCCATAAAGTTCATTGATCATTGCTCAGTTTCTACTTTAGTTTGGAACATATATTCAAAACATAATTATCCTTTTTACTTCTAGTTGTGTACATGGTATATATTTCAGGTGTTACAAAAGATCACAGTCACATTTTTGGTTTTATTTTATTTTTGAACCACACTTGGCTATGCTGGACTGACCAAGCTGTGGTCTTAGATCTCTGGGGGGCTGTAGGAATCAGTCATAATTCTGGGGATTGAATCCAGGTAGGTTTCACTCAAGGCAAGTGCCTTGCCCACTGTACTATCTCTCTAGCCCATACAAGATTATTGTCACTTTAATTTTGAACATATCATCTGCAATTTATTTTCATCATCATATGCAATTTATTTGGTCATCCCCTCTGTATTTCGAGATTTCTTTAAATTTTATTTTTATTGAATCACTGTGAGTCCCACAGTTACAAATTTGTTCACCATTGAGTTTCAGTTATACAAAAATGTTCCAACACTCATCCACCAGTATATATTTTCTGTAACCAGGGTCCTCAAGTTTTTCTACGGGCCATTGAACCCAGCCTGCCTCTATGGTGGACCCACTCTCTCTTTCTCTTTCTCACTCTCTCTTTTTCTCTGTCTCTGTCTTTCTCTCATGAATGCTTTCTCTCTTGTTCTCTCTCACCTTTTATATTGGCGTGCATTATTGGCACTCTTTCCACAGTGCAGATATGTGTTAAATGATTTACTCAGTTGTAGCTTTTTCATTACTTTCGTTGAATTTCTACCTTCAATGTATCTACAGTTACTGAAAATGTAGAGATTAGATGTATTACAGGGTAGCACTGCAATTAAAAATTTTAAGAGTTATTTTATATATGTTATATATTACACGTGCATATATATATATTGACCTCAAGAACTTGCTTTGCTTTATTTTCATTCTTTTCAACTTATTTTAGTAGGGGTGCCTTTTGATCCATGACTTCATATGATGATTTCTTCCCAAATATTTCAATAAAGTCTGTCCTTTTCCCATGTGCCTTCCTAGTTCTTATTGCTATTTTTTTGTCTACCAAAGTCAGTAATTTCTTTTAGCATTTCAAAACTTTTTTGACTAATAAGTCTCATTTCTATCCACAACTTTAGTTTTTAAATATTATTTATTGTTCTTATTTTAAATATTAGAAAAAATAGGACTAATTGCTATGGTAGTGCAGGAAATAGAACCCAGACATCATGCCTGCAAGGAGAGCTCTCCATTGTGAAGCTACACACCAGTGTCCTATCATTTTATTTTTATTTTTATATATCATACTTATTTTCAAAGTGAAAGTTTGATTTTTTTTAGCATACCGGGCTTGCAGAAACAGAATTTTAGCTGCTCATTTGCTATTATAGAATATTTAAATAATTATAAACTATCAGAGTCAAAATGTTCTCAAAAATTAATTGGGATAACTTTTCTTTTAGTGCCAGAGTTCATTCTATAATGCTTCTGCCAGAAAATTATCTGTCATCTGCTTAAATACCATGAGAGATTTCTTGTTCCATGATGGAATACAAATGCTTCAATTTTCCCCTTTTATTAAGCCTTAATCTTCTTCCCATTAAACTCTACCTTTAAGCCTCTTGTCCTTTTCTCTTTAGAACATAATATATTCTTTGCAATTTGAAGTAAATTTTCAAAATAGTTGTTCTACTCTTGAAAAAAAAAACAGTCATACAAATGTATCTGCCAAAGTAGTGAGCACTTAAGAATAAAGACCAACGAGTCCCGCAGACCAGGATGTGTGGGATTACAACAAAATTTTTCTTGGGCCTAAAGACAATAAACTATGGGTTGGTTCAAGTAGTAATTATAAAACAAAAATTGATCTGTCTTAAACCTCTAAAAGAACTTAAAGTAGATTTTACAAAATGCATGCTTTTAAGAAAATATAAAAATATAGTGTCATATATTTTGCTAAACTAAACTGAGACTCAGCTGAGTGGTACCAAGGAACTCAAACATTCTTTAGAAAAACTGAACAGAGATACAAGACTGCCAATGGACAACAATGGGGCTGATTCTAACTAACATTTTAAAATACACAAGAAGAAATGATTCTAGAATAGCCTTAAGAAAAGCAGAAAAAAAAATATATATATATATATATATATATATATATATATATTTGCTTTCCTAGGAGAATGGTCTCGCTAATAGAAGGCAATTTGGCTTAAACTCTATGCACCATTAACAACGCCATTGTGAGATGTGTTGTTACTGTCTTTGGCATATTGATACACTACGGGTAGTTTGCTAGACTCAACTGTGCTGGCGAGATATTCTCAGTAGCTTGCCAGACTCACCAAAGGGCACAGAGGAATCGAACCTGGGTCGGCTGCGTGCAAGGCAAATGCACGTACCTGCTGTGGTATAAATTGATCCTGTACATAAAGTGGAATAGAGATAAACTGACAAAGATGTTCTCACATGTAAAGATTACTGTGTTTTTTGTTTCTTTGGAAAAATATTATCCAGGTTCAACTTTGTATATGAATATTATAATAATCTTGTCTTATTTGAAGTTCAGTTCTTAGCTCTCCGAGGATCAATGGACTTCAAGGTCAGTTTCAAAGATTGTTCACATAGTGTTTTAAAATATTTATCAGGAGACAGGAAGATAATATGGAGGGTAAGGCTTCTGCCATGAATGTGGCATAGAACATGATGTGACTCTCATAAAATGTAAATAAATAAAGTAGACAGGATGAGTATATGTCAATTTTATAGATGTGTTATAGGATGCTGAATATGGTATAATACATCTGTGCTTCTATTTTCCATTTTCTTATTGATTTATAAAACTATTCTTACAGAATAAATTGTTCAAGCATGATATATGTATATGAAAACTCCCATATTTGTGTATCATCTTCTAATATTTCTAAAATTTACTCTGTTTATTTTGTAAGTTTAAACTTGTGTTAGGTTTGCTGTGAAAAAGTCACAGATACAATTATATGGATTGATCTATAGTCATATTTTTAATAGCACAGTGGGTAGGGCTTTTGCCTTGCACACTGCCCACCCAGGTTTGATTCCTCCACCCTTCTTGGAAAGCCCGGCAAGCTACCGAGAGTATCTCACCCACAAGGCAGAGACTGGCAAGCTACCTGTGACGTATTCAGTATTCCAGAAACAGTAACAACAAGTCTCACAATGAAGACGTTACTGGTGCCAACTCGAGCAAATTGATGAGCCATGGGATGACAGTGATACAGTTTTGAATTCATCTTCTTATATATGTCCCCTGGAATTTCATTCACTTTAGTCCTATTTACAAGACTTGAAATAATCCTCCAATCCTTGTTAGTTTAAATTTGCATAAAGGAGGGTGGCATAGCAGTTGGGGTGTATGCCTTGCTATTTTGATCCCGGGAATAACATATGGTCTCCCAGCTAGCCAGGAGTGATCCCTGAGCACTGTGACATGTGGCCTCCAAACAAACAAGCAAACCCAGAAATAAATAAATTTGCATAATAAGTATAAAGTTGAAAGTCATACAAATTATTATGAACCCAAACTGTGGAATTAAGGAAGCTTTTTATTGAGATATTCATTATGATAATAAAAATGAGACAGAGCTGTCACTGTTTTTTAATATATATTCTAATTCTTAATTTTATATTCGGACCATAGCATATGTTCTTATGATATTATGTGAGCATTTGTGGCTAATTATGTCTACTATTTTAAAAGTATGGGAGAGTTTATACTCAGCACCCCCTAAAAGGCATTTGCCATAACATTTTGCTCACATCATATATGTTACATAAGGATTAAATATTTCCATATATTGTTAAAGACTCACAGTAAGTTTGGCTAATATATGTCAAGATGATCACGATCACAAAATCCTGTTAATCATCGATTTCTCGAGAGTGGGCTCAGTAACCTCTCCATTCGTCCTTTCCCTGAGATCTTAGAAGTCTCTCTCAACTCGGCCCTCCCAATGATATCGCACTGGAGGCTCTTTCAGGGTCAGGGGAATGAGATCCAGCTTGTTACTGGATTTAGCATATGAATACACCATGGGAAGCTTGCAAGGCTGTCCCATGTGGGCAGGAAACTCTCAGAAGCTTGCCAGTTTCTCCCAGAGGGAGAAGTAGGCTACAAGATATCACTTCTGGGAGCTTGCTTTTAAGTCTCTGGATGTTGGCCATTGATGGGATTACACACACCTGGGTTCCTCTGTCGGTACCTTTATGCATGAGGCCTGTCTGGACGTGTGGAGAGGGGCCTCGAGCATGGCTGTGGCTAGGTTCCAGTGGTCTTTGGCTGCCGGGAGCTCTGCTAGGGGTGGGGAGGGAAGCTGGAGCCCCGGGAAAGAGAGCCAGGTGTGATGTCAAGACACAACTGTAATATTTTTTTTGTGTGTGTGAAGAGAATATCCAGTCTTTTAATAACTTTCAAACATGCAATGCTGTTTATGAACAATATACACATTATGTGCCAAGATGTCATGCATTTTATAACTGAAAGTTTATATCTTTTGATACCCTGCACTCATTTTGATTGTCACCAACCCCTTCCTGTTCAACCACTAATCTAATCTCCATATTTTAAAACTCATTTAAAAATATTCCACATATAAATAATATCATATAGCATTTATCTTTTTTTTTGACATTTCCTCGACACATTTTTTTTTTTTTGGCTTGGACCTTATCTAGTGGTACTCAGGGGCTACTCCCATTTCTGGGCATGGGGATTACATATCAGGGGTACTTGCAGGACTATTTGATAGCAGGGGTTGAACTTAAGCTTCTATTATGCAATGCAAGTGGTCATTTATTTGAGCTCTTTCTCTGACCCCGAGATGTCCTTTTTATGATGGTCCATTCTACAACTAAACAACCATGTATTACTTAACAACCAGAATATGCTCTGAGAAGTTCTTGGTTAGACATTCCAAGAAATGTACAATTACATAAGTTTAGACTGTATAGCCTACTATACATCAAGACAACAAGGTACTGTCTGCTAATTTTCAACTGCCTATATATAAACTGGTGTCACTCCACACAGGTCAAATATTTGAGAACCATCAGCGTAGTCTATTAGCCATACTATTATATATGTGGTCCATCTCTAAACAAAACTGTTAAATTACACATGATTGCCTTCTTTACCCTCTCCCTTTACACATTCATTAGATTAGGAACATTTAAAATGCCTCTGTTTTTAGCTCCTATAAATGTTCATATAACTATGATATTAAATATACCTTTTAAGATGAGTGGGCTTTTTTTTTCAGTATTTCAAAGTGTAAATCTTGAATCACATGGTAATTTTATATTTTTATTTGATTTTTGAGTAAAGTCCATATAATTTTCCTTAGTGGTGGCACCAATTCACATTCACACAAGAGAACATAGGGTTCTCTTTAATCTATATCCTAAAAATCACATAGATTCTTCTTTTTTATATTTTTAATACAAATTATGGATTTTATGTACATTTATTTTCTGTACTGATGTGCCTCATTTAATATACTAATTTATCAGACATATCTTTGGAAAGAAATCTATTCACATAATTTGACCATTTTAAATCTAATTTTTTGGTTTGCTTTTATATTGCTATTAAAGTTATGGGTGCTTTATAACCTCTCTCTATATATATATATTTACATATGTAGATATATAATGGCTTACTCCTGCACTCAGGGGTCACTCATGGCTAGGTTTGACAATGTACTGGGTGCTTGAGATTAAACCCAAGATAGGTTATGAGCAAGGCAAGTGCCCTATTCACAGCACTAACTCTACAACTATTTTTATATAGTTTTAATATCAATACTTATGAGAGATAGTATTTACAAATATTTTATTTATTTCTATAGTAACCTTGTTATATTATTGATGTTTTACTTTTTGGTGTTGATGTTTAACTTCTATGAATGATATAGTTCTATACGTTTATTTCATCTTGTTGTTTGTATTTGTTAAAGATTTTTAAAATGTAATTTTTTTGTTGCCAAGATTTGAACTAATTGTTTCAGACACAGCAAGGACACACCCGGCCATGGAGACCCATCACCATCTCAGATCTCTTTAAGTTTTTTTGTTCGAATATAGCTACAAATATAGGATATTTGTAAAGATAAGTAGTGCAGTCCACAAAGAGAGATTGAAGGTACAAAAAATAAATGACACATCTTGGGCAATGTTCTTGATAAGACATGCTGTGATTATGTTAAGAATGCAAATGGAAGTGTTGAGCTAAGAAACATAAGAGGATGTGTGAATGGTGATTTATTTATAAATTTGGTGGTAAGAACTTGGAAACTTTTCCATCTTATGCTCCGATTTTATCTGGAAACAAGTAGTTAAGTTATGTAAGGTGAGGAGATTAAAGAATTCAAAGCAGGGTGGAGTTCTAGGAAGACAGTAGAAGACTCTAAAATATTTTGCACATAATGAAGGAAATGATCTTTAAAAAGAGTTAAAGAGGAGTTGAAAGAATATCATTCTCTATGAATAATAGGGACTTTTTATGCACTGATATATATGTATATATACACACAAAAACATGCATATGTAGATATATATAATAATTAATTTTTTTTTTGCTTTTTGGGTCACACCCGGCGATGCACAGGGGTCACTCCTGGCTCTGCACTCAGGAATTACCCATGGCGGTACTCAGGGGACCATATGGGAAGTTGGGAATCGAACCTGGGTCGGCCTCGTGCAAGGCAAATGCCCTATCTGCTGTGCTATTGCTCCAGCCCCTATAATTAAAATTTTTGATGAAAGCATTTTCCTCAATGAATTGAAGAAATACTTATGTGATATATTGCTTCACCTTAATTTCACTTCCAGTTTACGTATATGAATCTAATCAGTGTTTTATTTTTTTTTTCTGGGGGTAGGGGAAGACTTTCATACATGCAAATATGTTTGTGAAGTCAGTTATTTAAATAATTCTTTCACACTTTTCAATGTTGGCTAGGAAATGCTATTTTAATTTCTAAATCCTTTTAAATTAGCACACATGTACTTGAACATCAAAATAAGAGTGAAGAAATAATTAAAATTTAAATCTCTGAATATGAGTTATGAAATGCACGAAACAAGTAATAAATGTAAAAATACATATAAAAACACAAAAGTGTTACAGCCACTTATAGATAGCCAGCATTAAAATAAAACTTCTTTTAGTCTTTAAACTGTGTCAGTTATCATCAAAAACTTTATTTAACTTATCTGGGTAAAAAGTGCACTTAGGGAAAGGGAAGATAGTAGAGTAACCACTTTACATGGTTGGGGCCATGCCTACTGTTCACTGGCCCAGAGTTTTATTCCCAGAACCACCTGGTCCGCCAAGCATCCAGAATGTTCAGCCAAGGAGGGCGCAGAGCACTTCCTGTTGGGGGCCTGAGGGCCCCATGCCTCTGGGGTGACCTGGATATCCATAGCAAGTCCAGAACATTGTCACTCAACTGTTGCCTAATTGGCCAAGAATGCCTGATCAAGTCTCAAAAGATTTCCAGAGCACTCTTTAGAAGACCCTCCCTCAAGAAACTTAAGATCACAGCAATTTTTGAATGTCTTGAGAGTAATTTTAAATGCAGCAATGGTACAAAATCCAGTTTGTTTTGGGTTAGTGCAGCTACGAGGGTCTGGAGAGAGTTCAGTGGATAAGGCACTTGCCTGTCAAGACCCAGCGTCCTATACGGTATTCTGAGCCTGCCGTGATTGATTCCTTGGCACAGAAGCAGGGGGAAGCCCTGAGTTTTGCTGGTTATAGACTGCAAACAGGAAACAAAACAAGCAAAAAATGAATGAAACTGCTACCTGATTTCCTAAAAAAGTAGAAGATACAATAAATTTAATTGGTTTTATGTGTCCCCTTGTACTACTCAAACTTCACTGAGTATCCTTTTTTGTTTTACTAAATTTGTGAACACTATACAAAATATATTTGTCAGACAAGATTTGAATAAGATTGTGTACTTGTATGTGAATTATTAACATTCACAGATTCTATGTAGCACATTGTGTCCAATGCATAGACAATATGTATAGTCAAAAACTCTTAAAGTATGGGCTGGAGTGATAGCACAGAGGGTAGGGCGTTTGCCTTGCACGTGGCCGACCCGGGTTCAAATCCCAGTATCCCATATGGTCCCTGAGCACCGCCAGGGGTGATTCCTGAGTGCATGAGCCAGGAGTGACCCCTGTGCATTGCTGGGTGTGACCCAAAAAGCAAAAAAAAAAAAAAAAAAAAAACCTCTTAAACTATGTTCCTTATCTGTTAAATTTGTGGCATGCTCATACTAAGCAAAATATCTTAACTACTCTTATTATTATGTTGTTACTCTCAACATTTATCCTTTGTGTTCGAACAACTTCTGGATTTATTGCAGTGACCACCTTTCCCATGCCAAAAAAAAAATCTGTCTTGCCCCTTTTCAAATTAATTCTATGAAATGATGGAAGAGTAGATTTATCGGAGATTAAGTCATAAGATAATCACAATATTTTAAATTCTAATTTCTCTTCTGACTTATTTTTATGTGATGTTTTAAGCCTTTACCTTAAAGTCTGTTTGCTTTGTGGAGCCAATGTTGCTTGGGCACGAGTTGGGATTCAGTGCTCGTGGCTGCTCTTGGTGATGCTGGGAACCATACAGTGCTGGAGATCGAATCCCGAAATGCAACATGCAATGTGTGTTCCACAACCTATCAGCTCTCTCCCAACCTTTCTGACCTTATGACCTTACGGTCATAACACAGAGAGTAATTTGACTGATTGCGTTGCAATACTTAATTGTAGAAAATATGACATAGATATGAACTTATTAGCTACAACAAAAACTATGGACACCATATATTGTTCTACCTTGACATGTGTTCAGTCCCATGGCGCAACATTTTAATCTTATTTAACATTGTTTGACATTCATATGAATATCAACAGATATTTTACTTGGCACTCATCCACATTTATTACAACTATTCTTATAAGGTCAAAGAGAAGAGAAGATGCCATTCCCCTTATATGCAACCATATCTAACAAGCGTTTTAAGAAATGTCATGTATTGTTTCAGATAGGAAATTATATTAGAAAATGACTGTCTTTAGTGCCAAGTGATTTTCCAGATGTGCATATTGTTATCAAGGGAGCTTTTGAAAAGTGTTCACTTACTTCAAATGTAAATCAGATCGCAAGTAGATATTTCAAAACATTTCTATATTACACTTATTACAAAATAAATGTAATGAAATAAATTTATATGCAGGACTTTTCAACACTTCAAAAGAAGTGAAAGTGAACATAATTTTCTTTATATCTATTAAAACTATCTGAAATCTTTCACAGAAATTGTAACATAAGAACCCTCATAACATCTGATTATTTAAAAAAAATGTTTGATTGCTTTGAATCATTTTTAAGGTGCTAATCTCCACTTTTCCAAGAGGTATAAAGAGGGTTGACATTATTAAAGAGTATATTGCTTTTTGCAAAAAAAAAGTGACAAGAAATTTTCAAGCAAAATGGTTAGAATATATGAGTATTAGTAACTGTGCCTATTTCTCATTCCCCACTTGATTTTGTACATTACTTTGAAGTGCCATGTAATTGCATGATAATTTTAATTATCATTATTCAGCAGTGTGGCTTTAAACATCCAGAATGCAATAAAAATTCCAAATTTATAGAGGACAAGCATGAGCTTATGAGTCTCTTAGGATGGAACTTATACTTTGCACATATAAATGAAGAATATTAGCTTTGATGTTACCAACATTCCTGTGATATTTTGACCTTAAGTATATAATATAAGGCCCAAATCTTTAGATTCCTACTTTATTTTGCCCTTTGCTCGCCCATAATCCCATGTTCTGCAGACCAAAATGAGTATTAAATGTGATCCTTCTTGACTATCATGAATATTTCTATTACACAAATAAAAAACTAAAGTCTCTAAAAGCTAAGTTGTCTTCTTTTCTTTTAGTCTCTGCCAATATTAATTTCACTATGAATAATAGCATTGACCTTCATGGTTTTGATGTACGCAGTTATTATGTCCCACCACCACCAAAAGGGCTAATGCCCTCCCCATTGTCCTTATGTCATTTAGAACGCAAGACTCTTCATTTGCCCTCCCGCTGGGTAATATCTGCTTTTTAATCCAACACTTAGAGTGTGCCATTACTTGGTATGGTCTGTTCCTTATGGGATAGTGGCCCTATCCTCTGTTTGTTCTCTTCTTTCCAATTTATTTTACTTGACATAATATCCTTTATTTCCATTCATTTGCAGGGTAGTAGAACCTTTCATATTTCATATGTATTGTATGAGATTTGATCTCAATTGTTGACTCATATCATTATTTTTTTTTGACTACATGAAAGTTTACATAAATAAACATGTATTCCTCTGGGTTTAATACCTTTCTATCATAGCTCATATTTAAAGTGCTATTAAGTTCAGGGGCAGAGCCTGGCAAGCTATGTCAGGGTATACTTGGCAGGCTCTGCCAAGTATACCCATGGCATACTTGATAAGCCAAAAACAGTAATAATGATGATCCTCATTCCCCTGACCCTGAAAGAGTCCCTGATATGGCATCGGGTTACACTAGCATGTTACAGGGAAGAATGGAGACATTACTGGTGCCATTTGAGCAAATCGATTAACAATAGTACAACAGTGATACAGTGATCTTTATGTTAATTGTGTTCGCTTTACAACGAAAACCGATTGCTTGCACTGCAATATAATTTTACTGGGGTTTCACGTACAAACATACGTGCATATAACTCAGCAGTCACAGGAAATTATGAACTGAGCAGGACTGTAAAACAAACCCCATTTTCTGCTTCTGTTTTATCAATGAGAAAATCCAAGATATTTTGGGAATATGAGTTATCATTGGGAATCTCTTGTTAATGTTGAGAATCAACATTGTGAAATTTATGAGAATGATTGTATCTGTGATTGCCATAAAACATAAAATAACATTATTATATTACTTTAAGAGAACTTTTTTTTTTTTTTTTTGCTTCTTTGGTCACAGGCGGTGATGCACAGGGGTTACTTCTGGCTCTGCACTCAGGAATTACCACTGGCAGTGCTCAGGGGACCATGTGGGATGCTGGGAATTGAACCTGAGTCGGCTATGTGCAAGGCAAATGCCCTACTCTCTGTGCTATTGCTCCAGCCACAAGAGAACTTTTAAAGAGTATTTATTTTCATTGATATATCAGATAGTTCAAGTAAATATTAAATATGTTAAACATACTGCTACCACGGTCCTGGCCGCTTTTCACACGTTCAAGCCAAGCTTCACATATGAGTGAACATATTCCTGGACACATTATAAGACACTCCCTACTCAATTTCCATAATTACCATGCCATGTTTGATGGGGTTCAGACAGTAGGCGACAGATTATAGAAGGATATATATATATATATATGTGTGTGTGTGTGTATACACATATATACATATATACATATTCCCCTAACCCTGAAAGAGCCCCCAGTATGCCATCTGGCTATACTACTACGTGACAGGTCCAAATGGAGACATTATTGGTGCTTGCTAGAGCGAATTGATGAACAATGGTGTGACAGTGATACAGTGATATTTATGTGGATCCTGTTCACTTTACAACCCAAACCTATTGCTTTCATTGCAATATAATTTTACTGGGGGTTCCATGCACAATCACACATGCCTACAACTCAGTAGTAAAACATGAGAGAGAAGTCTGGACCACTCAACATGGAGGCTGAGGAATCAAGTTACTCCACAAAGGGCAGTGCAGGTTCAACATTGTTCACTGCTGTCCATATGCAGGAGTGGCTGGCGTCCTCTTCTGAGTTACTATCCCCCTCGAAGACTTCACGGGGGACATTTCAGAATCAAAGGTGCAATCCAGAAGGCATTTTGAAATCAGAATTCAGGAGTTCAGAATTCAGATCCAATTAGATGGCCAAACATGGATCACATTTCAGAGATGTTTCATCAGAACCGCCTGCTAATTTGAATTTTAAGTGTGCTTCTACACTTAAAGCCAGGTCTTTATTTTGTTCTTGCCTTTCACATATTTATGTTGATAAACATAAGCCACTCTCTATTGTGCTCACCTTTGTGTCCTTGGGGTCCCAGTCCATTTCAATGACTCATATCTTCACATAAGATATAGTCATTGGCATATCAATCTTGTAAGATTCCAATCTGCCAGGATCATTTCTATGTCAATACATACAAAAAATGATTGAGGAGAAAAATGGAACTGCATCTCTTATTTTTATTATTATTCCATCAGTAAATAATTACTCTGTTGGTAAAAAAATAAAGGTAAGATATCACTTAGTCTTCTCTGTTTGACAAAAGCTACATTGAGCTTATGTTTATAATTTAATTCACTGTGAATTAAAGAAAACACACACATTGCAATGTTTTTGCCCAAGTAACTGAGAAACCTGAGAAAGAGCACAGCAGTGAGAAAACAGATAAGTTGTATTCAGATTTCAATTTATTTTATATTAATTGAATAAACATGTAATTTAGTAAGATCTTACCTATACATCAATGTGGATATGCATATTAAACAAATTATATTCTTAGAAATTAACAGGATATTTTAATTCATCTATATTCTCATACCAACTAATTTATCACTGTATAACTGTAATCCCATTGCTCACCTATTTGCTCAAGCGGGCACCAGTAATGTCTCCATTGTGAGACTTGTTGTTACTGTTTTTGGCATATCAAATATACCACTGGTAGCATACCAGGCTCTGCCTTGCGGGTAGGATACTCTCAGTAGCTTTCTGGACTCCCCAAGAGGGACTGAGGAATTAAACCCGGGTAAGCCATGTGCAAGACAAACGCCCTTCCTGCTGTGTTATTGCTCCAGCCCATTTTAGAAGTGACAAAAACATTTTCACTTCAGTTCTCAAGAGAGGTGTTGCTTTGAATCTTTGTACCTTAATATTTGTTTGGCCTACTGAGGGACTGGGAGTAGGTAGAGTTTTACTGTCTAAATCACTTTAACCAATCTAGCTTTCTGGCTACTGGAGGATTAGTTAATTAATATACCCTCAATTAACCAGAAGCAATTTATCCTATATAATATGATGTTGCTATTACTACTATCATTATTACTTGTATTAATTCTTTGAACAGCAGGTAGGGCATTTGCCTTGTGAACAGCTGGCCCTCGTTCGATTCCTCCATCCCACTTGGAGAGCCAGGCAAGTTACCGAGACTATCTTGCCCACATTGTAGAGCCTGGCAAGCTCCCTGTGGCATATTCGATATGCCAAAAATAGTAACAACAAGTCTCACAATGGAGAGGTTAGTGGTGCCCGCTTGAGCAAATAGATGAACATGGGATGACAGTGGTACAGTGCTGCTTACAAATATGAACTTGTATTTTTGAAGTTGACCATTGTATGCAAAATGTTTTTATTATCAGATTAAAAGTAGGGATTTATAGCATTGTATTCTAGCTTGGGTTTATTTGTAATTCAATTTAATTTCAAATCCAGAAATCTCTACTGTGAAAGGACAACTTATCTGTCATGATGTATTGATTTATTTTTTCAGTTGTACAAATAAAGCTATAAGAATAGGTCATTGTTATCATCATGCTAATAGAAGGGTTTGGATACTTGGTGATTTGAAAAATGTGCAGATTGAGAAATCCAAAGAATTGTTCTCCCTGACTTAATGATCAGTGATATTTTTGATATATTATAGTTGGATAAGTGTACTATTATATATTTTATGTGATTATCATAGGGCTGTGAGTATGACTCAGCAGAAAATTGCATGCTTTGTATGTATAAGACTTGGGTTGGTCTAAGCACACAAAAACATTAAAAAACAGAATGATTATAATGATGAAAATGGAGAAACATGAAAAGTAAATTAATGAAATAAAATTGTGTTTAACTCCTGACTTTAATGATAAATTATTTTAGAGTGTTTTTGATGACTTTAATATATTTAGAAACAGTTGAGATGAAGTTTTAAGGGAAGATGTTTTGGTCTAAACCTTCAGTTGGAAACTTTGCTCTCAGCCCATCTTTTATAAATAATAACATAATAGCACTGTCTGTCTTCACTGTCATCCCGTTGTTCATCCAGTGGGCACCAGTAACATCTCCATTGTGAGACTTGTTGTTACTGGTTTTGGCATCGAATATGCCTGGCATATCATAGCTTGCCAGGCTCTGTCTTGCGGGCTGGATACTCTTGGCAGCTTTTGGGGCTCTCTGAGAGGAACAGAGGAACCAAACCTGGGTTGTCCGTGTGCAAGGCAAATGCTCTACCTGCTGCAATAATCTATTACATAAATATTTTGAAGAGTAAATCAGATGATCTATGCCCTGGATAGAGTGCTAAACAACCTATCTTATACTTAACTAAGTAAATAAGATTTGAAATACCTTTTTATTAATGTTTTCATGGTTGAAGTGAGAACTTGTTCTTAGAGCTGCTTCACTTTGGACTAAAGATGCTGAGTGAGCAAATGGTTCCACTGACCTACTTTCCTGAGATTCTTAAGTTCTTTACTGATCCTCTTTGTCATATGTGTTCACCTCAAACTGACCAACTAGCTGAAATTCAAGCCGAAGTCATATACAGTGGATTCTGTGCATGAAGAACAAAAGGCTTGTGGGCACACAAAAGAGGCTGAAAGGGCAAATATTTAAAAAATGTATTTTTTACATGAGGTTACCCATACTTTTATGTACAGTAACAATAATGAGCAATATATATGATCAATTAAACCAGTAATAACTTTAGGGTTCTCATATTATTTGAAAAAGTTGATTTTACATATATAAATTAATTTTAAATGTAAATCTCATTATACTGTATCAAAATCAAAATCAAGTGATTGCTGAATGTTTTAAATGTGTATGAATGCTCTTTGTAAACAGTAAATGAATGCTGAATTTTAATGTGAAGTTTATATTAATGGATTAACTGAAAAATATAGTCAAACACTAAAATAATTAGCATATCATATTTATAATTATTTTCTTAACAACTGGAATAATTTTAATACTCTATGTCTTAAGATCATTTTTGTTATACCATATGCTAAATTTGCCATTTTAAATAACCTTTTTATAAATGTACTTAAATTATTTTATGTGAAGTATGTATGTACCACTATCATTAACTTCATGAGGTTAAATTTCTTTAACCATGTAAACTAAAGAACTTCAGATTATTAGTGAGAAAATGTAGTATATTTTTTCAGGAGGAATTTTTCATATTCTGCTTTGTACGAAAAGGCGAATAAATTCCCTGTATTCTCATGAACATTTTATAAGACAAAGATCTTTGAGCATTTTATTTAGTTGACTCTCTTCCTGTTATGCTGCATATGAATATGAGATTTTCTAATGAATTCCATGTCAACTATTCTGTCAGGTTATAAAGAGCTGTCCCAAGCTGTTCAACACTAAAAATCAACAATTTTTTTCTGGAAATATTATAATTTTAAATTTCTTTAATATTTATTTTACACATAAGTAAAGCAAGATGCAAAGAGATATAAAATGATGTTTTAACTCACAATCATATACTTGTTACCAAACTTACTTCAGAACTTAGTTTCTCCTCCTCAGAAGAAGTTATGACATGTTTTTTCTTCAATTACCTTCCCAGACAGGACGAGTATGAATTGATTATAAAGGAAACATTTTGCAACTGCCATGCCTCCAACTGAATTTCATGTCATATAATGAATATTTTGTAGCTCATAGCTACTTAGGTGTGCATACTTTCCATAAGACTAAGTTTGTACTTTGCAAGTCAATAAGGATTGCAGTGATAACCATAAATACTTGTTTGAACAATGTCGAGTTATGCCTCATTTACACAAAGACCCTCTCCTTTAATTTGCTGTTAGAAATATGTGTATATATACATATGTGTAACTGAGTTTTATTTACATATGTATACACATATATGTAACTTTGAGTTTTTTTATTCTAGAGATTTCTTCTAAGAGTTCAAGCTAATAAACTTCACTTGCACATGCTATTAATGTAAATAATAATAAAGACAAACATTTGAACAGATATGACCACAACTGTGTGCATTCATGTCTAAGAAAAGTTAAAAAATAAAACAATGGCATCTCTCATAACTTTTCAAGATAAATATTATCAAATAGGACATATATATGTATGTGTGTATATATATATTACAAGTATATATAAGAAATAGAATGATTGCTAGATTTTTTCCTGTATTTCTTGTAAAATATCTTCCAATACCTCTAATGTAAGAATTCTTAAGTAGCCTCCTAATATAATTTCCACCATTATTTTTAGTTTGTACAACTGTATTTACTAAGAATTAAAGTGCAGCTCTTCTTAAATTTCTTGAGCAATCGTGATGCTACTAGTTAAAGAGAAAATAGCCATTGAAACTATGACAAGCTGAGACAGGTTTATTATGATTTTTGGTGTTTCTTTAGCTAAAAAATGAAATAAATATAACAAAATGGGACAATACTATAACTTTTTCCATTATTTCCCTATTATCCTTTGACAGCATTGCATTTTGAAATAGGACTTTTTTAAAGTCTGTAGATAGTGCGGTTAAATATCTAACCATATTTTTGAATTTCTTCTGTTCATTCAGATAACATTAAAAATGACATATCAAAAGCGACTAGCTGCTACAGTTTGTCATGAATTATTTAATTACTTACAGGAAGAAAGGCTGAACCAATAATCCTGAAATGTGGTGGCAGTGTCCTCTGTAGTAGTTGTATTTCTTAAAGGCTAGCAAGAAAATAAATACATTTTAATGGTAAAAATAGAATTTGCATGTGAGTGCTCTAGTCTAATTTAACAATGCCTCTCAACATTGATCCTGAAGAATGTGTAAACTCTATGTTCCCAACTTTAAAAACAGGAAGTTTAGAGCTTAACTGAAGAAGAATGAATTCCCAGAGTAAATAATTTCTACCAGAAGGAAGAAGGAGGCTCTTATTGGTGAAATAACAGCTGACAACTCCACCTCAGCAAATGTCACAAAACATCTTTAGTACATTCTAAACTAATTAACATGTTTTTATCTTCTTATTTTTCTTACTATGATCTATCATTTGTAGTAATTTGAGGTATTATGGGGGATTTTTTTCCCTGTATTTCTCCTAACACATTTCTAAAAGTAAAACTACTTAAGAGAGAAAGAAAAAATATATAATAAACATTTTATTTAAAAAATAAAAATTTATTTTAAAAGTTATAATGTTTATGGGGCTGGAGCTATAGCACAGTGGGTAGGGCATTTGCCTTGCACGTGGACAACCGGGGTTCAAATTCCAGCATCCCATGTGGTCTCCTAAGCACCACCAGAGGTAATTCCTGAATGCATGAGCCAGGAGTAACCCCTGTGCATTGCTGGGTGTGACCCAAAAAGCAAAATAAATAAATGAATAAATAAATAAAAATGGAAAAAAAGAGTTATAATTTTACTATAAAAGTTTATACAAGAAAAGATAAAATATTTACTTTTCCTTCCCAAAGTGTGTGCACACTGGTTCTACTATTTGTACTTTCTAGAGTTCCATGTAAAATAATTTTTTAATGAGGTTTCAAAATTCCATAGATTAAATTACATAGATTTAACTTTTCTCTCATGTAAGAGCTGAACAGAAAACTATGCTTGATAGGTCTCTCCCCAGTGGAAGAAATCTTCTTTTTATCTCAAAGGCACTGTTCCATTTTCTCCTCCATAAGCATCTTGAAAAGAAAGAAGTATACAGAAAAAAAGTGATAGAAATGAATTTATAAAGTCAATATCTATAGAATGAAAACATCAATGCTACTTTTTTTGGACATCTGTGGTATTGGTTGTTGCCTCACTATATGAGGAATAAAATAACAACAATAATAATAATAATATAATAATAAGATACATACTCCATGTAGTGACATACGCTAACTGAAGCTTATGATGCATTGTCTGAATAATCTTTTTAAGAAAATTTCATTGATGTTACACTGCTTTATAACAGTAAATTGGTTTCAGGCATACTGCATTATAGTTCAGCCTTTCATAAATAATATATTCATCACTAAAGTCCAATTCCAGTCTTCATGCAGTTGAATTCCTTAACCCCTCCTTGCCCATTACTCTGCCCAATTTTCTCTGGAATCCATTAATTTTTTCTAACTCCTTATTTTTATTGTTGTCCGTGTGCCACATATGAGTGTCTTCTAATGTGTGACATTCTATGCTTCCTTTCATTCATTAAGTATGCTATTTTCTATGCCCATCCATTCTGTTTCATACCGCAGGATTCAGTCTTTGAACTGAGTAGTTTTACTTAAGATGAATTCTTATTTAATCATCTGTTGATGGGTTCGTTTTGTGTTTGTTTGGTTTTAGGTCATGGCCAGAGATACTCGGGGGTTCCTCCTGGCTCTGAATTCAGAAATTACCTCGTGTGGTGCGTAAAGGACATTATGCAATGCCAGATATCAAATGGGTCAGGCTCACATAGGTCACATACCCTACCCACTGTACTATCACTCCGGCCACTGTTGATGGGTTCTTAATATTTCCCAGCTCTTAGCACCTATAAATGGCCCAGGACTATTCATAGTATGAATATGGTAGTGGATATGTGTACCTTGATTAGTACTTTTGCATTTTGGGGGTAAATAATTAGAACTTGAACAATCAGATCATGTAAATTTTCTATTTTTAAAATGTCCTTAGTAATCTCTCTATGGTTTTGCTTATTGGGTGCACTAATTTGATGCTTATCAACAATGTGCACATACACCCTTATTTCCACATTCTCTCCAATACAGATTTCTTTCTTTTTTTTTTTTTTGCCCTTGTTCTTTATTTTATTTTTTTTTAATTTATTTATTTTTAATTAGAGAATCACCGTGAGGGTACAGTTACAGATTTATACACTTTTGTGCTTATACTTCCCTCATACAAAGTTTGGAACCCATCCCTTCACCAGTGCCCATTCTCCACCACCCGTAAACCCAGTGTCCCTCCCACCCTCCCCAATCCCATCTCCCCCCCACCCCACCCTGCCACTGTGGCAAGGCATTCCCTTCTGTTTTCTCTCTCTAATTAGCTGTTGTGGTTTGCAATAAAGGTGTTGAGTGGCCGCTGTGCTCAGTCTCTAGCCCTCATTCAGCCCGCAACTCCATTCCCCCACATGGCCTTCGACTACAATGTAGTTGGTGATCGCTTCTCTGAGTTGACCTTTCCCCGGAACGTGAGGCCAGCCTCGAAGCCATGGGGTCAACCTCCTGGTACTTATTTCTACAGTTCTTGGGTGTTAGTCTCCCACTCTGTTATTCTATATACCATAGATGAGTGCAATCTTTCTATGTCTGTCTCTCTCTTTCTGACTCATTTCACTCAGCATGAAACTTTTCATGCCCATCCACTTGACTACAAAATTCTTGACCTCCTTTTTTCTAACAGCTGCATAGTATTCCATTGTATAGATGTACCAAAGTTTCCTCAACCAGTCATCCGTTCTGGGGCATTCGGGTTTTTTCCAGATTCTGGCTATTGTAAACAGTGCTGCGATGAACATACATGTGCAGATGTTGTTTCGATTGTACTTTTTTGCCTCTCTGGGATATATTCCCAGCAGTGGTATTGCTGGGCCAAATGGGAATTCAAAGCAATCCCATTCACAATCGTGCCCCAGAAAATCAGGTACCTCGGAATCAGCTTAACCAAGGAAGTAAAAGACCTTTACAAAGAAAACTACATAACGCTACTCCATGAAATCAAAGAGGACATGAGGAAATGGAAACATATACCCTGCTCGTGGATAGGGAGAATCAATGTTGTCAAAATGGCAATACTCCCTAAAGCATTATACAGATTCAATGCGATCCCTATAAGTATACCCATGACATTCTTCAAAGAAATGGATCAAGCAATCCTAAAATTCATATGGAATAACAAACGTCCAAGGATAGCTAAAACAATTCTTGGGAAAAAGATGATGGGAGGCATCACCATCCCCAACCTCAAACTTTACTACAAAGCAGTAACAATTAAAACAGCATGGCACTGGAACAAAGGCAAAGCCGTAGACCAATGGAACAGGGTGGAATATCCCTACACACAACCCCAAATGTATGACCATCTAATCTTTGATAAGGGAGCAAGAGATGTGAAGTGGAGCAAGGAAAGCCTCTTTAACAAATGGTGCTGGCACAACTGGACAACCACATGCAAAAAAATGGGTTTAGACCTTGACCTGACACCATGCACCAAAGTCAGATCAAAATGGATTAAAGACCTCAACATTAGACCACAAACCATAAGGTACATTGAAGACAAGGTCGGCGAAACCCTCCACGATATTGAAGATAAAGGTATCTTCAAAGGTGACACGGAACTAAGCAATCTAGTAAAAACAGAGATCAACAAATGGGACTACATTAAACTAAAAAGCTTCTGCACCGCAAGAGATGCAATACAGATTTCTTGATTACTGAATAAATAAAATTTTCAAAGTTGTGAGATGATTTCTCATTGTTTTCGCTTGCATAATCAAAGAAATGATTAAAATATTTTCAATTCCAATTAGCCATCTATATGTGTTCTCTTAGAAATGTCTGTTCACATCCTCTGCTAATTTTGGAATTTTTTGTTTTTCTATTGTTGAGTTTTATGTGTTTGCATATTTTATATTTTATATATCTTTGCATATGTTTGTCTATTAATGCATCAAGTGATGCACAAATATCTTCTTCCATTCAATAGGATAATGTTTTTCACTGTGATGGTAACACCCTCGCACCACTCCACTGTACTAGAAATTTTTAGTTTTATTAGTCTAATTTTTTAAATTTTCTTTTATTTTCATTACTGTTGCAGTTAAATCCCTCCAAAATATTTTCTAAAAAAACTGTAATGAAGCATATGCACATCTTTACTACTTAGTATTTTATGGTTCCAGAGCTTACGTTTAAGAACTTATTAAATATTGGACTACATTTTTCTCTATCAGGTAACATTTTTGTTTTACTTGTTCAAACACATTTCATCACTATAATGGAATTGTCCGATCTTGTTATATTTCCTTGTATAGTTTAGTCTCAGATCAAGTTCAAATGTCAAAAAAGTAATACAACAGAGATATCTCGTTTCCTTAAATATCCTTTAATATGTGAGCCAGGAAGATATCATTACAGGTTAGTTCTCCCACCTAGGAAAATGGCATGTACTAAAACTTATTGAAGGTCTTTATATTTTTATAATAGAAAAATATTTCAAAATAAGACTCATGAGTAACAGAATCAGACAATCATAAGAATTTGATATCATACAAACAAAATCTTGAAAAAATAGGCCAAAAAGAACAATATACTTCTCACAAATAATGCATATTTTAATGTGAAATATGCTTACTAAAAGCTGAATGGAATTAATAGAGGAAACATTAAATTTCTGTCTGCTATAAAGATAGCAAGATTAGGAGAATTTTAACCTGGGACATAGAATGTAGCAAAGGGAAATATTGATCTAAACAATCTAAACTGTGTTATAGCACCAATAGAAATGAAAAATTAATAAAAATACTGTGTCTATGTATGTACTATGAAACATATTGTGTGAACAATGAGAACAGGAAGGAAGGTAATAAGAGTAATCAAAATACAATTTACATTAACCATTATTCCTGAAGATTTTGTCACCCTTTCCTTGCTCCAAATGCAACAGCTATGTGTACCTGGGTCGAGAACTCAACATGAGGAACGACTTGGCACCAGAACTGTGCAGGAGGAAGAGAGCAGCATGGAACGCCCTCAAGAGCTTTTGAAGAAGTGGTTAAGAAGACAAAGAACCTCCAGCTCCGGACACATCTTTTCTACTCCACTGTTCTTCCTGACTTTTCAGCAGGTCTGATTGTTGGGGTAAAATTCCAAATAGTAATAGTGAGCTTCCTGTTGAAACATTGAATGTAATCAAAGTAAAGAGAAAGCAAAGTGAAAATCATCACCACACAGGCCAGAGGGTGGGGGGCAGTGGGATGGGATGTATACTGGGATTCTTGGTGGTGGAACATGTGCCCTGGTGAAAGGGATGGGTGTTCAATCACTGTATGACTGAGACTTAAGCCTGAAAGCTTTGTAACTTTTCACATGGTGATTCAATAAAAAATAAAAAAATAATAATAACATATGCTTCAGGGACCTGGGCCCTATGAAAACAGGATGAGAACGCTATTTGGGTATCCCAAAGAGGAATTGAAAGAGCTATGCTTGGAGTACCACATTTCATTCAAGTGAGAGAAGGAATCTGGATTTCCGACCTCCATAGATGGTCAAAAATCAGGGACGCTGTCTCATTTGGCAAGGTATCGAAAATCAGATGGGTCGGGCACATAATGTGATTCAGAGATGACCACTGGATTAGAGCTGTAACCAACTGGATTCCATGGAACGTCAAAAGACCGAGTGACTGCCCACCAACGAGATGGTCAGACTTCTTCATCAAAACCGTGATCGAATGGTTTAAGGCTCTTAGTGTTCCTGGAGCGAGCAGATACCATTGGGCTACACTAGCACACAACAGGGACAAATGGAGACATTACTGGCGCCCGCTCAAGCAAATCAAAGATCAGTGGGATGACAAGTGATACAAGTGATAGATTTTTTCTGAAGCACTAAATAGCAACAGCTAAAACTGTCCAGTCACGTTTAAGGATGTATTTAAAAAAATATCTAAAAATTAATATGCATAGAAGTGAGTAGGATGACATGAAAATTGAGAATTATAAGATATAGAAAAATATATTTAGCATAAAGATTTTTGACATTACTATAAGATCGAGTGGGAGAAATGGAAGAAAAGCTTATCCCAAATTTAGCATATGTGGTTTGACTGAAGTAAGGAAAACAGCAATAAGAAGCCAACTTACAGGTCCTGAGAGCTAGTGTAGTAGCCACTAAAGAGAAAGTATACCCAGATTTGATCTCTGACACTGCATATGGTCTCTCCTGAGCCCACCAGGATCCCTGAATGCAGAGACAGGAGTAAGCCCTGAGCACCATACAGTGTGGCCCCCAAACAAAACAAATGTACGATTTAAACCCCAGAGAAAATTGTGAAGCAACCACACAAAAGACCTTCATTAACACATGCAACTAAATCTGGCCACCTAGACATGTAGGCTAAAGTTTGAGGAAAAAGTATTTCTAAATGAATATTCACATTAATAAAAATAATTTCACACTTCACTCTTTTGCACATAGTTATTAGTGAGGTCACTGCACAGATAAAGCTCTCAGGCGTGCCATCAAATTTTGGGGCGTCATCAAGGATGGAGCACAGTCTTTTATATTCCCAAAAGAGTAGAGCATGATTTGATGAACTCACTCGTTTTTTAATTCTAGAGAAGAAACTAGATAGAAACAAAACAATTATCTTAGAATGAGTATAAAAATAGCGCCAGAAAAGGGTGGGTTGTGTCACAGCTGCCTCTGGGTAACAGGTAGAATTCAGATTGATTTTAAACTTGCAAACCTTTTAAACATAATACTATATCTGCACCACTGAAAATGTAGAAAGTTATTGATCTATACTACATTAATGTGATCAATGTTAGACTGCTGACTTACTCAAGTACCCTGTTTAGTACAAATATCAATAATAATAAACCAAGTGTGCAGATATAATTATTTTAATGATATTTAAGAACAAATAAAATATATGTTAAAAGAAAAGTGTGTGAATTCCAGTTGTGGTGACTGAAGTCTTATATAGACTGAAGTCTTTAGATTAGAGATGAGAAATGTCTAAGGAAATAAGGTTAATATGTCTTTTTATGTTTCATAGTTGATTATAGCCATTCCATTAACATGAATTAAAGACATAGAAGGAACAGGGCGATAGGTCAGGCCCTGCAGTTCAATACCTAGCTTTATTCCACAGCACTGCATGGCCTTGAGCACTGCCTGGTGAGGCCATCCGGCATTGGTGAAGTGGCCTTGTTGGTACTCAACACTAGAGGGCACTAACAGCAGTCCCTGCACCTTAGCTCCAGTACTGAGGCAGCCAACCTGTGTTCCAAGGGTTACTGGGGTTAACCTGGGGACTTAAGATCACTAAGATCACTTGAGAGGTCTATGTCGTGTCTTCTGCACCAAAATCATAGACTATTAAATGCAAAGAAAACTGGTTGTGAGACAATAAATTTTACTGACAAAAGCAGCTCTCTGTGCCCTCGTATAGATCATATGTCTAGAGCCATAGGAGGAATAGGACAGTAAGAAAGAGAATATGCAAGAGGGGTAACCCAGAACAATCGTCCGGCGGGTAGGGTGCTTGCCTCACACACAGTTGCTCCAGATTTGATCTCCAGGCACTTTCTTTGCACAGTACCCAAAGCTGGATGGAGCGATAGTGCAGTGGGTAGGGCGTTCGCCTTGCACGTAGCTGACCCGGGTTTGATTCCTCTGCCCCTCTTGGAGAGCCTGGCAAGCGATTGAGAACATCTCTCCCGAAGGACAGAGCCTGGCAAGCTACCCATGGTGTTTTTGATATGCCAAAAACAGTAACAACAAGTCTCACAATGGAGATATTACTGGTGCCCGCTCGAGCAAATTGATGAGCAACAGGATGACAGTGACAGTGACCCCAAGCTTAACAGGGGTGATCACTGAGCACAGAACCAGGAGTACGCTCTAAGCACAGCTGGGTGTGGTCCCAAAACAAACAGAAAAGTGTAAGAATTAAAAACAAGTGTATTAAATTGAGCAAAATTATTCAAAGGCTTTGCAAATTAGAACCTTAATTATTTTTATTTCAAAAACACATTGCTGTTAAAATGTTCGCTTGATAAACTGCTTTAAAGAGAAATTTTATTCTGTTAAACACTATATCAAAATAATTGATGTAAGCTATTAATAATAAAAGAAAAGAAACTTTTTTTGGTATGGATACACTTCCTGGAATGCAGGGGATACCCCAAGCTCAGTGCTCAAAGTTTGGTCCTGTCATGCTCAAGGATCAGTGCCTTAGAAAGAATAAAACCATTGAATTGCTTTTCCAGTTCTAAAACAATATTTCCATGTTTGATGAGCTCATTTTGTTTTAACATTTAGGATAGATGAAATACTAGAAGTCTGTCATTGACATAACAAAATTTATACATCCTTACACTCTTCAGAAATATGTTTATATTCATGAATATATATGAATAATTTGATTTAGTAATGAGTATTTAAAAAGGAAGAAGCAATAAGGATAAATATTTCTTTCATTTGCTCCTTAGTGCAATTTAACTTTGTGTACCTAGAAAAAGCTTGATTGTTCTTGAGTTGGAGTCTCCTCAGAGTTATACTATGTTATTAAATATTTACAGACTTTTAAAATATTCACTATTATTGCTTATCTCGCTTTGGGCTAGCATAATTAACACCTGCATTTTATTTCCAATTAAATTTATTTATTGTACACTTTTTGATGATATTAATTTGCCTTATAAGTTTTAAAATCATGCTATATGTTTCTTAATTACAAAGTTCAAAAAGGCAGCCATTTATTATCTAAAAAGAAAATGCGTGCTATATCATTTACATGGAACCAAAGGCAAGGATCAGTAAGCCAAGGGTAAGGACATTGCTGATTGCCCTAGGCCTGAAGATAAAATTACTAAGCTTTAAATAAAAGAAACTCATGTAAGAAAATTTTTTTATAGATTTTTGGTTTTGTATGTCTCTACTCCTTATTGAATGTTTTAAAAATTATTCTATAGTAGAAATTCTGATTATTCTAGTATATCACTAGTCAAAGGAAATCTTTCCTTGCAACGATTCCATGTCATCTTCAGATAATGTTGTACAAACATCTCAACAACAACAAAAAATCAATAAATGGGGAAAATTGAAGAGAGAGACCCCAAGGAAGACATAGACACAACCTAGAGGCATATTGAAAGAAACATGTTAGAGATGATAAGGAAAGTGCAAATCCAAATCACGATGAGGTGTCACCTCACGATAGTGGGTTTGACCTACTTTAGGAAGTCCAGAAACAGCCATTGCTGGGAAGAATGTGGCAAAAAATGGAATCCCCCTTCACTATTGGAGGGAATTTTTCTCTGCGTTGGCCTCTATAGAAAATAGTATGCAGACACCTCAAAAAATTAGAAGTAAAACTCCCATCTGAAACACAACACAAAACAAAACTCCTTTCCTTCCCATTCATCATAAAGACACAAAAACATTATTGTCCTTGCATGCGGTTGACCTCGGTCCTACTTCTGGCACCACATATAGTTCAGACTTTTCTCTAAGCACTGCAAGGAGAGCTCCTGAGCACAAAGTCAGTAGGAAGTTCTGAACACGTCCAGATGTGACCTTCCAAAAAACAAAGAAAAGGGTATATGCACCCCTATATTCATCACAACCCTATTTACAGATGTAGAAACAACCAAGTGCTCAACAACAAAAAGGTGAATATATAAATTTTGATAGCACAGCAGTAGGGTGTTTGCCTTGCATGAGGCTGACCCAGGTTCAATTTCTTTGTCCCTCTCGGAGAGCCCAGCAAGCTCCCGAGACTATCCCACCCCCATGGCAGAGCCTGGCAAGCTCCCAGTGGCGTATTCGATATGACAGAAACAGTAACAACAAGTCTCACAACGGAGACATTACTGTTGCCTGCTTGAGCAAATTGATGAACAACAGGATGACAGTGATACAGTGATATATATTTCAAATATATACATGAAATATATATAGTTATATCACTTGTATTACTTGTCATCCTGTTGCTCATTGATTTGCTCGAGCGGGCACCAGTATTGTCTCCATTTGTCCCTGTTGCATGCTAGTGTAGCCCAATGGCATCTGCTTGCTCCAGGAACACGAAGAGCCTCAGATCGTTCTCTCAGGTTCTTGAAGAAGAAGTCTGACCATCTCGTAGGTGGGCAGCCAGGCATTCTTTTCATGTCCCGTGGAATCCAGTCAATAATGGCTCTAGTCCAGCAGTCATACTAAGTATATATAGATAAATATGCAAAATAAAATGCTACCAAACTATAAGAAAAAATGAAATTTTATGGTCACAATCACTACAACTTGGACAAAGTTGCAATGATATTCTTAGTTAATATCATGATTAACTAAGAATATCATGATATTCTTATAGTGAATATCATGATATTCATGATAAACACTGTTTATCATGATAAATAATGATATTTATTATTATATATGATATCATGATAAACAAACTGAACCAGAAGAAGAGCATATGTCAAGCAGCAAGAACCAAAGGAAGAGACTAGACCACAGTTAATAAAGAAAATCCATGGTGACCAGCAGAACTGAGTTTGTTAGGCTGCGATGAATAGGAGGGACTAGCTAGAAAGGACAAAGGGACAATGGTGGAGGGATGTCAACAATGGTTGCTGTGTGGTACACCTAATATACAATGCCTAAATAATTAACCTTATTGCAAATCATCATACATCAATAGAAATACAATTGGAATAACACTTGTTTTCTAGATTTAAAAAAGTCTATTTCAAGACAGAATTTTTCTTTTTTTTTTTTTTTTACTTTTTATCATTTCACTCCTTCTACAGTGATGTCTTAAGTTCTCATTTCTTGTTATTAATTACAAGGTTCTGGTGTGATTCCTCAAAATAAAATAAATTTCTCTTGACCCGAGTAGCCATGTTTTGCAGGGCCACTTTGCTGCTGAAGAACCAAGATCCAGAGCCAGCTACACTACTTCTGGTCCCAGCCATGTCTCTAAACTCTGAACTAAGCCTTTGCCCCATGCTAGCCAAGGAAGGGAAATATCCTTCTTCCTCGGTTTTTCTTGTTTTTTGTAAAACAGAAAACTAACTTAAAATATTGTTGATAATTACAAATTGGGGCATTAAAATTGGGATTTCTTTACAATAAAGAAACTTGAAGTTATTGGAATGTGACAATTGTACATATTTGTATGTTTGATGTAGAATTGCATAGGTAAAAGTGGAGAAGAAATGAAACTACCAGGGGATAAAGACATCTAATCTTTAAGGGATCTTTTGACACTGTCTCATAAATAAAAATATTCCACAGCATCTCAAGCATGTGAATGATTTATTTCTCTTTAAGACAACTTGCCTGGCACTTAAGTATATTCAGAATGGAAAGCAGAGACTAGTTACTAAAATTTTATTGCAATCACTGAAATGACACAACTTTTTATCTTGAATTAGGGTGAACGCCATGGAGATAACAGACAGCTGAGGGCTTTAAGTATTAAAACTGACAGAATTTGTAGAGCATAAAGAAACGTTTTAGTTTTTTAGCCGAAAACTATATCTAGAAAGGCGACCATGTGTATGATGTGGAATTAAAAGCTGTGCTTTGTTCTGTATTTTGATTAGTGTGCTGTAGTGAAATATGAATTTATGCAGATGATGGTGACCAATAGAAGGGATACTAATGATGTAAGAAAGCATAGTATTGTTCAGGAGTGATGATCTTGCAAAGGAAGATAACAGCCTTGCAGGGGTCTGGAATTACTCTGGGCTGTGAACGCCGTGGAAAAACAAAGGGGCAAGAAAGTTCAATAGTCAGAAGATGTATCGTGAGATGTCAGGTTGTAACATCACTGCTTGAGTTAATATTTTGATGAGCTTTGAAATACTATGTTTAAGGTCACATATATTGTGTGATAATGGTTAATTCAACTGCTTGATTAATGATATAAATTAATCATTTGCTTTCTCTGTAGTTTGATTTTAGAAACAGTATAATGTTTACATCAGAATGGTATCTCTCACGCTCACTGTCATCCTATTGCTCATCGATTTGCTCAGGCAGGCACCAGTAATGTCTCCATTGTGAGACTTGTTTGTTATAGTTTTTGGCATGTGGAATACGCCAGGGTAGCTTGCCAGGGCTCTGGCGTGCAGGTGGAATATTCTTGGTAGCTTGCCGTGCTCTCCAAGAAGGACGTAGGAAGTGAACGCCCTACCTGCTGCACTATCGCTCCAACCCAGAATGGTATCTATTTCTTATACAATTGTACTTTCCTTTCTTAAATATTTTGAGTGTTCTTCAGTCAATTCTTCTGAAAATAAAGCTTTTTGGTGCTTTAGTTGTTCTCATTGAATATTTTAAATTAATTATGAGTTAAATTTAATTAAAAAATTGCCTATTTATTTTATCCATTTATTCTTAAATAAGCCATGTACATTTATATATCAAGGTGTTTTATTATTTATCCAATTATTAAAATATTTTGGCATAGTATGTTTTAACATACATTTATAGTCATTTGCATTGTGTATAACATGGGATTCCAGGGATCAAATATGGTTCAGTCAAACGCAGGGCAATTGGTCTCCTTCCTGCACTATTGCTTCAGCCCCTAATAATTTATTTTTAATAATATTCTAATAATTTATCTTTAACAATATTCTTCTCAATAATTTTACTCTAAAGATTGACTGTCATTCTATAACAAATAATAAAGTATATCTTGCCAATATTTTCACTGTATTTGTAGAAATGGTTGCATTCTGCTGATAAAAAATGTGAGTAAAAATCCGTTAGTTAACTATATTTATGAGGTTCAAATTTCCCAGGCCTTTCTCTATATTTCTCCGCTTGTATCTAGAAATACTCAGAAGGAAATATTGAAATTTCCAACTGTAATTGTGCATTCATATTCCCTTTAATTTCTTCACTTGATTCATATGGTGATATGAGAAATGCAATTTTGTTATGAATGTTTTATTCTTCATTTGCAAACAAGTAAGCACATACATGTCTTTTCTGCCAAATAGAGATAAGCTTTACACAAAAAGTATCTTAGAAACATAATTTTCTCAAAAATTGTCAGCATTAACAAATTATATTATTTCATCTCACGTGAATATTATTATGCATATGCCCATGTGGGTATTTCTCATTAAAAAAAATGTTGATGGTGTTGACATTTGTTTATACGTCTATGTATGTTCTAAGGGTACAATTGCTTAATTCTTCAAAATACAAATGAAATCAACTCTTACTTATATATCTTAAAGTTGTTTGGAAAATATGTAAAACTTCTAACATAGATTGATGATATTTCATGTAACTTATACAACCATAAATACAATTATGTGAAATGATGAGTTTTAAACATTCAAAGTAGTTTGAGGAATGAAAGCCAAGAGAAAGCTCTCTATCATGAGTATAGGGGCTCCTCAAATAGTACCCAAGCCTTAATCAAACTATGATAAGCACTGCCGCCTTCAATATCTTTAAATATCTTCAATATCTTAAAAACACAAAATACTTGTCCAGTAGCATAGCACACAGGTGTAATAAGTTGCCTACTTTGCTCCAAATACATGTTATCAGAAATCTTAGATTTTTCTGGTGCAAGAGCCATATTATACAGATGGCGTGCTTACATTGCAAGAAGCCAATATAATTTCATACACTGGCACCCATATTTTCCCCCTAACTCCCTCATTTAATGATCTGAACCCTACAAGGAGTGATCCCTGAGCAGAGATCACAGAATCGGGAGCACAGTTGAATGTGACCCCAATACAAAAATAGAAAATGTAGATTTACTGGGCTATAGTCTTGAGTCACAGATTTTGATTTCTCAATAAGTATCACTTTTTTATAGATGTTTGCTCGCAGCTGACAGCCAGTTAAATGAAACAAGCAAATGATACTTGTCATAGTACAACATAGACTTTTATTCTAAAATGTCTCTCACTTTTCTAAAGTGCCAAAAAAATCATAGTTGTTTCCAAATCTAAGTCAAACTTCTCATCAGTAAATGTCTTGAAATCACATTAAGTAAATTTACCACCTAGCCTTAAATAACGAAAACAAACAAAAAACCAAGTATGTGTATATGTACACACACCTCAAATAATTTCAAATTGTAAATAGTAAGGAGCAAAGGATAATTATTTCATGTAGTATGCACTCTACAAGTTCATTGGAGTTTTCAGGATATAATGCAATAAACTGAAATATGACAGTTTTACTGATTGAATAGATAAGAGTCCAGAGATGTCAGATTGTAGCAGTTAGGGAACTGCTCAGAAGTGAAAACTACATTTGTGGTCAGAATGTGGCACAGACAGGCAAATTGATAGCTATCTCTGACAATGACAATCTCAAAATCTGCCACTAGCATACTTTGACAGAAGCTTGAGTCTATACAAAGAACTTCCTGCCCTGGAACAAGAACCCTCAGGATTAGACTAACTAGCTTATCCTTGCTTCATGCTCATGATGAAATCTCCACCTCTAAAAAGAGTGCAGGTGCCTTTTTCTGAATGGCAAAAATCAAGAACTGTGATGCCCAGAGTTCCAGGACTGGTCCCAGAGGGATGCTGGCAGCTGAGTCATCCCAGTGGGGGTCCCTGGTCTCCAGAGCTTCAGCAGGATGTGGAAAAACCAAGTCCTCACTGCTGCCAGAGAAATGGCCCAACTTTGTGACTGATCTCAGAGAGATGCTGGAGTGACATGGGCAGCTACAAAGCTTCTTAGTCATGCAGCCACATATGCAACCATGTAACACTTCCAAACTTCACAGAGTTCCCACAGAGAAAATTGAATGGGGAAATTAAGTAGAAGCCCATTAAGTTCAATGAGAGAAAACAATAGCACAGGGGGCTCAGCTCACACTAAGAGTTTAGTACATTCTGAGGTCGTGACTTTAGCAACAACATGAGGAGATTTATGTCATAACATGCAATACACAGTAAACTATTTTTGTGCCTGTCATGGGCGTAGGTTTGGGAGTTAGTGGGAAACTGCGAGCATTGGTGGAAGGAAGGATAGAGTAGTGGTGGGACTGGTGTGAGAATATTGAATGCCTGATGCAACTATATTTATGAAAAACTTTGTAAATCATGGGGTTCATATAAAGTTTCATTTTTAAATTAAATATAGAATGTATAGTTCTATTTTTCCAAAGATAAAAGTGTTTGTGTGACAATCGTGCCCCAGAAAATCAAGTACCTCGGAATCAGCTTAACCAAGGAAGTAAAAGACCTCTACAAAGAAAACTACAAAACGCTACTCCATGAAATCAAAGAGGACATGAGGAAATGGAAACATATACCCTGCTCATGGATAGGGAGAATCAATGCTGTCAAAATGGCAATACTCCCCAAAGCATTATACAGATTCAACGCGATCCCTATAAGTATACCCATGACATTCTTCAAAGAAATGGATCAAGCAATCCTAAAATTCATATGGAACAACAGACGTCCAAGGATAGCTAAAACAATTCTTAGGAAAAAGACGATGGGAGGTATCACCCTCCCCAACCTCAATCTTTACTACAAAGCAGTAACAATTAAAACAGCATGGCACTGGAACAAAGGCAGTTCTGCGGCTGACCAATGGAACAGGGTGGAATATCCCTACACACAACCCCAAATGTATGATCATCTAATCTTTGATAAGGGAGCAAGAGATGTGAAGTGGAGCAAGGAAAGCCTCTTTAACAAATGGTGCTGGCACAACTGGACAACCACATGCAAAAAAATGGGCGTAGACCTTGACCTGACACCATGCACAAAAGTCAGATCAAAATGGATTAAAGACCTCAACATTAGACCACAAACCATAAGGTACATTGAAGACAAGGTCGGCAAAACCCTCCACGATATTGAAGAAAAAGGTATCTTCAAAGGTGACACAGAACTAAGCAATCTAGTAAAAACAGAGATCAACAAATGGGACTACATTAAACTAAAAAGCTTTTGCACCGCAAAAGATACAGTGACCAGAACCCAAAGACTATCTACAGAATGGGAAAGGATATTTACACAATACCCATCAGATAAGGGGTTGATATCAATGGTATATAAAGCACTGGTTGAACTCTACAAAAAGAAAACATCCAACCCCATCAAAAAATGGGGCGACGAAATGAACAGAAACTTTACCAAGGAAGAAATACGAATGGCCAAAAGACACATGAAAAAGTGCTCTGCATCACTAATCATCAGAGAGATGCAGATCAAAACAACCATGAGATACCACCTCACACCACAGAGACTGGCACACATCCAAAAGAACAAAAGCAACCGCTGTTGGAGAGGATGTGGGGAGAAAGGGACCCTTCTACACTGCTGGTGGGAATGCCGGCTAGTTCAGCCCTTTTGGAAAACAGTATGGACGATTCTCAGAAAACTAGAGGTTGAGCTCCCATTTGACCCAGCAATACCACTGCTGGGAATATATCCCAGAGAGGCAAAAAAGTATAATCGAAATGGCATCTGCACATGTATGTTCATCGCAGCACTGTTTACAATAGCCAGAATCTGGAAAAAACCCGAATGCCCTAGAATGGATGACTGGTTGAGGAAACTTTGGTACATCTATACAATGGAATACTATGCAGCTGTTAGAAAAAAGGAGGTCACAAATTTTTTATTTAAGTGGATCGGCATGAAAAGTTTCATGCTAAGTGAAATGAGTCAGAAAGAGAGTGACAGACATAGAAAGATTGCACTCACCTATGACATATAGAATAACAGAGTGGGAGACTAACACCCAAGAATTGTAGAAACAACTACCAGGAGGTTGACTCCATGGCTAGGAGGCTGGCCTCACATTCTGGGGAAAGGGCAATTCAGAGAAGGGATCACCAACTATAATGTAGTCGAAGGCCATGTGGGAGAAGGGAGTTGCGGGCTGAATGAGGGCTAGAGACTGAGCACAGTGGCCACTCAACACCTTTATTGCAAACCACAATAGCTAATTAGAGGGAGAGAACAGAAGGGAATGCCCTGCCACAGTGACAGGGTGGGGTGGGGGGGAGATGGGATTGGGGAGGATGGGAGGGATGCTGAGTTTACTGGTGGTGGAATATGGGCACTGGTGAAGGGATGGGTTCCCGAACTTTGTATGGGGGAAGCATAAGCACAGATGTGTATAAATCCATAACTGTACCCTCATGGTGATTCATTAATTAAAAATAAATAAATTTATTTTAAAAAAAGAAAAAAATAACACACAAAAAAGAAAAAAAACAATAAATAACTTTTGAAACAGAAAATAAAATATTCACCCAAGTTAAAAAAAAAAGTGTTTGTGTGATGTGTGTGTTGGAAGGGGGGGTGTTAGGAAGAGGCATGATGCTCAACACAACAGGTGCAAATAAAGATGACATCTACAGACCTTGTTGTTACCATCCTAAACTTTCTCTGCTTTAGGAAAGACTGATTAATGCTGTGCTCCTATAGTCAGCTACAAAAGGGCATGTCCCCTTTGCCTGAGTAAAAATTCCTTTTATTAAAGGTCTCATCATTGTATGACATTGCATCTTTGTGGTTTCTATCTTAAGAGAGCATGAAGACACTTCAATAAGGCTCCCTTAGAACATGGAATCTAAGAACGCTTTAAATCCATGATATATATTGCTACAAAATTAGAAATTTTGGAAACAGAGAGAGACATACCAAGAAATGGAGATATGGAGAGACAGAGAAACACAGAGTCAGAGAATCACAGAAAGATCCAGGCAGACACAGGGATGGGGGCAAGGAAAAAACTTTGGAGGGATTTTTTTACATTCTAAGCAATGGTGAGGAAAAGGAAGAAGATCACTTCCCTTAGATCACATTGTGTTCTCGATTATTTAGTTGAAGAGGATAACACTGGTCAGAAAATAAGTACTGAGGGAACTGTCTCTAGGGAGAAGAGGGCTTGAGGAGAAGTTATGTTACTTATTTTCAAGTCTTCTGGAACATGAAGGCTAAAATAGTGTCGCAGCTAGGAACGAGAACTGAATTAGGAAAGATAATCAAGATACTGGAGAGTGTCAACTCCTAGGGTCCGACAATTAGAACAGGAAGAAATATAATGAAGAAAAATGCCAAACACGTAGACATTCTGATTGTATCTGAAGCTAAGCAGTAACCTTGAACTGTCATAAGTAGTTTGAGTTTTTTCCGATTTTCTGTTTTTAGGTTTCCAAGAAGAAAAGAGAATTCAGGCTTTTAAAATGCTTTTTTCCCCCCTCAAGAAATATGTGTCCCTCTTAAATGCAAAGTTTGACAGTAGAAAGTTCTGTAACTTCCCCTGAGTTAGACTGATATGTCCGTTTTTTCTTTAGCTTACTGCTGGGCTTTAGTGCATTTCCTTGGTTAAAACTTGTTGTAAAATTTAGTTTACAAAATTATTTTTCCGTGTGCCTGAGAACTGCCAATAGTGTGATGTTGTGTGAGCCACACTCCTACTCATAAACACAGCGAGAGCATAATTATCACCTATTAAGTTCTCATATTTAACATGTGTCAAATTTTGGTAAACAGAGAGCATGGAGAGAGACAGCAGGATGCTACATTTTATAAGAAATTCTCTTTGGAAGTGAAATATGTGAGAATTGTTTTCTTTTTTTGTATAAAGCATAAAGAGTACCATGTGTGTCCATTGCAATGAAATGTCATTTCCCCTTTAAATTGTGGAACAATTTAAATTGTGAAACAATGGTAGCAACACCGAAACTATAACAAAATGAAACTACAGGGATTTCTAGCAACTTCTTCCCAGGAGTGTCGGTTTTGAACAACTTTTGTTCTACAAAACTGTATCTTCAAGGGGTTGGAGGATAGCACAGTGGGTAGGACATTTGCCTTGCACTCAGTCAACCCGAGTTCGATTCCCAGCATCAATATGGTCTCCTGAGCACCGCCAGGGGTAATTCCTGAGTGCAGAGCCAGGAGTAACCCCTGTGCATCACCGGGTGTGATCCAAAAAGGAAAAAAATATATTCTTCAAAAGTTCTAAGGATTCCCAGTGAAGGACTCCAGCTCAATAAGGACATTTCCATTGAGGAGGGTAGAAAAGATAAATGCAAATACCCCTATCACTTATCACTTACTTTCTAAACCAAGACTGTCCATGCAGTCAGTCGTTCTGTACCTGAGGGTTGAGAGAAGTGAGTACCCAGCTTCACTGTAAACCCCCCCCCCCATCAACACCAGGATCCCCTCAGCTAGGGGTGGTTCCTGGAATGCTTCCATGAGCCCAAACCCCAAACACCCGGCGTCTGCTTGCTGCCCTTATCTATAACATCAGATATATGGGCCAGTTTGATTAATTACTATGGCACTGGTCTCCTAATTCACCATGTACTTCCTCTCTCCAGAGGCTCCCAAGAGGCCCTGATTGAGTCACGTGGTCAGGAGAACCATGAGTGGACCCAGAGAAAGAGCAACTACAGAGGAATCAGAGTTTCTTCACACCCCAGCTCCAGGTTCAGGCTTCCAGCAAACCCAGAGGTAAGGTCCAACCTTCAGGCTGATCCCAAGGACTACAGGATTCAGTAGATTCCTAGGTACCCAGATTTGATTTCCCCCAGGGCCATACCAGTCTCCTCAAATGGATTCCAGCTAACCTCAATGCCAGAGTGTTCCAAGAGACACTGGTACTTGTACTAGTCCCTCACAAGTCCCTCACAAATTTAAAGGCATGGGGAGGAGCTTTCTGTCATCACTTTCATTCAAAGAAATACTGATTTTCAGATTTTTACTATAATAACAAGGGACTGGAGCTATAGCACAGCCGGTAGGGTGTTTGCCTTGCATGCGGCAAACCCAGGTTCAATTCTTCTGCCACTCTTGGAGAGCCTGGGAAGCTACCGAGAGTATCCCGCCCACACGGCAGAGCCTGGCAAGCTACCTGTGGCATATTCAATATGCCAAAAAGAGTAACAACAAGTCTCACAATGGAGACGTTACTGGTGCCCGCTTGAGCAAATCGATTAACAATGGGACAACAGTGCTACAGTGCAGTGCCACAGTCTCTATAAGTATGATTTATCATTATGTGCTTATCTTTATGGATTGGAGCAATAGCACAGCGGGTAGGGTGTTTGTCACATGGTCGACTTGGGTTCAATTCCTCTGTTTCTCTTGGAGAGCCCAGCAAGCTACCGAGAGTATTCCTCCTTTACTGCAGAGCCTGGCAAGCTACCTGTGGCGTATTTGATATGCCAAGAACAGTAACAAACACATAAATTCATTTTGGGAATTTTACTCCCAACCCCACAAGAACTACTCACACTGGAGCCATGACTGGTGCCCACTTGAGCAAATAGATGAACCATGGGATGACAGTGCTACAGTGCTACAGTGCTACAGTGCTTATCTTTATGACAATTGAGGGGGAGTCCCTGAATTAATTGCTCCAAAGGCTGGAGACTCCTCCAGATATGTGCTGCCTCTAGGCCTGTTGTTCAGTTCTAGAGCCCACGGACATGGTATTTCTTAGGCCGTGTGGGGTCAGATATTATCTGGGTTACTAAGGCAGTGCTGGGGGGTTTCTAGGACTGGACCTGGTAATGACTGGAGAAACAAGTGATGCTATGGATCAAATGGGGTGGCCACATGTAAGACATATGACTTAACTCTGGTACTGACAATTTGAACTTATAAATGGTGCTACTGCTTGATAATCAAAGAAATGAGCTACATTTACTGTCTATCCATTTAGTTTCTAAAAAAAAATCATGTATGTGCATATGTACATAGTTTAATGAAAATGAAATGCTTAATACTGCAGCTAAGCTTCAAGCCTGATGTTAAGGTATACAATTCCACATTCCTCAAAATATTATCTACCTTGAGGTTGTTTCAGAGAAAGTTTTAACACACTTGTAGTGCGTTATTGGTGGTCCCCCAAAAGATATGTCCTGGATGCTATGAATGTGATTTTATCTGAATAATTGTTCTGTGTCAACGTTACCAGACTAATTCAGATAAGTGTGATGTCCAATGACAAGTGAGTTCATGACAGGTAGAAGGGGAAAAGATGAAGGTAATAAACAATATAGTTATGTGAAAATAGAATATTGCATTTTGCAGCAACAGCTTCAAAGAAAAAAAAGGGCTGGGAAAAGCTGGAAGAGTTATCCTTGAGAGCTTTGATTCCATTTTATCAGTTCATTGGCTTCTCAGAAAATTACGATCATGATCACGAAATCTCGTTGTTCATCAATTTCTCAAGCGGGCTCAGTAACTCTCTTTTCGTCCTATCCCTGAGATTTTAGAAGCTCTCTCCATAAGGCGTTCCTAATGGTGCCTCATTGGAGGCTCTTTCAGGGTTAGGGGAATGAGATCCGGCTTATTACTGGCCTTAGCATATGAATACACCATGGGAAGCTTTCTAGGTTGTCCCATGTGGGCAAAAAACTCTCAGTAACTTGCTACTTTCTCCAGAGGGAGAAGTAGGTTCTAAGATATCTTGAGGCCGAAAAGCAGCTATGCACTTCTGGCTGGAGCTTGCTTTTAAGTCTCTGCATGTTGGTCGTTGATGAAATTACACACTGGGTTCCTCTGCCGGTACCTTCATGCATGAGGACTGTCCGAACATGTGGAGAGGGGCCTCGAGCATGACTGTGGCTAGTTTCTGGTGGTCTTCGGCTACCAGGAACTCTGCTCAGGGTGGGGAAGGAAGCTGGAGCCCATCCTCTCCGAGGGGCCCCGAGGAAGACAGCCAGGCATGCGGGCAAGAGACTGTCTGGCAGAGAATCTCGGAAAATTAAAAAAATATATATTTCTATTGTTAAAACAACAAAGTTTCTTGCAAAGTACTGCAGAAACCCTATGATATCTTTCTAATACTTAATTAAAATATTTCATTTTTGATGTATATACCTTCATTTTCATTGAAAATTAACACCCTTTATATATTCTCCCATAAATGTGTCTATAGGAAACGTACTAATGCTAGTTTAGGGATCTAGATGAAAATCATCTGAGATCACTTAATAATTAGGAATAAAATAGAAGGCCAACATACTATTGGAATTACAAAGATTTTAACAGAATGTTTATGTAGTTTGTCTCAGGGAATATTAGAGAATTACACAAAGAACTAACTGAGGGACTAAATAGATAAGGAGAATTTTTGAGTATCATATCTAGGGACACAAAATCTGGAGTCCAGATATTGCCAAGTGAATGAATTTCTAGTAAACAACATGAATTTTGAAGTTGAGATTCTAAATGACACCCTGTAGTATAAAGATAATTGGAAATAATAAAACCTTCACAGGGAACCAAAGCCAGGATTCAAAATATCTCAATTGCTACAATTTGGTTACTAAAGCTTCTTCTCTCCTACTGAAGTTATCATTAAACTGGAAAAAATAAAGTATATCCCTGGACTAATTTTTCTTCCATGTTTTATTTAAGTGGTAATCTAGCAGAAGTAATGGATGATATTAAAGTGCATGGCATTAAATGAGGAAAACAAGGAATAGGAAAGACTAGACTTTATCTCAAAATGAATGAATTTTTGTTGTTGTTTTGGTTTAGTTCAGTTTGGGGTCCAAAAACAAAAGTAGTGCTCGGGGCTCACTCCTGGCTCTGCACCCAGGGATTAGACCTTGTGGACCCTAAGAGATACCAGAGATTGAACTCTTGTCAGTTACATGCAAAGGAAGTGCCTTATCTGCTTTACTATCACTCTAGCCCCCCAAAATGCATGAATTTTAATGCTAAAATTACCTGGGACATAAACTAAAAGTCAGAACAAAATTCTATAATTACTAGAATTTTAATGTCACAAATACTAAATTTAAAACAAATAATTCAGCAGATTCTAATAAGTATTGATTTTATAGTGGAATTTAAGTCAGATTTAAAGATCTGCTGTATTTATATATACAAACAAAGATGAAATTATAATGGTTCTCTCTTCGATTTACAGAAGAAAGAGAGAAATTGAGAAATTTTAACTAAGAAATGGGAGCTGAGAGTTAGTACAACCATATAAGATACTGACCTTGAGCATGGCTGATCTGAGTCCAATCTCCAGCACCCCATTGGTTGCACTGAGACCTCTGGGAGAAATCCCTGAGCACAAAGCCAGGAGTCAGCCTTGAGTATAGCCAGGTGGATCCTCCTAACAAAATCACATTAGAAATGGTTTATGTGGTAATGCTGTATTTTTTTCTGATAATCCATTTTGCAGTATATTAGTTAATGTACTATTTTTTTACATTTTTCATAATTCAACACAATATTAAACTAGACTTTGAAAATTATTATTTCTTTCCTTCCGTCTTTTGTATGCTGCTCCCTGCACTTGCCTGTTCATTAGAAACTTCAAAAAATCTCATGCACTATACCCGTATAAGAACTATGTAAAAAAATGTAAGTTTATACCAAACTTAGGATGGTTTTAAACCACTTAAACAATCATATCCCATCAAATAAATGTACAGACTCTTTGAAACTAATTGACTCACTGCTTCAGCTGCACATTGCTAATATATTGTCAATCTTCGGCCTGCTATAAGTCTAAAACATATTTCAAAATTATGAACAGAATTGGATTTTGCCTTCTAGAATTTGGCAGGTTATTTCAATATGGATTTATAGATACTGGTTGGAAACCTGAGATCACTGCATCAGAAAATAATTGCCTAGAACAGTCCTGGTGAAACACCACTGTTTGCATCACTTTGACTCGTTTTCCAATTCCACTGAATTTCACTCCGTACTCCACAAGAACTACTAAGTCTACTTTGCTCAAAGCCCATCTTGCATAGTTTTATGTCACAACTGAGGAACAATAAACTCAGATCAAGCTATGATCTCCAAGAGGTTGACAAACAACCCTGCCCAACATAGCTACCTTGAAAGAATTTGTTATCTTTCATCATCTTCATCATCCCATTGATCATGAAATTTCTCAAGCAGTCTCAGTAATGTCTCCATTCTTCCTAGCCCTGTGATTTTAGAAGCCTCTCTTTACTCGTCCTTCCCAAGGATGCCGCATTGGAGGCTCTTTCAAGGTCAGGGGAATGGGATCCAGCATTGCTACTCATTTTGTCATATGAATACCATGGGGAGTTAGTGAGGCTCTCCCATGTGGGCAGGAAACTCTCGGTAGCTTGCCAGGTTTTCCCAGAGGGAGAGGTAGGCTATGTTATCTTTATCTTTGTTATTTTATTTATTTATTTATTTATTTATTTATTTATTTATTTATTTATTTATTTATTTATTTATTTTTCGGTCATACCCATCCATGAGCAGGGGTTACTCCTGGCTCAAGACTCAGGAATTACTCTTGGCAGTGCTCATGGGACCATATGGGATGCTGGGAATCGAACCCCAGTCAGCCGCATACAAGGCAAATGCCCTACCTGCTGTGCTATCGCACCAGACCCCAGGGGTTTGTTTTCTTTATAATCTAGTCAGAAAACCACATCTGTTCTGTGCTCACGATAAAGATCCTTCTCTCTCTCTCCAAGGCTGCTTTCTATGCCAATTGCTATGAAAAGACACTCATGAATAAGTGCTCTTTACAAGATATTGAGCACACTATTCTGAATTGTATTATTAGAACAAGTATATGTCTCCTTATCAATTTTTAACTTTATTATCACAATTCATGTAAAAATCCCATCAACATCAAAGTTACTTACAAATAATAACTCAAAAATATACTCAATAAGATATATTGTCTATAAATATAATACATGAGCATATGTTTAAAATAATAAAAAATAATTTTAGTTTTTTAAGGAAAATTTTCAATAATCTGTGCTTTCTATGATTGATACCTATGAAAGTTTCTTCTTAGAGTTTATATGACAGTCTTTCTAATATAAACATATACAAACATATCAAACATATGTCTGTTGATGAATTATCTTTTTAAAAAGTTTGTCCAATTTAATTTCTATTTGTTCTTAATTTTTTATTCTTTGATGTGCCCAGATTTAAAACTTAGGGTCTCACCATTGCAAGGCCTGTGCTCTATCACTGAAATATCCTGTGGTCTATATATTTTAATTTTAATACAAATAATATACTTAAATATCAAATAAGTTTAATGAACAATCTATTCAATGTTACTATGATCAATTATTTATCTCTTAAGGATGTCTTTTATCTCATTTTTGTGTTATTGAATTAGTCCAATATGTAGCATTATCAGAATAAAACAAACTAAAATAGTGCTAATCAGTGTTCTAAACTGTTGGGGACTGCTCAGGACCCTGAACAAAAGAGGACCCTGAAACCTTGACCCTGGACAAACCGGAAAATTCCATTACCAGCTTTGCTTGACCTGAGGCAAAGGTGCCCTTGTGACAAAGGAAATAGCCAAACTCAAGAGGTAAAAGTAGCCCAGGGCAGTTAACTGAGAGACGCCATAAAGCCCTAAAGTAGAATACCTTCCTCTACACTAAAACCTCGTGCATTCCTCCTGCCAGATGCTCCTGCCAGATAAACCCTTGCCTTCCTCTCCCCACTATTTCTCAATCTACTCTTGAAGAATGTTGTAAGCCCACCTAATACACCCCGAACCTTTCCTTATTTGGTCTGAGAAGACACTACCCTGATGATTGACAACTTATGTACCAACCCCCTGCTAAGAAAAGTATAAAACTAGCGTGGCAGTTAATAAAGTTGCCCTTGATCGGCATGTGTCGTCTTGGGCCCCCTATTTATTATCCTCACTAGTTTTATTTCAGGTCGGAACCGCTCACAGAACCCACCCAATTAGGAGCGCTTTCCACTGTTGTCTCTCCGCGGGCCGGAGAGATCTCCAGGGGAACGCGCACTAAACAGTTATAATGATGAGATAATTTAGTGATACAGGTAATATCAATGTGTGTGCATGCATACATACATATGTATATGTATGCATATAAATCAAAACACAGATGAAATTCAAGGTTACATAGCATTTAACTTGAAAGTGCTTCAATATCAAAAAGTTTAGTTCCAGTTTGTCATTGTGTGCATTGTTTAGAACTGCACTTGTGTAATTGTGCATTCACCTTACATTGAACCAATAACTATTATTAACTTTCCTTCCTCATATTTTCTTATTTTATTTTAACTTGGTTTGCCTTACTGACATTCTGTTAGTTTTCAATACCTACTCCTATTTTATCCTAATTTTGCATTCAAGTATATTTCTTGCAAATTCACTTAACATTATCTTCTATTCTTTGAAATCTTTTTTATTTTATTGGACCATTGAGTACAAAATGTGATCTCCCAGTTTTTTCATAACCATTCAAATGGATCCACACACTTTATTCTGTTTTATTTTCTGCCTTGTAATTTTTTTTTCAGTCTCATCATTTCATGGAAACATCTCCTGCATGTTGTGCTAGTTAAAAATGCTGTCCCAAATCATGGGCTATTGGCTTGCTTTATAAATGTGAGTGTGTTTTGGAGATACATGAAAAATATTTTCTTATGTGGTAAGCCCCTGTCTATTGTTTTTTTTTTCTTTTTCTTTTCCTTTTTGGGTCACACCCAGCAATGCACAGGAGTTATTCTTGACTTTTCACTCAGGAATTACTCCTGCCGGTTCTCAGGGGATCATATGGGATGTTGGGAATTGAACCAGGATTGGCTGCATAGAAGGCAAACACCCTACCCACTGTACTATCTTTCCAGCCTCTCTATTCTTACTTTTAATTTAATAATTGTATTTCCTAAAAGATACTTCAGGAAATAGGAAATAATTAGGAAATGTTATAAAATACCTATAATATTTTATAGTAGTAAACATTATAAAATAATTTATTACTAAATAATAATTATTATATAAGCGCTTTTCCAAACAGTTTTCAGCTAACTTAACAAAATTTCCCAATTTAGATTTACAAATATTTAAAAATTTTTCTGTGGAATGATTGTGAATTAATGGTCAAAGAAAGAAAAATTTTGATGTGTAATTTTAGTTGGACTTTTGATTGATTTGTTACTTGTTTTTAACAAAAACATCAAGAAATCACAGGAAAAAATGAGCAATTACTTAATGCACTTCCGAAACTTGGAAGAGACAGTAAGCCACCAGAAAATGGAAGCATTTGAAGGTCAGAACAAACATCTTTCAGTTTAATAATCTATTAATACTTATCACTGCTGGGAGAAATCATTAAATAAAGATAAAAAGATTTTTGAAAATGCCATTTGGTTTAGATTAAATTGCACTGACATATATTTTCAAATGATTCATGTACTATCCTTCAAGAGTTATTTATGAATGAGTTGTGAAATGTCAACATTTGAGCACAAAAATTTTTTGCTATCATTCACATATTCAACTTTTCCAGTAAAACTAATTGGAACAACTAGACTCCACTTCCTAAAATGATATTTAATGTGGTGTAGTTATTGTATTTACTTCTCAGTTGATAACATAGATCTATCTGAATACAAAAGCTGTTGTTTGACTTATTTTTATTATGCCTTTAAACCATTAAGTCAGTTTTATTCTGTTAGCGCAACATTTGAGAAATAGCCTCTTTTTTCTTTTTTCTCCCTTGGGTACATTAGGAAATGATGTGTGGGTAGAACAGACATTGAATTTGAATTATTTTGTAACCAATTAGAAAGCATGAAATGTGAAAGATATCCAATGCTATAAAGTTTATTTATACAGAAAATTCATCTTTTCCTTAATAGTATATAAAAAGTATTTGAAACAAAGTCTTTGCAAATATTGTCATTTAATCTTCTCAACAATCCTTGCAAATAAGCATTACTGTTGCCATTAAAATTAGAAATACAAATATTGAACTATAGATAGGATAAGAAATTTCTCAAGTTCAAACTTCTGTTAATTTAAGGAGGGGACTTATAAAACCTACTGTCTTTAAGTATAATCATATGGTCACAGAACTTGGCATGATAATAACAATATGTGCCTTGGATATCTTAAAATATTTTATTTTTCAATGTTTAGACCTCATTATAACACTATATGCATTAAATCCACAGCAATTAAATGTGCCCTCAAAGCCAATAATTATCAGATCTTGATTCAATAATATTCACTATTTATTATTATTATTTAATAATTTTGTATTTAATTCTTATAGACTAAAATTGCACTTCAAATTTAATCCATGAAAAGATGCCTGGAAATTTAACATATTGTAGTTATATGTACGATGTTAGTTCTAGGCATTGTCCTAATACCCAGGATATATTGAAAAAATGCTTATTCTGTGCCTAAGTGAATTTCATAGATATATTAGGAAGAGCAGTAGTGTGGTAGCACTGTCGTCCTGTTGTTCATGGATTTGCTCGAGTAGGCACCAGTAATGTTTCCATTGTGAGACTTGTTACTGTTTTTGCCATATTGAATATGCCACGGGTAGCTTGCTAGGCTTTGCCATGTGGACATGATACACTTGGTAGTTTGCCGGGCTCTCTGAGAGGGACTAGGAAGAGCAGTACTATTTATAATATAAATAGTTTAAGATGACTTCCATGTATCTTTGTACTTTTAATTTGGAAATTCCCTAAGGAATGTATGTCCATAGACCTTACTTGGTCAATTTATTCCTAGTTTGCTTCAACCTTCTATTTTTACTAAATTCTTGTTCCTCCTGTTCCAATTCATAATATTCAATCTCTGATCCCCACAAAAACCTGATTTATTTTGTGTTTTACAGAGGAGCAAAATATCACATTATATATCAAGAAAAAAGCATATTTCCCAAATTTTATTTAGTAATCCTTCCTACTATGCCACTACTCACTTAAAATCTACTATAATATCGCATACATTAATATAGATGACTGAGAATATTTAATCAAATTAATAAAAATATATTTCAAATTTAAAGACTGTGATATTAAATTTGGTAGCTTATTGAAATCTCAGAGCCATGGGAGTCAACTTCTAAACTCATAAAATTAAATCAATACTTTAAGAAAAGGATGCAGGGATGTTTCAATAAAAACTCAGCAAGCCATTTAATTATGCTACATATTATATCTGAGAAATATCCCTAGTAAAGGAACCCAGTGTGTGGGACCCAGGTCCGAGATCTCCAAGGCTGCTCGGATCGGGACTGGGCCTCTTCCACCCAGATCCTCCATTTTCCAGTAGCTAGGTGGTCACATCCAGAAACTGCCCCGGTGCTGTGTAATCCCATCAACAGCCAACATACAGAGGCTATAAAACCAAGTTCTTACAGCCAAATTCTCCCTCTGGGAGAACCTGACAAGCTACTGAGAGAGTCTGTTGCCCGCACGAGAGAGCCTGGCAAGCTCCCCATGGTGTATTCATATCCCAAATACAGTAAAAGATATATACATACCTCTCGGAGAGCCTGGCAAGCTACTGAGAGTATCCTGCATACACGGCAGAGCCTGGCAAGCTACCCGTGGCATATTTGATATGCCAAAACAGTAACAATAGGTCTCATTCCCCTAACCCTGAAAGAGCCTCCAATCAGAAAGGATGAGTAAGGAGAGGCTGCTAAAATCTCAGGGCTGAGTGTAATAGAGACCTTACTTACTGGTGCCCACTCAAGTAAATCGGCGAACAACGGAATGATAGTGATACAGTGACAGTGATCTCTTGTAGAACATGACTGTAATCTGCAATTTAAAGACTGTCTTCTCAGTGTCTGTGTTGCAAGCCACAAGGCCCAAAAGTAGAGAGAGGGAATGGGGAATATTGTCTGCCATGGAGGCAGGGAGAGGGTGGGAAACGGTGGGGTAAACCGGGGATATTGGTGGTGGGGAAAGTGCACTGGTGGAGGGATGGGTGTTTGATCATTGTGAGACAGTAATCCAAACATGAAAGCTTATAACTATCTCATGGTGATTCAATAAAATTTTAAAAAAAGACTGTCTTCAAGATCTCTGCCTTCTTCCACTATTGGGATATATACTACGTATATGCCTTTCCCACTGAATGTAGTCACAGCACATATTAGCTGTGTTAGACTTATAACTATACTTGTTTGTTAGGTGCTATTAAAAAAAAGTGTCCCTGCTTAATTACGCTGTGATTATGATACAGAATCTGACTTTGTTAGGAAAATTTCTGCCAAGAATCCAAACAGATTGTCTGTCCTTAATAAAGTTAGCCTACAAGATACTGTTTGCAGAGGGCAATCACCTCAGTGACCTTGAGGGACAGATGGCATCCCTTTTTGTCATAGATAATGACAGAATAAGGACCCTTGCTGTGCTTTCAGAAAGCTTGGATGTTGATGGATGCTTTCTGAGGATGCTTTGGCCCAGAGCATCCTCTCCAGAGCACCCCAGCAGAGAGACCAAGAGACAGGGGACCACAGCCTGAGGATGAAAATGGCCTGTGGAACACAGAGCTCCAAGCATTCTGATGGAACATCTGAGGTGGGTTCAGGTATGGGATCTAGGTGTGATTGATCTTTACAGAAATAAAACATTTGGTAGAGGCAATTCTCTCGAAGAGATGAACTCAAGGAGAAACTCCCAGGGACATCTACATTGCTTTTTACCCATCCCTCTAGATGTATATGTTAAACAATTAAGTTTCTTCTAATCAATACTTGCAGCTGTTTGGATAAACACAGTAAGAGACATAGATTCCAAAACTTAGTTCTCTGGGTTCTTGAAGCAGGAGAGGCTTTCACTGGAAATCCCAGACTAAGTCCTCAGGCCAGTACAGCTTGTTCTTCCCCATGGATTCCCAGGAGAGATATATTTCACCGTCAATCAACTCCCAAATATTAGGAGCACAGCATTAAGGTTTTTCTGTGTTTAAGCAAAGAATATCATTCTGACATACTACAGTAAAATATAAAAAAGGGAAATAGAAAAGCAAGTAATTCACTACAAATACAAATTCCAGAATTACCAGAAAATCTTAGCTTATAAATAACCAGGACTGACTTGAAAAACTGTGATAATGAGAAGTAAAACACAAAGGAAAGGTTAAAGATAAACTTGAACTAAATTAGGAATTCTCACAAGAGTACTGTGAGTTTTTCTGGAAGGAGGAAAAGGGGCAATTCACTGCTCAAGCCTAAAACACAGAGTTAATATCCAACACCTTGTTCTTGATATGCAGTTACTAAATTCTATAAATAACTTGCATGATCTTACATGAAGATATAGAGACTCACATAGTAATTAATAATTGGCCTGATATCCTGAAAGCTCAAAGTCGAGAACCCTCCAAAGCTGTTTCCAGAGACTTTTGACCTACAGAAAATGTTATAAAATAAATAAAAGCCACAATGCCACTAACTTGTTAAAATTTATTCATATTCAGTCACAAAAACTGTTCCAAAAATTTCTCACATTTATTCTTCATAATTTGAGGTAAATTACTATATTTCACTGCTTTAGAGCAATGATAAATCTGGTGTTCACATGGAAAATACTTGTTTTTTTGCACCGAGGATAATTAGAAATATATTTTGATTCCAGCTTCTTGAAATATAAAGACAATTTAGCAGAACTATTCATCCTTTTTGTTAGTAAGATTCTCCAGGCTAGATAATCAGTAACTTAAAAGCCTGTTTTCACTGCATGATAACTTGCTTCTAGAAATAAAGGTTATTCAAGTCCCTGCATGTTTTCAACCATCATTCTGACATACTTCAAATTACAAGTGTGAGATCTAGGCTACATATGCTGTATCTTGTACATGGTTAGAGTGAGCAAAATTTTTATGTTCAATCGACTTCACTGCACTGAGAATATATTTCATTCACTGTTCGAGGCAGATTTTATCTAGCTTATGTCACATTCACAGAGTATAATGTCATATTGGAACACTTCATCCTAACCACTTAAATTAGTTCATAAATCAGTCATTTGAAAGTGTGTGCATCACATATTAGATAGCTGATGACTAGGATTTCAGAGGAAAGTTTAATGCCTTATTCAGTTTACATCATCCTGTTCCTTAGCAGATTAGGAAATGTTGAATCAAATCTGATCAAATAAATGAATGGGTTGAGTACTTCAATTTTAGTTGAAAATTTTATTAAGAATTTAAATTAACATTAGATAGATTGTTTGATACATAGATACATTACTTGGAAAAACCTAACAATGGAAAAAGAACACCATCCAGAAGATAAGATATAGAAACTTCCCCAAGGAAGATATACATATGAAAAAATTCTCTGCAGCACTGACCCTGGGGAAAACACGAGTGGAAAAACACAATACGGTATCACTTAAGGTATCACTTAACACCCAAAGAATCGGAATGTATCAAAGATGATAAAAATGACTGGTGTTGACATGGGTGGGGGATGGGAGGAGATCCTTCATCTACTCTGGTGGGACTGTTGCCTGGTTCAACCCTTCAGGAAACAATATGGACACTTTTCAAAAAACTGATATTTGAACTTCCTTATGACCCAGCAATTTCATTTCTGGGCATCTCCTTGAAGTGCCCCAAAACTTTTTATAAAAAGACATATGTTCTTTATACAATGGAATACTATGCAGCTGTTAGAATAAATGAGGTCATGACGTTTGCATATAAGTGGATCAACATGGAAAGTATCATGCTAAGTGAAATGAGTCAGAAAGAGAGAGACAGACATAGAAAGATTGCACTCATCTGTGGAATATAGAATAATAGACTGTAAGACTAACGTCCAAGAATTGTAGAAATAAGTACCAGGAGGTTGTCTCCATGGCTTGGAGGCTGGTCTCTCATTCTGGGTAACTCAGGGAAGGGACCACCAAGTAAAATGTGGTCGGAGGTCATGTGGGGGAAGGGTGATGCGGGCCGAATACAGACTAGAGACTGAACACAATGGCCACTCAACACCTTTATTGCAAACCACAACACCTAATCAGAGAGAGAGAACAAAAGGGAATACCCTGCCATAGTGGCAGGGTGGGGTGGGGGGAAACGGGACTGGGGAGGGGGGGAGGGATGTTGGGTTTACTTGTGGTGGAGAATGGGCACTGGTGAAGGGATGGGTTATCGAACTTTGTATGGGGAAAACATGAGCACAAAGATGTATGGATCTGTAACTGTACCCTCACAATGACTCTCTAATTAAAAATAAACTAATAAAAAAAAAGACACATGTTCCCATATTCATTGCAGCACTATTCACGATAACCAGCATCTAGGAACAAATCAAGTGTCCAAGAAGATTTTCCCAGATCAAATTTCTATGGGATATATACACAATAGAATATTACTTGTCTACAAGAAAAAATGAATCATGCAGTTTACCACTAGATTAATGGAACTAAAAAGAATTATGATGAGCAAAGTCAGCCAAGAGAAAAGGATGGATATAGAATGGTCTTTCTTATACATAGGATTAAAATAAGAATACTGAGGGAATGAGAAAATAAAAAGATCAAAAATAATTGAATCAGTGTCCTGGTCTACATAACTGAGTTTATCATGGTGGAAAACAGTGGGAGAAATTTAGAAAGGGGACCCTGAGCCTATTGGTGGAAGAAATTGACAATGTGGTGGGGGTGTGGTATTGAAGCTTTGCAGGTATGAAACCCTATCATTGACAATATTTTAAATTATGATGACCAAGTTACAACAAAAATAGAAATGGATTTTAACTGTGTCTAAGAAAATTATTACTAACAAAAGCACATAATTAGGATAGTAGCTATATATTTAAAACATTTGATAACAGTTCCATTCCCATTAGTTTAAGCATATTAAAAATAAAAATAAACATATTTAGAGAATTAGAAAATTCTGCTTTTCATCAAGATATTGCTGCTAAATATATTTGCACTGTATTTATCCACAGGGAATATTTTCAAATAATTTATTTTCAGTGTTCTAAGTCTGTTTTAAAACACTTGAAGTAATCATGACATATGACATCAATTAAAATTTCTACAACCTTTCGTGTCAGTCACTAAAAATATTTTTGAGTTAACAATCTCCAGAATACTAAAATCAGAAGCATTCATTAAGAACATCCTTTAGCTACTAGGAAATGGTTCATTTTTAAAAAGCCAGATAAACAGTTTGATAATTACAGATGTCTTTGAAACACACAGAAAAATGATAGAGAGAAAGAGAGAGAGAAGAAATGCATAATTTTGCAGATAGAGGTAAGAATTCTTCAGAAAGTGAAAGGATAAAAAGTGGAATTATGAAAAGAGAAAATTTTGAGGCCATGATATTTCAATAGACATCAGGTACCTCAGTGAGAAAGCAACAATTAAGAAAGGCTTGAAAGAACTGAGGGTGTAAGATAGTTCATATACACATAGTTCATATGTTTGTGAACAGTAGTTCAAGAGCATTCTAAACAGAAGTCAAAACAAACAGATGTGCCTATTCTACGGCTCTTGAATTCTGATTGGAGATAATGGAAAATGAAATTAAACAGGAAGCAAAAACCATAATCCATAAGCCTATATAGGTCATTCAAAGGCATTTTTTTCTATGTAGAGGTGGAAATCATTGAAAAGTTTCCATAATGGAAAAGGAGCTATATAGGAATCATTCTGTCTGTCTTATGGGGTGCTGTGTTACGGAATATGAAACAAACTCGGCAATCTACTGCAGCTACCCAAGAAGAAATGACATTAGAATTTTTTAATAAAAGGCTTTTAGGGTATCAATATTTAGTAGTAGTGTTGTAGTGAAGTATTGCTAGTTCATTGGATATAGATCGGAGAAAAATGATAGCAGTTATCTAATAGATTTGGTTTAATCTACTGAAATAATTAACATGCTTTTTTTTCTAAGAATATGGGAGAACCAGAGCTACGGTACAGAGAGGTAAAGAATTAATTTTGTTAGAGTAAGTATGAAATAATGATTATATATAAAAATATGTTTGTGTATATATACCCATATGTGTGCTTATTATGAGAACATTAAGGATTTTGGTAGAAAAATGTTTGAATAGAAATATACAAAATAGTTGGGGAAGGTGACGCCACCCATCTTTTTTCCAAGGATTGCTTTAGCTATTTGTGCGGGTTTATTGTTCCATATAAATTTTAGGAGTGTTTTGTCTATTTCTTTGAAAAATGTCATGGGTATCCTGATAGAGACTGCAGAACTCTCCATGACATTGAAGCTAAAAGCATATTTAAGGACGAAACAGCATTAACCATACAAGTGGAAGCACACATAAACAAATGGGACTACATCAAACTAAGAAGTTTTTGCACTTCAAAAGAAACCAGTGACCAAAATACAGAAAGAGCCCACAGAATGGGAAAGAATATTTACCCAATACCCATCTGATAAGGAATTAATATCCATGATAAACAAGATACTTGTAGAATTGTATAAGAAAAAACCTCCAACCCCATCAAAAAATGGGGAGAAGAAATGAACAGAAGTTTCCTCAAAAAAGAAATACAAATGGCCAAAAGGCACATGAAAAAACATTCCACATCACTAGTCATCAGGGAGATGCAAATCAAAGCAACAATGAGATATCATCTCACCACAGAGACTGGAACACATTCAAAAGAACAAAAGCAATCAGTGCTGGCATGGATGTGGGGAAAAAGGGCCACTCCTTCACTGTTGGTGAGAATGCAACTGGTCCAGCCTTTCTGGAAAATAATATAGACAGTCCTTCAAAAACTAGAAATTGAACTTCCATATGACCCTGCAATACCACTTCTGGGAATATATCCCAAAGCTGCAAAAGAGCACAGTAGAAATGACATCTGTACCTACATATTCACTGCAGCTCTGTTCACAATAGCCAAAATATAGAAACAACCCAAGTGCCCTAAAACAGATGACTAAACTGTTAAAGAAACTTAGGTACATCTACACAGTGGAATACTATGCAGCTGTTAAGAGAGATGAAGTCATGAAATTTGCTTATAAATGGATAAACATGGAGAGTATCATGCTAAGTGAAATGAGTCAGAAATAGAGGGACAGACATAGAAGGACTGCACTCATTTGTGGAGCATAGAATAACATCTCATGAGGCTGACCCAAGGATGGTAGATACAAGGGCCAGGGGGATTTCCCCATAGCTGGAAGACTGCTTCATGAGTGGAAGAGAGTAGGCAGATGGAATAGAGAAGGGATCACTAAGAAAATAATGGCTGGAGGAATCAATTGGGATGGGAGATGCGTGCTGAAAGTAGATAATGGACCAAACTTGATAACGTTTCAGTGTCTGTGTTACAAGCTATAATGCCCAAAAGTAGAGAGAGAGAGTATGGGGGATATTGTCTGCCATGGAGTCAGGGGAGGGTGGGAAAGGGGGGGGTATACCCAGGATATTGGTGGTGGGGAATGTGCACTGGTGGGGGATGGGTGTTTGATCATTGTGAGATTGTAACCCAAACATGAAAGCTTGTAACTCTTTCACGGTGATTCAATAAAATTTAAAAAAAAAAATTAAAAAAGAAATATACAAAATGCTCCAAGAGATTTTATAGGGGCTAAGGTTTGATGCCCAGTTTTATCTGTAGTAACATCTGCTCCGGAGAGCAACAGGAGTGACCTGCAAACACAAAGACAGAGTAAAACCTGACCATCTTTGGGGGAGATCCCAACACCCTACACACACACACACACACACACACACACACACACACACACACACATGAGAGAGAAAGAGAATCATCCTCCTAGAAAAGGCATTTAAAAGGCATTATACATGAAAATAGCAAAAGAAAAATTATAGTCCATGCGGAAAAGTTGACCTTAGATATTTGCACACATTATTCATTCAAGATGGTAAAGGAAAAGTTCACAGCAAAGATGTAGCTTCTCGAATATAGGATATGGAGGCAATGATAGCTCTTCTCTGATGCTTCGTTTTGTTCAATAAAATAAACTGGAATGTACCCACTTTTTGCCCCATTTATTTTTTACCCCTTTGGAAGGGGTTTACTGATGTTCAGGAGATGTGGGACTACTCCCAGTCATACTTGTCCTTTAAATACTTGGGCCATACTTAGACCCGTGCTAGGGTCCACCATCACCCTAGCACCCTTGCACAATTAGATGTGCAAGCACAATTCTATGCTTGCACATCTAATTGTGCAAGGGTGACCCGACAACATCAGGGCTTGAACACCTTCCCAGTGCGCACAAGTGCTCCATCCCTTATGACCGAGTTTCATTTTGTTTTTGTCTGGGGGGGTCATACCAGGGATATTCATCAGAAATTGATTCTGGCTTTGCACTCAGAAATTACTCCTAGCAGTGCTCAGGGGAGCTTATCAGATGGCAAAGAACAAACCCAGATCAGCATCCTACAAGGTAAATGTCCCACCTGTTCTACTATTGCTCTGGCTTCTTGTCTGAGTTTTCTCCCCAGCAAGGAACATGTTGAGTACGGAAGGAGTGACAGGCCATTGCATGAGCAATGACTCACTAGGGACAAATTAGCATACAAGTGACACCAGTGAATATGTTTCTGTGAGTGTGCATGTGTGTATTTTTAATTTATTTTTAATTTTTTTTTTTACCAATCCTACCCCATTGGACTAAATGGAAATATTGAGAGAAAACCTGGCTTGGTATGGAGTTTTCCAGGAGGAGAAACTGAGCAAGATAACAAATAAATTGGTGGTCTCTACAATTAGTTATTTTTTTTTTAATTTGTAAAGTGACATTGAAATTTACCTTGGAAAGAATCCTACAAAGAAACATGTAACCCGATCTACACATTTACATCATATGCGTTAAGGAAGAAAATTATGGTGAAGATACAAGTCAGGAGCGACTGAAGAAATTTAGGCCTTATATTCTCAGTACATGAGCATGTTTAGCAGTGCCAAAAGTGTACTGAAAAACAATAGCTTTCTGTGGTTTCACAATATTAATGAAATAATTCAAACCTTGGTTTATAAGATAGATGCCTTAATTCTGTGGACCCAGGTGCTGGTCAGGTGCTGCATTTGGTAAACACTTAGGGAAAAGTCACGTGGGCAACTAGCTAGATCCATAGACCGATTTTGCTAGAAGGAGCATTGGTGCACTCCCAGTGAGCTCCTTCATAGATAAGTAAGATAAATTTTCCTGGTCATATTTGAGCAACCGTGCTTGTTACCAAATACTGAAGTGAGACCATGACATATTAAAAAGAGATAAACTAAAAGGTCATTGCTGCTAAATGACAATAAATTAAGAACAAATCCTGCGAAGTTACTTAATCACCTCAGCTCAGAATTGTTCCAATGGTGATTCAGTACAAAAGGAACATAAGTAATGATAAATGCATGGAACCTTTAATCGTTCAACAAGTCATTTATGCAATAAAGATATTCATATTCAATAAATATAAACCAGAATTTACCTTCACACATAAAATCAAATGAAACAAGAATAAAAGAAAGAAGACAAAGTTCATGTATACATTATTTTATACAAAAAATTTACTGAGAATGAATGGTATTAAAATGTGTAGAGTAGTATTCCATGGAAAGAAGAATTAATGATTTTTAAATATCAGGATAAATGAGAGTCATCATAAATACCATAAAATTCTCAAAGGTTAACTGCAATTTTATAGCAAAATAAAATGACAAAATCTAAAGCAAGGGATTTGCAAGAAGAAATCCTCCTCGTGGAAGTATTCTATTTTAATTTCAGAAAGAACCTTTTTGATCTTTTTCTCAGTCTTCATCTTTGTGAAATATTTAACTTTATCCTGGGATAGAAAGTTGATGTTCAAGAGTGAAAAATAAGCAGAGTTCTGTTAAAGAAATATCAAAGAACAATTGTTTTCTCTTGTCTTTCCTTTTCTTCTCCTGCTTATTCTGCTTTCATTTCTTTATCCTTCTTTGTCTTTTACATTTCAATAGGATTCATTATTTTTACAGGCTATTCCAAGATATTCTATGGTTGTTCTTTCTGTTACAGTGAGTTGGTGACTAAATGGTAGTGTGAGCTTTTGCTTTATTACTTTATTATAGACCCATTGATAACCATTTGAATTGCAAATATATACAATGTGGAAAGATCTTAGAAAAGAATGTATAAAACTTTCTATGAAGATGTTTTACTTTGAATATTGAAAGTTTTCACTTTTGGGGTTCTCTAGATTCATATATCTATGGTAGTACATTGAGCAGTGGTTTTATAAAATAGATAACAGTATTTGTCTCATAGGAAATAAAACACTTTTAATTTGTAAACATACATAATTATTATAGTAGTCTTAGTTTCCTCTGAGATCAAAAAGAAATTCAGTGTACATATATATTTTTTTCTTTTTAAAACTTTTATGTTTTGTTTTAGGACCAGTCCTAGCTCTTCGAAGGGCTAATTTCTTCCTCTGAACTCAAGGATCGCTTCTGGTGAGACTTAAAAACCCATAGAGGATGCCTGGGATTGAACTTGGGTGGACGGCTTCCAAAACAAATCCCTACCTACCATACAAACTTCCTGGACCCTCAGTGTAAGTAGTCTTTAACAAATATAAAGTAGTTTGTATCAAAATATTAAATTTTTCCTCATGCAGAATAAAACTTAGCCTATGGACATACAACAAATTTTCATATCTAAATTTATATCTACTTAACTTATTTGATGCATTTATCTGGCTGTCTTTTCTGTATGAAAAATAATACCCTGTTGCAATCTTAAATTTAAGACCTATTCTTAAAACCCTCTCTTCTTAATATACCACATTCAAATAAAATGTGATTACTCATTTTTCTCAATCATCTGTCCAAACTTTTTTTTCTCTATTACTCTTTGTGTTCTACAAGTCACCTGCCTAATTTATTTGCATAGGTTAAGTATTTCTTTAACTAAGGCATGTCTTGTCCTAATAAATCTATTCATTTTCATAATTTTAGTATGTAGTACTTTTCAATTTTATTAACCTTTTCATGATATATCTCTTCTTAATATGTTTTGAATGTCTATATCATATCACTACAGCCCTTAATATAATTATATGTACCTTACTACTTGGTTTGACCCTTACTTAATTCTCTGGCATGACCCATTAATATTTGCAAAAGTCCTCATGCTTTGTTAAAAAATTGAGTGTACCATACAGTCTGAAGCAAATGATAAATGTAGGATGTTTATTTGCAATATAACTAGATACAGTGGAGTGATAGTACAGTGGGTAAGGCATTTGCCTTGCACATGGCCGATCCAGGTTCAATTCCTCCATCCCTCTCAGAGAGCCTGGCAAGCTACTGACAATATTTCACCTGCAAGGCAGAGCCTGGCAAGCTACCTGCGGCATATTCGATATGCCAAAAACAGTAACAAGTCTCATAATGGAGTCATTACTGGTGCCTACTCGAGCAAATCGATGAACAACGGGATGACAGGGATATAGTGATACAAGTGCCTAATGGAATCCAATAATTTCTGAACTCTTCTTTATTCAGAAGCAAAGCAACATTTAGTGACAATTCCTTATATACTTGGCATAAAAATAAAAAAAGAAGATAGGAGCAACACAACTTATAAAAAACATATATAAAGTGCTGTCAACCATTTTAAACAATAAAATTGTAAATATGTGTAAAGTTTTCTAAGACAATATTTTAAGGTAAAGCTTTCTAAGGTAATACTACCAAAATTCTAAAATCTAGTTTGAATGTACTTTGGAAAAGATGTAATAGGATGTTAGTAAATTACTTTTCCAACAGTGATTTGTTGTTCTCTTTAGCAATGAGGGTTTCTCTATAATCCTGTTCTAATGTCTGTTCTCCAGCCTCTGAGCTGCTTGCCCGCATATTTAACTCAGCATTTGCTGACTTACTGGGAATTTAGAAAAGTATTTACATCTGTTAGAATTTTATTAGAATTTCCTCCACCTACCATCATTTCTAAAAGCATTATTGCTAATCACTAAATATTTTGATTTGTCTTTCTGAAAATCTCCCATGGGAACTCACTAAATAGTGATTTCCTATGTGTGACATTTTACTCTTGGGATGCCCTTACAAGATAATTGCATTAATTAACATATCTCTTACTATAATTTTCCTTTAAAATATTCAGGTTCTGAACATCTCCCTTATTCACTTTCCCAATGTCCCAAATCACAGATTAAAACTTTCTTGATAAATTAAGTCGTCATCCATGAAAAAATGTGACTTTAGTTATAATGGTCTCACATATTCTTGAAGGACAAAAGCTAACAAATGGCATTGTTTTGTAAATCCTAATGTCACTTTTCAATGCATTTTTAATTGATGAAAATGCATACTGGATCTAGGAAAGAGGTTGGAAAAGTTACCAAGCATATTACAAAAGCAAGAGTCTATGAACAATTTCACTTATTTCATTTTTAGAAGTTTATAAGATTAAGTTATGATACAAAAAACAGCATTTATTACAAATAAAAATAGTAGAAAATGTATCACTTATTTAACTATACTAAACAAATTAGAAATTGATGCTTGAAATATTAAGAAATACATATTTGGAGAAAAGTTAAAAGTTATTCTGTGATGTCTAAGATGATTTAAAAGAATATTAAAAATTGAATATTTAGCGAAAAGTTAAAAGTTTTTCCACGATGTCTAGGATGATTTAAAAGCATATTAAAAATTGAATACCTAAAAAATGTCAATGAAATGTCTTAATATAACTTAAGTTTGATAAAATAATAATTGCAATTTAAATATTGATAAACTTTAAATATAAAACAGAATCATAGAATCTCTAAGGAAAAACTATTAACATAAGCATTGAAATATGCTGTTAGCTAAATATTTAGTGTTTGCTTAAACACTTAACATTATCACTTCCTTTATACTTAGGATTATTTTGTGGTCATAAACACACGTATACATTTTTATTTAAATTTCATTGTGGAAAAAAGGAACTGTATAAGACATAAGTAGCACTGTAGCACTGTAGCACTGTTGTCCCATTGTTCATCAATCAAAATCTTGATTTCTCTTTTGTATTTAACAAACCATTAGTTAGCAAAATTTTTAGCATGGCAAAAAAGTTATTTTTTCTGGATATAACAATTTTTAATTTTTACAATGTTATAAGTTAGTTCACAAGATTTGATTACATTTAATATTCAAACAACCATCCCGCCACCATTATACCTTCCCACAACCATAGTTGGTATGTTTCCATCTCAAGCCACAATCCTTGTCCCAAAGCACAACCAAAATAATATATTTTGTTTTGTCTGTTATGGAAAAACCACTGAACATGTTACAAAAAGTATCAATAGGGGAAACAGTGTGAAGATTGTTCTGTTTTGGCAGGGGTCATTAAGAAATTATTTAGGATATCACAAACCAGTTTTAAAAGTTCAGTGATGTGAGCTTTCACATACATATCAGAAAATATGTATAGATGCTATATATGCATATTTATATATACATATATATACATATATTTCCCTTATTTTCCCTCTAGGACTGGTTGTCTACTATTTGAGCCCCATCAAATGTGCTGCGGTACAGTTGCGCGCCGCTTTGACCAGTGAAGAAACACACAACCCGGAGATTCTTCTTACAGCGATTTATTCAGGGACCTTCTCATGCATTGGAGAAGAAGGGGAACGAGGAACCGACTAGCTAGGTGTCTTCCCCCCTTATATATCCCTCTAGCTGCTTGTTTATGCCCAAGTGTCTACAGCTGATAGGCTAGTTACACCTCATGGGCGTGACAGGACATCCTATTTCCTTATAGGAGTTATTTTTGAAGCACGGTGCAATAACAGGAAATGGTGCAATAACAGGAAACAGGTGTTGTTTTTGAGGCACCACACGGTCCCATGGAGGCTCTCCACACGGTACTCTTGAAGAATGGGTAGGGAGTGTCTTATGATGTGTCATATCCACGGCCATGCAGTCCACAAATAAATACATTCCTGCATGAGACTTGGCCTGAGTGTGTGGGGGACAGCCTTAAGCGAGGTGGCAGTTGGGTTCTGGAAGTTTTGGACTGCCAGAGCTGGGTCTCTTAGGGTGGGGAGGGCTCTTAGGCCCCTCTTGGTCGCCCCAAGTGAAATAGCCTGGTGGGGTCTGGTGGCATGGCTATGATGAGCATCATATTGCTCCCTTCCGGGAGAAGAAAAGCAAGGCAATCTGCATGGTGCCGATGAAGAGATTATCCAGAACTGGCAGGAGGTAGTTTATGGGCTTGACCCCTGCGTCTCAGGAGACTGGGGGAAACAGGTAGAAGATCTCCACTCCTGGTCCCGTTGAACCCAGAGTCCAAGGTCATAAAGTTCCTCATTTGGGTATAACAATTTTAAAAATATTAATTTAAAAAATTGTCAAACCATTTATATTACCAAAATAGAAACTGCTATATGACTGAAATAAAACTAACAGGGATGTTTAGAAATTATTTCTTTCAATTTTCCCGATGATGTTTCCTTGTGTTTTTTGGATATTTTCACAATTAATGATCTATTGAATAAAGCTACTTTTAATTAAAACCAAGAAGTTCTATCATTTTTCAAGTAAATGTCAGTTTTGAAATATTATAGATTTGCATTCAATCATTACAAATAATGAAGCATAACAATATAATAAATATGCCATTTGAAATTGTTTTCACCTCACTAAAACTTACAATAATTTGTAGTACAGATAAATTGTATTGTTTTGCTACTGAATATAAACCATTTAAAATAAATATATATATGATTCAAAATTACTCCACATTATTTTAGCAAAATATTTCCAGACAAACCTGTTTCAGTGCTAGAACTAATAATTTAAAGATAAATGGTCCACGGGGCTGGAGTGATAGCACAGCGGGTAGGGCGTTTGCCTTGCACGCAGCCGACCCGGGTTCGATTCCCAGCATCCCATATGGTCCTCTGAGCACCACCAGGGGAGATTCCTGAGTGCAGAGCCAGGAGTAACCCCTGTGCATTGCCAGGTGTGACCCAAAAAGCAAAAAATAAAAAATAAAAAGATAAATGGTCCACGATCACGATGACAATAATGCTTTAAGAATCAGTATGAGGGACCTGGAGAACTCATACAGTGTGTAGGGCACTTGCCTTGCATGTGGCATGTGGTTGATTGGGGTTGGAGTCCCGCTACTCCATATTGTCCCCCAGATCTGTTAGATGTGATCCCTGAGCACAGTACCTCAAGTAAAGTCTTAGCACAGGCAGGTGTGGCCCCAAAACCAATGAAGGAAAAATTAAAACAGTCCAAAGGAATCATAATTGGGTGTCAAATATATTTTACAGGGTTCGGAGCTTGCTTTGCCTGTGGCCAATGCAGGTTCTGTGCCCAGTACTGCATATGGTTCTCAGAGCACCTCAGGAGTGACCCCAGAGACAGAGATAAGTCCTGAGACAACTGGGTCTGGCCTCAAAGCTAAACCAAACAAGGAATCGCCATCAGCCATAAAGATTTCATTCTTGATGATCTTGAAAGCGTTGACCATCACGTCCATGCCTTGCAATTGAATCACAATAGACATGATTTATTATGTAGACATGGTTAAATCACCTAGCCACGACTTCTATTTCAAAAATGATATTGAAAACAGATACATTTGCTATGAATAATGCAAACATTGTTATTGTTGCAAAAAGATCTATTCCTGTGATTTGTAGTTATCATTGAAACACTCTACTATCTGACTCAATATTTTTTTTTCTTGCTAAGTATTATGGTACTGGACAATAACTCTTTTCCTGGCATAGATTTGTCATGAATAATGCTGAATTAATGTTCCCATTCTCACATGGTTCACAAGACCTTAGATTAGGAATTGAAAATGAAATGATCTTGAAAGATTACTTTATTTATATCATTAAAACAATGTAATGAGGACCATGAGGAAGAGGGGGCATATCCAGCTATAATTTATTTCAGATGCTGACACCAATAGAGTCACTGTCACTGTCACTGCATCCCGTTGTTCATCGATTTATTTGAGTGGGCACCAATAACCTCTCTCATTGTGAGACTTGTTGTTGCTGTTTTTGGCATATCCAATACACCATGGGTAGCTTGCCAAACTTTGCTGTGCAGGTGCAATACTCTTGGTAGCTTGCCGGGCTCTCTGAGAGGGGTGGAGGAATCAAACATGGATCGGCCTTGTGAAAGGTGAATGCCCTACTGCTGTGCTATCGCTCCAGCGAATAGAGTATATAATGTTTTGTTTTGTTTGGTGTTCATAACATGCAGTGCTCAGCGATAACTCCTGACTCTATGTTCGGGGATCTCTTCTGACAGGGATCAGGGGCCCTCAGGCAGGCCACATGTAAGGCAAGTGCCCTATTAGCTCTGTTATTGCTACATTTACACAAAATGTCACTCACATAATAAAAATTTCTGGTCATAAGAGGCCAGCTCCTAAGTCCCCCAAAAATTGTTAAGAAGAGAGGATGATTGGGGCTGGAGTGATAGCACAGCGGGTAGGGCGTTTGCCTTGCATGTGGCCGACCCGGGTTCGAATCCCAGCATCCCATATGGTCCCCTGAGCACCGCCAGGGGTGATTCCTGAGTGCATGAGCCAGGAGTGACCCCTGTGCATTGCCGGGTGTGACCCAAAAAGCAAAAAAAAAAAAAAGAGAGGATGATTGACTCAGAGTTATATATTTTTTTAGGGAATGGGACTGGGATAGGAATTTCCTCACAGGAACTATGACTTCCTGGCCTTAACTTCCCACCTACCCATAGGAAATACATATGTGAGTTAGCTACTTATGCAGATATCCAGGGTGAGAAGTGATGGGTCTCAGAAATGGAAGCTATTCATCCAGAAGAGAGCTAATTTATTAAAATTAACCTCAAATGGACTGAAGCCTGCAATTTACTACATTTCAGTTAAATTTGAGTATGTGTACTTAAGTTATCATACTCTAACACTTGTGTCTGAAGTTCATAAGGTAGGCAAAAGTTCTACATGGGTGTTTTTAACGCTCAGTCTTATTCTTTTTAAAAAGAATATGAGAAATGGGCAGGAGTGACAGTATAATAGACAGCATATTCACTTGCCCTATATACTGACAATCCAGGTTCGATCCCTGGCATCCTATATGAGCCCCTGAGACTTGCCAGGAGTGATTCCTGAATCTATTTAAGCAGGAGTATGCCCTAGCATTGCTGGGTGTGTTCCCCCCACCTACAAAAAAATCACTTGAGGAAAACGATAAACATTGATAATTCATACAAATAAAATATAATTATTTTAATAAGGACTTATAGAGTATTCCTGGTCTATGTGTAGAAATTTGCATGTCATATTTATAGAATGCATTTAAATAAGGCAATAGATTTTCCAGAGTGGAAGACGTTGCAAAAAGATCTAATTTTTGGCTGGAACATTCAATGTTGAGAAGACTCTCTACAGTTAGAGAAATTGAGAAGACTCGGTTCTTATACCTGATCAGGCATATCTGTATGATTCAGGGATAAATTCAGCAGCTTTTACATGTCTCTGTGGTGCTGGTGTTCATTACATACATACACATTTTCTTGTTGCTCTCCTCTGATTGCTAAGAACCACTAGAGGTTTTGCTACTGGCTTGTCTCCACTACCGCATGTCACAAAGAATTTGAGGGCAGAAAAGATCATGTATTCTTTTGGCAAAAGAATATGCAGAGGGCCCGTGTTTGAGTCCCCTCCATCGTCACATTTAGCTCTCACTTTTTGTCATTTTGCAGGATATTGATTGTATATAAAGGAAAAAATAAAGGTTGAATATAAAGCTTGGAGCTTTAGGCCTGGGACATCGAGTAGCTATGGGACACCTAGTTGATATCAGGTGACACAGATATCAGGTTTAGGGGAGACTGCACAAGGCTGTGGAGGGCAGTGGGTTTCCACTTGAAGCTATAAAGCAGCTCATCAACAGCAGTGAGGATCGAGGGGCGTAAAGGGGGACGTGGATAAACCTGGTACTCCCAAATGTCTGGGTCACAGAGATGGGAGTGACAATAGCAGCAATTCGGCAATATCTAGTCTTGTATTGGGATTCTATTCAAGTAACAGAATAAGTAAACGGGCTTGAGTAAAATTATAAAAGAAAAATGTAGATATTCCTACTCAATCCCCCAAAGGCCTAAAATGTGTGATTGTTTTTATGTCCTACTCAATGATGTAATACATGCTACACACCAAGTAGACTAATACTTGTTACTTGGCTGTGTCCAAGATTAAGTTCCTTAAGAGCTACCTAAGGTCTTTTTGTATGTTTTAATTTGCATCTGGACTTAAGATCTCTATAACTCATAATATTATCCCTATCCTCAAGGTAAGAATTTATAGTTATACTTGCTTTATTTCGATTTTTTTTCAGTTCCATCTGATACCTTCTTATCCTGTCAGAAGCAAAACGGTTCTCAGTTACAGGATCTTAATTATGTGAGGCAGAAAATTGCTGCATCTAAGTATCGGAGCTAATAAATCCATAAGCTGGACTACAATTTTGTCTTAATTAGCAAATAAATATTAATATTTTTTGAAAAGACAATAACTGAAATTTGATGGAACCATTTGTAGTCAGAAGAAGGAAACTTTAAGGGAAGATTGTGCGAGGCTGTAGAGGGCAGCGGTTTGGGACTAGAAACTTGAAAAGTAACTCATCAGCATCATCCCAGATGGTCAAGATCAACCACAGCTGGAATCTAGTAGATGCCAAGTTGTCTCATTGCTCATTGTCAGAGAAGCTGACTGTATAAGTCCGTTGCTCAGTTTCAATCTAGAAAGTTCCACAGTCCATGCCTTTTTAACTGAGGGAGGTTGGAGAAACTTTCAGGTGTTTTTGTTCTAAATGTTTTTTCATTTTAATGCTCTAGATAAGTGCAGCTGCACATCAATGTTATTCTTATAAATCTGACCGTTGCTCCTTAACCACTCACGATGTGAACCATTACTCTGTCTCCACTGGGTAATTAGAGGGCTTATGACCTTGTCTCTTAGCTTTCAACCTGTTTTCTTGGAGAGTGATCTCTTAGAAGCCTGTCAGATAGGGTCACTTTTCAGCTCAAAGTCTTTGCTTTGACTCTCAGCTTCACTCAGAGTTAATGGCTACATTTTAGACTGACGATGATGTTTTACAGTTGTATTTAAGTGCCATGTACGTGCCACTTTGCCCTTTACATGCTTGTCCCCAGTTACCATCACACATTATGTATGTCTCAAATGTCACGGCTCTAGGTCTTAAAACCAGTTATCTCCACAGCCTGGAACATAGCGCACCACTGTTTATTCTTCTTGGTGCTACATCTTGTTTATATCTATACCCAGGTATCATTTTCTCTAAAAGAAAAATTGACTAAAGAATATAAATTTAAGGTTACTATTTGGTTCCTCCGTTGCTTAAAAAAAAAGCACCTCATAGTAGTTTTTGTCTTCTATTGTACTCTAAAACTTTCCATAGCAGGTAGGGTGTTTGCCTTGCTTGCGGCCAACCCGGGTTCAATTCCTCCATCCCTCTCAGAGAGCAAGACAAGCTACCAACAGTATCCCGCCTGCACAGCTGAGCCTGGCAAGCTCCCCGTGGTGTATTCGATATGCCCAAAACAGTAACAAGAAGTCTCACAATGGAGACATTACTGGTGCCCGCTCGAGCAAATCGATGAACAACGCTGTAGGTAGCTACAGTGCTACAGTGCTACTAATAATGTAGGGCAGTTGTCGATTTTTATACAGAGCATACAATGAAACGGAGGATTTTGCAAAATGGGCCCATGTTGTGCTGAGATGGAGAATAGTGGAAATGAAAAAAAAGTACAAAGAGAATACAGTTTTCGACATCAAGCCAAGCAGGCTTACTTAAGCAGTTCTTGATGTAATTTTGCCCTCTCAATAATTAAGCTATGCTTCTTCAGATTTCTCTACTAATCTAACAAGGAAGATGTATCACTGTATCACTGACATCCTGTTATTCATCAATCTGCTTGATCGGGTGACAATAACATCTCCATTCATCTCAGCCCTGAGATTGTAGCATCCTCTCCTTATTCTTTCCAATGAGACCCATTATTGTTACTGTATTTGGCATATCAAATACACCGCAGGGAGCTTGCCAGGCTCTGCCATATAGGCAGGATACTCTCTTTAGCTTGCTGGGCTCTCTGAGAGGGATGAAGAATACAAGATAATATAAGAATATAAGAGAATACAAGCAAGTATGTTAAAACCAAACTTACATGTGTGCTGCTTTTGGTACATCAGTGGGCTAGACTATAAGACATTGAAGATGTTATAAAGAGGAAATATTTGATAGATCTTTCATGTGCACTACCTTGCTTACAGTTTCATGTTCAGTGCATTCATTCCTTATTTCATTTTATTACATTCTATAAATAAGTCTATAAATGTATAAGGGAAATAATAGCTTGACAAGTACTTAATATACACCATATGGATGCCAAGTCATTCCTCTTCTTGTCAGCATCGGATTAAACACCAAAGTGATGTATTATTTATAGCCTAAGGGCAAATCCTGTACCCCTGTAACTTTTAGCAATGCTTCTTTTTGCCAGCTAGATGCTCTGTGTGCTTATACACGAACGCAGTACCATCACATCTTCCCTGGCACATTTTCTTTTTCAAAGACAATGAGTCCAGATGAAAGGAAAAGCAAATGTGGTCTAGGGTAGCAGTTACTGTTTTCTCAAGAGCTGGTGATTGATTTCATTAAGCCGACTTCCTGTTGAATGCCAGGGCTTTCAATGAGATGCTTTTTTATTCCAAGTAATTGTCAGTTGTATGGAGTTAATGTCCATCATCATCCTTTTCACCGACTATTGTTAGGAAGAGTAAATACATAAAGTATACATTTGTTTGCATTTATCTCCCCAGGCAGTTGCAGCAACATGCTGTGATTTTAAACTTCTAAACCAGCAAAAGGTGAACTCCACCATCTATGCCCGTCTATGCCCATAGATTCCACTCCACCGGCTATGCCGAGAGATTCTCTAAGCAGCAGAGAAATAGCGGTTGAGTCTCCCTAGAGATTGGTAATAACAGAGCTAGACGCAAATTCACAAAGCTCTTTTCACTTTTATTTTTCTCCCTTTTTGTCCCTTAATCTTTATGACTGGAAATTTCTTTGCTTCCCGCAATTTCTCCTTGCCTCTTTCTCAGGATTTATCACCACCAGCAGACTGATATTTGTAAACTGGCTCCACACCCAGTCAATTTTGATCCATAATTCCCATTCTATCAAAACTAATATTTCTATAGAACCACATGTCTTATTAATGCTATGGTATTGCATGCTTGTGTTGAATATTTACTCCCAGATGCTAAATGTGCTTCTTAGGGCATAATCAAAACAAAAGCATTCAGACCAATCATATACTCCAGGCACTGAGAAACAGTATTGCCAAGTAAATGAACACATATTCTGGCTTATTCACTAATAGGATAAGTTTCTAATAGAAAATCCAGGGTTCTATGCACACAAATAAGTAGATTAGGTCACTTGATTTAATTACTTTACTCAAAATGGAAAAATCTTTGTATGAGGGACTGGATATTGTCCTTTAACTTCTAGAGGGTGTCCTAAATACCTATAATTTTTGTTTTGATAGCTACTTATCTATTTATCAAGTTTACCAAGGTTCATGCACTGTAGTCCCTGATTACCAACATTTACTAGTGAATTAACTAATAGCACAGTGGGTAGGGCGTTCGCCGTGGCCGACCCGTGTTTGATTTTTCCGTCCCTCTCGGAGAGACTGGCAAGCTACTAAAGTATCCTGCCCACACAGCAGAGCCTGGCAAGCTCCCCGTGGCGTTTTTGATATGCCAAAAACAGTAACAACAAGTCTCACAATAAAGACATTACTGGTGCCCACTCGAGCAAAATAAAAATGCTAATAAAATTGTGAATAAAATTTTACTCCTCACTAAGCATATTATTTTCAAAGGGTATTTATCAAAATAGATAATTTCTAGAAAAATTATTTTTGGTTGTTATAAAATATTCTGAAATTGTTTCTATTTGTTTTTCCACACTAGCTATCTAATACAACACAGAGTACGCAATAATTTATTTTTAGGGGAATATTTTTAAAAAATTATTAACATTAACATATTGAGTAGTGTCCTATTAAGGAAGTACATTGTCTTATATTTATTACTTAAGTAATGCCCATGATTGTACCTTATAATTGAGGTTCAGAAAATGAGTGAATAAAATTTTTCTTATTTGATCTCCTTTATCACTTACTATTTTAAATTTCTTTGTCAGGATGTATAAGTTCTAGTTTCAGTCTCTGCTCTTAAAGTCACAGAAAAAAATCCAAATTGAAAGTGTAAGGAAACTAGACACATTAGTGAGAAAAATAAATAAAATGCAAAAATGTTGGAACTTAAAATATGAACTCACAGAGGGGTTTTTATTCTTATATCTTTTTAGATATTAAAGTTATTGTGTGTCCTAGAAACACCTTTGAATATAAAGCATGCTCTTATGTTGGATAAAATAAAACGATTTGTTTCCAGGAGTTTCCCAGTTAATCCTCAGGTAAATATACAATGCAATAAATTTATTCTGACAATGAATATTTATTTGAGATCCACCAGCACTAAAAAATCATTCTAAGATATCAGATATATGTAAGACTAAAATAGAAAAATACAAAACTGCTCTACTAGAAAAATTTTACTTAAAGTTTAAAAGTGATTACCTAAAATGAAAACTAAAAGTTTCAGTACTATGTTTTATACATACATATATATCTATATATATTATATTCTATTCAGTGATAAGTGTCATAAGAATAAAGCATTAGAAAGTGACAGAGAGGCACTGGAAGAAAATTGCTAATTTTTAAACAATATTTTCAGAGAAGTATCATAATGACTAGATTGGCCCAGACAGTGGGTAGGGGATCGAGAAGCCCTATGGGGCACAGAGGCCGTCAGGAGATGTCTTGTGGCCAAGGCAAAGTGCCGACTTCCATGTGGCTGGACCACAGCCAGTAAGTTTTGGGAGGTGATACTGGGATGCTTTCAACAGCCTTTAATAGGCACTTCATGAGCAAATATAAGTATATAATCACTGAGCAGACCTTTTGGCATTTTTTTCTTAGAAGCAAAACAAAAGATAAAAATACGCTTTCACTGTCAGTGTTATATGGTTATATATTGTCTAAACCATATTATTTGATCATATATTACAATGCATTTCATTGCAAAGTCTTATGATTAAGGCCGAAGAGCTAGTCCCATAGCTGGGCACATGCTTTGCAAACCCAGTTCTAGCCCTGGCTCTACCTCATCCTATGAGTATTGCTTTTAGCCACCTCCAAGCACAAAATTAGGAGTGGACCCTGAGCACTGTTAAGTTGTTCTTTCTCCAATTTGTTGTTAAATGAAGTTAAGTCTTGTGATGAATCATATTTTTAAATTTAATTATTGTTGCATATCATTGGTTTGTCCTGCTCCCCTTGCCACTAGGAGCTTAGGTATATCAGTCACGTCTATCAAAGTGCTCCCGAGTCACTCCCATTCCTTTGTTTATCTCTAACCACTTCTACCAGTTTATCTGCTCTTTCTCTAATCAAACTCTGTTAATTTGTAAGGTCAGACCTTGCTAGGACAGTGATCTTGTATTTTAAGTTAATATTATCTTTCTCCTCTCTTATTTCTTTAAAACAATATCCTTTTTGTATGGACAAAGAAAGACATTTATTAATATGCTTTGGTAACATGGGATTTAATTGGCTTCTAATATTATTCACTCCCAGGCATCTGCTTTCTGGACTTAAGCCTCAGCTCTCCTTACTTCCTAGCACCCCCAAAAGCAGGGTCCCGACGAGGGATGAGACGGACCCAGGGCAAGCGGTGAATTATGTGCTACACTGACATCGAGATGGGCCTGGCCAAAGCGCCTAATGCTTAACTATATGTTAAGAGCTTGGTCATGGACACATCATGTCATGATTCAAAAGCAACTACAAGACTAGGACCCTGCTAGGGCTAGGAAAAACTAATCTGGCCTAAGGAGAGCAATTCTATAAGCTTAATGCATCTCTTGCTATGTCCATACAAAATGATTTATAATATGAATACTTGTATGCTAGTTGGACAAAGAGAGGGGAAACACACCCATGGGATTCCGCTCTTGGGCAGGTGTCCTGCTGAAAGAGATTCTGTCCTAGTGAAAGCATCCCCTAAGGGATAGAACTTTACCCCCTATTGATTATAACCACACCTATGCATAAGCCCCTGCCAGCCTCATCCAGGGCCAGATGTGGGGGATTTAAGGTGGCTGTATGAGGGGGCTGGGGTCGAGTTCCAGGGGAGATCCAGAGAAGGAGAATGAAGTAGGATGGGGGAGGAAGAAGCAGGAGGAGAATCAGAGGAGAATGGAGATGGGAATGGAATAAACTGCGATTGAGACCAACCATCTTGCCTCCGTTCCTTCCTTCGCCTGCCTCGTCATCGCCTTCAACCTCCCCAGTGTGGTGTCACCTTCGCCCTTTCTTTTTCTTTTTTGTTTTTTTATACAACTGGCGTCCTGATGGGTGTGACTGATATACCTAAGCTCCTAGAGGCAAGGGGAGCAGGACAAACCAAAGATATCCAACAATTATCACTTTCAAAAGTCCAAGATGACAAAAGGGACATGTTGATAAATTAATTTTGCACATATTCTTCTACAAAGAGAAACTAATTTTAGAGATGTTCATTAACAACCAGTCTCACAATGGAGACTTTACTGGTGCCCATTTGAGCAAATTGATGAACAACAGGATGACAGTGCTACAGTGCAGCGCTATTTAGAAGTGTGGTTTTATTTTACATATATATATATATATATATATACATTGTGTATGTTTATGCATATATATATATATATTCCCAATTTAGGAGTAAAACTAAATACTTATGAGTCAATAAATAGCAACATTTGTTTCTGTTTCTATAGTTACTATATTCAGTTTTACCTGGTTATGTTAAATTGAGGACCAGGAAAAACACTGCTTGTAAGAATTCTTTGAAATATTAAAGATATAGTGACTCTATATTACACAGTGAAAATCTACTTGTATTAATGAGTGTAGAATAGTGTTAGAAAATTAAATGTTTTTTTTTTGTTGTTAGGAAGGTCTTGTTCACTTACATTTCTTAATAGCTAAAATAAGAAAAACATAGCATGTCTCTGAAAATATTCCAATTATCTAATTAAAGCAAATTACCTGAGTAAATTTAATGTATAATATTTTAATTACTTTTGAAATATCACCAAAATATGATTCTGTCCTTATGATGGAACTGTTGGATATATTATACCAGTTCTAAGAATTAATCATGTTCTCCCACTCTGAATGTAGTTTGAGTAAATTATTTAAACTCACTTCATTAACCTGCTAATCAGTGGAGTTTTACTGACTTCAAGCTTACCAATAAAGAATCAAGCTTACCAATATAAGAATCTAGTTTTGCAAAGTGCTCTAGAAATTAAAATCTTAAAGATTTGGAGACTTTTAATATATATGTATATATTTGATACACACACATATATATATATATACATATATAATATATATTATATATATACCTAACAATGAATATCATGGAAAAATAAAAAATAAAATAAGCTATATTAACAAAATGATTAATAATCAAGGATGTAAAAACATATCTGAGTCTGATTAATTGATAATTTTATTAGAGGAACAGAGAAAATGAACCAAGTATGGAGCATGGAGTAAAGGTTTCAATCAATTAAAAAAAATGTTTGGGTGATTGGAGTTTTCAAAGTCCATATACTTCAATGTATTTACTTTGTGAGATATCTTATATATCTTCAATTTCAACATAAAAAGAGTTATAGCTCCAAATTATGGAAGACATAAAAATTGAAGATTTGGGATTTATTTAGTTTGTATGTGACCTACTAATAATTCTCATTTGTATAGTTATCTTTGCCTAGTATAACTCATGTACTTTAGCAAAAGCATGACTTAAATTTGACAACTATATGTAGTATATAAGAAAACTTTCAGACTGACTCATGTCTATAAGAAAACTTTGAAATGTTATTTATTTCATGGAACTAGAGGCTGGTTTCTGGAAAAGAAAAATTAGAAAAGACTATTTTTTCTTCTTCAATTTTGTGTAAAACCATAGATATACATGGCTTTTCAAGCCTTTTGAAATGCATGGGTAGATAATGATTTTATTTAAAATGTCAATCTCTTTTATTAGATTTAAATCTATGACAAAATGAGATCTGAGATGCTTAATTCTAATGCTACACAAATGACAATGCTTATCAGTATGGAATTGCGTATCAGCTTTTAGTTGGTTTCACTCTATCACTGTATCACTGTCATCCCGTTGTTCATTGGTTTACTTGAGTGGGTACCAGTAATGTCTCCATTCCTCCCAGCCCTGAGATTTTAGCAGCCTCTCCTTACTCGTTTTTCCCAATGAATGGAGGCTCTTTTTAGGGTCAGGGGAATGAGATTTGTTATTTTTACTGTATTTGGCATATCGAGTACCCCACAGAGAGCTTGCCAGGCTCTTCCGTGCGGGCGGGATACTCTTGGTAGCTTGCCGGGTTCTCTGAGAGAACATGAGTTCTGATGTGTGAGTCTCAGCCCAAGTATATGGAAAGCTTCCTAGAGTGTGGCAGTGGTGGAGTAGTGGAGGTCGGCTGCTGGGGCTGGGTCCCTTGGGGCAAGGAGAGCTTTCACCTGCCCCCCTCTAGGGCACCCCTGTTGCAGAGTTCGGTGGCATGGTTATGGGGTCCTCATTTTAGGCTCCTATTTGGGAGATGTAGCTGTGAGTTCTGAAGGGTGGCCGATGAGGAGATTATCTGGCCCTGGCAGGAGGTTGCTTATGGGTGTGACCCCTGCATTGCTGGAGGCTGGAGAGAGCAAGCAGAGGATCTCTGTTCCCGGGTCCCTTTATGCCAAGAGTCCAAGATCACTAAGTTCCACATTACCTGGGTTCCGTGAGACTTTGCTCATGCATGAGGCTTGGCCCAAGCATGTGGAAAGCTGCCTGGTTCATGGCAGCGGTGGGGTAGTGGAGGTTGGCTGCCGGGGCTGGGTCCCTTTGGACAGGGAGGGCTCTCACCCACCCCCCTCTGGGGTGCCCCTGGTGCAGAGTCTGGTGACATTGTTATGCTCCCTTCTGGGAGAAGCAGCCCTGAGTTCTGGAGTTTGGTTAACTTTGTAAAATAAAATTTACATTTACATAGTAAAATAGGGGCAAATGTCATTGAAGATCTTTATTATAAACATAAGTATAGTGAACATTTTAAAAAATAAACTTTATAGAATCCTATAGTTTTCCACTTCACTAAACATGTCTGCACCCAGATTGGAACCATATAAGGGCAGGCAAAGAGATAGCAAAAAGCTGTGGAATACATGCAGGGCAGTCAGTCCTCTTGTCCCCCAGTACCGCTCAGTTTGTCTCTATTGACCCTCAATCCCTCAGACCCAACTACTGAAATGCCAGCCCTTCACCAGAAGGGCTACTCGGAAAGTTATCATAGCACCTTCCCTCCAAAATCTTAAAATAATTTTTCCCTTAAAATCGATTCTTGCTCTGAACTTGGAGTTCACACCCAGTGGTACTCAGGGGACCATGCTGATCTGTGGATCAAATTCAGGTTTTTGAATGCCAAGTGTGCGTTCAGCTTGTTCAGCTGTGCCTTTGGGTAAGTAGACCCTACAAAGCTTATGAGAAATAGAGTTAAGTTTTAATAAATAAGTTATTTTATGAAATTAAAAGCCATAAAATGCATGATGCTGAGTTTTCACAAATATGCATAATATGAATCAATGTACTATATATCTGAAGAGAGAAAATTTTAATTTTTATGGAAATGCCTTTCAATCTTTCAAATTAATTATATCTTATTTACCTGGAGTTACATTTACTTATTTTATAGTGAACTTTTGAAAGACTGAGCACGAATACTCATTCAGTATCAGTCCTGACTAACCAATGGAAATAATGGCAAGAGAAAATGATCACTAGCTATAAGGACAAAAAGAATTATAACTGGGTTGACTACAAAGCCAGAAGCAACTCCTGAGCATTGTCGGGTGTGACCCAAAAAGCAAAAAAAAAAAAATAATTATAACAGGGTAGGATAGATATAATTCAAGTATTAATATAGCTTTTGCTCAAGAGGAATGATGAAAGAGTTATTCATAATTTTTTTAAAAAGTCAACATGTTGAGATTGTGTTGCCTCCAGCAGGACAACCTTTACTGTGGGGCTGAATGACGCAGCAGCCTGATGCTGCCTAGAGGCTTCCAGACACCCCCAAATTGTTGCTGTTCCTCTGCCCCATACCTAACACCTTGGGACCTAGTTTCCCAAGAAATTAAGAGACCAAAAGTTAGGGATGTGGGAGCCACATGCATAAACGACCTCTTGTTCAGCTATACAAGCTCATTTTCAACCTTGCTTCAGAGACCCATAACTGAATTTCAAAAAAGATCAAAAGCTACATTTAATCTTGGACCCGAACAAGACTGAGCAGACTTGGCTAAATCAGACAGGTTGGGTCAGCCTGTCCAAGCAGAGCTCTGGGCAGCTGCTTATTTCCACAATCCCAAATTACCACCATGCCCAGGCCGGACTCAACAGACCTCAATGAGGTATTATCTGCTAAAAATTCTGGTACGTGTGTTTTGTGACTGAAATCTCCAGGCTTTCCCTGGGTCAGAATGGGTTATCTCATCCCAGTTATCTATATTCCTCGAAACACCAACAGTCACATCCACACCCAAAGCTGCCACCCAATAAAAATTTCTACTACAGCAACATTTTCCCGATAAAAATACTGAAGGCCTTGAACAACGACCTCCTTGTACCTGCATTCATCATCATCATCATCATCATCATCATCATCATCATCATCATCATCATCATCATCATCATCATGATCCCGTTGATCATCAATTTTCTCGAGAGGTCTCAGTAACATCTCCATTCATCCTACCTCTGAGATTTTAGCAGCCTCTCTTTACTTGTCCTTCCCAACGGTGCCACATTGAAGGATCTTTCAGGGTCAGGGGAATGAGACCCAGCATTTTTACTGGTTTGGGCATATGAATGACGCCATGGGGAGCTTGCCAGGCTCTCCAATGCGGGCAGGAAACTCTCGGTAGCTTGCCAGGTTTTCTGAGAGGGAGACCTAGGTTATTCCTTCATTACAAACTATAATGCCCAAAAGAAGAGACAGACAGAGAGAGAGAGAGAGAGAGAGAGAGAGAGAGAGAGAGAGGTGTGCAAAGTGCTAGAGGCAGACTGGAGAGTGGGAGGGAAACAGGGGACAATGATGGTGGGACCTATGTACTGGTGGAGGGATGTGTGTTGGATCATTATTACTGAAACCCAATCATGAACAGCTTTGTAATGGTCTATCTCATGGATAAGCAATCATTTTTTAAAAGTCATTATATAATTCAAGTGTTTGTACATGAAAGCAATTCAACCTTCAGGATCAGGTGCAAGGGTAAAATTTTTGTTTTATTTTCAGGTGGGGAGGGGTGGTTGGGGCACACCCAGAGATACTCAGGGCTTACTCTTAGCTCTTTACGAAGGAATTATTTCTCGAAGTGCTCGGGGGTGGGGGTGGGGACTATATGGGATGCCAAGGATTGAACCTGGTTCAGCTGAGTGCACAATATTGCTCTGACCCCTGTTTATATTTTTACTGGTGCCTCTCTACAGTGCTTGAGATGGGAGAGTATGGATCTGGCAATTATTAGTCAATCAGATAGCATCCAAATCATCCAATCAGTTTCATCCAAAGGTTTGAGAGTTAATGTTTCAGGCCCTGCAGTGTTAGGCATGACCCAGATTGCCACTACAGTGCTCTCAGGAACCTCTAGGGATGCACCTCTTTATCTTCAAGGGACCAGGATAGCACCTTGATCAGGTGTATGCTAGACTTGCACCCTAATTTCTGTGCTAATTCCTCATCCCTCAGAGCACAAAGTTGAAGAAGCAGAAATTGATGAGGCACTGCAAACACTAAATATTTAAAGCATCGCCATTGTGTATTTTTATATCTTTTGTTCATGACATGTTTGTTCTTATCCTGGAACATCCTGTTCTCAGAAAATAAGTCAAGGCCACCAGGGTCAATGTTAGGATTCATCTTTAAAGTAATTTCCTTCTCTCTCAATTTGGGGGCTAGGGAGTTTTAAATGATTTTAAGGTTATTTCTTTCAAATGCCAAGAAAGATAGTGAAATATATTGTTTTTTGTTTGTTTTATTTATTTAAAGACCACTTGTCATTACGTTTTCTCAGTATTCCATATTAATAAATTAATTTAAGATGGAGAATTGTATCAATAGTAGTTTCTTTTAAAGGAGCTAGGCATGCTATTTAGAATACATGAGGTAAGAAAATATATGCTTCTGGAATACAAGAAAGTTAATTTGTTACAAACCATTCCATTTTAAATTCATTTGTAAACAATTGACTACTTAAACACATTACCATTTATGGTTCTTCCAACACAGAATATTTTTTCAGAAAATGGCTTTCTAATGCCAAAATTCTGCTCACCTATAAATTGTAGAATATGCAATCACTTTAATAACTGCAATTACATGCATTGAGGCTTAAAAATGTTAACATTATAGCAGCCTACTTTAATGCAATAATAGCATTTTTATAACAAATGAATCCACTCAGCGGCAAAGATGTTATCATTTTTTTCTGTGAAAAAAAATCTCGCTCAATTTTTAACATTCTTGCATCACAAGTTTGTCCTATTATTTATCATTAAAATTTAAATGATTCCGTGTAGGATAACACTGTTTTGTCCTTTCTTCTCTATCCTTTCTCCTCCACCAAGAGGAGCTTAGGTGTACTGAGTAACACCCATCACAATGCTCCTGAAGCACTGCCATGTCCTTGATATTCATCTTTAACTTCTCCTTTGTGCTCTGCTTCCCCCATCTGTTAATCACTCATTTCTCCAAATCAGAATCTGCAACTTGTAAAGTCAGATTCTTCAGAGATCTCTGGATTTTGCATTAGTAAGTGAAACATTGCTTTTCTTTTTCCTTTATGTCCTTTGCAGTTTACTTCAGAACAATGTCCCTTTTGTACAGACACAGGAAAAGGGTGAATGCCATGCTTTTATAACTTGGGCGTGAATTGACTTCAAATAATATGTACTCCTGGGCACCTGTCATATTTACTCAACTTAAGCCTCAATTGCCCTTAGTTCCTAGCACCCCCAAAGCAAGGTTCCGACAAGTTACCTTGTAAGCTTCTCTGGCATTGAAACAGGACAGGCCAAGCGCCATAAAGCTTATAATATGTTAAGAACACAGTTATGGACAAATTCTGTTATGACCCAAAAAGAAGTAACTGGTCTAGAAAACTGCTGGAGTTTGGAAGGACTAATCTGGCCTGAGAACTATAGTCTGGGATCTATAGCGAGATGTCCCCAGGAGAGCCATCCTGTATATCTCTTACTGTGTCCATACAAAATGACTAGAAAAATTATTAAGAAGTAAATTTAAGATGACCATTTAAATGTATATGGACTAAGGAAAGGAGAAGTATGTCCTTACATGAAATTCTGCCCTTACGGGATCTAGCAGGAGGAGATCTCTGCCTTAGAAGATCTGCTCCTGAGGGAAAGGCTTTCATATGTAGATTGTGCTACCCCATCTATGTGTAACTGTTATCCCTAGCTCTTCTGATTGTTCTATAGAACTAAGGCTGTGAGACTGAGCGGGAGGAGGAAGAATCTGGACAGTAGGTGAGACTGGATGGAGGTAGGGGGAGACTGAATTGGAATAAACAGCAATTGATAGATAGCCAGCCAGCCTGGCCCTTGTTTCCTCCTTCTTATTCCCATTGCCATGAACCATCCAAGGTGGGATTGTGGCCTGACCACTGAACACACGCAGTGAGTGTCCACATATTTTGTGAGCACTGTCATTGTCACTGTCATCCCGTTGCTCATCGATTTGCTCGAGCGGGCACCAGTAACATCTCCATCGTGAGACTTGTTGTTACTGTTTTTCGCATATCGGATACTCTATGGGTAGCTTGCCAGGCTTGGCTGTGGGGGCAAGATACTCTCGGTAGCTTGCAAGGCTCTCTGAGAGGGGCAGAGGAATAGAATTTGGGTCTGCCGCATGCAAGGCAAATGCCCTGCTATCTGTGCTATCGCTCCAGCCAATTTAGTAAAAAATATTTCATCTTGATATTCAGTATAAAATAACTGCTTTGCTTCACTGCATCACTGTCATCCCATTGTTCATTGATTTTCTTGAGCAGGCACCAGTAATGTCTCCATTCATCCCAGTCCTGAGGTTTTAGCGCCTCTCCTTACTCATTTTTCCCAATGAGTGGAGGCTCTTTTCAGGGTAAGGGGAATGAGACTATTGTTTCTGTTTTGGGCATGTCGAATATGCCACAGGGAGATTGCCAGGCTCTGAAATGCTTTGCTTAACAAATAATATTTTCCTAGAATGTATAGAAAGTTTGACTTCATAATTTTAAAAAGTCTTGAAAAACTTTAACTAACCTGTACTTGATATATAGTGGTAAGTAATATGTGGATCTAATTTTTTAAGTTAAGATCATCTCCAGCGTAAAATATTCTATTCCACAGTTAGACTCTTTTAACTCCATTTCTACTTAAATTTAAAATTTAAATTTCACACACTGTGCTAGAGTCACCTATATATTCTTGGCATTAGAAAATTGGACATTTTTGCACATGTAGTCATCCAAGATCTAATTGCAAGGTAAATATCTTAAAATATTTCAGTGTGTTGTGCTAAGGTTTTCTAATTATCTCTCTAACTCCATGTTCTACTAATTGGATTATTCACACTGACTTAAGATGAGAGCAAACCGAAAATGTTGAGTTTATGCATAAGCTTTCAGGGAAATGAATATGAAATAACCTTTATATCACCAGTTTTCTGAAAAATTTGGGAAGGACTTATCTGGCCCTTTTTGAAATGTATTCTAAGAGATATGAAAAGAGATCTGCATATTACATTGTATGCTGTGCAGTGCTACACACTTAAGAATCATTAAATCAATCTAAATCAGCATTAGGGTTAGTTTTCTCAAGAAACTCTAGAATTGAGGTTGAAAGAATCTGGAGGTGGAGGTTGGAAATAGGAAAGAAAAAGATTGAGTGTCCAAACCAAATAAGGCAGTGTTGGAGTGACTTTGACACTTGGTATTGTTGATAGTATAATACCATTGTATAACAGTACATTAATATTAATGCCTCTGTAACTATGTTAACCAAATACATAAAATACAAACATATGTGTGTAGATATATATTTATATCATTTGTCACTTGTCATTCCATTGATCTTTGATTTGGTCAAGCGGGCACCAGTAATGTCTCCATTTGTCCCTGTCAAGTGCTAATGTAGCCCAATGGTATCTGCTCATTCTAGGAACAGGAAGAGCCTGAAACCTTTTGTTCAGGGTTTTGACAAAGAAGTCTGACCATCTCGTAGGTAGGCGGCCATGCAGTATTTTGATGTCCCATGAAATACATTCAGTAACGGCTCTAGTTCAGCAGTCATCTCTAGCTCACATTACGTGTCCGGCCCATCTGATTTTTGACACCTTGGCAAATAAGACAAGCGGCCCTGATTCGTAATCGTCGATGGAGGTCAGAACTCCAAATTCCTTCTCTCACTTGAGTGAATTGTGGTACTCCAAACATAGCTCTTTCAATTCCTCTTTGGGAGACCCGAATAAGCATTCTCATCCTGTTTGCGTAGGGTCCAGGTTTCTGAGGCATATGTTAGTGCAGGAAGAACAGTGGAGTTGAAAAGATGTGCCCAGAGCCAGAGGTTCTTCGTCCTCTTAACCACTTCTTCGATGCTCTTGAAGGCGTTCCATGCTGCTCTCTTCATCCTGTGCAGTTCTGGTGCCAAGTCATTCCTGATGTTGAGTTCTCTACCCACGTACACATAGCTGCTGCATTTGGAGATGATCCTTCCATTGAGAGCAAATGGAACATCAGGGACTAGCTCGTCTTTCATGAACATTGTCTTGGTGAGATTCAGCTGCAGTCCTACCTTTCCACACTCCAGGTCAAGTTGGCTAGCATTTGTGCCGCTTGGTTCATGCTTGGTGTTATTAGAACAATATCATCAGCAAAGCGGAGGTGGTGTAATTGTAGATATATATGTATATGTATATTTCTAAGTTAACTTTTTCTTTTCTTCTCTCGCCCCCCTCTCATACAATTTTTTTAATATTGCAAAAATACACTGATGTTAGTGTTTATCTTAACAAATGTATGTTGTGTATTTTTTGCAACCCATATGTTACCACTACCTCATACTTTTCCCACATTTTCTAATTAATTGATGTTGAGAGGCAAAAAGAAGAGTTTGGTTGGAATAGTGAATAATATCATTTCAATTTACAGTAAGTGGAATATCCTGTCTTTCTTTAATAAAACAATTCTGACTCACATATTTCTGATTTTGACTTAAATTGTAAAAAGCATAGATAGAATTCCAACAGTGAATAAGCATTAAGATAAATAAGAAATCTTTGCAGAGAACTTGACCCTATTTTGATTTGAAGCATGAACCTAGTTTAAGTAATATGAATTGAATGAATAAAGAGTAGGAATTCCTGACTGATTTAATATTCTCTGTTTATGTTGCTACTGTGAAATACAATGTAATACCAAACAAACTCACTGTATTTTTTCTGGGATGGACTAATTATTTTTATTCATATTTTTGTATGCTCTTTGAATTTTGAAAAATGTTAACTATTTTCCTAACTTACTAAATCCAAATACATTATTTACTACAATTTTTCTTAGAATAGAATCTAAAATTACAGAGAATAGATATCGCAAAGAAATAATTTGGTAAACTGTATAAATACAGAGCAGATCTTCCAGAAAACATGAATGACAATTATTCCATTAAACTAACAATAAAATACTGCATAAAATATGTCATTTTATGGTAGAGTCTTTTTTCTCAACAGCAATAAAATGTTTAATATAATTTTATAAAACAAATGCCATATATGAGACAGCAAAGGAATAAAAATCCCATGTTTAAACACACTCATATATAAATGCGTACATTAATATTATAGATGTCAGATAGCTGCAGAAAGAAATAAAAGTCAGCACTGCTAAAATGGCAGTTTGAGGCAGTTTTGTTTTCAGTAGTTAGAAAAACATTTGACCCAAAGCGCAGTATGACACTTAGAAGGAATAAAGGTAAAATACTCGCAGAAGTTATGCTTATAGTCAGTCAGCAAATCGGGAATCAACATAAGTTTGTAGCTATTTTATGTGAAAATTATATTAGTTAGAGATGATGTCTTGGAATATATTGTATCTCTTTATTTGGATATACCGTGATATATTGAACATCCACTGTCCAGGTAATTAAGTTATTGGTAGTTTTATGTGATGACTTCATCCAAATGTGAGTCCCACAGGTATTAAACAACATAATGAAATAAACATTAAAAATATAAATCACCTCATTTTACAATGATTTATTGAATAACACTATAAATAAGTCAGATAATATGAATACAACTAGGTAAGATGAATAGAAAGGTAAATATTTACAGTCAGAGTCTGTATGCAAAAGTAAAAAAATTAATGACCAAAACATGCTGAGAATTCACTCAGAATAGAACTATCATTAGTTTATTATGTATATTGCATCTATAACTAGTCTTCTAAAAAGATATTCTATCATTTCCTTGATATGAAGGGAGGGAAGTTTTCTAGAGAATAAATTTTCTTATTCAAGACCAGAAAATGAGATCCACATATCCTAACCATTTTGTTATACTGTCTGTTGATCACATTGGATAGATTTACTGGAACAGATAAAGAAAATAAGATTTTTTCTGTGTGAGAGGAAAATCTTTCTAGGATATCATAATTCTACTCTAATTTTTGAAATATGAGTAAGCTCTTCTTAGATGTCATCCCAGCTTTTCTACATATGCCATCACCTTGTATGCCTCTGACTCTAAGACATGGAACTGCTTTTATTTGGTGTTAGAACATGACATGCTTTCCCTCATTGACCTGTCCCAAATCAAATTACAGATCATGCCTTTGAAGGTGTAACCTCAAGCCTTTTATTTTCTGCTTATGCATAGTCTTGGGATTCATTGTTGGATGCTAAGGACTCCATATTTTGATGTTTGCAGATTCTTACATTCATAACATTCAGAACTGAAATATCATTTCACTCAACTGCATTCTATATCCTTACACGATTAATTGCTGTTGCTGCTGCTATTTTTACCACCACCACTGGAACAACTTCTAATGCTACTTCTACCACCACCTCTAGTTCAACTAGAGAGATAAGATCAAGATTGCCTTCAATCAAAATTTATATCCTGTAACCCCATCATTATTTTCATATAACTCTGCAGAGATTCTGAAATAAATTTGTTGAAGAGTCGCAATGATTGAATTACAAATAAAATAACAAAAAAGAAGTAAAAAGACAGACTGTATATTACCGATAGGGAACCCATTACATATTTAATATTATACAGTGTCATTTTATATAATATTATTATATGCCTTTCCTGATGTTTCTTACAAATAGCAGGAGTCAACTGAGTATTTTGGCTCACAGGACATGGACTTCATCTATTGCTAATTAACATAGAGAAAGCGTTGATATTTTCCTTAAAAGGTGTCCTGTACTACAAAGGGAAACTCATTAGCAAGTCCAGGAGTGTGAACCAACTCTCAGTGCGATGAGAGCCATGTCTACACTTATAATCACATGTCCCTAATCCCATGATCACTTTGTTTCCAAGTCTCTTGAGTGAGCATTAAGGTGAATGAAGACACAAGGTAACTAACAAATACCAATGGGTAACATTCTATGAATATCTTAATAAATAATTTTATGTACTAACCAAACAGTTGTCAATGACTAGCTAAGTTCACATGACTCAAAAAAAAAATCTCAGTTGCATATTATCTAAGAGAGAGTAAGAGCAATTCAGAAGTAGTTTCTAATATATAAAAATAGATTAAAGGATTATTTTTAAATAATAATAATAATACAGAGTTTCTTGCCCGAATGCCTGGCTGTCTTCCCCGGGGCCCCTTGGAGGGGATGGGCTCCAGCTTCCCTCCCCACCCCGAGCAGAGCTCCTGGCAGCCAAAGAACACTGGAACCTAGCTACAGCCATGCTCAAAGCCCCTCTCCACACGTTTGGACAGGCCTCAAGCCTGAAGGTGCTGGCAGAGCAACCCAGGTGTGTGAAATCCCATCAACGGCCAACATCCAGAGACTTAAACACAAGCTTCCAGAAGCAACAGATATCTTGTAGCCTACTTCTCCCTCTGGGAGAAACTGGCAAGTTTCTGAGGGCTTCCTGCCCACATGGGACAGCCTTGCAAGCTTCCCATGGTATATTCATATGCAAAATCCAGTAACAAGCTGGATCTCATTCCCCTGACCCTGAAGAGCCCCCAGTGCAACATCATTAGGAGGGCCGAGTCGAGATAGACTTCTAAGATCTCAGGGAAAGGACAAATTGAGATGTTACTGAACCCGCTTGAGAAATCGATGACTAATGGGATTTCATGATCATGATCGTGATTTTTAAATCAAAGGTAAGTCATTTCTTCATAAACATGGTCATTTGATCTATAAGTATGCCTTATGATCTTAACACAGGTCTTGCCCTTTAGAACTGCTTAGAATTTTGCCAGATGGGATGTAAATAGAACTTGATTCTGGCAACATTCTTTGATTTGAGTATTGAGCCATTGACATACCCTTACTCCGAGACCCATCCAAAGCCCTGGATAGGTTAGAGTTGTAAAACCAAACCTCCCAAACTTACTTTTCAAAATCAGTGAAGCCCAGGAGTAATTTGCTTCTCTCCTTGTTTGTGGTAGGTGAGTTAGAGTATAAAGTTGTAGCTCTGAGATATTTCCTATAGCTGGCAATGAAACTTTCCATCTAAGTAAGCTCCTCTACATGCAAGCTGGGGCAGAAGGAGGAGGGAAATAGTTTAGCTCTACTCTCCCAACAAGGCAGGAAAATTATATCCTGTTTTTTGTCTATTGGGCCACATCAACATGATGTTTTTAAAGTGCATTTTGTCCTGGCCAGACTCTCAGTATCTCGTGTTACTGAAATATGGAGAAAGATTTCATCTCCAATCTCTAGGTATTGTGATCGGCACTGTGATCGGTGCTTAATTGCTTCCTGCATCTCTGTCTATCGGTGTCTAGAAAACACAGTTGTCAAACCAAGTTGCCCAACAAGTGTCAAAAACTCTGTTAACTTGCTCGCTGAGAAGATAACAACCTGAAATTATCGAAAGGAAGCTTATTGCAAAGTTTCAGATCCCAACTTGAGCTGTGAAGCAGAGACGTCAGACTGTCATTTTGTTGTACGATCTGTCCACTGCTATTATACCAATCACTGTTTTCCATAGCAAGTGCCAACATGCTACACAGCGATGGTTGTCACTGGGTCTGCAAAACTTGCTTTTAATCAAAACTTTATTCCAGGTGACATTTATTAAATGCTTGGAAACTGCCTGCCAGAGTTTAGGAGCTGATTTTCAGTGTGTTCTTGCACTTATTCCAACCATGCTCAAATTTAATCTGAATAGGTCACAGTCCTTTCTTGAGTGTAAAATTTTTTATAACTTAGCACTAGTAAACATAACCCTAAGAACAATTTCTTTAGCATATGTCTCTTCTAAATATGGATGTGTATGTTGCAAGCCAGTATTTAAGTGTGTTTTAAGGCAGTAAGGGCCAAGATCCGTGAGCTCGAGACAATGCTGCTGTCCATTCATACATACCTCATGGCTCTTCTGCTGGATTAAAGCCTGGACGATGACCTGGACACCAGCCACTGGCCGGCTGCGTTCCACTTGGACACTCTGGACTCAGCCTTATGCGCTCCCTCTGCTGATTCTGCTAGCAAAATTTTCTAAATGTCATGGTGTTTTTGCTTCATTTACTCAAGATTCAGTCTTCAGTGGTGGGAGGGAGTGGAGGTGTAATTGGTGAGCTTAAATTACATCCTGCCAGAGAAAAAGAGGAAAGATTATTTGCCTTTCTAAATCTTCCATGGCAGATGGTTTGATTGGCTTCCACCTATCTTGAGATTTCCTCAATTCAAAAGGGTGGCCAAACCAGGGGGGGAAAAAAAAGTCAACAAACTTGTTAGATAAAATGAGAGAAGTTTGTGAGAGGGGAAAAGAAGTAAAGATGAAAGAAAGTTAGAAATAGAAAACATCATTAAAGAGGGCCAGTATCATTCTTGGTGTATTTTCTAGATGGTTTTGCCCTTGTTTTAATGTGGTAATTATCTATTTACTCCCTTTGGTGGCCTGTGATGCGTGCATAAAAAAATAAACAAGAATTTTATTTTTTTTTCTAGAAATAAGATAATATGTGCTTTATTTACTAGATTTCCATAGTAATGAACAAGTAAAAGAACACTTAGATCACAACCTAAAGAATGAGTGGAGACTTTTATGTCAGCAAAAGTACACATCTGGGAGAAAACGTGCTAATAGCAAGCATGATTTAATGATAATACAAACCTTTTAGGAACTTGCCACAGCTTCTTGGCATGGACTAGGGTCATGGTAGTTCTGCTTAGACATAATGAGTTGGGTTGCAATTTAACCAATGAAAAGGTAAATAAGTAAAAAAGGTAAATAAGTATTCATAAGCCTAAAAGGCTAGAAACTATTAGACACAGGAATAAATCTTGTTCTTTGATCAAGAATACATATCTCTAAGTTGAGAGTGACAGGGAGATAGAGAGAAAAGGAGACAGAGAGAGAGAGTTTGTGTGCTTGATGAGAGTGTTTGACTAAATGATTATATCCTAATATTTAGAGAGATCATCTGTGACATTAAATCAAAAATGAAGCAGAGATTTATTTTCATATTCTTTATTTTCAAGAGGATTTTAAAGAAACAAAACCCAAATGATGAAACAATAACTATGTTGTCTATAAATGTACAAATAATCTTTATTTATCGAGAAAATAGATAATACCTAGGTTTTGTCATCACTGTATCACTGTCACTGTCATCCCGTTGCTCATCGATTTGCTCAAGCAGGCACCAGTAATGAACGTTTCCATTGTGAGACTTGTTGTTACTTATTTTGGCATATCGAATATGAATATGCCACAGGTATCTTGCCAGGCTCTGCCATGTGGGCAAGATACTCTTGGTAGCTTGCTGGGCTCTCCAAGAGGGATGGAGGAATCAAACTTGGTTTGGTCATGTGCAAGGCAAACGCCCTACCCGCTGTGCTATCATTATTAAATATGGAAAACAAAAATAAGTTAATTAAAATATTTTAACATGACTCTATGACAGAGTTTTATATCTTGTAGTTCTTACAATAAAATATAATCTAAAATAGAATTTAATCATCTAAATGCTATAATGAAATCTGAATATTCAGTAGTTAGAAATATAAATAAAAACTTAGCAGTTTTACCTTTTTTCTCTCACATTATACTGCATATATAAAATTCACCTGTGGCAGCTGTATAGGTGTGTATAAAATAAACAAATTAGATACAACAATGTTCCTTTTTTCATATATGTAAATATAATTAGAGAGAAATAGTCATTTAATTCAGGTTTAATTAAACATTTTCTACTCACAAACCCTTTTGACTAAAAAAATGTACATGAGTCCTATTATATAGGTATACAAATAAAAATAGATATTCAATAAAATATTTACTGATAACAAATCAGAAAGAAATTTTATCTTTAACAAATTTTTTGAGTAAGCTCTAAGTAATGCATACTTATAATGGCTTAGTAATAGTATTGATTAAGCCAAGCTGGCAAAATGCGGAGGAATTTGATTTAGCTCCACCCATCACTGTGTCACTGTCACTGTCATCCCATTGCTCATTGATTTGCTGGAGTGGGCACCAGTAACATCTCCATCGTGAGACTTGTTACTCTTTTTGGCATATCGAATATGTCACGGTTAGCTTGCCATGCTCTGCCATGCAGGGGAGATACTCTCGGTTAGTTTGCCATGCTCTCCAAGAGGGATGGAGGAACTGAACCCAGATTGGCTGCGTGCAATGTGAACGTCCTACCCACTGTGCTATCGCTCCAGCCCAGCTCCACCCATGATCACAGGGAATGCATTGGAATTTGAATCAGTGCACATAGATACGGAGACTCCAGTGGTAAAAAAGCTGCTAGGACGGAAGATTGGAGGTAAGCCCTCTTAAGATTGAAGAAAAGCTCTTAATTAAAACCATGTTCATTAGGAAATCGTGAGAGGGGAACAAGCGCTGCTACTGAAGATCAGGACACTCACTCAATACCCATCAGCAGAGCCCTGTTCTTTGGACCCTCAGTTCCCTACACTATACAAGCAGGCAAGGAGCTCTGGGTACTAAACGCTGTGTCAAGTACATGGGAAGCATCTCTCAGATCTTGCTGGTTACTGTCGATGATTCCATGTTATGGCAAACAGTTGGGAGTCACAGATCCTGAAAAATCTCTTGAGCACTCTCCCACCTACTTTTGACAGATGTACCTGGGAGCTGAGAGGAAATGATCAACAACTTCTCTCCCACAAGACAGAGAGAGGGGCTGGAGCAATGCCACAGCTTGCAGGGCATTTGCCTTGCACACTGCCGACCCAGGTTAGATTTCCAGCATCCCATATGGTCCCCTGAGCACCACCAGTAGTAATTCCTGAGCACAGCGCCAGGAGTAACCCATGTGCATGGATAGGTGTGACTCAAAAAGCAAAAAAAAAAAAAAAAGACAGAGAGAGTCCCTGATTCCACCTCTGACAGTTAGTATTCAAGCTGCCTCCAGAGAGACAGAAAGAGATAAAAGTCCCCTGTGGAGAAGACTGAAGCAATCCGAGTATAAGACGGTTTGATCCCCAGAAACCCATCTACATCACAGAGCCCCTCCAGGAATGAGCCCTGAGCACAGAGCCTGGAGTAAGCCCTGTGCAATCCTGAGTGTGTTCCAATATGATTTTTTTTTAATTATACTAGATTTCCAAGTATGATCAGTTACTAGGAGTCCCCTGTGTTTGGTGTGCTCCCAGCTGACCCATGTCAGTCTAGACTGTGCCTTATACTAGTCCCAAGTGTCTACTGTGTCAATAGCTGGAACTGAGTTCTCAGACTTCTCTTCATGGACAGGTTCTTCAGATCCTCCAGTTGTACATAGTCCAGCTGGGACCGGAAGCCTTGCACACTTGGATAGTATTGACAGACAGCAATCCTTCCTATTTTGGTGCAGTGTGGTCTCTAGAGATGATATTGATCGATGCCTCTCCATCCAACACCCAGACCTAAACAGGACCTCGGCCACCCCGATGGGTCAATGCGACCACAGCCTCCTGGAAGCATCTTGGATATGACCACGACGCAAACTCCCTAAAAGAAGAATTCAGAAAAGCAACACACTAATCATACTCAAGCGCAGTGATCGGTGGAAGATAATGTATACACAGTGAAAGTATGAGAGAAAGTTTGAGAAAAGTCTAAGCACAAATCATAGATTTAACCTACAAAAATAAAGTCAAGGGTCTCACCAGCAAAAATGAAAGGACTTGGAAATTAAATTAGCAAACTTTGATGTAACAAAAGAGAAGTAATTCAAAAAGAACCTGCTGAAAAATAATTCATTTTTTATTCAAAGCAAAGAAACAGAATATGGGATTATATTCCAAAAAAAGACAAAGCAAAAACCATTATAAAAGTCCCAGCAAAAAGAAGGGAGAAAGAAACGCAACTCTGATTTTAAGTTGTAATAGCTGAAAACCTTCTAAATTGAGAAAGGGATTTGAAACTCAGTTTTAGGAAGCGCATAATGCTCTAAGCAAGACAAATTCAGAGAGACTGGCTCCTTCCACCACACATTCCCAATATAATATCTTCTCATCCCTGTGGAGAATTGCTGCTCTTTTACTGAAGAGGTCAGTCCTACAAAACAAGGTAATTGCCTTAGAGACATTTTGGTAAATATGTTGTCTAAAATTCACCAGCAGTCTTTCATTGAATATAACTGTAATAGACTGTTGATACTACTTTGTTCAATTCAGCTTTTGACTAAAATCAGGATTGCTCTAAATGGACTTCCTTTTGAAAATGGTTTATTCATACTAATTCATCTTTTGTTGACTAATTTTGGCTTATATCCCAGATATTTTCTCTATTCCATTTGAGACTCTGAATTACATTCTATTAGAAATATGCTCTATTCCCTGAAAAGATAGTGCTTGTATTGATCTATTTTCAGATTTTAAACGCAGACTCATGCTCAGTAGAGATCCAAATGGAATTTTCTATTTTTTTTATCCATCATCACGATGTTTTACTATGACCTGTGTACTTGAATTTTAGGGGTTATGTTTGTTGGTAAGTTTAGATCCCCAAATTTTTATACCGTACCTACCAATGTGGTTTCTTAGTTTTCTAATTATGAAAATATTACCTTACATTTTTATTTTCAGTGGCTCTGTAGCACTGTAGCAATGTCGTCCCATTGCTCATTGATTTGCTCGAGCGAGCACCAGTAAAGTCTCCATTGTGAGACATCTTGTTACTGTTTTTGGCATATCAAATACACCACGGGTAGTATTAATATAAAATTTACATGTAAAGCAACCAGGCCAAGGACAATTTTGCAACTCACTAAATGTGAGAACATTACTTGCAGTCAATACATATATTTTCTCCTATTAAATTTTAAGAAAGATAATTATTTTATATAAACTCAGAAATGTATGATTAGCAAATTCAAATGTAGTATATTCACTGGGTTGTGAGTCAGGATTGAGGGGAGCAAAGGTGTTTAGGGAATGGAGAGAGAAAGAGACCAACTCTACCTCAGAACAAAACAGGCACAGACAATGTGAATATAGGGATGAGGTAATGGCAAGATACAAGAAAATAAAGACAGAGTCACAAGTAAGTTCACATTAAAGATAGAATAGAAAGAACACAACTAGAACCAGGTGCATTTGGAAGACTGCATTATGCATATGTTTTATTTAATGGGTAGGGCGGGGGCATGTCTTGCCGTGGGACCGTATGGAGTGTCAGGTATTTATTGAACTGGAGTGAGCCACGTGCAAGGCGAGTGCCTAATCTATAGGGGCTATATCACCCGCCCCTCGCCAGCTGCATTTTCCCTGTTCTAAGAGGTCAGTTTGTATCCACTTCCTACTGTCTGTAGTGAGGTTCATCTGACTCACAATGCCCTTTCAAATCGCTGGAGTCCTGGTGATTTATGACCCTATGAGTCTGGGAAATCGACTGAGATAAAACTAGTAAGAGCTACCTAGACCCAGATGAAATCGAGCAGCTGAGATTGGAAACTTTCATTATCAATGTTTTATTCAATTTCAAATCAGGTGGTAGAAAATTCCCCTTACTTCCACAGTGTCAGATTTTCTTTTACCTTTTGCATGACTGGGATACAAGTCAAACACTGAGGAAAAAATGCCAATTCTTGTGCTAGCGTGTTGACATAGAATACCTAATTACCAGGGCCATTATAAAACAGATGATATTCTTGGACTTCAGTGATCACTACCATCGAATAGTCCACAACGCCCTGATCTCTGACCAAAGGTGTTCTGTGAACTTTATTCTGCGGGGCACATTGTCCAGCTTTCCAGAATAATTCTCTTTAACAAGGTCAAATAAGTCTTATGTAAAATAACTTTTTTTTCATTATGAGAAATGTTCTTTTCCCCTAGCCTTTCTTATTTTCCCTTAATATATCTCTATGAGATATCTATTTTATTTTGTGAAAAAAAAGAAAGGTGTTTCTGCCATTTTCACACTGTAAGGGTTCAAATATCTTTTAATTCAGCTGTTACCCCTTTCAAAATGCTTCTTCTGATATTATATGTATATTATTGAAATTTTATATTTAGGAATATGTACACATTTTATACAGGTTTAGGTAATATTTTAGTCTAGAAACAGAGTAGAAATAAAAAATCCAATTACACCAAATACAGAATTTGACCCTTTATAAGTCACAGGTTATTATGAAAAGAAAAACAAAAATTTAAAGGTCAACCAAACAGCCATCTGTTTAAACAACCTGGCCATCTGTGAGAGATAATTCAAGGCCAGTTAAACATTAATAAGGCCCCAATTGACACTCCATATAAAATATGTGACACGCTAGTCTGTATCTTACTCAAGTTTTGAAGAATAGATTATCTAAGAATTAATATTGCTCACTGTTATTTTGTCTGTTTTCCCAATTTTATTTAGAAAGAATTGACATGCATCATTTCTCTTTTAAAATCACTTTAAATTTCCCTTGGTTGTTTGAGATATTATCTAGCTTCTCATAATTTAATTACTATGAAACAATGTTAAGCAAACATAAATGCAAAAACAGATTTATATATTCATTATGATTAAAAAACAAATAATCTCAACTAAGTCTGAATCTTTGGATGAAACAGTATGCTCAAAAACTGTACATTTTACTGGTTGTATAACTTCGTATTTTAATTTTTTTCAAATGCAAATTAGGATAAACAAATGAGGGAGAGCTCCCAGGAAGTGCTCACATAGGATAAGACCCATAGGCAATTCATTGCTAGCTGACTCTGCATTTCAATGAAGAGGACTGAGGGTTCTGATTTCTTAGGTACTTTGGTTCCAGGATCACACACGCCAGCCTGGTATACTCTAGGGCCATCAAAGCTATACCTCCTGATTCCTCAGGGGAACATTTCATACCAGGGAACTAATCAGCGTCAATTACATGTCAAATAAACACCTTAATCCCTGTACTCTCACTCTGTACAAAGAATAAAGTGTTTTAATTTATAAAAATCTAGGGGCTGGAGCGATAGCACAGCGGGTAGGGCGTTTGCCTTGCACGTGGCCGACCCGGGTTCGAATCCCAGCATCCCATATGGTCCCCTGAGCACGGCCAGGGGTGATTCCTGAGTGCAGAGCCAGGAGTAACCCCTGTGCATCGCCAGGTGTGACCCAAAAAGAAAAAAAAAATTATAAAAATCTAGTTAGCCAAATAATAATTGTAATTCACTTATTTTTCTCCTTCAGTGCTTGACTGTATGAATTACTGAACAAAATATAAATACACGTGAACATGTAACCTTGTCTGGTAGTTTGGTTTGGGGGTGATTTGTTTTTGTTTGGGAGCCACACCCCATAGTGCCCAGAGCTTCCTCCTGGCTCTGTGCTTAGGGATCACTCTCAGTGGTGCCCAGAGAACTGCAAGTGGTGCTAGGGCCCGGGTTGTCTGAAGGTAAGGCAAGAGTCCTTCTGATTCCTTGTCTCCTATTTGAATGAAGCAATTTAAAATCATGCATCACATCATTTTAAAACAGACTTATTGTTGGTGTATCTTGAGGGGACTGGAGCAATGGCACAGTGGATACAGTGTTTACCTTGCACACGGCCGACCTGGGTTTGATTCCTCCATCCATCTCAGGAGCCTGGCAAACTACCAAGAGTATCCTGCCCGCATGGCAGAGCCTGGCAAGCTCCCTGTGGCATATTCGATATGCCAAAAACAGTAACAATAAGTCTCACAATGGAGACATTACTGGTACTCCCTCGAGCAAATAGATGAACAATAGGACGACAGTGTTACACTGTAGTATCTTGAGGTGTCAGAGGAACAATACAATTGCTAGGGCATTTGCCTTGCATGCTGGTGACCCACGTTCAATCCCTGGCATCCCAGAGTTCTCCAAGACTGCCTGAATTGATTACTGAGCTTAGAGCCATGAGTAAACCCTGAGCAAAGCTGGGTATGTCTCAACACTAAAGCAAACAAAAGTTTAATGCATCTTAATTAAAAATTAGGTTCATTTTCTGTGTGTCTTTATTATCATTATATCTTGAGTATTAAATTAAAAATGTTTCTACATTTTTCTTAAATTTATTTCCAGCCTTTATTATTTTTATAACCCACAAATGCAATTTCTTCCATTATTAAATCCTATTATTTATTGATATTTCACTAGAATATTCACTGTTCATTTAAGGGTGAATCAATCTAACAAGTAAACTTAAGTTATTATTTCATGGCTGTTGTTTGTTTCTAGATGAATCAGATTTTCACACAGCAGAATGTTATGAAATATTATTCAATAACACCAAAAATCAGTGCTGGGAGACTGAGTATAAAAAAGTGACTGAGAGTTGGCTTCATTAGCCTTGTGGAATTTTTTTTCTAAAAGGAAAATTTAAAGAAGCCATGAAGGGGCTTAAAGTTAAAGAGGAAAATGCATATTTACAAAATATAAAGATTTATAACCCATGGATATGCCATAGCTTCCTTTTTTGCACCTCAGTTACAGGGAGGCATATGCATTAGGAATTCTGAGATGTTCAAACCAAAGTCACATTGCTGCAGGCCTGAAATTCTGCATCTCAATGGTTTTGCAGGCCCTTTTCTTTACCAAGTCATATGATTCTCAAACCCTTAAAGTGTTTACAGATTTTGCCTGTTAATGAAACCCTTGCAATAAACCCAAGAGTACAAATACCTTTTCTGAAATGATGGATAACTGTACATTCTATCATGTATGGACCGTTAGGGAAGTTCCAGAGTGTTACAAATTCCAAGATCTCTGGGTCATGAAGCTCAATGCTTAGTTTTTTGAGAAGTGCATGATTGTTTTCCAGTGACATTCCTATCTGCAGTGAATGAAGGTTCCCTGTGTTTTTTTTTTCACCAGCATTTTTTCTCATGGAAATTATTTTCCCTTTTTCTGATGTGTGCCAGTCTCACTGATGGGAGGTGATACCTCACTATTTTGATTTGCTTTTCTCTGATGATCAGCGATGTGGAGCATTTTCCCATAAACCTATTAACTACCTGTAAGTCTTCTTTCAGAAAGTTTCTGGTAATCTCTTCTCCCAATTTTTTGATGGGATTTATTGTCTTTTATTGTTTATGTTTACAAGCACTTCACATATCTTGGGTATTAACTCTTTGTCACATGAGTTGTGGGCAAATATTTTCCCCCAGTTGGTGGGATGTCTTTTTATCCCTGTCATTAATTTTGTAAGTAGTGCAGAATTGCCCTCAGTCACTTATAAAATTAAAGCTGGCAAATTGGAACTAAAGAAGGAGTAGGTTTCCATCTGCCTATTGCCACTTATCTTGACTCCTATTATTTATATTAAATAATAAATTTGATGGCTAGAGCACATTTCTCTGTGTTCAGAGCTTAAAAGAAATGGGGTCAGAAATGCATACACATGTTTTTATCTATTTTATCATGATCACAAAATCTTTATCTGTTTGATGAACACATATATCAGTAAATTGTGAATTATAGTCGGGAGGCTCTCTGGGAAAAAATAATAAGAGCTGACAAAGCATGTTTATGACCTAGAAATGACACTGCCATAGGTGATTAAGACTTACAAGAAGACCAGCTCGTGCCTGTAATTTGAAACTTGCTTGAGCATCAGATACCTTTTATGTGTGTAGAATAGTCAGGAAAGTAATTGGTTCTACTTATAGCAAAAGCAAGTTCAGCATTTTAAGTTGTTTTTTTTTTTCTTTCAGTAACTGATGTACATTTTATCTCTGCTCAGCTGAGACAAATGAAAAAAAGGCAAAGGTTTGACTCAGCATTTGTGTTCAAATTCATTAGTGTTAGGAACTGGGGAGGGGAAATTCAAATCTTTCCTCTCATTTAAAAATTCAAATGATAGAGAACAGAAATATTCTTAAAATATGCTAAAGTAAAATGAAAAAAAAATGTGTTTCTTATCAAGCAAGTATCTTCCTAGCAGTAAGTCAGTGACTTGTAGCAAGATAGCCTGTTTCTCTGAAGATTTTGGTAATAGTTGGGAAAAATTTGAATTACCTAGGGAGCATTTTAGAGAATATTCCTCTCCTCTGACCTGCCCTCAGAGATTATATTTTAATTGGGCTGTTCTGGAGATTGGCAGGGTATTTGGAAGAGCTGCCAATGCAATTTTATTGCATATCCAAAGATGAGTACCAGTGTTTTAATATTCCCCTTTCTGCTGGGACTTGATTTGGGAAGTCATTAATTTCTTTAGGCCACTGGGGCATTAGAGTCAGCTGTGGATTAACTAAACCCACAGGTCTAATCTCTGATAATGAATAAGTAAAAGATTATTTGCCTTTGAATTTTAAATTTGAGATTCAAATGCAAACAGACATGGACCCCAGAGCCCTGTGTAAAAGCTGTGTGTGAGATGATCTAACTTCCTGTGCTGTTGCCTCAACTCTCAACTCTCCGCCATTTGAAACACACTTTGACAACCACCAGGGACAGAAAGACATAGATCACCTATGAAATGTCATCAGAGATTCACCCAAGTTAGCATTTGTTCTGCTTATGAGTGCTCCTCCACTCTCATCTTAGAAAAATAGAAAAAAAAATCCAAATTTTACCCAATGTGCAAAACCCCCTTTCTTTTTCTATCAGAGAGCTGGATGCAAGGTGTTTCTAGAATCTCAGATGTGGTGGTTATGGAAATAACACTGAAAGTAGAAATAGTATTCACAACATTAGTCAAAGGCAAAAAGAGGACTGTGGGAGAGAAGAGCTATTTTTTCCTTTAAGAATCAACCTGGTGAGGGGCTGGAGCAATAGCACAGTGGGTAGTGTATTTGCCTTGCACACGGCCGACCGGGGTTCTATTCCCAGCATCCCATATGGTCCCCTGAGAACTTCCAGGAGTGATTCCTGAGTGCAGAGCCAGGAGTAACCCCTGTGCATTGCCAGGTGTGACCCAAAAAGAAAAAAAAAAAGAATCAACTTGGTGGGGCTGGAGCAATAGCACAGAAGGTAGGACATTTACCTTGCACATGGTCCACCCAAGTTCAATTCTCAGCATCCCATACGGTCCTCCGAGCACTGCCAGGAGTAATTCCTGAGTGCATGAACCAGGAATAACCTCTGTGCATCACTGGGTGTGACCCAAAAAGAAAAAAAAAAGAGAAGAAGAAAAATCAGCCTGGAACTTGTCTGCCTTGGAAGCAGTGTGAGGGTTGGGATGGGGGAGGAGGATACCTGGGATATTGGTGGTGGAAAATGTGCACTGGCGGAGGGATGGGTGTTCAATCATTGTATGATTGAAATCAAACATGAAAGCTTTGTAACTGCATCCCACGGTGATTCAATTAAAAAAAAAAAGAATCAGCCTGGGAAGCAATGGTGAAAAGTTTTCCTCTCAATTGTCTGTTATTTTAACATTCCTATGCCAATGTATGTGGTGAAGAGGCATGTTTCTTCCTCCCAGAACTCATCCTTCATGCCAGACCTTTAAAGAACTCTTTCTCTTATTCCCCTGTCACACTGTTTCACAGGGGATGGTGTTCATATCACTATGGTCTTTCAGTTTACTCTAGTACTCAGGCAGAAAGGAGAAGCCCAAACTACAGTACTCAGGACTCTTCTAGAAAGCCTAATCACCGATCGAGAGATTTCTATCAGCCAACTATTACTTTATTCCCTGCTTGGCTAACACTTAGCTGCACTCTATCTATTTCAAAGGTCTCTATGATATGGGAAGCTTCCTTTATTTGCCTACATCAAGTTACACTGTGCATGTTCTACGTGTAGTCCAAAGACTCTTGATCTCGGTTGAATGTCGAGCATGACAGGCAATGTGTCATCCAATAACATAGTTGAGAGGTGATACAGTGCATAAGAACAAGGGTTGTGATTCTATTGTTTTATAACTCCAGACTTTTATTTTAATAGGCAAGATTTTCAATTACTTCTAAATCTGCCTGATTTCTCCCTGGTCCTGGCGTCTCTCTCAGATTTTTCCCATAGAGACATGATAGAACAAATTCTGTGCATAATGCATATGAACAGGGACATAAAGAGATATAAATACAAAATGAATTGTATTATTTACAGACATTTCATTTGAGCATATTCTTGATGTTACATATAAAGAAATAAGATCAGAAAGATCAAAGACAGTTTTCAATCTCTATAATAATAATGTTTAATTGTTTAAGGGTTGGGAACTTATTGGCAAGTACAAGCCCAAACTCTGTTCTGTTTTTTTTTTAAGTCTTCAACATAAGTTTATGAAAGAAAAGGGCATAAAGAAGAGGTGTACAATAACAAATCCTATAAATAATTGTTGATACACTCAAGGATATATTAATAAATCCTCTACTGAGAGTGAATGCACTTATGCAATCTCTACCTATATGAAGATCAGGGTGATTCCAGTATGTTAAAAGGCACCTTCACAGAATTCTATCATAATCTTTCCCTGGAGAATTGCCACATCTGAATTTTTGCTGTGTTAAACTTTATGTAGATGAAATCATATTATGATCACAGATGTTGCTGTGTACAACTCTCTTCCAGAATTTTTTTCCATGTAAGCAGGATTAGTTTGCCCACTTAAAGGGCTATTTAGTGATATTTTGTTTTATTGTTTAAATTACACTTATCTATTCTAATCCGACATGAAATTTCATCAGTAAGAAAGCCTACAGCACCCAGTCCAGACAAGGTCAGACCCGAACACCTGAAGAATCTGCCACCAGTACCCGTCCATGCACTGGCTCAGCTCTTCCCACGCTACCTGTCTGAATGCCAGGTTTTGTGTCAGTGAAAAACCAGCAGGACTGTTCTGTTGTTGTACAAGAACGGAGACATCCACGACATTGGCAGCTATTGCCCAATCTGCCTGTTGTTCGTCAACTACAACTTGTTCACTTGAGACATGCTGAATAGGATTGGCAGAACACTAGACGAAGGGCAACCATGAGAGCAAGCCGTGTTCCAAAAAAGGATTCAGCATGATCAACCATGTCCACACAGTGACCAAGCTCATTGAAATTTTGGGAGAGTTCAAGATGTCTCTCTGTCTAACATTCACCAATTTAAAGAAGGCCTTGATTCTGTTGAGACTGAAGCAGTCACTGAAGCCCTAGCCAAACAGGGCAATCTAACTAAGTATATCAAGATCCTTCTCATGAGCTGTACTACGGATTCACCACCAGGATCTCACCATTCTATACATAAGTGACCATCAACATAAAGAGAAGGGTTCAAAAGGGCAATACCATTTCACCAAAACTCTTCAGTGCCACCCTTGAAAAAGTCATGCGATGACTGGAATGGGAAGGAATGGAAGTGAAGATAGACAATCAGCAACTACACGACCTCTGCTTTGCTGATGACATCGTTCTCATAACGCCAAACATTAGCCAGGCGGGGCACGAATGCTGGATGACTTCCAGTGTGAGTTTGAAAAGGTCGAACTGCAGCTTAATCTCACAAAGACAATATTCATGAGAAAATAACTAGTTCCTGACATACCATTTGCTCTCAATGGAACCAACATCTCGAATGCAACAGTTATATGTACTTGGGTCTAGAACTCAGCATGACGAACGACTTGGCACCAGAACTGCGCAGGAGGAAGAGAACAGCATGGAACACCTTCAAGAGCATCAAAGAAGTTGTGAAGAGGATGAAAACCTCCAGATCCGGGCACATATTTTCAACTTCGTTTCTTCCTGCACTAACATACACCTCAGAGACCTGGGCCCTATGAAAATGGGATGAAAATGCTATTTGGGTCTCTCAAAGAGAAATTGAAGATTCCTTGTGGAGTGTAGGGTAGCATCTCATGAGGCTGACACCCAAGGATGGTAGATACGAGGGCCAGGGGGATTGCCCCATAGCTGAAAGACTGCTTCATGAGTGGAGGGGAGAAAGCAGATGGAATAGAGAAGTGATCACTAAGAAAATGATGGCTGGAGGAACAGTTGGGATGGGAGATGTGTGCTGAAAGTAGATAATGGACCAAACATGATGACTTCTCAGTGTCTGTGTTGCAAGCTCTAATGCCCAAAAGTAGAGAGAGAGTATGGGGAATATTGTCTGCCATGGAAGCAGGGGGAGGGCAGGAAAGGGGGGGTATACCTGGGATATTGGTGGTGGGGAATGTGCACTGGTGGAGGAATATTTTTAATTATGACTATGTTATCTCCCACATGATATAATTCCATGAGCACACGATTTTATTTATAATTTTTGATTTATTGTTATTATTCAATTTTTGCTGGTGCAACTTTATGTTGAAATAGTGCACCTACATGTGTTAATAAATATATGAACCACATGACATTAACCACAAAGTTTTAGTGCCATTTGTCTATCACCAGCTGAGTACACTGTCCATTTCTGCAACCCAATCTATCTTTACTCTTTTGTAGTCATAATTTTGTGAGGTTTCATTATTGTTATTATGTATGCTTTATTTCTTTATTTTACACATGCAAATAAAGATATTCTGTATTTATCTACTTCTGCCTTGCTTCTTCCAGTTTCATGAATATTGTTTCACTTCTGCTTCCTGTTATCAGAAAACAAAAAATGTCACTAATTTGAATAGTTATTTATAGACACCATTATATTCATCTCAGCATCATTCACAGTAGATAAAACATGGAACCACCATAAGTACCCATAGATAGCAGATTAGATAAGGGAAATGTGGCTTATATAAACTATCACTTTTTTCCTTACCTTTGGATGATCTGTTTAAGAAATCATTACCAGTCCTTTGATAATGAAATATGTATTATCTTTAAATATCTACATTCTATTGCTGTCTCTTTCCTGTTTTGTTGGTTGATTGGATATGTTGCTTGTTTATGAATGCAGTGCAGAGTCAGTTGTGTCTTTTTCATAAGGACATACAACAACGAGGATGCACTTATTGATAAGACTGTACCTTATTAATGTGGCAAAGCAGCACCTTTTCTTCATTAAATAATGGGTCCATAGGACCATAGACACATTTAGGGATTATTTTTTCTGAACTTGCATTATAGGTCTGTCCTGATATCAGTACACACTGTCATTTTTTGTTAATTGAATATTCTTGTGTGATTCTTTGTGTATCAGCCAAGTTGCTGTCTTTAAAGATTTCTACACCATTGTGGCTCCTGACATGTCTCTTCTTACAGCATGTGAAACCCTGAGTGACAACATTAAATGATTACTAATTAGATTGATATTATTTAATTACCAGATGGTATGACCTTTAGTCTCATTAAATTCCCACCTGTAGCCTCCGGTAATGAGTCAATAACATTTGAAGCTGATCTAAGGAAATAAATGAACATTGGTGCTGGTCATAAGGTCACATACTATTTTCAAGTTCTTTTTTTTTCCATTGTCATGAGATACAATGATACAAGTTATAATCAGTGAATTTTATCAGTGAATTTCATGGGATAGCTTTACACAGAAATGTTGCCCTGCCACAGAGGCAGGGTGGGGTAAGGGGATAGGGTGGGGGTGGTGGGAGGGATGCTGGGACCATTGCTGGTGGAAAATGGGCACTGGTGGAGGGATGGGTACTCGATCACTGTATGACTTAAATGTAAGCATGAAAACCTGTAAGTCTGTAACTTTGTCTCACGGTGGTTCACTAATAAAAATAAATAAATTAAATTAAATTAAAAAGAACTTAGAAAGGTTCTTTTGCATGAAATCCCACTTGTACTGAGAAAATCAATTCTTTATAGAGGATTAACTGACTATTTACCTATGGGTTTACCTTTGGATTTTAAATTTTTTCCCCCAAAGAAAAGAGACCTGCGTAAAAGAAAATAGAAAAGAAACTAAAGTTGAAATTTAGCCTAAAAAATAAATAAAAGGAGAGAGAGAGTATGGGAGAAATTGCCATGGAGGCAGAGGGAGGGTTGGAAAATGGGGGCATACTGGGGACATTGGTGGTGGAGAATGTGCACTGTTGGAGAGATAGGTGTTTGATTTTTGTATGATTGAAGCTCAAACATGAAAGCTTGTAACTGTACCTCATGCTGATCAAAAAAGAAAAAATTGCAGGGTATTAGCCGCCCCAGCCCGTGTCCTCTGCGCCCCGGCTCCTCCCCGGGCCCCCTAACTGCAGCGCCCTCTCAGGTACCTTCCCGGACCCTCGGCCACGCCCTCCCGCGCCCCGCTTCCCGCCGCCTGGACTCCCCGAGACCTTCCAGCCGCCCCAGCCCGTGTCCTCTGCGCCCCGGCTCCTCCCCGGGCCCCCTAACTGCGGCCCGCCCTCGCAGGAAGACACTGGGGGCGTGCCCTGTATGTTAGTGGGCGTGGTCTAAAAGTGGGCGTGGCCTCCTCTCAGAGCGGCCAACGCTAACGCAGCCGCAGTTATTCTTTGTTACCTCAGCTCAATCAGTACATGTATGTTTTTGAAAATTCACTTTTGCAATCTCTAACACACAAAATAGCCATTAGCTTAGTCTGACACTATAAAAGCTCTCAGTTAATAAGGGAAGTTTAGCACGATCAGAAAACCTTCTTTCCACAAGAAAGAAAAAGGAACAAATAACTACAGAGCTCCAACTCTATACTTCCGTAACAATATGAAGAAGCAGCGAAAATCCCCTCCACCAAGAGAGGGAGAAGAAAAAATTCCAGAAACATCAATGGGGGCTACTCACATCTATGACCTCTCAGATAAACAATTTAGAGAGGAGATCTGGAGGAGAGTCGACCTACTCCAAGCAACCATGGAACAGACATCCAATAAACTAAGGGAGGAGATGAATGAAGCGCTGGAACAGTCTACCAAGAAAATTCAGGAAGAAATGAGAGCAGAAATGAGAGCAGAAATTTCAAATCTTCGAACGGAAATCTCACAAATAAAGGAATCGGTAGATGAAATAAAAATCTCACTAGATGCCCTCAACAGTAGAATGACTACAGCTGAAGAAAGAATCAGCGACCTGGAAGATGAGCTGCAGAAAGCTTATAGACAACAACAAATCATGGCCAAAGACCTCAAAATGGCTATAGAGCGAATCAGAGCCCTGGGGGATGACTTCAAGAGAAACAACATAAGAATCATTGGAGTACCAGAACCACAGGGAAGTAACCCCAATGAAAAAAACACAGTCAAAGACATCATTGCTAAGAAATTCCCAGAGCTGGAGAAGGCAGGCATCCAGATACAAGGAGTCCGAAGAGTACCAGCAAAAAGAGACCCGAATAAAAAGTCTCCAAGGCATATCATAGTCAGAATGACGGATGCTATGGATAGAGACACAATTCTGCAAGCAGCAAGGTCAAAGAAGGAAATTACATACAAAGGAGCACCCCTCAGATTTACAGCAGACCTGTCAGAGGAAACCCTCCGAGCCCGAAGACAATGGTGGGACATAGTGAAAAGACTCAACGAAATGAATGCCTCACCAAGAATACTTTATCCGGCTAAACTCTCACTCAAACTCGAAGGAACCATACACTACTTCTCGGATAAACAACAGCTCAGGTCCTTCATAGACTCAAAACCAAACTTGAAAGAAGGTCTCAAGGGGCTACTGTAAGACAAGGTGGAGCCACATAAAAACAACAAATACCACAGAAATATGACACAAAATCCTATCACAATAATCTCTCTCAACGTCAACGGCCTAAATGCACCCATCAAGAGACACAGAGTGGCAAAATGGATCCAGAAGTTAAACCCATCATTCTGCTGCCTGCAAGAAACACACCTGAACAAACAGAGTAAACATAGACTCAAAGTCAAAGGATGGAAAACAATCCTGCAAGCAAACAACCCCCGTAAAAAAGCTGGAGTGGCCATCCTAATATCCGACAACATAGATTTCAGGTTGAAAAAGATTAAAAGGGACAGCGAAGGTCATTTTCTGTTTATCAAGGGATATGTTCAACAGGAAGAAATCACACTCTTAAACATATATGCACCTAATGAGCGACCAGCTAAATATTTAAAACAACTCCTAGCAGACTTCAAAGAGGACATCACTAACAGCACAATAGTAGTCGGAGACTTCAATATGGCCTTATCGCCTCTAGATAGATCGACAAGAACAAAACTCAACAAGGAAACACTGACTCTGAAAGAAGAAATTGAAGAGAGAGGCCTAATAGACCTATACAGGGCCTTACACCCCCAAAAGAAAGAATACACATTCTTTTCCAGTGCACACGGAACATTTTCTAAAATAGACCATGTACTGGGCCCCAGAACATACCTCAATAGAATCGGAAAAATAGAAATTGTATCAACCATCTTTTCAGACCACGATGGGCTGAAGATAGAAGCTAACCACTCACTGACACGGAGAATCAAGTCAAACACTTGGAAATTAAACAATTCAATGTTGAACAATGAGTGCGTCAGGAAGGAAATCAAGGAAGAAATCAAAAAATACTTAGAAACAAATGAGAATGAAGACACGAGCTGCCAAAACCTATGGGACGCAGCTAAAGCCGTGTTAAGGGGAAAATTTATAGCTCTCCAAGCATTCCTCAGGAAGGAAGAAAGGGCCCACATAGACAGCTTGACTTCACGACTCAAGACCTTAGAAAAGGACCAGAAAAGGGAACCCAAACCAGATCGAAGGAAAGAAATAATAAAAATTAGAGCAGAAATTAATGACATGGAAACCAAAAAGACAATCCGAAAGATCAATGAAACAAAGAGCTGGTTCTTCGAGAAAATAAACAAGATTGATAAACCGCTAGCAAGACTCACAAAGAAAGAAAGAGAAAGAACCCTAATAAATCGAATCAGAAATGAAAAGGGGGACATCATAACAGAAACCAGTGAGATTCAAAAGATCATTAGAGACTACTTCGAAAGTCTATATGCCACAAAACAGGAGAACCTAAGAGAAATGGATGGATTCCTCGATTCTTACAATCTCCCAAGACTGAACAAAGAAGACTTGGAATACCTGAATAGACCCATCAATGTTAAGGAAATTGAAGCTGTGATCAAAAACCTCCTCAAAAACAAAAGCCCAGGCCCAGATGGCTTCACTGGCGAATTCTTCCAAACATTTAAAGAAGACCTGCTGCCTGTTTTCCTCAAACTTTTCCAGGAAATTGAAAAAACAGGAAATCTCCCAAACAGTTTCTATGAAGCACACATCTCCCTAATACCAAAAGCAAACAAAGACATCACTAAGAAAGAAAATTACAGACCAATATCCCCGATGAACACCGATGCGAAGATCCTCAACAAAATACTGGCAAATAGGATCCAACAACTCATCAAAAAGATCATACATCACGACCAAGTGGGATTCATCCCAGGGATGCAAGGATGGTTTAACATTCGGAAATCAATCAACATAATCCAGCATATCAACAAAAGTAAAGATAAAAACCATATGATCATATCAATAGATGCAGAGAAAGCATTTGACAAGATCCAACATCCTTTCATGATGAAAACCCTCGCCAAAATGGGGTTTGGAGGAACTTTCCTCAAGTTAGTCGAAGCCATCTATCACAAGCCTACGGCAAGCATTATCCTCAACGGGGAAAAACTAAGGGCCTTTCCTCTGAGATCAGGCACAAGACAAGGATGCCCACTCTCACCACTCCTCTTCAATATAGTACTGGAAGTACTTGCGATAGCTATTAGACAAGAAAAAGAGATTAAGGGCATCCAGATAGGAAGGGAAGAAATCAAACTCTCACTATTTGCAGACGACATGATACTATATCTAGAGAAGCCTAAAACCTCTACTAAGAAACTCTTAGAAACAATAGACTTATACAGTAAAGTTGCAGGCTACAAAATCAATACCCAAAAATCCATGGCCTTCATATATGCAAACAATGAGGCAGAGGAAAGGGACATGAAAAAAGCAATCCCATTCACAATCGTGCCCCAGAAAATCAAGTACCTCGGAATCAGCTTAACCAAGGAAGTAAAAGACCTTTACAAAGAAAACTACATAACGCTACTCCATGAAATCAAAGAGGACATGAGGAAATGGAAACATATACCCTGCTCGTGGATAGGGAGAATCAATGTTGTCAAAATGGCAATACTCCCTAAAGCATTATACAGATTCAATGCGATCCCTATAAATATACCCATGATACTCTTCAAAGAAATGGATCAAGCAATCCTAAAATTCATATGGAATAACAAATGTCCAAGGATAGCTAAAACAATTCTTGGGAAAAAGATGATGGGAGGCATCACCATCCCCAACCTCAAACTTTACTACAAAGCAGTAACAATTAAAACAGCATGGTACTGGAACAAAGGCAGAGCCGTAGACCAATGGAACAGGGTGGAATATCCCTACACACAACCCCAAATGTATGACCATCTAATCTTTGATAAGGGAGCAAGAGATGTGAAGTGGAGCAAGGAAAGCCTCTTTAACAAATGGTGTTGGCACAACTGGACAACCACATGCAAAAAAATGGGTTTAGACCTTGACCTGACACCATGCACAAAAGTCAGATCAAAATGGATTAAAGACCTCAACATTAGACCACAAACCATAAGGTACATTGAAGACAATGTCGGCGAAACCCTCCACGATATTGAAGATAAAGGTATCTTCAAAGGTGGCACGGAACTAAGCAATCTAGTAAAAACAGAGATCAACAAATGGGACTACATTAAACTAAAAAGCTTCTGCACCGCAAGAGATACATTGACCAGAATCCAAAGACTATCCACAGAATGGGAAAGGATATTTACACAATACCCATCAGATAAGGGGTTGATATCAATGGTATATAAAGCACTGGTTGAACTCTACAAGAAGAAAACATCCAACCCCATCAAAAAATGGGGCGAAGAAATGAACAGAAACTTTACCAAGGAAGAAATACGAATGGCCAAAAGGCACATGAAAAAGTGCTCTGCATCACTAATCATCAGAGAGATGCAGATCAAAACAACCATGAGATACCACCTCACACCACAGAGACTAGCACACATCCAAAAGAACAAAAGCAACCGCTGTTGGAGAGGATGTGGGGAGAAAGGGACCCTTCTTCACTGCTGGTGGGAATGCCGACTGGTTCAGCCCTTCTGGAAAACAATTTGGACGATTCTCAAAAAATTAGATATTGAATTCCCATTTGACCCAGCAATACCACTGCTGGGAATATATCCCAGAGAGGCAAAAAAGTACAATCGAAACAACATCTGCACATGTATGTTCATCGCAGCACTGTTTACAATAGCCAGAATCTGGAAAAAACCCGAATGCCCCAGAACGGATGACTGGTTGAGGAAACTTTGGTACATCTATACAATGGAATACTATGCAGCTGTTAGAAAAAAGGAGGTCAAGAATTTTGTAGTTAAGTGGATGGGCATGAAAAGTTTCATGCTGAGTGAAATGAGTCAGAAAGAGAGAGACAGACATAGAAAGATTGCACTCATCTATGGTATATAGAATAACAGAGTGGGAGACTATCACCCAAGAACTGTAGAAATAAGTACCAGGAGGTTGACTCCATGGCTTCGAGGCTGGCCTCACGTTCCGGGGAAAGGTCAACTCAGAGAAGCGATCACCAACTACATTGTAGTCGAAGGCCATGTGGGGGAAGGGAGTTGCGGGCTGAATGAGGGCTAGAGACTGAGCACAGCGGCCACTCAACACCTTTATTGCAAACCACAACAGCTAATTAGAGAGAGAGAACAGAAGGGAATGCCTTGCCACAGTGGCAGGGTGGGGTGGGGGGGAGATGGGATTGGGGAGGGTGGGAGGGATGCTGGGTTTACGGGTGGTGGAGAATGGGCACTGGTGAAGGGATGGGTTCCCGAACTTTGTATGAGGGAAGTATAAGCACAAAAGTGTATAAATCTGTAACTGTACCCTCACGGTGATTCTCTAATTAAAAATAAATAAAATTTAAAAAAAAATTGCAGGGTATTAACCTGAGTTAACTGCATGCAAGTAGGTGCCTTACCCACTTTACTCTCTGGCTCTCCATTAAAACACATTTATTAATGATATAGATGGATTAGAGATATTACATTAAGTGAAATCAGAAAACACATTTCACTAAGTAAAATATATTTTAATGGAAAGTTTTACAGAAATCAATAACAGATAACAACAGAATCTGCTTCTTGAAATTAGCACAGGTGCTACTTTATAATTAGGCTAGAATGATTAGGCTTGGGTTTTTGGTCCTATGAAGGGAGTTGTTTTTATCCCAGGAAAATTACTTTATAATTTCTCTGGTTGTTGTACTCCTCCATTTCTGAAAAAGAGTAATCTATCTAAGAGCCACTGGAAAAAATTGTGCGATGGTTTGAAAATTCTACTCTATTATTGTAAAAGTATTCATCTGCAGAGTTAACCCTTAAACATTTGAGCTAAGGTAACATTTCACAAGGTAGAAAATTTGATGCAGATTATACAAACTTCAGAGGAATGTCAAGGTGGCAGAGACATAGTACAGTGAGTTAGCCACAGCTTTGCATGTGGGAGCCCTGGGTTTGATCCCTGATACCACATATAGTCCCCCAATTCCCCAATTTCCATTAGGACCAACTCCCTGTCACATAGCTGGGACAGCCCCAGTGTAAAAAAAAATCAATTCTTCATATTTATTAGAATGTAAGGAAAGGTTGGAAAGATAATATAGAGATTAAGGGTCTTGAATGAAAAGGATCCAGGTTGGTGTTCCCCCTGACCAAAAAAAATAAAAAATTTAAAAAAATCAATAATAGGAAGAATTAGTTTTAGCTTTCCACAGAGAGGAAAGAATCAGAAAAGCCAAGAGAAATAGAACTTTCTCATTAGGATTGTTTGACAGAGGTTGTGCTTACTTTCAGCTACTGATCTCTTTGATAAACTACCTAATGTCAGTAATCATCTCATTTTAACTTAGATACAGGCGTCATTGAATGAATATAAGAGATCAGAATCAGCACAAAATATGCAAAAAGCTAAGCACAGAGCACGGAGTAGGCCTGCAAAGAACACTGAATGCCGGTATCTGAAACCCAAATTGACAGGTTCCACAAGTAATACCAACTTCAAGTTTCTAAAACATGCCATTGACTACAAGGAATGAAAGAACTCCCAAATGCTTTAGACAAAAAAACTTTAATCCTTTGAAATTGTTTAAATATGCCATTCATCCATTAGACTGTCAGGCAACACTCCCACACACAATGCAATCCCCGTTTTTGACAGTTGGAGGCTTGTCGAGAGAGCAGTGCAGTATAAAGCTGGAAATAAGTGCCCTAAATATTGCACAGTAGCGAAAAATAGGATAGGTTTAATGTAAATAAACACCACTTCTGAAACTGCTCTGGAAAGTATAATAGCATACTTGTAAGCAATTTATTTAAAAGTGAAAGAAAAACTCTAGGTCAGGGTAATGTAAGCTACAATGTAACAGCATTTCATATAACTGAATAAACTCATAGCATAAAATTCAAATAAAAAGAGCTGGATACAATTTAGTTAATTTCCTCAAAAAGGTTTATTGGATCAGACAAACATATAATTTATTCTGATAAGCAGAAATGCATTTTACTGGAAATAAAGCAAAATCTGTATGAATCCTATGGAATTCATTTATGTCCCAATTTTATAAACTAGTCATGCTTAGAAAGTTCTATAATTAGTTAATTATAGAAAAGTTATTTTTAATCCATGTCACCCACTTTTCACCCACCCCACTTCCTTCTGAGTCTCTGCCTTCCACCTCTTCCAGAAATTTGATCTTTCTATCTTGGAAAGCGTGTATTTTATTCACTTAGAGACTTTGGGCTTATTTTTGATTTACAGTTAATTCAAGTATTTTGGTACTTGCCGTCCTTCATCTGAATTCACTTACTGTAATATCCTCTAGGTCCATCGACATTATTAATAATGAAAGAATATTCCTTTATTATGCAAAATGTTAAAATACATATTGGATATTCAAAATTTTAACTGATAAAGTGTTTTAAAAGAAAGACACACATAGTATATATGTGCATATACTTATATGTGTGTATATATATATGTATACACAAAAAACACTTTATTTATCCATCAATTCACAGAAGGATACTCAGATTATTTCTAAACATGGACAGTTGTCGATGATGCAGCAATACAATTGAGAATATATAGAACAACAGTTCAGGATACTGTTTTTATCTACTTGAAATAAATATCCAGAAATAGAATTCCTATATTATATGGCAGTTATCTATCTAAATTTTGTGGGTCCTCCATGCTGTTTTTGTAATGACAGTAACAATATACTTGTCTTCCCACTTACTTTATAGAAGAATATTTTATCATTTTTAATCATAGCCTCTGGAGCTCAAAGCAGAAGTCATAACCAAAAGCCACACCATAAAACTATCACCTGTTTAAGTATGTGGTGATGTATATCCACAATTATATAGTTCTCTTAGAGAGTTGATAATTCCTGTCACAAATTTTCAAGAAAAATGTCGCTATTGTCATTGAACAGATTTGGGATCTGAGACACAGTGTTTTAATCGTCACAAAATATAGTTCATTTTAAAAAAATAAGAAATTTAAACCTGTTGTCTTTTTAGTTAAAAAAAAAGGGGGTTTTCATGTCTTCTTGGTGCAGTGTATAAAATAGAATGGACTAAGAGCTAAAAAAATTATATAGTTTAGCTCTACTTGGGTATAAAATGAACTGGCTGTATAGCTTTAAATATTTTGCCTGTGCAGTAGCAGTAGAACAGTGGGTAGGAGGGTAGGACATTTGCTTTGCTTGCAGCCAACCTGGATTCGGTCCCAGGCATACCGTATAATTCACTGAGCACCACCAGGAGTAGTTCTTGAGTACAGAGTCAGGTAACCCCTGAGCATTGCCGGATATGACAGAAAACGGAAATAAATAAATAAATAATCAAACAAACAAATATTTGTTTACTTTCTTCAGCTACCCTATCTTTCCTTTCTTCTAATTTATCTTCACTGTCACTGTTATCCCATTCTTCATCGATTGCTAGAGTGGGCACCAGTAACATCTTCATTTATCTCTGTTGTGTGCTAGTATAGTCCAATGGTGTCTGATCACTCTAGTAACACGAAGAGCACATTGTTGTTACTGCTACTGTTTTTGGCATATCAAATACGACATGGGTAGTTTGCCAGGCTCTGCTGTGCGGGGGAGATATCTTCGGTAGCTTGCCAGGCTCTCCGAGAGGGATGGAGACTTCTGGGGCAGCCTCTTAATCGTCCTGACGGGTGTTCCCAGTCTACCGAAAGCTTTGGGTCACCTGGCATGTTGTCATAATCTTCACGCTGACAAACAGGCACCTGCCTGCATCTCGGGCAGCACCTGGGACACTTGCGGCCTCAGGTTGATCTCCTTGAGATTGATGGAATGTGCCCAGAGGTTATTGAGATTGTTGAGCAGCTGGCAGAGCAGGACCCTGTTGCAGAGGGTTTGTGCCAGGTTGAACACCCACACTGAGACACAGGTCACCTGATGGCCGGTGGGCAGGCAGCACCTTGCAATGGATGAGCCACTGCGCGTTATCATCACCTGGCTCCATGCCTGATGGTGCTGAGATGTGGCCCGGCCGACCCACTCCATCCGAATCTTACAAAATCTTACAAAACAGTCAGCGATGTCCAGCAGGGGTCACATGCAGAGCTCTCTGCCTGGCGTGTTGAGCGCGCGCTGTCTAACGCGAGATGGTAAGCCAGGTACGAGAGAGCGCGAGGGGTTTGGGCAGCGTCAGTGCCGTCTTGGGATTTATTAATTTATCTTACCTATAAAAATGTTAAAGATCAAAATAATTGTCCTCAGATGAATACGTTCAATTATTTTCTCAGCTCTAAATTTTGAACACGTTCAATTCTGTTGGATTAAATCATTGAAATAAAATGTTAAAGTGTGCTCTTCACTATTATAGCTACTGAAGATTTGTTGCTAGAATGTCCAGAGTTCATGATTCACTACATTAAAAATGGTTTAAAATAAAGAAATGCACTGAGAGGCTGAAGCAATAGTACAATGGGAAGGGTATTTGCCTTGCAAGTGGCAGACCCGGGTTAGATTCCTGGCAGCCATATGGTCCCTCAAGCACTTCTAGAAGTAATTCCTGAGTGCAAAGGCAGATATAGACCCTGAACATCGCCAGGTGGGACCCAAAAAGACAAAAAATAAAAATAAAAAGGAAATGCATCAAATAATACTTTATATTCCATATATTTGTGCATTTATGACTTAAACATATGCAATATATATGTATATGTATATTACATCAATATTGAGGATCCCCCAGAATTAAAACTTTACTTATAAAGCTTTTCATAAGCTGGAATGGTATAAGTTGAAGGAACAATTGCCATCAGTTTATGTAGAAATATTTCTTAGGGCCCCCAGTTCTGAAAAATAATGAACTAATCCATACAAATAACAGATAGCCTCTAACAACACCAACATAGACTTAAAGCAGACACCACAGGGTATAATAAAAGCTCAGTCCATTTAAGTCCAAGTAATGTGCTTGATGGAGCTAATTCAAGGGTGAGGATAACCCCCAGTATGACTCTTACCAAACAACTATTAAAGACTACTTTTATATTATGTGCCTTGTCCTAAATTTTCAGATGATCTTTGAATTTCTTTTCATTTTAAAAAATAGAGACAGTAATATAATACAAATCTTTTATAAGATTTAAACACATATAATAGAAACTTTCAAAATGTAAGGGATAAAAAGCAAGTGTATGAAATAAATGGTGACTACTGGGAGTATTCAGAGTTATAGACTTGGTTTCATGTTTTCTCTGAGATGCCATCTGAATGGAATGAAATGTCATGGTCTGCCACAAGTCTGTGGCATGTTCTAGATAAAGGGCCAAGCAAGGCAAGCAAGATCAGAGCAAACACATTGTATGTGGGAACAAGCAAGAAAACCTCCGTGACCAGATGACAATGACATTTGGAAGAGGATTCACTTTACACCTACTCCATTTCAACTATATGTCTGGTATTCAAATATCTCCTTCTTGTATTTCTCTTCCATTAGTGTTCCACTAATTAATTGTATATGGAAAAAATAGGTATGTGTTTAATAGTAAGCAAATTCCACTACTTTAGAGTAGTATATCCGTATTTAGAATTAAATACAAGCTGCTTATAATGGTTTAAAAGTCTTGACATAAATACTATTATAAGCTTTTAGAATAATGGGAAAGTGCAAAAATGTAATAACATACTAATAAAAAAATTGTGAAGATTTCCGTGATTCGACATAACTAGGTAGATAATGAGACCATTAATAGACATGTGAAAGATTTTATATAAATGACTTATTTTAATATTTATTTTAGCATTAATATGGAAGTATTTATTTGGGGGAAGAGGTTGGAGTCACATCTTACATTGCAGGGTGCTACACCCAACAATGATGTTTGGACAACCAAGTGATTCTGGTATTGGGGATAAGTCGGGGTTGTTTGCATAAAAGACAAGTGCTTAACCCCTAAACTGCATCCAGTTTCAAAAAGTAATGTTAAAGGAACATATTATGAACATAAGATTTTGTGCTTTTATTGAAGAACTCACTGTGAAAAGACCAATTCATCAACGAGAAACTGTTAGTTAATTGATTTATATATAATCTAAAAGTGATAGAGAATTGAGTTTTAATTTTACTTTTAATTAAGGTAACTGGATTACAAGAGTATTGATGTTCATAAATTTTAATCACATCGATTGTGTGGTCAGTCTGAGACATTGAACTCTCTTTGTTTCTTCGTTCCCGCGTACGAGTGAGATTACCAATATTTACTTTACTCTCTATTTGTTTTGCTTAGCATGGACCAGACAAATCTACCAACAAAGTTCTGAATGGAAAGAGTTTATCTTTTTATACCGATGTGTAGTATTCAATTGTGCATTTATACCTCATTTGTTTATTCTCACCACTACTGGGCATTAGGGTTGCTTCCTAACCTATTGAAACTAGCCTCAATAAACATAGAACATAAAAACATAATCTTGTGAACTAGTGTTTTATGTACCTTAGATAAGTACCTATGAGTTTAATTAGTAATTGCAAAGTAAATGCATTTTTCATATTTTCAGAAATCTTTATCCTTCCTCTTATAGAGGATAGAGCAATGTGCTTTCCTATCAACAGCAGACACACTTTCCTTTTGCTCTCCACTCCTGCCAGCCCTGCCTGTTTCTAACATGTTTTTAAAGAACATTCAAAGAGAGTAAGATTTTTGAAGATGAAATGCCTGAGAAGAATCAATGCATCTGTAAAGAGATTACCTATGCCATCTTAAGGCCCACGGAAAACAAAAATAGACACAACAGAGCGAAGACTTCAAAAACAGGACGGGTTGCTCTTAGGAAATAACCAGGTTTCAATGAAAGCAGATGTTAAAGGTGGAGTTGTGGTTTTATTTTAAAGGAGATCATTATAAGGATTTTATTTATGACAGAATTTTGTGTTCCAAAAAATATCAGGATATTTGTCGGTGAGAGGAGACAAGATGACTTTATACTTGTTCAAAGTAAGACATATAAAAACTCTACAGGAAACAAAATCTTGACTATGTGGTGAGAAGTATGGAAAATGAGCATAATATCCCCAATGGTTGAGTGTTTATGGACTTGGACATAGGTGGAATTAGACTCCGTAGGAAGTTAATATATAGATAGTACTAGGAGAGATAGAAAAGTAAAACTCTCAGGGAATTATACAAAGATAAAAGCACATTTCTAATAGTTGTTCCCATTTCCGTTCCATGGGAGAAAAGGAAAATTTCTTCACTTTCATTATCTTTACAAACCAACAATATAAGGTCTTTTAAAACCAATTAAGCAGAAAAATGAGAAATATGGGAATTAGCATTGAATTCAGTGTGGCAATAGATTTATAAATAGAATAAATACATCTTGCAGTGTGAATTGAATGTTACATTTTTTGTGTGCCTCTCCCTTTATGTACTTTCTGTTACTATGGAAACATCCTCCATGAAACTATATATCTATTTTCAACCTGACAAGCCTTTTCTGGGCTAAAAAATGATAAATATAAAAAATACTCAATGGGAAAATTTTCTCAGAGTTATAAAGAAGATATAATTAAACAACAATTATATCTGTAGTCAACTTTGTAGGTAACAGGATGCTCTCCTACATAGAAACCAAATGGCAGCAACATTGCCAAGTTGGGAATAAGTGTAGTAGTGCTTTGTCCATGCTCATTTGTGACATGGGATTTTCTAAACTTAATTTGATCATTTAATCTAGTAGCTAATTTCCTCAGTATGCCTACACTTGATCGAACCTGTATGCACCACCAGCTGGAGAGATATCTCAAAGAGTTAGAGCACATATTTTTCATGTAAGTGGCCCACCTTTGGCTCCTCAGCCCCTTATGGTCCCTACACACCTCTGGGAGTGACTCCTGAGCACCATACCAAGACTTCCCTTTGAACAAGCTCCAAGTGTAGCCACAACACAAGAGCAACAACAAAATGTAAGCATACATTTCACAGTCAGAGAACTCAGCATTTCATATATTTTTTTAATTTTAAAATTTTATTTTCATAACGTTGTTCACAATAATTGTTAACATTTAATATTTCAATACCAATCCCACCACCATTACACCTTCCCAAGACCATTATTTAGAATTTTCCCACCACCACCACCCAAGCCTGCCCATAAACAGACGCTATAAAATTTATTTTATGTTGCTTGCTATGAAATGAATAGTATAAGATGCTCCTGGAATTCGAAAATTTTTAAATATTTGGGGTGTGGAGGCATCTCTGTAACATGCCTTATCTTCAGAGATAAATTTGTGAATCTCTGAAACATGCCTGTTGATACACTTAAATGTACATGGAATGACTGCCATGAAACCAGAGGGCAGGGAGATGGTGGGGGGATCCCCCTTACCTGACTCCATGAAACCTGGGGTTTTTAACCAACAGTCCCGCATACCTGGGTTTTTCAGCCAATTCATTGTCATGCTAGAGGGAGGACTCGGGACGAGCCTGTGATGGTCGGCCCTGAGCATGGTGGCAATTGTGTTCTGGAGGTTTTCCACCTTCTGCAGTTCACTTCGAGCAGGCAGAGGGCCATGCCTGCCTCCCCTCCAAGGTGCCTTGGTGAAATGAGCCGGGCATGGGGTGGGGAGCTATCTCTGCAGTGTGCTGCTCTCTTCTGAGATTCATTTGTAAGTCTTTGATTTTAATCTCTTTTGAGATTTACTTATGGGTCTCTGAAGCAAGACCAATAAATGAGGTTGTATAGCCGAGTCAATGGTGGTTTGTAGGAGTGACTCCCACATACCTAACTTTTGGCCACTTACTTTCTAGGGAAGCTTGGTCCCAAGTTCTTGGTGTCAGTCCAGGGGTGCAGCAGTCATTTTTGGGATATCTGGAAGCCTGAAATCATGATCATGTTATGGATGCACTAGCCTGACAGGTACAGGTTGACCTGTTTGGTGGAATCATATCCCTAGTACTTTAGAATTCAAAGTGAGTTAACGTTTAAGTAGGAGACTCAGAAACACAGTTGACTGGACGACTTAGGGATGCCCTCTCACAAATCAAGTTCATAATCAATTGCATCATCAGTGAAGTATAGCAACAATACCTGCATCATAGGTTTAATGTGAGATTTACTAAACACGAAGCACTTTGAGTATCGTTATAAATAAATTTTAAAAATCTTGAGACATTTATTATAGCTGCAGATAATATGTTTTACTTGGTGTTAAATAAAAAATTGCTCCTTTGATGTTTGATATGGAGAAAGGTAATTGTTATAAATTTATATATATATATATGTATGAATATGGGCTGGAGCGATAGCACAGCAAGTAGTGCATTTGCCTTGCATGTGGCTAACCTGGGTTCGATTCCTCTGTCCCTCTAAGAGAGCCCGGCAAGCTACTGAGAGTATCCCGCCCTAATGAAGAGCCTGGCAAGCTCCCTGTGGCGTATTTGATATGCCAAAAACAGTCACAACAAGTCTCACAATGGAAACGTTACTGGTGCCCGCTTGAGCAAATTGATGAACAACAGGATGACAGTGCTATATATATAAATATATGCTATATACATATACACATATACATACACTGAAATTTTATATATATATAATTTTTTAGCTTTTCACAGTGGGATAAAACAATCTCCCATACTAAGTTCATAGTATAGTACATGAAAACTTGCAGAGTATATAAAAATTTGATGGTACTTACTGATGGTACTGAATTATATTATAAATGAAGAGATAAGAAATGTGATCAAGGGACTTTTTTAAAATTATAAAATGATATTAAATTGAAAGTTCTTCGTAGTCCACTGGAAAATACATGATCACTGCTAAGATGGAATATAAAATTTAGATGAGCTGCCAAAGGCTGAATGTAGCTCTTAAAGAACAATATTTTTCAATAATGCTTTCTGATAGAACATAAGTAACAGAAAATGAGAGGGAGAGAAGCATCAACAAAAAGCTTACAAATAACTACAAAATGATAAAAATCTTCAAATAGATATATTAAGTTGATACAAGGTGCTTTATCCATACTTCTTTTCAGGATATTTCAGAGGTAGTAGGCCACGAATTAAATATAAAACATATAGTGGTTTTCTTTGTTTACAAGCCTGCATTAAGTCAGAGCATATAACAGTCCCTTACACCAGGGAGAAAAAAAGAACAGGAATGTTCATGAGACAAGAGAAGTTCTAAAGGCCAGGTAACTCACTGACTTTTAGGCTATATATCCAAATGGGGAACATATTTTTTTCTCTTCAAGGCAGTATCTTTGTTTTCTTTAACTGGATCTTGTAAAATAATTCATTAAGTGCCTTGAGAGAGAATTGAGCAGTATAGATAGTACAGCCTTGCACATGGCTGACCTGGGTTCAATTTCTTGGCACCCCTGTGTTCTTCTAAGCTCTGTCAGGAGTGCTCTCTGACGACAGAGCCAGAATTAACCTTTGAGCACTGCTTGGTGTGGCCCCAAACTCAGCAACAAAAGGACACAAGATTATATCTCCACACTAAGGAAAGTCTGTAAATCAAAAAATGAATTTCCTTAAATGATTCCTACAGAAATTAGAGAATTGTCATTATGAAATATTCTAGTGAAAAAGTATCTTTAAAACTTAATATCCTATGCATGAGCAGAGAAATTTTAATATACTTCATACAAAATGCAAAAACTCAGTTCGAGTTTGTATTTTAATTCACTCATTAAATCTAGAGCAATATCTACTTAATGCATTTTATATGACCTCATGTAGATGACATGCTCTTTTAAAATTGCTTTCACTATCATTTCATAAGTTGGCTGTTTAATGACACCTTTTGTTTTTTCAGATATAATTTAGAGAAGCAGGAGAAAAAATAAAAACCCTTAAATCTAGTTACTAAGTGTCCTCAAATTACATAATTAATACGGATTAGATACATTTTGCCCTCACAAGCTGCTGTAGAGAAACATGGCCAGAAGGAATGTGGCACTGAGTAAGTTTGGGATGATGGGATAGTTGAGCTCTCGTCATCATGTTCTGTGTTCTGGCCTTACATTTGACCCATGACGTCAAAAGGCAGCTTTATAGTCAACTCTAATCCACGTCCTTCTTTGTATTTAGTGAATCTCAGAGCACTGTGTTGGTGGACCATAGATTGAGTCTGTCTTGTCATTCAATGAGTGGAAAAGGTGGTGGCCCACCAGGCAATGTGATTCTAGGCGTTCTATGAGCATTCAAGTCAATTCTGCTGAAAATTAGAAATTGCATTTCTATGGTGTTTATGCCTCTATAAACAAAAGTAGAAACTAGAGAGATAGTAAAGCAGGTTGGAAGCTTGTCTTGCACTCCAGGACCCAGAATCAATTTCTGGGTTCCCATATGTTCCCTCGAGCCTGCCAAGAGTGATCCTTGTGGGCAGAACCACAAGTAAGCCCTGAGCAGAGGCGGGTGTGGCACAGAAGCAAACAGAAACCCACAAATACCCTCACACCCATTATATAAGCACCAGAGGAAGTTGAGGTGAAAGGATGTAAGGAATGTGAAAGTTATTTCTGGTCTATTGGAGTTTATGGGTATTATATTGAATAAGACATCAGGGAATGATGACTTGACAATGCTTACACAGGTCATAGGGCATATGAGCAATTAAACATTGTCATATTCATTTTGGAAATAGCACCTCATTTTTATAATTCCCAACTGGCCATATCTATATATCCCTGGAAATTTCCAGGATTTGCATTTGAATGGAAAGTTAAAGTGATGTGGAATTAAAAGTTACCAGCTGCTCTACAGTGACAAATGAAGATTTATGAAATAGGGTACTTAGGCTGAAAGTGATTTCTATATTATTTCTCCCTATAATATTATTCTCTATTTTATATCTATATTATTTGCCTCTGTAAAAGTAGGAATATACATACATATCTCCTCTTGCTAACTCTGGGGTTTAAATGTGGAGTTAAGCAAGTTTTGTGTTATTAATAATAAACAATAAGTGTTTGGTTGCAACACCCAAAATCCTGTTATAAATAATAATAATAATAAGAGAAGGGGAAAGAAGAGGATGAGAAGGAAGGGAGTGGGGGGTATGGGATGGTAAAAGAGGAAGAGAAGAAGGGAGAGGGAGAGATGAAAGATAAGAAGAGAAAAGAAAATGTGGGGGAAAAGGACAAGAAAAGAATAATATTGGCACCTTAGTACCTTAGTAGTAGGTATAGCAGCACTTTCTGCATGAATTATGCATGTAACACAATCATAAAAACATTTACTTCAATAAAAATGCTGAAATAAACATAAAATGAAAGAAACAAAGAGAAAGAAAAACAAAGTAAAAAGAACATGAAATTAATTCAAGAAGGACAAATATGCATAAATAAACTAATATGTGAATGATTAGAAACAGTCAAGCACTTAAATCTGCAAAACTAACATTAGATACTACATATTTTCCCTGGCTGTGTGTGTGCTTATTTCTAAGGAAAGTGAAAAAAATAATCATGATTAAAATTAGTGATGTTAGTTATGATTTTTTATTCTTTAAAATAAATATTAGTGAATCACCGTGGGGGTATTGTTACAGACTTACAAACTTTCATGCTTGTATTTAAGTCACACAATGATCGAGTACCCATCCCTCCACCAGTGCCCATCTTCCACCACCAAAGATCTCTGCATCTGTCCCACCACCCCCACCCCATTACCGCCCCCATTTCACCCTACCTCTGTGGCAGGGCATTCCCTTTTGTTCTCTCTCTCTCCTTTTGGGTGTTGTGGTTTGTAGTAGAGGTATTATGTGGCCATCGTGTTCAGTCTATAGTCTACTTTCAGCCTGCCTCTCTCATCCTGAGTGGGCCTTCCTAGCACCCTTTACTTGGTGGTCCCTTCTGTATCTGAGCTGCCTCTTTCCCCAGCATGTGAGACGGGGCTTCCAAGCTGTGGCATAATCCTCCTGGTACTTATCTCTGCTGCTCTTGGGTATTAGTCTCCCATTCTGTTACTTTACATTCCACAAACGAGTGCAATCTTTTGACGTCTGTCCCTCTCTTTCTGATTCATTTCACTTAACACAATGCTTTCCATGTTGCTCCATCTATATGAAAATTTTATGACTTTATCTTTTCTAATAGTATTCCATTGTGTGGGCTGGAGCGATAGCACAGTGGGTAGGGTGTTTTCCTTGTATGCAGCCAACCCGGGTTCGATTCTTCTGCACCTCTCAGAGAGCCTGGCAAGCTACCGAGATTATCGCACCTGCACGGCAGAGCCTGGCAAGCTACTCATGGCATATTTGATATGCCAAAAACAGTAACAACAAGTCTCACAACCCAGATGTTACTGGTGTTTGCTCCAGCAAATCGATGAGCAATGGGATGACAGTGATACAGTGACAGTGATTCCATTGTGTAGATGTATCAAAGTTTCTTTAACAAGTCATCTGTTCTTGGGCACTTGGGTTTTTTCCAGATTCTGTCTATTGTAAACAGTGCTGCAATGAACGTGTAAGTGCAGCTGACATTTCTACTATACTTTTTTTTTGCATCTCCAGGATATATTCCCTGAAGTGGTATTGCTGGGTCAACTGGGAGCTCGATTTCTAATTTTTTGAGAAGCGTCCTTACTATTTTCCAAAAGAGCTGAGCCATTCGGCATCCCACCAGTACTCTGTTGCTGGTTGAATTCTATCTTCAGTGCATCGTGGTCTGCAAAGGTAATTGATACAATTTCTATCTTCCTGGTTCTATTGAGGTATGTTTTGTGACCCATATGGTCTATTTTGGAAAATGTTCTATGTACACTGAAAAAAAACTGTGTATTCTTTCATTTTGGGATGCAAAGCCCTGTATACATCTATTAGCCCTCTTTTTTCTATCTCTTCCTTCAACACCAGTGTTTCCTTGCTGAGTTTTAATCTTGTAGATCTATCTAGAGGTGGTAGGGCAGTATTGAAGTCTCCAACTGTTATTGTGTTGTTAGCAATGTCCTTGTTAAAATCTGTCAGCAGTTGTTATAAGTATTTAGCTGGTCCCTCATTAGGTACGTACACGTTTAGGAGTGTGATTTCTTCCTGATGTACATACCCTTTGACTAGTAAGAATTGGTCGCTGTCCCTTCTAATCTTTTACAACCTGAAATCTATATTGTTGGATACAAGTATAGCCACCCCAGCTTTTTTGAGGAAGCTGTTTGCTTGCAGGATTGTTTTCTAAACTTTGATTTTGAGTCTGTGTTTGCTCTGACTGTAGAGATTTGTTTCTTGTAGGCAGCAGAATGTCAGGTTTAGTTTCTGAATCCATTTTGCCACTCTGTGTCTCTTAATTAGTGCATTTAGGCCATTTACATTAAGGTAGATTATTTTTATGGGTTTATTGCCATTTTTCTCTAGGGGTTTGTTGTGCTTGTAGGTTTATTTTCCTTGTCTTACAGTAGCCCCTTTTAGTTTTTCTTTTAAGTTTGGTTTTGAGTCTATGAAGTTCCTGAGCTCTTGTTTATCCATGAAACAGTGTATCATTCCTTCAAGTTTGAGTGAGAGTTTAGCCAGATACAGTATTCTTGGTCAGGCATTCATTTCATTGAGTTTTTTCACTATATCCCACCATTGTCTTCGGGCTTGGAGGGTTTCCTTTGATAGGTCTGCTGTAAATCTAAGGGGTGTTCCTTTGTATGTTAGTTCCTTCTTTGACCTTGCTGCTTCAGTATTGTGTCTCTATCTGTGGCACCCATCATTTTGACTATGATATGACTTGGAGTCTTTTTACCAGGGTCTCTTTTAGCTGGCACTCTTCGGGCTCCTTGGATCTGGATGCCTGCGTTCTCCAGCTCTGGGAACTTTTCAGCAACAGTATATATATATATATATATATATATATATATATATATATATATATATATTTATTGAATCACCATGTGGAAAGTTACAAAGTACTCAGGCTTATGTCTCAGTTATACAATATTCAAACACCCATCCCTTCACCAGTGCCCATATTCCACCACCAAAAACCCCAGTATACCTTCCGCCCCCACCCCCCCACCCCCAACTGCATAACTGATGAATTTCACTTCATTTTCTCTTTACCTTGATTACATTCCATATTTCAACACAAAACTCACTATTGTTGTTGGAGTTTCCCCCTAAGAAAGACAGCCCTACTACCAAGGAAGCATTTGATAATTAGTTTTCCATTGCTTAGAATGAAGAAATATGTATCCCCACTGCTCCAAGTACATAACTCTTTTTTTCCCTTTTCCCTTTTCCTTTTTTTCCCTCATCCCCCTTCTCCTGCCTCATAGTGTGGTGGACACCACGCCGCGTTTCTCCTCGAAAATGGGAAACAACCGGGAAAGAGGGATATTTCCTCTTCTTGGCCGGCATGGGGCTGTTGCTTAGTTCACAGTTCAGAGAAATGGCTGCTACTTTGATTATTTCAATATTTCAACAAAAAAACTCACTGTTATTATTTGAAGTTTCTCCCCGCCCCAAGTCAGACCTGCTAAAAAGGAACCATTTCACATTGCTGACAATTAAGAGATATTAAGTCACATGGCCGTGGCCCCGGCCACGCGGTTTAGGATTTCTGTATAAAGTCCAGGGAAAATTCTGCCAGAAATTGCATAGCCCATCTCACAGTCCCAGTGCATTGCTGTAAGAAGCTATGCTGGATGCCAAAATGTGTTAGAAGGTCTCTGGAATCAAAGTCTTTAGGCTCAGAGGGTCCAGCAACAGTATTTTTAACTGTTGCTTTTTCATTGGGATTATCTCCCTGCCCTTCTGGTACTTCGATGATTCTAACGTTGTTCCTCTTAAAATCATCCCCTAGGAGCGCGAATCGGACCCTCTGCGCCTAAAGACTTTGACTCCAAAGATGTAACACATTCGGGCATCCAGCGCAGCACCCGAGAGCGATGCACTGGGACACCAAACTGGGCTACAACTCGGTGCTGCTGGGGGTGGATTTTTTTTTCCTCCCCACCCTGTCTTCCTGCATGGAAAGCGGCGGGCTGGCGGCACCATGTGGCAGGCGCCATCTTCTGATTCCAGACCCACAGGTATTCGGATTTGACTTTGGGGGCTCCCAGGAACTCATGGGAAGGGGGCGTAACCGGCACGCCCTCGGCCCAGATAAACCCGGAGCTGCTGAGCGCGAATCGGACCCTCTGCGCCTAAAGACTTTGACTCCAAAGATGTAACACATTCGGGCATCCAGCGCAGCACCCGAGAGCGATGCACTGGGACACCAAACTGGGCTACAACTCGGTGCTGCTGGGGGTGGATTTTTTTTTCCTCCCCACCCTGTCTTCCTGCATGGAAAGCGGCGGGCTGGCGGCACCATGTGGCAGGCGCCATCTTCTGATTCCAGACCCACAGGTATTCGGATTTGACTTTGGGGGCTCCCAGGAACTCATGGGAAGGGGGCGTAACCGGCACGCCCTCGGCCCAGATAAACCCGGAGCTGCTGAGCGCGAATCGGACCCTCTGCGCCTAAAGACTTTGACTCCAAAGATGTAACACATTCGGGCATCCAGCGCAGCACCCGAGAGCGATGCACTGGGACACCAAACTGGGCTACAACTCGGTGCTGCTGGGGGTGGATTTTTTTTTCCTCCCCACCCTGTCTTCCTGCATGGAAAGCGGCGGGCTGGCGGCACCATGTGGCAGGCGCCATCTTCTGATTCCAGACCCACAGGTATTCGGATTTGACTTTGGGGGCTCCCAGGAACTCATGGGAAGGGGGCGTAACCGGCACGCCCTCGGCCCAGATAAACCCGGAGCTGCTGAGCGCGAATCGGACCCTCTGCGCCTAAAGACTTTGACTCCAAAGATGTAACACATTCGGGCATCCAGCGCAGCACCCGAGAGCGATGCACTGGGACACCAAACTGGGCTACAACTCGGTGCTGCTGGGGGTGGATTTTTTTTTCCTCCCCACCCTGTCTTCCTGCATGGAAAGCGGCGGGCTGGCGGCACCATGTGGCAGGCGCCATCTTCTGATTCCAGACCCACAGGTATTCGGATTTGACTTTGGGGGCTCCCAGGAACTCATGGGAAGGGGGCGTAACCGGCACGCCCTCGGCCCAGATAAACCCGGAGCTGCTGAGCACGAATCGGACCCTCTGCGCCTAAAGACTTTGAACTCAGAGACTTCTTACAGCAATGCACTGGGACTGTGAGCTGGGCTATGTAATTTCTGGCAGAATTTTCCCTGGATTTTGTGCGGAAATCCAAAACCGCGCGGACGCAGAAGCGTCCGCGCGACTTAACATTTATAATTGTCAGCAATGTGAAAGGGTTCCATTTGAACAGGTCTGACTTGGGGGGGAAACTCCAAATAATAACAGTAAGTTTTTGATTGAAAATATTGAAGGTTTTTAATGTAGCAGCCACTTCTGGACTGTGAACTAAGCAAAAGCCCCACGCTGGCCGACGTGGCGTGGCGTACACCATACTATGAGGCGCAGGCAGGGGGATGAGGGGGAAAAAGAAAAATAAAAAAAAAAGGAAAAAGAGAAAAAAAAAAAAGAGAGAGAGAGTTATGTCAACTATAGTGAGTTTTGTGTTGAATTATGGAATGTAATCAGGGTAAAGAGAAAATGAAGTGAAATTCATTAGTTATACAGTAGGGGGTAGGGGGTGGGGGCGGGGGGTATACTGGGGTTTCTGGTGGTGGAATATGGGCACTGGTGAAGGGATGGGTGTTTGAATATTGTATTACTGACATAAACCTGAGAACTTTGTAACTTTCCACATGGTGATTTAATAAAAATTTAAAAAAAAAAAAAAAATAAAATCATCCCCTAGGTCTCTGATTCGCCCAGGAGCTATTTTGAGGTCTTTTCTTATAGCTTGTTGTTGCCTATAAGCTTCCTGCAGCTCATCTTCAAGCTCACTGATTCTGTCTTCAGCTGTAGCCATTCTACTATTGAGGGCACCCACTGAGTTTTTAATTTCATCTACAGGATCTTTAATTCATGACACTTCATTTTGTAGCCTTTTTAGTTCTGCTCTCATTTCTTCCTGTATTTTCTCAGCTGTCCGTTCCATTGTTTCTTTCATGTCCTTCTTTAATTTCCTGGATATCTGTTGATCCATTTTTTTTAGTTCATTGAACATCTTCAATATTTCATCTCTGAATTATTTAATGGAGAGATCATATTTGTGGGTAATACTTGTTGAGGTGCCTGTACCCTTTTCAGGATCTTCTCCTTGTGGTGGAGATTTTTGTTGTTTCTTCATGTTTTTGCAGTACTGTGATGGTGGAACCTTCCAGTTAACTATCAGTATTTCCCTCTTAATCTCAGGTGCTCTGCAGCGTCTTACATGAGGTATCTAATGAAGCTTTGAAGGATGTGTTTTTTTATATTAAACTTGTAGAGCTTCTAGTGATGCCAGCATTATGGTGTAATTGTAATATGCTACTGGACTACTGTCCTAATGTGTTTGAGATGGCCAGGATATTCTCCATAGAATTAGATGATGGTTTAACTAATAAATAAATGAATAAGTAAATAAATAAATAAATAAATAAATAAAGGACTTATGAATTGTCAAAAAGAAAAAGAATTAGATGATGGAAATGAAGATGTGACATCTGAGTGCCAGGGAAAGGGAAAATAACTGTGGCCACCCCAAAATAGGAATGCCCACTTCTGCGGAGGCCACGCCCACTATCACTATGTTGGTGACATGCCTGGGGGGGAGGGGCAGAAACCTGGAGGATGGAGAAAACTGGGAGCGGCTTGGAAAGTGGTTCAGGGCAGATGGGATCGATTTTTTTATTCTTAATAGACTGCCTAAACATTGTCCATTTTAATTTTATTTTGAGTAATGAGGTTCAGATAATAAATTTACTGTTTAAAACTTGTTTCCAATAACCAGTTCTTTAACACATCAAGGAACAGTGTCAAAAGGTGTTCCGTTAAAATATAAAAATGCTTAATACAAATGTGGGCAAAAATTTACAACCTGTTTTATAAAGAAATAAATGTTCTACCTACTTCATTTCTTGCTCTTTTATCTCATTTTCTTTGTGACATATTTTGTTTCCACATTGCCAGTTTTTACTGTAAGATATTTACCTCATTTAAAGTGTTTATTCTCTAAGTCAATGTTACTTTAACCACTATAAAAATAATTCAAGTTCATAGATTTTATTAAGAACAGTATTTCAGCATGAGGTAAGCCTTTAATGCTTTAAAAGTACACCCTGGGATTCAGATATATAGCAGAACAGGTAGAGAGCACTTGACTTGCATGTGGTTGACCCCTGTTTGATCCTTGGCACCCTGTAAAGCTTCCCAAGTTCAGCCAGGCATGACCTCTGAATGCAGAGCTAGAAGTAAGCACTGTGCAATGCTAGGTGTGGCCTAAAAGAACATAAAAAGAAAAGAAAGTTTATATAAAGCAACATACATCAAAATTTGTAATAAAGATTCTCATGCCAGAATATAAATCTATATTAACTTGGTTTCATTTCAAAAAGAAAATGAATACAATATCCAATATATTTTATATAACTAATTGCAAAGCACACATTGTACATCATGTACATCATATTTTATCATACATGTGGGCTGGAGCAGTAGCACAGCAGTAGGGCATTTGCCTTGCATGCCGCTGACCCAGGTTCGATTCCTCCGCCCCTCTTGGAGAGCCTGGAAAGCTACCAAGAGTATGTTGCCCACACAGCAGAGATGGGGAAGCTACATGTGGTGTATTCGATATGTTAAAAACAGTTACAACAAGTCTCACAATGGAGATGTTACTGGTGCCCGCTCAAGCAAATCGATGAGCAACGGGATGATAGTGACAGTGATCATACATGTATATATTATATTTTATATTGAAATTTTATGGAGTTGTTTATGAAACATTGTTAGGAGAATTAGAAATGAGATTTAGATTTGACTGAGAGGAATACTACTTCAGTATGGCTTAATTTATCTATATGTGTAACCGTGTACCACCTATATGTTATCCTATGTTGCTCACAATTAATGTAAGTGGAAAGGTGGTGGTATTAGTGGTAATAGTAGTAGTTGTTGTATTAAAGGTGTGGTGATGGCAGTGGGAGCTAAAAATAAATTCAAGTAGTTATAAACTATTTGATGACAGAACAAATCATTCATGATAGAATGTCAAATGAAAAGTGAAAAATTATTGAGCTGATAAGGACCTTGTCAAATTTCAAAAATATTTCCATCTTTAAGTATTTTTATACATAAGTTATAAAGAATGCGTACATTCTTAAAAGCGCCTTAAAGAATAATGTGTGCTTTATGATTTAATGTATCATCAAATAGTTTTATATTTAAGAAATACATAGTAAAGTTGAAGAATTTATATCTATATTATTTCTTTTTCTCCCTTTGCTAGACAAAATGTAAGGTGATATTTAGATGATGTATTTATAGACATCAATTAATGAAAGAATTTGTCCATATGGTCAAGCAATTCACTGCAGAAAAGTTAGCTCATATTTTTCTAAAGGTTTTACTAGCTACCCAAAATAAATTTCTTTGCTCTCTAAAAAGTAGTTTTGTAAATGGTGTTTTGAAACCATTTATTACTTCAAATGAAACATGAATGATAGATTAGAGAGCCAAGAACCATCCAAAACCATAACTCTGTTACATCACTTGTATCAAGTTCACTGGTTACATCCACCTATTTTCTCTAATATAATAGTAAATAAAACAAAACATCAAAAGTGGATTTTCACAAGAGTTATATAAACACCTCATGCTATTCACTTTGTTAAAATATGTATAATTTTTCTTCATGTAATTTGAATAATAGTTACATGTTTTAAAAGGCATTTTATTCACACACCAGAATATTAAATATCTGGTGATGTGTCAAGGCATCTTCATAGAGATCATAGAGTGCAAATTGCACTAAAACCTTCTTTAGTTCCATGTCAATAAAGAGAAATACAGACCTATGGCATTTTTTTGTGAAAGATCCATGCCTAGAAACTTGGCTCACATCAAATTATCATAATTCAAAACATCCTCACAAAGTCTGTCTAATGTTTCTCTATTTAAATTTAATTAAGGCAAAAGGATAAAAAACCTTTTGCAATTTGTTGAGCTTGGCATTTTCAAATTAATTAACATTTAACAAAAATTTTGGTCTATGGAGAATATGCATAACTAGGCATGTGATCAATATTTTATAATGTACTAATAAACTTTTGTATAAATCACAGATTCTAGAAATGTACCTGGCACTGCATATGAACTTCACCAAAAAGATAAAATAGCAAATTGTCAATAGTTGTATCTAGAAGATAGCCTTTTATTTCTTCTATAAAATATTTTTATATTAGAGAAATGGTATTTTTAAAATTAGCTATAGATGCATTCAAGTATTATTAAATGCTAGCTAGTAGAAGACAAAATAGAGTGGAATTTGTAATAGACTAACAAATATTCAGTATGCAATATCTGTAAAGTCTCTTTCACTCATGACATTATGATATTTTCCACAGTTTGCCTTTTATGAAATATTTTTCTGTATTAAATTTCATCACCATACAATAGTTCCCAATAGTTCCCAATATAAGTAGTTATATCTGAGTAATATTTCTAATATGGTCAGTGGAAATTTTATATTATTCCCTGACAATTATGAACAGTCGCTCTCATTATCAGTGTTTCAGCGTGTTATCCTTTATAATTATATAAAACTGCTCTAAGTGTTTTTTTTTTACCATTTTTATCGAGGTGTTGGGCTTTATAATATTGTTAGGGATATTTGTTTCATATACCTTTCCAACACACTCATCACCTGAGTGGTCAGTTCCCCAATTAGTGTCCCAAGTGACCACCCCCATCTAAGCTGAACTTCTAGGCAAAATCACCATTTCTAATGACTTTAACTATTAGTTTGCCTTGACTTGCCTTGCCTTGATTTTTTCCTGAAACATCTATACACAGTGCTTTGTGTGACACCTAATATAAATCAAAACCTCACTCCCGTCCTTTAGAGAAACACATGAGGACGGAGTCTAGAGATTCCATATTTTACCTTCACCACAAATGTGTTGCCTGTGTCATCTTGAATTCACCAAGGAGTACAGTAATTACAACTGATACTGATTCCTTACATTACAAATTCACAATTATCTTCTTTATTTTGAAAAAGAGCATAAACAACAGCCATGACTGATATTCTTACTCTGTTACACAGCTGCTTCTATTAGTTGCCCAGTACACTGTAGTACTGTAGCACTATAGCACTGTTGTCCTGTTGTTTATCGATTTGCTCAAGTGGGCACCAGTAATGTCTCCATTGTGAGACTTGTTGTGACTGTTTTTGGCATATCAAATATGTCATGGGTAGCTTGCCAGGCTCTGCCATGTGGGCTGGATACTCTGGGTAGCTTGCCGGGCTCTCTGAGAGGGAAGGAGGAATTGAACCCTGGTCGGTGACTTGCAAGGCAAATACCCTACTATCAGTGTGCTATCTCTCCAGTCAACATTGATTATAGTCATATAATTCCTTGAATTTCACTCCCACAAAGCACAGCCCAGCCCAGAATCACAGCTTCTCTGCCTATCTCGGAAGAGATGAGAGCCAAGTCAAGGCATTGAAACTCACTGGCCGAGGTCCTCAGATCCTGGACTCATGGACTATGCAGTCATAATATGACACCTCCATTTTTTTAATGATACTGACAGCCTAGTAGGAGAATAGGAAATTGCATGGGAAAATAGCTCAGAAGTCCCCCAAGATCAATAAACAAATAATAACAAGGAAGCCTCAGCTAGCACCATCCAGCTTAGTAAATCCTCCAACTATAAATGTAATGACCCCTGGTGACATATAATAATTTCCACAAATTTTCTTTTACTGAAGTATTTTTCTACAACTCCATTACCCATTTGGTTGTAACAAGGAATATGTAACATAAATCCTTGAATTTGCCCAAAATCAGAGGAACATTCCAGAAACAAAGATAATTTCATAGAACAAATTTGTTTCCTCTAATTTCCCACTATGTGCAAGTCTATACACCTATTTTCCCTTTGTTTCCATTCTCCTGGGCTGAATCACCACCTATTTATTTTTAGTATCAAGAATATCACCATCATTATTTACTGGGGAGCATCTGAAGAGTTCTATTGAGGCTAGCAGGTGTATCCTAGAATAAGAAAACCAAATGTCCCTGATTCTGTCAGGGAGAGATCTCTGTCAGCAGAGATCCCAATTCCTTTATTTATTTTAAAAAGTTTTAAAAAGGAAAAGAAAAAAAGTTGTTGTCATTTGCTAAAACTTGGATGGACCTAGACGGTATTATGCTTAGTGAAATACAACAGCAAAAAATAAAGACCATATGTTTTCATTCTTATGTGATAGATAAAACAGATAGATGAAGTCACTGTCACTGTCACTGTCATCCCGTTGCTCTCATCGATTTGTTCGAGCGAGCACCAGTAATGTCTCTCATTGTGAGACTTATTGTTACTGATTTTTGACACATTAATATTCCACAGGTAGCTTGCCAGGCTCTGCCGTGGGGGCTCGATAGTCTCGGTAGCTTGCAGGGCTCTCTGAGAGGGGCGGAAGAATCAAACACGGGTTGACCACGTGAAAGGCGAACGCCCTAGCGCTGTGCTATTGCTACAGCCCATAGATGAATTAAATTTTAAAAGAAATTAAAATGCTTAGATGATAACTCAATTAACTACTACCACAAAGTAAAGGAGGAAATAGTGGATCAATTGGATAAAAGGTAATAAAATTGAACTTTTACATGCAGTTAATATATATGTTGATTTTTAATGACATGCACCTGAAAGTGTTGCAATTCGACATTACTGCCATAAAAAAGAATTGTGATAATGTAAAATAATGACACTCTACCATAAATTTTGTCTTGTTTATTTTTTTCACAAAGGAGAATCCAGGACTGGGACAATTAATCATCTGTTTTCTTTATATTTATAGCTGCTCCTTGGATTTTAAAATTTAAAAAAAGTAGTTAGAAAATAAAATTATAAAATACACACTATGTCGCTTCATTTTTCTTGCTCCTTTATTTCCCTGTTTCACTGTCAACACAACATGCTGGCACTTCTCACAATTCTTCGCTATATTTTAAATTGTTATGGTATATTTTTAATTTACTCAATATTTTTTCCTTGGAGGCCATTTCTGTCAATATTTGATATAGTCCCCTAAAATACACACATGCAAGGGGTCACCAAAACTCTGCTCTCCTTTGCTCTGGGGGTGGGGAGTTTTGGGCGGAGGGGTGGATATTGTGTCAGGAAGCAAATAGAAGGTTGTGCAGATACTGAGCATGTGTTCTACCACTTGACCTGTATCCCTGGCTCTGAAAAATTATTAGACCTAACAAAACCTCTCTCCAGCTTTTTAATCAAGAACATCTTTCTCCAAGACCAGGGAATGATAGTCTTTGAAATTAGACCACGACAGAAGCTAGAGACCAAGGTCCTGTGGGACTAGAGGTGATCCTAACTTTAGCTGGAACTTGTTCAAATTTGCAACAATACGAATTTTTTTGGCTGGAGCGATAGCACAGTGGTTGGGCGTTCTCCTTTCACACAGCCAACCCGAGTTCGATTCCTCCACTCCTCTCAGAGAGCCCGGCAAGCTACCGAGAGTATGGAACCCGAGCAGCAAAGCCTGGCAAGCTACCCGTGTGTATTGGATATGCCAAAAACAGTAACAATAAGTCTCTCAATGAGAGATGTCACTGGTTCCTGCTCAAACAAATCAATGAGCAACGGGATGACAGTGACAGTGACTAATTTTTTTCGATTGACAAAAAACAAAGTCAATATGAGGTCACCCCAGAGCAGCAAGCAGGTTAGGATGAGCTGTGGATAACAAACTATGCTGTTGGTGCTCGTTTTTTGTGATGATAAACTATTCCGTCTTGAGACATATACGTCGTGGATCACAGTTACTGAACCCTGGGCTGTGATATTTCCTTCTGCTTTTGCAGTTTTAGCAGAATGGCTGTGATCCTTCTGCCACTGGGACTTCAGGATTATTCAACATTGCAATTGTTTTCTTTCTTTTGTACCTTTGGAGAGGTTTTCTAGGTTGGAGAGAGACTTGGTTTTAATTACATTTCTGTAATGAAAGGAAAATTTTTATGAGTTTTTTTAACTATCATATTTATCTGTTGTTTACTTGACATAGTCCCCAATGTTAGACACAGTTATGCTAAAGCTACGAAAGCAGTATAAAAGGGTTCACTCTCCACTGACAAGGCCAGTGCTGCTTCTTTGGGAACAGCAGGACTCAAAAGCACAACAATTCACCATGAAGTTCCTCTTCTCTTTCCTTCATTTTTTATTTGTAATATTACTTTTTAGTTTTGGACTTCACCCAGGTATGTTTAGGGCTTACTCCTGGCTCAGTGCTCACTCCTGGCAAGACTCAGAAGGCCATGTAGTTACTGGATATCAGACCCAGTTTTGCCACATGCGAGACAAATATCCTTCCTCTACATATATCTCCTGTCCCCTTCCCCCATTTTAAAATGAAAGTTCATCTCCTTCACCCATAGTCCTGGTATCTATTCAGCCTACACTGAATGCTTATGCTATCTTTTTCAGGACCATCTTGTCTTGAAAAATTTATTGGCTCCTAAAGTCCTATGCACTAACCCATAAATCAGACTATGCAAAGATCACTCTGTGGGCTACTGACCTTATGTATCCTCAGTTCCCAGTGAGTACATTGCCTCACTGGGTGTTATCCTAGACATAGCATACAAATCAGCAATTTGAGTGGGTCCATTTTCTTCTGCAAAGGTACTGATATAGCATGCATATTTAAAAAAATATTTTATTTATTTTTTACTAAGCACCGCGATTGACAAAGTTAGCCATAGTTGAGACCTACACATAGCACTGCACTGCACTGTCATCCTGTTGTTCACAGATTTGCTCAACTGAGCACCAGTACTTTCTCCATTGTGAGACTTGTTACTGTTTTTTTGCATATCAAATATGCCACAGGGAGCTTGCCAGGCTCTGCCGTGCGGGCGGGATATTCTTCGTAGCTTGCCGGGCTCTCTGAGAGGGATGGAGAAATCGAACCCGGGTTGGCGGGGTTGAAGGCAAATGCCCTACCCACTGTGCTATTGCTCCAGACCCACACTTACCATTTCCAATGCAAACCCCACCACCAGTTTTAACTTCTTTCCACCAAAGTCTCCAGGATCCCTACCCCCACCCTAGCCTGTCTCCTTCACAAACATGAGGCCCAATTTTTTAGTTTGTTTTTTTCAGTTTGGTTCTCCCCACAAACCCCTATTTCTTTCCTTCCCTGCACTCAGGTCCAGGGTAATTTAAATATCCCTCCTTCGACACTTTGAATTTCCTTGTCTATACACCACAGATAAATGAAAATGTCAATTCTTCTCCTTTTAATGAAGACTTACTCCACTTAGCATGATATCTTTTATTTACATGAAAGTTGTGCCAAATTGAACATTCATATTTTTATCACTACGGCGTGTGTGTAAATGGGTCAGTTTAATTGTTTTAGCATCTGTTTTACTTGTTTGAAAACTTCTGGATTTTTTCTTTAATTCAGAGGTATAAATCAGAGAAAGTCAATCTTTAAATTTTCAACATTGTTACTTCACCAGTGGTCATTTCATTTTGAAATTGAAGTTTTCATATTTTATATCTCTCTCTCTTAACTCTTCACTGAGATTTGACAGTGATTGTTTTAAGTCAAAATACTGGTCACATTAATTTTTCCTGCATGTAAGAGATAAGAGCTGAGATTTATTTTTTCCTCCCGCCCCTTAAGCTGAGATATTTTTATGCCCGAAACCAAAAAACCTCTAGTTAGCGAAATTGCCATTTTTATAATTCTGGATTCTTGAATCCTTTTGTTCCATTTCAGAGATAAATTTTCTCTGCACATTTCTCATTTATTTCTCTACATAAACACCTGTTGTGTTCAGGCTCACTACTGGCTCTTCCCTCAGGGATCACTTCTGTTTGATGGAATTTGGAGATCAGAAGTAGGGCCAGAGAACACACCCAGCTCAGCCACTTGCAAGACAAGTGCCCTAACCACTCAAACCCCATGCTTTACTCTTTTTAATTCATTATTTTTTTAACACTGAGTGTGGTTTTAGTGCAATAAGTTAATGCTGAATAAACACAGCAGGTAGGGCGTTTGCCTTGCACAAGGCAAACCGGGTTCGATTCCTCCGTCCCTTTCAGAGAGCTCCACAAGCTACCAAGAGCAATCCCGCCCACAGGGCAGAGCCTAGCAAGCTACCCATGGCGTATTCGATATGCCAAACATACCCTAATGGAGTATGGAGTAATGGAGACGTTACTAATGCCCGCTCGAGCAAATCGATGAACAATGGGACCACAGTGCTTACAGTGCTTACCATTTATTTAATCAATTCTCTTTATGTTATTCAAATGTCCTTAAGTGAGTTCATCAAATTTAAGATAATTTTATTATAATTATTGTTTTTATTGGTTTTGTTATTATTATTTATTATATGGGCCATTATTATTTGGTTTATATTCTTGCTTTATTGTTTTACTATGATTGGTTATTATTATTATTAGCCACACCCAGCATTGTTTGGGACTTAATCCTGGCTCTGCAAACAGGGATCACTTCTAGAAGAGCTCAGGGAACTGTAAGGGGTGTAGAAGATCAAACTTGGGTTGGCCATTTGCAATGCAAATTTCCTACCTGCTCTATTATCATGCTGACCCCATATTTTAGAAAATTGTTTTTATTTGGATTAAAAAATTTTTAAATGTATTTTTCTTTGCAAATACACACTGCATAGATATCAAAGATTCAAAGATTTATTTAACTTTTTAATTATTGAGGAAATCAAAAGAATTGTACGCTTGATTCAGAGGTTTCAAACAACACACACATACATATTTATGTTATATTTAACCATACAGATTAATCATCATCTCCACCATAACCATCATCATTATCATCATCATCATCATCATCATCCTGTTGATTGTCAATTTTCTCAAGTGGTCTCAATAACATCTCCGTTCGTCCTAGCCCTGAGATTTTAGAAGCCTCTCTTTACTCATCCTTCCCAACAGTGCCGCATTGGATCAGGGTCAGGGGAATGAGACCCATCACTGTTACTAGTTTTGGCATATGAATACCTCACATGGAGTCAATCAATTAGCAAAACAAATAAATTTACAGAGAGCAAAAGTTTATGAATATACCCAGAGTCTATACTATGCCACTAACTGTGATCTGTATTTCCAGAGATTAGAACCCTCTGAAACACTGTAGTTTCTATATGGGTCTCTAGTTCCTTCTTGTTTTCAAGTTTTCACTTATTGGAAAACAATCAATAAGTACGTGCCTCAGTATTTTACGTTTAATGGAATTAAAGTCTTCTGCATATCTTACAAGTTTTCAAAAGCCCACCTACACCTTTTTCTTTTAAAAATAAAAAATATCACGCTCTGTGTCAATGAAATTCAGAAATGTCATCTTTCCTCCACATTCATATTAGTTATTTAAAATATCTAGATTATTTTAATTGGATTCTATTTCCATTTGCCCTTGCTAGGTTTTAGAGAGAGAGAGAGAGAGAGAGAGAGAGAGAGAGGAGATCAACACAGAATTTGCCATCTTTTATCAATGTGTAACATGCTACCTGTTGTTTTGTATTGTGAAGGCAGCAATCAATACAGCAAATTACCTCCTATTTAAGGTTTTACAAAGCTAATTTTACCACTAGTTCCTTAATTGTGAACCATCAGTCTATCTATTGAGTATATAGATGGTGTCTTTCTTCTAGCAAAATTCTATTTTGTTAGAAATGAAGCAATTATATAAAGGTAAAGTATAGTTCAGGATTCTGTATAAAAACAGATTGCATGTTTGTGATTCAAGTTTGACAATACAAAATGATAAAAAAGGAGTACAGAATTGCAAGAACTTCCGTTTTATTTTCAATACTTTTCTTTAAAGATAGTATTTAGATTCAAGACAGAGAGATAGTATGCCTTGCACACATCCAATCTGGGTTCAATTCCTGACATTCCATATGCGAGTTATATTATAGGGTGTTTTCTTTCTTTATCAAACTTATTTTGCTCAACATGACACATACTTTGGTTCAATCCACATTGTAACAAAAAGAAGATACATCTTTTTATTGCCAGATTGTATTCTACTACATACACAAACCATAATCTCCTCACCCACTCATCTTTCATTAGGAAGTATCTGTTAAACAACACTACAATGGATTACATATGTGTTAATCTCAAATGGATATTTTTGTATTCTTAGGAAAGATACCAAGAAAGTGGATTGCTATGTCACATGATATCTTTGTTTATGTTTTGTTTTTTGCTCAGTCTCTAGACTTTTCCACAGAGGTGTACCCACAAAGAGGGAAGGGGGGCTTCTTTACACTATGTCCTCACCAGCATTAATTGCTGTTGAACTTTTTTCAATCTGTCATTCCCATTGATATGAGGTGATATCCATTCTTTATTGTTTGTTTTATTTTGATTTGAGCAAAACAGTAACAATATTTTGGATAACCAGAGATGATGGAGATTTTCCCTGTAAATGTTAGCCATTTTTATGTCTTCTTGATAGAGTGCCTGCTTAGTTTTTCTCTCCAACTTTTATGAGATTATTCATTCTTTGTTGTTCAGTAGCCTGAATGTTTCATATATCTTGGATCTTAACTCTTTATCAAATAAATGTTGTACAAATATTTTCTTTTATTCAGAACTTATAGTTTATTTTGGGGAAGAGAAGACTTTTAAATTTGAAATATTTTCATTTGTTTAATTTTGCTCTATTTCTTGACCAATCTGGTCAAATCATTTAAAACATGAGAAAGTCAATATCATGGGGAGTTCCACCTGTCTTCCTCTAGGCATTTTATATAATTATGACTAATATCCAGTTCCTTATTTCATTAAGAATTAACTTTAGAATTTGAGGTAAGGTCATAGTCCAATTTTAGCCTGTCTGCATATAGATTTTTCCATTTTTTCTTCACCATTTGTTGCAGAGAGTCTCTTGCCCCCATGCCTAGCTCTCTTCCAAGGGGCCTCTCGGAGGGGATGGGCTCCAGCTTCCCTCCCCACCCCAAGCAGAGCTCCCAGCAGCCAAAGACCACCGGAACCTAGCTACAGCCATGCTCAAGGCCCCTCTCCACACATTCAGACAGGCCTCACGCATGAAGGTACCGGCAGAGGAACCCAGGTGTGTGTAATCCCATCAACGGCCAACATCCACAGAGAGACTTAAAAACAAGCTCTCAGAAGTGATATCTTGTAGCCTACTTCTCCCTCTGGGAGAAACTGGCAAGCTTCTGAGAGTTTCCTGCCCACATGGGACAGCCTTGCAAGCTTCCCATAGTGTATTCATATGCTAAATCCGGTAACAAGCTGGATCTCATTCCCCTGACTCTGAAAGAGCCTCCAGTGGACATCTTTGGGAGGGTCGAGTCCAGAGCGACTTCTAAGATCTCAGGGAAAGGACGAATGGAGAAGTTACTGAGCCCACTCGAGAAATCGACGATTAACGGGATTTTGTGATCGTGATCTTGATTTGCTGCAGGGAGTATTCTGCCTTAAACCCTAAATCTTTTGTCCTGAATTAACTCTTCATAGATCTGTGGGTTTACTACTGAACTCTTAATCCTATTCCGTAGGTCTGAGCATTATTTCAGCATTACACTGTTTTGATTATTATTGCTGTATATTATAGCTCAATGTCAGAGAATAATATTCCTCTTGTTTTCTTTATTCTCAGGACTGTTGGCTATAGTAAAAGTTCTAGTGTTCTATACAAATTTTAGTATTGTTTACTCTATGTTCTTGAAAAATGTCATTATAATTTTAATAAGACAGCATTAAATCTATAAAATTTTTGTAAGATAACCATTTTATAATATTATATAGTATTATATATTATAATATTTATAAATTAAAAAACTTTAAAACATCTTCCCCTTACCTTGATAAAAATTTTTTTCCAACATTTATATGTAATTTTTAGTGGACTATTAATATAGCTTCTTTAACTATGGAGTTATCTTTTATTTTTCTCAGGAAAGAAAGAAACCAATCAGAGTTATTTGGTTTCATGTAGTAAAATGAATTATGATAAAACATTGTGTGTTTCTCGGAATGAAAGTTTCATGCACACACACAAATACACATGCAAAAGTGTGTTTGAAAAGAAATTATAAAACCCAATTATAACTGAAGATGATAGTAAAAGCAGATTTTTGTATGTCTTTAAACATGTTTGATACTGTCTTTGCAAGAGTTGGATGTTAATTCCTTAGCTATATTAAATTCTAAAGCTATAGGTGTGATACCGGAATCTTTCATATTTTTAATATATTTCTCATCAACTAATTTAAATAAAGTAAATTGAAACATTTAGTAAAGCATATTTGATGCTGACAAAATAAATCACATAAGAAGGTACTGAGAAGTTAATAAAGCATACATTTATGCACATACACTCATATTTGCTGTATCCCAAACTTCTACAGAATCAAAAAAAAATATTTTAAATGCTTCTCCTAGTCCTGACAAACTCTATGGAAACAAGCTGTTCAAAATAGCGTATAACAATAATCCACCTTCATTACAGGATAAGAACAGTGCTTTACAATGGAGTACAATAAAAAATAAGTAGGTATCTCTAGGGATCTTTACATAGGAAAATAGTCTTGGATAAGAAGATAAAATAATGCACAAGCTTATAAGATGCATTACCTCTCTGTTTCCCTTGGAACTGTAAGAGAGACATTTTAATCTTCATTTTATTTTCATAACTTTGTTGCTGAGATACCCCATGCAATAAAATATAAAATAATATAAAGAAAACCTTGTAAATACAGATGCCAGAAAGATACGAAGTTATCTAGTGGAGAGGAAGGGCAAAGAGATAATGCAAAAGTAAGGCATTTACCTTGCATGCTACTATCCCAGGCTTCATCTATGCCATTACATATGGTCCCTGAGTAATTACCAGCAGTTATCCCTGAGTTTAGGTTCTGCGGCAAGCCCCATGCACTGGCAGATGTGAACCCTCTAAAATAAAAGTTACCATTTTTTTTTTTACCTTTTATATTTAGAAACCATGACTTGCAACACTGCTAATAGTAAAGCTTCAGATATATCCTGTTATCACACCATATCCACCACCAAATTCAACATTCTTTAATCACTGTCATAATTCCCTTACCCGCGTCATCTTAGCAAATTTGGTTCAGTATAGGATTTCTCAGTATCTATTACCATGTGCCATTTTTTATTCCCTGAACGTGTTTATACTCCATCTATGAGAGTAATCATTTGGTATTTGTCTCTTTCTCTTTGACTCACGTTGCTCAGCATGATACCTTTAATTTCCATACTCACAGCAGCATACTGTATGATTTCATCTTTTTGTTTGTTTTTGTTTGAGGGCCATTGCAGGCAGGGTGTAGGACTTACTCCTGGCTGTGTGCTCAGGGATCATTCCTGCTGGTCTCCAGGCATTATATTGGATGCTGGGCAAGTTCATCATGCACAAGACAAGTACACTACTTGCTGTCCTATCGCTCTGACCATGATCATTTTTTTTTCATATTCATTTTTTGTTCTTTTGCTGTTCCGTGGGTTTGTGTCAGTTTCTTAAACCACTCATCTGTCTCTGTCGTTAGAAGAGGGTTACTTCCTGATCTTGGCTATTATGGATAGAGCTACAGTGAACAGGAGTGCAAATATCTTTTCAAATGAATTTTTTTTTGTCTTTGAGATCATTGCCTAATAATGGAATTTCTGGACCATATGAAAAGTCAATTCCCAAGTATTTGAAGTCTCTAAATTGTTTTCCAAAGATGCTGAATAAAACAAGACCCTCAAACACAGGAGAGAGCTTGCCTTTTCCCCAACATCTCTGCCACCACGAGTTGTTACTGTTCCTTACTGGTCTGTGCCAGTCTCACTGGTGTAAGGTGATATCTCATTGTCATTTTGATTTGCTTTTCCCTAGTGGGTAATAAAGATCACTTCTTGGACATACTTCCTGGATATCTGTGTGTCATCTTCGAGGAAATGTCTCTTTCACTCTTCTGCCCACTCCATCTTTTTTGTGCTAATTTTGAGTGCTTTATAAATCTTGGATATTAGCTTTTTGATATGTGTGGTGAACAAATATTTTCTAAAAATATGAATATCTTTTTAATTTAGTCATAATTTCTTTTGAATTGCACTAGTACTTTAATTTAATGTAATTTTTTCCCCCAAATTTTCTTGACCAATGGGAAGCTGTCTTTTGGAGATGGGCACCTAATTCTTCTAGGTGATTAAGTGGTGGGGCAAAGTTGTTAGCTTTGGTTTGGTTTGATTTATTTTTGTTTGGGGCCACAAATAAAAATGCCACAAGCTGGCAGTGCTCAGGAACTAGTTCTGGCTCTTCACGCAGGAATCACTCCAAGGTGGGACTCTGGGGACCCTATGTGGTGGATCAAATTCAAGTTGGCAGCTTGCAAGACACGTATCCTGCCTGCTGAACTAACACTTGGACTTGGAAAGGGTTTTCTTGATATTTTGGCTCTTGATTGAAATCTAGTAAAATCAACCCACCTTCCACAGTGGCACACTTTGGATGTTTTAATTCTGAACACCACGTTAGGAAAGAACAAAAGCCATCAACAAGTAAGGAATATTCGTATTTGATTACTATGTATTTAACTGCAATTTCTTTCATTCCCAGTATTTTCCTTTTTTTCTCTCTCTCACCAGCTTGATTTTGGTTTGCTTGTGTAGAGGTTGATGAGGTAATAATAGTCAACCAATATATTTTCAACTATCTAGAGTTACTGTCAGCATTTACAACATGGTTGTGAATAATCTTGTATGTTAAAGAAGTCACTTACCTAAATTCTGAGACCCTATGCACGGTAGGTGTTCTAACAGAATTTAAAACAAACCATGATTGCTATAGAAATTTTTAAAATCTTATTCAAACTCATGAACATGATTTTCAGATGGCTGTTCAGAAAGTCAATTTACTTTATATGAGTAACAGTTGGGTCAGAAGCTTGGTCTGATACTGTTATGCCTGTGCAGAAACGTATAACTCCTCAGCAGTTTTCTTCTTGCTGAAAATTCATTCCTTTGGAGTGAGTGAGCCAAAGTCTTTGGAAGTGAGTCTTCTGCTTGCTTCCAGATGCACATGGCTATGCTCAGGGCGTACTTCTGGCTTTATGCTCAATGATGGCTAATCTTGCTGATTGAGGTGCCATATAGAGGACTATGGATTAAACCAGGTTGGTGGCATGTCAGGCCACTGCCTGATCCACTGTATTCTCTCTCTGGCCCTTAAAAGTGGTCAATAAAAAAAGACTGTTTGCTTTTTTTTTTTTTAAATTGAATCACCATGAGACACAATTGAAAAGTTGTTCATGACTGGGTTTCAGTCATTCAATGTTCCAAAACCAGCCCTTCACCAGTCTACATTTCTTACTATCAATGTCCCCATTTTCCCTCCCACCACACACCCCCACAGCCTGCCTCTATGGTAAGCACCTCTGTCTGTCTCTGTCTCTGTCTCTCTGTCTCTGTCTCTGTCTCTCTCTCTCTCTCTCTCTGTCTGTCTGTCTGTCTGTCTCTCTCAAGTAAGTCTTAAGCAGGGCTTGATTTTACCATCAGAACATCATTTGGAGGAAATTAGAGGAAGGGGAGTTTGGAGTAATTATAAGGATTTTAGATTGTAAAATCTAAATTACTTATGGGAAAAGTGAGAATTCCAGGGAAGTTACGGATAATGACACTGATAAAAGTAGTTTCTTACAATTTTCCAAGAACAAAAAAAGCCTAAAAGAACTATGTTGCAACTCATTTTGTAAATATTTCAAGTAAACTTATAAATTTACACTATATATATCTACATGGTCACATAATTCTTTTCCATTTAAATGTTATTTGTGAAGGACAACCATTCATGTATTTTATAATTGTATCATAATGATCATCACCACCATTTTTGTTCATTTTTGTTTTGGGGCCACACAGTGAGATGATCAGGAGTTGCTATTATGTCTGCACTCACAAGTCACTCCTGGCAGTGCTTGTGGGACCATGTGGGATGCCAGGGTTAGAACCAAGATCTGATGCAGGCAAACCAGGCACCTCTCCTGCTATATTATTGCTCTAGACCTTATTTATCTTTCTTCCAGCTATTTAAGTAATGTGGCCTATGATTTTAATCACTCTAAATTTCAGTAGGGTCAGTGACATAGTAAAGATGTTAAGGCACTTTCGTTGCATGTAGCTGGCCTCAGTTCAGTCTCCTATATTCTATATGATTCTTTAAGCATCACCAGTAGTGATACTGGAGGACAGAGCCTAGAATAAATCCTGAGAGCATCTGGAGGTATCCTCTGCCTTCTGAAATACGCAAGCTTGCAATTTTCTAAGGTCCTATATCATAAATATACAAATATACATGGACTAAAAATGATGAAATTTATCCCAATTGTCTATTGGGCTAAACTAGAAAAGCACCAATGAAAATGAATATGCATTATAATATATTATATTACACTTATCGCAGACTGAAACAATAGCATAGCTGGTAGGCTGTTTGCCTTGCACGTGGCTGACCCAGGTTTGATTCCTCTGTCCCTCTTGAAGAGTCTGGCAAGCTATTGAGAGTATCCTGCCCGCACGGCAGAGCCTGACAAGCTACCCATGTCATATGTGATATACCAAAAATAGTAACAAGTCTCACAATGGAGATGTTACTGGTGCCTACTCAAGCAAATCAATGAACAACAGGACGCTATATTTATCACAGTCTTATTTGTCAGAGAGAGCAACATTTGGGATTGTTGCTCCCACATATTATGACTTTTTTTTAAAAAAAATTACTTTCCTCATTTCTTCCCCAACTCTGAATGAATTCGACCAGAAACATTACAACTTGTGTAGAAATAAAATGCGCTTTTAAAGAAAGTTAAGATCTTAAGAGCGGTTGTAAACAATAAGCAAACAAATAAGCAAACATACAAAAACCAGAGAGAGACATACAGACAGACATACAGAATAGAGCTGTGGAAAAGCCAGTCTGGAGGGTTTTGAGAGAGCCTGATAAAATCCTTCCCACAGTCTCTAGCTTGCTTGGGATGGGGGATCTGTCTGAGAAGCCATTCACAGATGATATTGGAAGAAAGCCGACGACTGAGGGATCAGAGTTGAGACATGAGAAGACTATAACTACCTGAGGAGTTTCAGGGTATAAAAGAAGCAACTATAGGCTTATGGGGCCATGCCTGTTTCTTGCTTTTAATGACAATGTAATGCCATGATGTCTGTGCATATTTCTGCATATGTGATTTTAAGTTAAATATATTTCTAGGTTTTTATATGCTATATATTATTGCAATAGCACAGAGGATAGGGTGTTTGCCTTGCACAGGGCCAAGTCGTGTTTGATTCTTCTGTCGCTCTCAGAGAACCTGGAAAGCTACTGAGAGTATCCCGCACGCATGGCAGAGCCTGGCTAGCTACCCATGGCATATTTGGTATGCCAAAAACAGTAGCAACAAGTCACAAAAGTGAGATGATACTGATACCCGCTAGACCACCAGTAAAAATGAACAATGAACAATCGATGAACAATGGAATGACAGTGCTACAGTGCTATATATTACTGCAACATAGATGCCAAATGTGCTGTGAAATTACTTCCCTTGATTCTGGAGAAATTATATTGATTATGAGTTTTTAAAAAAATTATTGAGTAATTTAACAAGTTATTTGCTGTTATATATTGCATTTATTTTTATAAAAATAGACTTTATTCAGTATAATCAATTTAAGTCTATTAATGACTAAAATATATCTAGCGCTTTTTTAAAACTTGAAAAACTTCAAAATAATGTGATATAAGGGTGGTGCATTCCTTTCTAGAATTCAGCAAACTGCTAGAAGTATCATCAAATTTTTATGAATTTGAACAAATTTTCATAAATTTTAAGTAGTTCCATTTTTTATCGTCTCTCATTAACTCCACATATGTAATAACTCTCCTCAAAACACAATTCAAAGCAGTCTTTTAATTTTAATTTTATCCCAATAATTACACTAATACCTATTATGTTCAATATGTCTTGTTATAACATATTGAACAAGCGTGTCCAAGTGTAATATGTAATATCATTGACTATTAAGTAAGAAATATAAATAGATAGATCTTATTTTTTATATAGGAGCAAGTATATTGTAATAAATTCCTGTTATTGTGGCAGGCAGAAATATAGGGATCCTTTGGACTATGTGTTGAGAAAAACACTGTGGAAAATAAAACAACCAATGACATGAAGGTCTTTTAAATACAAGACCCACCTGAGAATCTCAGAGAATGTTTATGATGCAGAATTCCTGGCCCATGTCTGCCTGAATCCCTGGATTGAGAGACTCAAGAATCATGTGGGTGTGGGTGTGGGAAAAACACTGGTATAAGAGCTTTAGAATTTACCTGTCCCCTCCAGCTATCACAGTGGCTGGGGGTCAGGGGACGGGGTTGCCTTGGACATGACTTCTCTGGAATTGATCCCTGGAACTGCATATGGTCCTTGAAGCACCACCCAGATGATCCCTGAGTGTAGAGGCAAGAGCAATCCCTAAGCACAGCCTAGTGTACCAGCCTCCCTCACCCCACCCCCAAAAAAAAGAATGAGTTCAGGAAGCCCAATTAGCCCTTATTTGTATAACTCAGACAGTTATGGAAATCTGCACGTGAAGCCTCATCGCGGAGTGATCGAGAGCTCATTCTGCATCCTGATAGCTGGCTGCGGTTCAACGTGCACTGTGAATGTACCGGCATGTCCCCTTTGGAGAAGCCTGTGCTCTCCTGCACATACCTCTCTCTTCCCTCCCATTTCTTTAAGCATCATTTTTTAAAAAATAAAACCATTTTACCTTACTATTTTGTCTGTTCCTGAAATTCTTCTCTAGGAGGAAAGCTGATACTCCCGGAAAACGTGGACGAAGACTAGGACTGACTTTTCTTTTCTTGCAAAATGCAATGACTCACTTCAGCTTGAGTCCACGACTCCCTGAGGATTTGGATAGTGAGAAGCAGTTGCAATGCTGTGCAGACCAAGTGAATACGGGTGCCGCTGGACAAGTTGTCTCTTGGAGCTGGGGATGGTAGTATCCTCTGAGTCAGTGCTTATGGAAGACTGCCAGTTCCCATCACCTGAAGGACCTTCAAAGGGTTACCCAGATGGGTCAAGCAGAGAGGTGAAAACCCTCTTTCTTAGAAGCTACCCCTCTCTCTCCTTCTTTTTTCACCTGACTAACCTGCACCACTCATGTTGGTCTACCAAACGAATTGCTTCACCGCAAAGGAGTATCCCTTTCTTTTATAATGGGAAAGTTACTAGAACAAGTCAGAAATGTTTGCCTGATTATGTATTCATCTCTGAGTCCATTCTAGAGGTAAGGAACCACGGAGCAGGCACATCAATTTAATGTTTTACCAGAAAAATCACCTATGAATGAAGGGCAGATTTTCTCCCACAAAGAGTGCTGTAGCTAAGTGGAGGCAAAGAAGGAAGTACTGGGCAAACAATGTGTGCAGTGTGTTTAGTCCAGTGACTTCATAATTTTCATCTCCAAATCAATAATCTCCAAAGAGCTCACCCAGAATGTAAAATGTTGACAACCGGGGAATAGCACAGAGGGTAGGGCATTTGCCTTGAATGTGGCTGACTCAGGTTCGATTCCCAGCATCCCATATGGTCCCCTGAGCACCACCAGGAGTAATTCCTGAGTGCAGAGCCAGGAGTTACCCCTGTGCATTGCCGGGTGAGACCCCTCCCCCAAAAAAAAGCGTTGACAGCCACCATTTGTAGTTGAAAGGGTGAAATGCTAAAAAGAATAAATTCAATACAGCACATTGGAAGAAGAAATATCTCCTAAAGACAAAGCACTGCTGACTCAGATATATATAGTAGATGCATTTTCATGGTGAGACTGGTCTCTTTAATAATAGAAAAGAATACAGAAACAAAGAGTGGAGCCAGAGAAAGGTGACAGGAAGGGTAATTTATGCTGTACATGACTAGGGTAGAGCTAATTGTTCCTAAGAAATTAATGTTAAGAAGACCACAACGAAATATATGGAAATGAGCATATAGACACATATTTTTATGATATAAATAACCCATAAATTTTAACTATAGAAAGTCTGCTTTAGGTAAGACAGTAGAACAGACTTTTTTATTTTTAATTCAGCTACTGGAAAGTTCTTTTGGAGTCATCAGAGAGCCCTGCACTGTGTACTTCGTAAAGGACAGAGCATATACTTGATAAAGCATCTTTCATTTTAGAAGCAATTGGCAAAGTTAATATTCAGGCATTCAGAAGAGACAGTTTTCAGATAGTCTATCAAACTGAATGAGTAGATTGGACAACCCACTCAGTAACTCATCTGCCCTCCCTAATTCAGTAATCCCCCTCCATCCTTCTAGTGGATAGATGAGAAGTACAGTTGAGGCTGAAATATCTTCGTTTTAATATCAAAAGTATTCTGTACATAAAGTGGATCATGCACATTAAATGATACATTTCTGTAGTTTTCAGCTTGAAGAGTGTTTTCCCTTTGCTCTATTTGACCTCAGATCCCATAGTCACAACCTTTCCGTGACTAGCAAATGGCCCTTTTTTATTGCTATAATCACTGAGGCTATACCATATGCCTTCTAACAGATGAACATGAAACAAGTAAAACTAATCATTTAAATTAGTTTCAGGGATACTGTTCTTGGCATAGAATAGACTTCATGAATCTTTTGCAGCTATTTCAACTCACAGTGAACCAGCTTTTGTAGATTTAGCTCGCAACCTATCCTATATTTTCCTGACCTTGAGCGCTTATTAACATTTTATGATTCTGGAATAATACTTACTCCATAATGACCATACTCTTTTATGATCTATTATAATAATAGATTACACAATTATTTTATAGGATAATACATTAAAATCCTCTGAATATTAAAAAAAAACTTTGAGCGAATAGTGGAAAGGGTTTAACAAGGTAAAAGAAATGACCTAGTTATATTTGCTTAAACTCTGGCTCCATCTCAACAGTGAGAAGTGCCTGATTCAGCCAAATCCATCACCCTAATGAAACCTTTCTTCCTTCTCGCCCACAAAGGTGCTAGCTTCCATCTTGAATGTGATAACAGGTATTAGCGTTGCGACAAAGAAATCATCTGTTCTTATCTCTATTCTGATACTTAATGCAATGATAGAAGAAACACATTTTAGATATAAACTTTATTTAAGATTACTACCAAAGCCTCAAATTCTATTTTCCTACTTTATGCTATATACGACCACTAATATTGAATTTCAGTAATCTTTATAAAATGAGCATAAGTCTTTTGAGTTAGATATGATTCTTTCTGGCGTCATGGTGGTTTGGTTTCAGGAGAGTGAAATTAAGTAGGCTCAAATATGCCTCAGGAGAAAATGGAGAGTGAAGTTGTTAATCATGTTTGTGGGAAACAGCAATGCAAAGCCTCTAAAATTATTGAAGACTTACATCTAAATGAGCATAAAGATGAAATAGATAGAGGTACATAAAATATTCCAGGGACTTTTTACTATTATGTTCATTAGAGTTCCAGCTTAATGCATGCTTTATTGCCCAGAAATTCATTTCATTTGCATTTTAACTGGGTTTTAGTCAAGTTAATCCTTTTTCTTCCTTGCTAAAAAACTATTCAGCAACTACAGCAAAATACTAAAGGAGAGAAAAATTGAAAGAGCCTCCTTGTAACAAAACTTAAGTTTGTCATGGTTTACTAAAGAAAGGAGATGTCTATACCGACTCCACTAAACTGCATTATGTTTGGCACTGAATCAATCATGTGCATTATAGAGCATGTTTTATTAAGTAACAGGCAACTTATTCATTTATGCTAAAGATTTAGTAGCAAGGGAATTCAGTGAAAATCAACACTTCATTTGTACAAGAGTGGAAATTGATAAAGTGTTCACACATTTAGAAGTAGGTAATTAATTTTCACAGATCACTTCAATATATAATAATATGCATCATCTAAACTGTTGTTCAAATTAAAAAGGTTATTTTAGTTGTATTTTAAAAGTATAATCACTTGGTTCAATAAGTACATTGGCCAGATTTTTAAAAAGTTAATAAAAAAATTAAAAATCGATTTTCTAAATCCTAATCTTTCCCAGCCACTTGAAAACAAAATAGTTTCAGCTGTATATGAAAATAGAAACCTTAATCAAAAACATGGTGATAATGTCTTAGTAAAACTGTCCCTATTTCCAAAATTACCCAAGTAAAAAAGGCAAGAAAAATAAAACTCGATAAGAGAGACAAATAATTTTTATTCACAAAAGGACTTTTTCTTCATTATTTATTCTGAAAAGTTTTCACATGTATGTTTAAAATAAAATAATGTGATTTTAGCCTTAGTTTCTCACTGGGAACGTTCAGAACACCATTGAAAATAATACAACCCCAATCCTTCCTTCTCTGGATAAATGAATCGCTTGATGTCAGACAAAATATTAGTAGGAAAAATATCAAATTTAATTGCCCAATATGAAGGATGTAAGTGGCTCACGTGACAAATCTTTTCTCCAAATATATACCCCTGCATAACACAGTCTTTTCCAACTGATGAAAACACCAGTCAGCAGGAAACTGCAAATCTAGATTCTCCGCCATCATTTCCTAATGTTAAGAGTTTGTCCACTTGCATCAGTGAAATGTATTAGAAAATGCTAACTGAGAAATCAGAAGAGAATTTTATTTTCCAGTCACTCCTAAAACTTTCTTTTCACTAAACTTTTCTGTAAAAGTGTATGTTATTTCTTAAGGAAACCTGAGAATTTGCTTTCTTTCTCACCCATGACTGAAAAAATAAAGGGTTCTGCTAGCTCTAATTTACTTACCTCACCTGAAGCCATTATCACATTTAGGATGGCTTTTTATGAGGGCTACTGGCTTCCTAATGAGGTCACACAATGATGATGATTGTTTGGAAGAATTCCTGTTGTTAATTGGCACATTAAAAAAGCAGTTTGGAGCTGTCAATCACTGCAACTACTAAGGTATAGTAAACAAGCAAAAATGCTACAACCACAACCGGAAAGGTACATTTAGTCAGCCTGTATTTGTTTTAGGTTTATTGTTGCCTTAAGAAAACAAAAAGGATTTTGAATGAGTAATAGGCATTAAACAGAAAGTCCTTTTCTTCACCTCTCTTCACTCCTGCTAATTATTGCAGAGAGAAAGAAAACCTAAAAGCGGGAATTTAATAAGACAACAAAGCCAACTCACCAAGAGTTAGATATGGTCCCACTGACTTGGTTGTAAGGGGAGGCAAACAGAGATGCTGGCAAGAACACGAAAGTACCTAAATAATACCTCTCCGTTTCACTTACTGAAGGATGATCTTCTCAAGATTCTAGTAAACTAGTCTTCTTAAAATGCACTTGCATTTGATTATATGATATGGGTGAGCAACGTGTAAAATTTGCATACTTGCCTTGGTAGGTATGCATTATCAAGTTAGTTCAAGATTTTCTTGATACAATATGAAGCTATATTAGCCTAATTCACACCTTACCACAATTTCAAATGTTTTAGGAGTTAGGGTATGAATCAATGGTAGAGTCCTAGCCTGTAATCAATGATAAAATATAAACTATAGATCCCACTGCATTATGTTCCTGGCACAGCCAAATGTAATTAAATTGTAATAACAAAACATTTACATCATGTTTTCCTCCATGTCTAATATTAACAATTTATATCATATTTACATATCTTTTATCTCAAATTTGTTGAGCCTTCATTCCATACTCTCACAAATTTCTACAGAATAAAGATATTTTGTACAGTAATGTCATTCTTATATCTTTTAATTAGGAAATTGCACTGTAGCAATGTCACTATATAAGGAAAATTGAAGTAAATTTGGTACAATTGTATAAACATACTTAAGAGGAGATTAGATCAAGAAAGAAACCATTTTTGCATTTCCTATTCTTATTTAATCTCATAAAATGAGATGAGAGAAAGAGATGAGCCTAAACCAAAATAAAAAAGGAAATGTAAAAATTGACATCATTTAGAAATGTAGATGCTATAAACTCACAACATATAAAATCATAGTCTTCAAGAGTAGACAAATGAAGAAAGTAAACTAGAACACTGTGTGCCAAATGTCTTACAAAAGAAAGTCTGTTTATAATTAAAATACCTATTACATATAAACACAAAAATGTCTTGACTATTAATGGACAAAAATTTCAATATTTTAAATAGTTGGACATTCTAAATAACTCAAAAAAATTCTTGCTTCCTGTCTTTTTTTAAGAGGAAAACTATGCTAGTAAATTAAAGTACAAATTAAAAATTTTGATTTATAGAAAAAAAAGGGAAAATATTTAAAAGTAATTAAGTAATTAACAAACCAGCCCCTACAATATAATGATATAGCTTGATATATAACTTTATGTAAACATATTGTCATATGACAAAACAATTGACGAGTATCAATATCAAGAAAGTGTTTTGAAACCACCCACTTCTCTCATTGGTGCCAATTTGATCCTAATGTCTAAGACATTATTCTAACCAATAATTTATCAAGAAAATTCTGAGATTGTTCATATATTTAAAAATATTTACTTAAAATCCCAGAAATTTATTATATGTATGTTTCCTCTATGTTAATATTTCCCTATAGCAAACACCGAGTACATCAATTGAATTATTCAAACTCTCTGATCATTTCTATATAAATTTTAAAATTAATTATACAAACATCCAAAAGCTAAAAAGTAAACTGCTTATTTATTTCTAGTAAAAAAATGCTCTTAAAATATAAATAATTTTTTCCATAGACTTAAGAAAATATATTAAGTGCTTTGGGTTTAAAAAATGATTTTTCCTTGCACGGAGACATGCTAATCTTCTCTGTATTATTCCAGTTTTAGTATATGTGCTGCTGAAGTGAGCGCTGAAGAAACTTTTGTACTCATATATGCACATTAGAGATAGAAATTTAAAAATGTTCATATTATTTCTCTCTTTAGCCCCCCCCACAGCCACCAGAAAATTTTCAGTTGGGAATTATTGATGCAGTACTATTATTGATGTACTTAAAATGCAGTACAATGTGAAATAAAATGTAAAACACATGCAATCGTCACTTAGAAAATCATTTTCAGGAATCTAAGTTTTGCAGATATTTTTAGTCTGCAATATTTAGTGCACATATTGGAAGAGAAGATATCTTAAAGTAGGTGTCACCTTGATGTAAAGAAATGAAATAAAATAGGTAAGCAAAAGTGATATGTCACTTTTAGGATGAACCATTTAAGAAAAGTTGAGCGCTGTATGTGTTTATTTGGGCTCTGTGGTTTCAAAAAATATCCTTGTTTTGATGGAGAGTAAGGGTTTTAGTTATAGAGGTACTAGGGTCAAGAACTTTGTCCATAAACTGACCAAACGCAGGTGTAATTTGTGTGGACAAGAAATACATTGCTGAGTTAAATCACTGGTGATTTATTTTTCCTATGTATTTGGACAAGTGGTGGTAGCTGGGTAGTGGAGGAATTCCAAAAAGAAATTGAAAGAGCTATGCTTGCAGTATCACGTTTCACTCAAATGAGAGAAGGAATTCAGAGTTCTGACCTCCATTGATGGTCAAGAATCAGGGACGCTGTCTCGTTTGCCAAGGCATCAAAAATCAGATGGGCCGGTCATGTAATACAATTCAGAGACGATCACTGGGCTAGAGCTGTTACTGACTGGTTTCCATGGGACGTCAAAAGATCTCGTGGTCTCCAACCAATGAGATGGTCAGACTTCTTCATCAAAACCCTTAATGAACAGTTTGAGGCTCTTACTGTTCCTGGAGCGAGTGGATATCATTGGGCTGCACTAGCACTCTACAGGGACAAATGAAGGTGTTACTGACGCCAACTAGAGCAAATTGAAGATAAACAGGATGACAAGTGATACAAGTGATTCAAGTAATTTGGAGAAATATTAATTTACTATATTGGTCAATTGCAGAAAACTTATTTCAATTTTCTAATTTGCCTTCCATGATGATGGATAGATAGATAGATAGATAGATAGATAGATAGATAGATAGATAGATAGATAGATAGATAGATAGATAGATAGATAGATAGATAGAGCAATGAGCATGTCTACTACTACTGCTCAATACTAATTCTCTTAAAGACAATATTCCTGGTATCAAGATATTAGTAGAAAACAACACACAACTCAGACTTGACATTTAATGAAGATGACTGTAGTGGGTTAGTTTTTTCTCTAAAAACAAATTTTTAAATAAAATTTTAAAAGTGATTCAATTGTGGAAACACTCATTTTTAAGAACATTTTCAGATTCTTTGTATATGTAACATAAGAGAGCGTACAGACACAGAGCTCATCTTGAACCAATGTGCTTCTTTCACAGAAAAGCAGCAGAGAACTCGTGCTAGAGCATAACTGTTACAGCATTTGAAGAGAGACAGTCTATGAGGAAAAATACTTACAACTGAAGGACCAGCAGGTAAACATTTAACCTGAATAAATCCTGTTTTTTGAACAAATGTTAAGATAAATCTATCACTAGATTTCCATAAACAATGGATGTTCCTTAACATTGGGTATGGGGATTCCTCCATATGTTAAAACAAGAATTGTATGAATAAAATAAATACTATATGAGCTCATTCATCCAGAAGAAAGAGACCAAGAATATGAGAGCATAGCAATTGTGTGAGCTTGTAGTAACCATAGGAGCATAGGACAGTAGTAACAGGAACAAAATAAATAATATCCGTAATTGTTTTATGATTATTCATTACCTGGGGCCCAATCAATATAAGGAAGACTTATTTTGCATAAAAGGTAAAATGTTAACAATAAAGAACTCCTAGCAATTAGGTATACATGTTAGAATTTGGTCCTATTTCCGATAAACATATAATTTCTGGCTATGACAAATCCAGTTTAGAGTGAGTGACCTCAGCAGGAAAAAAAAGGCAAGAAAAATTTAAGTAAGGAAATTATTTTAATTTACACATAACTTGTATGATTTTGGAAAGGAAACAATATTTTAATAAGTAAAAAAAGGCATCTCACCTAACATCATAGGGCAAATTTGTAGATTCTATAAACCAACAAAATGTAAGAGACTCCAGAGTTGTGAATAACATTCTCAAATTATGTCATAAAATAACTGATAGTATTGGAGTACCATTTACCAGTACCAAAGACTAAATCTTGCCTTTTGGGCCCAGTATTGATTGCCTAGAAGGTATTGTTTAATAAAATAAGTCAGACAGAGGAAACAAACACTGCATGATTTGACTCATGTAAAACTAAGGAATCAACTAAATAAAGTAGAAAAAGAAAAAAGACATATTTAGTGATTACCAGAAGGGAAAAAAAATGAAGCAATGTAAATCAGATAAAATAATCAATTTTTGATGAAAAATTGGACTTTCATTTACAAACTTAATATACTAAATGCATATGTTGATTTATAGTACACACATGGACTAATCTAAGTTAGAAGTCAATATCATTTTAGAGTAAAATAAAATAATAGCAAAAAGTTCTATATAATTGATTGAATAATAAAATATCTAAACAATTAAAGCTTTTAATTGAAAGCTATAGGTTATAGACCTTTTAAGGTAAAATGGAGATAAAATTTAAATTAAACAAATCACAAAACAAGGTATAACAGAATTTCTTTTAAAAATGATACTAAAGAAGTGAAATGAAACAAAGTGCATTTTCTCACCTACAAAATCCATGCTATTAAATTAGTTAAAGTGTCATTAAGCAGTGGTCAGCAGTCGGCAGACCAAGGTTCTATTCCTCCACTCCTCTTAGAGAGCCCGTCAAGCTACGGAGAGTGTCTCGCCCACACTGCAGAGCCTGGAACTGGAAAGCTACCCGTGGAGTATTCGATATGCCAAAAACAAGTCTCACAATGGAGACATTACTGATGCCCTCTCGAGCAAATTGATGAGCAATGGGATGACAGTGATACAGTGATTACTTTTTTTTTTTAGGGCTATTCTAGTGGTGCTCAGGTTTTACTCCTGGCTCTGTGTTCAGTGATCAGTTCTGGCAAGGCTCTGGGAAACCTATGTTGTAACAGTATTTGAACCCAGGATAGCTGCATGCAAGTAATGAGTAAAGTTTACTTTATTTTGTTGTTGTTGTTTATTTTTTGAGCCATAATGAGTGATGCTCAGGATTTACTCCTGGGTCTGTACTCAGGGATCATTTCTGGTGGGTTCATGGGACCATTTGATTTGCCTGGAATAGAATCTAGATTGGTCAAGTGCAAGATTAATATCTTACCCTCTGTACTATGGCACATGTTATTCAAATTTATTTCTATTAATTGAGTACTTCATACATTTTTTTCTCATGCTATATTTTAGAATAAATTTTAAGGTTAATTATAAAAACATGCACGGGAGATGAAATGTAGCTCTGTGAAAACAGTGCATACAAAATGGGATATGAAGTCCTGGATTTGATATCTGGTACCACAAAAAGGAAATAAACTATAATAGAAAATAACAGATAAATTCCAAATAAATCAAGTGTCCTAGCATAAATCCAGAAGTTAGAGAAGATGCATAATCAAAGGTGAGGTGATATAAAATTAAACAGAATAAATTATTCTATGTTAATTCAGACTCTCACTATATGAGTATTTTAGTCCCAAACCTTCTGGCAATCATGTCACAAATATAATAATTTATAAAACCAACCATTTTAATGAGATAAAAGTGAAAATATTTGCCTTATAGTATTACCCTTTCTTAAATTAATACTCTAGAATTTTGTGTAAGTCTTCAAGTGCATATGAATAATGTAAGAAAAGATGTGCTTGGAAAACATGATAAGAAATGTGTTGGTGAATATTAAATTTGAAGTAACTTTATTCTGTAGAAGACTAATATTAATCTTAAAAAATGATACTATTCCAACAAAAATGGTATGACCTAAGCAAGTGAAGTGCATTTCATGCTGCTCTAGACTTGTTTTCTTCCCAAGGATATGACATTTCTCTGTAAAGATGATTAACGAAAAAAATATGCTATATTTTTCTAGACCCTTTTTGAGCTGCCCAATTATGTTTATTTTCCCCCCTCTGGTTGTGATTGTTTAGTTCTTACCAGGTCAGAGGCAGGTAAGCTACAATATTTACTATTTGAGGTAGCAAAATTGATGCCCAAATGAATTGGCTTCGGTTTTATATTATGAAATAACAGAATTTTATTGGGGGATGTTAATACAAGTTTATGGAATTGAAGGTTATGCAATACTAGTACTGTTCGTATATATATATGTATATATACACACATCTCATATTTACTATAAATTAAGCAAAATTATAATTTGATAAAAAATTGCTAGACTTCACTTACAGTTTTAGCCCTCATGGAAGGAGAGTTGGGAAAAATATTTATTAGATACCTCAAGTCTATTGAAAGTCCTATTTATAGAAATGTCTTTGGAAAAACTCTATTTCCTTCTTTGTGATATAGCTGAGGGGAATCATAGGAAAAGAAAGGATTAAAAAGTTTATTTTAATTTTGTGCCAAAATATATTAGATTAAACAGGTGATAAAACTGTAGCATTTTTGGGAATAATAATGTATAAATACATAAATTGATTATAACAAAATAAATGTACCAAGGCAAGATATTAAAAGAGAGGAAACTGGATAAATTATTCTTGAAAGAGATTGATCAGCTGTCAAAACTTCTTCAGACATTCACACATGGCTGAGACATAGGGGCACCTGGAGCGAGGTAGGCCAGCCCAGGGCTTGACCAAACAGAGCCCCAGCCAGCACTTGCTTGCACACTGCAAAATCGTCTCCATACCTTCTGCTGGACTCCATTTTCTCAGGACCAAGCCTCACCCAGAACTTAACCTGCTGAAGTTTCAAGTATGTGGGTCTTTGTGACTCAAGTTTCCAGGCTTTCTCAGAGTCAGGATGGGCTACCTTGCCCCATCTCCCTGTACTCCAGGCAGCCCTGACAGTCATGACCACACCCCAAAGCTGCCTCCCAGTTAAAAAAAAAATAATAATCATTCTAGCTCTGCTACCCAATTGAAAATTCTTGACTTCTTGGAGCACACAGCTATGTCATCTCCAAACTCTATAACACTAATAATAGTAGTAACACACCAAATGGATGGGATGTAACCTACATAGAAGGCTACCAACTCAACTAACCAAATAGTAACACAGAAGGCTCAACCTGCAATATTCTAGTAATCCCATATACGAGGAATCTGTCATATGAGGACCTAATGTCTCCATAGTGAGATACAATATACACTTCTAAGGAAATATTTTGATCATTCTGTTAGCAATTTATTAATAAGAAGTGACGTAAAATAAATTATTGTTGACCTATTATGGCAGCAGGCTTGAGGAGTAGTTGGGAAAACTGGAGACAATGATGGAGGGAAGGTAATAATGGTGGTGGGATTGTATTGGAATACAAAATACCTATAAAAATCATACTGAAGAACTTTGTAAAACAAGTGTTTATATGAAGAGTAGGGATAAATTTATGTAATTAGGTCTTACCTATTCCAAAATATATTAGCACAAAATTTCTTTAAACTTTTACTAAAGAGAGGAAAGGCATGAGATCCAAATATAATATATATATATATATTATATATATATATATATATGTTTTATTGAATCACCATGTGGAAAGTTACGAAGCTTTCAGGCTTAAGTCTCTGCTATACAATGATTGAACACCCATCCATTCACCTATGTACATGTTCCACCACCAAGAACCCCAGTATACCTCCCCTCCCACCCCCACCCCAGCCCCCGCCTGTGTAGCTGATAATTTTCAATTTACTTTCTCTTTACTTTGATTGCATTCAATATTTCAAAAAAAAACTCACTATTATTGTTTGGAATTTCCCCCCCAAAATCAGAACTGCTGAAAAGGAAGCATTTGATAAATTGTTTTCCATTGCTGAGAATGAAGAGATATGAGGTTTTGGATTTCTGTATTTTAGTATTTTAGTAACTAAGTCCAGGGAAATTTCTGCCAGAAATTGCATCATTGCAAGCTCGTATCTCTCTTTAGCGGTCCTTATAAGATGGCGGTCGCCACGCCGACCCCCCAGAAAGGAAAAGCAGAGAGAGAAAAACCTTTCCCCTCCTGGGGCGGCATAGGGCCGTGGCTTAATTTACAGTCTAGAGACATTTCTGCAAGAATCTGCTGGTGCCAAAAGTAGATAGGTGGTCTGCAGGATCATGGTCATTCAGCAACAGAGAGGACACACAAGTGCGGCCACTCAGGTAACATCTCGGTGGAGAGCCTAAAATAAATTTTAATGTAATGTACTTTAGATTTCAGAGTAGAGACCTACTTATATAAATGAGAATAGGCATTTTATTATATTGTATGAAAGGGTTTTATTTTCCTTATTTTCATGGGTTAAAATAATATAGCAATTAAAAATTGTTTCTAAGTGACTTGTTTTTTGCTCATTCTATTTGCCATTTCTTAAAGCTTTATTGGAATAAGTAATAGAATCTTTTTTATGTACCCAAGGGGGCAGGTCGGAGATGGAGGGAAAATTGGTCCCACCCAATGGGAAAGTCAAACTTCTGGTATTATAAACCTAAACACATGAAAGGGCAGTATACTGTGTAATAAACAGTTTTGTAAATCAGAATGATTTTAATAAAAAAAATATAAAAAATGAGAATTAAATAAGTTAAAAATAGAGAAAACTGAACTGGAGCACAATAGTACAGTATGTAGGGCAGTCAACACTACAAGTTCACACTCTCTGCTCACTACAATGTCTATAAACAATGAACTAACAGAATAGCAAATGTTTTATGTCCTATTTGACCAGATGACCAATAATTTTAGGATTGTCTAGGAAGTTGCTTCTGCATAAGATTAGTGCTTAAATCAAGCTATAACTCAATAATGTAGGCCCTTTCCAATTGAGTTCATTCATAGTCCAGTTCATTGATGGCCTGAATAGACCAAAGGAGAGAACTGGGAATTCTCCCCTCTTTGCTTCCTCGGGGACTGAAGTAGGATTTAATCTCACCTTTCTGTTTTTGTCCTTGGATTGAAATTTATGCCATGAGCTTTTTTACTGTTGGAATATCAGGACTTTGAATTATTCCTAGGTTTCTCTGGGTCTCTCACTTACAGATGGCAAATCAATCAACATAGAAAAGTAAGAATTAAATAAATTAAAATAGAGAAAACTGGACTGGAGCAATAGTACAGCAGATAGTACAGATTGTCCTTGTATTCAAAGTTGGTTGATCTAAATCTTCATAACAATTCTTCTTTCACCCCAATTGGCTTTCTTTCTCGAAAAGCCTTAATATTGACCATAAACTACATTGACATGAATATAGAAAAATTGGAACCCTTATGCATTGCAGGTGGAAATTTGTGTAACTACTTTGAAAGTTTTTGGCAGCTTAAAAATTGAGTAGAATATAATAAAGCAATTATAACCCATAGTATCTGCAAAAGGGATGAGAAAAATATATTTCCACATGAAAATATGTATTAAAAATTCACTATTATTCCTAGTGGCAAAAACTTGGAACAAGATGCACAAAACAGGTCAACAAGATGTATAAAGCAAACATAAAATGTTTTCTTTTGAGGAACTGGAGAGATGCTATAGCAGGCAAGGACTTTGCAATGCATATGGTCAGAGTGGGTCTAATCCCTGGCACCCCATGTTGCCCCAAGTACTAGCAGGCGTGCCCCTAAGTGCAGAGCGAAGAGTGTGCCCTCAGGTACCATCCTCCAACTTAAATATTTTTTTTCCTTCTGAATCAAAATATGCTTAAACTAGTGAACACCATGAGATCAATGGACAGAAAAACATGGCCTTACACTCTTATTTTTTTAAGTCATTCATGATAGCAATACTTTTTGCAAAAATTGAGTCTGTCTTTACAATGGTCACTCTTTTATACAGTTCTAACATAAGATTTTCTTTTTACACAATTAGTGTGTCAATGATTGAGAGACTTTTTGAAAAATTCACTTGAGATTTATAAAGGTTCTCTAGAATTTACCAGAACTGTATGAGAGAAACAGAGACAGAGACAGACAGGGAGACAGAGACAGAGAGAGAAATAGGGAGACAGAGACAGAGAGATGCAGAGGCAGAGACTTAATAAGATAATTAAAAATAAAAAGAAGTCAGTGACTATTAAGTATAATGCCCAAGTAAACTATTGTCATACCCTGTCCTTCCTCTTTTATTCCATTTTTACAACAGACAAACCATTTGCAATTGAGTTTTCCTTCAGAATTCTCTGCACAGAACCGCCTCCTCTTTTCATACAATATGACGCAGACTCACCTGGAAAGTACTGAGGAGGGAACACTTTCCTCACTATATTTCTTTATTACTAATAGTATCTGCTTCAAAATTAAAAACAGATACATTTACTGTCTGTCAGGAGAAGAGACATATCTTTACTGAAAAAAAAAAGCAACAACAAACATACAAACAGTTCCTACCTTAAGGCTGGAGTAAATTCAGGCATTATAATTGGAATGATTAATTTTAGCCATAACCACAAACTGCCCCTGGTACCGTGTAATCCTATCAACGGCCGAGATCCAGAGACTATAAAACAAAGCTCCCGACCTTTTCTAGCCTAGCTCTTCTTCTAGGAGAACCTGGCAAGGTACCGAGAACATCCTGCCTGCATGGCAGAGCCTGGCAAGCTCTCCATGGTGTGATCTATATGCCAAATACAGTAACAATGATGGGCGTCATTTCCCTGACCATGAAAGAGCCTCCAATGCAGCACCGCTGGGAAGAACAAGTAAAAGAGAGGCTGCTAAAATCTCAGGGCTAGGACAAATGGAGACGTTACTGGCACCCACTCAAGCAAATTGATGATCAATGGGATGACAGTGATACAGTGATTAAAAAAAAAACCTACTATTGTTTATTATAAAAGTGACTAAACAATAAAACTGAGAAAAAGAAATAACAACACTTACAAAGAGTAAAAGTCTAATAAATCCTCAAAACAGAAACATGGTAGATTTGCTTTAACTGTTTTAACATGCTAATTTGTTATTTTTGTCTGTAATATTTTTGACTTCATACTCTACTTTCTAAAACAAAAAGTGTTTATATCGCTTTATAGGAAAACATTTTGAGTTCCCTCTAACATAACTTTTACTATTATCATTATCACTATTATTACTATTATTATTACTGATTGCTTTGGAGGAAAATGAGATTTTGAATCTGCTGTATAACATATTTGCTATGTTGACTTGGGAAAAATTCCTAGCAAATATTTTTGGTTTGTGAACTCTAAAATTTCAGAGTCTCTCATAAGTTCCTCTTTAATAACAAGCTCAAATATTCATATTAGATTGTTTTTCTGGAATATTTTTTGTAGAAAAGAGAGGTTATTAGTTTGACATGCTCTCCACTGTTGCTGGTATTGTTTGTCCAACGAAAGAGACATTTATTTTTGTTTAAAGCAGGTGTATCGCCTTAGTAGTTCAATCCTGCACTGTGACCTTGAGAGGATTGATGGTGTGACCTTGAGAGGCTAGATGGTGTGACTCCACAGGCTTGATGGTTCTGCGGTCAGCCTAGTTCTGCTGGCCAGCATAGCAGCGCTTCTGGTGACCAGCAGGTTATCCGAGTGTCAGGCAGCTTGTGGTGTTAAGGCATTGAACTTGCAACATCTTGCATGCTAAAAACCATTTGAGCCTTCCTTCTCGGTCCAGTTTTTAAGTGCTCTTTTATTTTCTTTTTTTGAGTTAGGGATGGTGATGGGGGTGGAGAATCACTCCCTAATTTGTTCGTGAAGGTGAATTATTTGCATTAATCACATCAACTTTTATTTAACATCAGCGTTTCAGTCTTCACTTCTGACCCTTTTTGCAGACCAATAAACAAATAGTAATCTTAAAAAAGAAACAAGGGAAGCATACATGTGTGTTTCAAAGAGGGAAGCTGTTATTATAAAAATTTAACAAGAAGTGCTTTAAAATTTTATTTGAGTGACATATCAACTACTGTAATAAAATATAACATTTTATTTATGTTTTTGTTTCAAATCTGAGATTTTGAGAAATTAGCTGGAGAACAATTTGGTCCCATATTGCAGAGTGTGAACAGCTTTCTAGTGGGCCGATTATCTCATTACATTTTGTAAAAATCAAAATTGGCAGCTAGATAAACTTGGAATAAGATTATAGAAGAAGAAACAATTCAAGGTTGCAAAAGCCAATGAATTTAGGCTACTGTGAAGGCAGCTTTTATATATTTATTTATTTTTTATTTATTCTTTCTGGGATAAAAGAATGAGATGTCTATGTACATTATTATGCAAATCCTTGTTTTCACAATTTTGTCTTAGAAGCCCCAAGCCCAAGATGCATTTTTGCAAGAGATTTCTGTATCACAGCATCGTGAAGTTTAACAGTAACTTTAAAATATGTGGACAGTTCTCTGAAGTTACATAGATAAATTCAGATCTTCTCTTGAAAGTACATCAGACCATATTCCTTTTGCTGGAAGCAAAAACAGATATAGCTGGTCTCAAATGACCTCCTTAAAAGAGGCAAAATCATTCAGACTGGACTACACTGAAGAGCAGTTTCTAAAAGCTGTTCAATGTTTGTGTATATGGTTTTGCTATTTCTTAAAAAATACGTATATCTCCATATGCTCATTATAAGAACCAGTTACTTAGAGTAAATTAACTTGGGGAGGTAAAGGATCAGAAAAAAATGGGAAAATGAGTGAATTTGAAATTAGAAAATTGAAAAGAATAGTGTCAGCTACAAACATATTTCAACAGATATTTTGATTATGAATTAAAGATTATTTAAAAACTCTTTTTACCTTTTCAGAGGGCTGGAGCTATAGCACAGTGGTAAGGTGTTCGCCTTTCATGTGGCCGACCCGTGTTCAATTCCTCCACTCCTCTAGGAAAGCACGGCAAGCTACCTAGAGTATTGCGCCCGCATGGCAGAGACTGGCAAGCTCCCTGTGGTGTATTCGATATGCCAAAACAGCAACGGCAAGTGTCTCAATGAGATACGTTACTGGTACCCGATTGAACAAATGGATGAGCAACGGGATGACAGTGACAGTGACCTTTTCAGAAGATTTATAAGTTGAACAGATTTAATAGGGTATAGCATCTAGAAGATTTAGAAGATTCTTTATTGTGTAAAAATATACATAAAGGGGTAGTTTCTGAATTTAATAGAGTATGAATATTAGGATTCTAATATTCTAGAACATTCTAGAATAATCTAATTTTCTAACACTCTGCATTTTAAAATATGTATAAGAAAATGCTAGGAAACTTACCCCTAAAACTTTTTTTTTTAGTATGTAAGAACTTTATCACGTTGACCACAATATAATTTGATCTATTTGACTATATTAAGCTAAGATATTTTATACCAGAACATGTTACCTGAGAAGGAACGTTCTGAGTGGCTTTCGCAATATTCACTCTGATACCCCTGAAACTTTTATTTCACTTATGTGAGTAAAGTGCTCAAACCCATTTAAGCAGACTTTTTGCTCAAGTTTGGGAATGACTGTAGCTCTCCAGAGGCCTCTGGATGTGGGCTCCACACTGAAAACCAGATCAAATCAGATCACAGGAATGGCCACCACACATTAGCCAACTCATCTACATTCTCATCTGGATTCTCAACTATAAAATATTTTTTTCTAGGGCCGTTCAGGCTGTTTGCAAATTGATTCCTTCCTGACTGTGTGCCAGTGGCCTTTGTCCCAGAAAGTGCACACTATGGAGGATTATTTCTTCCGGGCCACTGGGTACGCCTCCTCCCTCTCCTCTGCCAACCAAGCTTTGTGAAGTGGAAAACACCTGAGTGCGCACCACCCTGTCACGTTTGCCTGCTCCCCTGTTGAAAGTAGGCCGCAGTTCCTCCTCACTCAGGAGGAAAGGATTCGAGCATGTGCCAGAGGAACTAGATACCCAGAAGCATCTGAGCATCCCCCATCTGTATTATGGGCATTATGGATCCGCGATGATTTTATAACCATTTAATATTGAGCGCAGCAAAACAGATGAGACAAATAACATTATTCACGGAGAAAAGGATTTGGGATCAGGGAGATACTAGCATCACTGTACAATAAATCATAATTTCATAACTATGAGAGTTCTTTTATGTAAACCATATAAATATCATGCTCTCATAATAGGTGTCCCATATTTTTAGAGTATCATGCCTGATTCTCAGGAATGAAACCATTTTTCTGCTGGCCAGAACTGGTGTGACTTCAACAATTGGTGCTGTAGAAATTAGACAATGACATGAAAGGAATAAAACTGTATCAGTCTTTCATTTTGTATGCAAAAATTAATTCAAAATGAAATAAATATCTAAATGAAAGAACTAAAACTATAAAATCGCTTAAAAAATATAGATGCACAACTTCTATGCTGATATCAGAGATGTCTTTGGTGACTCCACCCAATAACAAGGGAAAGGAAAATAAAAATAGTCGAAAGAAATACATCTTATTTAAAAAAATCTTTTGTAAAATGAAAGAAAATTTCAGTGCAATGTAAAGATAGATTGTTTAATGGTATACAAAATTTTCACATATTATATTTTTAAAATATGTTGATAATCAAGTTACAATATACATTTTGAAATGATTAGTCAACTTAACAATATAAAAAGAACACTTATGAATGAATTTTTCTCTAAAACACACACACGTGACTAATAGGAACATGAAAAAATGTGCTCATCGTAACTTATTATTGAGCCCATGCATATTAAAATGAGCTATCTTGCACATGTTAGAATTTTGAAATGAATTTGGAAGACAAATATCAAGATTACTAACAAGGTATGGACCAAACAAAACCTTCTTTCACTGTTAGTGAGAATGTAAATTGGTTGAACCAATTTAGAAATCAAAATGGATCTTCCTCAAATTAGAACTCTATATTGATTCTGCAATTTCACAGCTTGTTATTTATTCAAAGAACATGCAAGCAACAAGTTGAAGAGTTCAATACATTGCAGTGTTCTTGCAACACTGATTTTGTTACCTAAACTATAGAAACAGTATAGTATTAGATAAAAAATGATGTAATGTAGATGCATACACAGTGACTTACTATGCATATACATAAATATAAGATTGTCACTTTTTTAAAAATAGAAAACATTCAAGGGAATTATGACATAAAAGAAGTTAAAAGGAAAATGGTAAATATTACACAATTTTTACCGAGCATATAAAAAAATCAAAGCATTTGAATAAATAAAAGAAAGACAAAAGTATAATGTTACTTATTTGTATATAAGTAAAGGATGGAATTTATAGAAAGAAAAGTAAAATAGTGATTAGTAGGAGATGGTATGGAGAATAAGACAAATATTGCTCAAGATTATATATACTTGTAATGGATATGTAAGTACTGGACAGCAAGTGTACACTATAATGATTGTAGACAGGCATATTTCATTATAAAGTTAAGATGTAAAAAATAATATATCTTCATTTTCTGTAGAAGAAATCTGGTTATGTGATGTGATAGTGATATTAGCTAACTACAATGGCCCTCATATTGCAATAATCAGCTTGCTGCATACCTTAAATGTACAATATTACATATCAATTTATATAAATTACAAAAAAGCTAAAATATTTGATTCGCACATTTTTACATTGAATTAGAAATTCATAGGATTTATTTTTCAATATCTTTATCTGAGTGTTATTTTTTTCAATGCTTGTTTTATTAGTCGAATTGTATTAAAATTCAGTCAAATTTTCCTGTGTGTTATAGACTTATGAATTGGAAGTATATTGAAAAGGAATGTTTTCTTGAAAACTTATGGGAATTTCATTACCAAAAAAATGCAATAAATCATAACATTTGACCAATTAAACCTTACTGGAAACCAGTTGAACTACTAATTAGAAATGACATGCAGGTCTATAATATACTTGTTTGTTTTAATATGTATGTGGAGTATGTGCATGAGCAAAAGATAGTGGAGAATTTGGAGGATATCAATATAATTCTAAGTTATTAAAATTAGAATTATTGGGTAAGAGAGAAAGTTTAAGGATTAAGACACATGTCTTTCATATGTTTTATCCTGGGGACTACATATGGCCCTTAGCATCACCAGGAGTTGCCAAGGAGCACTGAGTCTGGAGTAAGTCTTAAGTACCACTCAGTGTGGCTCAAACATGTTCTCCTCCTCCCCCAAAATTAATTTCATTGATTGTATAATGTATTACCTAAATAAAATATTTTGAGATTATAAAATGATGCTCTTAATTATTATGACATCAAAGATAACAATCAAGATTCTATAAATCAACTAGAATGTATACTACTTGATTATACGATACTCATACTACCAAGATTAAACCATCTATACCATGGTGTTTTTGCCTTAGAAGATCTCACAAAGACATTTTATCTCAGTAGGTTCCAGGTTCTCAGTTTCAACAGTTTCTTATTTATGGCTTATCTGAGATGATTTCTTTTATATTTTCCTACTCATAACGTAAAGCTTAAAGCCTGTTTTTATGTTCATGATTGTTCTAAGCACTGACCAATGAACACCCCATCAATTATTTCACCTATAATTCTCAGTCTTTTTCCTGAGATTCCATGATTCTTATTCTCTTATAGGTGGGGAAACAAGAAAGAGAATAAATCATATGTGGCAAGTTCTGCAATCTATAGACACTCAATTCAGCTGGTCAGACTCTACAAATTCTGGGTCATTTTTGTTGTTGTTTTCATTTCATTGCTCCATTGACTGGTTGAACTCAGGGGCTACTTCTACTCTCTGTATGAGTGCTCATTCCTAGGAGTGCCTGAAAACGTTGTAATGGCAGTGGTCAACCCTGGGCAACCATCAAGCAAAGTATCTGTTTAATACACAGAGTTGTCTCTCTAGCTCTGAAGATTATTTATTATCTGTATAGTGCTTGCTATACCATATAGCCACATACTGAATTGATTCATAGTACCAGCTCATCCAGTTTGCTACGCAATCAAGTCTTTATTTAATATGAATAACTATCCGCAAAATGCACTCTCAATTTCAGCATGCAAGTGCTAAATGATGAAAAACTAGTTGGTCACTTAATTTTTTTCACTTTGTACCTAAACAGACCGTGATTATGATAGCCTTAATCAAATATATTGATGGGCCAAAGGAAGTTAAAGTGATTTGATTGATTTTTTTCATTGTTGTTTAAACTACACATACTTTTTCCAGGTTCTAAAGTATGAGCTTATTACTTGGTTTTGCCAGCTGAACCATATTTTTATAGTAAATGTAGAGAGAAGTCAGTCAGCATGAATGAATAAATTCTACCCTTGGGTGAGATAAAAGTGAAATCCTCTAGAAATCACCGATCTGCTTCCTGCCCTCTCTATTATGTTGATTTATACCTTAATTTGCTAGATGATACAGTAGATTCATCTGTATTATTTTACAAAATAAAATAAATATGTGAACTGACAACACGGAGATAGCAGAAGAAAAATTTTATATTTTATATCCAGAGTTTCATTCTGTCCTCAAACACTTCAAAAGAAAATATCACAGAGTTCAGTCAATGCCAACTAATAGTTTGCAATAAAAGTACCAGTACAGGGCCCACAGTTATCGCCTTACACATGGCTGACACGGGTCCCCACATGGTCCCCTCTTGAATCACCGGGAGTGATTCCTAGCTCAGAGCCAGGAGTAACCTCCTGAGAGCTTCAGGGTCTTTTGCAAGAAGCAAAATGCAAAAATAAATGAATAAATAAATAGCCAGTATAGACCTGGAGGGTCGGGGGACAGAACTAAAATATTGATCACAAATATATTTTACCAAAGGTATGAGAAGAGAGAAATTCTTTCTCATTATGGATTCAAGTTAAATTGTTTTCAAATGATGGGCGTTAAGAATACCAAATGATCTCATGTTTTGGCATCTACTCTCGAAATGAAAATGAAAAAAAGCAGTACATTAAAATATCTATGTACAATTATGTTTATTTATGTCTTTCTTTTACATGTACTCTGACATTTTGCACATTAGCCAAGATACAAAAGCAACCAAAATGTTCAACAGCACTATATGTGCATTTGTGTGTATCATAACTTCTTTATGAAGTATTATATGCAGCTATAAGAAAAATGAAATCTTACAGTTAATTGTAACTTGGATGAAACTGAAGGTTTTATGTTAAATACTGAGGGAGAAGGATGAACTCAAGTGATCTCATTTATTTGAGACATAAAGAGAAGCAAAACAGTGGAATAGGCAGCATTGAACAGGAATAAACCCTTGGCTTTCCTTTGATTAAAAAACTGACATTGTCAAATTGGACTGAGGATAGAAAACAGCATGGAGGATGGTAAAGTGGACTAGAGTGACACTATAGTATTAAGACAATAATACTACAGTACTAAGCTCAGTGATTTTAGGACTCTGCTGGAGGTCTTCAATACTTTGGTGGTACTGAGGTGCGGTAATTATGTACATCATTTAAGTCAATAAACATTAAAAAATGTAATTTGTTAACATTTATTAGCATCAATAAGTGTTAATACTACATTAATACTATGATTATACAATACTATATTAATATGATATTAATATATTAATACTATATTAATACTATAAATATTGAATAATCACAGTAGCAACAAGTCTCACAATGGAGATGTTACTGGAGCCCACTCGAGCAAATCAATGAACAATGGGATGACAGTGAGTGCTACTATATTATATAGCACTGTAGTACTGTTGTCACATTGTTCATCAGTTTGCTCCAGTGAGCACCAGTAACGTTTCCATTGTGAGACTTATTGTTACTGTTTTTGGCATATCAGATAGACCACAGGTAGCTTGCCAGGCTTTGCCATGCGGGCGGGATACTCTCAGTAGCTTGTCAGTCTCTCCGAGAAGGACGGAGGAATCGAACCCTGGTTGGCCGAGTGCAAGGCACATGTGTTACCTGCTGTGCTATTGCTCCAGTCCTAAAATAATAATTTTAAAAAATTAAATGTGAATCTTCTGTTTGGTTTCTGTGTTTATCTTGAGTCTACCTGTACTGAGGGCTTACATCTGGCTCTGGACTTACTCCTGGCTCAAGGATCAATCCTAGTGCGAATCAGAGGACTTAATGGGTTTCTGGAGAGTGAATCTTGGTAGACATGTGTAAGGCCTTTCCTGCTGCACTATGTATCTGTCCCTAAGTGGATGTTCTTTGTTTTGAATCAAGGTCTGATTAAGCATTTGGAATATTTAAAACACTCAGTTTTATTGGGATTTGAGAATAAGAAGAAAATATGGAGCTGTCTCTTATCCTAAAAAGATATATGGGGCTCTCTTCCTCATCTGACTTTAATGTGCAAATCTACATTAGAATCTTAACATAAGAGGAAGCTTGAAATCACTGGTCAAGTATAAATAAAAAGGCAATAAGCTGGAGAGATAGTGAAGCGGATAGGGCACTTGCCTTGCAAGCAGCCAACCTGGGTTCAATTCCTGGCACTTGATATGGTCCCCTGAGCCCCACTAGGAGTGATTCCTGAGTGCAGAGCCAGAGAAAAAAATGCAAGTGTATTTATCACCCTATTCAATGTAAAATTTCTCTCCCCCCAGGGGTTGTTCTGGTGCATTTAGGCAAAAGCACTACATAAGAAAGAAGAGAAAAATGATACATAACAAGGCAGGTATGTGACAGGGCTGTGTTCATTAGTAGTCCTACTCTGAATTGGGCACCAGGTTCAGCTGATCAAAGAGTATAGATGCAAAGTTAAAAACAAAAGAAATAAAATTAAAAAAAACCTTTCCCTATGATTTTCCATAGCTGGGACCTTGCCTGGGATAATTGTTTTTAAGTTCAAAAGAATCTATGAAGAGATACGATAAGTGACTCCGTGATCCAAAGCACCTGCCTTGCATGCATGAATCCAAGAATATGTCTTCTTGATGCCACCCACATATAATAAGCATGTTACTCAAGGCTCTTTTCTGTGGGTATCTGGCATTTTAACTGCTCAGTTATGATGCACTTCTATCAGATGTCTGTGAGCAGTAGACAAGCCCTAAGCATACATGTGGCAAAAAAGGTTGACACTCACTAAAATCTGCATTTAGAAAGTGTCTAATCACTACCATGAAAAAGGGTAGATCCTCATGAGTCTATGTGGAGGAACTACCCTAAAGTGTGTAACTCCCAGGAAGAGTCTGACCGAGAGTGCTAGAACCACAAACAGCTGCGCAACCCTCAAGAAACATCACCGTCTAATGAGTGAGCACCATCACCAAGCATGTGTGTGGTTGCCTGATGCTGGCATGACCGTAGCAGCAAAGGGAGAGAGAAAGGAAGGAAATCAGGTCAATCTGCTACTTCCATTATTCCACTTTTACTATTTTCTCTGTTATTCCTTTATTGGGATCTCAGGGGATACTAGAGCTCTGGCACTTTCCATTATTTTAATATGGATTTTCCCCAATTTGAATAATGAAAGGGCAAATATGTCATGAAAATATAGGTGACCTTTATTCTTAAATTTATGGAGTGTCATATAGAATTATTTTAAGAGAATTGGTATAGTCAACATTATATTCTAGAAAATGACTTGGTCTAAAGAACAAAAGTGAAATTGAGGGGCACTTACAGAGACAAAACAGAGACTCATCCATTCCTTCATTATTGAACAAAGACAAAACAAACACTGAGCTGTTTGATAATCTATGTTATCTATAAGAATGAATAGGGTAAACTATTCACTATCCTCATGAGATTTACATTTTAGAAGAGCAGAAAAATGCTGAACTTTTATAAAGTGTAATGAATGCTAATAACAAACATAAATTATTTAAATACTCAAAGCATGGCAGAATAACCAAAAGACCACTCTGGAGATATGAAATAAATGCATAGTAGGATGTAAATTTCAGTAGGTTAAGTAATTGAAGAAGAATGTCCAAGGCAAAGGGAACAGCATGAAAGGTTTTAAGAAAGGTCATGAGTAGTTAGGACTAAACTGAAACATAAGAGGGAGAAATAATGATTAAGGAGACAATGAAAATGATTTGGAAATAATGACAATCTCTTTTGAAGTTAAAGAAAATCAAAGGAGGATGCCAAATAGAGGTGGGCATGACTGTGTGTAAGTCAGGTTGCTAAGAATTTGTATGGATAAGACAATGATTGCATGTGAGGACAAAAGTGAAGAAGATTTTAATATTTGATCTTAGAATCAACAGGGTACTTTAAATGTGAACAATTTAAACCTTAATTTCACCCAAAAGAGGAACAAAATTATAGAGATTTGAAATAAGTTGAATGTTACCTTTTTTTTTAAATAAATTTATTTATTGAATCACTGTGAGAACAGTTACAAAGCCTCCGGGTTTAAGTCTCAGTAATACAATGATGAAACTCCTATCCCTTCAAAAATGCACATTTTCCAGCACCAAAACCCCCAGTATATCCCCCATCCCACACCCTTCCCCTACCTGTGTGGCAGATGGTTTCCACATTACTCTTTCTCTTCTTTGATTACAATCAATATTTTGACACCAGACCCTCCATTAGTGTTTGGAATTTCCCCCAAGCACTCAGACCTGCTAAAAAGACAACATTCGACAGTTTGTTTTTTATTGCTGATTATAAATAGCCTGTGATGTCATGTGCCCACACAATTTTGGAATTCTGAAATTTTAATAATTAAATCGGGAGGAATTTCTGCCATGAGCCGCTTGGTTCCGAGATTGGCTTGTGTGTCTTTGGCTCTTAAGTAACTTAATCAGTAACCAGAGGGGCCATTCAAGTAGTGACTCGGGGTCTCATTCAATTTGTCTATTTTTTTAAAAAAAAATTTATAAGTGAATCACCATGAGGTACAGTTACAGACTTGCAAATGTTCATGCTTGCATTTCAATCATACAATGGTTGAGGACCCATCCCTCCACCAGTGCCCATTTTCTAGAACCAATGGTCCCAGAATCCCTCCCCCCACCCCTATCCCACCCCCTCCACCCTGCCCCGCCTCTGTAGCAGAGTATTCCCTTTTGCTCTCTCTCTCCTTTTGGGTCTTGAGATTTGCAGTAGTGGTATTGAGTGGCCATCATTTTCGGTCTATATTCTACTTTCAGCCCGCATGTCCCATCCTGAGCAGGCCCTCCTAGCCCCCTTTATTTGGTGGTCTCTTCTCTATCTGAGCTGCCTTTTCTCCCAGCATGCAAGGCCAGCTTCTAAGCTGTGCTGGCAAAATTGAACAGCTACATGCAAAAAGATGACCTCAAACCTCTACCTAACACCATATACAAAAGTCAGATCAAAATGGATTAAATACTTCAACAGAATCCATCAGGTACATTGAAGACAAGTTCGGCAAAACCCTCCAAGACATTGAAGCTAAAGGTATCTTTAAAGGTGACACACCATTGGCCAAGCAAGTGGAAACAGATAAACAAACATGACAACCTTAAACTGAGAAGCTTCTGCACCTCAAAAAATATACAATGAACAGAATACAAAGACAGTCTACAGAATGGGAAAGGATATTCATTCATCCAATACTCATCTGATAAGGGGTTGATATCAAGGATTTACAAGGCACTGGTTGAATTCCACAAGAAGCAAACATCCAACCCCATCAGAAAATGGGGGAAAGAAATGAACAGAAACTTTCTCAAAGAAGAAATATGTATGCCCAAAAGACACATGAAAAAAATGCTCCTAATCATCAGGGAGATGCAGATCAAAACAATGAGATACAATATCACACCACAGGTGCTGGCCAACATCCAAAAGAACAAAAGCAACTTGTTGGCACAGATGTGTGGGGAGAAAGGGGTTCTCCTGCACTGCTGGTGAGAATGCTGACAGATTCAGCCCTTTTGGAAAACAGTATGGACGCTCCCAAAAAAGTTAAAAATTGAGCTCCCATTTGACCCAGCAATACCACTCCTGGGAATATATCCCAGAGATGCAAAAAAGTATAGTAGAAATGACATTTGCATTTGTATGTTCATTGCAGCACTGTTTACAATAGCCAGAATCTGGAAAAAACCAGAGTGCCCGAGAACAGATGACTGGTTAAAGAAACTTTGGTACATCTACACAGTGGAATACTATGCAGATGTTAGGAAGTATGAAGTCATAAAATTTGCATATTGGTGGATCAACATGGAAAGTATCATGTTAAGTGAAATGAGTCAGAAAGAGAGGGACAGTCATAGAAGATTGCGCTCATTTGTGGAATATAAAGTAACAGAATGGGAGACTAACACCCAAGAATAAAAGAGATAAGTACTAGGAGGATTACTCCACAGATGGTTGATATCTTGATCACACTTCTATGAAGTATTCAGGAAAAGTGATGTTAAAAAATTAATTAAAAAGGTCATAAGAAATAATAGGTTATAAAAAGAGTGAAACACTAATTCACTGATATACCTTTTATGATAAATGTTTAATTCAATAGAAAAAGTTTAAATTTTTACACTTTTAAAGACTCAATCACAGACATGAAATTTGAATTTCATCAAAAAAAGGAGTAGACAAGGATATTTACTATGGATAGAATTTCTATGTGACACATTGGACAGATAACTGATTTTTAATATCTTGTGATTCATATAAGGGCCATTATATCTTAGAAAATAATTTGCTTTACTCAAAGCCAACTAATTGTGATTGTTAACTGCATCTAAAATTACAGCAACATACATACTGATGTTTGACCAAGTACTCGGAAAATCTAGTAATTTTAATCCATGAAATGGACTATTCATAGATTTACCATATTTAAAAGAAACAGGATTTTAATTTTATGTAAAATTGAAATTATAAGAAATAAAGATTCAGAAACAAGCATAATCAATATTTTTATTATGTATTTTATGTATTGAATCCCTTGTATGGTTTTTAGCATGTAATTACATAGCAGATGAATAATTAGGTGCACTGGAATTTTAAATAAACATAGGAAATATAAAGCCTACATATAGACTCCCCAAATAATAAAATTCAAAAACAAAGCACAAGCTGAATTAAGTTTTATGATTTAGGAAAATAATATTTCTGAAAAAACTGAAATTGACTCCAAAAATGATTTTTTCAATTATTGACATTCAAATAATTTAGTATTAGACATTGTTTTACATTGATTAGTGCAAAATTATTTAATACAAAATATAGCAATGGTAATACACATATTTATAATTTTCCACAATCAAGAAAAAATATTATTGGTCACAGAATGTAAGAATGATTGTAGGATGCTGTGATCAAAAATAGTACAGAATACTGAATAGAAAAGCAAATCAGTTCATGAATAACATTATTTAAGTTTATTCAGAATAGTGAAAAATATTGAATTTCGATAATTTTAAGACTCAGGAGGTAAGTCTTATGAGGTAGCTCAATAGACTTGAGAGATTTCATTTGGTAGCATTATCATTATTCATTTGGTAACATTACTATCCACTGACTACTTGAAGCTTGCCATGGAGAAAAAGAACATCACTGATTATTCCTGGGTTAGCCTCGATTGTTATAGTGAATGACACGGCATCCAATGCAAGATGCAGGCAGATGTTGAAAGATTGAAGATAAATATGTGTTGGTTAGAAACATGAATTGAACCCCATGTGGGAAATATCAAAGACTAGCCCACTTTTGGAAATAAGAACTTCAGAAGAGAGATTTGTTAGCTTGAAATAGATAAGAGGAAGGGTTATTTCCTGGTGACAGCATGATCATGGGATGAGAAAGAAAAAAGATTGAGGATGTTGGATATGATGAATCAAAACTGATGTTTTTCTCCTGGCAGCACTTAGTAAGTATGGAATGTATTCAAACCCATGTTAAAAGGTAGATACGAAACTTGCAGAAAACGGTCACCGTAATTTTGCAGTTTTCTGGCTTTCTTAAAGCCATAACATGTGTTGGTTTGTTAGGACAGTTTCGATATAACAAATCGACTGGACAACAGAATTAGTGGAAGAAGAAGGAAGAGTCAGTAAAAAATACAGGAAATACAGGACTGGAAAAAGAAGAGCTAAGAGAGGAGGAACCAACATACCATTGAATGTTTGAAGTCAGGGTCCCACAAGCTGAGAAATATGAATGTGTTTAGAAATTGAGAACAACACTCACAAGACAGCCAGTGATCTAACATGGTTTTATATATCTCTGGAAGAAACAATAAAACAAATGAAGATCCAAAACTCCTCATTTTGGGAGTAAAACCAAATACAATGGTTACATGTATAGTGGCAGAGGGAAAGTAGAAGTTGGGGAAGTTGGGGAGGTGGGTATAAGGGGGTGTCTATAGACATACAGATATTTCATTTCAGTCGGGACACATTGGGTCTAGTCAATGTTAGAAACCAATGTTACTTCACCAAAATTATGTTTTAAAAAATAAATAAAAGAAGTCTAAGTAGGGGCTTACAGAAGCAATACAACACCTACAGCTCCTATATTTTAGCCAGGTGAAACTGTATCAGTACTATGAGGAAATAAATTACATACTTGTAGCTATTCAGCTTGGAGTAATGTGTTATGGCAGCATTTGGTTGCTAATATACCTACATTTGTCTTTTTGTATGTGCAACATGCTATGACAATCATCCCGTTGCTCATCCATTGGTTCGAGCGGGCACCAGTAACATCTCTCATTGTGAGACTTATTGTTACTGCTTTTGGCATATTCAATACGCCACAGGTATCTTGCCAGGCTCTGCCTTGCGGACGTGATACTCTCGGTAGCTTGCCGGGCTCTCCGAGAGGGGCGGAGGAATCGAACACAGGTCGGCCCCGTGAAAGGCGAATGCCCAACCACTGTGCTATTGCTCCAGCCCTGTGCAAAATGCTATGTATATTATATTCTAAGTGGTAGGAAAAAGGAAAAGGCAATGATATAATTTAAATATAACGCAGAATGGCACAATAGGTGATCATTATATTTTGCATGTAAGTGTGTGATAAAAAATATACATGACAATGCAAAATTCCTGCAAGTGATTTATTTAATAACATTTTTCACATTAATAATATTGAATGAAAGGAATTTAATAATTTACATCTCTAACATTTTAAATAACAACCCAAACTACAGTCTTGATAATCAGGATAGCACAATTGCTTATGGTGTATAGTTTATCATGTCTAACAAAGTCTCCTGAGAATGAAATAGTGCAGCCAATTCCATTTCCTAGCAATAATAAGTTTTTTGTTTTACCCTCAGGGTTTTTGGGCCAATTTACCCAAGTTTAGATTGAAATGAACTTCGGGTCCTCAGATTTTTATACCTATGATGCCAAAGTCCTGCCTATCTAGAATATGTTAGCCTTTTTTGCTTTTGTTCTTGTGCTGTACTTTATATTATTTATATCATGCCTGTTCAATATGGGGAATACCGGTTGTCTTTTATTAGAAAAATAAATCATTGATAAGAAGTCAGTGTCCAAAACATTTAGCTCATCTTACTCCATTTGTCTGGAAATATGCTGTGAAATTGAACTGTGTGAAGACAGATTAGCAGAAGTTGGTATTCATTGTAATGTTAATAGGACAAGAAATGGCACCAAATGTTAATATTTAAGGCTCAGCGTGTTTGCACTGCAGGCTATGATGTCAATATGATTTAGTTTTCACTTTATTTTTTAAAACCACCAAGAACTTTAGGACATTTAAAAAGAGCATCATTTGCTAGTTTATGGAAACAATGGCCCTGTTGTGTCTATTCTTTATCAATTCTATGTTCAATATTTCTCTTTTTGAGCTAATACTTTCAGCGGTTCATTCCTTCAAGGCAAACAAAATAAAAGCCATCAAAATAATTCCATCTTTTCTTTTCTATCATTCTGCACAAATCAAGACATGAGAACTTAATGTGTTTGAAAGAGTAAACAGGATCTGTTTTACTCACTAATGCAACATTAAATAAAATTCTCACTTTCTAGAAGACACATAACGATGCTCTTTTTATTTTAGCACATAATTGAACTAATTCTACTGAGCATTGCTTTAATAGATTCTTTATTCTGTGTACTTTATGAATAATCCATTCACTGTATCACTGTCATCCCCTTGATCATCGATTTGCTCAAGTGGGCCCAGTAATATGTCCATTCATCCTAGCCCTGAGATTTTAGCAGCATCTCTTTACTCGTCCTTCTGAATGGTGCCACACTAGAGGCTCTTAAGGGTCAGGGGAGTGAGACCTATCATTGTTACTGTATTTGGCATATGAATACACCATGGGGAGCTTTCCAGGCTCTTCCTGTGTGAGCAGTAACCTCTCGGTAGCTTGCCAGGTTCTCGAAGAGGGAGAACTAAGCTATCAGATGTCTCACAGCTGCTATCAGATATCTTCCGGGAGCTTGGTTTTACAGTCTCTGGATGTTGGCCGTTGATGGGATTACATGGTGCCAGGGGGCAGTTAATTAATACATTAATTATTGATAAATTACCCTGTTAAACTTTATGAAGATATAATAAAGATTTGGAGATATTCTCTCTTCCTCAGAACTACCAGTCACTGCCATGTATAATCACCTTTTGCTTCAATGCTTGCTATTATCAAAGATACTTGATTAGCTTTGCCTGAATATTAAGGCTGAATAGGATCAAGGACAGACAAAAGAAAAAACAAAAGAGTGAAGGATAGCTGTTTGCACTAAGAATGAAGATGTTCTAGGTACCACTTGCTTTTGGCTAGGGGTGATACAGAGAGAAGCTTTCTAAGTGATGCTCTTGGTGTCAACTTCCAGCAATGGCTCCATGCTAGAGGCAGTTGGGGGCCACCAGGAGCACAACCGATGCAAGGGAGGCTATATGGTCTTGCAGATTACCTCTAGGTAGGAAGCATACTGTGCCTGAGTTCTCCAAACTGTACCATCTGTCAAATCCTGAGTACAAAACCTGATTAGTGAGTGAGATCTAGGATCAGAGATTTCTCAGTCAAAAGCCAAATAGCGGGGTGATAGAACTCTGCAGAAAACAATGACGTTCAATGCAAAATGTTTAACTACAATTATGCTAATAAAATATATTAACACCAATAGTCATAAGGCTAGACTTCACCCTTAATCCATAGACTGTCAACCGCCAAAGTAGGTGAATATAAAATGAACATAGCTTAGCCATGGGAATACAGAGAGCAAACCAAATATTCTTGTATTTGGAGATGAGAATCCAGAGATCTTCATATACATTTTTCAGAAAGTAGAGAAACAGCTCCAATATTTAAAGAAAATACTACAGTCTTCAAGATAGGCCCCCAGAAACAAAAAACAAACAAACAAAAAAAAAAAAACAAGACAAAAACTGTAGTATAGCTCTGTAGCACTGTCACCCCATTGTTCATCGATTGGCTCAAGCAGGCACCAGTAACGTCTCCACTGTGAGACTTGTTGTTACTGTTTTTGGCATATTGAATACGCCATGGGTAGCTCGCCAGGCTCTGCTGTACGGGCCGGATACTCTCAGTAGATTGCTGGGCTCTCTGAGAGGGATGGATGAATTGAACCCAGGTTGGCCGCATGCAAAGCAAATGCCCTACCTGAAGCTGGGTTGGCAGCATGCAAGGCAAATGCCCTACCCACTGTGCTATTGCTCCAGTCCTAAACTATAGTATAAATATATTAATATTCTACTGAAGCCATAAGAAAACAGCTAAGATGTGTGACTTAGACCAAAGAAGTGTATTTGCTCAGAGTTCTGGGGTTATAATTCATAAAGAGCCCAGCAGGAAAGATGAGCTTTTATTGAGTGTTCTTTTTCCTTCCTGCTGTATCCTCACACAGGTAAAAACGGAAAGCTCTTGGTGGTGACCTCAAAGAATGCGAATCCGTCAGCAAAAAGGTCTGATCTTTAAAATAGTGTTGCTTTGGTCCCATCTTCTCAGAGAGTCCTCTGCATACACCGCTATGCCGAGGAGTGAGAGTTTCTGCCTATGCATGAGTAGAGGGGTACACACATTCAATCAATATCATCATGATTGTGCATTATTCAAATAGAACTAACAAATAGAATCGTGCAATTAAAAGGTTTGAAGAAAGCAGAAGGGTATCTTAAAGTAAAACCCAATACTGACAAGCAAAGCATTTGAGTTAGGAGATGCAGTAATGAAAGAAAAGAAAAAAAATGCTTAAAAGCAGTACTGGGAGGACCAGAGTAATAATACAGCAGGTTGAGTGCTTGCCTTGTGTGCGGTCAATTTGAGGTAGGTAACTGGTACCCCATATGGTCCTCCAAGCCTTGGCAGGGGTTATCCCTATGCTGGAGCCAGGGATAAGTTCTAAACACTGTTGGGGTAGAACCCCCAAACGAACCAAACCAAGCCATGGTGTGAGCTGGGAAGAGAGTTCAAAGATGCTGGGGCACATGCTTTGCATGTGGGAACTTCAGGTTTGATGCTCAGTACCATGTGATTCCCTGAGCACTGATCAGTGAGTAGTCACTGAATGTTTGGAATAGTCTCAATGGGTGAAATCCAGCCACCCCCAGATACTGAATCAAGCAATGACTTTGGCATGTAAATCTCAAGAGAAACATTTTATTTCAAGAGAAACATTTATATAATGATTTAGAGAAATGTTTCTCAACCTTTTTTCTAGCCATGGCCCTTCTGTCCTTATTTTCTTCTGTGGCCCTCATCGTATCATCTGGGTCCCTAGTCTCACTTATATAGTTTTCAATTGAACCTTTCTGGAATTACAAACACTAGTTTAGAGTATATGGAGGAGAGCAAATTAGATATTAGATACCTTCTTTGCCTTTCGTGGTCTGTATTTCAGAGAGAATATTGGGAAAAGAAAGTATGACATTTAAAAGAAGTTACTAAAAAGATTGAGACTAAGTATAGAGATTAAAAATGACACCGTATATTTATAAAATCAGCAGTTATAGGATATAATAGTAATAAAATCAATTAAATATCAAAAATAAATTAATAGCAAAATAATGTTATGTGAGATTGATTTAAGTGACCTTTACCAAATATCTATGAATAATAAACATTATATAAGAAAGCTTATAATAAAATCCTTCTTATATTGTTTATAGGGTACTAAAGAAAGCATACAAATAGAAATTGTGGCCAAGATAGATTTGATTTCCTTAAAAAAATTAAAAATAAAGCCGTAATTAATTAGCTATAGTAAAATTTACCATGTGTTATGACTAAATTTAATTTCAAAGACAAATACATTTGGAAAAACATAATCAGCATCTATCCAATTATTTGTTATATTACAATTTTTCTCCCAAACCAAGTATTTCTAAATGTTAACTCTCATTCTTTAACATCAAAAGTACATTACAAAATAGAAAAAGAAAAATGTCTCAGAGTTCTGTGAAAGTGCAAAGCTTATATAACCAGAGAATGACCTTTTGTAAAACAAATTATTTTGAATAATCATACCAGTACAGAAGAGTGATGACCTCCAAGAGTAGTTATGTTATTTGCATGGTTTAATCTCTTCTGACTGCTAAAATAAACTCACAAAAACTAATAAGTTTCCACATAACTTAATTCTCTCAATACTTTTCTCTTAAAATGATAAGCAAACAAAAATTGGTTCTTAATTCTTAGCTGGTCCATGATCTTTGTGGAGCTTAGACATTCTCCTCATGTCTCGTTAGATTTTTTTGGGGGGGTTACACCCAGTGATGTTCAGGGGTTACTCCTGGCTGTGCACTCAGGAATTACTCCTGGCGGTGCTCGGGGGACTATATGGGATGCTGGGAATGAAACCGGGTTGGCCACGTGCAGGGCAAATGCCCTACCCGCTGTGCCGTCGCTCCAGCCCCCCAAAGACTCTTAACACAAGGCTTATTGCTGAGTTCATTTGTCCTCGTCCAAATAACGTGCAGTGTGATGTGACAGCATCATGTTCGGGCTCGGTCTTCCCATGAGCAAGACCGTGAACCGAAATAGGTCAAATGGAAAATGAGTGAATAGTAATAACTACAGCTTCTTGTTTAATCTCACAAGTATTGGATATCCTTGTTCTGTTTAGTTTGGTTTACCCAACTGTGCTCAGGGCTTGCTCCTGGCTCTGCATTCAGGAGTCACTTCTTCTGGAGAACTCAGGGACCATTTGGGCTGCCAGGGATCAAAAGCAGGTTGGCGTTTGCAAGACAAGTACCCTACATGCTGCATTATCGCTCTGCCCCTGTATTTGATATCCATATGCTAGGCAAACATTTCTGTATTGGAAATAGGGTATAACTAGGCTGTCGTGATAGACCAGCGGGTAGACATGTGCCTTGCTCGTTGAGGAACCAGGTTTGATTGTTCTTATGGGCATCCCATATGGTGCTCTGATCTTCTCCAGGAGTGATTCCTAGTGCAGAGGCAGGAGTACTTCCTGAACATTGCTGAGTGTGACCCAAAAAACAAAAGTTAATGAACAACAACAAAAAATAGATTACAACAACTTAATTTTTTTATTTTTATCAATGAATTTACAATATGACCAATTTTTATATCTATTGTAAAGCCACAGATTTCTTAAACCTATGGACAATTCTAAATGAAGATTTACTATGTACACCATGGACATTTATTTTTCACAGTTTTTAAGATAAGACAACAGTAGTGTTAGCTCTGCTGAGATTTGTCTACTGGTGAGGAGAAGGGAGCATCTCTGTGTCTCCTTTATAGGATCACCAATTTCATTCTTGATGCCGCCCACCCTCCTGAGCTTCAAAACCCATAGCATTGTGGATTCGGTTTCAACACCTGACTTTGAAAATGTCCATATAGATGTTTTTTGTATATTACATAGTACATATGAACAATTTATAAATAGTGTTAACAAATGTCTCTAAATGATCAAAAGTCTTGGATTCCTAGGTTACAGGAGCAAAATATCATTCACAGAGGGACTTACATTTATAGAAATGATTTCTCTTCTAGTTTTGGAAGTTGTTCTTTGCTTCACCTTGGGGTTGATGTCACCTACTAATACGTTACCTTGAAGTGTGTCCTGACTGATACTGGGGGCAGTGATGTGATGTTGCTCAGGCCCACCGCCATGTAAGGGAGTACCAGAGCTACTCCCAGGAGTGTAAGAGGCATCAAAGAAGAACCTTTGGTTGTCGTGCAGGCCAGATATGCATTTCAGCCTTCAGAGCTATGTCCCCAACCCCAGATAACATTCCTCCAAGTTGCCATTTACTATGATTACTTAGCCCTGCCTTGGACATTTTTCCTCTACCAGGGTGTGTGACCATAAGTGATAATTATAAATTATAAGGTTTTTGCCTGAAAGAATTTTCTTGAAATCCGCTTGGTGTCATTTATTGTTTTCCTTGAGTTTTGCTTCTGGATATTAACTGATTTCCTTGCCTGCTAAGTACCATTCATTGAAAGCAACTGTGTAATTTCCAAATTCTGAAGAGGGAAACTCCATCTTTTTCTGATGATCTGATTTGTGACATTACTGTATTTAGAGAATCTCAGTAAAAGGGAAGCAATTGGGAAATAATTTATGGGGATTAATGGTTTTCCAAATGCCAGAGGCCAAATTATAATCAAGTTTTCATACATTCAGTTAATTAACACAGGGAAACACGCTTAATTTATGTGAAATTTAGAGTACTCTTAATAGGTTAGACACATGTAATTGCCTCTAGTACCTATAATCATCTTGATGCATAATTTGCATGGATTAGGATGGGGATAAATGATGTGGAAAAGCATCAGAATTCCGAAAATCTTGCTAATTGTTCTTACTAGTGTTCAAGTCCTTTGAAGAGCACTCCACAATGTTGTTTCATTTTTTAAAGAACCTAGTAACAAGTTATCAATAGGATAAAGTGAACTTCTTACAATAATTGATATCAACACTGTATTAAGTATCAATAATCTACATGTTATTTAGTGACAATATTCTTGAGATAAAAATAAGAAAAGTATAACAAGGACCGGTTACATTTAACATATTTCAAAAAAGCACAAAATTCAATTTTGAATTGTTTTTGGTGGGTTGCTGGCTACTCCTGGCTGTGCTCAGGGTTTAGTCCCGAATCTGTGCCCAGTGATCACTCATGACAGGGCTTGGAGAACCAGTTAGGGGTCTAGAAATTGAACACATGTCAGCTACAGATCCTACTTATGTATTATCTCTCCAGCCTCTCAATTGTTGATGTTTAAAAGTATACATATAGATGGTAAGATGAGATTTTGTTCAACAGTAAGCAAAATGTATATTAAGACATGAAATTATGTCTATTAAAAACATGAGCAGAGAAAACTCAAATTCTTATATAGCTATAATAGGAGTGTTAAATATTGGGTAAGATATGTTCTGGTTCTGTTTATTAGAAACATATATTATCATTTCATTGAAAGGTGATCCAGAGGAAATAATCTAACCATTTTGAAGGGTAAATAAAGTAAATAAATCTCTCTAATATAGTCAATGCCTTCAATGCAGTTCTTTCGATAGTCTGTCAGGTTTCTAATTCTTCCTTCTCTCTGACATTTTAAAAAAGAACAAGAAAATCCTTAGGAAATATCCAGTCTGTTTCTATCTTTATATGATAACCTTTAAAATCTTGTTGATTTCAAAAAGAATTTAAATAACTCTAATCTATCTTTAACTTCTAAACTTTCCAGTCTTCATCTTAAAATTAATAGAGCTATATGCCTCTGCTCTCTCTCTCTCTCTCTCTCTCTCTCTGTCTATCTTGCTTTCTCTCTCTCACACATATGTAATACTTTTTTTCTTTAACTGCTGGTATAGAGTTAGTTGATCTTCATTCAGACTCAATGCTTCCTCACCTCCCAAATTATTCTACCATTACTACCTACTCTCCCTTCTTCATCTGGATTAGACTCTGATGCTACATTATATTGTAGCAATAAAATTTCAGACTAAATTTAAAAGATTTTGTTGTAGTTTCCTCCTGGCAGTGAGAGTAGAAGAGAGGAAACAGAAAAAAGAAAAGAAAATAAAAACACCAACAAAATACAGACAAACAAACAAAAAACATGGCAATAGTCCTCAAGCAGAAATCTCCACACTCAGATCCACTCTGTATATGAAGTTCCAGAAAAGATGAGAATGGTTTTAAATGTTACTGCTGCAGTTTCAGTTTCTTAAGCCTACTTTTTAGGTCTTGGGGGCAGGAAAACTCAGAAGCAGAATAGAAAGAATTTCACAAGGAGAATGCCACATGATGTTTCCAGACTTCTTATCTGAAGTTCTCTTTCTCTGTCTCACTTCCCTTTTTGTGAATCAGTTAAGGCTTATCTCTGTTGTCTATCCAAAGGGCTTTGTGGTTTCTTAGGGGATCCTAAACTGAACTGTGGAGTAGGTCTGGGTCATTTCCTCTCCTTGTGTTATTTATATTTTGTGGACAATTCCCTGCTTTGGAATTTGTTTCTTTGCCTCTTTGTTTCCAGGTTAGAGCAAAAGCAATAAACATTTTTTTTTGCTTTCCATAATTGGGAAAGATTGGAATGCCCCACGTATTCAGTGTCTGTTGTATTACTGTGCTGAAATAGTTCATGGGAAAAATAGACATGATAAACAGGACATGGAGGGTATGGCTTTGATTCTTGAACACAGGTATCTCTCTCCAATCCAAAGCTAGGCAGGAATGAACTTTGGGGAAGGGAAGTGCCTTTATGAGAAGAAACACTTTACTCAAGTAGAAGTCTGGAGACTGTAATGAGAAAAATCTAGAGTAATGCACTCATAATGTATGGGGTACTACTTAATTATCTACGAAGTTTAACTACTTGAGTCATAGTAAATCTTAGCTTGACCACATGCAGTTGTTGATTTTTAGGTTAAGTTTGCAAATGATAATATTTTCATATAATTAAAATGATGATATTAAAAAGAATATATTTTAGTATGTGCAGAAGGCATGAATATTAGTATCCTAATAAGATTCCTTAGATCATAAAGGAGACAAGAATTATTTAAAATTCACTTCAAGGTAATTACTTAAAATTTGTGGTTTTGAAATAGAGAAAGACAGGAAGAAAGACTTAATTTCTCTTATTCAAAGCTCCAACTGTATCAGTGCCTATACATTTAAGCGTATCCCCTTCATATGAAATACTCTGCAAATAGTGGAAACAGCTCTCTTAAGGAGAATTCCCCTTTACTACAAAATAATACCATCCAAATTTACTTTGAGTGCTAAAACAAAAATCCTCCTACAGTCAAATAGAGCTATGGGAGTTTTCTCAGTTTCTGAAAGTTCATTGGCTGCACATATTCTTAATAAAGTAGATGGAGTGGATCTGTAAGAGCCACACATTAAAACAAGCTGAGTTACTGGGGTGTTCATTTTCTTCTCCCTTTATGCAGAACTTGTAAATAAAGGACAAAGCCTTAGTTTAAAATTTTAATGTACATTATTTATTTCTACAGCAATAGCACATGATATAACTACAATGTGAATGTTTATTTCTAAGCTCTTAGGATAATAATGTTTTCTTGCAAATATATGATTGCTTTCACAAAAAAGCAAATATAAACCCAACAATTTGAGTTGGGAAGGACTGTAGTTTTCTACCTTGAAATGAATTTCAGATCTTCAGGGGGTGAGGGGAAAGAGCTGGGGAGAATGTCATTCAGCTGGAGGGTGCCATACTGGAACATTATATGCATGAAAACATATCATTAAATGTAAACTGGTGGTTCCTAAAATAAAGTGTTTTTTATTTTAAAATATGAAGCCTTCAAAAATTCAAATTCGGTGGAAGAACATTGTTCTTCTTATTTGCATTTTTAAGATAGGATTTTAGGAACAAATAAATTTATTTCTATAAAATTAGTGTTAGAACGGTATAAAGTATTATAAAACTGACAATAAAATGTGCAGATTTATTTTTTATGGATTCCATGCAAAAATTTATATTTTAAAATTCTGTAAAAATTTTATATATATTTGCTTAACCTCATCTATAGTAGATAAAATATTATTTTAAGTGAAGCAATGTCATCAAATATGATTTTGGGGTGTTTGTCTATACTATATTTTTTTCCACTTAGGTGTTATTTCTATTTCTCTTCAATTCCAATTTTCAAATGTTGATCAAAATTTATTTTATTGAAAATTTGTTTTTGTTACAAATGTTATCTCCATTATAGATAAATTGGAATGTTTTTGGCTTAACTTGATAATTTAAACTCTGAATAAAAACAAAATATCACATGATATTGAAAATACCACGTTTTTGGACTCTCAGCAACCAATTTAATGGACTCAACATCAATGTTTAATTCTAAATGCCATCTCATCACTTATATTTTTTATAAAATTTTATTATAGTTTTGGAATTAGAGAAAAATTGCAGTGATAATTCAAAAGATGCCATACATCATTTTAATTACTTTAATATGTTACGATGTTGTGGTTTGATTTTATAACAAATATTTGTATATTTTATTATGCAAAATCCTTACTATATCCATACTTGCTGTGTTTAACCCATTATTTCTTTTTTCTCTGACTGGAGCAATAGCACAGCAGGTAGGGTATTTGCCTTGCACGGAGCTGACCTGGGTTCAATTTCTCCATATCTCTGGAGAGCCTGGCAAGCTACCAAGATTATCCTGCCTACACAGAAGAACTTGGCAAGCTACCTCTAGCTTATTCAATATGCCCAAAACAGTAATAACAACAAGTCTCACAATGGAGACATTACTGGTGCCTGCTCAAGCAAATTGATGAACAATGAAACGGCAGTGCTATCGTGCTATCTTCTTTCTCTACAGAACCCCATCTCCAGGACCTTGAAAATACACTTATTCCTCTTGTATCCTAGTCTTATTTTTACTGTGAAAATTTCTATAACATTATTTGTTTTTGATAACTGAGGGTTTTAAAGACTATTAGAAAGTTATTCTTATGAAATATCACTTTATTTGCATTTGTATTATATTCTTTCATGATAGGCGCATTGGGTGGAAGAACAGAAAATGTCATTCTCATTACATTCTTTCAAATGGTTTCTTCTGTGAAATGGAGTTCCCAGTGCTGATAGTATCAATTTCACCTTCCTAAGGTTATATTTCTCAAGTTTCTCTATGGTAAAATTATACCTTGGTACTTATTTTCACAATGCATTTTTGGAAGGAAAGCATAAACAACTACACAATTCATAACGCAAAAGAAGTGGTTAAGAGGATGAAGAACCTCCAGCTCCAGGCACATCTTTTCGACTCCACCGTTCTTCCTGCACTAATATACGCCTCAGAGACCAGGGCCCTACGAAAACAGGATGAAAACGCTATTCGGGTATCCCAAAGATCAATGGGATGACAAGTGATCCAAGTGACAAGTGATCAACAAAATAACTGCTGAAAAGCTCTACATAATAATAAGGCACTATATTTTACATATTAAAATTTGGGCTACTCATTCAAACTAGAATTACAAAGACTAGTTTGTGTCTGTGTAAATAGTCTCATAGAAAACTGTTTTCCAAACAACTCAATAAAGAATATATATATGTATATATATATTCTTTATTGTATATATATTTATTTATATATATTCTTTATGTATATATATTTATTCTTTATTCATATATATTCATACATATATGAAAACAAGCAAAAAACAAAACAAAACAAAAGCAAAGAACAGCATAAACATAAGTTCTTTTTCTTGTGATTATTATAACCAAATACTAAAGTTAAATGTAGGATTCTCAAGATATACTCTATGGTCAGTCTTGAAGTTAAGTTTCAGTTAACTCTTTCTGAGAGGAATTTTTTGTGTGTGGAGGGGCGGAGGGATAGATTTAAGTTTTAGGCATTCTAAAGGCCTATGTACCTAACAGCTTTAAAATCCACAAACCAGTAACATATTAAAACTGCTTAAATATATAAACTACTTCTTAAGTGAAATAAATAAGGGATTTTCTATTCTCCCAGCTCATCATTTAGTCATTGAACAATTATGCATATATTATTATTATTTTATATTATTATTATATATATTATTTTATATTTCTTTGAGTAGATTGTTAGGGAACATTCATCTGCTTATATGTTTTAATAGACTAATAATTTTCTCCAGTCAACTAATAATTTAAAGTTCTGGTTAATGTCTAAGAAATTCTCAAAACCCAAATGCAAGTTGTCAGTCACTTTTAAATTTGATTTTTTAGTATATTACCCTTATTTTATTATATTATTTTATATTTTTATATATTGCATGTATTTGTTATTTATAGTTATTATGTAATTACTATAAACATTTTATTACGTTAGTTTTATTTTGATATATTATTGCACATAAACAAATAATTATACAGCCTATTGTCAGGTAAACTTGCATATACACTAAATTACAGAAAGACCATATAGGTGCTTGATTGCTCACCTGTGACTAGAGTTCCAGTACCCCAACAGCACATATGAATCCCGACAAATAAATAACTAAATTCCAATGAAGAACTAGTACATAGAAAATAGCTAAGGACTAGTGCATAGAAAATGAAGGACTAGTGCGTAGAAAATAGCAGACTCAGTTTTGAGAGGTTCATACCCCAACAGGGTTAACCTTGAGGAGTCAGGAAATGCTTCTAAACAAATCTCTACACTAAAATTTAATAATTTTAGCTTAATAATCTTTAAGTCAAAAAGCCTGAGAATATTTAAGTTGATTCTTGCACTCTCAAAAAATGAGCAGAAGTTTGGAACTGCATTACAGAAGAGATAGAAGTAGGCAATTGCTATCATTCCTTATAACTCCAGACATTCTCATGCAAATAAAATTGTCTTTGGTTGAAGAGATACCTTAGCAATTTAAACAGATTGTGTTTAAGTATTGTCCCATTCTTGAGGCACCTGTTTCATGCAGAACTATTATTGCTACAGATGCAATTGGAATACAAAATGTCTAAGAGAGCCAATGTAATCAAAAGGTGCAAATAAGAATACAATAGGTGAATTAAACTCTTAAGCCTAAAGTTTAGGGTTGAGCGTGCTAAAAATAGAAACACACAGTCTTATCTTAAATTAATATTTCATGATGAAGCCAAGCCAGAGGTAGAGATGTGTATTTTTTCCTTCCCCTTTCTTAACCTTTGGTTAACTTTGTTAACAACTTCTTCTAACACAGAGAAATAGGAAAATAGGAAATCATTTTAGTTTTGATCACAGCCACCAGTTTGTACCTTAGGTTTGGAATATATTTTTCAGAGTCAGTTTGTTCTTATTGATAACCATGAGTTTTTAGTGCAACCAAGTTATTTGTGTTTGTTTTGGTCTCAGTGGGAGTATGACTGTGTTACTTCCTTTTGTTTGTTTGTTTCATTTCACTTACAGTTGCTTGGACTATACCTGGCTGTGCCCAGAGCTTTCTCTGGGGTCTATGCTCAGGGAAAACTGTAGGAAGTACCGGGGTTGAGCCCGGGTCAGTCAATTGCAAGACAAGCACCTCATATCACCCTATTTTTGTTTAGTTCAAATACTGCATTATGTATAAACTTTCATTACCTAATAATTTCACAGGAAAAGCTGTTCATCATATCACTTAAAGGGTAAAGAGATCATCAGTGTATTCCTCCGTGGCACACAGAGTCCAGAACCAGGAATTCTCCAGAGACACATCATCAGTATATTTAAAAGCTGGCCAGTAATTTAGAGTGTCATGTGGGACTAATGGCACAACAACAGAAGAACACGAGGGGTGCTGGTAAGAATGTGAAGTTGACATTAATAAGTCGAATGACATAGTAAGACTTGCATTTTCCTATCATAGCTAAAATGCACTGTTCATCTGCCAGCGATATATTGAAAATAGCCGGAGATGCATGTTTTAGATATACAAAAAAGGGGTAATATTGTTAGAGTGGAAATGAAGGAGGCTATACAAATCATAATTGGTATAATAGATGGTGCTTGTAACAGGCGATCTGATGAATCATTAGCTGGATTCCCTACAGGTCATCATCTAGGCAATCTGATTGGTCCTTTTCTAGTAACAAATCTTTTCAAATCCTTGTCAACATTGGCATAGGTTGGGCTATGCAAAGTAGATGAGCAAAGGTAGGTCATCAATTGATGGCATTAATGACCGGGAAGAGAAAGAAGCTACTGTGCGAAGTTGGAGATGTCAGAGATGCAAGAAGTTACTGGAAGTGAGTGGAAGTGACTGGAAGATAGAAGCAGATAGATGCGAATAGATGCGCGCGGGGGCGGGGGGCCAGAGTGAGGGGAGAGCGCGCTGTAAACCCCATTACAAATAGGGGCTGCTCTTGTGTGAGCTGTAAACCATTGGGACACTGAAGACATCAGGCGATCAGGGTGCTGTTCTTCTTCGCAGTCCCCAAGAACCCAAAAGCCATTTTAGCCTTTTTACTTTGTAAAATATTCTCCTAACATCCAGGGAGTTCTTACCCAGAATGCCAGCGAAATAGTTGCTGTTAACAACACCCAGAAAGATGTGAAGCGACCTCTCTGGGGAAAATCAGACACAGGGAGAGATAGAAAAGGCGGAAAGTGACTTCCTTGTCTTGAATGCAGTTGACCCTGCAACAATCCCGGTACCACATGCGGTTCCCGGAGCCCTGCCAGGAGTGAAGACGGAGCACTGAGCCAGGGGAAAGTCTGGAGGACTGCTGGGACTGGCCAGATGACAACAGAAAGAAGAGGAAGGCACAGCAAAGGAGATGGAACAGGTGGCTCTTCCTGACTGCTGGAAGGATTTGGCTCCTGTCCTTGGAACTGTGGTTGCTGAGCTTAATAAAGAGTTGGGGGCCTCATGAAACATGAAAAGATTCTCAAAAGCTTTAAAACAACGGGAATTTTGACTTTAAGATCGCGATGCGCTGAGTCAGTCATAAAGGAAACACAGGTGAATACTGAGGACAGCACATCAGATCACAAAACCACTGAGAGCAATGCAGAGTCTTCGGGTGCAGAGATTCAATATTCTGTGTCTGTGTTTTGCAATACTAATTTCACAAGCAATATTTTGACTGTAACAGATAAAGACATTTCATGTGTCAACTTTCTTTTTAAAAACAAAAACAAAGGGGCTGGAGCAAGAGTACAGCGGGTAGGGAGTTTGCCTTGCAGGCGGCAGACCCGGGTTCGTTTCTCAGCATCCCATATGGTCCTCCGAGCACTGCCAGGGGTGATTCCTGAGTGCAGATCCAGGAGTAACCCCTGTGCATTGCCAGGTGTGACCCCCCCCAAAAAAAAGCAAAAAATATAACCGGAAAAAACAATGTCCTAAAATGTCATTAAGAGAACAGGAGACATACTTCAACCAACTGTGGTCATACTCTGTGTTTGGGAGGCCAAGGTTCTGTTTTGGGCAGCATGATGTGCAGGGCATGAACCCTGAGCAGAAATCTGTTAGTAGCCCTTGTGCACTGCCAGGTTTGCACTTCCCAAAAGTAGCAATGCATAAAATTAAAATAAATTGCCATAAAAACAGTAGGTATCAATGTGGACTATTCAGTTTTAAGATATATTCCTGGATATACTGAGTAGCCTAACCTTGCACCAAGGAAAATTTTGTACTAAATGATATTAGGTAATGCTAGCACAATTGAAGAAAAAAAGTTTCACATGTTGATCACAACCCTCTATTAGAAAACATCTGTCACTGTCACTGTCACTGTCATCCCATTGCTCATCGATTTGTTCGAGCGGGCACGAGTAACGTCTCTCATTGGAGACTTATTGTTACTGTTTTTGGCATATCCAATATGCCACGGGTAGGTTGCCAGGCTCTGCCGCGCGCGCGTGCTCGATACTCTCAGTAGCTTGCCGGGCTCTCCGAGAGGGGCGGAGGAATCGGGTGGCCGTGTGAAAGGCAAACGCCTAACCGCTGTCCTATAGCTCCAGCCCCAGGAAACAACAACAACAACAAAAAATAAAAGCAGCTTTAAAAGTAGGTAGCCCTTTCGGTTTCTGTAATACAAACAATGCCCCAAAGGAGAGTTAGTGAGGGGCTGGGGGTAGGGTGAGGGGTGATGGGAGGGAACCCGGGGACACTGTTTCTGGGAAATGTACACTGGTGGAGGGATGGGTGTTGGAACACTGTATGACTGAAACCTAATCATGAACAACTTTGTAAGGGTCTCTCTCACAGTGATTCAATGAATATATAATTTAAGAAAAAAGCTTTAAATCTGTGATGATTATACAGTGATACCTTCCTCTTACTGTGTCAGCATCAACCATTCCCCAGTTTGCATCTTTGATCATTTCTTATTGTTGACTTTTATTTTTTTCTTGCAAATTGCACATGAAAACCAGCAATCTGATATACTTATGCTCTCAGGGTAGGCCGGGACCCCTAGCTCTGCCAAGCTCAGCCAACACCATCTTCTTCTGTTCTCACTTTAAATCTGTGACCTAGTTGGTGGAGAATCAGTGCAGTGACCCTCTACATTATTAGGAAACCCTCTCCTCTGCAAACTAAGTTTAAAAATTCTAAATAAATATAAACCACACACACTTGTGACACAACTGTTTACACCTAGCATGGGGAATCCCAAAGTGGACACATATAGTTAGAATTTTGGCAGTGCCTCAATCTAAGAAAATCATTACATCAACAATTATTCTTCTTTCTGAATCCCATGGATTTTCTTTTCTAATATATTATATTTCTGCACCCAGGATACCTAGATATCTATGCAGAAATGGCAGTATTCTCTGTATGATCACAGCTGCCCTCTGAGTACATACTCTGAATAAAGAAGGTTTTTTTTTTTTTTTAAGTAGGAACAACTTATTCTCCAGGTTTGCATGCACTTTGATTCTTGAGTATATACTCTTTTAATTAACTGTTTACTATACCTGTTTACTCTGACTTGTTCTTGAATTATTTTCTGTGGTGACCAAGCTCCTCAACTCTCAGAACCAGGTCAAGACAGTTACCCTGACCTGACTTATTCTGCAAAACAGTCATCTCTTATCCATGTGATGCACTCTTAGAAACCCGGTCAATGCCTAAAACTGTGAATGATACCCAAATCCGTATATGTTATTTTGTCCTATTAAATTATAAATGCAACCTATAAATTAGGCACAGCAAGATGTTAACATCTGCTAATAAAATAGAATAATTATGACAATATACTGTGGTTAAAAGGTTATATAAATAGTCTTTCTCAAATATGTATAATTTTTCTTAAAAGTTTCACACCTATGTTAACTGAGGTAATTAAATAGGTAAAAACAGAACTAAATAAGTGGTAAATGCTCTAAATTGAAAATGTACAACTTAAAAAAATATACAAGCCCTATTGAAAATAAGCGAAGAGATACTTCTCCATTTTCTTAGAGCACTTACTCTAGGATCCTTATAACTAGAAGATCTTCCTCTGTTTCTTTGAAATGTGTAGATATCATTTTTAAAGCTGAAAACCCTATTTTCTACTTTATGACTCAAAAAGCTCTTTCTCTAAGATCTGGAAATATCTCTCTGAAATATTATCAAGGGACGTAGAAAAGGAAAGTCCCAGGTTCTGTGGAAAAGTAGGAGTCTAATATCCCTAAGCAAATTACTGCAAGTTATAAAGGTACTTTCTGCCATGGGAAAAAAATTTTATTTTGACTTTGAGTGAGTCAATTAACTCAGCTGATCAGTCCAATTATTTTTTTAGTTTACGATGAACTAGGTGTGACAAATAGTGCTGTAAAAATATTTCTAACTGGTTTGTAATAACTTGCATCTACTTAAATATAAAAACGGGTATGAGTTTATTTTATTTTGAAACATTTTATTGTGTTTTCTATGATGCGTATTAAATTCTAGTGTAAGTTTTGCTCAATGATAAAGTTGTTTATTCCTCTCCTACCTTTGTTAGAAAATGATCTATGTTGAGACAAAAGTTTATTTGAAATGATGTTTCCCCAAAACACCACTCTTTAATGGCCTTTTGCCAAAATAGAGTGTCCTCAGTTTAGTGACTTACTTGTTTTCTTATTTTCATCGGTATAAAACAAATATTAAGAGAAGATAATTGAGAAGCTAAATGGGGAATATAAGATAAGACGATTCTTATTCACCTGTTTAGAGACTTAACTGAGGTTGGTCATATGTTGGCCATATGTTTTAAGAGTTCATTTGAGGGCTGGAGATGTAGCACAATGGACAGAGTGCCTGCCTTCCATGCAGCTGACCCAGGTTCAATCCCTGTCACCCCAGGTTTTACCTTGAGCCGGCCAGGACTGATCCAAGAGCACAAATTCAGGAGTAAGCCCTGAATACTGTTAGGTAAGACCTAAGAATAGCAACAGCAAAAGATTATTTGAGCACAAATAATTTCAAAATGAAAAGCATCAAGACAGAAATTGTTAGACAAAGAGATAAGATGGTAACTATGTAACCGAGTTAGAAAATGACTCCTTGGCTCTACTCCATTTGGCTCTTCATGATACAGTGCAGTTTGGTTTACACCTTATACCCTTGAAGAATTTAGGACTTAGATTTTGATTTGCTTAAATGGGCAACCACAACATTAGAAACACTTCAGTTTAGTGAATTCCTTGTTAAATAAGTTTAATAGGGCAAAGAAAAAACTAATATTAAGAGAAGGTGATTAGGTAAATGGGGAACCCATGAAAATTCTTGGTCATGTGACTGCAGTTTAACAAATAACATTATACTCCTTACACACTACAAAAATTTCTTTTAAACATTTACTTTCATTCAAATAAATGTTTTACACTTCTAAGTTGATAGCATGCTGTTATGAAACTAAGAATTATTTCAAATAACACTGATATGAATACCAGAATCAGTGGAACAAGAAGGGAGAAAAAAATTCTGGATGACTTAAATGACAACCTTTTGTCACTTAACTAGAAGTAATAAATCTCCCAAAGTAACTGCTAAGATCTTTTCTAGATCTCTATTTTTGGCTTTTAAATGTTTTCTATCTCTGTACCTTCACACACAATATGAAAACAATATATATTAATAATAATGAATAACTATTATTAAATAAATAAACAAAATTTATTATTTAATTTAATTTATTGTTATTTTATTATCAATAAATTATAAATCAGTAATAGAACTTCATTCATTTTATTGCCAGATAATATACTTATATATACAAATTATTTACTTAAGCATTGATAGAGACATTTGTATTGTTTCAATTTCTTGACGATTATAATTTAAACGTGTGTATGTTATAATACTGCAATGGATATTTGTGTACAATTTTGTATAGGCCTATTGCTTTCTACAAGCTAGCTGTATATTTAATACAGAACTGCTTCAATGAGTAAACGTTTTTCTGTAAAATTAGAGAAAAATGGAACTACATTAAAAAGTTGCAGATGGGACCAGGGTGATAGTACAGTGGTTTGGGCAATTGCCTTTCACACAGCAGATGGGTTATATATCTTCGGCATCCCATATGGTTCCCTAAGCACCAACAGGAGTAATTCCGGAGTGCAAAGCCAGGAGTAACTCCTGAGCATCACTGGGTGTGGAGTCCCCTCCCCACACAAAATAAATAAAAATAGAAAGTTGCAGAATAATTTTTTCCTAATGCATGTATTGCATGAGCAATTGTGTGTTGCCAGCCCATGCACATGGTTTTCACATACACATACCAGCCGTGTCTCCTTCCTGAGATGTGGACTTTAACACTGCGGTGTGTACTAGGGTTATCTCAGACTTTGGAGATTCCCATGTTCTCTCTTCACTGTGTTATTTTTCTCTCTCTACTTCTTTTCCTCTCTCTTTCTCTCTTCCCTTCCCTCATAATTTATAAATGAAAGCTGTTTCTATTTTACTGAAAATTAAAATTTTACTAATATTCTTTATAGAACTTGGTTTCACATACATAGCAATAATAATAATTTACTTTGAAATTTAAAAAAGATAAAGCAAGAAAAGTCAGGAATGAATTCATAAACTTTAAATTTCAAATGTAAAATAGTGGTTTCTTCCAAATACATTTTTTGTCAAAATAGCATTTGTACATGTGTCAGGTACTCTGAAAACCTAAATGACAAAAATGATCACGTAAGGTAGTAATTTTGTAATTTTTTGGCTGAGTGGCCCTGGGACTACTGACACCCAGCAGTGAGGAAAATGATTTATAAACAGCCACAGCATATTCTAGAACAAAGTTCCATGTTGCCTCAAATTTAAAAGTATTAAAAAGTGTTTGTATGACAGATATTTTAAATTCTTGATCAATTATTACTAAAATTATTTAAAAGTTAACAAATTTCTAATAACATCAATTTTATTATACTCTATTTTATTATATTTGGTATTGGTACTAATATTATTGTAGTAGTACAAGAAGATAAACACCACTTTTTTAAATATTCATAAATTTAAAGATATTTTAAAGCCAATATTTTGGAATTAAAACTCATGTAATTTTTCGTGCTAGAGAGATAGTATCATGCCCACACGGCAGAGCCTGGCAAGCTACCCGTGGTGTAATCCATATGCCAAAACAGTAACAATAAGTCTTACAATGAGAGATGTTACTGGTATCCCCTCGAGCAAATCGATGAGCAACGGGATGACAGTGACAGTGACTGTGACAGAACAGAGAGATAGTACAGTGGGTGAGATGAATGTCTTAAATGGGCTTATCCTTGTTAGATTCCCACTACCACAGATAATCCTCAAACTCCTAACAGGAGTGATTGCAAAGTCCAGACCCACAGAAACCTGAACACACCAAAATATAATAAAATAAAATATTCATTAAGACCCTAGTTCAATATCCAAAACTTACAGTGACCTTTAAAGCACCACCAGAAAAAACCCTGGGGCACAAAGCAGGACTAAGCCCTGAGCACTCTAAGTGTTGCCTCCAAACAACACAAATCAAATGCAAGTCCTTTTTACTTTAAAAGAATTTCAATTAAATGAGGAACTATAACTGTTCTTTTACCAGATTCTATACAACATTGTATACCAGCACATGATAGTCCCTAGAGAGAGGGACAGTGACAATCTAATGCGATAAATTCAGTTTTGAAAATTAAATGTCTTTAATTAACTTTTTTCTTTCAGTGTCAAAATTTTATTTGTAACCAGTACTATGAGTAAAGAAGAAATAGCATTAGCCTATGTTCCCCATGCTTCAGTTATTATTTGTTACATTAAAATCTACTAATCTGATTCTCAATACCAATGTTATAAAAGTTCTATTCATTATTATTTTATTTTATTTTTTAAGTCATGTATTTATTTATTTTTTATGAATCAATTTTATTTATTATTTTTTGTGATATTGGCCATTTTATTTTTTTTTTTATATTTATTTATTTTTTTAAATTCTTTTATTAATTCACCATGTGGAAAGTTACAAAGCGTTCAGGTTAAAGTCTCAGTTATACAATGCTCAAAGTTTGAGCATTGTATAACTATAACTGTATAATTGTATATCTATTCATTTTTAAACCATTTTTATAGACAAATACTTGCAAATCATATGTTTTCTTATCTGATGATGCAACCAATAATAATTGCTAACTAATAAAATTTGAACTTTAATGCAGATTGAAATGACAGTACAGTATTTAGGGCTTTTCTTTCCCCTAACACAAAAATATTTAATTCACCTAACTTCATTCAGGTTAGTAACAACTGATTAGTGTATCAAGTGCATGATCTTTTGATAAGTCTGAAGGTATCAAGATGAAAAACTATAGTTTCTGCTCACAAGGAGATGAAAATAAACCAAGAGAGATAGACATAATTGTTGACAGTTATTTAAATAGAATGTAGGTAATTCTAATTTTGAGGTATATATGCATAGGATGAAAGATGGACTCAGTTACAACTAGCCAATGGGGGGGGGGAAGCCTGAGAAAGTCTTCTTTTAGTATAAACTATGTCATCATAACCATGCATAATTGTATAAAGCAATGATTTGTAACCATTTTTATAACACAGATTTGTATGAGTCTGTGAATGAAAGGTTGTAAATCATTGATATTTGGGAACTTGAGGGAAATAGGGATTAAAGAACCAATAGCATTTGTACAGTAACAGTGTTTCAGAATCAAAGAACCACAAGCACTGAAATCTCATATGATACAAAGAACTGTATGGTCCAGCCATCCAAGATTACATCATAAAGGCTGTGATATTGGAAACTAGACTTACCTTTTCTTTAGGACCAGTAATTTCTCTAAGTAAAAAAGGAGAAGAGTAATCTGGTAAATGACTGTAAGTCAAAGAGAGCATTTGATGCAAAAGTTTGAAAAGATCATTTTTACTATATTTATATACTTAATTTAGATAAGACGACTTTTTTAGATTCCATGCTACTAACATAGATTTGAAAATTAGTCCTTTTCAAATGAGAGATAAATGACCAATATTGAGGAAAAGACTCAAAAGTCAAATTTGGGCCCAAAACTTAAAACTTTGTTAAGACCACCTCTGAAAGACCTATCAACAGCAATAACATACTTGATTAGATTGTGGAGGCTTAATATCCCAAATAATGCAGAATCGGGCCAATATAAGGGAGGCATTCAGAGAGGAGGAAGAGGGAAGCTTTAGAACCCAGCACCTCATGACGTCATCACCATGGATTTCGCATCTAAACAACCCCTACTGAGCTTCAAACTTATGAGGCCATATACCTTAAATAGTCAGACATTTTTCTATACCCATAATATTGTAGTAAAAGTGATTTAATTTTTATCAAAAATAAACACTTTCAGATATTATTTGTTTAATATTTTCTGGTTGTTTGGAGGTCATATCCACAATGCTCAGGAATTACTCCTGATTCTATACTCAAGAATTACTCCTGGCGATGCTCAAGAAACTATATGAGATGCCGAGGATCAAACATGAGTTGGCCATATGCAAAGAAATCATCCTATTAACTGTTCCAGTCCCACTTATTTTTTCTTTATAGAATAAGTATTATATATTCTTGAAAAAGAGCATTGCTCAAGAGTTAAAAAAACTTTCTTAAATGTGTCTTGTCTTTTGACATTACTCGTGAATAGTGGACATTTTTTTGTTCTCTGTCATGAAATATTCACTAACCTCAAGCCACTTTATTCCAACATTCAATGTCACGAGGTTCCATATTTGCCAACATGTCTTATTTGCATTTGAATCCAAAGCACCAATATCTAATCACATGAATCTAGATTGCTGTACACAATATAAAAACAGATACTGTATAATGTATGCTCTATATGTAGTTTATGGTGGATTTTTACTTGCCATGACAGTTGCACATAAATAAGTTCCACTTTTGTTGGTAAAAATTTTTCTCTGTTTTTGGCCGAATTCCAATTAGGCAATTTTTGTAAATAATACCTAAATGAATGTACTCATCATAGTATTCTTTTCCTTTGTTTCTTACTAATAAAACAGGAAGAAGAAAACTTAGGAGAGACATTCTCTCATTAGGTACATGAAAATACAAGATTTATTCTAAGTCTATATCATTTCCCGCTCAAGAAATTTTAATAGCTTTTATAATATATTCAAAGGCATTTGTGAACTTCTGATTCTAATTTGAAGAATTCTAAAAGCTGTCTTAATTTATCTATTTATATTTGCACATAGGGGCTAGGCCAATAGTACATTGGGTAGGGCATTTGCCTTGCATGTGGCTGACCCAGGTTCAATTCCCAGAATCTTATATGGTCCCCTGAGCACTGTCAGGAGTAACTTGTGGTTTGACTAGTGTTTCCTGTGCTTCTTCACCTATGCTTTTTGAGCATTTGCTTTTGCTTTTTAGAAAATAATATTTAAATTCTGTGTTCAATTTTCTTTTTTATCTTTTTTTTTTCCTCCACATTTGTCCTCAAGCATGAACTACTTCCAGCGTGGTGCTTGGTAGTCACTTCTTGCCAAGAGAGCACCAAGGACCATGAGGTAGGGGATCAAATTTGGGCCAAATGCATTCAAAACATGTATTCAAGCGTATGTCTGTGCTATCATTTGTCTATCTCTCTGTTGTGTGTTCATTTAAAAATTAGGTGTTTTTTTCTGTTTTTCTTTGGTTATAAATTATAAATTTTTTTAGTATATTTTGAATACTGAATATTTATCAGATGCATTGTCTTTATTTTTGTTGAATTCTCTTACTGCTTGTCCTTCTCTCTTTTGAGCATCTTCCTTTATTTTTTTTTCTCTTTGGGTCACAGCTGGCAATGCACAGGGATTACTCCTGGCTCTGCACTCAGGAATTACTCCTGGCAGTACTCGGGGGACCATATGGAATGATGGGAACCGAACCTGGGTCAGCCGCATGCAGGGCAAATGCCCTACTGGCTCTGATATCACTCCAGCCCTATCTTAATATTTTTTAAAAAGGCATTTTAAAACTTTTTTTTTAATTTATTTTTTTTTTAATTTTTATTGTGGAAAGTTACAAAGTTTTCAGGTTTAAATCTCAGTTATACAATGCTCGAATACCCATCCCTTCACCAGTGCTCATATTCCACCACCAAGAATCCCAGTATAGCTCCACCCCGCCCCCTCACACCCCAACCCCCCCCACGCCCCTAGCCCCCCCACCCTAAGCCCCCCCCCGCCTGTGTAACTAATAAATTTCACTTTACTTTCACTTTGATTGCATACAATATTTCAACAAAACTCACTATTATTGTTTGGAGAGTCTCTCCCCTAAAGTCAGACCTGCTGAAAAGGAAGCATTAGATAATTTGTTTTCCATTGCTGAGGATGAAGAAGTATGAGTTCGAGTGACCACACTTAGCGGCCTCTCAGTTTTGGGTTTCTGTAATTTAGTATTTTAGTAACTAAGTCCAGAGAGATATCTGCCAGAAGTTGCATCGTTGCCAACTTGTACTTCTCAGTTACATTATATTCCACATATGAGTGCAATCTTTCTATGTCTGTCTCTTTCTTTCTGACTCATTTCACTCAACATGATACTTTCCATGTTGATCCACTTGTATGCAAATTTCATGACTTCATGTTTCCTGACAGCTACATAGTATTCCATTGTGTAAATATACCAGAGTTTCTTTAGCCAATCATCTGTTTTCGGGCACTCTGGTTCTTTCCATATTGTGGCTATTGTGAACAGAGCGGCAATGAACATGGAAATGCAGATGTCATCTCTACTATACCTTTTTGCCTCTCCGGGATATATTCCCAGGAGTGGTATTGCTGGGTCAAATGGGAGCTCAATTTCTAACTTTTTGAGAATCGTCCTTATTGTTTTCCAAAAGGGCTGAACCAGTTGGCATTCCCACCAGCAGTGAAGGAGAGTCCCTTTCTCCCCACATCCACGCCAACACTGGTTGCTTTTGTTTTTGGGGATGTGGGCCAGTCTCTGTGGTGTGAGATGATATCTCATTGTTGTTTTGATCTGCATCTCCCTGATGATTAGTGATGTTGAACATTTTCTCATGTGCCTCTTAGCCATTCGGATTTCTTCTTTGGAAAAGTTTCTGTTCATTTCATCAGCCCATTTTTTGATCGGGTTGGCAGTTTTCTTCTTGTGGAGTTCAACCAGTGCGTTGTATATCCTTGTTATCAACCCTTTATCGGATGGGTACTGCATAAATATCCTTTCCCATTCTGTAGACTGTCTTTGTATTTTGGTCACTGTTTCTTTTGAGTTGCAGAAGCTTCTTAGTTTGAGATAGTCCCATTTATTTATCTTTGTTTTCACTAGCTTAGCCAGTGGTGTGTCAGCATTGAAGATACCTTTGGCTTCAATGTCGTGGAGGGTTTTGCCGACCTTATCTTCAATGTACCTTAGGGATTCTGGTCTGATGTTGAGGTCTTTAATCCAGTTTGATCTGATTTTTGTACATGGTGATAGATGGAGGTCTAAGCCCATTATTTTGCATGTAGCCGTCCAGTTTTGCCAGCACAATTTGTTAAACATGCTTTCCTTGCTCCACTTCACATTTCTTGCTCCCTTATCAAAGATTAGATGATCATATATTTGGGGGTGTATGTCAGAGTATTCAACCCTGGTCCATTGGTCTGTCGCTCTGCCTTTGTTCCAGTACCATGCTGTTTTAATGACTACCGCTTTGTAGTAGAGTTGGAAGTTGGGGAGGTTGATTCCTCCCATTTTCTTTTTCCCAAGGATTGCTTTAGCTATTCGTGGGGGCTTATTGTTCCATATGAATTTCAGGAGCGCTTGCTCCATTTCTTTGAAGAATGTCAAGGGTATCCCTATAGGGATCGCATTGAATTTGTACAATGCTTTGGGGAGAATTGCCATTTTGACAATATTAATTCTTCCAATCCATGAGCAGGGGTTGTCTTTCCATTTCCTCGTGTCCTCTTTTATTTCCTGAAGTAGCATTTTATAGTTTTCATTATACAAGTCCTTTACCTCCTTTGTTAAGCTGATTCCGAGGTATTTGATTTTTTGAGGCGCAATTGTGAATGGGATTGCTTTTCTCAGGTCACTTTCTTCTCTCTCATTATTTGCATATAGGAAAGCCATGGACTTTTGGGTATTGATTCTATAGCCTGCAACTTTACTGTACGAGTGTATTGTTTCTAGGAGTTTCTTGGTAGAGGTTTTAGGGTTCTCTAAGTATAGTATCATATCATCTGCGAATAGTGAGAGCTTGATTTCTTCCTTTCCTACCTGAATGCCCTTAATGTCTTTTTCTTGCCTAATCGCTATTGCAAGTACTTCCAGTACTATATTGAACAGAAGTGGAGAGAGTGGGCATCCTTGTCTCGTCCCTGTTCTCAGAGGGAAGGCTCTTAGTTTTTCCCCATTGAGGACAATGCTTGCCATAGGCTTGTGATAAATGGCTTTGACTATTGAGGAAGGTCCCTTCTATACCCATTTTGGCTAGTGTTTTCATCATAAACGGATGCTGGATCTTGTCAAATGCTTTCTCTGCATCTATTGATATGATTATATGATTTTTATCATTTCTTTTGTTGATATGGTGGATTATGTTGATTGATTTCCGGATGTTAAACCATCCTTGCATCCCCGGGATGAATCCCACTTGGTCGTGGTGTATGATCTTTTTGATGAGTTGTTGAATTCTATTTGCTAATATTTTGTTGAGAATTTTTGCATCTGTGTTCATCAGGGATATTGGCCTGTAGTTTTCTTTTTTTGTGGTGTCTTTGTTTGCTTTTGGTATTAGGGAGATATGAGCCTCATAGAAACTGTTAGGGAGGGTTTCTGTTTCTTCAATTTCCTGGAAAAGCTTGGCAAAAGGTCCTCTTTAAATGTTTGGAAGAACTCACTAGTGAATCCGTCTGGACCTGGGCTTTTGTTTTTGGGGAGACTTTTGATTACCATTTCAATTTCCTTGATGTTAATTGGACTATTCAGGTACTCCAGGTCTTCTTGGTTCAGCCTTGGGAGATTATAGGAGTCGAGGAATTTATCCATTTCTTCTAGATTCTCTTGTTTCGTGGCATAGAGATTTTCAAAGTAGTCTCTGATGATCTTTTGAATTTCATTGGTTTCTGTTGTGATGTCCCCCTTTTCATTTCTGATTCGGCTTATAAGGGTTCTCTCTCTCTCTTTCTTTGTGAGTCTTGCTAGTGGTTTATCAATCTTGTTTATTTTCTCGAAGAACCAGCTCTTGGTTTCATTGATCTTCCGGATTGTCTTTTGGGTTTCCATGTCATTAATTTCTGCTCTAAGTTTTATTATCTCTTTCCTTCTGCCTGGTTTTGGCTCCTTTTGTTGGTCCTTTTCTAAGGTCTTGAGCTGTGAAGTCAAGTTATTTATGTGGGCCCTTTCTTCCTTCCTGAGATATGCTTGCACAGCTATAAATTTTCCCCTTAATACGGCTTTAGCTGCGTCCCACAGGTTCTGGTAGCTCATGTCTTCATTCTCATTTGTTTCTAGGTACCTTTTGATTTCTTCCTTGATTTCCTTCCTGACCCACTCATTGTTCAATATCGAGCTATTTAATTTCCAGGTGTTTGATTTGGTTTTCTGCATCTGTCCACAGTTAAGCTTTATCTTCAGTGCATCATGGTCTGAAAAGATAGCTGGTACAATGTCTATCTTATTGATTCTGTTGAGGTATGTTGTGTGGCCCAGCGCATGGTCTATTCTGGAAAATGTTCCATGTGCACTGGAAAAGAATGTGTATTCCTTTTTTGGGGGATATAAAGCCCTGTATATATCTATTAGCCCTCTCTCTTCTATTTCTTCCTTCAAAGCCAGTATTTCATTGGTGAGTTTTAATCTTCTAGATCTGTCCAGAGGAGACAGTGCGGTGTTGAAGTCTCCAACTACTATTGTGTTGCTCAAGATGTCCTTCTCGAGGTCTCTTAGCAGCTGTTGTAGGTATTTAGCTGGTCCCTCATTGGGTGCGTAGACATTTAGGAGTGTGATTTCTTCCTGATGTACACATCCCTTGATTAATAAAAAGTGGCCTTCACTATCCCTTCTAATCTTTTTCAACCTGAAGTCTGTGTTGTACGTTACTAGTAAAGCCACCCCGGCTTTCTTGAGGGAGTTGTTTGCTTGCAGGATTGTTTTCCATCCTTTGACTTTGAGTCTGTGTTTGTTCTGGCTATTCAGATGTGTTTCTTGCAGGCAACAGAATTTTGGGTTGAGTCTCTGAATCCATTTTGCCAGTCTGTGTCTCTTAATTGGTGAATCCAGACCATTGACATTAAGGGAGATTATTGTTATGGGATTTTGTGCCGTCTTTGTGCAAGGGTTTGTTGTGCTTGTAGGGGTTGTTCTTGTCTTACAATAGCCCCTTTAGTGCTTCTTTTAGGTTTGGTTTTGAGTCTATGAAGTTCCTGAGCTGTTGTTTATCCCCAAAGTAGTGTATGATTCCTTCTAGTTTGAATGAGAGTTTAGCCGGATAAAGTATTCTTGGTGAAGCGTTGATTTCATTGAGTTTTTTCACTATATCCCACCATTGCCTTCGAGCTTGGAGGGTTTCCTCTGATAGATCTGCTGTGAGCCTAAGGGCTGCTCCTTTGTATGCGATTTCCTTCTTGGACCTTGCTGCTTGGAGTATTGTGTCTCTCTGGAAGATGTCCATCATTGTAACTATGATATGTCTTGGGGTTTTTCTGTTAGGATCTCTTTTAGCTGGCACTCTTCGGGCGCCTTGAATCTGGATGCCCGCATTGTCCAGCTGTGGGAAGTTTTCCGCAATGATTTGTTTGACTGTGTCTTTTTCGTTGGGGTTGGTTCCCTGTGGTTCTGGTAGTCCAATGATTCTAATGTTGTTCCTCTTGAATTCATCCCCTAGGACTCTGATTCTGGCTAGAGCTATTTTGAGGTCTCTTGCCATGGTTTGATGTTGCCTGTAGGCCTCTTGCAGCTCATCTTCAAGCATACTGATTCTGTCTTCGGCTGCAGTCATCCTATTGTTGAGGGCAGCCAGAGAGTTTTTGATTTCATGTACCGAATCCTTCATTTCTTTTTTTTTATTTTTTTTAATTTTTATTTATTTATTTTTTTTAAATTTTTTATTGTGGAAAGTTACAAAGTTACAAAGTTTTCAGGTTTAAATCTCAGTTATACAATGCTCGAATACCCATCCCTTCACCAGTGCTCATATTCCACCACCAAGAATCCCAGTATAGCTCCACCCCGCCCCCTCACACCCCAAACCCCCCCACGCCCCTAGCCCCCCACCCTAAGCCCCCCCCCGCCTGTGTAACTAATAAATTTCACTTTACTTTCACTTTGATTGCATACAATATTTCAACAAAACTCACTATTATTGTTTGGAGAGTCTCTCCGCTAAAGTCAGACCTGCTGAAAAGGAAGCATTAGGTAATTTGTTTTCCATTGCTGAGGATGAAGAAGTGTGAGGTCGAGTGACCACACTTAGCGGCCTCTCCGTTTTGGGTTTCTGTAATTTAGTATTTTAGTAACTAAGTCCAGAGAGATATCTGCCAGAATTTGCATCGTTGCCAACTTGTACTTCTCAGTTACATTATATTCCACGTATGAGTGCAATCTTTCTATGTCTGTCTCTTTCTTTCTGACTCATTTCACTCAACATGATACTTTCCATGTTGATCCACTTGTATGCAAATTTCATGACTTCATGTTTCCTGACAGCTACATAGTATTCCATTGTGTAAATATACCAGAGTTTCTTTAGCCAATCATCTGTTTTCGGGCACTCTGGTTTTTTCCATATTGTGGCTATTGTGAACAAATGTTCAACATCACTAATCATCAGGGAAATGCAGATCAAAACAACAATGAGATATTATCTCACACCACAGAGACTGGCCCACATCCCCAAAAACAAAAGCAACCGGTGTTGGCGTGGATGTGGGGAGAAAGGGACTCTCCTTCACTGCTGGTGGGAATGCCGACTGGTTCAGCCCTTTTGGAAAACAATAAGGACGATTCTCAAAAAGTTAGAAATTGAGCTCCCATTTGACCCAGCAATACCACTCCTGGGAATATATCCCGGAGAGGCAAAAAGGTATAGTAGAGATGACTTCATTTCTTTTTGAAGGTTTTTTATTTCTGCTCTTATTTCTTCCCGTATTTTGTCGGCTGTCTGTTGTATTGTTTCCGCCAGGTCTTCCTTGATGTTGTCCATCTTTGCATTGAGTTCATTGAACATGTTGAGGATTTCAACTCTGAATTCTTTCTCAGAGAGGTCAAGTTTGTGGGAGGCGCCCATTGAGGTTTCCGGACTCCTTTGATCGTCCTCTGGTTGCAATGGCGATTTTCGCTGTTTCTTCATGTTTTTTGTGGTGATATGAAAGAGGGCCCTTGATGATGAGTGTCCCTGTTTCCTTTTGTTGCGAAAAAGGATTGTGGATAGGCTCAGTTAATAATGGTTGGCTTTTTACTTTGCAGGTTGTCGAACCTGGTCTCCTACTGAGATGTTTCCTTCAGTTCTTATGTGAAGTCTTGTGTTTTATTGTCCTACTGCTTGGGAATAACTAGGATGTTAGTCTTGGATAGGATGTTGAGGAAAGTACTTGCCGCCGCGTGAGCTTTGGCTGCCGGCAATGAGGCCACGCCCACTTTTCTTAGGTCACGCCCCCTGGTGGTTAGGCCCCGCCCCTCCCCCACAACCCGACAGTGGTCAACATGCTGGGGGTGGCGTGCCGGCCACTCGGCCGGCAGTCCGGATGGGAGGGAAGCCCGGGGTGCTCAGGGCCGCGGAGCAGGCTGGGTCCAGAAGGGCGGGTCGAGGGAGTGTCACAGACCTTTGCCGGAAGACAGGACAGGATGGCGGCGGCGCTTGGGGTCGGCGTGCCGGCCACTTGGCCGGCAGTCCGGAGGGGAGGGAAGCCCGGGGTGCTCTTAAAACTTTTTTAAATGTGAATCAGTACATTGCATATTCTGTTGCTATGATTAACAGAACTCAACCAAGCTCCCAGAAGCACGCAGTGGCTTTGCGGCTACACAATATCTTATAGCCTAGTTCTTCCTCTCAGAGAATCTGGCAAGCTACAAGAGTTTCCTGCCTGCATGGGAGAGCCTGGCAAGCTCCTCATTGTGTATCCATATGCCAAAACCAATAACAATGATGGGTCTCATCCCCCTGACACTGAAAGTGTCTCCAATGCGGCATTGTTGGGAAGAACGAGTAACAAGAGGCTTCTAAAATCTCAGGGCTAGGATGAACGGATACGTGACTGAAACCACTCGAGAAAATCCTTGATCAATGGGATGATGATGATGATGATATTTGCATATATGAATAGTGTATAACATATATGATATTATATAATGCCAGTTATGTATAGCCATCTTAGATCAATGAAGTAGTTTACTGAAAAATTCTTAAAATTCTTTTTTTCAAACAATTAGTTTTATGTAAATGCTATAGACTATAAAATAGAAGATAACTAAACTCTAAGGTGGGATGTGGGTGACTTTAAAATGGAGTTCTTTAGATATTTTTCTGTTAGAAAGCAAATAACTTTTCATTAGTTAATACTAAGTTTTTTCAACTTGCTGTTTTTTCTTTTCTCTCTGCTGGAATCTGGCATTTTTAGGTGGATGTTACTGAGATTGCAGTAATTACCCTTCTTTTATTGCAGAACAGATGTTTTAAGGGTTGGGTTTCTTTGTCAGGGCTTGGGACTGAAGAATCACAGATGTTATAACTTAATTCTGGTGAGGTCAAAATATTTTATCATTATCAGTTCAAGATATTTTCAAAATATAACTAAATGTACAAATACTTCAATTAAAATAAGTTATACTGTGTCATGGCACATTATAAATTTTATAATCATCTTCTATAATATATGATTGCATAACCATAGATTGAGAAGTCAATATTGAGTCCCATGATTATATGATTATGGGGTTTTACTGGAATATATAATAATCATTGCTGTTTGATTTTTATTATAATACTCAAAGGAGCTGATTGAAAACAGCAGGAAATCTTTCTGCATTGCACTATTATTTCTAGACAATAGAGGCTCTGAGAAACTTTCTACATAACCAAATTCTCTGAATATTTCCTGTTAACCCAAAGAAAATTGATAGAATATCTCTAAAATGCCATGCTTTTTTACCTATCTCATTGCACATTATAAATCAGAGAAAAATCAATAATTAATTTTGCACAGGGTTTCAGTTCTTAAAGACTGTGTCTTGAGCTTCCACAAATGACTGAACTCCATCTCATACAAAAAATTATTTGAAATATATAGTTTATATATTAATCTAGCACAGTCCAATTTAATAATTAAAATTGTTAAAATATTTTAAATGATCTTACAGTTTCCTGATTAATATAAAGCATTGAATTGGAGCCAATCTGTTTTTTTCACAACCTGTGACAAGTGACTATTACTATAGCAAACCCAAAATTCATTGTGTTTTGAAGGAAGACTTGCTTTGATTATTTATAAGAGTTTTAGTAAACTAGAGTTAGATAATCTACTTGATTACTTTGAAATTAATATAAAATAAAAACAGGAAGACTTTCCCTGGTATAGAGGTAAAACTGTTCCATCTATACTATTTACCCTTTGAATATAATATTTGAGAGTAGTAATAAGGGATATTGTTAAAAATGAATAAAGCTTTATTTCTCCTCCTCACATAAATTAGATAAACTAGAATAAATACCTCATGGGTTCAGACAGAGCCATAACACAGCAGGTAGAACCCTAGCTTTGCATGTAGTTGACTCAGTTTTGATCCCTAGAATCCCACATGGTCCCCAATGCACATCTATAAGTGATGTGCAGGACCCAAGCATCACCAGGTGTGGTCCAGCAATAAACAAACAAAAAATAGATATCACAGGCCTGGGAATTTCCCAGGAGAAATGTGAAACTGGTTGGGGCGGGTGGAAGGTTGGAGGAGAAGAGATGAGAAAGGGGGGGAGAGAACAAAGATCAGAAAGAGGTAGAGATTGAGCATTGTAGATTAGTAGGTGCTAATTTTAAGTTTAAAGAAAAGGTATTTACAGAGTTTGTCTTAGATGAACATTAAAAACAAATAAGTGGTGTGAGATGGTATCTCATTGTTGCTATGATCTTCATCTCCCTGATGATTTGTGATGAAGAGCATTTTTTCACATGCCTTTTGGCCATTCAGATTTCTTCTTTGAGAGAATTTCTGTTTATTACATCGCCTCATTTTCTGATGGGGTTGGATGTTTTAGTCTTGGAGAGTTCAACCACTGCCTTGTAAATCCTTGATATCAAGCCCTTATCAAATGGGCACATGGTGAACATCCTTTTCCATTATGTAGATTGTCTTTGTATTCTGGACACTGTACAAATCATAAAGGAGATGCAGATCAAAACAACAATGAGATATAATGTCACACCACAGAGACTGGCCCACATCCAAAAGAACAAAAGCAATGGTTTTGACACAGATGTGGGGAGAAAGGGACTCTCCTTCACTGCTGGTGAGAATGCCGACTGGTTCAGCCCTTTTGGAAAACAGTATAGACATTTCTCAAGAAATTACAAATTGAGCTCCCATTTGACCCAGGAATACCACTTCTGGGAATATATCCCGGAGAAGCAAAAAAGTATAGTAGAAATGACATCTGCACTTGAATGTTCATTGCAGCACTGTTTATAATAGCCAGAATCTGGGGGAAAAAAAAAAACCTGAGTGCCTGAGAACAAATGACTGGTTAAAGATACTTTGGTGCATCTATGCAATGGAATACTATACAGATGCTATAAAAGATGAAGTCATGAAATTTTCATATTGGTGGATTGACATGCAAAGTATCATATTAAGTGAAAAGAGTCAGAAAGAGAGGACAGACATAGAAAGATTGCACTCATTTGTGGAATATAAAGTAACAGAATGGGAGACTAACACCCAAGAATAGTAGAGATAAGTACCAAGAGGATTGCTCCATGGCTTGGAAGCCGGCCTCACATGCTGGGGGAAAAGGCAGCTCAGATAGAAAAGGGAACACCAAGTAAAATGTGCTAGGAGGACGTGCTCAGGATGGGAGATGTGTGCTGAAAGTAGACTATAGACTGAACATGATGGCTATTTAATACCTCTGTTGCAAACCACAACATCCAAAAGCAGAGATAGAGCAAAAGGGAATGCACACAGAGGTGGAGTGCGGTGGGGGTGATGGGGCAGGGGTGGTGGGAGAAATACTGGGATCATTAGTGGTGGAGAATGGGCACTGATGAGGGTTGGATGCTCAATCCCTGTATAACTGAAATGCAAGCACAAATGTTTGAAAGTCTGTAACTGTACCTCACGGTGATTCATTAATAAAAAATGATTTAAAAAATTAAGAAATAGAGTCAAGGAAGTTGGATGGGGAAAGAGAAAATAAAGAAATGAATGAATGAATGAATGAATAAATAAATAAATAAAAATAAGTATACACTACCCTCTCCAGGAAAATTTTAGAGACCTTACTGGGTTCAGTCATATGTCCCATTAAGATTGTCCAGTAACACATTACTCTGAATATGTCAGTCAATATGGGGACAGTGAACAGAGCATGGATTTTAAGGATAGGTAAGGGAAACAGGAACTTCCAAATGTAGGGATCTAGCTCAAGAGTCAATAACAGCCACTTCCTCAAAATGACCTCCTTAAAAAAAACACCTGCAAAAAATGTGGTTTTGTGCAGGGATGAACAGAAAATGTAGCACTGTAAGCACTGTTGTTCCATTGTTCCCGATTTGCTTGGGCAGGCACCAGTAACATCTCCATTGTGAAACTTATTGTTACTCTTTTTGGCATATCAAATACACCATGGGCAGCTTGCTAGGCTCTGCAGTGTGGGCGGGATACTCTCAGTAGCTTGCTGGGCTCTCCAAGAGGGATGGAGGAATCGAACCCCAGCTAGCCGCATGCAAGGCACATGGCCTACCCACTGTGCTATCACTCCAGAGTAAAGGTATAACATTTTCTTGGAAAGAATTATTATTTTTTCTTATTTTATCTCTTTTCTTGCTGATTTGATGGTTTCCCCAGGCATGTTGTAGCATTGCCCATGAATTATTTTAGACACACTTTTCTTACATTTGTTTTACATTCAGTGTCTCTTATGTAAGTATGTTACTTTAGGGAGAAAAACTCTCCTTCAATCTGTGAAGACATGAAAAATTTCTGGATTCTAATTTACTGAGTTGTGGGAGGGCTCTAGTTGGAAGATAAGTAGATGCAAAATCTTTGTTTGTAGAGTCCTATAGCAGTCATCGATGGAAATGTTGAATTTAGGCATAATCTGTCATGTTTTCTCCCGCCCCCTTCCATTCTACATCGCTACCACACCCACAGAAACACTTGTAAGTCTGTTGATAATCTCTTTCCCAATACTCCTCAATACCAAACATCTTTTAAAGCTGCTAAGAACGTACATCAGTGGTAGACCACCAGACTAGCATGAATGAGATGATGATATCTCTCCTCTTTCTCTCTCTCTCTCTCCCTCTCTTTCGTCAACAGATCTTTCTATTTGCATCAATATAGTTAATTTCTCTCGTCATTTTCTTAAAAAATTGTAAGAAGACTTACAAAGTATTAAGGCTTAATAATTTGGACTCATCGTTCCTTCTTATACAAATACGTCCTATGCACGTCTTTCACGGGAGAGGGAAACTCCCTGTCAGACAGAGGGACCACAGCTCCTATTCCCTGGTTTTGTGGAGAGGCTGAGGTGAATAGGGTATCCAGTGGCACCATGGAGTGCTACACTGCTTCTCAGGGCCCCGGAGAAGTCCTGCATGTTGAAGGCAGTGTAGAATGCCTCACACTTACCTGCAGGAGCCACACAGCTTTATGTGGTGCTGAGCCTGGAGGGCACCTCGGTCACAACCCGCAACTTGCTCCTGAGCCAGGGCTGAGACACTCCCTCTCTGCAGCTGCAGCTTTAGCTTTGTAGGACAAACAAATCTTGTTCCTGCGAGTGAAACAAGCAAGCCCTTCCATAGGTGGCACTGTGCGAAGGGCAGGACTGTTATCTGCTTGCCCATAACACGCAAGATTAACCTGTGTCCTCCAGTCCAGACCTTATCTGGACTGGACAAGCTGCCCAGGACAAGCGAGGTCCTCTCCACACAGCTCCCTGGAAAGACCAATCTCTCATTGTGGAGATGTTTGTGCATATCTAACATGGGTGATAAATACTATTTATAGAAACGGGAAAAATATTAAATTTACATTTATTTCCTTTTCTTTCTTTTTTTCTAATCATTTCCTTATCAGGCCTGACCGCCACCTGCTCACCAGGCCCCCTCCACATGTCACACCCTCTGCTTGATAATTTAAACAAATTTGGTTAAATTTAACCAAATTAAATTTAACCAATTTAATGTAGCTTTTTGACTTCCAGGCCCTGGATCTTTTGGGGAACAGAACTGAATTCATATCCCTCCTAGCTGGGTCCCCACTGCCTTCACTTCCAAATTCTGCCATCATTGCTGGTCTATGTTTACATCACGGGCACTCTACATGTACTCAAATATCTACATCTTGCACCCTTCACTCAATCAGCCTTTGCCTGTACCCTGAATCGCACTGATAGCTCCACTCTTCACACTCATGATGCTGCACACGCTTATGCCTTCTGTCACTGGACAAAATCCATCGGAGAAGGAAAAGAGTGAGACCCAGCCTAAGCCCTCATAGACCTCCACTGGGGATGATGACAAAGATTGATTGTAAGCACAACAGGAACGTCGCAAATACAATGGGCAAAAATCACAGAAGTCCAGCAAACTCAATGAGTGAAAGTGATAACACAGAGGACTCTACCAATACCAACCAGCTCTGTAAACTTTCAAAGAATGATTTCAAGGACACTATGTCAAAGATATATGAACTAAAAGAAATGAAAGCACATGTATTTGGCAAAGCACAACAAATCATCTGATCATCCTCGAGAAAAATAACAATAAGAAGTCTCAGAATGGCTCAGCAAGATATCATAGTAGGTAAGGTCCCTCACTTTCGGGCAGCTGACCTGGGTTTGATCCCCTCCTTCACATAAGATTTCCTGAGCACTGCCAGGACTGATTCCCTAGAACTGACAGTTTTGCCCCCCCCCCAAAAAAAATAAAATCAAACCAAAAAAGGGTGAAATAAATGAAGAATAGGTGATTTTAAAAAATAAATCTCAATAGGTCTGAACAGCAGAGTAAGATCAGCTGAGGAAAAGATCAGTGAGCTTCAAGATGAGATGTGGTAAATCTCTATAAAACAATATAAGATGGAACAGATATGGGGAAAAAAAATGAGTACCGCACCAGAGAACTGTGGAATGATTTCAAGTAGAACAATTTAAAAATCATCAGAGTCCCTGAACACAAAGGAGAATTGATGAAGAATCACTTGTTTAAGAAATCATAGGTAAGAATTTCCCAGAGTTGAGGACTGCTGGCACCCAGGCTTGAAGTGTCCCAGTGAAAATAGACCAAAACAGAAAACTTACATATTGCACTCAGAGCTGACAAAAGCTAAGCATAGAATGAAAAATGCAGAGATAAAAAATAAAAATTAAAAAACTGGAACCTACTTACAAAGGAAATCCCTAAATCCATAGCAGATTTATGGAAAGAGACTTTAAGAGGCATGAGTTGTTGGGATGCAATAATTGTTCACTTATCCTCCAGTTGTTTAGTATTTTTTATGTTTCTGGACTGGAGCAATAGCACAGCAGGTAGGGCATTTGTGTTGCACATGGCCAGCACGGGTTTGATTCCTCTGTCCCTCTTGAAGAGACTGGCAAGCTACCAAGAGTATCTCACCTGCACAGCAGAGCCTGGCAAGCTACCCGTGGTGTATTTAATATGCCAAAAACAGTAACAAGTCTCACAACGGAGATGTTACTGGTGCCTGCTCAAGCAAATCGATCAAGAATGGGATTACAGTGCTATAGTGCTCTTCAGTTGGAGGTCTAAGGGGTGCATATTCACTTTCCTTCCACAATCTTTCTTTGGCATAAGATGGTAGTCCCTGTTTTTATACTCAGAACTTTCTAAATTTCTCAGTCTTTGACTACTACAATCATGTGTGAAATAAAGTTCTCAGTTCCTAGAATATCCTGTTTAACTCATATACCAGAATATTCTATAGATATTCCTAGGGTATTATCATTAAAATAAAATATCAAAGACAAAGATAATTCTTTTTTTGATATTTAATTATTTCCACCTCCACTTTGCTGATGGCATCGTTCTCATAACAAATACCATAACAAATATCAGCCAAGCCGCACGAATGCTGGCCAACTTCAATCGTGAGTGTGGAAAGTTGGACTGCAGCTGAATCTCACGAAGACAATGTTCACGAGAAATGGACTAGTTCCTGATGTTCCATTTGTTCTCAACGGAACAACATCTCCGAATGCAGTAGTTATGTGTACCTAGGTCGAGAACTCAACATGAGGATCTTGGCACCAGAGCTTCACAGGAGGAAGAGAACAGCATGGAATGCTTTCAAGAGCATCAAAGAAGTGGTTAAGAGGACAAAGAACCTCTGGCTCCGGGCACATTTTTTCGACTCCACCATTCTTCCTACACTAACATAAACCTCAGAGACCTGGGCCCTAGGAAAACAGGATGAAAAGGCTATTTGGGCATCCCAAAGAGGAATCGAAAGAGCTATGCATGGAGTATCACGTTTTACTCAAGTGAGAGAAGGAATCTGTAGTTCCGAAGTCCATCAATGTTCAAGAATCAGGGATGCTGTCTCGTTTGCTTAGGCATCAAAAATCAGATGCGCCAGACATGTAATATGATTTAGAGACGTCTACTGGACTAGAACTGTTACCCACTGGATTCCAGGAGATATCAAAAGACTCCACCTATGAGATGGTCAGACATCTTCGTAAAGACCCTGAATGAACAGTTTCAGATTCTTCATGTTCCTGGAGCAAGCAGACTCATTGGGCTACACTAACACTCAACAAGGACTAATGGATATGTTACTGGCACCCACTCAAACAAATCGATGCACTTCAGGATCACAAGTGACGATTGATAAAAGTGAATTGTTTCCATCTTAAACCTAATTTTTGTTTCTCTTTACTGGCTTACATCTTGAGAATACTGTCCTCTCACGTCCCTCAAATTTTAAGCCTGCTATTTACTGTTTACTAATCTATCACATACTTTCTTTGGCTTCTTTCATGTATATTTTTCCATCATCTTATTGCCAAATTAATTACCAATGTCTTTCACATTGTTATTATGTGTTTCAATAGCGACTGATTGATCCAGTCATTTTGTCTTCCTGCTGTCCTCTCTTAGACTCCCAACTATGAATGCTTCCTTTTGCATCCACAAATGTGTTCTATTGTATTTTGTCAAGCCAATTCCTCACTCATGTCTCATAATCTTCAGATCTTTGTATTTTTATATCCACTCCTGAAACAAGTGAAATGCATATCATACTGCTTTAATCAGTATTATGCTGACATTTTCTCATTTACCTATTTAGACTAGCATTTCCTTCAACCTCATTATTCTCATGTATCTAAGTTCTTGTTTTCAGTTACCATATGAGCATTCCCTATTCATGATAAATGTGTTAACAAGGTTAACTTCTGTCAACCTTTCTTCTTCCTTAAAATCGATTTATATCCAAGAGTGTGCAGGAATTCAGCCTATGATGGAGAGGACAATAGCTAAAGTCACTTTGTACTCCAAATTTTACTCCCAAGGTATTGCAGTTGAGCCTCAGAACTTCCTATGCAGTTTTAATAAGTGTTAATTTGATTCTATATCTTGTTGTTTTAATCTACATTAAATGACCGAATTACCACCTCGGTCATTCTTTTGTATGGGTTATTGCAGTAACTTCTAAACTTAGCCCCTGAGGCCATCTTGCTCCTACCAATTCATTCTCCAAAGAATAAGTTTCACATCAAGAACCTGATAGTTATTTCCATTTTAAGTGCTTACTCATTGTGTTTAGAATATAATATGGACTCAACCTTAAACTTGTGATGTCTGAATCTTGGTGCATTTATGGGTTGCACCTCATCTCCATAAAACCTCTCTCCTCCTCTATTACCATCAACTTACACACCATCTAAAGTTCTTCTCACGTACCAATACTTTTCTCAGTATTTCACCTATGCTTCAGCCCTCTAAAATTTTATAGTGTTAATTTAATGTGACCATACTCACAAGCTTTCTATTTATGATCAAACATAACTATTGAGTGTTCTCTTCACACACACACATACACACACACACACATACACACAAATGATTTGAATGGGAAGAAGTCTATAGTAAATTTGTTTTTACAGAGCAACTGTTTCTTACAACTAATCTTGAAAAGATGCTGATCAATAAATCTCTGAAGTAGACTGGGCTCCAGGCTAAGAATTCTGGGACATTCTTGAGAAGGGGGCAGATTGAGTCTCTGCCCTGCCAAAGGCTCATAGCTCCATCTACACCCAATAGCTGCTGACATATAAGTGGCCAACTTTACAGATCCAGGGCTAATCTTGAGAGACACGAAACTACTGAATCGACCCAATCCGAAATCTCTTGGAGCTTGTAGCTTTGCAATAACTCCAAATTTTGCAATACTGACAGCCCAGCAAATTATGTGGGAAAGTCACAGAGAAATAGCTCAATGAGCAAAAACACAGAAGGGTCAGCTAGCATCAAACAGCCCAGTAAATCCTCAATGACCTTAATAACATCATTATCTGTCTCTTGTTTCTTGTGAAAAAAGTTTCTTGTTTCACAACTCCTAGGTAACTGTCATTTTGTCAGAATACATGACTTGCCCTCTTTAGTAAATTTTTTAATTTGCATCGTTTATTCAGTTTTATTATTGCTGGAGCGATAGAACAGCATTAGGGCATTTGCCTTGCATGCAGCCAACCTAGGTTTGATTCCTCCACCCCTCTCAGACAGCCCAGCAAGCTACTGAGAGTATCTCGCCTGCAGAGCAGAGCCTGGCAAGCTACCCGTGGCATATTCGATATGCCCAAAATAGTAGCAGCAAGTCTCACAATGGAGATGTTACTGGTGCCTGCTCGAGCAAATTGATGAGCAAGGAGATGACAGTGACAGTGACAGTGATTCAGTTTTATTTAACATGATGGTCTGATCACCATTCTTTTAAGTTTATATCAGACTAGAAGACCCAGCATTGTTTTATGTACTAGTAGGAAAGCGATTTGGAAAAACCAGGATAGATTTATTGTTTACTATAATTCATAATATTCATTTTAAGCAGTTTTAAAAGAACATTATGGATCTTCTTCATTCAATAAGATCAAACATTCATTCAACATTAATCTTGTAAATTAAAAAAAAAACGAATTTTGAGCAAAAAATATGTGGTGAAAATATCCATAAATCTTCCTTGAATTTCAACTTCAACTTTCCCAAATATGCTCTTCAATTTATATTTGTTATTTATCTTGTTTAATGCAGGACTTCCCTGAGTGTGATTCCCGAACTGACAAATTCAGGGTTAGAAATACCTCACCCCACCCAGCATAGACACATACACAGACTCACAGACAAACAACACACACAAACACACACACACACTACCATTAAGTTTGGTGAATGACACATCTTTAATTTCAGTAGAAATTATTCCCAATCTAAAAAAAAAAAACATGAAACAGTGGTCAAGGCTTCAAGTGCTTGCCTGGCAATCACGAAGTGCTTCAAACCAGAGAGCTCTACAGGCTGGATCCACGCACGGGAAACTTATCCCCAATTTCCAAGCTCGTGTTTCACGCAAGAGTAGACCAAGCCACGCCTACCATTCACAGGGCGCTGGATTTGATACCCAGCATTGAACGAGAGACAGAGACAGAGACAGAGGGAGAAAGACAGACAGAGACAGACAGAGACAGACAGAGATAGACAAACAGAGAGACAGAGACAGAGACAAAGAGACAAAAAGAGATATAGTTGATCTTATTTGATCTCCAGCATTGCATACAGTGCTCTGAGTACCACCAGAAGTGATACGTGAGCACAGATCCAGGCATAAGCTCTTAGCACAGCTGGGTAAATTCTAGCCTCTTCCTCCACCCAGGCTGGAGTGATAGTACACTGGGTAGGGCGTTCGCCTTGCATGCAGTCGACCTGGGTGTGATTCCTCTGCCTCTCTTGGAGAGCCCGGCAAGCTACCAAGACTATCCCGCCTGCACAGCAGAACCTGGCAAGGTACCCGTGGCGAATTCAATATGCCAAAAATAGTAACAAGTCTCACAATGGAAGCATTACTGGTGCCCACATGAGCAAATCAATGAACAATGGGCAGACAATGCTACAGTGCTTAATCCTTCTCCCAGCCAAAATTCCTACAAGCAAATCAAAATAGGTTTTCTCCAGACATATCTTATTTAGATGTGTGCTCTTTCATTGTGATGTTCCACAAAGACCTACAAGGCTCAAAAGATACTGTATGCCTTTAATTACTTAGAAAAATGTAAAATGGGGATTTTACTCATAACACTATTTCCATCAAATAAATTTAAGAATAATACATTTATAGAGCATATGTACTTCATCAGATGAGTCACTCATTCCTCCTTTGTTTATCATTACAGTTATGTTTATTATAATGTTCATATTATTATATCTTCTCTTTCCTTGAAGCCCCAGACTCCGATTGAAAGAGGAAATCATAGTTTTCCTTCACCGGAATTTTCATTTATCCCATCATCCTACCACTCTTCATCCTAAGGCCCTATCTTGAACATTCCTGAGGTTCCCTAGGACCATATTCTTCTGTCCCAGAACCAGGAGTCACAAGACTAAGATAATGATAAAACCTGAAGCAGGTGACCAGAAAGACAAAACAGTCCTAGCACCATGGAGTTTCCCACATTCTCTGACACAAAAAGACACTTTTCTTATAAGAACCTCTCAAATAAAAAGCCACAGTCAACTTATTCCTATACTAAGTTCCTCTCACTTGGGGAGCTCCTTCTGTTTTCTCTTCTACTTTCCAATAAACTTTCTACTTTCGAACTCTGAGTCTGAACATCTTTGGTATTCAATATTTTCATTCTTGAAAGCATTTAAGAAACTGGAAATCACAGACACAGAGACCTGCCACCTCTGTTTCTGCCTTGCCTGCTTCCCTATATTGATCCTTAGTTTAGGATATAAAAAGCCCATTTATTTTTACATTTCTTCGAAGACTCATTTGAGGAAGATGGTATAGCCCCCAAATGTGAGGTTAAAATTCTTTCTTCTTTTACTCTCTGCACAGTCTACCAGATGCTAGTACAGTCCAAGAAGAAATTAGAAGGGTAGACACAAGTTTTCTTTCCTTCCCTAAATCATAGCATAGATATAAGTACACAGCTATAAGCAGCTCTGACTGCTATGTAGCACTGTAGCACTGTCCTCCTATTGTTCATCAATTTGTTCGAGTGGGCACCAGTAATGTCACCATTGTGAAATTGTTGTTACTCTTTTTGGAATATTGTTATGCCATGGGTAGCTTGCCAGGCTCTGCCTGGCAAGGTGGGGTATTCTCCGCAGTTTGCTGGGCTCTCTGAGAAGGACGAAGGAATTGAACCTGGGTCGGCCATGTGCAAGGCAAACACGCTTCTTTTAACATTCATTTTATACTTTCCCTTAAAAGTTTGGTGAATTAATGGCGAATGATTCTAATACTATAAAATGTTTCATTCTTATCAAACCAATACGGCCACTTCTCTAACTTCTGTTCTTTAAAATAACTCTCTTTGCAAGTTTGAAAACTTTCGGCATCCGTGTGCAATGGAACCCAAACCAGTATAAAAACAATTTAACTCCCCTAGAAAAGTTTGGTGCATGTTTTGTGATTGTGATCCATTTCATTCTATTTTAAACCTCCAATAGGAGGTTTAAACTCCAGCAGGAGTTATTTTTTAAAAAATGGCAGCTATAATTTTACAACCTAGAGGACTGGTGAATTTTCACAGAATGATGTGTTTTGTTGTATGCCAAATGATACATCTTCTCTCACCTCAAATAAGAGAAAAGGCAGGGTTTTATCCAGACAATGTCACAGCTGTTTCAAATTCCCTGACTTAGTCAGATCCCAGCTTTTATAGCCTGAGCAGCTGTCAGCGGCAATGACTCTCCCTTTGTTAGTCAAGAAAATATTCTAAACTTATAATTAGACCTTAGTTATGAAAATGTAACTAGTTAATCATCGCTTTAGTTAGGGCATTTTTGCATTGCAAAGAAGTTTAAATGTAGCCTAGAGTGGTGAAATACACCAAACAAAACTGGATTGGATTACTTCAAAGATTCATTTTTTTTAATTCAGATAAAAATGCCCATCTTTTCTATTTTATCCAAATAATCATCTAAAATGATATCTGGAGCGAGCAGATATCATTGGGTTACAGTAGCATGCCACAGGGGCAAATGGAGATGTTACTGGTGCCCACTCAAGTAAATCAAAGATCAACGGAATGACAAGTGACACAAGTGATAGAAGTGAATCATCTAAAATCTAAATTATTTTTTACTATTATTTACTATATTTTTGTTGCCAAAATGTCCCATCACCTGAATTTATTATTTTTCAAACTTCATCCCTCCTTTTAGTTTAGTTATATTAACTATGGCACTGAAATATGTGCAAGCAAAATATAGTACCAGTCTGAACCTTGTACATTAGTCACACTGAGATGCTTAGCCATATTAACATAACTGAAACTAAAAAAAATACTAAATTCTTGTTTTCTTTTTTTAATTTTTATTGAGGTTTGATGGTTTGCAATAGTAATGTTTTATTGTTTTGTTTTTAAATATATAACAGACAATCCTTTTTTAAAACACTGTGATAGGGTACTCCCTCCATTGATGTCACTCCAAAATTAATTGTTTTTAAATTAAAATAATAATCAAATATTATGGTTTATAGCAGGCGTTTGCCTTGCACGCGACCAACCCAGGTTTGATTCCCCCATCCCTCTCGGAGAGCCCGGCACGCTACCAAGAGTATTCTGCTCTCATGGCACAGCCTGACAAGCTACCTGTGGCCTATTTGATATACCAAAAATAGTAACAAGTCCCACAATGAGACGTTACTGGTTCCCGCTTCAGCAAATCAATGAACAACTGGACGAATGTGCTACAGTGCAGTGCTGCAGTAATTATTTAAAGAAAATCAGTATTAAGTTTCAGATTATTCTGATAATTAAGTTTCATTTACTCTGATTTTTTTCCCAGTTTTCTACTTCTTTAGTAAAACGATGTGAAATTTTACTAATATAGCAGGATTCCATAACACAGGTAGTTGAGTCTTTGCAAAAGCTTTAACCAAAAATAGTCCAGTAGTTTGCCTTAGAAGCATTAATATCTGAAGGTCACAATGTAACCCAAAACATGCATTGAGAGAAATTGAGATAACTTGACAATATATGATTAAAAGATTGTTACTTAGATCATGAAAATATTACTCAAAATAAATTTTAAATAGATCTCGGAATAAAAATAAATTAAATTAAAAAAATATAGATTGGTCCTTAATCCCCAAGATTTTCTAAGTCACAAGCTTCTTATCTTTTATTACTTTCTTTTGTTTTTTTTGCATTTTCAGGGAGCATTTGCGATTTTTTTCTGTGTTTTGTTTTGTTTTTTTGGGGGGCTACACCTGGTAGTATTCGGGGTTTACCCCTGTCTATGCATCAGACATCACTCCTGACAGGGCTTGTGGGACCACGTAAAGTGGCAGGGATCAAACCCAGGTGAATTGGTTGAAAGGCAAACAGATTACCCGCTCTACTATCACTCATGCCCCTCTTCTATCAGGTCTTATAATTACGAATGCTCTCCTACTTTAGAGGTACATAAAGCCCTCCAAAACTCTTTATATTTCTTTTTTTTTTTTTGGGTTTTTGGGTCACACCCGGCGATGCACAGGGGTTACTCCTGGCTCTTCACTCAGGAATCACTCCTGGTGGTGCTCATGGGACCATATGGGATGCTGGGATTTGAACTCGGGTCGGCCGCCTGCAAGGCAAACGCCCTACCCGCTGTGCTATCGCTCCAGCCCCAAGTCTTTATATTTCTTAATCAAGCAGTATCTAAGAATTGATAGCTCACATAAAAATAATCTATATGACCACATTTTTTTTCCTTTTACTTGATTGTCAATGTCTTAACTTTGTTTAAATTCAAATTTCTATTTTCTGTAATAGATTTTAAAGGCTGGAGCAATAGCACAGTGGTAGGGAGTTCGCCTTTCATGTGGCCGACCCATGTTCAATTCCTCCGTGCCTCTCAGAGATCCCGGCAAGCTACCGAGAGTATCACACACGCACGTCAGAGCGTGGCAAGCTACCCGTGGCGTATTCGATATGCCAAAAACAGTAACAATAAGTCTCTCAATGAGAGACCTTACTGGTGCCCGCTCGAGCAAATCGATGAGCAATGGGATGACTGAGATTTTAAAGAAATTTTCATCAATTAGGCAAAGTTCTGATCACAAAACTGATGGTCTGGTGAAAGACTCTTTTACTCTTGTTAATAAGACTATTTAATAATTAACTAACAAAATAATTAATTCTCTTTAGTGAGAGAATTGCAAGATTAGCAGACATGTCAAACTTTATTTGGGAATATTAGAAAATCGTAATTTGTTATATTCAGATTTAAATAGAAACCTAATTCTTGTCCTGAAGAGGGTTACAAGATTTATTTTGTCTTTTCCTGTTAGAGAGGAAAAGTCAGGTGAGGTAACAGGTGAAAATTCCAATGTAAAAATAAGTGACAGGCCAACAGACAGTATAGTATGCCGGGCGCCTGCCTTGATGCAGCTAGCCTGGATTCAACACCCAGCTCACCATACGCTCCCCTCCCCCCCAGCACTGCCAGGAGTAATTCCTGGGTGCATAGCTAGGAATTACCCATGAACATGCCTGGTGTAGTCCCCTCCAGACCAAAAGCAAAAAAACAAACAAAAATATAAAAAAATGGTGTTTTTTGTCTACTAGTGCTTTATTTAATTAGATATTTGAGCCTAGGAGCTGTGTTCAGGGTTTACTCCAGGCTCTCAATTCAAGAGTTGGCTCTTGCAGAGACCAAATTCGGTGCTGGGGATTGAACCTGAGTTGGCTGTTTGCAGTGCTATCTCTTGGGCCTCAATCTTAGTGCTTTGAAAAAGAATCTTCTCTTTTTAAGGCTGATTTCTTAAAATGTTGATGATTTGAAACAGTTCAAAATGATAGTCCTATTGCAACAATACAGCAGAAATTATTTTTGTATAGTGACTTGAACTGGCTATATTTCAAAATAACTATTATGATGTCAACTTTTCAAACTAAAAAAAATAATGTCTGCTTTCTGATCAATTCTCTCAAACACATAATCAACAAATTATTCTGTCAGTTACATTACAGATAACTATAGTGACACAATCAGAGAAAGAAATTCTGGGGTTTTACCTTTTATTACAATAGACATACCACTATAGTTTTAACAGCCTTTGTTTTTGTTCTACTAAAGCAAGGACTGGCAGCAAACTTCAATCAGGGAACAAATAGCCTTGCTAGCTATTTTGGTAAATAGACTGTGATTGAAACACTAAAATGCCCATTTTTAAAAGTCCATTATTGATGATTACTGTTATGATAAAATTTAAAAATTGGGTAGGTTTAAAAGAGACATTCCTCAAAGTCTATACTACTTGTAATATGAAGTTCAGGTCTCTAAGTGTTTTCTTCATATTCCAACACATACCCATTGCATATTATTATGATTTTATCGGCATGAGTCCACGTTGTAACAACAATAGTATGTGACTAATTTGTGGTAAAGAAAGGAGGGAAAGGCATAATACAATTAAGATAGATGGAGGCTCAGGCAATTGGTACTCAGCAACAGAGAGCTTTAGAGAATTTGCTTATAGCTCTAGGTTTTCAGGAATGAAGGGTCTTATCTCCTGAGTTGGGGATCGATAGTTCTCACTGGAAATGCCTTCAAGACCATGTGCAGGAGATATTTCAAATATGACTGAAATTGATATCCAAATGTATAGCATATTTCAGAGATCTAGTGTCAGGATATTCTATTAGCTTGAAATAGTCGGCTTTCATATAGCCAGGTATTCATCTCTTCTTGCCATTTTTCATGTCTGCTTCTACAGATAACGTTAGGCTCTCTCTGTACCGCCCCACCTTTGCACTCGCAAAGTGCCTTTTCATCTGGATTAAGCTTCATTTTGTATGTGTTGTGGGGTTACACTGGATTATATTTAGGATTTACTCTGCTCAGTAAAATCAGGGAACAAATAGCCTTGCTTCTGTGGTAACTTGTGGGGGAGGGGTGCATATGCAGTTCCGGTGATTCTCTATAGCTCAAACCTTTCTGTCTATCAACTGAGATCACACTAAATGTCTGAATATAGGATGATCATGGAAACTACATTGGAATTTTGAATTTATGTCTGATAAGTATTTTGTTTGTTTTGTCTAAGTGTTCTGTTTAGAACAAGACCGTCCTATTATGCATTGCTGTGAGGGTTAGGGGTGGCAGAGGGAGGGGAATGGACATTTTCTACCAGTCTCAGTATTGAATAAGAGATTCATTTTAGGGAAGGGAATCTGAGAGCAGAATGGAGATTATCTCTAAAAGACTATTTTTCCCCCTGAAAGATTTCTTCTATTTGTCATTCCATACAAGTGCCAGATCCATGCTAAAACCTAACTTTTCCAAGTTTTTGCAAATGACCAATTGAGAGTGTGAACTTCAAACTGGCCCAAAAGAAATGAATGAAAAGGTGGGGTCAAAATTGTCACTGTCACTGTCATCCTATTGCTCATCGATTTGCTCGAGCGGGCACCAGTAACATCTCCATTTTGAGACATGTTGTTGCTGTTTTTGGCATATTGAATACACCATGGGGAGCTTTCCAGGTTTTGCCATGTGGGCGTGATACTCTCAGTAGCTTGCTAGGCTCTTTGAGAGGGGTGGAGGAATCAAACCCGGGCTGGCCTCACGTAAGGCAAAAATGCCCTACCTGCGGTGCTATCACTCCAGTCAGGGATCAAAATTAGGAGCATATATTGATAAAAGCAATATATTGATTTATATAATGATCAATGGAACGAGTGAATTATATAAAGGAATGAAAAATATAGTCTTAAAAATTAAAAATGAATAAAAGAGGGGAGAAATTAATAATAGTAAACTCCTCTGGGTTGGGGCTGATTAGAATGTTCAGCTTGCTTCCTTGGACCGGAGAGATCAAAGCTATGAAATCAAAGATAAAGCATTCACCTTGCATGTGGCTAGTCCTAGTTCTGTCTCTGCTACCACATGTAGTCTCTGGGCACCAGCAAGCTGACAGAGCCAGAAATGGCCTCTGAACACCATAGGGCAATCACCTCAACACAAATAAATAAATAAATAAAAATAAAGAATTTTTGTTGTTGTCATTTCTTTTTCTTTTTTTTTTGGGGGGGGGGGTGTTGTTTGCAGGCAACATCCACTGGTGCTCAATTACTGCCTCTGGGCTTGGAAATAATGCCAGTGTTCAGGGGACTCTAATGATGCAAGGATTTGGTCCAGCATCACATGCCAACACTTTTGCCTGCACGGCTTGTGCCTTACTTTCTGTACTATCTTGCCAGCTCAAGAATGTTTTCCTTATATTTTCCTTTAATCTCCAAATCTTTGAATTTGCAGATGGGTTGGTTTGTGCTTTAGAAGAATAGTTGAATGGGATTTTACTGGGCACCTAAGTGCCTGCCAGTCCATTACAAACTGTCCCTTGGAAAGGTCAACATTGCTGCTTTCGTATGTAAGTTGCTCCTTGAACTAATACTGGCAAGATGGTTCTTTAGACCGTGAGTTCTTTATCTTCCAACCTGCTGCCTCACTGCTCATAAAGCTCCTGTTCCACTGGTTCTCTTGCCTCTCAATAGACTCATCTATTTCAGTTGCCCTAGAATCAAAGTCCAAAATCCAAGATAAGAGTCTGTGCTGATCTAATCATAGAGGTCATCACATCCCTCAACCTTCACATCAAGCCTATCTCACTTTGCTTTTACAAAGCCAGAGGGTCCATCTTGATTTAGAGAGAAATAGATGGTGTAAAATTGGCCCCAAAGAATGGAGAAAAAAAAAGACTAAAAAACTGAGTTGCTGCTCACGGCAGGGACAGAAGGGCAGTCCTTTTACTCTACCCTCCAAAGCCTAAAGGAAAATCTAAACCTAAACCTAAATCTTATTCAGAAATGTGTTTGGCTTGTAGAGAAGAAGGAGTATGTTTGAGGGGACCAGCCAGGAAAGTGACCACTGGCCACTCTCACCCACCCACCCTTTCCACCCTTCAGTTCTAAAATTGTGCTTCTGATATAGAAACTCTGACATTGATTTGAGTCCGGAAGGCAATCAATAGCACACAAGTGTTTGGATTTAAAAAAAATAATAATATAAATTTGTTTGCTAAGGAGAATAGAGAAAAAGGAGGAGAGAGATGTCAACCTTAGTCTGACCAAAATTCTTGAGTAATATTTCTAAAAGTAAACACAGGAAATATAGTTGTGCTAATGATAAGCTCATAAGCAGATGGAGGGAGGGGGTGTTGATTGTTACTTGTGGTCCAGGATTTGGTTTCACCAGACTAGCAATACCGAAAAAGTCATTGATGATTCATGCTCCCATTTTCCTCTCCATGGTTCCAGAGTCACAGACACTACAGCTCCTATAAAAGACTTAGAAGATGAAGAGACAATCTAGGGTATAATGTCTAGGAAAAGTATGATAGTGTCTCATTTAATCAGTAAATTGAGAAGACGGGGTGAGAGGAACTTTAAGCACCTTAGGGAAAGAAGAAGCCTCAGTTTACCCCTGCTGTGAGCAGTCCTGATTTTTGCTGGCCCATCCTATATTGTTGATCTCCTGCAAATTTCTGCAATTTTCTGATAAACAGGGAATTAACAATTGCCCATCATAAAATTCTGCTCCAGAGCTGAGGCTCACGGGGAGACTAAGATAATGGAAGATATTTGGGAGGCAGATGGTGATGGCCATCTGCAGGAAGACGCAAACTAGACAGACCACCCTGTCAATCCCATAATACTTGTTGATTGATAAGCAATACAAGAGCCTTCCAAAAAGGGTTACACAAAACTCTTGAATAATAAAAAGTTCTCCACTAGGTTCTTCCCCCCATGGGGAGTTCCTTTTTTCTTTCTCTTTTACTTTGCCACAAACGTTTCTACTTTCCAACTCTGAGTCTGAGCATCTTTATACCCAACATTTTCATTCTTGAAACATTGCAGAACCTGGGAGTTGTAACAGAACAGAGAGGAGTTGTGACCTCTCCGCCATCACCTGCACCCTTGCATGCTCTAGTACTTCTTTGACACTTATTTCCTCCTGCCAAGGCCAGGCTTATGGGAAGAGGTCTTCTGTGACCATAGAACTCATCTCGCCCTTTCGGGGACACAGAATCCAGACTAGCTTCAAAGAGCTCATTAAACTTGCAGCAAAAATCACCAAGCAGCTAGTCTCCGTCTGCAGATTTCCCCTATAGCTATCATTATTATCTCCGCTCCTTTCAAGATTGTTCAAATTGCCTTTATTCCTGAAAGTCATGTTATCACTTCCCATTAACTTTTCTGCTCAATATCATCTGGGTCCAATTCACAATTTCTACCAAGAAAATTTTTGTTACACTCACCAGCAGCTTCTATTACCTCTAAGATGGTTCATCACAATGACCAGGAGGACTTGGTCAGCCATGGGTTTCCAAATATATTTCTAAGGTTTCTGATTCCAAGGGTACTAAAAACTTGATAAATGACTGGTTTTCAAAACTGGCTTTTTTTTTCTTAGCAAGAGAAGCTAGAACTGAGGAACAAGACAAACCTGGGCTTTTTCATTTTTTTACCCTGGTGCAGAATATATTTGCATCTCTATGGACACATATTTGCATACCCCTGGGTTGTCTACAAGTTATAGAATTGTAAAGGAGCTCAAAGACAAAGTAAAAAGAAAGCCCCAAATCCTCAATGAATTAAATTCAGACAACTTAGAAGAATGTCTGCTACACAATGCATAGCTTTCCAATGAATTACGATTTTTTCCTACAGTTTTTATGTCCCAATTTTAAAATGTTTTATAGACTTATTATTTGATGAATGAGTCTTTCATTCTTATACAAGGTTAAATTTTTCAAGAGTGAAATAATTATCTTTTCTTCTCCTCTTTATGGACAGCGTAATGTTAAAAGTTAGCACAGTGGTTAAACATTATAGTTTTCAATAATAATATTTAATTGAATAGAAGCCATTATGTGTCCCCTAGAAACATTAAATTCAGATTTAATTAATATTAATAGATAACATTACTATTACATCCCTGTAAATAATGTAGAAACAATGGTAGTTAAACATCATTATCACCCAAAGACATTCAAATGCAGATTAGACTTACTTAAATTCTGTCTAGTCCTGATTTTCCCGTACAACTGTGTAAGGCTAGGCCCTCTGTCTCTAGAGGAGGTCTGGAGACAGGGTGGAAGATGGTGGATTTGGATTTCTGTCCTCAAAGTTACTTACTGTCTTATTTACAAGATCACAAGAAATGGCTTTCATAGGCAAAGAGAACACTGCTGTTTTTAGAAAGGTAAATTGCACACTAATGGGCCCCAGCTCTCCCACTGAAATTCCCTGCAGCCTGATCCCTTAAGGCACTCTGGTTTTGTCTGAGTATCACTGTATCACTGTCATCTCTGTTTGCTCCAGTGGTCCCAGTAACGTCTCAATTCATCCTAGCCCTGAGATCTTAGCAATCTCTCTTTACTCATCCTTCCCAACATTAGAGGCTCTTTCATGATCAGAGGAATGAGACCCATCATTGTTACTATATTTGACATATGACTACACCACGGGGGGTGGGGGGGAGGTTGCCAGGCTCTCCCATGTAGGCAGTAAACTCCCAGTAGCTTGCCACGTTCTCCAAGAGGAAGAACAGGTTCAGATGAAATCTTTATGAGGTAAATATAAGACTTTATATATATACATATATATGTAGGATCTTATATATAATATATATTATATATGTATATATTGCTTTTTGGGTCACACCCGGCAATGCACAGTGGTTACTCCTGGCTCTGCACTCAGGAATAACTCCTGGTGGTGCTCAGGGGACCATGTGGGTTGCTGGGAATCGAACCCAGGTTGGCCACGTGCAAGGCAAACACCCTGCCCTCTGTGCTACCCGAGATCCTATATTTTTAAAAATGTAGCTAAAATACTCTTTAAGAAGTAAAAGTTTGGAATTTGCATAGAGTCCAAAATTCTGCCTTTTTAATACAGTTTCTACTTTTTTAAGATCGAGAAACCTGAATATGTGAAATGAATACAGAAGTATACCAAGTAGTGCTAATTATGCTATTTTTTTAAATTATTAGTTTCCCGGGCTTTCTTTTGTTCAAAGGGACCATCTTCTATGGCAATCTCTTTGTTTCAAAGCTAATTTTATTCCTTTCTGTCTAGCTTTATTCTATAAACCAACTAATGTTATATTTTTTTAGGTGCAGGCTATCAGGTTCTTGTTCTCAACCAGTCAAAATTGATAACTAGGAAGTAGTGCTGCGCCAGCCAAATCCAGAAAAATATTTTATGTAACGTAAGGGAAAGGACTAGAAAAGAAGGTATAGGAGCTCCCAGATTACAGGAAAGATCTCCAGAAAGCATAATTCCAGAGAAATTCTTACAGAGAAAAGGCAGAAATCTTTCCCCATGTAAGTTTTTAACCAAAGTGAAAAGGTAAGCAATTCTTTTCTGTGTTCCAAGAATGTGGTCAATTAAAACTAGGGAAAGATAATTATCTACTGGCTCCTTGGTCATCCTGGTCACCAGTATAGTCACCAGGTTATCAGGTAACACCCAGACCCACCATGGCACATTCCTTACCTATAGCTCCTTTATATAGGATCAGAATCTCTCCCTGCCTTGTTTTCTTTTGTCCTTATTATCTGATAGCCTAACAAAGTAAGAGAGTTTCAGAGAGGGACAAAATTTGGAATATTTTCCTCCTCTTAAGACCCCTGAGGGGAAGGGTAAACTGAAGATTAATGGCCCTAATCCTCTGCTTTGGGGCAAAGAGCCAGGAGTAAACCCTGAGCAAAGCTGGTCATGGCCCCAAACAAAACAAAATTCATAGCAAAATGATTTTGAAAATCGTCTAGCATTGATCATTGATCTTGTTTCACAACCTGCATAGATAATACTTCATGGCTGATCATATAATTGTATAAAATTATAGCAACAAAGAACAAACTATCATGTTTGACTATATATATTGTTAAATAAAATGTCAGTATCTAACTTGAAAATGGAGCTAGAATTTAGAAAATGCCATTTCCTTTCATATGTTTGCATCTACCAAAATATTAATAATGAAATATGTTATAGTTCAGTGATCTCACACCTCGCCTTGCATGCACCTGGCCTGTGTTTGAAATCTGGTGCCCCACATGGTCCACCCAATGCCCTAGAAGTGATTCCTGAACACAGAACAAGAAGTGAGCCCTGAACACTGCTGGACTCAAAAATCAAACAGAACAAACTTTATAATAAAATGATCTTGAAAATACAACTGGGTTGTCACCAGATACCATTTGACACAATCTGCTTTTATATTGCTTCTGCTGATCTTCATTTCTTTCTTTCTTTCTTTTTTTTAAATTTTGGGTCACACCTGGCGATGCATATGGGGAGCTGCCTGCCTATGCAGGGTCCTTACATGGACATAGCCCTGGGAGCTGCCTCAAACGAGGGCCAAGGATACTTGGCATAGCTCCCTGTCCCGCCACCCCTAGTACTAGGAGTGACCATTGTGTCACCAAACTAAGCCTATAGAGAAGTTAATAGTTCACCATTCACAGTCTGCAAGAATGTTAATAAGAAATAGATGTATTGCGATTCTGTGGAAATTACACTTTTGCAATTATTGGAAAGTACAGGAATAATTAGATTGTTTTTCTATGTACTTGTTCTTATTTCCAGTTATTGATCTAGGAACAAGTTGTTTTTCATTATACTATGCTCCTCACCTTTGTTATAATCAAAAACATGTGCTTTTCGTAACAATCATGAATAACTATGAATAGTGATTTTACTGCCAAGTTCCTGATAGAGATGTATAAAAGGCTGCCTGAAATAAAGATCAAGGCTGATGTTCCTTGAGAACTCAGACTTCTCAACCACTTGTGTTGTCTCTTTAAGATCCTCACCTTGCCTCTTGACCAGTTCCACTGTTGGCTGGCCCCGAAGATGCACAGTGGTTACTCGTGTTTGCATTCAGGAATTACTCCTGACGATGTTCCGGGGACCATATGGGATGCTGGGAATCATACCTGGGTTGGCTGCGTGCAAGGCAAACGCCCTACCTGCTGTACTATTGCTCCAGATCTTCATTTCTAATAAACAAATCATGTCTATGTTTCTAACTGCTTAACATGTGTACAGACTTCATGGATCGGAACAGACTGATTTATTTCGCAAAAAAAATGCATTACTGCAAAAATGGTTAATTTCTGAGAGTAGTCCTCAAGTTTGGCATGTAAAAGTAGACTCCAAAAATTCTGATGTATATGATATTAAAGTTTCTTTATTACAGTTTAATAAGGTAGTTCTGGTCCCTTCCTGTTATATAGATATCTCTGCTTCCCAGATATGATGTCCCTTGTCCTGCCCCGTGCTAACTATACAATGGATGGTATCACTTTGCCTGCGTCTGTTCTGCAATTTTTTTGTGTGCATCACTTTCTCCTGATCTGAAGTCAGCTGCTCAGTTATCTCTCTCTGGGCTCTGCACTTACCCACAGCCCCTTTGTTCTTTGTGGTTTTTGGTGTTGATTTTTGAGTGACAACCCACAGTGCTCAGGGGTTACTCCTGGCTCTGCACTCAAGAATTGCTCCTGGTGGTGTTCAGGGACCATATGGGATACCAGGATAAACTGAAGTAGTTGGTGCCCTAAGTTGTGTACCTTAGGTGGTACCCTAAGGTGCCCTAAGGTTGTATCCAGACACAACCCTGTTGTTCTTCATGCCTTGAATTTACCTCTGGGTGAGAACTGCTGTTTTTCCTGACACCTCATCAGGTATAGGTGAGGTGAAGATCAGAGAGAATGTTGCCTGGCACTTTGAGTGTTATTAGCCCTACCCCTTAGCTATTTTCATTTTCTATCTGAATGGTTACCCTTCATATTGGCAAGATTTTAAAACAGCAAATTGTATTTACTTGATTATCTGGAACCCCAACCCCTTTCACTGTAATAGGAAAAAAATCCCTGTCTAAGATCCCCGTATCAACTTACCCTGAACCAGTCCTTATATCTTCACATATTTCTTTGTAGCCTTTCTTTTCTGTAAGTTTTATTCATTCTGCTTTCCAGTTTTATTGTAAAACAGAGTTTCTTCTTTTCCCTCAATAAAAATATGTTAATCTATTATTTCTTTATTTAAAACACATTATTTGTACACTTTATAGTCACATATACTAGTTTAACTCCCTATTTCAAAATTTGTAAAACAGTTTAAGACATACTACAATATTTATGGCTCATTATCTCTAAATATACAAACTTTTTTTTAAAGAAATATTTTATTGAACCACCGTGAAAACAAGAAAAAAAAATACAAAGCTTTCAGGTTTAAGTCACAGTCAAATACTGATTAAACCACCATCCCTTCACCAGTGCACCCGTTCCACCACCAAGAACCCCAATACACCCCCCTCCCACCCCACCCCCATCTAAGTAGCTAATGATATTCCCATTATTCTCTATATATATTGAGTACATTCCATATTTCCATACAGAACTCACTATTATTGATTGGAAATTTTCCCCAACAATCAGGCCTGCTGAATAGGCATCATCTAATAATTTCTCTTCATTGCTAAGAGTGAAGATTTTGGGTTTCTAATATTTTAGCTCAGTTCACAGTCAAAATGGATGGCTGCAAGAATCCACTCTGGTGCCAAAATGGGTTAGGAGACCTCAGGATCACAGTCAATAGGCGTGGAGGCTCTGCTTCTCGTGGCGCGGCTCCCAGTTCATCTCTGGGCGGAAGGCGCGCCGGGAACGCCCCCCCTCCCAGGACCACCTACAGGCTACGTCACAAAGAAAGTCCTACCTCCTGGTGGAGGGGTCTTAGAGGGTGGCTCTCACCGCGTGGCTGCTGTCGCTGCCGCCATTTTCGCTCAGAAAAATGGGGTGGAGAGGGAAAAAAATCCCTCCCCGGGCTGCACGAGTTTGTAGCTCAGTTCACAGTCAAAATGCATGGCTCAAGCATCCGCTCTGGTGCCAAAATGGGTTAGGAGACCTCAGGATCACAGTCAATAGGCGCGGAGGGTTTGCTTCTCGTGGCGCGGCTCCCGGTTCATCTCTAAATATACAAACCTTTTAGTGACAAAATATTGCTGTTCATGAAAGGTTGCCTGATTTGAAAATCCTATTGTTCTTAGTGCAAGTGACCCTATTTTGTCTTCATACTAGTCACAAACATTGAAGAGACTGTCAATTACTTTGTCTGTTTAGATATTTGAAGTTAATTCTGATTAATAAGTGGGTAGGGTCACACTTTTGCAGGCAATTTTATAAACATAGAGGCCAACATGTTATCCACATATTCCCAAAATTTTCAACTAGCTTTAATTCACCCAAATTACTCAGTTGATAAGCATTTGGACCCAGATATTCTAACACTTTCATATAAAAGTAGCTGAGAAAAACAAACACTGTGTAAGAAAAAAATAGTGTCCCAATTTTTGTTAAAAATTCAGATTCAGGGGCTGGAGCAATAGTACAGCTGATAAGGCATTTGCCTTGCATGCGGCTGACCTGGGTTCGATTCCCAGAATCCCCTATGGTCCCCCAAGCACTGCCAGGAGTAATTCCTGGGTGCAAGAACCAGGAGTAACCCCTGAGCATTGCCGGGTGTGACCCAAAAAGAAAAAAAAGTTCAGATTCATATTAAAGAAAATATTTGAACTGTCTATGTGCTTTAATAAACAAACACGGGTCGAGCATAAGCACTCTTCTTGCAGGTGACTTGGTCATTGGGGAGTGACAGAGGTAGCATGGAGAAAAGAGAGCTTTTACCGTTTTGCTTGACCCCACTCTGACAACGCATGCACAGGCCTGGCTTGGGTCACGAGTGGTGAAATGTCTCCAAGCACCTCCGTGGCAGAGACATGTGTCTCCTGCCACCCCACAAGGAAGTTGTCAAGCTGTAGCCGGAGCCTATGAGTTCTATAGGGGCAGCACAGATTTCCCCCACCCAGACATGAACTCAGGATCTGGACTCAGCTGGAGGAAAGAACTATTCTTTGCAGGAAAGAAAGGTAAGTGCTAACCTCTGTATGGGAACTCTAGGTCTCTCGCCTTCACTTTCAGAAAAGAATTTCAGGAGGCAGAATAGTTATTCTAAACAGCAATGTACAGAGTTAGAGATGTGATGGTAAAGAAAGAGAAATATGTGTTCAAGAGAGGAAGTGGATTTATCCAAGAATGCGGGTTGGGGGGGTAAGTCAGGAATAGCTTTTGGGAGAAGATTCTATATTAATTCTTCCACCTTGTCCAGTATCCCTCTGCATGCATGAGAGTTAATGAATGTTATCACCGAGAATCCCTCTGCTGCTGAATGTCCAAGCCTATTCCTATATTATGTTCAGCATCTTTTGTGGCTTCTTCTTTTCTAAGAGGTCTGCCCAGAAAAGAAGTTCCCGGGGTAGCGTTTCAAGTTTTTAATTTCCAAATACCTCAGAATTTGCATATCGATGGGATAGGTCAGGGTTAGGCAATTATTTCTTCAGTTTTATTTTCTCTCCAAAGCTCTTGACCAGATTCCCCAGTCCACACACCTGCAGCCTTATTATTGACCAGATTACAGTAGTTCTGAACCTCTGCTTCAAATTTTCTCCTAGAATTTTCTGAAATTGTACCTTCACTTCTAAGACATTGGAATATGGATCTCAACCTGTAAAATAGGGACTGGAGCAATAGCACAGCGGGTAGGGCGTTTGCCTTGCATGCGGCCGACCCAGGTTCAATTCCCAGCATCCCATATGGTACCCTGAGCACCATCAGGAGTAATTCCTGAGTGCAAAGCCAGGAATAACCCCTGTACATTGCCAGGTGTGACCAAAAAAAAAAAAACACTGTAAAATAAGCCCTACAGCTACTGAGAAATTTATGAGATCAAGGTATTGACCTTCATGCTGTCCAGCCCAGGGAACAAAGAAAGGAGCAGAAAATGAATCTATTCTAGGGGATTTCTCTCATGAAGATCCCAAAAGAGATCTCAGGTTCACAAAATTTAGTTTATTTTTTAGATTCTATTCCTTTTTATTTTTAGGTCAGCAGCACTGCTGGGACTGGAGAGATAGTATAGCAGATACTTGCACCAGGCTAACTAGGCTTTGATCCTGGGCAGCAAACACCATAAAAGGGATCCTTGAGAGCCGAGCCAGGTATAAGCCTTGAGCACTGCCAGATGTAACACCCTCCCAAATAAAAACAAAACAGAAACAAACAAACAAAAATAGCATTGTTGTCAGTATGGCAATTTAAACATCAAGTGAGTTCTTTTACCTTTTGAGATCTTAAGACCTGGATTTCATCTCAGATGTTAAGTTTTTAAAATAAAATACTGTTTATGTCATGATATTATATTATTTCCTGGTTTTGGTGTAGAAAGGAAGAGTAGGTTCCTAAGTGGTATCAGGACTCTTAGGGAAACTACTAGTGATCACTGGATAACCAGGCCTGTCACTCAGTACAACTTGCTGAGGGTGAGATGCTACATAGTTTGTGCAATGATAGGGATTACCTGGACCACTATTGCAATGCTAGGAGCCTCCAGCTTACACCGCATGGTGATGAAAGGGCCCACTTGGTGATGCTGCGGTTACCATGAGCTATCAGGCACTGAACTTTGGTCGTGAGCGTTAACTGCTGTACTCTGTCCAGGGGAAGTTCTTGGTCCCACACCGGTGGCTGATGTGAGATGGAGAGGAGAGATCCAATTGCTTTCATCCCATCTGATTCTCCTCTGCTGCCCTGAGTTTGTCTGGGAAGGCGAGGACTGGTAAATTCTGCTGATGACGACCTGAGTGGAACAAGTCAGAGCCCTGCCACCCTCAGCAGGTCACCGACAAGCTACCCTGACATCTGCTTGGTCTTCTCAGCACGGTAGTTGGTCCATGCAGCCTGATTTCTTTGGGAGCCACAGACTCAGGTTGGATCGAGGAATTGCTCTTTGCAGAAAATGAAAGTTGTTCTTAGGCTTGACCCAGGGTTACCAAGTTCTTGCCATATCTCACAGGAAAGAATTTCAAGAGTAGAAGAACAGTGAAGTAAAACAGATTTTATTTGGGGGGGTTTAGGCAGGAGAAGGAGGGAGAGAAAGTGAGAGAGAGAGAGAGAGAGAGAGAGAGAGAAAGAGAGAGAGAGAGAGAGAGAGAGAGTAATGCTTTTAAAGGAGAATGAGGGTTTCTCCAGAGGGGGAGGGGACCCCTTTACACATCTTAGCACTCGGTATGAAAGCATGGAAGTATACATCTCAAGAGAGAGATGCAGATGCCACATGTGCTCAGCCATATGAGCACAAACAGGACATGGACATATGTGTGCTCTTCCTTTGTTCAAGGTGGCTTTCATAGGGTTTTTCCCAAGAGGCCCCACAAGGGCTTTCTAACTAGGTAAGAGTCCATTGTTAGGTTGTTGCCAAAGGGATAGATTTGGGAGTAGTTGATGGCCTCTTTGAAAACTCCTTTTCTTGACCTGCTGCATCTTCTCTGTAAGGGCGGATCTAGCCTGCTCTGGTTTGGGCTAGCCTTGAGGGTTAATCTGATAAAACTAAGGAAGTGAAGGTTCTCAAAGGAATTTCCGTTAGGACCTTTCTGTAGGGAAAAGTTCAGTCTGCTCAGGGTCTGCTGCTTGAGAGGATCTTGCTTTCTGTATCTGCAAGGTGAGTTATCCTTAAGACTAGTGGCTTTATTACTTCCCAGTAATTTTGTTGACACAATGTGTGTGTGTGTGTGTGGGGGGGGTCCTTCCCTAGTCTACCTTAGTCCTCACCAAAAGACAGAATAAGGAAAGAATCTGAATAGAATCTGAATGCTAACAGTTTTAATTAAATCTTGGATCTCTTGTAGTCTAGAAATACAACCACTAGACCAATGGTTATTTGTATGTTTTGGCTTTCCTTCTCAATAACAGAAAGGGCAGAGAGCCTATATCTAACAACCCATAAATAAAGACAAACAGGAAAGAGAATTTTTTTTTCCAAATTTATCTTTAGACAAACATTAAAATCACAGCTCATAATATATAGAACAAAGAAAGCAAGGAACATAAATAGAGCATCCATCTAGGCTTTGTGAAAGACATTGGGTGAGGATGGAGTTGTTCGTGGGGTGGGTAGAACTTTTCTAGCTAAGGGGCAAGTAGGTCTCTAAAATTACTAGATTACACACTGCTCTCTTCTCTGTTTCAGCTTGTCTTGCTTGACAAAAAGGTAAACAAATCTGAACACAATGTTCTTTGCTTCAGACACTAGCCCTGGCTTCATTGTTCTATCAAGCGGCCATAAGGTTTTGCTGCATGAAGAGAGGCAGGGAGGGGTCCCCAGAATGTGAATTTGTGAATTTTAGAAAGAAATTATATCATGGTTGGATTTGAAGACTTTGCCAAGTCATCAGCCCTGTGGTAACCCAAAAGCATAGAGGTACAGTGAAGATGCAGAAACTGAGTCACAGAAGGCTAGGTCATTGCTAAAAATTAGCAGAACGAAAAGTTATGTTAAGATGATAGAAAAGAAAATTAATAGGCATGCATTTTACCAATGACCAAAAAGACAAGACTGTCTTTTTGACAGAAAGATAGTGATCTTAAATTAAATTATTTATAAATACATATTTACAGTCAAGCAATAATCAAGAAACACAATTCAGGATGCTTTTGCTATCTTTATTTTCATTTATTTATTTTTGTTTTTTTTACTAGATCCAGAGGTGTTCAGAGATTCCCCCTAACTTTACACTCAGGGATCACTCCTGGGGCCTCAGGAAAATATATGGGTCACCGGGATTAAATCCAGGTTTGTAGCATGCAAGTTAGGTGCCCTGTCTACTGTACTATTGCTCTAACCCCATTATTTTTTTTAAAAAATTTTTGTATATCTCTCTATTAAATGCTTACCAACATACTGCTAGGCTTGACCATTAACACAAACCAAATATGTGATATAGAGATATGAAATAATGGATTATATATTATCTATATAGTATATAATCACTGTATCACTGTCATCCCGTTGCTCTTCGATTTGTTCGAGCGGGCACCAATCACGTCTCTCATTGAGAGACTTATTTTTACAATTTTTGGCATAATATATAATTATATAATATACATGATATATTATATATGTTATATATTATCTCATAGGGAAATGAGACAGGAATTAAAAAATACCAAATTTTTGAAAAATTAGAAATTCATTTTAGAATATTGAACAAATGTTAAAACTGAGGCCTCTGATACCTCTAGTGACTGGTGAAGTGATTTCTAAACCTCGAAATATTAGTCTACAGTGACTATTATTGGTTATTACATGAGAGAGATGAGCACAGAGAAGAGTTGGTTAGCTTTTGAGCCAAAATTGAAGAAAATAGTTTCTAAAGATAGATGGCCTTATGAAGCTGGAATCATTGCCTCTCTAGACCCATTAAAGTGTGTGAGATAAGATTGAAAATTACTTTTAAGGACATAGGACTTGTAAAACTCAATCTGAAGAAGACCCTTAGTTTTTTTTGTCTTAAGTCTCTTTCCTTTTTAATAATTTCTTCTTTCCTTTGTAACATTATATTTGTGTCTTTCATCCATTCCTTCTTTATAATATTATTTTCATTACCTGTATTTCTCTCATTTTTATATTTAATTTTCCCATTAACTTTATTTATTATTAGCAATATTTCTTTCCTTTCTAGTATTCATTTTCCCTTTAACTTTAGTTATTTCAAGCTGATTTAAGTAAAGTGATCATTTATCATTTCAGAATGTTTGAACAATTACAAAACATCAAAATAAATTCCAGAACTTTAGAGGTACAATTTACTTTAGCAAATGAGTCACGAATCATGTAGTTTACATCTAGCAAGTAATAAGACACTGATGAGTAAACGCAACTGTAGAACGTGGAAGACTGAAAATGAGAACAATTGTGGGACAAGGGAGGAAAGACAAACACTGGTAAGTCCCCTTTCATTGGAGAAACAATGAAGGAACTTTCTTGCAGATTACCTAATGCTGACCAGAAAATTTCAGGTTGAGTGGCATATAAGTTGTCCACTTTGGGGACAAATTTTAGCAATTGTGGAGCATGGCAACAGGTGCTAGAGCAGATAACATCTTACCCTGCATTGCAGGTAAGACCTGTCCCTGCACCCAGTAGGGAATGTCTGGGCACATTTTACAAGCAGCAGGTATCCAGTCTCACTCAAGACCCCAAGAATTTTCACCAATTGAGTCATTCCTAACTGCAGCATCTAGCCCTAATAGGGATTGGACCACGGCAAATTAGAGTTGGAAAGGTGGAAGCAGAACCAAACTTCATGGTTACAATATGGAATATTTCAAGCCAGAAATCTATCGAAAATACAGTCATCCTAGTATATGTGTGATCACTTACATATGCAAATACTTTAAGTGTATGTTAGGCACAGTTCAGCCAATATATCATAAGATGTTGATATTTCAATACTATTTTAACAATGAACTGATCTTTTTGAATCTTAAAATTATGGATAATGAACTATTTAAAACCCAATAGATAGCAATTAGTAGTTTTTAAATGTGCACAAAATGTTTGCAATATTCTCTTTTTTAAATGATATAATTTGGTTCCATTGCTTTATTGCAATTGAGGTGAGCAGAGAAAAGATCTACAGAGTCTTTTGTTCCTTCTGTGTGGGAGTAATTGAGTTGCCTTTGTGAATCTTCCACAGCAGAACATAAATCCATTGACAATCTGATCCCATCAAGTTAATCAATGTTTTCTGTGATTTTCATAAAAAAATCAGGTAACACCCAGCTGCTCCATTTTTATTTAATTCTGTGATGTGTTTCATAACAAGTTCTTGTTTCATTTTTCATAAAATGTCAATTCTAAAGTCAGTGCATTGAGGTACCAAACAGAGGTACCAAATCCCATTGGCTTTCAGGCTCCTGTATGGCACATAAAGTTCACGTTGATGGAAAAGAAAAATCATGAATGTATAATGACATAGCAATATCCATAAACAATTATCCTGAAAAAAGTTCATTGACTTCTCAAAACATTAGTGACAGTTTCAACACAAAACAGTGCATTTCCTACCTGGGTGGCCACATGTTTGTGCGGCCACTCTGCTGCTTATCGACCATGATCCGGAGGCCAGCTAGACTACTTTGGTACCAGCAGCTGCTTGCAGCAATGTTTCTAGACTGTGAACTAAGCCATAGCCCCACACCGGCCAAGGAGGGGAAAGGTCTTCCTTTCTCATTTTTTTTTTCTCCTTTTCATTGGAAAAACGGTGTGGCGTCCACCATTTTATAAGGACCATCAAGGAGGTACAAACTTGGTGGCACGGGAAAAAAAAAAAAAGAAAAGAGTTATGAACTTGTAACAGCGGGACATACGGGCGATTTTGTGGCAGCGTGTTCTCCGCCGAGATGCGACCTGGGTGGCCACACGTTTGTGCTGCTGCTCTGCTGCTGATCGACCACGATCCAGGGGCCAGCTAGACTACTTTTGGCACCAGCAGCTGCTTGCAGCAATGTCTCTAGACATTACGTCATAGCCCCATTCTGCCCCAGGAAGGGAAATGATGCAATTTCTAACATAAATATCCCTTGACTTAATTACTAAAATACTAAAATCCAGAACTCCCCAAACGTGTGGCCGCTATCGAGGCCATACAACTTCATATCTCTTCATTCTCAGCAATGGAAAACTAATTATCAAATGCTTCCTTGTCAGCAGGGCTGTTTTTGGGAGGGAAACTCCAACAACAATAGTGAATTTTGTGTTGAAATGTGGAATGTAATCAAGGTAAAGAGAAAGTGAAGTGAAATTTATCAGGGACGCAGGGGGGTGGGCAACTGGGGGTTGGGAGGTATACTGGGGATTTTGGTGGTTGAATATGGGCACTGGTGAAAGGATGGGTGTTCAACCACTCTATAACTGAGACATAAGCCTGAAAGCTTTGTAACTTTCCACATGGTGATTCAATAAAATAAGTTTTTAAAAAAAGTGCATTTCTTTTAAATTCATGAGTGTTTTTCTATAAATGTAACATATGAATGTAAAGGGTCTTTTAGACTATTTAAAATTTATTGTATAATAGAAAATGAGTGCAAGATCAATATTGGCAGTGCTCTGGGACTATTCCCAGGCCTGTGATTGGAGATTCCTCTCGGAGGTACTCAGAGGACCATATTAGGGATTGAAACAGGGTTTATTTCATGCAAAGTAAGAATCTAACCCCTTGTACTATCTCTTCAGTCTTTAGAGTTTGTTTTTCAGGGCTCGATAGATCAGACAGGGTCTAAGGAGTTTGACTAAGGTCAATAATCATTAGATACCCAGTACTGTGAGTCTCCTGATCACTGTCAGGAGTGATCCCTGAGTACAGAGCAAGTAGTAAGCCCTAAGCACCACTGGAGAGCCGTATATACATATATACATATATGTATATATATGTGTGTATGGATATATATGTTATTTATATGTATATACATATACATATATGTGTGTGAACAATATAGACATATTTTTCATCAACAGATTTTTAAACATAAGACACACATATAACATTCTGCTATCTACCTCAAGTATTTATAGCATACACAGTTATAACAAACATACATCCTAATATAAAGATTCTCCTTCATAAACATACAGATTTCAATAAATTGTACAGTACAAAATAAAATCATTTGCTGAATAATACAGAAATCTCTTCTTTACCTAATGATAGAAATACTTTAAGTATTTTAAGGTCATTAGGTTTACTGAAAAATAATCATAAAAATTACTCAGTAAAACTCCTATATTAACCTACAACTTAAAATTGATCTTTTTGTATTTCACAGATTTGATTATAATTTTATGATGCAAATTGTCCTCAATTCCTTGTTTTTTTTTTATGTGTAAGCTAAGAGCAGTCACTTGACATCTTAAATTCTCAGTGTAAATGTAGCACTTTGCTAAATTTATTATAAGAACAGCTATTTGATTTGCTCTTTGTTACACACAGAGGATATTAAAACATTAAGAAGACAGGTCATGCTGTCCAGTTTCCAGTAATTGTGGAGTTGTCATTACATAATATATGGGACTATGCTTTCAAGTAGAACCAGATGAAAAAAATTATCATTTCACTCAGAGTGGAGAGGTATTATTTGGGACAGTGTACTTTGTCAGATTCCATGGATGCCTTGTCCATCTCACTAGCTAAAGTAATAGGTTGTCTATTTTAATTGGGATTAGCAGCATAATACCAAAGTGAGGAAGGTAATATTAAATATTAACTCAAGATTTTCAGACATCAAGTTAAACCGATGTTTAACAGAGAGTGAATCAATGCGGAAATGAGTATGACACTGATTTGTGGAGTAAATTCAATTGAGAAAGGATCATTTATTATGCTAACACAGTTCTAGCCAAGACTACGAAACAAATGAGTTAGGAAATTCAAAATAGAAGAGAGGAGAGCATTGAAGATGCCAATATAGCTTGAAGAATAGTTTTTGTTCAAGTTTATTTTTTGAAATACATTAATAAGGCAGAATTATGATAGGCATTGTAAAACTCATGGTTTTCATGTTTATTGGGATATTTTATTGTTAAGGTAAATCAATGAATCACAATGTAAAGACATACAGATAATTTGGAAGGACACTTCAATATTTAATGAATTAAGAAACATAAAATAATTTACAAGAGAAACTTTGAATACATAGTATGATTCTGGAATAATTTTTATTGTATCATATTTAAATATTAAAAAAATCAATCTTGGGGCTGGAGTGATAGCACAGCGGGTAGGGCATTTGCCTTGCACGCGGCCGACCCGGGTTCGAATCCCAGCATCCCATATGGTCCCCCGAGCACCGCCAGGTGTAATTACTGAGTGCATGAGCCAGGAGTGACCCCTGTGCATCGCCGGGTGTGACCCAAAAAGCAAAAAAAAAAAAAAATCAATCTTGACCCAGCTAATGCAAAGCACATGCCTCACCCTCTGGATTACCTCTCCTGCCCCACACAATAATATTTTAAGTTGAGGTCAATCAAGGACCTGAGAATTGATAGAGGGGAAGAAATCTATGTATCTATGTATCTATCTATAATAATTTCCTTGGCTACTTTAATAAAACTTGGTGTATTTCCCAAGAATTAGGACTTTTTTGTGTGTGTATGTGTGTGTCTGTGTGGGTGTGTGTACACATGTATGTGTATGTGTATAGGGTGTCCCAGCTATACTCAGGGCTTTATACTGGCTCTGTGATTAGGGATCACTCAGGATCATATGGGGTGCCAGAGATCTAACTATGTTTTACCATTTCTCTAGATCCTAGAATTAGGACTATTTTCTTTAATTTTACCAAATATCTCCTTTTTTCATTCCGAGAAGCCCAGATGTAGGTCCTAACCAACACGTAATGCCTCAAATGTGCCCTCTAGTTCTGATAAGCGTGCTCTGTTCCTCTCTCCTCGCACTGCTCTTTCCATCTTATCCTACTTCTTAGACCTGGTTCCGGAGCCCTGTTTGGCCTCACTGACTTTGGAGGCTTTATTGCAATGTAGTTTTCCCAAATGTACATAAGTTATGTTGCTTTTCTCTGTGTTTGAGGCCACATTGAGCAATACTCGGGGTTTACTCCTCTCTCTAGGCTCAGGGGTCATTTCTGGCAGGCTTCAGGGGACCATGTGTACTACCAGAGATCAAAGCAGGGTCAGTCAAAGTGGCAGCATGCAGTTGAAGAGTCTTGGTCCTGTGCTGTCTCGCCAGACCAACATTTGTGCTATTTTCTTCCTACTAACCTGTCTGACATAGAATTAGTCAATTTTAGCTTCAAGAATAGTCTAAGTTTTGTGTAAGTCAATCTATTTAAAATTTCTATGTGCACTCCAGTTAAAAGTGGTTTCAATAACCAAACTCAAGAAAGATTATCAACAACACATAGAATTTAATGGCAAAATTAAAGGCAGAGTCTTGATTTGGAGACTTTATATAAATATAAACATTACTTTCTTGCCTTATCTAAATGTGATCAGAACTGCTTGCTTTCAAAGAAAATATTAAGGCAAATACCATTTATTAACAAAATATTTGGAAAACGTAAAATTTAGCAGCAGTATATTTCAGTCTAATGTCCCTTATAATATGTTGATCTTATGTGGCAGATAAAACACATGCAATATGTCTTAAACTCTGAGTTGTAGCTTTACCAACTAGAACATAAGACAGTTGAATTTTTTTGTTTTTGTCTTTGATCACATCTGACAATGCTCAGGGTTTCCCCCTGGTGCTGCACTCAGGAATTTCCTCTGTCAGGGCTTGGGAGATCATATAACATGTTGTAGATTGAACCTGAATTAGCTGCATGAAAGGCAAATGCCCTACCTGCTTTTTACAGGGCCCCGGTTGAATATTTTTTTCAGGTTTGAGAATTCCCTAAGAACTATTTTCAAATATTTATTTCCATTAATACCATTTAAATTAATCAGTTATCACCATATCCTACAGTTAGCATATGCATATTAATATTTTTAATAGTTTCCCCTTATGCAACCCAACAAATCACAACACAGTGTTTAGATGTAGTATTTATCATTATTTTGAGATTGGAGTATAAAATAAAATGATTAAACGGCAAATGACTGGAATATTATTAACCCTATGTAGAGCTTGAAATGTGTTCCAGCTCTTAGTAATACCCAGATTTCTGCCCTGTTCATTGTGACACTGATAAAACATTTCCCTTACCTGACTTCATCTCCCAGCTTCCCATGAGGGAATATTAAGGATGCAAGTTTATTTTCCTCCAGAGATGCTGCGGACCATGAATAATGTCAACTGAATTGAAAACGGTCATGCAGCCACTTATTTAAAACCAGGAAATAAAGTGACTGGCAACAATCACTCTTTAATTAAAGTTAAACATCTAGTGACAAATTTGATGGGAATCAATGCAACAGGAGAACTTCTTTCTTCTTATAATTATCCCACTTGGCTATAATTACGTTGCATTTATAATCATGCCTGTTTGTAGTCTGCTAGAATTGGGAGAGATGGTCTTGCCTGAATTTAAATGAGGGTTTATTTTATTTCCATTTTTTAAAACCTTTGCTTTAGTACCTGCTTGATAATGTAGCGATCAAGGATTGAGTTTCAACAATTGAAAAACTGTCAGGGTGTTAAAGAATGTACCTAAAGTTACCTCTGTAACTCATAACCACATTAAATGAAGTCTATTGTCATATTCAGTCAGCACACTATAATTTAAGCCAGAAAGGGAACAATAAATGTCTATTATCAAGATAAAATTAAAGAATAAAAATCATTATCCTTGATTGATAGTTTTGTGCTTTTCTATTTTAAATTTAATGAGAATTAAAATATGAGCCTATCTTTTTTGGAAAAAAATGGATTTGCATAACCAATCGTGGCAAAGAGGAAACTATATGCATTCTTGATAGCCTTAAAAGTCAAACTAATAAGTATATGTTATAATAAAATGTAGAATAATAGATTTTGTGGCATAGCTACTGCAGTTAAAATAAAAGCCAAAATAAATCTTGTAGTTGCATGTCCTTAATGAACCTGCACATTAAGCCCTAATTAATGGTATGAGATAGACATGTTTTAAGTCAAATTTTGAATGCTTTCTGTGCAGTACTAATGCTAATAGGAAGTATAAGTCTTTATTTGTTAGCTACATTAAGAGAAATTAAGACTAATTCTTTCTCTTTATAGGATTAGAAATGGTGGTGCCCACGGTCAGATAAATTTCATTCCAAATTTCCATTCTAGACATTCAGTTTAATCTAAATTAAAAACAATGATTAAGACAATCACATTAAGAAGTTTGTGGCTTAGTTGCCTTTTGGCTGTCTTCTCAACCAAGGAAATTAGGTTGACTTTTAATGTGAAGATAATGTTATCAAAGCAAAATTGAACTTTGAAAGTTAATTCATTGTTTTATGCACAATCTCTCTATTAATGTCTTGATCGGTTTCTTTTATCCACTTTTTAAGTTTATTCATCTTAAAGTATACTCAATTTTTAATAAGAATACAAAATGGCACATATTATTTATTCAGCATATGTTTTAGAATGCATTGTACAAAAATGTTTAATTGAGAGGAATATAAAAAAATTCTGCAACATATGAATGTGATTTAACTTATATGGGGATATCATACTATGTAAAGTGCAAAGAATATTTTACATACCAAGAGTTTCAGGAATACAGTTTCTATAATGTATTTGCTAGTTTATTTATCTTACTTGAGCATCATATTTTTTTTCCTATGACAATTCTTTGGTTAGTGAGAAACATATTTCACACCCATGGGTAAGTTTTCTACTCTATGTCTTTAGATTACAGAATTCTTTCAAGATTCTTTAAGCCTTGGCCCAAACAATATTCTCTAAAATAAGAGTTTAGAAGAAGAATCAGAGTAAGAAACTGGCATTACATTTACATTATATACCAAACATTCAGTGATTTAAATGTGTGTGTGTATATGAAGATAGAACAAAAACTCCCCTCTTTAGTACCAAACTACTCATAAGTTCTAAGGTTATGGGCCATTTCCCTGAGAATCTAGAGATTTATTCTTTCATTAGTTTTATAATATAAAGATAGTATTTGCTTTCATTGACCTTTTGTCTCTGTCTTAAACCCAATGCTTTTCATTAATTCTACTGTATCTGTCACTTAAAAATTGGGCTGAATGTTGTTAAGGGTTATTCATGTTGAAATAAATTGCTAGAATTATGGTTTTATATATTAAAGCTAAACTTAATTACATTTTAAATTTTGCTAGTGATACAAAAATGTAATCAATCATATTAATAATTTAATTATCCAACAATTATATTTCATATAAGAAACATTTTGTTGTTGAATATATATATATATATATATATATATATATATATATATATATGGGGAGAGAGATTAATTGGGGATTCCTTGACCAAATGGCAGTCAATGTTTAATTTTTAGTTAATTCCATACCATTTTAATTATATTTTGTAAAATGATGTGATTCTAATCTGTGTTTTATTTTGAAATAATTCTTCTATGGCATTGTGAGAGTGGCTTATAGCAAACTTTAGCAATAACAAGAACATGCATACCCTATGAGTACTTTTGAAATCTGGCGGTCTTCCATAAATGACACCTGGGTTTCATAGTTTTACATAATATGACACGCTAGCCTGGCCTGGGTTAGCTTGGCTCTACAGTTCTCCTCCCACCCATAAACAGTGCCTATAACTATTATAAGATGATCACATTTAGATTACAGAACTAATAGCCTATAGCCAGTAAATTTCCATGACCGGAAACTGCTAAGAAAGGAGAATTTACCTTCATCATTTCTGATGGCAGTATATGGTTCTCAGCCTCCATGTCTTAAAGGAGGATAGTTCTGGGTCTTAATTCAAACATTGGATGGATTAAATGTATTGGTAGTTTAACTTGGAAGTATTTCTGGTAATCTCAAAGATATTTCAAATACATGTTAAGTGGAATTGTGTATTAAATCAGATCTTTCCTCATCTTAAATTTATCATTATGGTTTCCTATCACACATAGACTAAATTCCCCCTCCTTTCCTTGATGCTTTGATCATCTGGCTATGGTCTAAACAGCCTCGCTCAATTTTTGCCCATCAGTTTTTACTGCTACATTTCAGCAATATTTGTGTTTTGCAGGATATGTCAACTCCTTAAGCCCTTCTTAATCACCAGGTCTGTGAACTATGCTATTTCTTTATGTCTCTTAATCCCACATGTCATACATCCTCTCAATTATTTCTAGGTTAAATTGTATTAGTGTTTCCAATTATTCCTTTGATCTCTGGGAAAATATTCATTCATTTCCGTCTTCCCATGTCTCCCTTCAGGCAGAACATAATTCTACACTCATCATTAGTGTTAACCACGTGCTTCAGCGTATATGATGAAATGTGAGTAGACTTGATGCCCGCATGAATGAAAACAAGCTTTAAGTATGCACAGATAATTGGATCAGAATTTTCTTCCTGTTTTCTGCCATAAAAAACTCTAATTCTAAAAATGCTGTAGCACTGTAGCACTGTCTTCTGGTTGTTTATCGATTTGCTCGAGCGGGCACCAGTAACATCTCATTATGAGACTCGTTACTGTTTTTGGCATATTGAATATGCCACGGGTAGCTTGCCAGACTCAGCCATGCAGGCGAGATACTCTCGGTAGCTTGCCAGGCTCTCTGAAAGGGACGGAGGAATCTAACATGGGTTGGCTACATGCAAGGCAAACGCCCTACCTGCTGTGCTATCACTCCTGCCATAAAATTTAATCTTCCATAAAAAGTGTTACAGACAAAAAGAAAAACAAAAGTCACAGAATGAAATGGCATGCGGAGTTCTCCAGAGCACAGCACAGCACAACCTGGAATATTCTGGCAGTGCCGGAGAGCCTGGGAACAGCTGACTGAGCAAATCATATTCCATTTGACTTTTCAGATTTTTGTATGTGCACACTTTATGTTATTTCAACTGAGCAGGAGTTTCTGTCTGAGTCAGGTATAGCTGGAGCATTCAAACCTACTGGAAATTAGGTAAGTGCTAGGGTGCACGTGCTGTGTGAGCACATGTGTTTCCTGTGTGCATATGTTTCCTGAATACATATGCTGCCAGAGCACATGTGTTGCTGCCTAGTGTGTGTGGCACTCCAGCACCTGTGTTTGCAACATCTCCTCTCCTGAGATGCTGCTTTCACACCTTCAAACTTTAATGGAGGAATGCGTACTGGGACTCTCTCTGGAATCTAGAGAAGCCTGCCTTCCTTGCTGAGCACGTTACTCTTTCTTCTCTTCTCCCCTTCCTCAGAAGTTTTAAATAAGCATGTTTTTACTTAAAAGATGTGTTGGTCTTTGCTAGTTTCCAAACTCTTCAAAAAATGGAACCATGATGAGGACTGCATATTTTATTATAAAATTATAATTAATATAATCATTAATAAAAATTAATATACCTGAAAATGTGTTGGTTTTGAGTATTAGTAGATTACCACTATATCATGAAATGCTACTGACACTGTCACTGTCATCTCGTTGCTCATCAATTTGCTCAAGCGGGCACCAGTAACGTCTCCATTGTGAGACTTGTTACTGGTTTTGGCATATCGGATATGCCCCGGGTAGCTTGCCAGGCTCTGCTGTGTGGGTGAGATTCTCTCGGTAGCTTGTCAGGCTTTCGGAGAGGGGCTGATGAATCAAACCCGGGTCGGCCGCATGCAAGGCAAGTGCCCTACCCACTATGCTACTATATATGTATATGTATACATATATATTGGCATATTTTCAAGAAATAATTAAATGGAAATAGATATTCTAGAGTTCTAGAGCTTGGAAGACTGAAATAAAAATATAATCTTAAAAATTAGGAGAACACATTTTAAAAAATGCTAAGATCTACAAAAATCAAGATTCTGACTAAAACGCAGGAAAGGGGCTGGAGAGAGTATAGCCAGTAAGAAACTTGCCTTGCACACCAGGATTTGATCCACACTATGCCCTCAAGTTTCCTCAGCACCAGCTGGAGCGATTTGGGGGCACAGAGTTATAAATCATATTCATGTCTAACACTTACCTTGCTTCTGTGCATTAGTCTAATCCTTATGTCTTGCCTTCTGCTATCAGAAGAGAGTTTATTCAGTCTGAAATCCAGAGTATGGGGTCGCAGGAGAAGAACCAGTTTAAGTTACCCCCATCCACAAATGTGCCGATTAGTGAAAGGTAACTGTAAGGAAAGACTTGAATGTGGGATCTATTTTTACAGACCCTTGTTCTGATACATTTTCTTCTTTCCCATTGCTTTGAATCATGTGTGCTTGTTGGAATTCTAGTTCTTACCCGGCTATATGCTAATTATACTCATTTGTGTGGTCGTCATTCTATTGTATCATGGAGTAGGTGTATGTTCAATGAAGACACATTTTTATTTTTTCCACTAGGATATAGAGTCTCAAACAGTTGCTTGTATGACTTGATGGCTCTATAGTGTTCCCCAGCCAGTGGGAATCTCATTGTTTGATGCATTGCCCTTGTGCTGTCAGGGCTACTCGGACTATGCCAACGGGGCTAGGAAACTCCAGGGTGGCACTGAGTGGTTCTGGATAGACTCTGTATTGGCAAGAATCAAGCCTTGGTTTGGCTCAGGCTAGTATATACGCTGTTACCAGCCTCTAAATTTTTTTTGATGTGATTAAATATATATATATATTTTTTTTTTTTTCTCAGCAGAATGAAGTGTTTCTGGTGGGCCATACCTAGTGATACTCAGGGATCACAACTAGTTCTGCACCCGGTAATTACTCTTGTTGGTGCTCTAGGGATCATGTGGAATGCTGGGGATCAAGCCCAGGTCAACCATACACAAGGAAAGTACTCTCCCTGTTGTGTTCCGCCTCCTAAGTTTGATTCTTCTATATTCAGAAATGTGTCACTAATATACAGAACTCAAAGAAAGTTAGAGACCTACTACAACACCGGCGTGAGGTTAGTTGCCGCTTATTTCAGCTGAGATGTGTTCAGATCTCATTTCAGCAATGAAAGTCAAGACTTTGGTGGCATCCATCATTTCTCTTGTGTCTGTTATTTGCATTCCTTCACTTAGCTCAACAGTCAAAAATTATGTTCACTCTGAAAGTGAAGGTGGAGAGAGCTTCTGATATGATGTGTCTGAAAGTAATCTTACTTTTTTTTTCCTGTTTATCATCCCTCGAATTTCCACTGGTATGAAAGCGATGCATCTCACTGAAGTGATTACCAACTGACATGAAGAAATATTACATCTATTCTCTGAAGCACTTTCTTCATTGCTTCAGTGTTTCTTTGTTCTTTATCATTCAATGTCGTCCTATGTTTTTTGAGCTTCCAATCATTCCATTATGGAATTCAGAATACTCCTTCCAGTACCGTTTTAGTCCCTGTAGAGAAGCAAGTTGGCAGAATAATGGCTGGTTATGCCTTACTACAATATCAAGCAATCATTTATGAACCACACCATGTCCAGTTGTAGATCAAATAAACTATTTTTCTTTCACGAATCTGAGCTAGAGTAGGACACACAGATACTTTTCCCAAACAGAACTGATATTTCTTGTATTAGGCAGGTAATATTTTATTCATAGATTGTATGTGTGAATATATGCATATATGCATATATATGAATGAATACTTTTATATTATCTTAATAATAAAAGTATAAATATATTTCTTAAATGTGTCTGTCTTCAATATTTATATATTTTCATATATTGATATACATTAGTTTATGCACTCTTTTCAGCAACTTAATGAGACAGATGCTTATGCTACCATTTTGAAGACAGCTAAAGCAAGAGTTATAGTATTTAAGTTTGGTTTCCAAATCATGTGAATAGCATGACCCAAAAGCATGTGAAATTCATTACTTTGTAAGAAGTCCACTTTGTAGGCCAATTGTCTTCTTCACTATTGAAAAACATATGTGTGATGTTCTTTTACTTAGTATTTTTTAATTAGTGGAGAAATAAAAATCATCTTAAATAAATTTTTCAATGTATTAAGGTATATTAAACTTCAACTAGACTGCATTTCTATTACAGAAAGAAAGAATAGGTTCTCTTCAGATAAATGTATTCACCCCTGCTCTTATAATGTGTTTTGTTTAAGTCAATAAAGTTACCTGTGGAGGGCTGGAGCGATAGCACAGCGAGGAGGGCATTTGCCTTGCATGAGGCCGACCTGGGTTCAATTCTCGGCATCCCGTATGGTCCCACAAGCACCTCTAGAAGTGATTCCTGAGTGCAGAGCCAGGAGTAACACCCCCCCCCCAAAAAAAAAATGTTCCCTGTGGTAGTACAATATACCCATTTGGAGAAGGTGACTTCTGAACTAGTATATGGGTTGTCGTGTTTCTTATTCCAGTGAAGTGGCCTAGCAGAAGCCACTTCAAAAAAGACCTCATTTAACTCACTGTTTCAAAGGCTGGACTGGCTCTTCCTGCTGGTACCTTCAGCTGTGCCTGGGAGATTTTAGGTTGTCGCTCAACTCTGATAAGGTCCGAGAATTGATGGTTTATCTACTCATTCACTTGCCAGACAGTAGAAACTTCCAGTTTAAGCAGCTCAGAGACAGAGAGGACACCAGTGCCAGGTGGATCTCTCTCTCTCTCTCTCTCTCTCTGGAAGTCTCCACAGTATTTGTCTGACCAGTAGACATTCTTTCAAATAAACTCACTTGGCTCTACCAAGACCATCTGGTTCTCAAGGTAAATTTATTTACCACCCCGTGGCCTGGACACAGTGGCTCTGAGACTCCTCTTTCTTCATTTTTTTGTCCCAAACATGAGGTTCTGAGGGAGATGTTCTTCCATTCTACATTCTCCGTCTCTCTCTCACCTCCAGACAGGAATACCACAGAGTACCACAGAGGGTCAGCTAAAACTAGCAATCCTAGGGCAGTGCCCTCTGACACACTTCAGAGTTTGGCTGATCTGTGGCTTTCACCTCTTGTGAGAAGGTTCTGGAAATAACTTTTCCAGAGAGTTATTTCCAGAGTTAGAGAGTGTTCGTTTCTCTTTTTCATTCCTGGGTGAAGAGGAATCTGGTAGGAGCTGGCTATAGAGCAGTGGAATCCTGAAACCTGATCAGTCTGAAGGTCCACTCCTAGGTCATCAGGTGCTGCCAGATTCTTTCCCAGGCTGAAACCAGCCCACTCACTTGGTAAACACTTCACTGTGTAAAGTAAATCCCATTAACCTTGAAACATCAATTTTAGTGGCCCATTTTACTACTCACCAACTAACCTTTCAAGGAATTGCAGAATGCAGAATCTATCCTGTCAGCTTTTAAAATTTAAAAATACCTTATGGGCAAACTATTTCACCCCCCTTTTCCCTTCTGGCATCTTTGAATGGCCTAATATAATTAAATTGAAAATAAAACGCTATTCAGAGAAACATATGAAAGTCATACATTTCAGTATCTTTTGTAATCAAACAGTTTTACCCACCATTCTCATGTTAGAAGGACTAACATTGGAGAGGCTTCAAAGGGGAAAATTATTTATAAAAAAAAACAAACAAGAAAATAAATGCTTGTCGTGTCATCCAGATAAGCCTTTCGAAAATGCAAAATTATTTCTCCTAACCACTCTCTCTTTTCGATTTTCTTTAACCAGTAAGGGACAAGTAAGGACATCTCCCAAATCTTTGGGGTCTTGAGTGCTGTTAGCTCAAACACGCCAAAGTGACTTATTTTGAAGTTTCACAATCTGCTCCCTCTGACCACTAATTCGAACAGTTCTTCCGCATGAAATTAAGGAATAAAAAACCCTCAGGCAATCAAAGCTAACAGATACCATTTTTTTAAAGATGAGAGAAATGAATGTTTAAGATCTACATCTCAAAAGAACACGCCATTATAAAGTGGGGTATACCAACTTTGAACAGAAATCATGCTTAATATCTCTTTTCTAGCCTGGACATATGGTATAATGCTCAGGACATAAAGTAATAAAACTTAATTTACATTATTTCAATTTAGATTAGATTTCTTGATTACATCTATAATGCTTCTTATAGTGTCTGAGATTGCATACATAATGAAAGTCAAATTTTAAAAAACAGATGCAGATATTTGAAATGGTAGAGCACAGATATGCTAATTTGATACATGAATAAGCAAAAATAAAACTTTGGGCTATAAGATCAATTAATGCTCACACAGTTAAAGGAGAGAATGGATGTGTACGTCAGGATCACTGGGACTCTTCGGTATTAAACAGGATGAGAATTTTACTAATGAAATTAATGTTAACTTCTGATAATGACTAGCAACTAATATCATAATGCAACTTTTCTTCAAGAAAAATGGAATGATAGAAGTAGATAGAAATTATAGTAGCTTGCAAAATAGCCGAATGACACCAAAAGGACTCATGTAACATGTAAGTCAAATGCATTTTCATGAACATTTTCCCTAATTTGTTTCTTATAAATTCTGAAAATATTCACCATCTAAATGTTAACTAAAATAAAGGATTATATTTATAAAAACTACTCAACAAAATATACTTTGGTAAAACACTTATATAAAACTATTTGAAATTAAATAAAATTAAATATAAAATGCTTAAAATCAAACTCTCAAAGTATCTATTTCAATAAAAGTGTTATAAACTTTGGATATATGAATCAGTTCTCAAGATTTGAGTGGCTATTAACATATGTTAATGAAATATATATTTGTATCCTAAAGGAAACAAAAAATATATTACTAAATCACAAATATGCTCTATAAAATATGCATAACTCCTGTTTATGGAATTCATGAACATGTCTTCTCTATTAACAAAAGTAATCAATTTGTTGAGCATTATTTATCCTTGTAAATTTTCTCAAATGAGTTCGGTTAATAAGAGAATAGTGAATTATATATATTTACAGAAAACTCAGATTAACACAAATAGGAGTTTCTCAATGAAAACAGTTGCATTATGAGTTATGAGAGTTGTTATGTCCTGTGGCGCTTCTGATCATTAACCTGTGGATCTTAGAGGTAAATCAACATGATCCACGTGGTTTTCTTGACAGGAGACTAGAGAATTCTGAAAACGCAAACATCATTATTAAATCATGATTCAATATGAGCATAGAAGAGTAAATATTAATGAGACTTCTGTGACTAAGAGATTAACTTTCTGTTGAACAGATAGTCCCTTCATAGGGGAAAAAACATATGTTCTTGAAAAAGAAAATTACACAAAATTAGATTAAATTGCACAAATACAAAGTGCAATAATTTTAATTCCAGTAAGAGTTTATTAGTGTTTGTGAGAATTTATGAAGTGAGAATTATTTTCTGATTTCTATCTTGACCTTCTTCCCAACAACAATGTCTCTGATAAATGCTTTGGACTTAGAGTTTGGAGACTCATTGAAGACTAATAGATGTTCTATGTTAATCATGTTGTATGCAGTTCTTATTCATGAGCCTGCATGTGAATGCTCATGCACGTAACCCCCTCTGCCCCCTGCCTGCACACACACACACACACACACACATACACACAAACAGTGTGATGATAGTTTTTATCTTTACCCTAGAAGAAAACATTTTAAAAAGACTTGTGCTTGTGCACAAGACTTTTGCAGGGAGTTAACTGAACCCCATAGATTTGCCCTGTAAACCATTAACAGCATACTGAGTTTTTGTGGTTTCCTTTTGTTCTTAAATTTTGTTCTTAAATTTGTCCAAATTTATGATAAAATTTAGGTCTTAGGTCCTATCTTCAGAAGTAGGATGCTGGTTCACTCTAGTTCCATTCCAGTAGCAAGGACACAGAGTTTAGGATCCACTGAAGATGTACTCGTAATTGTCCTCTTTTACCTGGTTTTCAAAGTTGTTCATGTGACCACCCCACGGGAATGGCGACAGCACTGTAGGTATGGCCTTGGTGCGGGGACCCCCGAGGTCATGTGAAGTGCACGGTCTATGGTATGTCATAGAGTCAGAATGCAGTCAGAATGCCTTTCCTACAATGAAGAGACTCTGACTAGTGTCAAGCTAATCTCTCCTTGACAAGAAAGGGGTTCTGTCAGGTAAATTGTCTTAGAATTATCCATGACAGATTCCTGAGTTTACCAATACCGTTATTATTTTTTTTCACTTAGTCCCAGAAAAGACACCACATTTCAAGGCTTACTCTACTTTTCCAGAGTAGAGTAAAATATAAAATTGAGAGATATATGTCCAATATCTACCTGTATGTAGATTGCTGATAACATGCTATTATGGAAACATTAATTTTCTTGAGAAATAACTGACGTACACCATATTAGTTTTGACTGCAAAACATAGAAATTATTCATAAACATTGTAAAGCAATCACAATAAATCTAATTACTATCTGTCTTTGAACCTTTTTATATTCTCCAAAACTAAACCAACGGAAAGAATATATGAATGTACTCAATGATTGATTTTGTTTCTTTGTTGCTTGTAGAGGGAAGGAAAGGCATTGGGGTGTGCACAGGGCTTAATCATGCTTAATCATGGCTGTGTGCTCCGGGTTAAATCCTGGCAGTGCTCAGGTTATCAGGAATCAAACCTGGGTCAGCTGCATGCAAGGTAAGCAGCTCTCCCACTCTGTTTTATTCTTCCACTCTGTTTTATTCTTCCGTAACCCTTGATGAAAAGATCCTTCAGCATATTCAAAATTAAAAATCCACTGACCAAGCTAGAATTGTCCTGTAGAAATGTATAAATAAAAGAAAGCATACTTTGAAATACTTTATGTACTTTAAAGTCCTACATAAATTTCAGTCTTGTTACTGTTTTGGGCATATCAAATACGTCATGGGTAGCTCACCAGGCTCTGCCAGATGGCCGGGATACTCTCAGTAGCTTGCTGGGCTCTCTGAGAGGAACGGAGGAATTGAACCCGGGGACTGGAGTGGTAGCACAGCGGGTAGGGCATTGCCTTGCATGTGGCCGACCCAGGTTTGATTCCTCGTCCATCTCGGAGAGCCCGGCAAACTACAAAGAATATACCGCCTCATGACAGAGCCCGGCAAGCTACCCATGGTGTATTCGATATGCAAAAAAAAGTAACAAATCTCACAATGGAGACATTACTGGTGCCAACTAGAGCAAATAGATGAACGGGATGACAGTGCTACAGTGCTACATATATTTCAGAGTTTCTTATATTCCTAAAATGAAAATGCTTAATACTGCATTATGAATGCGTGTATTACCTCCCAGAATTACATTCCCTTCTAACAGTAATTATTCAGATCAAAGTGGACTGCAAAGTAGCAAGGTTGACTACATAAAACTAAATAAATTTTGAGGGAAGGTCACACTGATAGTGTTGGAACACTAAGTACCTGAAATGACTGTAATGAACGACTTTGTAGATCACGGTGTTTTTAATAAAAATAAATTAAAAAATAAATTTAATTTATTTTCCCCTTGAATTTGGTGTATGATGCAAAGGGGCCATATCCCGACAGTGAGAAATGCAAGGAACAGGTCTGGAATGATCAAGATGCCAGAAGAGACACTACAGGTTTATGGAGGTAATAGTTAGGAAGAAATATTGACTATGATTAAATGTGCAATTAGTGATAGGGATATAGCTCACTGGGAGAACATATATGAAGTACTAGCTCTGATCTGAGTTAGGGCAATTTAATTAAGAAATTGCAGTTTCGGGACTGGAGCAATAGCACAGCAGGTAGGGCAATTGCCTTGCACAGGGCCAACCTGGGTTCGATTCCCAGCATCCCATATGGTCCCTTGAGCACCACCAGGAGTAATTCCTGAATGAAAAGCCAGGAGTTACCCCTATCCATTGCTGGGTCTGATCCAAAAAGGAAAAAATAAAGAAATTGCAATTTCAATGAAAAACGTGGACCAAATTTCATTATAGTGAGGAGAATGTCTCAGAAAAGTGAATTGAGTCAAGGGGGAATGTAAAAAAGCAAGAACAAAAATACTCAGGTATTTTCTTAAGATGACTGCTGACTTTGTAGTTTTCTTTGATGAGTAACCTTTTATGTTAAAAAAAAGAAATTTAGTTTGGTTTGGTCGCTCAGGCAACACCTACTGGGCGTAATTACTCCTGGCTTTGGAATCAGGGATCACTTCCGGCATGGCTTGGGTGACACCTAGGATGAAGGGATAGAACCTGGGTTGGTTTTATACAAGGCAAGCACTCTGCACTTTCTCTTACTGCTCCAGTACTTATAAAAATTTTTGTTAGAAAACATATGTGGTTAAATTTAGACTGGTTATAGATGTTTCTCAATGTTCAACAAACAGTACTAATATAAAATATCATTTTATAAATATTTTTATCCTGAATTAATATTTTAAAATTCCAAACTGACAAAAGTAAAACAAATGAGAAATAATTTAAATGGGTTCTATGTGAAACTATTATATTTGGGAGTCACATTAAACTGTTTCAAAGAATAAATGTCAGATGCATAAACTATGATGATTGCCATAATCTTATTTTTGATTTAGTGGAGATTATCTGTGTTTGTTTTTATATTTACCATCAGATGAATCCTTGGCTATAGTTAATATATAAAATATTTAGGATGTTAAAATAACTGTTCTACATGATTGTACTCAATTATAATAAATCTTCCTTATTACACAATCCAATAGCTGCTATTACAATCTTAACAAACTCTGTTACTTCAAAGACCAGATGATTAAAAGAACAAACCAAAAATAAATAAATCAAGCATAAGGAAATTGTTTAAATTCAGGACCAAGTTACACTTTAAAGGGCAAGCTAAATATTTTAAACTTGGAGCCAAAGGCCATTAGCTAATTAAGAATTGTGTGAGAATAAATTAAACTTTGGAGACTTGATTCTCCAATATCTCTAAAAAAATTAATGCATCGAAGTAATGTGAGGATGTTTGGAGCTTTATTTAATTTTTGTTTTTTTACTATGTATTTCCTTTTCCTTTTTTTCTAATTTAATTTTAGTAGTCTTTTCTGACATGTTAAACTTATTTTTATACCAATACAAAACACAGAGCTAGTCATTTGAAATATCATGACATTATGAAGAAATGGCTACTGAATTGACACACGTAGACCTGATGTCAGGGCTGACATCTCTGGAACCTTTGTGGAATGGTTAAGTCTCTGCCCTGCTGAAAGACCCAATGCCGCACTCACATCCTATTTTGGCACTTAACTGGCCCCGCTACACGATTTATCTTGAAGAGACCTCCTGCTGTTGTCCTAGTTCCATAGCTCCACGAGGCTATGTCACATCTCCAAATTTCAGAATAGTAAAGGAGCACAGCAAACTAGATGGAACAGTTGCATAGGAACCCTCAAAGCTCAGAGAGCAAAAAGAGAGCAATATAGAAGGTTCAACTAATACATAACAGTTGGGCAAATACTCAATGACTTCAGCACCACTATTGTGAGATATATATTGTCACAAGCAATAAAAGATAAATTATTATATGTCTGTCAAGGGCCAGGCTTGGGGTGTGGGACATTGGTGGACGGAAGGTCACACCAACTGGTAATATTGGTGTCAGAACACAAAATACCTGAAACAACTATATTGCAAGAGACTTTGTAAATCATGGTATTTTAATAAAGTTTCAAGTATTAAAAAAATATTCACAAGACACTAGGAAAGGAAATTAAATCCTGTCATCATGTTTGTTTGTCTTTATTGTGCATGTGGATTTGGGGGGAATGGTCTTTGTTTGCTTGGAGACCATACCTGGCAATGTTCAGGGATTACTTCTGACTTTGAATTCAAATTAATCTTAAAGGTGTTAGGGGACCATATGGGGTGCCAGGGATTGAATCCGGGCCAGCATATGCAAGACAAGCATATTCTGTCGCTTTTGTAACATACTCATCAAATACCTCTCTAAGTATATCAAAATGAATTGAGTCTTACCCCAGCAATGTTAAGGATCTTTCTACATAACTGATCACTGATAAAATAATTATTTACATATTATTCTCAAGTAAATGCCATGAAGATGACACTTGATTCAAAAGTCTATCTCATTATTCCCACTGTTGTTTCTCATACTTAGGAGAGCAGGCAATTTTATCCTGATCCCTAGATATTTTATTTATGCCATTTTTTCCTATTATCAATTACTAAATAAGTTTGTATATTTTAATACTGTCCACTTTTATATAATGCATCAGTAACACTTTTAGTTTGTATTTTTCAAATTCACCTTAGCTATCGGTGTATATGCAATAAGTATATAATAAAATGTTTGTCTCCTGGTGGGGTTCGGGGAACCATATGCGGTGCTAGGGCTTGAATCTGGGCTGGCTGAGGCAAAAACAAAGGGTAGCCCTTGTGCCCGTACTCTGTACCCCTCATCTTTTCTGGTCACAAATTTACTTTCTTCACCCTATCATTTCTAGAATAACAAAATAAATGTTTCTATTAGTTTGAAATTCCCAGTTTTTACTCCATGTGATTGCATTGGTCAAACCTCCATAAAACTTTTTCTCTATTGATCAAGCCCTTATTTTCATTTTTACTTTTAATTGAATATACATCCAGTCTTGGTTTTGGGTAATTTAATAGGCAGTGTTGTATTGGTAATTGCGTATTTCCCTGGTTTTCTTACATTTTCAAGTTAATGTTTTTTATTGGTATACTCAGCCACTGTCACTGTCACGGTCACTGTCATCCCATTGCTCATCGATTTGCTCGAGCGGGCACCAGTAATGCCTCCATTGTGAGACTTGTTACTGTTTTTGGCATATTGAATATGCCATGGGTAGCTTGCTAGGATCTGCTGTGTGGGCGAGATACTCTGGGTACTTGCTGAGCTCTATACATGATTTATAAAATTAATTTAAATTACAGACAGCAATGTTCCTTACTCTTATAAATAGAATGGCTATGGGGTTTGGGTATCTAGCACCTGTGTGTAATATGCACTTTCAGTTTTGCAATATGTGTCCAGATTGTTTTCTAAATTGTTGCTCTTCCTATTTCGTGGATTTTGTCTTTGTCTTTTGCCAAGTCACAGATTTACTCTTTAGCTATCTATTGTTTAAAAACATTTTGCCTTGGGGAAAGATAGATAGTGAGCAGGTAGGGTGCTTGCCTTGCATATACACCCAATCCAGGTTTAATCCCGGCCACCAACAGACTGATTTCCTAAGTGCAGAGCTAGGAACAGACCCTGAAAATCTCCAGATGTGGCCCTAAAGCCAGACAGAAACAAACAAATACCGTTATTTTGCTTCACAATAATTTTATTTTAATTGTAAAAGTATATGAATTCCTGAACTAATTTAATGTACTTATAGTGATTATCTTTGTTCCATTTTTAACATGTCAAGTCCAGTTCATTTAAATCATATTTTACTATTTATTTTACTATTCCCCTCCTTCCTCTTGGATGTTACTCTTCCATTGAATTGAGTTCAAAACAGCATTTCTGTGATTGTTTTAAAGGAGTTTTAAAATCTTTGATTGAGTGTTCCCCTTTAAAAATATGTTAATAGCTTCAAGCCTCTGGTGACAGTTAAATCTAACTGTAGGTGTCATTGTTGATGTGAATGGGGGAAAAATAAATAATTCACCTTTGTGATGCATTCTCATCCTTTGGAAAGAAAATTTCTCATTCCTGCAACTTGAGAACTCATAATTCACAGAATTTCTTTCACTTTATTATCTTCTGTATGTTGCTATTGTCCATTTTAAAAAGCCCCACTTGAATTTAAATTTCTCATGAGATCACTCCTAATTATTTCAATAATATAAATCTCTTCCACCAAGCATTTTTAAAATGATAGTCTGCCATCCTTTAGAGTATACTATCTTTTATTTCTACTGTAGTTTCTAATTTCAATGTTTTATTTTCAAATTCATTAATAGTCCCTCCAGCAATTCAACTTATATTTAAAAAATAATTTTTAGTATTTTTCCTAGTAATGGGAGTTATGGTAATCATTAAATATATTAGCAATATATCTTCATTTCAGGCTGTATAAAATTTGCATTGTCTTCAGAACTAAATATACAGAAAATAGAAATAATATCATATTGATTAAGTCTGACGCTTGCTTATTGATGTCTTTGTTTTATTTTCCTTGGGGGGCCACACCTGGCATTACCCAGGGCTTATTTCTAGCTCTCTGTAATTGCATCACACCTGGGGCTGCTTTGGGGACCATGTATGGAGCCAGGGATTAAATCAGTGTCCACTGCATGCAAGCAAGCACCTTATCCATTGTACTGTCTCTCTAGTCCATTTATGTGCTTATTTTTAAATTTATAATCTTTTTTTTTAATTTGGGTTTCGGTAACCTGGTTAAAGTGTTTAATTTTAGGATTTTGCTGTGCAATTATAACAGCAATGTATCAAAGACCCTTCCTCTCTATCCCCGCCATGTCTCCTCAATTTTACTTCCTGTTTGACTGATTTGTTATGTTTCTTCCTATAAATAACGGAAAGATATCATAGCAATTAGGACAATCCTAGTTAAGTGGTTCTGAAAGATAAATGGAGGCCAATTAAAAGTTTAAGAGTATTTCTGTTAAAATATGTGGAATCACTCAGAATCCAATCTAATAGATTTGGTACTGAATAAAAACAGTTGCGGTGAGAAGGAAAGAGTAAGAAGAACATTTTCTTGCAAAGAGACTTTCCTTTGGGACAAGTCTGGAGTCAATAGTCAGGTCCACTAAATCCTGTTGATTGACTGCTTTAAGATTCGACTTCACAGACTTACAAAGCCGGAAATAACTGAAGTCTCAGTTTAGTGACATGGAGCTTATCTTAAACAACTCCATTTTGGGCCTGTTTCATTGATATTATCATCAGAAAAGATATTTTGTAGCAGAATTGTTACAAGTACTATCTAGAGCCTTTCAAACTTCTATTAAGGAGGTTTCTCCCCTCCCTCTAATTATGAATTAATATCAACTACCAAAATAAAATGTAATGAATTCTCACTTTCAGTGGAGGACATTTAGGAAACACATTCAATATATTTACATATAAAGTCATCCCGTTGCTCATCAAGTTGTTCGAGTGGGCATCAGTAACATCTCTCATTGAGAGACTTATTGTTACTGTTTTTGGCATATCCAATATGCATGGGTAGCTTGCCACGGTCTGCCATGCAGGCTCCATACTCTCTGTAGCTTGCTGGGCTCTCTGAGAGGGGCAGAGGAATCGAACACAGGTTGGCCACATGAAAGGCGAAAGCCAAACCGCTGTGCTATCGCTACAGCCCACATATAAAGTATATCTTCAAAATAATGAAAAATTCACATTTCAATTTCTTCTTTTTCACTTCAGAGTTATCATGTAGTTAAAATGTTAGCATGTTTTTGAAATGATTTTGAAAATCTACGCAAATTTATTTTGTACTTATGTACAATGGTCTAATCCGATTTTATCATATACCTGATCACTAAGAAATATTAATTTTTTTTTTTTTACTTTTTGGGTCACACCCAGCTATGCACAGGGGTTACTCCTGGCTCTGCACTCAAAAATTACCCCTGGCGGTGCGCAGGGGACCGTGTGGGATGCTGGGAATTGAACCTGGATCAGGCGAGTGCAAGGCAAACGCCCTACCCGCTGTGCTATCACTCCAGCCCCAAAATATTAATTTCTTAAATGTTAGCATATGATCATATAATAATCTAAGTGAGAAATAATTGTAAAACGACTTTAATTCCTAGAGAAAAAAATTTAGATGACATCCTGTGAATGTTAAAAGGCAATGTATGGATTTTATTATAATTTTATGTATCTTAAGTCATGTATTACCTTAAACAACTTTGCACTGACTTATAGACTGAATATAGATCACAAATAAACATGTGAACATTTATCTCCTTTGGCCGATTCTGAGGTACTTGATTTTCTGGGACACGATTGTGAATGGGATTGTTTTTTTCATGTAACTTTCTTCTGTCTCGTTATTTGCGTATAGGAAGGCCATGGATTTGGGGGTATAGATTTTATAGCCTACAACTTTACTGTACAAGTCTATTGTTTCTAGGAGTTTCTTGGTAGAGGTTTTAGGATTCTCTAGGTATAGTATCATATCATCTGTGAATAGTGAGAGCTTGATTTCTTCCTTTCCTATCTGGATGCCTTAATGTCTTTTTCTTGCCTAACTGCTATTGCATGTACTTCCAGTACTATGTTGAACATTTAGGAATTACTCTTGGCAGTCCTGGGAGTAGGGTTTATGGGATACTGGGATCAAACATGGGTTGACAGTGTACAAGGCAAACACCATATCCTCTGTACTATCTCTCCCACCTGTGTTCTATAGCCTTGAGTATAATATAATTAACAATGTTTTTTATTCAAATTGAATTCATTATTATTGTTATTATTGATTTTATTATTATTGATTTTATTATAATCACTATTATTTTTATAATAGGTAACCTGAAGTTTTGGAAGGAGTAATGACCCAAATTTTCATGAGAGTATTACTCTGATATATTCATTTCCTTCTGCCTGTCCTTAAAGTGATCATCTTAGACTTGTGTAAAAAATGTTTTCATTTTTTTTACATTACTGTTTCTCTTTACTTTCAAGAACTGATACATTTTTTAAACATTGTGTATTTGTATGCATAAAATGTTAGATAATGCAAGCAAAACCTTTATTCACAGTTGAGAATTTAGTTTTTCTTCCTCACAGGAGAAGACATTGTAGTTCTGCATATTCCTCTACTGTTATAATGGGTGGAAATACATTCAAACCTCTTTAATTTTATAGAATGCTAGCTTCTTCCTAAACCTCTTTGAGAAGACTTCTGCTCATCCATGCTACCTATGCCCTTTAATTAGACTTTTTTTTTTTTTTTGGTTTTGAGGTCACACCTGGCAATGCACAGGGGTTACTCCTGGCTCTGCACTCAGGAATTACTCCTGGCGGTGCTCAGGGGACCATATGGGATGCTGGGATTTGAACCCGGGTCGGCCGCGTGCAAGGCAAACGCCCTACCCGCTATGCTATCACCCCAGCCCTAATTAGACTTTTTTAAATAGGTATTTTTTTTATTATTAAGGGAATGAGAAAATGATATATTTGAGTTTATTGAAAAAGTTTCTGTTTCAGACAAGGGCCATATAAAGTCTTACTAATCCAAGCTCAGGATGGAACTTAATCTTATTTATATTACATCTTTATTCAGACACTAGTGTGCACTTAACCACCAGGACAAGTGGTCTAGTTTTCCAAGTATCAATTATATTTTATTTTCTGCTGGGAAAACTATTTTCTGTAGTATGTGGCAATTATATGGTTCAGAGTTTAAAATAATGTTAGTAAGTTAATTACAAGCACCTAAGAACCTTGGAACCATTCTAAAAAATTTAAAATTTATTTAATAATATCTAAAAACCCAAGTGGTAGACTTTCCAACCAAGAGCTTGCTAGAAATAGAGTGCAGGGGTGGGGCAAAGGACAAAGAGAAAGAGGTATTGATTTGATTTGGGAAAAATAACTGTTTTGATTATAGAAAGACATGATTTTCTGCTTCTGTTATTACACAGAATGCAACCGTAGGGTCACATTAAGTCTATCTCATGATATCTGCCTCTTCATGATATAATGAAAGATGTCCATATATATATAAGTATCTGATACGTATTATAAAATATTTCATGCATTATTAAATTAGTAGTGGAAAAATCAAAGTGCAAATGGAGAAATTTTTTAATCAGTGAAAAAATTACGTTTTGATCTTGAAATAACATGAGTATCTCCTCTTCTACATTGTTTTTAGATGATACTTTGTTAAATATTGATGAAAACCATAGTATACTAGAATTATGCATAAATCTTTTCAAGTTCAAGGGAAAAACAGTTTTTTTGTACTCTAGAAATTGTTAAGGGCTGGAGTGATAGCACAGCGGGTAGGATGTTTGCCTTGCATGCGGTTGTCCTGAGTTCGATTCCTCTGCCCCTCTCAAAGAGCCCGGCAAGCTACCAAGAGTATCCTGCCCACACGGCAGAGCCAGGCAAGCTCCCCGTGGCATATTCGATATGCCAAAAACAGTAACAACAAGTCTCACAATGGAGACGTTACGGTGCTCGCTCAAGCAAATCGATGAACAATGGGACAACAATGCTACAGTTCAAGAAATCATTAGCTGAGTTTGTATATTGCTATATTGCTAGTATATATGACCATATATATGACCCTGTGTCATTTGATATGCATCCATGAATATGGGAAAAATTTCAGCTGTTTGTTTCTTTTAGGTATCATGATTGTTGTTGTTAGTTTTTGTTTTGGCCTACATCCAGGTATGTTCAGGACTTACTCCTGGCTCTGTTCTCAGGAGTCACTTGTAGTGGTGCTCAAGGGACCATATAATGTGCCAGGGATTGAACATGGATTGGCCACATGCAAGGCAAGTGCCTTACCCTCTGTACTATCTCCCCAGCCCTGATATATACCGCTGTTTGAACTGTTCTTATTTTTAATTCATTTCAAGCTACTTTTGTAATTGGATTTTGGAATACTTATTTAAAAACAAATGCATGAATGAAGCAATAGTACAGGGGGCATTTGCCTTACACATGGCTGACCCAGATTCAATCTCCACCATCCCATATGGTCCCCTGAGCACCTCCAGGATAATTTCTCAGTGCAGTTAGGAGTAAACCCTGATCATTACCGGTGTGACCCCCCACAAAAAATTATTGAAGTAATTATTGAATGTAATAAAAAAAACTTACTATATAGAGCTATCTGAATTATGCATATTTATCAAGTATTTACATATTATAAATAATAAATAGTAGATATTAAGTAGCAAATTAATTGAATCACGCCTAAAGATAGTAACAAAGCTTGCATTAAATATGTCACAGATACCCAGAGGTTGTACTTTTAAAGATATATGAAAATGATAGCCAACATTCTAAATTTTACTACAAATTTTCAAACTACAGATTCTGCAATCTTTAATTTTTTATGAATATATACTCTAAATTGTTTCTAGAGTCTATCATGCAAGTAATACATGTTTAGTATATAAATTGTTGCTTTATACTTTACACTTTTTAAGATAGTCATTCTTTAAAAATATTTGTCTGCTGGGTATTAGCCATATGTAGTTTGATATTTACAATAGCACCATATCAATGATAAAGAAGAGGTGAAAATCCTATGGGAACATACTATATGAGAGAATAAATTAGCAAAATTCAAACTAATGTTTTCAGAGTCAAATTTCAAAACTAAGTCCAGGAATGGAGAGTTGACTTACTTGAAATTACTGAGTGTTGAATAATGTGAAATCTGACAGATAAAATAAAAATAGAAATTTTTTCTTATCCTTAATCTGAACTCTACTAAGGGTTATTACATTAAATTCACACACAGTGTACATACTGGGAAAAGTGTAATTTGAAGAAAGTTTTAAAAGATAACCCAAATTGTGGGGAAGCACAGAAAAGAAAATTATTCACATCATTAGAAGCCACCCAAGTTAAAAAACATATGCGGATGGGAGAACTCTACACTGAATTTGGATAATTATTCAGAATAAGTAAATAAATAAATATTATATTTTCATTTTTAATCAATTTTATTGAGATAGTGGAATTTACAATACTTTAATTATACTTTTCGTGCATACAATATTTCAACACCTATTAACAGAGAGTCTCTGTTAGTATAAATTGTTGCATTCTACCATTAAGTCCTTGTATGAGGGATTACTAAAATCTTGTTACAAGTTAAGTTTTCTTTGTTAATGTAATTTGTTAGTCTAGATTGGTTGGCATCCATGTTCTATCCCCTACAGGTACTACGGGTGAACAGTCTTGCAGAGTTTGGAGATGGCATACAGCAGAGAATGCAGCCATGTACTCCAGGAAATCCACTGTGCTTAATTGGGTAGTACAGCTGGAGTCAAATTTCTAACTGGACAGTGACTTTCAGGTGTGGACACAACTGCTGAGGCTTCCAGAAGTACAGGGAAGTTGGGGGAGGTAGTGTTCCCAGACTCAGAGAAAACCTGAAGATTTGAGTCACAGGGACTCTTCACATACCTGCATTCTCAGTAGGGTAATTTCTCCATGAAGCTCATTACCAAGACAATGAGGTCTGGCTACAGGCATGGTGGCAGTTTGAAGCTGCCTGGGACTCTGGTTGGGCACTGACCTGCCCCCTCTGGAGTACCACTGAGATCTCAGCCAAGAACAGGTGTCTGAGAGATTTTGCACCTAGTTTATCTCTTTCAAGATTTATTTATGAGTCTCCATCTCTGTAGCAAGACTGGTTAGTGAATTTACATGACAATGGAGGTACCTGCCTTGCCTTTTAAAGACACTCCTTTAACATTCCTTCTTTGCTTACAAACGCAGTTTCAAGCTTGTGAATTCCCTAAACCTGTCCAGGAAACTTCGCCAAACCTGAATGATAATGTAGGTGAGCTGTTGGTTTCATTGAGTGTTTTCGTATTTTCAGGTTTTAAGTTGTAAACAGTGGAGCAATCACTTTTCCTAATTTGAATAGAAAAAAGGATAGAAAGATATCAGCACCATATTAAGAGGCCACACCATATCTATTACCTGGCCTTCTGCTTGCTCACTTCTCCACCAATGTAGGCAAGGCTTGCGTCAGCTGATATCACTGGGCCAGTTCCAGAATGGAGGCAGAAACCCTTCCTACAGGGGGTACTAGCTGCTTCTATACCCAACCTGTGCCCCACTAAGGGCCCACACCACAGCTCCTGAAATTTATGGCCATTTATGCAGCTTTGTGACAGATCTACATAATAAATTACATGCTGCTCATGTTTATTCTTTCTTTCATTCTGTGACAATGACAGAAGAGTCAGAGAACAACCTCCAGCTTAATTCTTCAGCCTTTTCCAGGCTTACTAACTACAAAGACTCATTTGCAGCATAGCAGGGACACAAGAAAAGCAATGGGGCAAACACATAGAAGCCCACCAAGCTCAATGAGTATAAACAATATCATGGACAACATAAACAATAATACCAAGAATTTCTCAGACAATGTCTTGAGTGAAACTATGATGGGGACATTCAAGGAGTTTAAGGTCACAATAGTATAGGTAGTCATCAAAGCAAGTATGACTAGTATAAAATAGAAATGAAAACAAAACTGCAATTAGAAATAACAAATGAGGGGCTGACGCGATAGCACAGTGGGTAGGGTGTTTGCCTTGCACATGGCCAACCTGGGTTCAATCCCCAGCATCCCATATGGTCCCCTGAGCATAGCCAGGAATAATTCTGGAGTGCAGAAAAAGGAGCAACCCATGTGTATCGCTGGGTGTGACACAAAAAGCAAAATAATAATAATAAGAAGAATAAATAAAAAAGAAATGACAAATAAAGTTCATAATAGTTTATATTAGAAAGTCAATAGAAAATCTGAACAGCATAATAATAGCAGCTGATCAAAAGATTATGGAGCATGAAGATGAGGAGGAAACCACTAGGAATTCACAGAAGGCAGGAGATAGTCTGAAAAGATATGAACCACATACAAGAGGGATGAGTTCAAGAGGAAAAATATAAGAATCTTTGGAGTCACTGAAGAACAGAAAGGCAAATGTGATGAATAAAGAATAATTAGAGAAATCATTTACAAGTACATTCCACAGTTGAGAATTATAGGCACTACTCTCAAGAGGCCCAAAGTGCCCCAATGAAAATAGACCCAATTAGGGAAACACCAACAAAGATTATACTCAAAATGACAAGATTTAAAGATAGAGAATATTGAAAGTGGAAAGACCAAAAAAGGAAATTACATGATAGAAGTACAGCTGTCTATCCAATGAGATACTATGAATCTGAGGAATGTAGAAGGATATATTATAAACACTCAACAAAAAGAACACATCATCAGGAATTCTTAATCCAGCTGGATTATAATTCCAATTTGGATGAACTATTCACAGCTTCATGGCCAGGCAACAGAGTATAGAATTCACAACCTTGATCCAACTTTTGCAAGGAGTATTAAAAAAGCTCCTAGAGGGGCCGGGGCCGATACCGGCTTCCGCTCCGCCGAGATTCAACCCCGGTGGCCATGCTTATGCACAGCCACTTTGCTGCTGAACAACCAAGATCCAGAGGCCAGCTACACTACTTCTGGTCCCAGTAGGTGCTTGCAGCCATGTCTCTAAACTGTGAACTAAGCCTTTGCCCCACGTCTGCCGAGGAGGGGAAATATCCTTCTTCCTCGTTTTTTCTTCCCTTTGTGGGAAAAAGCTGCGTGGTGTCCACCATATAATGGGACTTTTAAGCAGGTATGAACTTGGTGGAGCGGGAAGGAGGAAAAAAAAATTGTGGGACGCTTGGTCAGTCTCGGGCCGGGGCCGATACCGGCTCGTGCTCTACCGAGATTCGACCCAGGTAGCCATGCTTTTGCACGACTGCTTTGCTGCTGAAAGACCAAGATCCAGAGCCAGCTATATTACTTCTGGCCCCAGCAAGTGCTTTCAGTCATGTCTCTAGACTGTGAACTAAGCCTTTGCTCTATGCTGCCCCAGGAAGGGAAATGATGCAAAATCTCCCTGGACTTAATTACTAAAATACAGAAATCGTAAACTTTCATATCTCTTCATTCTCATCAATGGAAAACTAATTATCAAATGCTTCCTTGTCAATAGAGCCGTATTTTTGGGGGGTAAACTCCAACAACAATAGTTAGTTGTGTGTTGAAACTCCAAGAACAATAGTGAGTTTTGTGTTGAAATATGGAATGTAATCAAGGTAAAGAGAAAATGAAGTGAAATTTATCAGTTATGCAGGCAGGGGTGGGGGGCTGGGGGGGTGATAGGTATACTGGGGTTTTTTTGGTGGTGGAATATGGGCACTGGTGAAAGGATGGGTGTTTGAGCATTGTATAACTGAGACATAAGCCTGAGAACTTTGCAACTTTCCACATGGTGATTCAATAAAATAAGTTAAAAAAAAGAGCTCCTAGAAAGGAAAGAAGAAACTTCCAAGCATGTGACATTTTTGAGTATGACACTCAATGCACAGAGTTGCTATCTACTTGATTGAGGAAAGTTAAACACATATGGCAATTAAACATAAAAATTGACTTTTGTTGATCATTCTGTTTGTCATTCCTTTAAATTTTATTAGGCCAAGTAATATGAAATAAACTTGCTCTATGCCTGTCGAGGGGTTGAGGGTAAGCCAGGTAGTGGGAGAGAACCTGAAGGTATTGGTGGAGGAAAGCGAACATTGGTGGTGGGATTTGTGTTGGAACAAATCAATGTTGAATTAAAAAAAAAAAGAAAGAAAGAAAAATTAAACATTAGGTATTTAACAGGATTAAAGAAGAACTGGAATGCCACGATTATCAGAAAGCATCATTGGGCAGTTTTGGGGGATTATGAAAAAAAAAAAAAAACATTACTCAACTTTCTAACAACAACAGCAACAAAACTGGCCCATGCGTAACAAATTTCTATTTCCTTGTTTTAGGATAGAATCATGTATTTCCAGATTGAAAATCCTAGGGGAATGAGTCTGGTTGATCAAATTTAAGTTGCTTCTTGTTTATGTGTAGCACTGCCCTGTAGCACTGTCGTCCTATTGTTCATCGATTTGCTCGAGAGGGCACCGGTAACATCTTCATTGTGAGATTTGTTGTTACTGTTTTTGGCATATCAAATACACCACAGGTACCTTGCCAGGCTCTCCCGTGTGGGTGAAATACTCTCAGCAGCTTACCAGGCTCTCTGAGAGGGATGGAGGAATCAAACCCAGATTGGCCACATGCAAGGCAAACACCGTATCCACTGTGCTATCGTTTCAGCCCTTACTTATGTGAAGGAACTAAAAATGTACTTAAAGAGCACATAATTCGATACTAGAAAGTCAGTCTACATTTAGTGATGAGAAGATAATACTGAATAATTGGTAAACAGAAAGGGGCTATATGGGAAACAAAATTGATTCCTTGAGACCTTGAAAGTTGTCAATTGGAATAGATTAGTAGTTAATTGAGTAGAACTCAACTTTCAGCCTTCAAGGCACTACATTTTGGGATCACTCTTTATACCGTGAAAACATACTATTAGAAATCTATGATGGGTCTCAATCTATACATATTGTGTATACATTTATCTATACACAACATGTATAGATTGAGACCCCATTCACAAGCATTCAAAATATGACATTATATGGAAATAGAGTTTTCATAGAGACCTTTTCTTAAGCTGAGTTCTTAGTGCCATAGCTGGACTCATATTGCACAATATCCTTTGGCAAGGGAAGTCTCTATGTATTTTCCTTCTGTAAGGGGTATATGGTATACTATACCTACATACGCAAGAGTGAATGAAGAGGGCAAAGGCAACAACCATGATTCTACAAGACACAGAATTCAAAGATCACTAGAAAAATACCAGAGGCCAGGAGAGAGACTGAAATGGACCTACTTTAGCTTTCTGAGAAAGAAGTAACAGGGCCGACTTGTTCTTAGGCCTTTAGCCCCCCAGAACATTGAAATAATAAATGCCTATTAGGGAAGTTGTCCAGTTTGTGTTTCCTGGTTATTGCTGTGCTAGCAAAGCAACACATAAATTAACCCATTTTGAACTTGGGAAAGGTTTACAACTAGCAATAACCGCACGCACATAGGAACATAGGAAAATTCTCATGGTCTCTGATGCTGCCACCGTTCAAAGCTTAACATGTTTCTTAACTTGAAATCTTCTAGTTAAATTTTCCTTTGCTTGGAGAAGAATTTTCTTCTCTTTTTTACTTTTTTATTGACACTCATATCCCAGCTCTCATATTATCTCATTGGATATCGCTTGAGATACAAAATAAATCATTTTTTCTGCAAAATCCACTGTCTGCTACTTTGGTTTTCTTCACTACGTATTTTTTTTTCTTTTTGGGTCACATCCAGCAATACTCAGGGGGTTGGATACTCCTGGCTCTGCACTCAGAAATTACTTTTGATGGTGCTTGGAGGACCCTATGGAATATCGAATCTTGAACTCGGGTCGGCCACGTGCAAGGTAAATGCCCTCCCTGTTGTACTATCACTCTGCCCCTGACTTCACTACTTTTCTTATCTCCATCTAAAGTTACTCGTATCACACTGTCACAGTGCTCAGTGCCAGGCCAAGTGACAGAGGGTCACCTAGATGGCTGCTGTCACTGTTCTTGGTCCTTTGATTTTTATAAAAAGATGGAGAATACAGCTGGCAGCCCGCCTTTCAGTTATGCTGGTGTTTTTTTGCCCCCGATCACACTGAGAAGGGTCCTGACCCCCATCACTGAGTACACATGCCCAGAGGGATGGACAAATCTAACCCCAGGGGCAGCGTTTAAAATTAAAAACCTTTATTTTGGATGTCAAAAAAAAACAACCTACTATATTAGTGTGTAACTGACATAATAACTTCTATCGGTTATTTTTAATTCTCAATTCAGAGGAGCTCCATGGGAGCAGACCTCTGTATTATCTCTTTATACAATTAAAATCTAACATATAATTAAAAGTGCAGCCACAGGAGTTAGCGTATAACCGTTTCTTAATAAATATCAATTGAATAATAATACAGGGAATTCGGAGACCATCTTAATAGGTTATCACATAATTAAAATTTTATCCTTTCTAAGATTTTTTTTCTTCAAATAAACTCCGGAAAGTCTTCAAAATATGAATGTAGTATGGTTATTTATTTAAAAATTCAGGTGGGATTTGCATGTGATTTTGTACAGTGTAGGTGGAATAATCAATTTTGAGCATTTCTCACCTTTTTAGAAACAATTTCCTAACCATGGAGAAATATAGTTTTTAGAATACTTAAAATGGTAAGTCTTGTAACCTAAATAAATAAATAAATAAATAAATAACCAAGTACTTTGTTTTTCTTCTCCCGAAACCAAAAAAATATATAAATACATATAAATATAGACATAACATCTCAAATAATTTAGCTATGAGTTATAGTATTTTGGAAGGACAATCAGCAGTATTAAATGCTATAGTCGTAGTTTTAGAGAAGCCTATTATCTTTATTTTATTTTCATATTTCTATATCTTCTGTATAAAGTTTAACAAATGGGAGCAATTTCATTTCTTTTATTTATTTTTATTTTTATTATTCATTTTTTTTTTGCTTTTTAGTTCACACCCGGCAATGCACAGGGGTCACTTCTGGCCCTTCACTCAGGAATTCCCCCTGGTGGTGCTCAGGGGACCATATGGGATGCTGGGAATCGAATCCAGGTTGGCCGCGTTCAAGGCAAACGCCCTACCTGCTGTGCTATCGCTCCAGCCCCCAATTTCATTTCTTATTAGGAAAAAATTAAACAAAACCATTTGAACATTACTCAGCATTCTCACCCTTTTGAACTTAGAGCAGTTATAAAATGCATAATCATTTATTGCTACAAGAGAAACTACATCTGTCATTTTTATAATGGCCAAGCCTAGTAACAACAGTTCTGATTTATAATCCACTTTATTCCAGTTTGAGAGTCTATCAGGACCCCAACTTTGAGTGCAGGTTTACCCTGCTAATGCTAAAAATCAACCTTTAGATACATCAAAACAAGCAGGCACCAGAAGGAATCATAAATATAAACAAAATAACCAGTTTCTTTTTCAGAGTATTCTAAAATGATGAAATTTGACCAATAGTTTTTTCCTTAAAACAATTTAGTAGATCCCCATGGACTGCTTACTTTGAGATATCTACATCATGTTTGCATATCACCATACCTTTGTACAAACAGGTTCTCCAAGACCACAGGAAAAAGGGAGCTTGTTCTCAGCAGTAGTAATAGATATAACGAGTTTGATATAAAGACCATTATAGTGTAATGGTCTTCTGAACTTGCCTGCTGTTTTTGCAGAAAGAAATGATGTCTGGGAAATTTAAAAGATCGAGACTCTTTGATACATAAGTATATATACACAAACAGACACACACATGCACACGTAAAATACATAATATATATGCATATATGTGTATATATATGACTGTAATTGAAGGCATATAATTTAGTGGGGAATGTATTCTGTATTTCTGTGTTTTTGATCAAGTATGAGTTCATCTATTTTGTGGACTACATTGCTAGAGGAAAAATTGTTCTAATAAGTATTCAATGACTTATTTATTCAGGCATTGTGCAGTGTCCTGCTACCACAACCAGCTATTGTCACTACAAACACAGGATAAGAATAAGAAACACATTTAAATGTTAACAATTCTGCCAGAGATTAAATACGATGAAACTGGTGAAGAGCAGTGGCATCTCTTATAGCTTTTAGCATCTGAATCCAGAAACGACGGAATGCTTAGTTTTGAATGCTTAGTCATTGAGAAAATGGGATGGTTGCAGGTTTGACAGGGTAACTGGGACTTGGCAGGTTAAAGCAGATGCTGATTGGAAGGAGACAGAAAATTGACAAGAACATCCCCCATCGCTGCAGTTCTGCATGCAAGGCTTACATAACTTGATGGTGACTTCAAGGTCCCCTAGGAGCACAATTGCAGCTGTCCTGTGATATGTTTTAGAATAGTAACAGTTAGCAAGATATATCAATATAAAGAAGTGTTTAAGAGAGGACTTTTGGATGCATTCATAAGACAAAAGTGATAAAAATAACACGACTTACGGAACTTGCACATTATATTTTCTCATTTCAACACAAAATAGACTCCCAAATGAACAACTAAGCTAGTCTGGGGACAGGCCTAGGCACCCCCTGCCTCTGTCCCTGTAAACAGGGACTGGGTGAGGAGGGGGCCTAGGCACTCCCTACCTTAGTTCCTGTAAACAGGAACGAATATGGAGAAACATGAGGGCGAGTCATCTCCTGACAGCTGACCTTGACAGGCGGCTGAAGGGCCATCATGCTCTGGTGGCCAGCCTGGAAAGGGGGTCGAAGGGCCACCATGCTCTGGCGACCTGCCTCAAGAGAAAAGTTGAAGGGCCACCATGCTCTGGCAGCTGGACTCGAGAGGAGACTGAAGGGAGGATTGACTCGCATCTGCCATGGCCATGCTCAAGGCCACATCTGCTTTCCCATGTTTCTCAAGGCTGAGAGAAAGAACGAAAGACAAGTACTATTGGCAAAAATGAAGTTGCTTGCTCTGCTTGATTAATAATGTTTATGCCACTTATGTAACCTGCTGATCATTGCTAAAATAAGACTATATAAAACTGCTTGGATTTCAATAAACTTGCTGTGTGACGTATATTGCATGCAGTCCTCCCCAGCCCACTCAATTCTCATTCCCTCTCTCCGGCCGAGGTTCAAGTTGGCCGCGCGGGCCGAGGCAAGTTAGCTCTTCTCATTTAATAAATTTGTTAATAAAGAAATAAATAATTAATAAAGACATGAGGGAATGTTAGTAAGAATAAATATAATTTGTACATTAAATATAACAATCTATGGATCCAATCAAAACACAAAAGTTAAATGGTTGAAATACTAGTGTTTAGAAGTGTGACCAAAGAACTATAATATTTTGCTAAATTTGCCACAAAATATAGCTCTATTACTTATTAGAAGCCTATTTGTGGGCATTGAAGGTTAAATATAAAATTAAGCATCATAAAACTGGATAGGATAAAATTTGAGTTTTTTAAAAATAAATAATACCACTTTATTAATGAAAATAAGTTTACACAATGCTTACACAGAGCATGAAGAATGCAATTATACAAACTTGATAAAAGTATTGATTAGAAACATGAAGAATAATTCCTGTTACTCGAGTATAATAAGCTGATAATAGGACTCCAATAAAATCATTACTTATTTTTGTGGATGTACAGTATCACTGTATCACTGTCATCCTATTTATCATTGATTTGCTCTAGTGGGCCCAGTAATGCCTCCATTTATCCTAGCACTGAGATTTTAGCAGCCTCTAATTACTCATCCTTCCCAATGATGTTGCATTAGAGGCTCTTCAGGGTCAGGAGAATGAGACCCATCATTGTCACTGTATTTGGCATATGAATATGCCACATGGAGATTGCCAGGCTCTCCCCCATCAAGCAGTAAACTCTTGGCAGCTTGCCAAGTTCTCCAAGAGGGAGAACTAGGCTAACATATGTTGCATGGCCACGCACTTCTGCACTTCCGGGAGCTTGATTTTATAGTCTCTGGATGTTGGCCATTGATGGGATTACACGGTGCTGGGGGCAGTTTCTGGGTATGACTGACTACCTACTGGAAAATGTGAAATCTGGGTGGAAGAAGCCTAGTCCTGATACAAGCAGCCTTGGAGATCTTGGCCCCAGGTCCCACACACCTGTAAATGTACAGTACATTTATAAATTTTTATAAAAATGTTAAGCCAACATTTACTTATATCCTTATAAGTATCATTTGATTATACTACATTAAATTATATCCAAACTCAATAGGTTTCTATTATAAAAATACAACTTTTTAATGCCTATCAACCATAATTTTTTAATGAGCCACTGATGAGGTTATATAAACATCAAACTGTCCATCTATCTGTCTTCAGTAGAAAAAATAGGTTATCAAACAATTCTGATGTATTAGTAGCACCATTTTCTATCTACTACAACTATCATGTCCACTTGAAATTTCTTCTTATTTTCAACAATACAGTACTATTATTCATGAAAAGTATATGTGAATTAATGTCATGTAACAGAGAAAGTAGATTCTAATTTAGATGTTACAGAGCTCAAGACTGGTGCGATTTTCAGTGTCCTGACCTTCCTGTGGCATAAAATAATGTTGAATTTATAAGACTGGAAATTTTGTATATGTAGTCTCAACATACCTATTGTGGACACACTAGCTAACAGAATCCAGAAAATAAACAATAAACACAGAAAGGTTTATTTGTTTTCACTTTTATAGCGTCTATCCAAAACCTGATTCACCATGCAAAAAGAAATAGCAGTCATGCATTTTTTTTCAACCTTAAAATAAAGTGTTTTGAACTTTTTCTGTATTTCAACCAGTTAGAGTAAGCACCTGACTCCAAGGTTAATGTAGACATAGGCTTCCTGTGAGCTGTGTCGGAAGAAAATATGCTAATAAAAATTTTGTAAAAATAGAGTTTTAAATGTGTTAAGTGTTGGGTATTAATCCAAAGTGTTAGTATCCTAAAGGCTTCAACCATGAATTGCTTCTTTTCCTCCTCCCAGAGAAATTTACAGTGCTCTGTGAGCATCCCTAACCCCCTGAGTTTATCTTTAACCTCCCTTTATATTAGTTACTAAGTCAAAACCTCCTGGTGATTCTGAACTTTGTAGTCAATTGCTTGTTTTTCTATTTCCCCTAAGCCCTTTTATATTTTACTATGAACAATGTTCTTTGCTTAAACACAGAAATATTTGGGAGTTGATTGACTAAAACATATCTACTCCTGGGCATCCATCATAATTACTTCATTCAGACTTTGGCTACCATAGTTCCTTACACCCCAAAATGGGGGGCCCACCGTGAGACCTGCAGGAAGCGGCAAAATTACCCTGCCATCAAAATGGGACAGTCTAGAAGTCATAAATGCACAGTCTTGATGCAAGCTGTTATGAGTTAAGATACGGGACCCCCATAGGGAAGGAAGAACTGAACTGTCCTGAGGATTTAGTCTGGGATTTATGGTAGAACCCCAGCAGCCTGGTCCAGGAAACCAAGAGTATTTCCTCCACCAAAATGCTTTATCTCTGTAATGATCAATCACACCTACATGCAGTCTTACACTTCAACCCCTCTCAGATGTTCTATAAGTTTGTGAACAGCTGTGCATTAAAGAGGCCATTTTTACCGTATATCCTTGAGTCCCTGTCTCCTTTTTCCTCTGTTGGGGAGGGGGAGGACAGCTCTTGGCCACAATTGCACGCATCATGTACCCACATCTTGAACTCAGAGTAAGTACTGTATAAAATGCAAGAGCAAGGCAATGAATCAGAACTAACTTGAATGACTCTAGAAGATTTTCCATGAGAAAATGCTCAATCTTGTCATATCGAGAATGAAAACAGTAAATATGAGTTCATAGACTGTGGAGTCGAAAGTAGAATCAAAATGACATTGATTAATAGTGACCCTGGGAATTTATTAATAATGTAGGGATTTTAGAGCATATCCAGTTCCTTTAGCATGAGAGTAGAGGGTGTATGTACACAAAAGGCAAGAGATGATTAAAGTTTTCGTGTCAGGTTAAGTTCAGAGAAGAATTGCCACCAGTTACAGCTCGAAAGAGAACATGAATAATAGACCAACTTCTATGAAACAGTGGAGAGGGATGTGAAGAGATAAAAGTCAGAGCATGATGAACAAATATGTGGATGGAGTGTCTTATGAGAAAGGTCAACATTATAAAAATTTTAACAATGACTTAAATCTTGGATTTTCCATTTAAACGATTGTTATGATCAGTTTGAAGCAGTATTCTGAAACCAGAACCCACTACAAACACATGCTAGAAATATAGTGCTAAAGCATCATATTACATATATAAATATATCTGCCTAATTCATGGCGAAGATATTAACTCAAAGTTAATATATTTGAAGAAAAATATGAGAACATGAAATTTTTCTTGTGTTTTTTAAAAAAAACACTTTTGGAAAATAGCATTATTGGTTTTAGTTCAATGGTGTGGTGGTGTTTCAGACAGGAGGATAAAATGCAATCAGAAAGGAGGGAATCATATTTTAGTGCCACCATTATCTTAAGTTAGAAATTTTCTAATGGGGGCTTTAAAAAAATAAATTGCCTATTAAAGAATAGTGCAAACGATCACATATCACCCTAAGAAAGCTCAGAGATATTTCTAGGAAACAAATATCTTAAACAGAAATCATTTCTCAAAATAAAAAAAAGAGATTTTGCCAAATATCATTTGTTTTATTCCACACACCCCCTTTCTTCTATGTTAACCTTGTTCTTAATTTCTCTTTATCTCAACATGATCTTTCTCCCCCTCACCACATTCACACATTCAATTCAGGCAAACACTCTCTTCGGCATATATTCAAAATTCAAAATTTTTTATCATAATTTACTAATGTCCTTATTACATTGTTCATGAATTTTTTAACTTTTCTATTATTGACGATGCCGCCTTCCTTTTTAATTTTAATTAATGGGTTAATTATTTCTTGTTGGTTGATTAATTAATTGACTAACTCTATGTTGGTTTTGTTTGAGGGCCACACCATGAGGTGTTCAGGATTTACTCCTGTTTTTCCAGTGCAAGGCTCGTTCCTTAAGCCTAGTTGCTCTTAACCCACCTCCCTTCATTTTTCCCTTTGCTGTGAAAAGTGAAAACTTGCACAGTGGGTCACATGCAATGTATTGCTGCCTTCCTCCAGATCTACGGTTAATATCATAAAGTCTCTATAAAGTCTCATAACTAATATAAAAATGTATCAAAAACAAAATAAATTAAGTATATATATATATATATATATATATATATATATATATATTGAAAAACTGAACTTATCTGACAAGTTCAAGTTATCTTAAAACTTGGATGGCAGGAAGAATTGTGCCTCATTTTCCATGCGAGATAATGTTATCCTCAGATTCTGCAACTATGTTAAGTTGCCAAGCAGAGTTTGTTCATCAGCTGACTTCAAAACATGGAGGATTTATGTTACTGGATTTGCAAAGTAGAGGCAAAAATTAAGGGTACAACCACTGGGTGCAACCACTTTCCCTCATCCTGCGCAAGCAGGGAAGCAAACTCAGAACCATCTGCTACACACAGCACCTGGAGCCGGGCCTACAGATACAAAGAATGAACTGAACTCTTAGAACCCTGCAGAGTCAGGAGGAAGTGGACAAGGACAGTGCAAATTGACCTGTTGGAACTGCCAAGGGACAAAGTTGTTGCCTTTGTCTGGGGTCAATGGGAGATGAGAATGCAGAATATGAGGTGAGAATGCAGAATTGGAGTTGAAGATACAGAATAGGAGATGAGAATGCAGAATAGGAGGTAAGAATGAAGAATAGGAGGTGAGAATGTAGAATAGGAGGTGAGAATGCATAATTGGAGTTGAGAATGCAGAATTGGAGGTGAGAATGCAGAATAGGAGGTGAGAATGTAGAATTAGAGATGAGAATGCAGAATAGGAGGTGAGAATGCAGAAAAGAGTAGGCATGGGTAGAATGGGAAAGCAAACCCTGTCCAGGAAAAGCAGTTCGTGCCTCCTGGTCTGCAGACTTCTTTTGCTCAGTGCTGATGAAAAAGTAAGAACAAGTAGATTCCAGTAGAAGGCGGGACAAGAAGGGAGAGTGAAAGGAATTCTGCCTTTAGAAGTAGGGTGACCCACGAAGGAGAATAGTTCTGGGAAGATCACTCCCTGCACAACTCAGAACCAGGGCCTAGGATACATGAGCTGAAATGGGTCAAGAACTGGTTCTTGCTCCTGGTTGGACAAAACTTCCTCATATTGATGTCTTGACTTTTTTCTGCTGACCACGTTGGATGCCGAGGCTGATTTAGCAGAAATCCTGGAAGCAACTAATTGGGATTCAAGTCCTGCATTTACAGCTTGTTAAGTTTATCCTCTTTGACAAAGTATTGAACCACTTTAACCATAAATGGGGGAGGGGTGATAACAACACCTAGTTTGCAACATGGAGAAGTCAATAGGTGTGTCCATATAAAGAGATTCTGGGGATACAACCTTAGATGCCAGTATTCATTGCTCTTCTTCTTCCTTACATAAGGCCATTGAGGTTAGTGCATCTGGTGGGTGAGACTCCCAGAGAAAAGAACCCTAGAGTCCTGAGACCTCCCCTAAAAAGAGAGGATAAGGCCACCCAGGGTTATCCAGGGGACAAGTTTAGATTCAATGTCTTTAGTTTTGTCTCCCTCATGGAAACCCTCGCCCTTTCTCTCAGGTATCCATGTGAGCAGGTTGCTTGAGTGCAGAACCTTCATTGGAAATCTTTTTCCTGCACATATAGACTAGTCTGTGCCTGACTCATTAGTGAATTTGCATCTTGGATTAGGACAGCTGTGAGGTCACCGCCTTTACTAACCAGCTCTCAGACATGTTCCAAAACTCCTTGTTTCGTTTTTCTGATGAGACATATCTACTACCAGGTGGGAAAGGTGCATGCAATAAAGCATCAAGAATAAGCCAAATTGAGCCTTCAATGAGCTGGAGCGATAGTACTGAGGGTAGGGTGTTTGCCTTGCATGCGGTCGACCCAGGTTCAATTCCTCTGTCCATCTCGGAGAGCCCGGCAAGCTACCGAGAGTATCCTGCCCTCATGGCAAAGCCTGGCAAACTACCGTGGCGCCAAAAACAGTAACACGTCTCACAATGGAGACATTACTGGTGCCCGCTTGAACAAATTGATGGACAATCAGATGAGAGTACTACAGACAGAGTCTTCAACGGTCTGTAGCAAGACTATATCCCTCAGTCTGTAGAATTAAATTAAGTAGTTATAGGTAATGTGGGTAGACTGGAGTGATAGCACAGTGAGTAGAGTGTTTGCCTTGCATGCGGCCAACCTGGGTTTGATTTCTCCATCCCTCTCGGAGAGCCTGGCAAGCTACCAAGAGTATCCCGCCCGCATGACAGAGCCTGGCAAACTACCCATGGCATATTTGATATGCCAAAAACAGTAACAACACGTCTCACAATGGAGATGTTACCAGTGTCCGCTTGAGCAAATCTATGAACAACGGGATGACAGTGCTACAGTGCTACAGTGCAGGTAATGTGGGTGAGTGAAGAAGATTCCTAAGTGTATGCTGGAGCTCATGTTTATAAGGAAGCCCTGTCCTTCCCACTAAGATTCAATGCTTTATGTCATTAAGCATATTACCTAATGATCCTCTATTTGTCATTATAAAATTAAATAAGATAGAATGTTATTGTAGATTTTTTATGAGACCGATCTCAACCAAAATTATGCTTAAGAGTAAAGAGGGGGCCTGGAGCAATAGTACAGCAGGGAGGGGGTTTGTCTTGCACACAGCTGACTCGGGTTCGATTCCCAGCATCCCATATGGTCCCTGAGCACTGCCAGGAGTAATTCCTGAATGCAAAACCAGAAGTAACCGCTGTGCATGAAGAGGGAGACTGATGTTGAAGTCAGGCAAAGGATGACCAAAGTAAACACGGATGAGAGCAACATCAGAAGAGAGAGTTTATCTTCCTGGGAAACGGAGTAAGGCCTAAGGTCTATAGCAATAACACAGAACTGAAGGACAGGAAAGAAATTCTGCCCCAGAGCCTTCGAAAAGGAAGAAAACAGGAACAATTCTTCCCAGGGAGATATGTAGGCTATAGGACTGTAAGAGAGCACTAAATAGGTAGTTAGTTGCTAATTCCAACAGCAGCAGGGAAGTAATCCGCCTCCTTATGATTTCAGTTAGTCATCATTCTCATCTATTTATCTTTTCTGTTTATTGGAGTAGCATTACTTTATAACATTATGTAAATTGCAGACAAGCAGTATTAAAAATCAGCATGTGTTTATACTCCACTAATGCTCCAGGATGCTGATACTTTATACCTGCTTTCTCCTGCCTCTTTCTTTCATCCCATTTGGTAAGTGCTGTTTGGTTTTATAGTGAAAATAGTTCTTTTCACTAAAAGAACTTTTATAGTGAAAAAAATTTATCCTTTTTTTATGCTTTTGAAGACCTCCGGAACCCAGCCACAGCCATGCTCAAGGCCCCTCTCCACACATTCAGATGAGCCTCATGCATGAAGGAACCAGCAGAGGAATCCAGGTGTGCAGGACCTGGGGCCTATATCTCCAAGGCTGCTTGGATCGGGACTGGGCCTGTTCCACCCAGACCCCCCCCCCATTTCCCCCCTCATTAACTTCTAGGCAGTCACACCCAGAAACTGACCCTGGAGCCATGTAATCCCATCAAGAGCCAACATCCAGAGACTATAAAAACAAGCTAATAGAAGCGCAAGACCACACAACATCTGATAGTCTAGTTCTCCCTCTTGGAGAACCTAGAAAGCTACTGAAAGTTTACTGCCCACACAGAGGAGAAACTGGCAAGCTCCCCGTGGCGTATTCATATGTCAAATACAGTAACAATTATAGGTCTCATTTCCCTGACCCTGAAGAGCCTCTAATGTGGCACCATCGGGAAGAACGAGTAAAGAGAGGCTGCTAAAATCTCAGGGCTTAATTTACCAGTTACACATGCGGGGTGGGGAGCTGGGGAGGTGGGGTGAAGGGGGGAGGTATATCGTGATTCTTGGTGGTGGAATATGTGCGCTGGTGAAGGGATGGGTGTTTGAGCATTGTATAACTGAGACTTAAACCTGAAAGCTTTGTAACTTTCCACATGGTGAATCAATAAAAGAATTTTAAAAAAATAAAAAAATAATAAAAATAAAATCTCAGGGCTTTTATGTTACTGGACTGCTCGAGCAAATCAATAATCAATGGGATGACAGTGATACAGTGATACTTTTTATGCATATTATATGTGTTGAACCATACATGCTTCATCTTTCTCCCTTTAAATCATTTCATTAAGCTTAATATTTTCTAGCTCCATCTATGGTGCTAAAAATGGTTGCATTCTTTTTTATGGGTGAATAGTATTCCAATGTGTACAAAGAGCTCATCAGTTTTTTCCTGATTGCTTGTAATGGAAACTTAGATTAAATGCTTTCTTAATAAAAATTGGTTAATAGAACATTTTAGCAGAATATTCTTGTCATTATTTACTCCATAATTTTGTATTCATTATATCCACAGTTAAGAATAAACATAAGATGGAAGTATAGTTAAATGACATATTTGCTATTTCAGATATTTAGTCACAATGACAGTTTTTTTATTAAAAGTCTATGAAGATCATAGCTTTTTTCTCTACACAGGTAATTTGTCATGACTTATGAATAAATTGGGAATGCAGTGTAAATCTCTGGGCAAGAAACCAGCGCAGGAAGGATCTCGCTACTGAACCTTACATATGCAAAGGATTCCCCTGGGCTCCTAGAACTGGTTAGGGGGATGAGAGGGTAAAGCCCAGCATTTTTACTACATCCCAAGGAGATGCACCCCTGATATACCAGGGACCTTTAAGCAGTGCATCAAAGCTCCACAGCACTTAAAAGCAAACAATCCCACCATCACTCCGCCATCTACTTCATGGTCCCACGGCTAGAACGGAGAACTGGTTACGTGCTTACATCACCTACTCCCCCAAAGTTAGGAAGGCCGGGCAAGCAGGGTCTGCCAGCAGGGGTTTCAGCTCAGCAAACACGGGGGTCGATGGAGAAGCAGTCTTGCAGAAAGCTCTCATGCAGACTTGCAGTCTTGAGAACACCCTTCTCAACCTTGAAGAATCCCTGGAATTCAGTGGCCGAATCCAGCCTACAGATGTCCACCGCGGTTTCGCCCAAGTTCCTCATGGAAGAATCTTGCAATGCAAACCTCTCACCCCCATATCCAAAAACCCACCTCTCTCTGCCTAGTCAACGTTTTCCCCTGACAAATTGGGTGGGAAAGTCCAAAACAACAGCTAGACAGCCTCTCCAAGGCTCTCCCATGCCAGTCGCCACCTTCCCGTCTGCCCAGCCCTGCCCCAGGTGTGCAGGGGGTTACAAACAACTCAGCACATATTGCCACCACAAGCTGCAGCAGCAGCAACTCAAAGGCCCTTTTTTATTTTTATTTATTTATTTTTTTTTAAATTTATTTATTTTTAATTAGAGAATCACCGTGAGGGTACAGTTACAGATTTATACACTTTTGTGCTTATACTTCCCTCATACAAAGTTTGGAACCCATCCCTTCACCAGTGCCCATTCTCCACCACCCGTAAACCCAGTGTCCCTCCCACCCTCCCCAATCCCATCTCCCCCCCACCCCACCCTGCCACTGTGGCAAGGCATTCCCTTCTGTTTTCTCTCTCTAATTAGCTGTTGTGGTTTGCAATAAAGGTGTTGAGTGGCCGCTGTGCTCAGTCTCTAGCCCTCATTCAGCCCGCAACTCCCTTCCCCCGCATGGCCAAAGGCCCTTTTTTTAAAAAAAAAAAAATCAGATCATCTAGAAGCTCAAGGAAGAGGCTCAACAGAAAGTGAAAGAGTTCCCCACCCCCTAGGGCAGAAAGAAGGCTCCAGCCAAGTAAAGTCCCCAAGTTCTTGGAGCTGCCCTCAGAAGTGAGGTCAGACTCATTTTCAGGAAACACTGCCAGAGAGTCTCTTGCCAACACGCCTGGCTGTCTTCCCCAGGGCCCCTCGGAGGGGATGGTCTCCAGCTTCCCTCCCCAGCCTAAGACCACCGGAACCTAGCCACAGTCATGCTCAAGGCCCCTCTCCACACGTTCAGACAAGCCTCATGCATGAAGGTACCGGCAGAGGAATCTAGGTGTGTGGAATCCCATTAACGGCCAACATCCAGAGATTTAAAAGCGAGCTCCCTGAAGCATTTGGCTGCTTTGCAGCCGTGCGATATCTTATAATCTACTTTTCCTTCTGGGAGAAACTCGCAAGCTACTGAGAGCTTCCTGCCCACATGTGACAGCCTCACAAGTTTCCCATGGTATAGTCATATGCTAAAGCTAGTAACCAGCTGAATCTCGTTCTCCTGACCCTGAATGAACCTCCTATGTGGCATCATTGAGAAGGCCGAGAAGAGAGAGGCTTCTAAAATCTCAGGGATAGGACAAATGTAGAGGTTACCGAGACCGCTTGAGCAACTCGCCGATCAACAGGATTTCATGATCGTGATTCGTGACTCCCTGAGAAATGTGAAATCTTTTCCACCCCCGGGGGCATGGGATGGGAGGGATGCGAAGGCAAAAGTCAGTTAAACATCCCCAAGGAGGGGGTTGATGAGCAAGGTCCAGATTGCCTGCTTGGGGGGAGAGGGGCTTGGGGAGGATGGGGAGGCCAGCTCCAGTTCTGTCCCTAGCACCTCATATGTCCTCCTCCAACCCCCACTGACCACCACCAGGAGTGAGCCCAGAGAACCCCTGGTGGTCCAAATAATAAATAAATAAAAGGAAAAAAGAGTGAAAATAAAATAAAAAAAAGAAAAGAAATTTTTAACTCTGCCATTTCCAGAAGAGCAACACCCTTCCGCCAGGTCAGCCATGGAGGCCCAGCCCTGGTGCACTCCTCAGCTAGGACAAGTGGTTAGTGTATCAATCTGTGCGGGTGTTTCTCTGTTTCTGAATGCCTCTATTCCTTTGCCCTTTTTGTAACGAAACTACCATAAGCAAATGGGCCACTTTAATCATTTTTTCAGCTCAGAAGCTGATGGCATTATTTTCAACACTATCCCATGAGTGTTATAAGCAAAGTCTTTTGCCCCTGGCCTGGCTGTCTTCACTGGGGCCCCTTAGAGAGGGTGGGTTGAGTTTCCCTCCCCACCCGGAGCAGAGCCCCGGCAGTCAAAGACCTCCAGAACACAGCCACAGCCATGCTCAAGACCCCTCTCCACACTTTGGGACAAGCCTCATGCATGAAGGAAGCAACAGAGGAACCCAGGTGTGTGAGACCTGGGACTGAGATCTCGAAGCCTGCTTGGATGGGGACTGGGCTTCTTCCACCCAGATCCCCCATTTTCCAATAGCTAGGTGGTCACACCCAGAAACTGCCCCTAGCTCCGTATATTCCCATCAATGGCCAACATCCAGAGACTATAAAACCAAGCTCCCAGAAGATATAGCCTAGTTCTCCCTCTTGGAGAATCTGGCAAGCTACTGAGAATTTCCTGCCCACATGAGAGAGCCTGGCAAGCTCCCTATGGCATATTCATATGCCAAAACCAGTAATAATGATGGGTCTCATTCCCCTGACCCTGAAAGCGTCTCCAATATGGCACCATTGGGAGGGACGAGTAAAGAGAGGCTGCTAAAATGTGAGGGCTAGGACAAACGGAGACATTACTGAGACCGCTCGAGAAAATTCATGATCAACGGGATGATGATGATGATGATGATGATGATGATGATGATGATGATAGATAAATTACTACTTGTAATTCTTTGCAGTCAAAAAGACAGCATAAAACAAAACCAAATTTAAATTATGTTATATCTGTATTCTCAGCCATTGTAACAGAAGTTTTAATGGCATGTACTATATGGTTTTCTTTCCACATTTTTTGTGCAAATAAAACTGATAAAAATTATAGGTAAAACAAAGAACAATGTTATTGCTAATATGACTGTGTTAAACAAACTCCGAGTCTGCACTCAGAGATCAATGTTACACATTTACTCTATCTGTGGTCATGTTTTATCCTCTACCCTTGCCCTCATGAGAATTATTTATATATGATTTTTCATTTATTAGTTCTTAAAAGGATTGCATTTGAATTAGCACCCTAACAAAATTCATCATCTTTAGTCTTTATGTGTGCCTGTCTGTTGCAAATAGAGCGCTGGCTCGGTTCGAATAAACCTCTTTCCTGAGTCAATGTATTCAGTTTTTTTCAAGTAAAAACTGTATCTTCGAGCAACTTCAGCCCTGTGCCTTGATTTCTTCCTGTGAATGGGGACATCGAATGTGGAGGCTGGGGACTTGATGATCAGATATTTGATATCTAAATAAATTATTCTACCACAAGTAAAATGCATGGTATCATGTGAAGAAAATCAAATACTTTTAGGAATGCAAGAGTACCCTGGTGACTATCTGATATTTACAAAGAATAATAAAGTTTCCTCAGCCCTTGAGAGATTGCATCTGTTTAAAACAAATACAAACATGACAGGAATTATTTATGTAACAGCATTTGCTTGCTACCTATAAAATCTTCGACTACAACTTGAAGTATAATTTTTTCTGCTATAATGAGTATAAACTTTGATGAGATATTGAAAAAATAACCACTGGTATTGCATATGAAAACTAAGACTGAGCCATGGATTTCAGAGAAAATTTCACATCATTACATAGTCTTCGGATAACCTCTGCAATGATCCCCAATCACTCCTATGTCCTGATTCATGTCTTTGTATAGCGTTCAACATGTTTTGTCTGGGCTCAAATGATCTAATGTGTAAAGAATGATGATTAGCATGATGGTTATGAACTACTGCCACTTCTGAAATCAAGTTTCAAAAATGAACTACTTCCACGCTGGAGCAATAGTACAGCAGGTAGGGCATTTGCCTTACACGCGCAGCCAACAGGGGTTGGATCCTCAGCATCCTTTATGGTACTTCAAGCACCACCAGGAGTAATTAATTCCTGAGAGGACAGTCAGGGCTAACCCCTTAGCATCGCTGGGTGTGACCAAAAAAGGCAAAGAAAATTAAAAAATAAAAAAAAACCCAAAATTTTACTTATGCATCTGAAATCAAGTTTAAAATTGAAATATATATATATATATATATATATATATATATATATATATACAAATTAGTATGTGAAAGCTGGAGCAACAGAGAAGCAAGTAGGACTCTTGTTTTTCCTCTGGCCAACCGGGTTCAATCGCTGGCATCCTTACTGATGCCCTGAGCCCCAGGAGCTGGCTTTGAGTGCTGACCCAGGAGTAAGCCCTGAAACACCCACCCAGAAAAGCATTTTTTTAAATCTGGCATTTATATTAAAAATTCTCTTGTTTGTTTGGAAACAACTAAAATTAAGGGTAAGCATGAGAAAGGAAAATAGTTAAGGAAAGTAATGTACAGTGGATAGGGTGTTTGCTTTACAGTAGGACAACCCAGGTTTGAATTTCCATCTAGGCATCCTTTATGGTCCCCTGATCACTTGCAGGGGTGAATCCAAAGTGCAGAGCCAGGATAACCCCTGAATATTGCCGGGTATGGCCCTAAAACAAATAAACAAAAGTTTAAAAAATAATGATAAAGAGGTAGAGAGATATTACATTCAATCAACTAGGGTTTGATTCCAGCAACCCTTATGGTCCCTTGAGCACTGCCATAAATGATTCTTGAGTGTAGAGCCAAAACTAAGGCCAGAGAATTGCCCAGAGTAACAACTCCCTATAAAAGAAACAAAATCATGGTAGATAAATTACTTAATTTAATACAGGGATGGATGTAGATGAATGTAGAAATCTTGTCACATTTTAATAAAATTGCAGCTATTGTAATGATAGAGTGCTTGATTTTGTAGTGATTCAAAACAAAGGAGACTTGATAAATCTAATAAATTTCAAGGAAAGGGAAAGAACCATATTCTGTAAAACAAATACTGAAAGATTAAAATAAAATTTAAGAACTGGAGAGATAGTTCTAAAGGATAGGAAGCTAAAATTAGATCATTGGTGTCTTCTGGTTCCTTCAATATCCTTCCTCATAGACCTTGGCAGCCTTCAAACAGCCTCTCCCACTTCTGCTATGCTCTAAGGTGAATCATCATCCTTTACCTTGAGGGGTGAGTGTTAATGTTTTCTTCTGCGTTTGTCCTCACTCAGTGATAGGGGCTATCAAAGTAACAGGATGAGGGGTGGATCGATAATACAGCATGGAGGGTGCTTTCATTACACATAGTTGACCTAGGGTCAACCCCAGGCACCATATAGGGTCCCCTGAGCACTGCCTGGAATGACTCCTCAGTGAAGAACCAGGAATAACACCTGTGGATTGCCAGGTGTGATCCCAACCCCCAAAGACAAATTTCTTTTGAAAGTGTGAGGTGTGCTAAAGGGAGCAGTTTTGTAGCCACTAAGGTAAGGGACAGGAATTGACTTCTGTTTCCAGACAGTCCTCGGCTGTATCAGACGGGGTGAACCTTCCTTGGGAATGAGCAAACACATGTCTAGGTTGTGAATGCCAGTTTGTAGAAACCTCTTTTCTTTTTTCAGTTTTGAAGGTTATGTGGAGGAGATTTCCCTAGGATGAGAGCACTATAGTTTGGGTGGGACATTTTTACTTGACATTTTATTTTTCTGGATTTTTAGTGTCATGTTTCTATTTTTAAACCAAATTTATTAGTAAGTAAGATATTTAGATTTATAGTTTAGCATCTACTTTATGACTTCAAACAATAAGATAATTTTTCATTTGAGTACCATTTTAATTAGTGCATGTATACCTCAACTTATGTCTCCTCAACTTCTCTGTTCAGATTAGTTAAACAAACACAAACACATGCATCTATTGTATTTTTAATAAAGATGGCAATAGGCGGGTCATCCAGTATAGTGACTATGGCTCGTGCCTTGAGCACGACGAGCCTGCTCTACCCCTGGCACTCTATATGGGCCCCTAAGCACCATCAGGGGTGAGCACAAAATTAGGAGCAAGACTTAAGTGTTGCCAGGTGTGGTCCAACAATCCTTCAAAAAATAAAACCCAGGGGGCTGGAGCAATAGCACAATGGATAGGTCATTTGCCTTGCACGTGGCTGACCCGGCTTCAATTCCCAGCATCCCATATGGTCCCCTGAGCACTGCCAAGGGTGGTTCCTGAGTGCAAGGCCAGGAGTGACCCCTGTACATCGTCGGGTGTGACCCAAAACGCAAAAACTAAAAAAAAAATAAAATAAAACCAAATGGATAACACTGTATTTGTTACATCGATTGTCGTTTATGTTTCTTTCTTTATTTTTTTAATACAGCAACTACAGGCTGGAGGGATAATACAGGGCTTGAGCACTTGCCTTGTACATGGCCACCTGGATTAGATCTCCAGCACCCCCCGTGTTTCCCCAGTTACCACCAGAAGTGATCCTTGAGTGCAGAGCCAGGAGTAACCCCTGAATATCACCTGATATGGCCCCCAAACCAAAACAATAAAAATAAAATACATATATATATATATAAACAAAAGCAGTAAATTAATAAAATCAAAATATCTATACATTTTGAGAGAAAGGAAAGGGGGTAAACAGAGGGAAAAGGGTGGGAAGCAGGACTCAACTATGATAGGTAAGGTTTGGTTACAGTTCTTGCTCTGCTTGTACCATTTGAATTAAAAAAAAAATCTCATCTTGACGTCCTGTTATGGTGTTGTGAGAGTTAGGAAAATAAACAGATCAGTAAGTACAGAGAGGAGCTAGAGTTCGAGTTCTGAACGGTCCATTCTGAGAGCTGGGCAGACACATATTGGCTCTAAATCACAAAGCTGGCAAGAATGGGGCAGAAGGACCCAAAACCAACTGTCACCTAGATGGGCCACAGAGAAAGGTCACCAAAGATGCGAGGACATCAATAATATCTAGACAGGGCAGTAAGCAAGCTATAGCCATCACACAACTTCCCAGAAACAAAGTCACGATTCTAAGTCCTAGGTTGTGTCCCTCATGCCTCAGTGTACCTCAGTATACTGTAGTGAATTAACCAATGGAAAATCTTCATTCTTGAGCCCTTCTTCTTTCTGTTTCGAAACAACTGACAGAAAAGCACCCATAAAAGTGCTCTCAAGTACAATTCCGATTTTCAGGTGATGCACTAGTTGCAGTCCATCAGGACATGAAAAACATAATCTTATTTTTTCACTGATAGATGCTTTCCATATGATCGATTGAGTGAAATCAGTTACAAGGCAATATCACAATGAAAATCACGGCTCAGTGATTACAGAGGTAATAATGATAAAAATCATATCTTCCGTGATGGGCAGTGAGCATTACATCTTATTTCCAACAAAATTCTGTACTTTGGAAATTTTGTAATAATTATGCAGGATTTTAAAATTCAAAGAGTAAGAAATACATGTAAAAGCAGTTGCATATTTTGTCCAATGCAGAAAAGAGTAGTTCAATGCAATTTTTAAATAGCACAAATGAAAGACTAAGTAGTGTGCAGTTTATAGTATCTCATAAATGACAGAAAATTAGAGAAGTGTAGATATTTATAAAATGCAGTGTTTACATAGGTAAATATTCTCAGCTTGCAAGGTCTCACCCTGGTTACATAATTAACTTGCAATGAGGAGGCAGCGATGGAAATGAGTTTTCCCAGGTGGATATTTTCACCCAAAGTTGGAGACGTTATTAGGCATATATACATATAAACAGTTTCTCATTTGGAGCATCAGTTCAGCTCATTTGGCTTATAGTTATGCTTTTGAAAAACAATAGCATTCAAATAGAAATTAGAAGCAGTGAAATAATTTTCTTAGTGTAATTTAATAGTTTCTAGGAGGATTTCATTCCATTCATCATAAAGTTTTATAAAGATGTGTGCAAGTTTTTTCAACAAATCACAATAACCCCTGCAGTATGAACTTTCAAGAAGGTAGTTATATGGATATTTATAAGTATATAAACACTGTGGAAAAATATATATGAATATATATATATATATTTAAGGCCACACCCATGGTGCACTGGGTTTACTCTTAGCTCTGCACTCAGGGATTAATAATGGCAGTAGTCTGTGGGAACCAGATGGGATGAGTTATATTAGATTTAATATGAAGTATCTGCATGCTAGCAGATGCTCTAATTGCAACATATTGCTCTGATCATATACATAAATGTACGTAGATGTTTACATAAAATATATGCTTATATACATATAAAATTTAAATGTAGATGTATGTATATATTAACAACAAAATGAAATATATAAAGTTGGTGTTATCAGTAGACTAATTGATTCTGAAATTGAAATCAGAAAAAATATCAACAACTAAAATATTTAAAAGCATTCAAAACAGGTGACATCTAAGTGAAAAGGCCCTATGTTTGTGTATTTGAGGTTGTTATCCACATCTCTTCTTTCCTTACTAATTGTGAGTTTATTCAGCCTGATTGCAAAATTCTTGTAAGTAGTTGGATTCATCCTAAGAGTACATCAGAATGCTTTCGCTCAATACCAATGTTTTATGTATGCATCACAACTTTGACAGAGCAAGACAATATATTGAGTTAGGTGTGCTAGCACTCAGAATGAAAAATAAAGAAAGTCTGGGGGAAAGGCAGCCCGGATAGAGAAGGGAACACCAAGTAAAATGCTGTTGGAGATCCCGAGCGGGAAGGGAGATGTGTGCTGAAAGTAGAGTAGACTGAACACCATGGCCACTCAAAAACCCTATTGCAAACCACAACAACCAAAAGGAGAGAGAGAACAAAATGGAATACTCTTCCACAGAGGTGGGGTGGGGTGGGGGGATGGATTGGAGACTGGGAGGAATACTGGGTTCATTGGTGGTAGAGAATGGACACTGGTGGAGGGATGGGTTTTCGAACATTGTATGAGGGGAAACAAGCACGAAAATAGGTAAATTTGTAACTATACCCTCATGGTGACTTACTAATTAAAAAACTAAATTAATTTAAAAAATTAGAAATAATAAATAAAATTTTAAAAAAGAAAAATAAAGTCAAAAGAAATGCTATGATGATGCACGACAATGTCACATTACAAATATATCTCAATTACCGTAGGCAATAGCAGATGGGAACATGCCAACTAGGAAGATCAGTAGAGCAATTTTCTTGGAGTTAATTTAAAGACAGCACATGCTCATTAAAATTCTCCACTCTATTAATCGGATTCGAAATAAGAGAATGAAACATATTGCTGGATCATTGTAAGGATGCTTAAGAGGTTTTTATACTCGGAAAATGAAAGAGGCTACACATTTTAAAGGCCCTGAAATTATATTATAAATAAAGAAGCTCATTTTTAAAATTTCAGACCATGAATATGTTGTTCCAGTCAGTAGACATTCTATATCATCCTACTTCCAACATTTCCATCCAAATGATCAACAAAGTAAAATATAGCCTTTGAAAAATAAAACAGAAGGGATTTTTCACTCAAGAAGTGAAAAAGGTGTAAGAGGAAGTAGAGACTACTGTGGCCAATATCTTCCATATTCCTCTGGAACTCCGGTGATTTTCAAGAGAGAGCAGGATGCTGTTATTCAGAGCCTGAGCTGGCTCTGATGAAAAGACTTTAATCCTAAAACGAGGAAGACACGTCTCCATAGGACAAGTACTCAAGTATACTGCACCCTGTAGAGTAGGAGTGAAAACAAGACCAGGTTTGGTTTTATGAAAATAGGGGATTATATAAAATGTTAAGTATAGAGTTGACATAAAGAAAAACTAGGAACAATATTTTCTACATCAGTAAGAAAATTCATGTCTTATATATAAACAAATAAATATAACATTGAAGGAAATACATGCATATGTACCTATTATATACAGTTTTTGGGGGTGGATGGTGGGAAAAGGGGTACACCTGGCAGCATTCAGAGGTTAGGCCTGGTCTTCACTCAGACATTACTGCTGGCAGTGCTTGGGGGACTATCTGGGATGCCTAGGATTGAATTCAGCTTCCCCACATGCAAGGCAAACGCCCTACCCACTGTACTATTGCTCAGGTATCTCATTTGTATATTTCATTTAACATGGGGAGAGATTCCAAGAAAATTTCATTCAAGGGGACTTTAATGTAATGCAAATATCATAGAGTATAGTTGCGTCAACTTAGATGGAACAACGTACTACAAACTGATGTCACATGACCCCGTCCAGTGTTTCCCAACCAAGAGAATTGAGTCCTTCGGGGGCCCCCAAGCTATCGGAGGTGGGTCACAGGTGAAAAGCCACATACAGTTGGGGCCTTGGCATGTGGCTAGGGGACCAAACAGTAGAAAAGATGGAATACTCAAAGGAAGCAAGGCTGGAAGTTGGGCATGGTCTGAAAAAAGGTTAGGAATAGTGTCCTGGCTACTGGATCCATCACTGATCAAGACTTTACATAGAAACGCCTGTCTATGTTTTGTGTGGGAATTATGATGAGATTCTCTTAGAATGAATGACCTGATTGAATGTAGGTGGGATGGAAAGGAGAGCAATAGCTAATGAGCTTTCTAGTCAACACTGTTGTTGAACTTCACAATCTTTTATCTGCAAGTGTTGGATTTCCATTTGTAAAATGTCATTTTTCCAACCTCAACGTAATTGGCAAAGAATAGATGGACTCTCAGATCTATAATGACAGGATTTATTTATTTTCCCTTTTCTCAGAACCAAAGCAACTATAAAATCATTATGATTGACAATTATGCACTAATCCTTTGCCCTCAGGAGACCCCTTTCTCCTTGGCATCCCTCACAGGTCAGGTGATTAGAATAAAACTTGCCAAAATAACAGTTTAACTGTTTAACTATTAAGTACCGTCTCAGACATCCTCAGAGGATCCTTTTTCTCCCCTTGTTTGAAATAAAATTTATAGTAACTAATGTTAATGTATGATTTCAATGTATTTCATGTTACCATAATGCTACAAGTATCTGGGTTTACTAAACAACTGTACATCATTGCTAAACTCAGTGGTTTTATATTTTATGCATAAGATGCTTGAATTTAGGGAAGGAGCGGACCATTCTTAGGTGTAGGTACAATTTGAAATACTATTTTTTATGTGTTGTGAGGATTTAGAGTCAGAGATGAAGCTTTTGAAAGGAATTTGTCAAATATTTATGAGAGCCCAGAATTCAATTAGTCCAGACTGCTACCTGGGACTGAGTCTGTCATCCAAGCTGATAATTGGCATCATAAACAGAAAATGAAATCATGGCAGAGACTCCTTCCAAAACATATATACAACACAAGTGCAGGTGCATGCTGAACATTTTATATTCAAATGCACCCATATTTACATCATCAATCCGATAATCATTAATATTGCATCCTATTATTCCAATAGTATTTTCCATTTCCCCAATACATGGTCAGGTGTTACTCTTTCATTTGCTATTGCAAATTGGCGTGACAAAGCAAACATAAGTAGAAGATTTTCTAGCTATTATTTTCATTATCGATGGCCTCTCAATATCTGTTATAGAAAACCACAATGCCCAAAAAGAAGAGAGAGAGAGAGAGAGAGAGAGAGAGAGAGAGAGAGAGAGAGAGAGAGAGAGAGAGAAGGAAGAAAAGCAGAAAAGCACTTGCCATAGAGGCAGGCTGGGGGTTGGGGGTGACGGGAGGAGAGACTGGGGACACTGTTTTGGGAAATATACACTGGTGGAGCAATGGGTGTTGGAACACTATATAGTTGACATCTAATCATGAACAGATTTGTAAAGGTCTATCTCACAGTGACTCAATTAAAAAAAGATGAAAAAATAAGAAAAAAGAAAATATCTAGATCATTTTCCTCATGGAAACTTAGAGGTTGGGCTTAAGAAGACACTAATCAGTTATAAGAAATCCATTCCTCTGCCGATGAAATTAGTGGATTTTTAAACTATCACAGCCTAAGGACTTGGTGCTTGGCCAAGGTAGCAACCCCCGACAAGCTTCAAAGCTAATTTTGACTAAAATGTGTGAACATACATGGATATTTTAAAAGACTATAATATATTGATATTTTAAAAGATTATTAGATATCATTTAGTGAGTTTTACTACATTACAAAATTGTTATTTTTTATATTTGGTTTTAGATTACAATAATAGATCAGTACACTCATTTTTTACTTATAATTATATAATTATTTTTCCATTAAAAGGCAAAATCAACTAATTAAGTAAAATTCTATTTAGTTGAATTTTATTTTATTTTGAAAAAGCTTATTGAATTTGAGTTTTATTTTTGCTAACTTCTATTCAGTCTTTAATATGGGAAAATGTTAGCAATGCTTTTTGGAAGTTAGCAATATCACATATTGAAAAATGACTCACATCTACTTCCTTTCTTTAATAAAATCAAAACATGAGCTTTATTCAAAGAAGCTCTCATTTAGTTGGACAAAGATTTTGTAAAATTGCTTTTTGCTTATACTCACATCATACAGAAATAATAGCATGATAAATAATGTCAGAATCTCAACGTTTTTTCTCTCCCATTGTTTCTATTTCTCCCTTAATACACACAAAAATTCACAAAAGCATCAAATGCACATCTTCATCTTATTCACTATTTTATACTTATTGTATTACTAGTAGGGAATGAAGGAAGTAAGGAGAAATAGAAAAGAAGAAAGTGGGAAAGGGGGTAGAAAGAAAAGAGAGATAAAATATGGCTAATTTGGATTCAACAAACCCTAATTAAAAATAAAACAAGGTAGGTAGAAAATGGATAGTATGTGCCAGTAGACAGTTATTTGACATACATAAACTTATTTTTCTAATATTTTACCACTTCCTTTAATTTATCCAGCAGTAGTCAGGTCCAAATTGCAGAGCCTCTGTAAGGACTTTAAAGAGTTCGGAACAGTTTTTCTGGGAACTTATTATAGCATGGCAAATTGGATTTGACAAATAATTTAATCCTTTTGATTCAGTCACATTCATACATGTTTCAAATGAAGTGGAATTAAAGAAAGGTCACCCTATCAATTTTTTATCCTTACATAAGTTCAAATATTAAACACAAAGGAAACTAAATAAAGGTTTAATTCAAATGTTAAAAAGGAAATAACCTGCATAGCTATAGGAAAAGTTGAAATCCTGCAGTTTATCGCAATTTGGATGAAACTGGAAGGCATCCCGCTGAATGAAATGCGCCAAAGGGAACAGTTAAATATCAGATGCTGTATTATACGTCAAGTATCATGAATCGCATGGTGCGGTGGGAACCATCCAAATATGTAAGATGTTGGTGAGGGGGTGGGGGTGACACTGGTGACAGTAGACTAGAAAGAGTGTCAGGTAGGACTCTGACATGGAGGTGATGTGTGTAGTCCATTAACTTTGTATTTTTTAAATATTATTGCTATTATTAGCAGTATTGCAAATCATGTGAACTATGTTTTTTTTTTTTTTTTGTGGGGTGGCAGTGGGTTGGGACACAGAGATGCTCAGGGCTACTCCAAGCTGTGTGCTCAAGGATCATTCCTAGTGGTTCTCCGAGGACCTTATGTATTGCCAGGAACTGAGCCTGGGTGAGTTGAAGGCAAAGTGAGTGTCCTACACACTGTACCATCTCTGGCACTTAATGTATATATTTGAAATGCCTCAATATTCAATCAAAAACATGAAATGCATTAAGGAACGTAAAACTCTCCAAGAGGTTGATTTCAGAGCTGTATTCACTGGTTTGCTTCCACTGGCAAAGAGAACCAAAGAACAGGTAAACAAATGAACTACATCAAACTAGAAAGTTTAAGTAGTAGGAAAAAAAAGTGTGGTTAAAATGAGACATCCTATTTAACTGGAAACAAAATTGTATGCATTACACATCTGTGAAGTTGTGAAGTGATTAATAGCCAAGAAATTAGCTCATAAAACATAAAGAGCAGAAAAAGTTCTGTCTAGGAGATACCATAGAGGTCAGGGCACAGGCCCATGAGTGCCTGGGGTCTGGGTTCAATTCTCAGCACCACATGGTCTCCCAAGGACCACTCCAGGCAGGTCTGGAGTCCCCCAAGCACTGCTGCATTTGGCCCTGGAGTCTCCCACCTACACCTACCCCTATGCCCAAGTGTGTCTCTGAAATAGAAATCGAATGGCCAGACAGAATCCAACCTCAGGCCCTTGATCTGAACCTAAGTTTCAGTTGGCCAGGAATCACCAGTGCACCCACTCCATATCTATCTATCTATCTATCTATCTATCTATCTATCTATCTATCTATCTATCTATCTATCTATCTATCTATCTATCTATCTATCTATCTATCTATCTACATATCTATCTATCTATCTATCTATCTATCTATCTATCTATCTATCTATCTATCTATCTATCTATCTATCTATCTGTCTGTCTGTCTGTCTGTCTGTCTGTCTGTCTGTCTATCTATCTATCTAAATATCTATCCATCCATCCATCCATCTATTTATCTATCTATTTATCTAAATATCTATCTATCTACTTATCTAAATATCTATCTATCCATCCATCTATTTATCAATCTATTTATCTAAATATCTATCTATCTATTTATCTAAATATCTATCTATCTATCCATCCATCTATTTATCAATCTATTTATCTAAATATCTATCTATCTATCTATCTATCTATCTATCTATCTATCTATCTATATGTTGTTGTAAGTGTCCCCTCCTACCTCTCCTGAGCAACTTTTCTGTGACTCCTCCCCCTCCCTCTCAGAAAATAAACAATCAGAAAAAGAAAAAATACCCTATTCGAATTAGGCAAGCAGAGTTGGACAGATAGTTCCTTAAAAATGACATACAGGTGACTAACAGGACTATAGCATGTATTCAACATCACTGCTTGCTAGAAAAATGAGAATCAAAAAGTTAAGCAATCATTTGTCAGCAGTGAGAATAACTTATATCAAACAGTCTGGAAATAACATTACTGGCTGGCTCTATTTTACTAGAAAGAATGCCATTAATTGATAATGGGATGCTATCTAGTCTGGCCTCTATGTAACAGAAAAAAATAAAGACTGTTTTTAAAAAATTTAAGGAAATTAACATATAACTCAGTAATTCTACTCTTTGATATATATCCCTTGAATAAAAAAATAACACTCATTGAGAAAGAAAAATGAACAAGTATGTTCATTATAGCACCACTCGTAATAGCCAAAATCTGGAAACTATCCAAATGAACAATGATAGAGAGAAAGAATAAGTTAGGGTGTTTGCTAATCTGGGGCTAGCCAATGTGTAGTGACACATGAGCAGACAAAGAAAGCATGGTGCATATATATGTATATATGTATACACACACAATGCAATACTACCACTCACCTGTGACATGAATTGTTTCCTTTTGCTCAACTTGGTAGGACCTAGGAGATATCATGTTATGTGAAGTAAATCAGAGAGAGTGAGAAGGGAAAATGCTCAATGATGTCATTCACAGTGCTACAAGGAAAAAAAGCAAAAGCAAGGATAGACCCTTAGTCACCAGCAACAAAACTAAAGTTATTAAGTGGCAGTGGGAAGTTGAAAGAGATGGGACAGACAGGTGACATGAGGACAATGGTGGAAGTTTTCTGACCTTTTGATGGTGATGTAAGCCGTTCCGTATGTCCAAATCATAGGTAAAGATTCACACTACTGTAAATAAAACTACCTCAATAATAGTATTAACAGTTTTACATTAATAAAATCTACATACTTCTGTATTCTGTAATTATTTTGACCTCCAGTTTAAAGTGCACATTTGCAATTAGAGCCATTCATGTTTATTTTATGTTTGCTTATAGCTATAGTAGCACAAATAATATACAGTTAATTATTAAATAGAGACACCAGTAAAGTGACTAAGAAATTCCTTGTTAAAATATTTATAATTCAAGATATCTAACAATTTAAAGACACCAGGCTCGGTTTTGCTAAATATGTTATTTTAAGAAATTAAAGAGCATTTTTTTAATTTAAGAAATTATATAATTCATCATCACATAGATATCTTTTTGAATTAGGGTCAGTAATATGAAGTAAATATTACACTTGATGTACAAAATTATCAGTCAAGAATCAGAGTGAAGGTAACTGCACAATCACATAAATAAAGATAAAGGGACATTCGCTTACCTAGCCATATAATTTAAATTTAAAGGCTACTCTAAGAGTATTCTTTCTTGAAATAACAAAACACTATGCTATAGTAACATGTAGAGGGAATTTTTAATTTTCATAAGCTGTAACTCATTTCAAATTTGACATATATGTTACACATTTTACACTTATAAGCTATTTAAGTGATGCCTCAATCCAAATAAAATAATTTGCATTTGAAAAGTATATTCTTACCATATGGTGATCAAGTAGAGGCCAGCATTTTAATATGTAAACTTTATAAAGTAAATGTTATATTCTTTATAGAATAAGAATTTGATGGTAAATAATTCTAATGTTTGGGGGTTTGTTCCCCAACACCTCATACATTCTCCAGAGCCATGCCAGGAGTGACACTGAGGTCAGAACTAGAAGTAAGCCCTCAACACACCAGATGTGGCCCCCAAACATATATATGCACACACACATATATATGCATACATATATATGTGTCTATGTAGGCATTATTTATGTATACAAATATTTGGTAACAAATTGATCATTTTTAATCTCTCTGCAATGTTCTACAGCTATAATTATTTTAGAGTAATATAATTAAAAAATAAAATTATCTATTTGAAATTCTAGCAATGCTATTTGTCTCTTTGAAGCTTTGGGGATAAAAAAATAATTCAATGAACATAATGGAGCAGATTTCTTTCCTAAAAGTGATTGAAAGCTCTCTCTTGATTCAAAGATTCTATTCAACATATGAATACCAGTTTAAAAATTCATTTACTGTGTAAATACTGCATTCTAATACCCACTTAATTGTCCTGATTAGAGCTATGTAAATTGACTACTACTCATCATACCAATGCCTTTTCCTAATGCTTATCTGGGGACTCCTTTCAAGCTTTTGTTCTTCCTGAAAATACCATCAATGGGTGTCTTACTAAGATTTCCAGCACTGAGTACAACCACAAACAACAATGAAATGGGAGCCACAAAAAGAGGGATTCAACATTACTAAACTCAACAAAATATTTCAAAGCACAATGCATGCTTGAGTGCCTTAATAAATCATATTATCACAGAAACGAATTTGCTTTAAATATTTCGATTTTTTAAAGGAATAAACAAACTTTTCAAAATTTCCTTCACATATAAAGTGATTAGAATTTTTTCAAATTCTAATATTTTCTAATAGTTTTGCAAGTTACAATTTGATCATTATACATAAAACAAGCAGAAACAACTGAATTTAAGACTGGAATTCAACTTATAAATAATTTTAATATAGATGCCACTTAACTTTCAATTTTTCTAAGCATTCTATGATTATGATTAATGCTTAATGCTATTTTAATTGACAAATAAAAGTGCTAAAGTTTTATAAACAAAATACAAATATTTTAGCCATAATGAATATATTCTAGTAGTATTAGTAATAGCAATGTAGCACTGTAGAACTGTTGTTCTGTTGTTGATTGGTTTGCTCAAGCAGACACCAGTAATGTCTCCATTGTGAGACTTAGTGTTACTGTTTTTGGCATATTGAATAATCTGGTAGTGTGCCAGGCTCTGCCATGTGGGTGAGATACACTCCGTAGCTTGTCAGGCTCTCCTAGAGAGATGGAGGAATCAAACCTGGGTTGGCCGCTTACATGGCAAACGCCCTACCACTGTGCAATCACTCCGATTTATAAATATTATTTATCACTGTATCACTGCCATCACGTTGCTCATCAATTTGCTCAAGCAGGCACCAGTAATGTCTCCATTGTGAGACTTGTTGTTTGTTACTGTTTTTGGCATATTGAATACGCCACGGGTATCTTGCCAGGCTCTGCCGTGTGGACAGGATATTCTCGGTAGCTTGTCTGGCTCTCTGAGAGGGGCAGAAGAATCGAACCTGGATCAGAGGTGTGCAAGGCAAATATCCTACCACTGTGCAATCGCTCCAATTTAAAAATATTCACAGTCACATAGTCATCCCTTGCTCAATGATTTGCTCAAGCAAGCACCAGTAACGTTTGATTGTGAGACTTATTGTTACTGTTTTTGGCGTATCGAATAGAAAACATGTAGCTTGCCAGGCTCTGCCGTGAGGGCACAATACTCTCGGTAGCTTGACAGGCTCTCTGAGAGGAGTGGAGAATCGAACATGGATGGGCCGCATGCAAGGCGAATGCCCTACTGCTGTGCAACCCGCTTCAGCTCAATTTATAAATATTATTTATAAATATTATTACTAATATTACTATAAAACCAAGCTCCCAGAAGAGAGTGACACAGAGTCTCTTGCCCCCTGTGCCTGGCTGTCTTCACCTGGACCCGTCAGAGATGGTGGGTTGAATTTCCCTTCCCGCCCTGAGCAGAGCTCTGGCAGCCAAAGACTGCCAGAACCCAGCCACAACCATGCTCAAGGCCCCTCTCAACATGTTCAAAGGAGCTTCCCACATGAAGGAACCGGCAGAGGAACCCAGGTGTGAGGGATCCGGGGCTGAGATCTCCAAGCCTGCTCAGATCGGAACTAGGCCTCTCCTGCCCAGATCACCCATTTTCCAGTAGCTAGACTGTCATACACAGAAACTGCCCCTGGTGCCATGTAATCCTATCAACAGCCAACATCCAGAGACTATAAAACCAAGCTCCCGGAAGCATGTGGCTGCTATGCGGCCCCTGACATCTGATAGCCTAGTTCTCCTTCTTGGAGAACCTGGCAAGCTACTGAGAGTTTCCTGCCTGCACGGGGAAGAGACTGGCAAGTTCCCCGTGGCATAGTCATATGCCAAAACCAGTAACAATGATGGGTCTCATTCCCCTGACCCTGAAAGAGTCTCCAATGCGGCACCGTTGGGAAGGATGAGTAAAGAGAGGCTGCTAAAATCTCAGGGCTAGGATGAATGGATTTGTTACTGAGATCGCTCAAGAAAATCAATGATCAATGGGATGATAATGCTGCTGCTGCTGATAATGATGATGTTTATGATGATGATGATTACTAATTATTCTGTGATCTACTTGCTAAGTTGCATGTCGAATAAATTAATAAATGATCTCTAAGACAAAATGAAGAATTTAGCTAGTCAAGTAAAAAAAATGACATTGTGACTGAACAACTATGAGTTTTGCTCATAAATCTAATAAAAAATTCTTCAGATTCAACATACTTGTAAAGCTAGAGCTGAATGTGTTGGACATAGGGTCTAAATGAATGCAAATATGAGGGTACACACATTTAATTGAATAGAGAACCAAAATGAGTGTGGAACCAGAGTAGAAGAGTTGATGATGGGCAACCTCCCCCAATCCTCCTGTTCTTCCAGGGTCCTTGCAGTCAAACCCATAAACTATCTCTGGTGCCATATAAACCCATTAACTGGTCATGATCTAGAGACTTCTAAATAAATCTTGAAAGGGGTCATCAAGCTGCAGAGATGCTTCTGTATATCAAAGTCACCATCCAGTTAAAATTTTAATTCAATAGGCTGAAACAATAGTACAGTGGTAGGGTGTTTGCCTTGCATGCGACCAACCCGGCATCCCATATGATCCCCCGAGCACCTCCGGGAATAATTCCTGAGTGCAGAGCCAGGAGTCACCTCTAAGCATAGCTGGGTGTGACTCAAAAAGCCAAAAAAAAAAATTCCAGATGTACCACCCCATTAAAATTTTGAATTTCTGAAATAAGAGATATCTTATACTCTACCCCACTCATATACCAGATTGGATAGGATGTAAAGTAGAAAGCAAGCAACCTTCATTAAGAAAATACTAACACACATTGTTTCTGACAATGTTGTTACCATCAAACCATAAGAGTTTTTAACTCAGAATAAGCCATTTAGTGACATCTAGATTCCTGACATTCACACTGTAAGATGTTTGCTATTTTAAGCATCTGAATTGTATGCTGTAAGTTATGCAGCAGTTGGGGGATAGAACAAGCATCAATTTAAAAAGAGAGGTGATTTTTCATGGTTTTATTTTGGAGCCACATCCTGTGGTGATCAGGGCTTGCTCCTTGATCTGTGCTCAGGGATGACTCCTGGCAATGATCAGGATTCAAGTCTTGGTATCCGCATCAAACTGGGGTATACTCATTACAAGAGGATCACCTTATTCACACATTACAAGAGGATCACCTTATTCCCTGTAATATTTATCTAGTTCTTAAAGACGAATGTTTTGCATGTGCTAATCTATTTTCATATAGCAAACACGTTTCATATATTTTTTTTTCTATTCAGAAATTTCATCATGTATCTTGTGGGTAAATGGATGTATGACTAGATGAATTTGGATAACGTAGCACTCATCCGACATAATTTAGGATCAGAAGCTTTGCATGAAAGAAAATATACTGAAGTAACTAGTGGGATTTAAGTAACAGAAGACAAATGAAGAAGATGCTGCCAAAGAGCATATGGCACATTTCAATCTCTGAGAACCAATTTTACTATGCAAGAAGCATTATTTAGCCCTTTGTTTTACCGTTACAAGTCCTGGCTTCTCTCAGGATAACTAGTACTAGAGTAATAGTTCATCCAAACTAAAAACTCATTGTTAAAGACATCTAAGCACCACATATTTGGTTTTTGGGTGACATTTTCTAGATGAGTGAAGTTTGACTAGGTATAATTTTAATGTCATTCAAGAATATCAGTTGAAGCACAAAAGGTGACTGTGTTAGTAATCTTACCTTGAAGCATAATTCTTATATTAATGATTTTTCAGCTTTGTCTAAAAACATTGATGTCGATTTTTATTTTGTCATGACTGTAATGAGAAAGGAAATAAAAGATATACGTATTGGGCCAAAGTGATAGTATAGCTGCTCTGTTGCATGAGATCAACCTGGGTTTGATCCCTGTAATGCTGTAGGTTCATATTCAGGAGTAATTCTTCTATTTTTTAAATTTTTATTAGTGAATCACCGTGAGGTTCAGTTACAAACTTGCATTTCGTTTACCTCCTTCCACCAGTGCCCATTCTCCCGGAGTAATTCTTGAGTGCAGAACCCTGAGTAGTGCTGGATGAGGCCCCAAAACAAAACAAAGGAAAACAAACATCTCCCTCTCAACTGTGACAGAGATTGAAAATATCCATGATGGAAAGGAATTTCAATAGACAACTTTTGCAAGGACTAATCATCAAAATTTGGTGAATAATAATATAGCATATGTTGACTCTGTTTAAAATACCTGTTAAGTAAGCAATATAGTTCATCATTGTAACATTTAGTTTTCTCTCCAGTAGACTACACTACATAATTTTAAAATTATAACTTTTGTTTCAAAATACAAAAACTTTTATTTTATTTTATTTTAAATTTTTATTAGAGTCATGATTTATAAAGTTTCTGATAGTTGAGTTTTAGGCATAAAATAATTCAACACCAATCCCTCCATCAGTGTCAACTTTCCTCTACCAGTGTTCTCAGATTGCCCCCCCACCCCAAACCCCACTGCATCCCTCCTATCAAATTGACAGGCACATGACAAAGTTTCAGTGATTTCTGCTTAGATCATATGTGTTTAGTTCTGCTGAATCTATGTTTTGGATATGTGGCTGGAGCCCTTACTCATATCACTGTTATAACTGAAGCTCTGATGCCTGTTAATCAATTCCTTCCCATTCTTTTCCTTCCCCCTTGATTTATCTTTTTCTCTGTCCATCTCTTCTCTAAACACTGGGGTGACATAAACATCTCCCTTTTACTATAATACATTTCTTCACCTGGTATTCTCTATTCCACATACGAGTTAGATTATCGTGTGCTTGTCTTTCTTCTGACTTACTTCATTCAACACGATATTTTCCAGTTATAACTATGTTGCAGCCAATTGCATGATTTCATTCTTCCTTGCAGGTGGATAGTATTCCATTGTGTACATACATCTTCATAGTCCATTTATCCATTGAACACCTAGGTTTATTCCATATCATAGTTATTATACTGACTGCAGTGATGAATGGTCTACCTATGTCCTTTCTAGAGTGTGTTTTTATGTTATGGAATAGATGCCCAACAGTGGAATTGTTGGGTTCTATGGCAATTCAATTCTAAATTTACTGGAAACTCTCCATACTGTTTTCCACAAGGGGTTGTACCAGACACCATTCCCAACAGCAGTGAGTGAGTGTTCTTTTTTCAGCATATCCTCAACAGCCCAGCCTGGGCTGGAGAGATAGCATAGTGGGTAGGGCATTTGCCCTGCACGCAACTGACCCAGGTTCGATTCCTCCGCCCCTCTCAGAGAGCCTGACAAGCTACCCAAGATCATCCCGCCCACCCGGCTGAGCTGGCAAGGTATCCATGGTATATTCAATGTGCCAAAAACAGTAACAACTAGTCTCACAATGTAGATGTTACTGGTGCCCCCTCAGGCAAATCTATGAGCACGGGATGACAGTGATACAGTTATAGTGATACAGAAATACAGTGATCCCCAATAGAGACACAATTATAACAGAATAAGTATTATTCTGAATCTATACCCTATAAATATGCATTTTTCACACTTAAGGAATTCAAATTTACTATAGCCTTTTTTTCTTATTTCTTGTTTCGAATACTTCTTAGTAACATTTGTTTTGCGTAGACTTTATTCAAGTGGACTTGGAATACCAATAGCTGGGAACAGATCTTTCACCGACTCGGTAACAATAGATTTATCAAATACCATATGTTTTTGATTAGTGCATTATACTCACAATGATATTATATAAATTACAATGATATTGACCATGATTCTCAACATATTGTTGTGTCCTATATTTCCTATGAGTAAATGTTCCATATTTGTTTTAAATGAGTCACTATTGTGATATTTTATGGGGCTCTTGTTCAATGACAGACTGTCTTAAAAATGTGTTTTGAAAAGGTAATACGTATGTCTAATAAAATGTTGTTAAATATTCACAATAACAATGGGACAACAGTGCTACAACAGTGCTACAGTGCAACAGTGCTATATTAACATTAAAAGAGAAATTACTGAGATTAAGTAAAATGTATTTATATTATGCCGATAAGATATTTCTCAAAGAATTCAGCCACAGGTATGATCATTCAAATACACATTTTGAATTTTAGGATAGAATATATGCTGTGGGATATGTCAGAAATTGCTAAATCAAAATTAATCTGTAAAATTTTCATGTTTAGCCTATTTAATTTTGAAGCTAACATCAATCAACTTAGTTTACTTTTCAGTTTAAATATCTGAAATCAGATATAAAAAGCATAGACCCATGCACATTGCAGGGTGAAATTCTTTAGAGATTTTTTTTTTTACAGGTAATATTCATTGGATCCTCATTCTTTAGAAGAAAAAGAAATCTACATGTCAGGTAGAATTAAAATAAATAGAAAATCACCATGGAGTTGGAAGTCAAATTATGAAGTTCTAACAGCATATTAAAAGAAGGAAGTCAGTTTGAGAACCAGGGGGATTACTATATAAAGAGGTTGTAAATGAAGCTTTTTTACATAAAAAGGAAATTGCACAGAGACTAGATTTCTGGATTGCCCTGCCTGAGGAAAATGTCAGTGAAATTTCTATACTTGGATTTTTCCTTGAAAGGGGGCAATTAGCAATACTGTACCGACTAGTGACATGCTTTTGTCAGTGATTTACATTTTAACATGGATTAATCATTTATGTACTATGTCCAGAATCCTCTTATAAAGTCATCAGATCTATTTTGAAAACGTGTAATTCCTATTACCTGCCATTCGCTCTCAGATTTGATAAGGAGAAAACATCTGTTCTTTATTTTCAAAATGTTTCTTTGCTTTGTATTCCAACTCATAATTGGATCTTATTTCAAGTTAAAAGGGTAGATAGAACAAATTGTAAATGACATCCTTTTGGAAATGAAACTGAAATGAAAAATGTCAAGTATTATCTGATTATTTAATTCATTTAGTATTGCTAAACAAAACTAAATATCCAATTGCTTTGCCAATGATATTCCTTAAAGAATCTGATTAAATTTGCTTGCTTTTGAGAAAAATTCTTATAAAAGTGATTATCATTATTTGGCACCAGCAAGAGTGATCACTTAGTATAGAGTCAAGGGTAAACCTTGACTACCACCCCCCAACATACAAAATATCTAACAAATGAAAATGTAAAATGAGAATTAAAAAGTGTAGTACAACACATTGAATGTTATGGAGCAAATGATTAGTATCTTGTATTTTTTTTTTTTTTTTGCTTTTTGGGTCACACCCAGCGATGCTCAAGGGTTACTCCTGGCTTTGCACTCAAGAATTACTCCTGGCAGTGCTTGGGGGACCATATGGGATGCCGGGGATCGAACCTGGGTCGACCGCGTGCAAGGCAAACGCCCTACCCGCTGTGCTATCGCTCTGGCCCCGATTAGTATCTTCTAATACCCATTATTTTCTCCATATCACCTAGTAATTAGTTTTTTTTATATAAATCTTTACTTTCCTACAATGTATATGAAGACATAAATGAAAACATGAACTATTATGCCATGGAATTGTTGGATTATATGGCAATTCAATTCTAAATTTATTGGGAATTCTCCAAACTCTTTTCCACAGGTGGTTGTACCAGACATCAATCCCAGCAGCAGTGTGTGAGTGTTCTTTTTTCATCTTATCCCCAACATGGGCTGGAGCAATAGCATAGCAGTTGGGTGTTTGGCTTTCACGCAGCCGACCAGAGTTCTATTTCTCTGCCCCTCTCGGAGAGCCCGGCAAGCTACTGAGAGTATCGAGCCCATGCGGCAGAGCCTGGCAAGCTAACTGTGCATATTGGATATGCCAAAAACAGTAACAATAAGTCTCTCAATGAGAGACATTACTGGTGCCCGTTCAAACAAATCAATGAGCAATGGGAAGACAGTGATCTACAGTGATCCCCAACATGAAATATTAGCATAAAGGGATTTACAAAACCAAAATAAAGTGTTTATAAATAAACGGTAGGCTTACATAACCTACAGAATATTTTGGAATTATTTAGCTCTGTTGTAAGGACCATATTTCTGACATTTATGACAATAAATTGTCTGGTTAAAAATAAAGAGAATTAGTTGAAATAAAAAATACACAATTTAAGATATTTATTTAGCAATAAATCTCATTTTAAAATACATCTAGAGTAGTCTGATATAAACGGAAGCATAGAAAGAAATGTTTTATCCCTAAATATAAAAGTTAGAAAATAAGATAATACTTAAAAGAAAATATCTTGAAATTTAAAAATGGTGACAAATAAAACTTCTGAAAATAAACTTATTGGAGAATAAATATCTAAATAGAAACATATCTAAGATTGAGATAAAAGGAAAAAGAAAAGATAGAGGAGAAACGAAATTGCTTATTGTAATATCTCAAACTTTTAGACTAAACAAAATATAAAATAAAGCTGAAATAAATTATTTGGGGAATATAAATTAGATAGCACCACAGACTTAATAGATATTAAATAGAAATACAACTCAAAGGGAAACTGAAAGTAGAAAAATGGTTAATTTCCATAAATGCAGACATTTCTAAAACTTTCTCAATAAATATAAACTTGAATTCCCTTATCAGTGGAACTAAAATGGAACTGGCAATTTAAATAACAGTCACTACAAAAGCCACATATTTTATCAATTCTACAACATAATCAAGAAAAGCATTTCTATCCTAAAAATTATTTAGATTCACTTAAAGATTGAGGGAAAGCCATGGTAATTCATTTTATTATTCTAGTATAATTGCCTCAGACTATCTATACTATTGTCAATGTCTAGTAATCACATTTATATACCCTGTGCATATTTCATCCAGGACTAATTCATCAGAAGAGCATCAACATAAACAATTCCCCATCCTTCTTCCTATCTGTAGGTATGTTGGGAAACCACAGAAAGTAGGAACAGCCTAGTGTCCATTATAGCTAAAAATGTTTGAGAATCTCTTGTCCAGAAAAAAAAAATGTGAATATGGTAAAGACAAGTGATATAAGTGACACAAGTGATGGTGAAGTTATACCAAAACATGACATACCAAGTTTGGAAGAAAATCACATATACACATTAAAAATATGTTGCTATCTTGCCGTACTCAGCAATGAAGAAACTTGATGGGCACCACAACTTCAGAGAATCCTCCAGGCCCCATATTGAGCCGAAATCTCCTGGCTGCGCCAGATGGAGCAGGTGCAGCCTTCCCGCCTTCTGCAGATACAATCCTGGTGACCATGAGCTTCTATAAGCATGGCTCCGGTATGTGGCTATCAGGACTCTTCCTCTGAAGCCTGCAGCAGCACAAGCAGCAGTGTGACCTTTCCTGATATGCAAAGTGAGCAGTGGAAAATAAATGGTCTAGCGTCTGCCCCTGCCCCAAACTAGAGAGAGAACAGTGACACATGGGGGCCTCATGGGAGGGGGATTAGAACTGGCCCCTCTCCCTGCTCCGACAAGGCCCCAAGTTGCCGCCCACGAATGACTCCTGAACGGCCATGATCCCAGAGTCACACAGACCAATCTCGGAACCCAGCGGCTTTGGGGAGAAATGAATCAGGACTGAGCATTAAACTACAGCGCCGTGCTACCCTGGATGGGGAAAGGTGTTTGTCCCTTTTCCCTTTTCTCCCTGGAAATGCTGTACGTGACACACAGGACATCACGTGACACATAGGACATCACGGGATGGGGGGTGGAACCATCCAACCTCCTCCTGACTAACGGCTCCTGGCTCCTGAATGGCCATGATCCCAGAGGTACACACAAACCAATCTCGGGACCGGACGCTTTTGACAGAAATCTCTCCAGACTTATTACTAAGATATCAGAAATCCAAAATTGTGAAGCTGCTTTGTGGCTGTGTGACATCATATACTCTTCATAATTAGCAATAAAAAACAAATAATCTAATGATGACTTTTTGGCAGGTCTGAGTGTTGGGCGAAATTCCAAATAATAATGGTGGGTCTTTTGTTGAAATATTGAATGTGATCAAAGTGGAGAGAGGAAAGTGGAGATTATCAGCCTCATAGGCAGGAGGAGGGGTGGGATGGGGTATACTGGGATTCTTGGTGGTGGAAAATGTGCACTGGAGAAGGGCTGGGTGTTTGATCATTGTATGACCTAGACTTAAACTGGAAAGCTTAAACTGGAAAGACTTAAACTGTTCTCACGGTGATTCAAAAACAATTTTTTAAATTAAAAAAGATATGTTGCTATTTAAAAATGATTCTAAAAGTCATTCCATTTATTTTTTTTTTTTTGAAGTAAAGAGATTTTATTTAGATGTTTCTGAGAGAAGGAGGAAGGGATAAGTGGAAGAGAGAATAGTGAAAATAATGCACTCAAGAGAGAACGCGAGCTTCTCCAAGGGTGGAGGAAGCCCCTACACACAACCAAGCTTTAGACACAAAAGTATGAAAGCATGAAAGTACACATCTCAAGAGAGGAGATGCGGGCGACACATGTGCTCGGACGACACATGTGCTCGGCCACGCGGACGCAAGCAGCACATGGGCTCAGGCAGCATATGCACCAAAGTCATTCCATTTAACTAAATGTAGAATTATTTTTACTCTTTTAACCTAGAGGAAAATATCAAAACTTGGACATATAAATATATTCTTCAGAACAACACCCAATCACCATCACTCATTTATTTTGAATATTTATATTGTAAGTAATTTAATACACTGAAAACAATTTAAGACTCATGACTAGTCAAGTTTAATATCTACATGTGAAAATTATTTTGTGATTTTATGTCCAATATCTGAAAAATTAATTCTATATTCATAGGAACATGGAATTTATTGCATCAATAATGGTTTCTACATATCCAGACCTATTGACCGATCATAATTAAATTGCCATTAATTGTTGATGAATTACAGGTAAAAATAAAATTACAAGAAGACTTAATTGAATCATTCATGTGTATTTCAGTTGAATATTTCATTTTAAAGAACCTGAAATCAATTCTACGTTCCCTCCCATCATATCATACTGTTTTTGAATACTAAAGATCAAAGCAAAACAGCTTCTGTGTTTATGTCTTTTTTAAAATTTTGAGTCTGTATGTCAAGATACTATGAGCTAAAAATCTTCAAAATACTGTTATATAATTTGTATTACTACTATGGGATAGGAGCGATAGCACAGTGGGTTGGGCATTTGCCTTGCAAGAGGCCGACCTGGGTTCAATTCCCCCATCTCTCTCAGAGAGCCTGGCAAGCTACTGAGGGTATCCTACCGGCATGGCAGAGCCCGGTAAGTTACCTGTGGCTTATTCGATATTCCAAAAACAATAACACGTTTCACAATGGAGACGTTACTGGTGCCTGATCTAGCAAATCGATGAACAAAGGGATGACAGTGCTACAGAGCTATTATGGGTTCATGGATGAGATGTTTACTGTATAGCTTAACTATCATTAACTATTTTATATGAGCCTTCCTTTGATTTCATTATTTAATTTGTACCTGACAGAAAATGAATGATTGATATTCTGGGATATTTGCTAGCTTTTACTACTCTACCCTCACAAGCCACAGTAAACTTTGCTGCTATTGTGCTATTAAGTCATAGTTTTTCTAATATTTCAACTCTAAAATCTGCTTAAGAATTCTTTCTCAGCTTTCCATTACTTTTTTTTTTTTTGTCAAACCTGGCGATGCACAGGGGTTACTCCTGGCTCTGCACTCAGGAATTATTACTGGTGATGCTTGGCGACCATATGGGATACTGGGAATCAAACCTGGGTAGGTCGCATGATTGGCCGTGTGCAAGGCAAACGCCCTACCCGCTGTGCTATAGCGCTAGCCCCTAGGTTTTCATTCCTCTTGTATACGATTCAAGATCTATGTCTTTCTATTTAAAGTATCCACTTAATCTATTAACATTCTTACATATTCTAGGTTTTAAAGTTGGATATAAATCCTGGTTATTTTGCTATTCAGATATGGGCGGAGTGTTTATTTTCATGATATCTTTTGTTTCATATATTGCTTTGATTTTCTCTGAAAATATTATAAATTTATATTTTTGCATAGAATATCTAATGTGAATTGCCCTCATATATCCAAATACAATTTTCTCACTCTGCGTTAAAGAGCTAACCGTACTAGTAGCTCAAATTTTCTTGGTACTAAATTATTAATATTAATACTAATGCTAATGTGAAGAGATCTTATTTATTTAAGATACAATTTAAATATACTTACTTAGACTTTAATGCATAGTTCCTAATATTCACAAAAACACTAGGGTAAAGAACTAGTTGCCTTTATTGTCTATATGTGAAAACAGAGTTCTCAATAAATGAATTAAAACTAAATTATGTATCTACATCACTGTATCACTGTATCACTGCCATGATACATCAGTTTCATGTATCATGTATTTCATGGTTGTTCATCAGTTTCCTTGAGCGGGAGCCAGTAACATATCCATTTGTCCCAGCCCTGAGATTTTTGGCAGCCTATCCTTACTCATCATTCTCAACGATTGGAAGCTCTTTTCAGGGTCAGGGGAATGAGACCTGTTATTGTTACTGTATTTGGCATATTGAATACCCCATGGGGAGCTAGCCAGGCTCTTCAGTGTGGGCAGAATTTATATGTATCAACATATGAATCAAAATATGAATTCAAATAATTCTTATTTGTAAGGTTATTAAATCCCATTAATACAATTCTTATTTTACCTATAAAAGCACTGTACCACTGTAGCAAGTTCTTCCCTTTGTTCATTGATTTGCTCAAGCGAGCACCAGTAATGTCTCCATTGTGAGTCTTGTTGTTACTGTTTTCAACATATGGAAAAGCCATGGGTAGCTTGCCAGGTTCTTCCAAGAGTGAGGGATACTCTTGGTAGCTTGCTGGGCTCTCCAAGAGGGACAGAGGAATTGAACCCGGGTGGTTGTGTGCAAGGTAAACACCCGACCCACTGTGCTATTGCTCCAGTTCTAAACCCATAAAAATCAGATTTATCTATTTTATATACCCAAAGAATAAAGATTCGACAATTTCAGATATAATTTTAAAAACTTTCAGCACTGTGACTTACAATGTTGCTCATGACACAATTGTTTCAGGCATTCAATATACAACATCAATCCCACCACCGTTGTCCCCTAGCCTCTCTACTCGTGTTCCTAGTTTCCCACTCAGTCCGTAAGCCTGCCCTTTGCAGACACAAAAAATAGTTTGTTTTAGATTGTTTGTTACAACACACACTAAAGCAAATATTCCGTTTTCCTTAACAATTCCCTCTGTGGTTGGGTGAACGGGGTGGTATGTGTGTATGGGTTCCGACGCTCTGCATTATGCTGACTCTCTGAGGTTGCACACTTTAGCTGTGGCCTCATCATACTTTGCTGTGCTATCCATTATTTTTTGCTGGACACACACGTGCATTTCTAAACCACCTCCCCTGCCCCCCAACACACACACACACACACACACACACACACACACAACTTCCCTCTAAACTGCCTCCTTAGCAGAAACAAGATAAAGTGGGATTGGGTTGGAACTTTGGACAGGATGGGGACTCAGGCTGCTACATTCCAAGAGGTCCCCAGAGTTCTCAGCTCAGAGACAGGTCTAACCAGATGGTTCAGAAAGTGGGTGTCTCTTTAAAATTTGTTTTCAGATACACAATTCTTTTAAAAAATGTTGCCATATAAATATATCTATTTGCGCTATTATTCTCTGATTGAAAATATTTTTTTAATTTGTTAATGCATGAGACAATTCAATGAATGTTGTTGTCAATGAACTTTCCATGGTCTTGCTCTGAAGAGTTTTTCGAAAGCATTAGGGCACTTTACTCAGAACCAAATTAAACATATTCCTTACATAATTGCTATAGAGTTTCTTTGAGTTGTGGAGATTAAAGCAATTCTGATCTATGGGAAAACACTTTATTATGATGTGAGAATCCCACTGAAAATAATAATTTACTTTCAGCATTTTTTAAAGTATTTTTTCTACAATGGCAGCAATTAAGTTGTACATAGCCATGTAGTTTTCTTAAAAGTTTCTTTAAAGTTAAGCCATGAGGGGCTGGAGTGATAGCACAGCGGGTAGAGCGTTTGCCTTGCACGTGATCAACCTGGGTTCGATTCCCAGCATCCCATATGGTCCCCTGAGCACCGCCAGGAGTAATTCCTGAGTGCAGAGCCAGGAGTAACCGCTGTTCATTGCTGGGTGTGACCCAAAAAGCAAAAAATTTAAAATTAAAATTAAAATAAAGTTAAGCCATGAATCAGGAATAGGAATAGGTCCTTAACAAATGATATGTACAGTTAGAAATGAATTAGATAGATATTTGGAGAAATTAATACTTATTCTGACTTCAAGATCCCTTGCTAACATAGAATGCCTGATAAAATTAACTACTCCTACTACTGTTTTTATAATATAGTCATGCAACAATAGAAACTGAATTGTGAATTTATATTTATTTTTCAGGCAAATATGACATTATGGGATGCACATTTGATAATTTTGGGAAGAATGAAGTTGTGGCAATTGATTTCATACTTGTCACATAATAATCTGCACCTGATGTTATAAATCCAGTAACTTTTATACTTCCTGGAGAAAACGATGAGTAGAGAGTAGTTTATCTAAAGTCTTCATCCAAATGATTAACATTATAGTTGCTGGAAAATTTCAGGCGATCTTATCATACTATTGTTTTTATTTCTTCATTTTCCTTCTTACATCAGTGTACAAGAATAATTGTTTTGAAGCAGAAGCTTTAATATGGTGTTCTGATATTTATTTCTTATAAGAATTTTGAGACTCAATTTAAAATTTCTTTTTCTTACAGTTGACCCATAACTATTTGCTGAGGAGACCTTATGGATCTTCTGATAACTACTCCCTTGGTTCAACTTTATGATATGGTTGAATAGCAACCTGTTCAGGGAGAAGTAATGGTTAGACCCTTCAACTCCCATAAGAGGATTAAATCATTCATGCAACAAATATTTATTGAGTGCTGACCATATGCCAAACATACGATTTGAGTCACTTGGGTTACATCACTGAGTAAAGAAAAAGACAAAAACGTGTGTCCTTGTGAAGCATATTAGTAGCATTTTAAAAAGTTAAAATAAAATACGTGGTCTTCAAATATCTTGCAACACAGAGAATCTAACTTCCAAGTAACCCCCCCACCCAAAACACAGCAACATAATAGTTATCAGAAACACAGTAGAGAGAAATACTCTTTGTATTAGCTTTCCAGAGCGTAGGTTACCATGATGAATGGAGTAGTTTACATGACCTAATTATATTGTTCTGAGACTGTCAGAATGTTATGAGACTGTATTGTTCTGGTACTGTTCAAGACTAAAAAGTCCACAGAGTTGGTTTGTTAGCCTGGAGGACTTAGTTTTCATTGTTGCCTTGTGAGCTTTGTTTTATTAATGTCATTGATATCAATTCCCAGTATGTTCTCTGTATGTATCTGCCCTATGGCCTCATTTCCCCCCATTGAGAATAACAGTCACTTTTGATTAGAATGCACTGCAATGTCAAAATGCATCATTATTTATCACTCAGGCAATGACTTTAGCTCAAAATACAGTCACATTCAGATTTGCTTCTGTTAGGACTTCCAAGTATAAGAGGCTACTTATGGGAGAATACCTAGAAAAGATTAAACCTAAATATTAGACACACATGTAATAGACTTAGCATATTCCACCTCTGTTATTCCAACTAAAAATAAAATTTGTCCTACTATATGTTTTGACTTTATGGAATTATTCTTCAGTGATAAATTTTAGACAAAAGTTTAGACAAAATTTGTCATAATATTTACTATAAAACATTGATCAGTTATTGGTTGTGCAATTGTGTAGAATGATACAGCTCTGAATATTCTTTTAATATGTATCTTAAAATCTTAAAAGTAAGAATATTTGTGCTTTTAGGAACTAGAATGTTAGTACTGTGGATAGGGCATTTTCCTTGCACACGGCCAACCTGGATTCTATCCCGGCCATCCCATATGGTTCCCTGAGAACTGTCAGAGTGATTTATGAGTGCAGCCAGGAGTAAGCCTTGAGCATCGCTGGGTGTGGCACTATAAATGAATAAATAAGAAAATTTATTATTTTAGCATAAATATTTGATGCACAATTTATTTTGCCAACAATTATTTTGCTTTTTATTTTTTGTAAAGTATAATTTTATAATTGATTTGACTATAACTTACTTTACAACATTATTAACTTTATGCTAATGATTTCTTTATTTTTATCTCCATTCATTAATCTGTGTTTGTTAAACTATTTTAATTTGATGCAGTGTATACAGTTTGAATAACTTAAGAAAATAAATTACTATGGTACCTGAGTTCATGTGCCACATGGACCTAAATGTATTGCCTCATCTCCCCTTTTGATATGTGGACTTTCATGCTTCCATGTCCAATGCTGGGATGTGTGTAGGGGCTGTCTCTCCAACCTTAGAGTAGCCTGGTTCTCTCTTGGGCACGTTACTCTCCCACTTTCTCTTCATCCTAACCTTCAAGACCTCCAAATAAAGTCTGTTTCACTTAAAAAAAAGAACTAAAATAAAAATAAATTGTAAATAAATAATCACTGTATCACTGTAGCAGTATCATCCCATTGTTTGTCTATTTACTCAAGCGGGCGCCAGTAATGTCTCTATTCCTCCCAACCCTGAGATTTTAGCAGCCTCTTCTTACTCGTCTTTCTCAGTGATTGGAGGCTCTTTCAGGGTTAGGGGAATGAGACCTATAGTTATTGTTTTGGGCATATTGAATATGCCATGGATAGCTTGCCATGCGGGCTGGATACTCTCGGTAGCTTACCGAGCTCCCCAAGAGGTATATATAAATAATCAATTTAAATAAAATCCTAATGAAAGCTCTACTGAGTAACATCCATCAATTTAATTCAATAAACATGAGCAGAAACATAGTTCCTACTTGTAAATTTGGTATATTATCAAACTTTTAATAGTTTTATATTCTAAATATTAAAAACTTCTATATTAGTAGTATTTTAATTCTTGACTAAAATAGTTAACTTATCTATACATTTTCTCCTAGTTTTATTATTGTTACATTTTAATCCAGAGGGTTCAAACTTTATTTCAAAAATAGAAGACCACATATATTTTTTCTAGAAAAAAGTATCTTGACTATCCTATTTCTTGCATTTTTTAAAGCATATTAGGATATGTCAATGTTAAGTTCATGTGTGTGTGCCATTAAGTTAACATGTCTTATAATAAAGTTAATTTTTATACTTTTGATACTCCACTAGCACAAAGTATAGTATATAATACCTCTCCAACAGTCTTTTCTCATATCCAGTCTTTCTATAGTGTCCACTACATACAGATATGTAGGTCTAATAGTGGGGGGTTTTAATCAATTTTTAATTAATTTCATGATTATTATTAAGTAAGGATCTAATTTCCTTTACATACACATAGTATTTAATTGTATACATGAAACTTCCATATGAGTAAACTGAAATGCAAAATTCTTTAGCACATTGTCCTAAGACACACAAATATGTGAAGCCCAGATTTTCAAATATTATTTGGTCTTAAATATATCACATGGCAGAAAGATAGAAAATAAAAACTACCTCATCATAGAGACACACAGCCTCAAAGGATATAGTTTCAAATACTTATTAATTTTATATCTCATCTGCATTACAGAGATGATTTTTGATGTGAAGTATCTCCTGTTACCCAGTAATACCTGTAGAATTCTGAAGGGTTGGAAGTTTTGGGGGAAAAAGTGCAACCAAAAGAAAGTAGCCATGTGTGATACAACATCAAATAATATGTAAAAGGCTACTTGAAATAACTCGTTTCAAAATATGAGAGGTCCAAGGGATTCTGTTTTCAGCTGAAGAACTGCTTGAGGAAAAGTGTGGTGATGAAAAACTTTGCTCTCTTGTTCCTTTCGTTTTCTCTTCAAGGGAGCTCAACAAGTTCAAAAAAGAAGCAAAGCCATTTAAGTAGCAGAGTTTTCAGTGGGGAAAGATGTCACAGGCACTTGAATGCAATCCCCTATTCCCACTATGCTTTCTTCCAGAAAAGTCTTTTATGGATGACACAGCTACTGAGGAAAAGAGGCTAGGAGAAACTACCAAAGAGTTTCAAACATTAGACACTTGCAGCTAGAGCTGAAAATCTTATCAGCTACAGATGTGAGCTCACTGTACTGTAATATTGTCTATGATTAAGAATGAATAAACAGTCATGTTCATACAGGTATGCTTTGTTAGTAACAAGATAGAACACATCTAAATTGCTATATAATCATTGGTGAAAGCATATGAGCATAAAAACAAACTTTAAGCAATAAGTGAGTTTAATAAATGATTGTTTGGCCTATGGAAATGTCAAACGTTTGGACATGTTGACTGGAATGTCATTAGCAGAGGTTTGGAGAAGACAGCATAGCTCTGACTGGAAGCTAAGTTTCTTTTAAAACTTTTAAATAAATGTATATAAATTCTTATCTCAAAACTGTGTCTTTTCTAAGTAGAATTCCTAAGTTCCTAAGATTCAGCACTTTCATTCTTAAGGTATTTATCAGAAAAATATAAAAAACATCAATTCAAGAAGGATTCATTGGGGCTGGAGTGATAGCATGGTGGGTAGGGTGTTTGCCTTGTACACGGCCGACCCTAGTTTGATTCCCAGCATCCCATATGGTTCCCTGAGCACCACCAGGTGTGATTCCTGAGTGCAGGGCCAGGAGTAACCCCTGTGCATCACCGGGTGTGACCCAATAAAAGCAAAAAAAAAAAAAGGAAAGAAGAAGAAGGATTTATTACAGAACAATTTACAAAATCCAAGAAATAGAAACAAACCAAGTGCCTCAAAACAGATGGTAAGGGCGTACTAAAGATATCGTATATATGCACAATGGAATGATACTCGGTTATATGACTATATATTCCATTTTGTAACGACAGAATAAAAACTATGAAGGGTATCCTAGTAAGCAGGAGAAAGAGAAATACCATGTCATCTCTTTCATATTCGGGATATAAAGAAATAAAACAAAGTAACCGGATAAGCCAACTTGAATACAGGCTGTCATTTTGCTCTATAGAACTAAGACTTCCAGAAAGTGTGTCCAGTGGGGCTGGACGGGAGGCCAATGGGTGAGTGGTGTCCAAGAGGTAACAGTAGCAGTCATTTGCACCACGGTCATGGGAGATATGTTGACTCCCTTTAAGGAGACTTTAAAAACACTCCTAAAACCTTCAAGGCATCTCAATTAACAAGTAAATAGCTAGTAATAAGATAATGATTAGGAAGGAATGCATGCTAAAGTTAGCAGAATCTTTAGAAGGTCTAATACAGTAAAGATAGTGAAAGAAGACCCATCGGGAAAATAAAAAGCAAGCCTGAAGTTTTGGAAGGTTGAGAGATTTAACTCAAGAAAATTGAGGAATGATGGAAAACTCTTTCAAGAATAAAATCTCAAGGGCTGGAGCAATAGCACAGCAAGTAGGGCATTTGCTTTGCACGTGGCTGACCTGGGTTCGGTTCCCAGCATCCCATATGGTCCCCTGAGCATGGCCAGGGGTAATTCCTGAATGCATGAGCCAGGACTAACCCCTGTGCATTGCTGGGTGTGACCCAAAAAGCAAAAAAAAAAAAAAGAATAAAATCTCAGTAAAAGTTATTTTCACAAAAAGAGAAAGGATGCATGCTATAGAATATAATTGATTTTCAGTTTTCATTGATATAGGATTAATTTACAGTATTAGAGAATGAAGGACCTCAGCATCCTGCCTCTGTATTTGCATGGTTTATATCAATCCCACAGCTAAACTTCCATGCCACCCACTCCAAGGACATCTCTATTCATTCCATTCTTTTTGCTCCTACCATCCTTTCAGTGGCATTACCACTAAGTTACCAGATTTTCATTTGGACAAGGAGTTTTATTTTTTTTTTCAAATTTCTTTGTATTGGGGGGTCCAAATTCCACATGACTAAAACCCTGCAGCCTCGTCTTTCTGTCCCTGTGCATTACGCATAGCAAAATCACCTCCCATCATATCCACGGTCTTCACAAGGCATCCTGTCACATATTTGAATGACAGAGTGTAACAGAATGTGGTTTCTGAAATGCCAGTGTGACTTGTGCTATGCATAGTGTTTGTCAAATTTCACTGCTGGATCCTGAAGGGGACTGAAAAGCTTGCTGACTGCATTTCAACTCTGGCATTACCGAAAGTGGTCATTTGATCCAAGTTGCACCTTTGCTTCTGGACAAGAATAGGTAGCGCATACAATGGGGGTTGATAGATATGGCACAGAACTACTAACAAAAAGGCAGGGGTGGAGAAATGCATAGTGAATGTCGCTTGTCTTGCATGTGGCAGACCTCTGTTCAGTCAACAGCTGCACATGATTCAGAGTGACCCCCGACCATAGAGCTAGGAAAAAGCCCTGAGTACTGCTGGGCGGGCCCAATCACCACCCCACAAAGAGACAGGAAGGCAAAAACACACATACATAATAATGATTGCAAATTTTCAATTGATTTCATACAGGAAGCTTGGCAGTAAAACCTACATAGAAAGTTTATCAGTTGGAACCCACTTATATAAGTCACCCATTTTTGTGTTTATTAATTCTTCTAAGATTGCTATTTTATAGTACATATTCAATATTATTTTAATTATAAAGTCTCATAATTAATAAAAAATAGTTATGGAGTATTTATTATCGATTTGGAAGCCATTACCATGATAGTTTCTGTAATAAGCAGACCTTAACTCATCCTTATTATTATGATTCTAATGACCAGATCATCATCAAAAAAAAACAGAACCCGAGCAATGTCCTTGAGACAGTTGATTTCTTCCATCGTGGCATCAGAGGGAAAAAAATCATTTAAAAATGAGAGGGAAAATTTTTCTCTCAATTTCAAGAACTTAACTGAATTCTAGAATCATGCCTCCAGCAAAATCTATGAATGATCACTTAGTATATTTTAAATTCCTAAATAAATGCTTGTCTAATGATGGTGTGTTATATTTTAATGAGATGTGTCTAATGCCTTCAGGTTTCTTTTTTTTTCTGTTTTTAATTTGGTGCTATAATTCCGAATACAAGGTAAACATTGCTGCAAGCACAATGAGAAAAGATTGTCATTATAACTAGTTTCCTGCTTTTAAATAGAGAAAAAGTACACTCTCACAAAAATGTCATTTCTACTTTGTTTATCACTGAAGAACAAGTTTGATGTAGACATGGCTTGATTTGTCTGCAGTGTGAAGGATACTTAGGACATGCAATTATTTTAGGAATGAGGCTGAAATTAAAATAAGCTCTTGATGTCTAAATTACTATCAGTTTAAGCCACAGTTTAACAAAAAACACACATTCATAAGAATGATAACTATGGAAGGTAGTTTTTCAAAAGACTTTTAAATAACTGGAGCAGAAACAAAAGGTAAATTATTTGGAAATATGTTTGGAACAGTACAGTGACATGGGACTGTGCAAGACAGGAATAGATGAACTATATGCATTTTTAGAGATATAAGCTGATTTTAACTACTGGAATCTGGGATTTAATTGATTTTCTTCCTATTGGCCTATAATTGGTTTGGTTGTAGAAATAATTAGTGAGCAACATCAGATGTTTCAGCAAATAGACATGCTAGAAGATGGCTATTTTAACCATATACAGAGAAAAAAAAATGCCTCCAAATCAAACATCTAACCAAGGTAATTTGCAATGAACCAGCTACTGTGGATTTCCTCTTGGAAAAAATGTATATATTGCTAAATGATAATAGCTATAGATATATCTAAAATTAATAATTTGATTACCTTGGAACTAGCTTTCTGTTGTAAGGAAGATTTGGAAGTTACAAACTCTAATTCATATATTACTATGGGATGATTAAAAAACATACAGCATTGTATTTTTAATTAAGCCTCAGGGCCAGAATGATACTACAGAGGGAAAAGCATTTGCCTTGCACAGACCTTACTAGATTTGATTAGATATCCAGATAGTTCCCAGGCACTTCCAGGAGTGATCCCTGAAAACAAAGCCAGAAGTAGGCACCAAGCATTGCTTCGGTATAGCACAAAAACATAAAGAAGGAAGGAAGGAAGGAAGGAAGGAAGGAAGGAAGGAAGGAAGGAAGGAAGGAAGGAAGGAAGGAAGGAAGGAAGGAAGGAAGGAAGGAAGGAAGGAAGGAAGGAAGGAAGGAAGGAAGGAAGGAAGGAAGAAAACTAAATCTTATAAGCAGTTTCTGACTTGCTTTCATTTTATCCTCTCCTTAAGTTAGTAGAATGTATGAATTTTAAAATAATAGCATACTACAGAATGTATACAATTCTAAACCTTTTAAATTCTTGCTTGAATTCAATAAGTTGCTGGTAGAACAACTGATTTAAAATTCAAGGTTATAAATATGAACTAGTTATGATTCTGATTCAATATTTTTCTCACATAAAGTTCATTCAGTTGAGTAAGATGGATTTTAAGGTACTATAAAACCGACTGAGCATTACTTTGAAAATCTTGAACGTGAATTTTCCTTCCCACATCAGTGTTGCCATGCTGTTTGGAACTTTACTCTTGATATTATGTAAAATAAAATCAGAACATCTTTAACCATCTGGTAGTTTTGTGGATAATTTAGCATAACTCCACTTGTGGCAATTTATTTCAAAGTATCTCCCATGAAATAGTGATTTTTAAATATTGTAACTCCATTTTTAAATATAAATGTGTTGTAATTGCATATCTCTAGTTGTCCATAGGCTTTACTATAATTGAGGTAATTGCAGTCAATAAAAAACATCATTTGAGGCTCTTTATCATTATGGAGCTTCTGTGGCCCACTTGTGGTGGATGAAAATGGTTGACCAATAGCCACCCAGGTGCTGGAACTAGGGAGATATTTGTGAGCACTCAACAGGATGGATATTTCCACCAGGTTTTACATGTCTAAATGTTTTTTTCCTCTCTGAAAAAGACTCCACAGTCTAGGAAAACTCTCAGTTCTCAGTGATCCTGAGCCTTTGAATCTTTAGACTTCTCCAAGAAAGAGCAAATCTGATTTGATATCAGCACCACATTGTACATCTCTTAGCACAAGCTAAGAATGCTAGAGGCGATGCAAGACCATGACACCCTTTATTGTAAATAAAGAAATGGACCATCTGAGTAAGTCTAAATATCTCTTAGACTTCTAACAGGTGGAACTGGGGCTAAAGCAATAACATATTGGGGAGGGCACTTGCCTTCCATGTGGGTTTGATGGCCAGTAACTCTATGGTTCTTCATGAGCCCATGAATGTAGAGCCTGGAGTAAGACCTGAGTCCTGGGCTTACTGTCCTGTCCTTACCCCTAACAACACTTCCCACACAGACACACAAAATCTAAAGAAGTGGTACTATTCGTTTATGGTATACAAACACCATGCAGCATGAGAATAATTGCCCAAGGACAGTAGGAACAAGGGTTCTGAAGATTGGTCCATCATCTGGAGCTTGCCACATGTCAGAGAGAGTAGGGGAGGGCAGCTAGGATGGAGAAGGAAGCACTATGACAATGAGAGTGATCACTGGACAAGAACTGAGTGCTGAAAGCAGATAAAGGAGCATATAGGATAAACCTTCAGTGCTTGGATTGTGAACCATAATGCCCAAAAAGAGGGGGGTGAGAGAGGAAGAGAGAGAGAGAGAGAGAGAGAGAGAGAGACAGACAGACAGACATACAGACAAACAGAGATAGAGAGACAGAGACACAGAGAGAGACAGACAGACACAGAGACACAGAGAGACACAGAGAGATAGAGATAAGAGAGACAGAGATATCCCACCTGCATCTCCTTTCTGGGTCCAGACTTTGCACATTCTGCACCCTGAGATGCTTCCAGGTGGTCCTCAGGGGGCTTGTTCTCATGAGCTGTGGACTGACTCAGCTCCTGGCACTGGCACCGTGATGAGGATGACCGCTGGCTTGTGCCTCTCACCCATTACCCCTGTGTCCAGCACACAGTCTCTGACATGGGCGTGGAGAACTGCCCAGATTGGAGGAACCTTGGGGTGAGCCCTCAGTCCAGAGTAGTTGGCTGTTGGGGAGAAGATATGAATGGAATCGCTTGAAAGACCCTTACCAGCACCAGAAGACAGTAGGGGACAGGAAGATGGCACAGGGCTGGTGGTGAAAGGGGGTGGGGGAGTGGTGGAGGCTGGGGACTGTAGGGGGACAATATAAGCCATCGGATGCTGTATCTATCCCCTGTACCATGTGGGTCAGAGCCCCAGAGGGTATGGCTCTGGGCCACAGCTCTGCAGGAGATGCCTCACGAGGGTCTACAATCTATTGAGCATGGCGGAAGGAAGACTCAGCCCAGGTCAGGCCAACTGTAGCCCGCACCCATGGCTGGAGTGACACCTCCTTCTCCTTCTGCTTCCCAGGCTGCACACCTCTGGGTGTCAGGAGCAGTGATGACTGTGCAGGTCTATGGCACAAGCCGGTCCTACGCCAGTGGATGGAGGTGCATCCATAGTGGACGAGGAGCATGATCAGATGGGAGCGGAGGTGGTGACGGGCTCCTGGCCCTCGGCCAAGGTGTTGAGGAGGACATCAGCAGGCCCAAGGGTACCACCAGCACCAGCTGATTACCAGGAGCGGGATCATCTTGTCAGCAGGGGTATCCACACAGGCACCAAAATGACCAACCAGCCAACCAAAAGTAACAAAAATAATAATAATAATAATAATAATAATAATAATAATAATAATAAGGATAAAGTCCACAACTGAAAAGCATAAATCAAACAGAAAGAAGATATAGTCTTAACAGTAAAATATGCAAGAAGCAAATTTAGGACATAGAAAACTGACAATAATATATAACAATGGAAATCACCATGTAAATATATAATAATAGCATAGTACATCTAAAGTCAGTACAGTCCTTACATGAAGAAAGAAGCTAGAGAAGAGTTCAATTTTCACTGGGCTGAGGGAACAGAAGCAGCCTCGGAAGAAAACATCCCCCAAAAGTCTGGAAATTCATGCCCATTGATAAAGTAATGACAAGATATGCTTGTGCGGCTCTGAGGCAGTTGCGGATGGGGCGGGAGGGGACACTTGAAGAATAATTCTGACAGGTTGCTATTGTCTGAGGATGGGCTAGAACCCGCATTAGAAACCACCATAGCTTAGTCTCGAGGCACCTGCATTTCTGTGAGTTTTTTCAGCGGAACTCTATAGCTTCTTGCAGTCAAGAGCCAAGGATGATTTCCCTCTGGCTCTACTGGGGAGAGGGAAAAATCTACCATTTAGACATAAGCACAGAATATTCTTTGCAGCCAGGGAGAAACAAAAAGACTTAATCAGAGCAGCGTTTCACAAAGTGGGAGGATTTACTTGATCCTGCACATTTCAGCTCAGAGAGAAGGAAGGAATACGCTAGGAAATAGGGATAAGCTAGGAAACCCTGTGAAAAAAATAAGCCATAGCCCAAGGCCACGGGGTGACTAAAACACATGGTTTTAATCAGGAGATTACAGGGTTATAACTGGGAGCAGGAGAAGGCGCTCAGGTTTGTGTTCTAAGGCAGACAAGACTGAGAGCAATGGACCAGAGATCCACTGATTGAATTCAGAAAGGACTTTATTTTAGGGTAGAGAAAGGAAGGAAGAAAATGCAGGGAAGCTTCCAGATAATGACAGGGCTTTCCCAAAAAAGCATTACAGAAAAGATTGAAACCTTTCCCCTTTTCACCTTAAAAAGTAAAAGGGTATGATGGGCTGAAGAGTTAGTCCAATGGGTACGATGTTTACCTTGCACACAGCCAAACCAATTGGATCCCCAGCATCCCATATGGTTCTAGAGCACCACCAAGAGTAATTCCTGAGTTCAGAGGCAGGAGTAAGAGCAGAGAATCACAGGGCGTGGTAGGAAAGAAGAGGGAAAGAAGGAAAGAAGGAAAGAAAGAAAGAAAGAAAGAAAGAAAGAAAGAAAGAAAGAAAGAAAGAAAGAAAGAAAGAAAGAAAGAAAGAAAGAAAGAAAGAAAGAAAGAAAGAAAGAAAGAAAGAAAGAAAGAAAGAAAGAAAGAAAGAGGGAAAGAAAGAGGGAAAGAGAGAGGGAAAGAGAGAGAGAGGGAGGAAGGAAGGAAGGAAGGAAGGAAGGAAGGAAGGAAGGAAGGAAGGAAGGAAGGAAGGAAGGAAGGAAGGAAGGAAGGAAGGAAGGAAGAGGGAAAAAAAGAAAGGAAGGAGAAGGAAGAAAGGGAGGAAGGAAGGGAGGAAAGAAGGCGTGGGGATGGGCATTTCTTTATTGCATTCCAAGGATTTAGGCCACTGAAACAGGGAAGGAGATGCTGATTTTTTATTTTATTTTTTATTTTATTTCTGACGACTTCTGTCTTTCTGCATATTAGGTGCCACCAAGACAAGACTGCACGCAAAGAACCGGAGAGCAACTGATTGAATTTGGAAAAGACTTTCAGGGAAGAGAAAGGAAGGAAGAAAAATGCAGGGAAGCTCCCAGCCCAACCTTGGGGCATTGCATAAAGCTAATTCTGTTCTTCATGGCCATGTTCCTAATCTCACCCTGCCTGGTCCTCCTTGGTCACTATCAAAAGGATGAGATTTATCAGATCTACTGGCCTGTAGCAGAAGTACTTCAGGAAGGAAGTAAAGACATAACTAGCCATACTCAAGGGCTTGAATTTTTCTTAAGTTCATTTACCAAGCAGCACGCTGCTGTGCTTGAACCAGCGCTAAGTGGAAAACAACAAATTGTACCTCCCCCCCCCCCCTTAATCTCTGGTGGTTATCTTGTGTGTGTCACAGTTTGAGACTGCCACATGGAAAGGATTCTTGGCTGCTTCAAATGGGGAGGGTGACACCCGCCGAGCTGAGCCTCCTGGGCCAAAGAATGGACTCCGACAAGGCAAAGAATAGTGACAGGGACACAGATGGGGACCTTGAAGTTGTTTCTCACATTTTGGCAACTTGCGTCCTTTTGCCAAGTAAACTTCTTTCCTTCCGGAGTGTGATTGTTGGTCTCCTTGTCAAAGTGGGCTCTTGTTGCCACTGTTTTGCACACAGCTCCCTAGGAGAAGTTGGCAGAGTTCCTGTTGGTGAAAGGTCTCTTGGGGGATTTGTCCCAGATTAGAGTGGAGGGGGTGCTCCATGCAAAATGAGGTTTGGTGGGAGATGCTCCACAAGGAAATAGCAGCAGTGCTCTTGACTCGGTGTTCTTGCCCTCTGTTCGCAATTCGAATCTGTTCCTAGTTCATCTGGCATTTGGATTCCGAATCATTGCCTTTGCCTAGCTTTGAAAGGTTACAGTCCTGAGGAAGAACCTCGCCTGATTCTTACTCAGCCTTGGAGTCTGGGGAGCTATAGATAAACTTAGGAACATTGGGGTATCATGATGGAGGGTGAGCTGGAGTGATAGCACAGTGGGGGAGGCATTTGCCTTGCAGGAAGCCCACCCAGGTTCTATTTCTCTCCCCCTCCAGGAGAGCCCTCAAGCTACTGAGAGTATCCTGCCCCCACGGCAGAGCCCGGCAAGCTCCCCATGGCATATTTGATATGCCAAAAACAGTAACAAGCGGCCGGCCGGACATCGGACTTTTAGCCGCTGCCCCATCCTGTGCCCCGTCACCCCTGCCATCCTGTCCAGCTCCCTCCAATCGGGCCTTTTCCCAGGTAATCAGGCGACACCCAGCCATGCATCCCCGGGTGCCCCCAGGTTCCCACGCGGCTGCCCAGACATCGGAACTTTAGCCACTTCCCCACCTTGAGTCCTGAGAACCCCCAAAACGTAGAAACTGGGGCATGGCCTGCATCTCAGGGGGCGTGGTTTAAAGGGCCGTGGCCTCCTGCCTGAATAGACCTATTAATATTAAGGATATTGAAACTGTAATCAAAAATCTCCCCCAAAACAAAAGCCCAGGCCCTGATGGATTCACTGGCGAATTCTTCCAAACATTCAAAGAAGACCTGTTGCCAGTTTTCCTCAAGCTTTTCCAGGAAATTGAAAAAAATAGGAACTCTCCCAAACAGTTTCTATGAAGCACACATCTCCCTAATACCAAAAGGAAACAAAGACGTCACTAAGAAAGAAAATTATAGACCAATATCCCTGATGAACACAGATGCAAAGATCCTCAACAAAATACTAGCAAATAGGATCCAACAACTCATCAAGAAGATCATACACCATGACCAAGTACAATTCATCCTGGGGATGCAGGGATGGTTTAACATTCGGAAAACAATCAACATAACCCATCATATCAACAAAAGTAGAGATAAAAGCCATATGATCATATCAATAGATGCAGAGAAAGCATTTGACAAGATCCAACATCTGTTCATGATGAAAACCCTCACCAAAATGGGTTTTGGAGGAACTTTCCTCAAGATAGTTGAAGCCATCTACCACAAGCCTACGGCAAGCATTATCCACAATGGAGAAAAACTAAGGGCCTTTCCTCTAAGATCAGGCACAAGACAAGGATGCCCATTCTCACCACTTCTCTTCAATATAGTACTGGAAGTACTTATGATAGCTGTTAGACAAGCAAAAGAGATTAAGGACATCCAGATAGGGAAGGAAGAAATCAAACTCTCACTATTTGCAGATGATATGATCCTATATCTAGAAAATGATAAAAGCAATCCCATTCACAATCGTACCCCACAAAATCAAGTACCTTGGAATCAGCTTAACCAAGGAAGTAGAAGACCTCTACAAAGAAAACTATAAAACGCTACTCCATGTAATAAAAGAAGACATGAGGAAATGGAAACATATACATTGCTCATGGATAGGGAGAACCAATATTGTCAAAATGGCAATACTCCCAAAAGCATTATACAGATTCAACACGATCCCTATAAGGATACCCATGACATTCTTCAAAGAAACGGTTCAAGCAATCCTAAAATTCATATGGAACAACAAACGTCCACGGATAGCTAAAACAATTCTTGGGAAAAAAATGACGGGAGGCATCACCCTCCCCAACCTCAAACTTTACTACAAAGCGGTAACAATTAAAACAGCATGGTAATAGAACAAAGGCAGACCTGCAGACCAATGGAACAGGGTGGAATATCCCTACACACAACCCCAAATGTATGATCATCTAATCTTTGATAAGGGAGCAAGAGATGTGAAATGGAGCAAGGAAAGCCTCTTTAACAAATGGTGCTGGCACAACTGGACAACCGCATGCAAAAAAATGGGTTTAGACCTCTACCTCACACCATGCACAAAAGTCAGATCAAAATGGATCAAAGACCTCAACATCAGACCACAAACCATAAGGTACATTGAAGACAAGGTTGGCAAAACCCTCCACAATATTGAAGATAAAGGTATCTTCAAAGATGACATGCAACTGGCCAACCAAGTGGAAACAGAGATCAACAAATGGGACTACATTAAACTAAAAAGCTTCTGCACCGCAAAAGATACACTGACCAGAATCCAAAGACTATCTACAGAATGGGAAAGGATATTTACACAATACCCATCAGATAAGGGGTTAATATCAATGGTATATAAAGCACTGGTTGAACTCTACAAGAAGAAAACATCCAACCCCATCAGAAAATGGGGTGAGGAAATGAACAGAAACTTTCCCAAGGAAGAGATACGAATGGCCAAAAGGCACATGAAAAAGTGCTCTACATCACTAATCATCAGGCAGATGCAGATCAAAACAACCATGAGATACCACCTCACACCACAGAGACTAGCACACATTCCAAAGAACAAAAGCAATCGCTGTTTCAGAGGATGTGGGGAGAAAAGGACCCTTCTACACTGCTGGTGGGAATGCCAACTAGTTCAGCCCTTTTGGAAAACAATATGAACTCTTCTCAAAATATTAGAAATCGAGCTCCCATTTGACCCAGCAATACCACCGCTGGGAATATATCCCAGAAAAGCAAAAAAGTATAGTCGAAATGACATCTGCACTTATATGTTCATCGCAGCACTGTTGACAATAGCCAGAATCTGGAAAAAACCCGAGTGCCCTAGAACAGATGACTGGTTGAAGAAACTTTGGTACATCTATACAATGGAATACTATGCAGCTGTTAGAAAAAAGAAGGCCATGGATTTTGCATATAAGTGGATCGGCATGGAATGTATCATGCTAAGTGAAATGAGTCAGAAAGAGAGAGAGAGACATAGAAAGATTGCACTCATCTGTGGAATATAGAATAACAGAGTAGGAGACTAACACCCAAGAATAGTAGAAATAAGTACCAGAAGGCTGACTCCATGACTTGGAGGCTGGCCTCACATTCTGGGGAGAGGGCAACTCAGAGAAGGGATCACCAAGTACAATGCAGTCAGAGGGTGATGCGGGCTGAATGTGGGCTAGAGACTGAACACAGTGGCCACTTAACACCTTCATTGCAAACCACAACATCTAATTAGAGAGAGAGAACAAAAGGGAATACCCTGCCACAGTGGCAGGGCAGGGTGTGGGGAGATGGGATTGGGGAGGTTAGGAGGGATGCTGGGTGTACTGGTGGTGGAGAATGGGCACTGGTGAAGGGATGGGTTCTCAAAATTTGTATGAGGGAAACAAGAGCACAAAGATGAGTAAATCTGTAACTGTACCCTCACGGTAACTCACTAATTAAAAATAAATAAAGAAAAATAATAAAATGCAATTTTCACATACCAAAAAAAAAAGTAACAAGTCTCACAATGGAGACGTTACTGGTGCCCGCTCAAGCAAATTGATGTATAACAGGAGGACAGTGACAGTGACTGTGACACTTAACAAGCATAGTGGTGTATTTAGCCTGTAACCATATAAGCATATGACAACAAATTAAAGCCTATTTAGTTCTTCTATCCAATTTATGTTTTTTTAAAAGAAAGCTATGTTTTTTACAAAATCAAATATTTATTTTCCTGTATATGGTATATGAAGACTTATTAACAGAAGTGGAAGACATAGACGCTAAAGGAATAATTTTATTTTGTTCAATGCCTCCTTAAATAGGGATGTGAATTTTTGAAACTGGAGGATAAAAATGTATCTTTTGGAGGCATCACCCAGACCGTGTTACTGGTATAGTAGAGGACGAAAAAGCATTTGAGATGCCAAGCTATCTTTAAGATCCCAAGCACAACTATCCTTTTAAGAATTTTCAAGTAATTGCCTAATTTGGGTCTTTATTATATATTTTGTTTACTATTTATATGATACCATCAAGCCATCATACTTGGTAGAGTCTGTGATTTCCTCCAAGAACATCCAGTAATAATCTAAGTATGTTTCCTTCATCACTACAGGTTTATTTATGTTAAATAGAAATGGTTTTAGTGGATATTTTGTTTTATTTTATTTTATTTCGGATGGACTGGGCCACACCAAGTGATGATCCGGGATTACTCCTGATTCTGTGCTTGGAAATTAGTCCTGACTGTGCTTAGGGTTCATATGTGGTGCTGGTGATAAAACCTGTATCAACTACAAATATAGTGTTCCAAAGTTAACATATACTATATAGATATATTATAAATAATATTCCAAAGTTTATATATATAGACTTCTGGTATTATTGATATAAATGTTTATTTAAAAGAATAATTTTTACTTTAAAATAGTAATGACTCCAAGGAATGAGACTAAATTTTATAAATGTCCTTAAACCAAAATTAAAGATTAACTATAATGAATTGCATGATTCTTATAAATTTAATGTTATATATTGATTTCTATGTATAAATTCAATGTTATACATAGCTTAATCATGTATATAATTATAATTATTGCAATATGATAATTATTGTAAATTATCACATCCCTCATTATTTGCATGGAATAAAGAGGGATCAAATAAAAATATGAGAATAAATTTGCCTCTTACATAAAACTATGTTGTTGCTGTTATTTTATGTGGAAACTACAAAGTTTTCATGCATGTAACATATAACCTGTGTCACAATTTTCTGAGATCAGAAATCACCTATATCACTTGTCTTCCTGTTGATCCTCGAATTGCTTGAGTGGGCACCAGTAATGTCTCCATAAGTCCCTGTCGCGTGCTAGTGTAGCCCAATGATATCTGCTACTTCCAGGAACAGGAAGAGCCTCAGTTCATTCATTCAGGGTTTTGATGAAGAAGTCTGACCTTCTCCTGGGTGGCCATGTGGTCATTTGATGTCCCATGGAATCCAGTCGGTAACTGCTCTAGGCCATCGGTCATCTTTGAATCACGTTACATGTCTAGCCCATCTATTTCCATTTCTGATCTCTCTCTATCTCTCAACGAGATCAGAAATAGAAATAGAAAATCATTCATAATACTATTGCTACTAATTTGCTCTGAAATGTACTCAGATGCAAGATACAACTCTTTGAGGTAAATGTAAAGATATTATTTCTATTTTAAATTGAAGGAGAAATTAAGCAATAGTTAAACTGACATGTCAGCATGTACAAATAATAACAGTCACCTATTCCAGACTGTAAGTTCTGAAACCTAGACTCTGAACCCTGAAGGGCTTCCTAGTTCGAGCTATCGAGCTACACACATGATGGGAACCAATATGTCAGTACAACCTGACCTGTAACTAAGGAACGACCGCTTCTCGGGAAAAATATCAAAGTACTTTTTTGAAGGTTGCAGAACAATTCCCAGGGTAGTTGCCATCAGGGCCCACATCCAGTTTCTTTAACCTTTTGTATTCTTTGCTATTCCCCCATTCTGCCCACTTCCTCACATAACCAACTATGAAAAACTAGCTGAAGAGAAATAAAATTGGAGCTTGATCTGATTCCTGCTTTGCTCCCATTTTTCTTGTGTCTGTCTCTCACTCGCGCAACCTCTCCCAGCCATTCACGTTGACCATGTCACACACACACAAACACACACAAATGGGGAGAACATCTAGAAACTCAATTAACAAATGAAATATCCCAGAAGGGGGAAAAACACAAAGCGCTGGTCAATCCTCAGACAGTGTCTTTAGTGACACTATGATAAGGATGTTCATTGAGTTCAAGGAAATGATAGGTAGTCAGCAAGCACAAGAGGATAGTATGAGAGGTGGAAGATAAACCACCATAGTTAGAGAGGGCAGACGTGAAGAACATGAGAGGTAATATTAGAAAGAAATTGTCAACTGCAGATTAACAGAAGTTGAGCAAAATAAACAAGGACCTCCAAGATGAGAAGGAGAAAAACTCTAGGAAATGCAAAAGGTGGAAAATAGTCTTAAGAGAGATGAACAGCATAACAGAAAAGAATGAAATGAGTTTAGAGGAACACTGCAAAAATCATAGGACACCAAATGCAATTCAGAGACGACTGCTGGACTAGACTGGATTCCATGGGACGTCAAAAGACTGCGGGCCGCCCACCAACGAGATGGTCAGACTTCTTCGTCAAAACCCTGAATGAATGGTTTCAGGCTCTTCCTGTTCCTGGAGCTGAGCAGATATCATTGGGCTACACCAGCACACAACAGAGACAAATGGAGATGTTACTGGCACACACTCGAGCAAATCGAGGACCAACGGGATGACAAGTGATACAAGTGATACTATAAAAATCACTGCAGTCACTAAAGAACAGGACGATAAATACAAAGAAGAAACAGCAGTAAAAGAAATTATCAAAAGAACTTCCAAGAGTTGGGAATTACAGGCACCAAGGCACATGTGACCTAAACGGTCTCAGTGAAAAAAAGAACCAGTATGAAAATTCCGAGATAGATTATTCTTAAAATGAAAATATTCAAAGATAGAGGCATAACATTGAATGTAGTAAGATCAAAATGAACTTAGCTACAATGGAAAGCCCATTAGATGTATAGCAGATCTATCAAATGAGACTTTAAAAGCCTGAAGAATATGGAAGGATATACCACAGAAATTAAACCAAATAAACACTCACCAAGAATAGTCTGCCTAGCTTGATTATCATTCAGATAAAGAAAGTATACAGGGTTGATGGACAGGCAACAGTTTACAAATTTTGGACCCTTTAGATCCTTTTACAAGAAGTGTTAAAATATCCCATTAGGCATGCAATTGTATGTTCAAAATAAGTCTATTATGAACAACTTTGTAAATCACAGTGTCTCAATAAACATTTCTGTCAACAAAAAAGCACCTTTCAAGGGCAGGAGAAACTTCATGTTCTGTGGCATTGATTACAACTCTGAACAGTGGTGCATATGGCTGCCCTCTACTAGATTAAGAAGGTTTAAAAACATATAGCAAATCATCATCACAAATTGGCTTTCACTGAGTTATTTTCTAATAATTCCATTTTTCATTCCTTATCAAACCAAGTAATAGGAAATAAAGTTGCTGTTTGCCTGCCCAGGGGCCAAGCTCAGGGGCGGGCAGGAACCCGGAGATATTGGCGGAGGGAAGAGGAGACTGGTGGTGGGGTTGGTGATGGAAAATTGTATACCAGCAATGACTCTATTATGAACAACTTTGTAAATCTTTTCCTAGCAAACACTCCTGAAAACACTAAATAAAAAGCCATTGACATCTAAACAAAGAGTGAGAAAAGAAAGAAATTGTCCGTAGCCCCGCAAAAAGAGGAGGGCTTACCAGGATTCATGGCCAGTCTCTCCCCTCTGATGCTGCGGACCCCAAAGCCCCATACAGGGAAGAGAGGCAGCTCCTGTGCAGACAGGGGTCAAGTGAGCCAGGCAGAGAGGCTGCAGCAGTGAGGGAGAGCAGAGGCGAATGGTCATGGGGACAGGTGCCTCAGGGATCCAGGTGAGTGTAAAAAAAAAGTCATAAATTATCTGCGTTTTTCCACATAACTCTTTTTCCCCAGCTGAAATAGAAATAACTACAGTGAAACCTGGCAAAATGCAAGGGATGAATATTCATGGAAGGCAGGAAGAATTGTTTTTCTCTACCTGGGAAACTGTTCTGGGGAGAACTGAATTAAATTCATACAAAGAGGCATCTGCAGTGTTCAACAACCTAAACCAGAATGTGATTCAAAGTAATTTGTTACAGCAGTCTATTGATATATTGTCATTTACTCTCATTGTGTGAGCCAATGTGAATTTTATGCAAGCATCTTTTTTTTTCCCCAAATAAGTTGCAAGGAGAAAATATCACTTGGTGACCAAATTTGGGACATTTATTCAGTTTAAGTTCTAGAAATGTTTACCAAAACCCTTTGAGCAAGTGAAATGATATTGATAAATATCTTATTTGAAGATGAATATCTTATTTGAAGTTATTTATAATATCCTCATTTGTTGAAGCTATACCTTAAATATTTAAACCATCAAAGTGCAATATTGAAAATGTTTCAATAAGTATAAAGCACTGTCTTAGTTTCAACATAATTTCACATGCTATGAATGAGTTATCAAAGTCATTCAGAGTTTTTAAAAATATTTTCACAGGAGCAAAAATTACCCCTTCAACTTCTACCAATTTTGAAAGTATGGAAAAAGAATGACTGCCAGGAGACAGAAAATACAGCACTGCAAGAAATGTAAAATCAAACCACATCATAGAATGACACCTCCAGCTCACAGGAAACTGACTATTGCAGAATATTTTTCTCAACGCAATTTTCTTTTATTACTTTCTGGTGAGGAAGGGCATGATTAGTGACAGTGAGAGAGAAAATGTGCTGAAAATCAATACTTTGATAACAACATCACGACTCTGGGTTTTGGAAAAACACTTTTTTGAATTTGTTCTCCAAATTTACATTAAATATAAAAATTGCTTCAACAGCATAACTTTTCAAGGATTGTAAAAAAGACAAGTAAATGTAAAAGAACAAAAAGTGAAATGGAAGACCTAAAAATGGGATTCCCAATTATGTCTACCTGCAATAAGCAACTTCTGAATATTGTATGGCAACTGCTCTTAAAGATAAGCTCAATGTAAGTCTATATAAAATAAAACTTCAGTGTGAGACATTTTGTGTTAAGTATTGAAATAATTTATGTAAATAGCTGATATATCCTAACAAGATGTCTGTTTTGTCTTTGGTATTTGGAAATTATTTGTTTTCAGTTCAAAATATTTTTATATTTAAAACTGTCACCTATATATAGTTTTAGAAGTTTTAGAAGACAGACACATGTATCCAACTAAGATTAAATCTGTAAGAATAAATTTGTTCTTAAAAGTATCTAGTTTTCCTCAATTTAATATTAGAATGATAAAATTGATTCCAACAATCATACCTAAAGTGTGCATTACTGTGATTATTTTAACCATCCCCAGATACATTTATCAAATAAGTACTAATATTTTGTATAATAAAATATCCTAGTATTTCTCCCACATATATATATATATATATATATATATATATATACTCTATTACTCTTGTTTATCTTTACTCAATGTTTTAAAGAGTCAGTTTTAAAATAAACATGTTTTCTGTGTTCACTTTCTTCATGGGGAAAAGTAAGTGCAATGGGTTGGTTAAAGTATAACAAATTGTCTTAACTTCTTACATTATCATTTTGTCCTTGCATGAACATTCACTGTCTTAGAGAAGAATCAACCTTTGCATATTTTTTTAAATGGCTCTTTCTGCAACTGTATCAGTTTCTCTGTCCTATAAAGCACTTTAAGAGTCTGACATTATTACTAAAGTTATAATGTGAACCTACATTTCTTAGCACTGACTTGCCATCGATTACTTATTATATAGCCTGTAATTTTTCATATGAAGGTGAGCATTAAAATAGGACTAGTTTCCTTGTCAGCACAATTACCACAATTATGATCAGGAAAATTTGCAGTCTTAGTTTTCAAAATAGTATCTATTATATAGGGTATGTTTAGACAATCTTAATCAATGGTAAATTTTATCAATTTCTGTTTAAAGCTAAAGCATTTAAATGACAATTGAAAATGAATATAGATGTTTTAGAGTAGAACTTTGATGAATTTTGACATAAGAAACATTGACTTGATTTAATTATAGACATAATACTAAGACTTTTTGCTTATTGATGGTTGGTTTATTTATTTCCAAACCCAATATTCTGGATATTGAGATTAAACAAGTAGATGGATGCACTTTATGAATGACACATACTTTCCTCATAGATAGAATTTCAAGAGTCCTTGGATGCTCAAATTCTCTATTCAGTGTTACCTAAGATTGAAAATAAATCATTGCTAAAATAAGTTTGATGTCTCTGTAGTGTTGAGAACAAAAATACTTCATTTCCTTAGATCTGAAAAATGGATAAACATACTCATTTTTCATTAGAGTGATTTTTTATCAATCCTTTAAAAAAGAATATGCTCTTTTTTATACCTTCTTTATTTAAAATTAAAATTCTAACCTTATGTTCTATTGTCTACTTCCTCTGATGTATAGACAATAAAAATTTAAATACAGTTTTTTTCCCAGATAATTTAAAAACTCTTCCAATCCTAAAGGACAAGAAGAAACTTGTCGCATATTTCCAAAGTTTTCTGAAATTTGTTCTATTCTTTATATGAATGTCAAGTTAATTGAATGTTAGCATACCTTTTACATAAGTACACTTTGAATTTGTCAAAAATGTGCTTCTTTTCTCTTCCAGAGAAATCATATTATATGTTTAACTTCTTAAATCACTGAGTAAGTACTGATTGTACTGATTATAAAAAAATTACCTCCAATGTACTGAATCTATACCTATTTATCTATCACCATAACTTGTTGACTTATCCTTTCAAATTATTTTTGAATGTTTCTATCTGAATTTATTTTCTCTGCATTTTCAGTTAAATAAATAATGAAACTTGGATATAGATATAGAAGAGCAAAGAAAACAATAAGAAATTTTTGTGTTTGATATTTTAATTTTTATAAATATTATATGCTCAATGCATCTATCTCTTTCCACATATGTACCTCAGGTGTAATAGTATATAAAGTACCTAAGTCAAAGTACTTACAAGTACTTAATGGATGCACAGTCTTCATTAACTTATTCCTAAATGTGACTTGTTACTCTACTAATTGTGCCTGTCCCGTATCCAAAGTCTATATATTTAACTTATTTGATGAAATTAACATTCAAGTTACCACTTTAACATTATTTTTATTCTTCAAATATTATTCAAGATAAACGTAAGTTTTAAATATTTGTAAGTATAAAAGCCAATTTCTTTCAGAATATTTTATACTTTGCATTGGTGAAGTGTAAGTTAACTCAATGTGGATTATTATTGATCACTGCTCTTTAATTCCCTCTTCAAATTTCTGTTTGAGCAGATTTCTCATAAAATAGTTTGCCATTAAAAAGTGCTTCTAATGACAGGTCATTAGTGATTTCTGTGAGACCTATTAATTTCACAATGATTACAAAGGATATTTAAAATTTGCAAACTCACATAAGGAAAAACTTTTATAAAAAATATCATAGCTCTTTATGTTTAAATGTAGCACTCACCATTTTGTATTAGGTCTGTCTGTAGAAAATTATTTTATCAGAAATAAATTCACTTAAGAATGAGCATTTTATTTAGATATAAATATCAACGAAGGCTTACAAAATGTGCAGACATTTTAGTGATTCCATTTTAGAATCACATATATTGCAAAGCTGTGTCTAGATGATGCTCTGTGTTGATGTACAAATTCTGCCTCCTAGACTCTGGGAATTTTCTTTTAGCGTAGATATACTACAGTTTAAATGCAGAAACAGAGTATAGAATAACTCAGTCCATTTGCAGAGCATTTATCCATTATTAATTTTTTAAAAAAACTGAGCAGAAAAATGGGACCTAAGCCATATTTGTAATAATAATATAATTGCCTAATTTCAGAGCTCGTATAAAAAATAAGACCTGGAATTCTTTCATTAACAAATTTCTAAGTTAAAGTCACACATAGTAATTTAAGACAAGAGAAACTCCATTCTACCTTCCTCTTCTATATACTATTTGGAGATTGTTAGCAATTGATTATCATTATAATGTTGTAGGAAGTAAGATAGATTTGGGGCACTTTTTCTCCAAAATCAAAATATTTTAGTACTCAAAACTATGCAAGAGGACGGTGGCTTTTGTGTTAAGTCATTGAGTTCATACACACATGGTCTTTAGAAGCCTCACCTGTGAATTGCAGAATGAATATTAAAATTTAAAAACTGAAACAAAAAAACATGTATATTTTAACCAAATCTAAACCTGAAAGCTGAAAGGACTTCCGCAAACTTCCTTCTTGGTCCTCTTTGCCCAGGAACATCCCATGAGGATCCAACGATTTGTCTAATGTTTACTCTTTCAGGAAAATGCTGTCCAGTATTAGCAGAAGCAGTTTATGTGTCCCCAAAGGTTATTCCCCACATTCATAAATGTCTCCTTGGATATTGTGCTATACCAAGTGAACACTGTGACTATATTTTATTAAATTTTATAATGCAGCATCTGAAAAGTTAAAATGTAAAAAACTTAAATTGAATTTTATTCCTTAGGTTTAAAACACAAAATTAAGAATCATACAAATAAAACTTTCTTCTCATACCTCCAATACTCATATGACAGCGCAGGGCCATTGCAAACAGAGGCAAATTTCAAAATGTTGCACATAGGTGGAATCAGACATAAGACATCATAGAACTTTTAGAGACATTAGATTGTGATAACTTAAAAGAGCAAAGGAAAACGTCCCCTTGAAAGAATTCTGATTTTGTAGGTTGCAAAACTCCAATTTATCTGACATACATAATTCTGACCAGTTTTGTAGTATAGAATCATCATGCTATAAATTCTAATTTCAAGACCAATTGCAACAATAAAAAAAATCAAGTTTGAGGAGAATAAAAGTTAGAACTTATAAGAAAATTAGCTTATTGGGAAGATAGCAAAATCATTAAACTTGCATATTATATATTCAGTAGTTATTTGTTTCACCATGGAGATTTTTATAAAGTTTTCCCAAAATAATATATATTATTCAAATGTATGATTATATTTTATAGACTAATAGAATTAGAAAATTAATGTTTGGAGATCTTATATTACAGAACATATTGCAGTTGATAAAGGATTTTATAGATGCTTTTCTTTCCTACATTTATCCTTTACATCCCAGGAGATGAGTTGGGAGTTACTTGTCATCTCTGCTTTCTAGTTTGATACCTTTAAAGCTCGGAGACTTTGGAACATATGTCAGAGGATAAAATATGCTAATCTCCTTTTTTCCCCCATTTTATTCACTTTTGGAATCGGTAATCTTACCAATTCCTGTAGTCCCTTAACTATGCAAAGGCTAATCAGTCAGTGAAATGGGAAAGCCTGAGGATATGGAAAGAATAAAGGCCAGCTAATCTTAAACCCATTAAGGTGAGGTGAATTGAGGCTCATTATTTTCAGTCTACACTTAAGCACTTCCAGAAGTTTGTCATTTTAGGAGTTCTAGGTTGTAAACCTACTGGAGTGATAGCACAGAGGGTAGGGCCTTTGTCTTCCATGTGGCCAACCCGGGTTTGATTCCTCCATCCCTCTCAGAGAGCCCGGCAAGCTATGGAGAGTATCCTGCCCACATGGCAGACTCTGGCAAGCTACCTGGGCGTATTCAATATGCCAAAAACAGTAACAACAAGTCTCACAACGGAGATGTTACATCTGCCCGCTTGAGCAATTCGATGAACAACGGGATGACAGTGCTACAGTGCAGGTTGTAAATAAGTAAATAAGACTGAAGCATAAAATAACCACAAGATAATTTGATAAAAAAAAAAAGAAAAGAGACCTTATTTTAGTTGTGGGAATGATCTACACTGCTGATTTAATTGCAATGAAATAAATGGGAAAAACAAAAAGAATTGTGTTTCCCTAGCTTATCACATAGGCTAAGACTGGTAATCTTTTATTCTAGCCCAGTCTTTCCCTGCTATAGCATATTATCTCAGTACACCTAGAACCATTCTTTCTCTCTCGTTTTCAAAGGGCTTCTTATCAAAATAACGGTCAAGTGAGGAGGGTGAGACGAGGCAATGGTTTGTGCACTTCTGAGCAGTGCCCACGAGGTGCAGAGTTGCATAAAGCATAGTGCAAGCAGCAAATCCCCGTGCTCCATCAATTTTGTATGGAGAAAATAAGTGGGGAGGGCAAAGAAAAGACAATGGTACATACAAGCCGATGGCAGCGGGTCCTGGCCTATGGGTGATCTTCCCTTAATTTAAACCCAATGCCTAATAAGATCTATGGAAAGAACTGAGTGTGGGTCTCAAGGGGCCGTGCAAAACCGTGAACACGAGGTCCTCATTACTCCCACAAGTCTCATTTTGCAGTGAACCACCCCTTGGACATCCATTTTGAACCATTTTGTTGCATTTTGCTCTTAGGAAAACAAACAACCGAAAAAAATTAAATTAAATTAAATCACCAAAGATATAATCGAAACAGATATCCATGTTTGGCTTCATTCAGATATTCTTAATCCAAGAGTAGCACAGACTTTATTGAGCAACTGAAAATATACACAAGGAACAGGAGCCGATTTCTTCTGCGTTCCCTTTCTTCCAGCTCAAGAACCCAGTTTTGATCACGAAAAGGACACTTGTTTCGACCGACCGGAACCGTGGACCGCTGGTAGGTACCCAAGGCTCCATCTCCTCCCCGCCTCGCTTTGTCCTTGGTCAGTGCTGAGGTTTCTTCTCGTTCCATTTGCTCGGGAAGCAAATCCACGAAAGCGTGGGCAGAACGGACCCCCTAAGTTGTTCGTTCCGATTCTATTTCTCCATAGAGTTCAGCTAACTTTTTAAACTCGGGTCCCCAGTCACCCAGGTAGTGGTAATCCTGGTCCGATTGGGTGGTGGCTGAGTCCAGGGAGCTGATGGACCCCGCCTCGGACCTCTGCCCCTCGTAAGCGTAAGTCTGAAGAGAGTCATAAGGGGGCACGCTGGGGTCCAGGTCGGCTTCTGCCAGTCTCTGCTTAATAAACTCCTGCACGTCTATACTCTCCAGGGTAGACAGTGTCTGGTGTCTCGGGGTGAGCTTCACCTCGGGTCTGATGTCTCTCCGGTACTTGAACTCCTCGGCTGCAGACGGGTTCCTCAAGGCAGTGATGTCAAAGGCCTCCGTGTCCTCCTCCCCGCCCCCTTCGTCGTCATAGGTGACCACGTTCTCCCGCACATCCTCCTCGGAAATGATCAAGGGCTCCTTCTTGCCGCGTCTCAAGGTGATGAAGAGGACCACGATGGCTGCAGAAAAGAGATGGGAAGAGGATGAAGAGCAAGAAGGCAAACCATGGAAGGAGAGACTCAGAGATGACTCACATAAGATGTCAACAGAACAGTCTGTTATCCATGGTGGTCCCTGGGGTGAACGCTGCACTCTGAAGAAAGCCGCATTATTTTTTCCCCCTATTACTAATAATGTAAAGAAAAAGAAGATCAACTCTATAAACTATTGAGAATTGCAGGTGGTTGGTTTCATACTTTAATAGCCTCATTTGTCAGGCTAGATGGTTAGAATTCTTGAAACTTGCTGCAGTAGAAGCAACCAATGTTTACCATGAGGAAAAAGAAGGTGGGAGAGAAATAAGAAACTGCAAAAATACTGGAGTGACACCCAAGTGGGGACCGGCAGAAAAACACAGGTATGAAGACCGTGACTGAGACCTCCAAGCCCGCTGGGATCACAACTGGGCCCTCTCCCCCAGGTCCCCAGTTTTCCAGTAGCTTGGCAGTCACACATGCAAACTGCCCCGGGAGCCATGTAATCTCATCAATGGCCAAGATCCAGAGACTATAAACTAAAGCTCTGGGAAGAGAGCACTGCAGAATTTCCTGGAGCACAGCCCCACAAATGACCTCTTATACCTAGCCCACTTACTTACCAAAAGTAGCACAAATCTGTTTGGCTTTAACACACTTATTTGTATTCTCTTATATATGGGCTTTAATGGCTCCAAAATGAAATACTACAGCCTTCACACACTTCCCTCTTATTGTGGTGGGAAGGTGTTAGGTGGTGGGATTGGTGTTTGAATATTATCTGCAATGAACTACTGTGAACTACTTTTATGAAAATAAAATATATGTATAAGAATTGCAAAAAAAATACTGGAGTGAGCAGTTCTGTCAACAGGTATTTAGTCCTTTGAGCTAGGTCCACTAAAGGTTGGTATTTCAAATTTTTGTAAAGTAGGAGCAAACAGTTCTTCCTTAAGCTCTTTCTTTTGATGGTCTTCAGGAATTCAAAGGAGTAATACTTTACATGGATAATCCTTTTGCCTTTGATAATTTAAAATAATTCTACAGAAAATTAATAATTGCATTTATCCATCACATTGCAAATGATGTGTTCTCAATGGTGGCAACTTATGTTGTAGAGGATTTTGTCACTTAATAAAATGTTTTACATACCTGCTATATTTAATCTTCCCAACAGAACTCCATAGTCTATTTTGAAAATGAGGAAAGTGATACTCAGAAAAATTGCATGAATGACTAGTACCTAAATCTAAGATCACTCAAAGAGCTTGGGCCCTGATTTGTGAATTTCCACAAAGAAGATAATAATATTTCCATAGATCCTTCATTATTTAAAAATTCTGCCACACGGAGCTGAATGAACACTTGGACATGTGACTAAGAGTAATCTGTACCAAATAGAGTCAAGGGTTCTGACAATCGCTAGAATCCTTTATGGTCTGATGAGCAATTCCAGGAAAGAGCCCTCAGCACAAAGGCAGGATTAAGCCCTAAGCACCATCAGGCATATCCCCAAACAAACAAACAGGTTTATTTGTTTCAGGATATAGTGCTTATTGCTAATAACCTTGCAACCACTGAGGACAAATCAAACTTTTTGAGGTGGCAGAGTTTTGGCTTCCCTACTGGTGAAAATAAAACAGTCCAAGTCAGGACTATAACTTTCAATAGTTCTTGAAGTACTTTGTTCAATCACATACTTTCACTTCTCTATGAAATGCAATTCTTTGTTCAAGGGAAACCCACAAAATCATTTGCAAAGGAGAGATGGCAAACATGTTTTTATCTGAAGCTTATTCAGGGATCTGAAGGCCAAGTGTGACTAAAGTTTTCTCTGCCAGTTGCTTCGGTCTCTTTGGTGTGGGATGGGAAAGAAATGTCAAGTTCTTGGGAGAAAAAAAGTGAACAGCTGCCTTACTCTCTCTTACACCATGGTCTGATTATACCATAAAGGTCCATAATAAATGTCCTTCCATCCATTTCAAAAAAATGGAAATCCTCACAGAAATTCACTCACCTCACATCTATTTTTATTTACCATTTAAAGTGGCTTTCAAAGCACCGTCTTCAGAAAACCAATGTATAAATGGCATCTGACTTTTTTAAAAACAATAAATTACATTTAACCTGGAATAAGAGACAAAGAAGCCTCACAAAACATACAGACCAGTCTAAGTTCCTTGTAGGTGGAATTTTCTTTCAAAGATCTAGAAATGGAAACGATTTGAAACAGATCACTAAGATCCCAATCCCATTACTTGGATTCAAACTTTAGCTGGATTTACACAATAATAGCCAGTTTTAGAAACAGTTAATCAGCTACTCATTTTCATTACTAAAATATTATTTTTAAAACTGATTTCATGTTTATAACAAACCTCAGCTTGTTATATTAAACATCAGTTTGATAACAGTTTTTACTGGTGTTATTAAACATTTTTTACGGTCGCTGTTGTTGATTTGTTTACTTTGGGGCTGCAGCTGATGTGTCCACTGTATTGCTGACTCTGTGCTAAGGAGTAACCCGTGGTCTGTGACTGGGAAACTCTCTGTGGTAGTAGGGATTCAAACCAGATTAGAGGTAAGGACTGGAGAGGTAGTATCACCAGTGAGGTGCTAAGTCTTGCATGCAGCTGACTCAGGTTCAATCCCAGCATCCTAAATGGTTCCCAAGTTTAGCAGGAATGATTCCTGAGTACAGAGTCAGGAGTAACAGCCTGGTGTGTCTCTCCAAAGGAAAACAACAAAAAGTGTGTGTATGTAAAGAAAGTGCTTTAAACCCTGTATTAACTGTCTACCCTGTTATTGATATTTTTCAAAACAATCATGAAATCATTAGCTCACACATTAACCAAAAAGTGTTAACATAATCAATAGGTAAAACCTATTGACTAGGTGTCTTTAAATAACTATAAGTGCTTTTACAATGCCATTACCACTATGAATAACATGATGAATGATTATCATTCAAAGACAGCTTAAGAAATTTTTGACAGACTTTGGATACAATTATAAAAACATATTTGAGTTTCAATACATCTTGAAAGTGTTCACATATCAAATCCCACCTGTGTTCTGAGGGCTAGTGTAAATTTTGGAAATGTTTTCTCATCAACCCCTAAGGGAGAAAACCACTTTTACGAGATAATTAAAGAAAGGCATAGTTTCATGAAATAATAAAGCATTACTGTGAATAATACATCTTAAAATGTATCTGCATTTTAGTATTCTAATTACTTTTAAGAATTTTATTTTAGCATGAGCAACTGATGTTATCGAAAGCAAAATCCTAGATTAGAATGCCTCTCCCCAGTGATCTGTGTTTGAGGACTGTTCACCAAATATGGAGGTGGATTCAGATCCTGAGTTCTGTTTTCATCTGTGCTGTCTTCTGCCTAGTTGTTGGGCCATACCCATTGGTGCTCAGGAGTTACTCCCAGCTCTGCACTAAGGAGTTACTCCTGGCTATGCTCAGGGGACCATATGGGACATGGCAGATCCAACCTGGGTTGGGCGTGTGCAAGGCTCTGCTCCTGAGGTAAAATCTTTCTGCACTAAGTTAGGAATCAAAGAGGACTCATGGTTACACTGTGAATTTTCTGTTCAGAGGTAACAGTGTTTCTTTATATTTTGTTTTAAATTTTAAAGACACAAAAGTAATGCATGACTACTTGTAGAAAACAGCAGTTGCAAGCAATCGATTTATCAAGAAATAAACCTTATAATCTCTGATCTCTTCAACTCCCGTCTCCACTGTGGTTTTATTAGGAAAGTCTGCATTGAAAAAGTCCTTGTACTGCATCAAACTTCCTTGCTAAAGGCATGCTTTATTTCTTGGGACTCAACTTCTTTAACTCCTAGCAAGTATTGTTGAAGGTTCTGTCCTCTTTGATATATTTCTTTTACCTTTGACTTTTACTACCCTTTCCTTATTTTCCTTCTTCTCTGACTTTTCACCATCTTCTGCCAGTTCTTTCTTCCTGACTTGGGGAGCTTAATTGGTTTGTCACAGCTTAGTTTCAGCCTCTCTCTCTCTACCTTTGATTTCTTGTCTTAACTTCAACCCAATACCTTTCTGGTACTTCCAGCACATGCAGATGGAAAGGACATTTAACAAGTGGTCAAAAGTTGGTACTATGTGAAATTAGCCATAAATCTTATGTAGCTCAGATCATTTTTATAAAATTCCTATTGTAATTTTTCTTTGTTCCCCTCAAAGAGCCCAACAAGCTACAGAGAGTATCCCGCCCTCATGGCAGAGTCTGGCAAGCTACCTGTGGTGTATTTGATATGCCAGAAACAGTAACAACAAGTCTCACAATGGAGACTTTACTGGTGCCCGCTTAAGCAAATTGATGAACAACGGGACAACAGTGCTACAGTGCTATTCTGTATTTTTATTCTTGGAATATTATTTTAAGAAAGTCACAGTGCCATAAATGTGTGGAATTATCATTATCAGTTTTCAAGTGGAACAGCAAATACTGCCATGAACTATGCAGCTAAAATTTTAGTAAATCTTTTCACAGGAGCATTGAAATCTTTATTTTTCATTTCACTTAAAATACCTCATATTATTCATACTTCTTTATCTCTGCTGGAGAGATAGCACAGCGGGAGGGCATTTGCCTTGCACCAGGCCGACCTGGATTCGATTCTTCTGCTCTTCTCAGAGAGCCTGGCAAGCTACTGAGAGTATCTTGCCAGCACTGCAGAGCCTGGCAAGCTAGCTACGGCGTATTCAACATGCAAAAACAGTAATAAACAAGTCTCTCGATGGAGACATTACTGGTGCCCTCTCTAGCAAATCAATGAGGAGCTGGATGACAGTGACAGTGACTTTATCTCTGCTAAAATAATCTAAATAATGGTAAATCTAGGTAAGGAGACTGTAGTAATTTGCTGATCCATTTCCCTGCATAGTCTCCTGCTAGTATGATATTTTTATATTTCTTTCATTCACCTTTTTCTTTTCCAATTGCAAGTCTTGTTGAGGCTCTGTATTGCTGTAAAAGCTGTTAATACCCTGAAGCAAAGCCACCTTCTCTAGTCCCTAACTGTCTCAAGCTCTGCCTCAAGGCAATTTTTAGTTTCAGCTTCATCCTGTATTGCTCTCTATTTACTCTTTTGTAAAGATCATTTCTCTTTTGCCTTGAAAACAAAATGAAACTATTCTCATAAGAACATCTGTCTCACCATTTGTTCATGATGCTGAGAAAAGAACAAAAGAAAAGGTGGTGAAGAAAAAGGCAGAAGTCCCGGGAAGCACACACTGGAAAAAAAAATAGCTACCCATTTTGAACTATGAAGCAGAGACAGTCTTTATATTTTCTTTCTTCGTACAAAAAAAATGAGATTTGCCTCTTTTTAAATAGCAATACAAAAAAAGTGCATGATGGCATCAACTTGACTCCAAAGGTGAAAACAAAAGTAGAGAAAGTATTAAAATATTTTATTTGTATGAAATGTAAGACAAATGGGAGAAATAATTTTACTCCCAATATATGTTTATATTTCTAAGGAAAATTATTTTCATGAAATTCTCATTTCTCTGGAATATAAAGCATTAAAATAAGAACATACACAGTGCTGAACTATGCCTAGTCCTTGACATTGGAACACAGAACCAATTACCAAACATTGGGGAGGGGTGGAAATGGCAGGAGAGAAGGAAAACCATACGAGAGAGAGAGAGAGAGAGAGAGAGAGAGAGAGAGAGAGAGAGAGAGAGAGAGATGGACATTGGGCAAGGATCATGATCACTTTGGTGATTAGGCATGTAGTGATGGGATATGGAAATTTTGCATATGAATCCCATGGATTTTACACTATTGTAACTTTCTAATCTAGAATACAGAAGATATTTTTTAATTAGTTAGTAGCCATGATTGATACTTTTAACCAATAGACACTTCCGGATACAAATCCGCTTTAACTTCGCATTAAGATTTATTTTCAATGAAACTAACTGTTTGGTTTGAATTAAGTCATCAAGTTCTTTGCCTGTGGCACTTAGAATATTTCACATCAATTCTTTCCACAAGACGGTGCTTTTAATAGAGATCAATTTAATAATTTGTCTTCCATTGGCTCTTTCAAGTCTTTCATCACACTCAACTGGCATTGCTCTGAGATCCACACTGTTTTTTGGAATGTAAACTCAAAGGAGTTTGAGCTCCTTTCTCCTCTGCCTTCCTCCGGTCTGCATGCTCCTCTTCCACACTGCAATGCTCTCCACTGCAATTCTCTCTCTCTCTCTCTCTCTCTCTCTCTCTCTCACTCTCTCTCTCTCTCTCTCTCTCTCTCTCTCTCTCTTTCTCTCTTTCTCTTTCTCCTCCCACCCCCCCCAACCCCCGTGGAACATCACAATGAAAGAACACACATCTAAATAAGATATATCTGGAGAAAAACTATTTTGATTTGGTATTGTAGGAATTTGGGCTGGGAGGAGGAAGAGGTTAGAATTTACCAAGCTGTGCTAACGGCTTGCTCCTGAATCTGTGCTCACGGATCACTTCTGGTGATACTCAGAGGACTGTATGCAGTGCTGGAGATCAAATAAGATCAACTCAATCTCTCTTTGTCTCTTTGTCTCTGTCTCTGTTTCTGTCTATCTGTCTCTCTTTGTCTCTCTCTGTCTCTCTGTCTCTGTCTCTGTTTCTCTTTCTCTCTCCACACACACACATAATACATCAACTTGACTTCCAAAGGTGATAAAACCAATTAGAGAAAATACTCAAATATTTTCTTGTTTTTTGAAATACAAGGCGAATGGGAAAAGGGTTTTACTCCCCAAGCGTGTTCCTGTCTCTAAGGCAAAGGATGGCCCTGGAACCCTCCTCTGCCGGCTGCACTCCCCATTGCAAGGGGCTTCCCCGGGGAGGGTGGCTGACTCACCTAGGAGGATGACAACGCACAGCAGGATGGCGATCAAGGCTCCGGTGCTCAGGCCCGCGGAGGACAGGAAGGCTTCGGCGTGGCAGGTCCGCACGCGCCCGTCCCGCTCGCAGGCGCAGACCCTGATGGTGAGGGTGCTGCTGCTGCTGAGAGAGGGGATGCCACCGTCAGAGACGAGGACGGGCAGGTAATACACATCCTGAACACTGCGACTAAATCTCCTCCGCCTGGTCACGATGCTGGCTGTGTTATCTACGGCAGACACAAGCAAAACAAGGTGCACTTAGTCAAGCCGTCATGAGAAACGCCCGTTCCTTTTCATGGATACAATTGGGGGCTAGGGAGGGGGGTGGAGGGAGGAGTTGTGACTTTCTTTTTCAAGGGAAAAATGTGTGAAATGGAGAAGGGAACAGAAAGAGGGAATTATTAGACAGTCACTTATAGCAGTTCTTCAATGGGTATCTCCTGAGAAAAGTTTAGAGAGAGAGCTGAAGGCAGGGTGGGTAGCAGGGAAGAAGCAATCAACGACTTGGACATGGACATCAGCGTCAAACATACCAAGGGGTGCAAGTGGCTTAAAGCCAGTAGATACTCAATGTGGGTGAGGCAACGTTTCTTACTCTCAACCTGCTGACCGCTAAGTGAAAGCAGCAAATATTTATTTATTTTTTAACAAGCTTTTCACATCATGTTCATGAATAGAATAGTTTTACCAACGCTTGTCTAGAAAACAGTTATGATGACTCCAGGACAGTTGGGAAACTCTTATTAAAGGGAGCATGCCATAAAACTATTAATCATAATTAAAAGAGTTCAATGTATTTTTCTATTAGATTCCTTATATGCTAGCATATGCCAAAATATTTTGATCATTTTCACAGTCAGGAATTGCTTAATTATTAGAAGTAAAAATTTTCAATTAAAAATTCTGAAAGTAATTTTTAGAAGTAAAATTTTAAGTATTTTTAGACAAAATGTAGATTATATATATAAATGTAACAAAATTATGAAATGATACATATGTTAGAAGATCAATGCCAAAATAAAAAGCTAGAAAGTGATTAGCTACAATACACTTTCATTCACTCAACTGTTCTGCTCAAACTGAATAACACTGCACAAATTCACTTCCAGTTAGTCTTGATGTCTTCAGGGCACATAAGCTATGATTATCTCAGCATAGTTTCAATCCAGATTGTTTGTGGCATACTTGGAAGTGCTGTTCAGATTCTTGCATGGAGTGGCTTTTGGCTTAGAAATATATGCCTTTCTTCCCAAAGTAACAACCCTTCTGAACAAGAATCACCGCCAGGTTATAAAGGTCCAAGCATTGTCACTACATTCAATGTGAAAGAACAAGTTTGGTGGGAGAGCTTCCCTGGTGGACCTGCCATGCAGAGGAAAACATTGTGGAGAGCTTGTGTCTCTCACTCTTTCCAACCCTTGTTTTTACTGTAGTCCGGAGAAAAGGCTCCTGAGGTAGTCTCTGGGGAGCACCCTTCCTTCTAAATTCCAATTTAGGGACTGCTTCCCGAGGAGCTATTCACCATCTATGACTTACATCATTTTCACCAGAAAATTTAGCCACAGGAATGGAGAGACTTTTTTCTCATATCTACTTGCCTTCTTCTGAAAACTGAATTTCTGTTACTTCGTATGTCACAGCATACATCTAAGTGTAGTACCCTAAAATTATCATGCATTGCCAAGTCAATGCAATAGGAAGGTGTGGATTTTTGCAAATATTCAGTGCAATGTCATAAAATATGAATTACAAATTTATGGAAGTTACACATCTATAATTATACATATAATGTGCACATCCACATATATATGCACCCATATATATGTAATTTATTCAAGGTTTGCTATAAAGAATAAGCAAATAACAAGAATTAAAATATATTTTCATGTAGAAGATAATTTTTGTAAACACATTCATTTCCAGGAATGTACATAGTATGTGCCAGAGTTCTGTTTATACCTTCGCACTGTGTGTTACCTTGAACATAACTGAGTACAGCTTTGGAAGCTGAAAGTACTGCTCGGGAAAATTCAGCCCCAAAAATGCAGGTTAAGGATAGAGAAAGAAAAGAGATAAATTGACTCCTGTACCTGGTAGAATACTAATAAGAATCTGATTCCTGAATATAAAAATATGCGCCTGTTAAATGGCGTTGCATGAAGATTTTTGTAAACTTGTTTATACATGCAGTTGTTTGGGATAAGGAAAATAAATAGGCTGAGTACTAATAGGAACTAATATTAGATAATAATACTTAGATTAGAGATTTAATACTAGATTTAATATTAGAGATCTAATACTAATATTACAGATTCTCACTGCAGTGGTCTGTGGAAGAGGTATAGAGCATAGACTGATCTCAGCCAAACTGATTAATAAATGAGGAGAATGGCTTGATGATATGGCAAATATAAGCAACTCTTTTATGACTGATTTCTGAATTGTTAGAAAATTTAAGGAGAATCTTTTGGGGCGCACATTCAGTGGTACTCAGGGTTTACGTCTGCCTCTGTGCTCTGGGAATCACTCATGGAGGTGCTGGGGGAACCACATGTGATGCCAGGGATCAAACCAGTGCTGTCCACAAGTGCCTTCACCCCTGTCCTCCCTCTCCAGCCCCAACCAACATTGTTACATTCTCAGTTCAACAGCAAGTCATTTTATATGAGTCATCTGCGTGCAAGGCAAACACCCTGCCGCTCGCTGTGCTATCATTCCAGCCCCTCATTTTATATAAATGTTGGCAATGCAGTAAGAAGATTGGATTCGGGGGCAGGGCAGGTGTGCATCTAAGTTTGTTTGTTTATTTATTTATTTATTTATTTATTTATTTATTTATTTATTTATTTATTTATTTATTTTCCAGACGTAGGTTTTTATTTTTGAAAAGGAATAAGGATTCAAGTAGCAAATAATTTTCTACTTAAAATAACTTAGCAACTTGACAAAGTGTATTGTGTACTTCACTGGAGTTATAAAAATCAAATGTACTTCAAAGAAGCTTACTGAACTTGAACTAGAAAACTCTGAACTATAATGAAATGATAGTGGTATGTATGAGTATAATATCCACATCTAAAAATGAACATTTGTGTATATATGTATACATTCATCTATGTCCATATTTATAATTATCTATATGAATTGAGTGATGAGGCAATAGAGGCCAAATAAGGTAAATCATTTCAGATGTATTTCAACAGAGAGAAGCAATTTTAACATATCTTTTTATTTTTTAATTTTTTTTTGCTTTCTTGGTCACACCCGGCGATGCACAGGGGTCACTCCTGGCTCTGCACTCAGGAATCACCCCTGGCGGTGCTCAGGGGACCATATGGGATGCTGGGATTCAAACCCGGGTCAGTCGCTTGCAAGGCAAACGCCCTACCCGCTGTGCTATCACTCCAGCCCCCAGCATATCTTTTTATTAAGAAAATGCTACTAGAATTCTGGGAATGCCTTTGGATCTACCACTGTAAATGATATACTCTAATTTGATGGTTGGTATTTTGATGGCTTCAACTGGGTTACTGAGAGATTAGAAAATATGTCAGATAAAGCAAATGTCAAGAGAAGTTTATAAAAATCCTACTTGTTACAGAAAGATTTATGTAGCTGAAGTATCTCAGAAAATATCCAAAAAAACTGTCTTTCTATCTTCAATATATTCCAGTTTCCTAGCCACTGCATTTTCTATGTAACGTAAAAATAACCCCGAATGTATTTTCTTTCAAAGTAAATGCATTATGTATTTTTTATATATCATACTTTTGTCCTGAAAAGACAGCAGGGATCAGAAAAATTGATATGCGGATATCATGAATCAGGTCGAAACTAAAAAATTCTGATCACTATAAAAGAAATAAAATGTGAAGTCCTTTGAAGAGCAATAGTAAACACAGTTAAAATTTGGTAAATATGAGGCTTCCAGAAATTTTATAGCTAATTTTGTTGTGCTGCTAAAGAATATTTCCAGTAACTATATTTGTGGATAGATATATTTTTTGGATTCTAATCTCTATATTTCTACAGAGACCAAAGATAACAACTTATGTTTTTTTATCATACAAGTTTCAGACTATACTGGAATGCAGTTACAAGTTTTCTGAACCAGCAGTATATGTAGCCAATCATTTCTTTTTCAACATTTTGAAAAATCTTGAACCTGTCAAATTTCTGTTTATTTTTCACAAGCTCTAATAGTTTAAGTTAAAATAAGGGGTGCTTTTAAAATAGTCCCTGGAGCAAAAGCTAATTCCACATGAAAATCTAAAACTACCTGCTATTTCAGATAGTATTACAACACATGGCTCTCAATAATATTAAATTAGCAGACAGCCATACACTTCCTGCCATTTTAGTGATTTGGCTTTTTTTGCTTTCAAAATGTAGACATAAAGACTTACTTTAGCTCAAGCTGAGTCTAGAAGAGTGTTAGCATTTAGAGGGCATTAACATGTTTTCAGCTCTATTTGACAGTAGAAATATTTGACATTTTCAGCTGTAGCTCTCTAATTAAAATAGGCCCCTAGTACCAACCCTCCCTTTAAGTATGTTTGACAAGAAAGTTTGAAGATACAACATAACTTTTATCAAACAGATAAATATGTGATGTCTTATATTGTTTTCATAGTTCTTGGGCTTCCAGCAATAATAATATGCAATTGCATTTTAACTATTACCACAGCCCAGGTCATGAAATAATGTTCTTTTATTTTCCTGTAAAACTTCTTTCACATAATAGGTACTTGATAAAAAATGATTTGAACTATACACTAAGAGGAACTTGTTTTCTGCTATAGTTTCCTTATTATGTTGACATGTACTAAGAAATTAAAACTAAATTGATGTAATATATCTTGCAATGCTTCAGTGCCAGTCTCCTAATGCTTTTAACTGAAGGTTCATTTGTTATCACATGTTCTTTTTTTATTTCCCCTGCCTCTACTCTTTACTTCAGAATTCTCATAATACCAGTGCACTGGGTCCAGAATCTAAAATGCTTATTTACAAATGTTGTAAACATCTTCTTGATCTCACTTGAGTTTCTGCCAGACCACAAGTGTATGACCTTATGTGTCATTATGTGTTATTTGCACCCTGCAATGCCATCCATTTGGCCATCTGTTGTACTTTTTCCAGATAATGTTAAATTTCCCAGATACGCAGAAATTTTTATTGTCTACAGTTTCTGCTTTTACAATTGTCAATAATTCTAGGAAATAGTTGCAGACGTCTTAGTTGACTGTACCAAGAAAAAAAAATTTGACTCAGAAAGGAGATTAGTAATGAAAAGTTATTTCCATGCTTTATTAGACTCATATAGAAGCTTTTTTCTCATATGGAATTTTTCCCCAGCATTTTATTTTGGATTTTGTTCTATTATGTACAATATGTAAACATCTTTTTCCAAAAGGAGACTATCTTCTCTTATGAATGCATTAAAACCTAATTTAAAATTGCTTGAATAATTTTACCATTAATTTTCCATGTCTGTAAGTATAAAACTGTATATTAGATGCATAGAAAATAAAGCAAACATATATAAATGTGTCAAGCCTATCAGAAAATGTTCTCATAAATTTCATGTTTTAATTTACATAAAACAATTTAGGTGGAAGGAGTGCTAAAATAATAAGCAAGCATTTTAAAAATATCAATATAAATACAAAATGTCAAACATATTAAAATAAGTTAATATTTGTAGAAATTGACATAAACCAGCAATCAATAAAAATAATGAAAAGAAACATTAATTCCAAGAGAATATTTTTATCCATTATTTATTATTGGATATTGGGTATTAATGGATATTTTATCCATCGGTTTATTATTACTGTAACCAACACAATTATATTTAATAGGGAAAGGATTTTGAAGTTGTTATATGGAGTCACTTCATCAATATATTTATTATTTCATTAATTTAGTGACTAAAGTGACTAAATCAATTGTAAAGATAGATCCTCAAAACTTTTGAAAGTGAATACTTGATATAAATATTTAAGTGATTATAGGTTTCCTTCCTCCATGAAGGCAGAAAGAGGAAGAGGCCATTTTTGACATCCCACGTGGTTTTGCATGAAGATGGAGTGAAGGCCATAGAACATAAAATATATTTTTGAAAAATCATAGCCAACAAAGTGATAAGAGCTTATTAAAAACTTGTATTATAGAGTTGGAGAGATAATACAAAGGTAGAGCATTTGCCTTGCATGCAGCCAACCAGTATTTAATCCCCAGCACCACATATGGTCCCCTGAGCACTGCCAAGTGTAATCCTGGAATACAGAGTCAGAAATAAATTGAGCACCAATGGGGTGTGACCCAACAACAACAAGCTGTAATATCACTTTGCTTTTCTCATTTCATTTATTTATTGCTTGTTTCATGAATATGAAACTGACCTCTTGTCAATGACACGGAAAATATCCAGGTAGGCTAAATCATTAGGAAAAATATATGTGCATATAAAATCAACAGAGGTCACAATAGCCTAGGAGAGCACTCAAGCATTTATTATCTATATTTATTTTTGTCTAGAACAAAACACACAATAAGTCACTATGATTACAAGTCACACTGTCATTTTAACATCAAAACTGCATCTAGCCTGTCTCTCTCTTTTCACCCTAGTCAACGCATGAGTTTGTCTGAACCTTTTACCAGCAGATCAAAATCTGTTACAACCAGAAGGTGAGGATGGGATTTGACAGGGAGAAAAGAAATCAAGAGCGGAAAAGGATGCATCTGATCTCACCAGTGAGAGAGGATGGCCCTCAGAGGGCATGGCCAATCCCATAGCTGCTAGATCCATTTTGTCAACCAGGATCAAGGAGTCTTGGAGTCTGCCCTGACACCCGGTGGAGGTGGGGTGGGGGGGTGGGGCAGGAAGGAAATGCATTGGAAACGGGCCCATGATAAGAGATTGAAACTCGAAGTCTTTTGAGGCTTCAATCAATTCAAGCATATTCTGAGAACCAACTTATAAATGCACTATTTTTTCTTAGAATTGAGGAAAACTGCTAAATGGTCTCTTTAGCCCTGTGGATAAAAACTGAATGTTAAATGCTTATACTCTGTGGAGAAATTAAGCACTTTACAGCACCAGCTGTGAGATCTCATTTGAAGGACAAAAATAAACTACGGAAATATTGAGTACTACAAATCTGACAATGCCAAAGAAATACCAAATAAACATAAAGTCTCCCATGGTTTACAATACATCAAAAGAAACAGTTGCATTTCACTACCCATGGACTGTGAAATTTGAAAAGAGTGCCCCCAAAGACACCTTTCTTTAACAGCTACATAGCCAGAATTGAAAATATCCATATGCTGTAAACTTCAAGCCGTGTAAATCACGCAGATTATCTCTTCATAAAATCATAATAGCCTCAAGCCAAAAAAAAAGTATTTTTGAATGCTATTTAAGTATTTTGCAAAAAAAAAAAAACCTAACGGAGCTTCTACTAATATGACCTTCATTTTCAAAAGTAGAAATGAATATTGCAAAAAAGTAATAAAAAGCAATAAGTCTAAGGGAAAACAAAAATCTCGAAAATGAGTTAGAAATGAAAGTTTAATGAATAGCTCGTGTAATAGGAATACACAGTGGTTATTTTTAATATAAAATCCTCAGTGTTTTAGAAGGGATGTATTATTTGAATCCACTCATTTTTAAAGAATAGAAATGCTTGGGTAAGTGGAAAAACATATATAATGAACAGAACATCTAGAGACAGCTGCCACCAAGGTGATTTATTCACTGGCCCGGCTCTGCAGATGCACACCTGAATCTCTGAGGTGATGCAAGCCAATCAGTTGTAGTTTGTGGTACCACTGGTCCCTAACTCTTGGCAGCTGAAAACTCCCGGGCCCAAGGAGGTGGGCAGTCACCCCCCACCCCACCAGGCCTGCAGCATTACCCTCACCCCAAAGTCACAGCCGCACCAAAGGCTCAATCCACCACTTCCCTGACATTCTTTTCAGAGAACCAAATTTTGAATGATTCCAGGTAGCCTGGTGTTCAGGCTAGAACTCTGGGGTCTTCGTGAGGTTGGGGTCTGCAGCTTCCCCACACCTCCCATACTTTCAGAAGCCCCGTCAGCTCACAATCACTTTCCAACCCTCCCCCACCCCCGTGTCAACTCGTAGTCCCAGACAATAGATCCGGAAGTCTCTGGGACAGGCAGTCACAGACACCTCCCAATTCTTCAATATTGAAATTCCAGTCAGAGCACACCAAATTAGATGGAGAGTAACACAGAAGCCCACTAATCCAACAACAATAACAACAACAATAAAAAAACAGAAGTCTTTAGCCTTTTGCTAAACAGAAGGTTCGGGTAAAAACAGTGATAATAAGGCTCCAGTAACTTAATAACTTTTTTTTTAAGTTCTTAAAGCAGTAGTTAAGAACCTATGGTCAGATGTAACTGTTTTTTCATAAAAACACAAATTTTAAAAAAATACTTAATTGATTTTAACTCTGGAGCTTTGTTACCTAATTGATTTCAACTCTAAAATTTTATCAACAGTTGAGGCTTTTGTCTATATTAGAATACATTTAAAAATTTTTTTTAAAAAGAAAAGTTGAGACCAAATTTTTAAGATTGCTGTTTTGTTGATTTTTTGATAACTAATGACAAATAAAATGAAATGATTTTAAAATGTAAAAGATGGGGGTCTGGAGCAATAGCACAATGGGTAGGGCGTTTGCCTTGCATGCGGCCAACCCAGGTTTGATTCCCAGCATTTCATATGGTCCCCTGAGCACCGCCAGGGGTAATTCCTGAGGGCAGAGCCAGGAGTTATCCCTGTGCATGGCCAGGTGTGACCCAAAAAGCAAAAATTAAATAAATAAATAAATAAAATGTGAAAGATGCATTAAAGACTGCTACAGAACTACATATAGATACTTACATATAAGCGATCCATTCTCCTACTAAAATCTTTAAGATTTACTAATGCACTTGACAATTCAAATTAAATCTAAGAATTAAACTGGTAAATCCCTTTACATCAAATAAAATCTAGCATCTCAGGAGATAGCAAAAAGATTATAAAGCAGAACAGACTTATGTTGTAGGCTAATGATGATTTTATGTTAAGGGATTCGAATACACTTTTATAATACAAAGTGGATGAACAATGTTGTATATACATATATACATGGTATACATCAATAATAATAGATTGTGACTCAGTTGTGCAGCTCACTGACAATAGTTGTAATTTTTTTCTTTTTGGGGTCACATCTGGCGATGGTCAGGGATTACTCCTGGCTTTGCACTCAGGAATTACCCCTGGTGCTCAGGGGACCATATAGGATGCTAGGAATCGAACCCAGGTCAGCCACATGAAGGCAAACGCCCTACTCTCTGTGCTACTGCTCCAGCCCCTGACAATAGTTTTATAGGTGATGAAATTAAAATTTTATAATGGACTTTTAATGCCAAATAATAACAGTTTACTGGGGCTGGAGCTATAGCACAGCGGGTACGGCATTTGCCTTGCACTCGGCTGACCTGGATTTGATTCCCAGTATCCCATATGGTCCCCTGAGCACCGCCAGAGATAATTTCTGAGTGCAGAGCCAGGAGTAACCCCTGAGCATCGCAAAATATAAATAAATAAATAAATAACAGGTTACTTATAACAACTTAAGGAGATAAAGTTTATGTATTTTCTCTTATCTTATCGTAATACAATTTTAAAATACTGTAACTTCAAATATAATATTTTGGGGAACTCAAATTGCCTCTATTACCAATATATAAATGACAAATTAAAGCGAATTTTTAACATTTTTTATCATTATTTTTTACTAGTGAATCACCATGAGTTACAGTTACAAACTTATGAGCTTTCACGTTTGCATTTTAAAGTGAATTTTAAATGAGCATGCTTACAGTATTATGTTTTATATATGTATATATGTATATATGTGTGTGAGTATGTGTTTAAAAGGAAAGAGAGGGAGAAGAATAATTTCCCACTGACCATTTTCCAAATCAGAGTCTAGTAATTAATATGCAAGTATCATAAAAGTCCAGATAAGTATCTTTGCATAGAATGAAATTTTTTGTACACTTTGGTAGGAAAAGACCTAAAAAATTAATTGTAGACTAGTTTGTCTATATATAAACCACAAAACATCGAGGGATGCTTAAAACTCATTGTTCTCAATAGTGAATTAAAACACCCTTGTGTCTAGTTTGCCACAAGTCTCTTGTTAGATCTTTCTAACCAGTATAACTGATGTTACATTCTGCCATCCATATAAATGACATTACATTCTGCCATCGATACACATTCTTTCCCAGGTAGTAGAAAATAGTTATGGTTTTTCACCACCTGAGAAAATAATCAATTTCTTAATGCCAAGCCATATGCTACCTATATTAACAATACAACAAACTTTTAGAGATCTACAGTAATTCATGTTTCTTTGCCTTCAGTTGCAAGTTGCGTTTTATGTGATCCTTAATTTTCCGAGTAGAGGGTCAGTCTCAGGAAAATGAGTGCTGTTGAGTTTCAGTTCTTAGAGTTCTGCTCACCTAAGGCTCCTCCTTATACAAACAGCAGGGGAGGAGAGCATATGGCCTTACAGATTAGGTGAAAGGAGAAAAGCAGTGCTAACACAACAAAGTTATTTTAGGGAATAAAGTTCTTTCTAAGAAGAGAGAGGAAGAATGATGATTAATACTAATATAGAATGAGACAAGACTAGAAAAGAATGGAAAATGAAAAATGCCAGGCAGGGATTATATCATGGTATGCGACTATGCATATGTGTGCTCACAAGTATATATGTTTGTGGATATTGATACTTTTTTAATTTTAAAACTATCTATTGTGGGGCTGCAGCAAAAGCAAATTGGGTAAGATAGTTGCGTTGTTGCTGCCTACACAGGCTTAATCCCTAAGTATCCCATATACTCTCTCAAACGCTACCAGGAGTGATCCATGAACATAAGAGCCAGGTGTAAGACCTGAGTACCTATCTGTATGACTGCACCAAAAAGCACTGAAAATTATAGTGTGTGAATGTGTATATATATATTTGAAGGCTTTGGGTCATAAAGTCACACCCAGAAGTGTTCAGGGTTTACTCCTGAATCTCTGCCAGGGGGTCACATATGATGGTGCTCACAGCATCATATGCAGTGCTCAGGGAAAGAACTAAAGTTAACTGCATGCAAGGTGTCTTTTTATAACTAAGTATTTCAATTTCTGTTCTGTATATCCAGCCCAATACATTATTTTTTGGGGAGTGGGGTGGTACACAGGGTATTCAGGGATTATTCCTAATTCTGTGTTTGATAGCACTTCTGTCAGGCTCCAGAGAAACCTATGTGGTCCTGAGGATCAATCAATAGTCAGATTCATGCAAGGCAAGAACTAAACCCACAGTCCTATCTCCCTGGCCTGACCCAGTAATATACTTATTGAAAATAGTTACAGTGAGTCACATAACTTTTCTTTTCTTTACTTGATTTTTTTTTTTTTTTTGCTTTTTGGGTCACACCCGGCAATGCTCAGGGGTTACTCCTGGCTCTGCACTCCAGAATCACTCCTGGCATTGCTCAGGGGGCCACATGGGATGCTGGGAATTGAACCCGGTTCGGCCACATGCAAGAGAAACGCCCTACCCGCTGTGCTATCACTCCAGCCCCCACATAAATTTCTTAAGGTGCATATTTTTTCTATTATACTATCATTACTTTTATAATGCAATTAGGTATAAAAATTCCACATTAAATATATGTACACTTATAAAACAGCCAAACAATCTGCAAGTGAGCTCAACACTCGATTAAAGTAATATTTCCTTCCCTAAATGCATATAAGAGATAATTGTGAGAAGTATATTATCACTTGAGACTCTTCTAGGCTTAGTCACTGTGTCTGACCTTTAAAAATTACGAGGCAAATCAAGAAATGCTAGTGTGTCCTACTCTGCCTCTATAGTTATCCTCATTGGGAAAAAAGAAAATTCTGTCACTTTTATCTGATATCAACAGATATCAAAAAATGATACAAAATATAAAATGATAAAGCAATAGCGAGTTCTATCTCTAAGATAAACAAAAAATTCCAATCAATTAAAGTGGAAGTTGCTCAGACCACCTAAAATTACATTTATTTTGGTAAGACAGATTAACTTCAGCATACTGTAATCACACGTTGATGTTTTCTACGATATATGCAAAATGTGTGTCATACTGAATAAAAAAATGTTTTTCCATTAAAAAAGCTATATAAAAATAATAAGACATTGACAACAACTATTCTGTAATGTTTAAATAAATCGGAAGATTCAGATAAATGATGGATATATCATTTATTCATCATTTATGAATATGTAGGCAAGATGAATTAAAAAGAGTATTAGGAAGATCTGGAAAGGCATGTCACACTAATTTACTCAACAAATCTGAGAAATAATTAGAATTTAATCATTTTATAAATAGGAAGACAATATTCTTATTAACCAGTATGAAGGCTATTTTCTATTCTAGATATAAATACTATAGTGATCATTATCACTGTCACGGTTATCCCATTGCTCATCGATTTGTTCGAGTGGGCACCAGTAACATCTCCATTGTGAGACTTGTTGTTACTGTTTTTGGCATATCGAATATGCCACAAGTAGCTTGCCAGGCTCTGCTGTGTGGGTGGGATACTCTAGGTATCTTGCCAGGCTCTCTGAGAGGGACAGAGGAATCGAACCTGGGTCAGCCACATGCAAGGCAAACGCCCAACCCGCTGTGCTATTGCTCCAGCCCACTATAATTATATATATAATAATTTTAATATATGCATACCAATAAACTTTAATAAGTAAATGTAATTTTCTGGAAACTGTTCATTATGATAATTAGTCAGTGAGGTGACAAGTGTCGTGAAGTGTCTGCTCTCTGAGTCTACATAGATTCTAACAAACTAAACTACTGTAGTTCTATGGCAAGGGGCCTGACACTGCTGGGTCATGCATAAGCAATTATTACTCAAGGCCAGCAAGACATGCAAATGCACACTCATTCATATTAGTATTTCTTAATTTTCAGGTAAATAAGAGTGATGTAGATGAACTCAAGTGTTTGTTATACTCACAATGGGTCTCTGTATCACCTGAGAAATCCTGAGTGTTGAGAACTTGGATCTATTATAGCAATTGTAGTCAAATGTAAAATATGTCCTGTAGAGAGTCATTATCTTCATTATATTCTACAACCAATAAATATGTCCTTGTTCTTGAGGGAGACACCATCTCTCTCCATGTTCCAAGGCTGATAACTATTCTAAAAAGTTTTTTAAAAGGAAATGACTGCATCTGCTTGCCAGGCTGAAAAAATGGAGACACTTGGAAAATTGTGTCCTGACATAAACATCCAAAGGGAGAATTGAAAAATATGAAATTTTATTTATTACAAAAGTGAAGCTGCCGCATCATCTTTGAGCACTTAATTTATAATAATTTTTATTAAAAATTGTAATATTACCACACTTGCCCACTTTTAGCCCTTTGTCTAGGTAGCAACTAAATGCTATACACAAATTAATATTTTTTGTTCCCCTTCTTAGTTTCCTTTGAAATTCTGGGTAAAACATTAACATGAAGAAGGTAAGAAGGTAAATGGAACAAAGTTATGATCTAAGAAACTCAAATACAGTTAGTTCTATCATGCCCAACTCAGTTCATAATTCGATTTTTACTTTAAATAGGTAGTTCAATAGTCATATGGAACATTTTTCACCCATTTTCTTAATCTCACTATAAACTTCTACCCTTAGACCTCAGACATAGATATGCCAAATTCTACCTATTGCTTTTAGTCATGTCTTTTTCTACTTTTAGACTTCATTCATCAACCTGTTATCAGATTCAATATCTCTATTTAGCAAGTATCCTTAATTCCACTCCAGGAAAGGAACAGGGTGTGGATGGCCATGTGGTTTCTTTGTACAGTTTCACTTAATTACACTTAAATGTATTTAAAAGCAGGACTGGAGTCCTAACTCCACTTCAGATGAAGTCATCACTTATAGAATTTGTTCTAAATATTTAGATACCTATTACATTTATAAGCATTGATAAAAGTGTATAAATTTATTTTGGTGAAGAAGTGACTATTTTGCATTAGAAAATGGGTTCAAGTAGTTTTATTTAACTCTTCACACACAGAGAAATTAGAAGACATCGTTCCATGATGTTAGACTTTAAACGCAGTATTTTTGTCATAATTGTGCCAAATCTATTTTTGTTTTGTTTTGATTTTGAACTGAAGCCAATATTGCTTACGGCTTATTTCTGTTTTTGTGCTCAGTGAGCTCTTATAGTAGGCTCAGGACACCATATGGGATCCCAGGGATCAAACTCAGAAAGGCTGCATGCAAAGTAAAAACCCTAGCCACTGTACTATTGTGCTATCACTCTGGCCCGTATTGTTATAAAATGAATTAACAATATTTTGTCCATTTCATTTCACTACTCTATATCTGTGTAATTATTTTAAATATTCTTCTAAATTTGCTGCCTTTTGTTTCACACTATACTTCAATTTGTATTTTGTATATTTATGTAACTGTAACTCATGCAAAAGGAATATGCAGAAAATAACTTTTAAATACAAATGATGTGTGGTATAAATTATTCTATTATTACTACCTGGTGCCACTGTACAGTGTGCAGTTGGGATTCAGGCAAAGCAAATGTAAACTTCCTTAATTCAACTTAAACTTTGTTATATTTTCATTCGTATAAAAGCTGTGTAATTTAGTTATTTTTTCAAAGTTTAATTTTCAAATTGTTTTCCCTAAATTTTTGACACATAAGCATAAGTAAAATCTCTATTCTTGTATGAACACTCCTTAAAACAAGTACAACAATAGTTTTTGGCATATATGTTAAAAATGTTGCTGGGGATAAATTACCCAATATTTTCTTACATTAATTCAAGTCTTTTTTTTTTTTTTTTTTGCTTTTTGGGTCACACCTGGCGATGCACAGGGGTTACTCCTGGCTCTGCACTCAGGAATCACCCCTGGCCGTGCTCAGGGGACCATATGGGATGCTGGGATTCGAACCCGGGTCGGCCGCGTGCAAGGCAAACGCCCTACCCGCTGTGCTATCGCTCCAGCCCAATTCAAGTCTTATTGATACTAACCATGACCTTCCTTTTGCTCTAGATCATGATCAAGGATATTTGTAAAGAGAACAGTTTTTGACAAGAGAATGTCTTCCTCCAGAACAGTGGACAGGGATATTTATAACCTCATATAATAAATACTTTTATTTATTTATTATTTATTTATTTATTGCTCCCTGAACACAATAAATACTTTTATGAGAGCCCGGCAAGCTATTGAGAGTACCCCACCCGCACGCCAGAGTTTGGCAAGCTACCTGTGGCGGCGTATTCGATATGCCAAAAACAGTAATGATAGGTGTCATTCCCCTGGCCCTAAAAGAGCCTCCAATTGCTGAGAAAGATAAGTAAGGAGAGGTTGCTAAAATCTCAGGGTTGAGTGTAATAGAGACATTACTGGTGCCCACTTGAGTAAATCGATGAACAACGGGATGACAGTGATACAGTAATAATAAATACAATCACTACTTTGGAAATATGGATTGTATTTTCTTGTAGATTGCTATAGAATGTTGGGGATGGTCATCAAATCTTTCTCTGTTATGAAGGCAACCCACTATATAAACAGCGTGTATCACTGTATCACTGTCATCCCGTTGATATCGATTTGCTCTAGCAGGCACCAGTAACATCTCCATTCGTCCTAGCCCTGAGATTTTAGCAGCCTCTCTTTACTCATTCTTTCCAGAGATGCCGCATTGAGGCTCTTTCCCAGTCAGGGGATTGAGACCCATCATATGACCCATCACAAATGTATAGAGTACTCCATATGATGGGTCTCATAAGCATCATGTCTATTCTCTTGGGATCCCAGGATAATGGGACCTAGAAAGCGTAAAGCTCTGAATTCTCTCAACATGAGGTATAGAGTCATTCATATGTGATGTAGAGGTGCAGAGTCTTCCATCACATCCGTGAAATTGTGTCAATACCAATCATTTCTCTATAAATAGTTTCTCCTCAGCATTAGGAGATAAATGTTCTCTTTACACATCTCCAATAACTACTTTTTGTTGACTACCGAGAACTGAAGGGACTGGAGAGATAGTACAGAGGTTAACACACTGACTCTGATTCGGTCCCCAATACTGTTCCCTGAACAGTCTCTGTCACTGTCATCCCGTTCCTCATCGATTTGCTTGAGCGAGCACCAGTAATGTCCCCATTGTGAGACTTGTTGTTACTGTGTTTGGCATATTGAATATGCCACCGATAGCTTGCCAGGCTCTGCTGTGTGGGCAAGATACTCTCGGTAGCTTGTAGGGCTCTCCAAGAAGGGTGGAGGAATTGAACCTGGATCATCCACATGCATGGCAAATGCCCTACCCACTGAACTATTGCTCTAGCCCTCCCTGAACAGTAATGGGAGCGATTCCTGAGCACTGATCCCGAAGTAAGTTCTGAGTACCACTAAATGGGTCCACCTCTTACCTGCTCCAAAATTAAGTTAAAATTGAAACACAAACTTAAGCAAAAAAGCCTCACTGGATCATTGAACCATTAATAATCTCATTTTTTCTTTTTGCAAATGAGATAGATGAGGTTATTCTGTTTTCTTTTTTTTTACTATTTTACTTAATATATTTGAATACTCATTCATATATTTTATTTGTATTCTGTTAATTATATACTTTTACCTTTTGTTGTATTTTCTATTTTCAGTGCTCATTTATTTGTGGAAGTTATAAAAATTATAAATTGTTTCACCACAGTTATTTATTTTCCTTGCACTTTAGAAATGAGGAAGTCAGTTCAGTGCTGGTAAGCTTTGGTCATTGAAGGTATTTAGAGAACAGAATTATTCAGGAAAAATTACCAGAAATTTCTGATTCCTCGGACTATGAGCTAGATGAATGCCTTTATTATTTTAAAGCAAAATATATTTTACATTTTTAATTTTTATGATTTGCAAAGTTGCTGATAGTTTACTTTTAGGCATACAATAATTCAATACCAATTCCCCTACTAGTGTCAATTTCCCTTCGTCAGAGGGTCTAGGTTTTCTGCCCACCCCAACCCCACTCCAGCCCTGTCTGTCAACTTGACAGACATATTCTGAAGTTTCAGTGCCCTCTAAGACCTCATGTTTTCAGTTCTGTTGAGTCTGTGTTTTGAGTATGTGGCTATACCACTCACTCACATCACTGGTTTAACAGAAGCTCTGATGCTAGTTAACCCATTACTTTTTGTTCCTCTTACCCCTGAATTTCTTTCATTTTCTGTCTGTCACCTCCCTAAACACTGGGGTCAGGGATGATCTAAGTATTTTCCTTTTTCTACAATATATTTTCTCATCCAGTAGTCTATATTTCACGAATAATGAGATCATTGTGTAAAACACAATATTTTTTTTTCTTAGCAATACTGATTGCTTCTGAAGCAATATATTAGGAAGTATATTATGCTACACTTAGAATATAATTAAATATATTTTTCTAAGAGTGATAGTTGATTTTATTATGAGTGGTAGAGTTAAATTTATTTTACTTTATTCTTCGTGTTTATATTTCACAATTTTTTCTCATTTCTGACCTTTTATATTTATTTAAAAAGCTTTGTAATTTAACTTGTAAAATAAATTTCCATGTTTGTAAATTAAAGATACAATTCCCTGAGTATCTACTGTTCAAATTTTGAGATGTATTATGAAATATTAATTCATTTTATCATGTAGAAACTGTAAAGGCAAATGTTAATAAATTACAGGCCAAAATATTAATTGCCAATTATAAAAATATCTCTTATTATATATGAAAACCATATACAAAAACCAATTTCTTCATTCTAGATGCTTCACTATTTTTAACTACATATGAAGAAGGTAGAGACTAGACTTATAATTATGTTTTTGAACATTTTAAGTACATGATTTTCAGAAATCACTCTATAAAACATTCCTAACTCAGGAATACATTTAGTTTAAACCATTGCCTTTTTTTAATAGTGTTAGATCACTATTGCTTAATAGTGATCTATCATGGCTATATGTATATATCTATATATGTTATATATAATGTAATCTACCATTTTTCAATTGACAAGCACTTAAGTTGCTAACAACTGTTGGTTACTGTAAGTAATGTTGCAATAAACAGGGAAGTGCATATAGTTCCTTGAATTATTGCTTTTGTATTTGGGGCATAAATACTGAGAAATAGAATAACTGGATTATACAGAGATTCTGTTTTATTAATTTTAAACACAAATTTATACAGTACTCCATAATGACTAAATACATTTATATTTTTGTCAATAATATGCATAAATGTTTACTTTTCCCCACATTCTCTACAAAGCATGTTTTTCTTTTTCTTTTATTTTGTTCAAATTATTAAATTTTTAAGTATTTATTTTTTAATTTTATCTTTGATAACTGCCATTCCAACAGATTTGAGGTGATATTTCATTGTTCTTTAGATTTGCATTTCATAATATGAAAATATTCCTTAAAATGTCTCTATTGGGTATTGAAATCTTTTTAAAAACTATTGATTACAATTTTGCTTCTATTTTTTTAATGTTTACTGTTTTTAAAAATTAAAAATTCTGAGGACAGAAAGATAGTATAGTGGGTAAGATGCTTGCCATATATGTCCCCCAAGCCAGGAGTAGGTGACCTCCAGGTGCAAAAGCAAGAGTAAATCTGAGCACACCTGAGCATGGCCCCAGCCTATCAAAATTAAAATTAAAAAAAATTAAAATATTATCTTTGAAATAACAAAGACTTAGAAGATAATGTCAAATGTTAAAACAAATCAAAATGAGAAAAATAATTACCATATGATTTCATGTATATATGGTATATGGAAAACAAACAGTAGCACTGTTGTCCTGTTGTTCATCAATTTGCTTGAACCAGCACTAGTAACATTTCCATTGAGAGACTTGTTACTGTTTATAAAAAACAAACAGTAGAACTCAATGAAATATGCTATGGACCGGTTATTAGAGGGAAAGTGAGATGGGAGAGCAAATTGGGACAAAATGGACAAATTTTATGCTGGAAGACAGAATTGGATTTTTGGTGATGAATCTGAGTAGTATACATGTATATTTATTTTCAGTGATGATACCTGGAACTTACAGAATGTTATAATACAATGCTATTTTAACATATTAAATATTTTTGTTAATCTTTATTGCAGATGTTTAATTTTTAATATTACTTTGAATTTGGGGAATTTTTAAAGCATTTATCTCACCATTTATGTGTTTTAGACATTAACAGCGAATTTATTCTGATTTAGTTCTTATTCCATTGACTAATGTTTTAATTTTCAGTATTTTTATAAGCAACAATATGCATTTATTTGGGGGGATAGAGGTAGGCCATGTCTGATAGTGCTCAGGGCTTACTCCTGGCTCTGTGCTCAGGAATCACTTCCAGTGGGTCTCAGAGAAATGTGAGATGCCAGCAACTAAATGTTGGTCCGCTGTGTGCAAGGTAACTCCTTACTGTACTATTTTTCTGGTCTTAACAACATGCATTTCTGTAGATTTTTCAAAATTTCATTTCCTCTTTTTCTTTTGCCAAAAAGCAATTTTGGAAATCCCTCCGAACCAATCACTTCCTGATACATCATCCTGATGTGAAACCAGTATCTGCGTTCCATTGTTCCCTAAATGTGTGCTTTTATGTAGGAATTGGCAAGGGAAATATTGTTTTTCTTCAGGATTTATTTCCTTATATTTCCAGATTTACGTAAATGTCTGCTAACTCCTGGGCAGTGTTCAAGTTCCTAGGATGTACCAGATCTGGAAGTGCTGATTTCTGCGTGTCTTTTTTCTGATAGTTGTCCTAGTAAGTGTGTAGGAACTCATAGATGAATAAATATATATGCTATGTGCATGCATGTTTGCAAACATGTATGTAGATGCATGCATCATTTATTCCAGCTTGATCTTTATTGAATTTTCATGCATTCTTCATATATTATCATCCAAAATTACCTTGTATTTGAATATTTATGAATAAAATGCTTTTTTTATACTGGGTCATTACTTTATTCAAAACCACAAAGTTGGTTTGTCTAATCACAACCTGTGGCTGTTATACAGAGAGTAAAATTAATTGGCTTATATTGTCTAGCACAATTAAGTTTGTATGCTCACACAGGGGCTTTCAACTATCCATTAATACTCTTCCTTTTTTTAGAGAATCGAGTTTTTTTTCCTATCAAAGCAATACATTTCAATATTTTATGTGATTTATGTATAAATATATACTTTATTCTCTCTGGTCCACTCATATTTCACAAGTTATGGCTACGTTTATCACGTATGTATATAACTAGATTTATATTACAAAAGTATGATTACTTTGGTATGTTTGGCACTGTAAATTAAAGAAACTCTGGGATGATGAGGAAAGTTTTAACATGTTGCAATTTAGTAATGCTATTTTTTATTTTTCCTTGAAAATTTTTATTCATGATAGAGACCATGTTATTTCATGTTATTCTGAGGCAATGATTAAGTGATAGATAACTCATTTATTAAGCTTGAGCAAAGACAGTTTGGGAAGAAAGAAAGAAAACTGATACTAATTAGTACCCTACTCATACTGAAAGGCTTAATGTTTTTCTTATATGCAAAAGAGTAATGATTGCCCAACCTTGGATAATCTACCTAACAGAGAAATAAAATCATGGTGAATCTTCTTTAAAGTTCCTAAATTCTGATGCTTTAAAAAAATCACACAATAAGGAAGCTTATAAAAGAGTTAAACATTTCCACAATACTTTGCAATTATGCATATTTAGCTAGACATATATTCTGAAATATTCATAATAACAAGAGGAAATATAATTTGTACAGCACATCTTGATAGTCTTGCAAATGCAAGTTGATTTCAAACATTCCATTTCCTTTACTGACTGTCCCCAGGATATATTTTTCATTTTTCCTAATTTAAATGTTTTTCTACCTCCTAGCAGTTGCAGCAGCTCTCAGAAACATGTTTGTCAGCTAAGATTTCTCTTAAAATTTGCCCAATAGCATATTACAAGTATATTTCTTATTTAAAGGGATGCTTCTGAATAAATTCAATGAAAGTTATTTGTACATATGGCTCAATTTTAAATACAAGCTATTCACAGATCATAACACATTAACATCAAACTGATTTTGAATGCTGATTTGCAAGCTGTTCATGGGTATATAAGGATAAATCAAAACTTCTCAGGACTTTTCCATATCGACTCAAATAATACACAGACTTAAAACATGGATGTATTTATTTCACCTTCATTGTCCTTTAGAGTGAAGTTGGGGTTTATAGACAGGCTTTCGTCGAGAAAGAAGCTAAATCTTGGTCCATTGGCAAAATCGTCTTTATCAATGGCACTGATTGTATGGATAACCTAAAAAAAAGCATAGAAGTTGACTAAATCCCATAATTCTAACAATTTCAATTGCTACAAAAAAAAAGAATTTTTACAAGTATATTTTACCCACCTAGAGTACTTTCATATTCACACATTAAAATTACAAATTAATATCTTGTTCTCCTTTGCATTACATTTAAGGAAACATACAATAGTATAATTTGCAATCATTCACGTTTTATTTTCTAGCATGGCATAAACATTTACGTTTTTTTCCCCCTTTATCATCACAGTACCTTGGAGGCCAATTACTTGTAAGATTTTCTAGGAACACCTGTTCAGGGAGATGTGAAGTATTGTTTTCACAAATATAAATATCCCAGTGTTGATGTAGAATAGCATCACCATAAATGTTCATCTCGAATTGTGAATGCTAAAGCAGTCAAATCCTATGTATTTATAGTCTTTAAAGAGGGCTTTGAGATCAGAATGCAGGCTCTTAATTTTAGCAATGAGACACCTTCGTCCACCCAGGTCTGTAACTTGTCTCAGTCTGTAACCAGGTGTCAGAGGTAAATGCAGGCCCTTTCGGACCTTTCTTGACTACCTTCTCTCTGGTGGCTGACACATGATTCCACAGTTTGTACTCTATGGACATTCAAAAACAAAGAATGTTTAGAATCTACAAACAGAACATCCCAGGTGACCTAAGAATACAAATTCCACTGTCACCACCATTTATACTATGAAAAAAAGAAAACTGCAAATAAATGAAATCGCCCCTATTTGCTTCCTTAAGAACATGGATATCCTCATGAGTGGATGCCTGCTTTCAGATGCCTTGCCCACAGAAACCAAGAACCAAAAACAAAATTAAAGGTATCAAAGAGGGTTTCCTGTATGTTTATTTCAAAAACTTGCTGATTTCTAGAAAAATCTTTATTTCGTTTTACGTCATTTCAATAGTGAAATGATGCATTTAATGCCATGGTTAAAATGTCTTTCCTCTCCACGTACTGAGTCCGTTTGGAGGTGAGGGAGTGGAGAGGGTCCATTGCAGAGACCCGAGTGTGAAAGGGTTATACGATATGGTGCGTGGATGAAGTCAAAATGAGGAGAAAACCTGCTTGCGGATGCAGGACTGATGGTTTCCTTCCAGTTCTAGGGCTCGTGGCTTCAGATTCTTTGCATCCCTAAACTAAATGTTCTTTCTGGGGAAGAGAGCCCAGGTTAAAGTCTTCCCTCTTTTGACATTTTCCAAGTAATCTCCATCCTTTATTTACTTCCGTATTATTTGTGACCATATGTGATTTAGATATTTGGTTACTGTTTGATTTATTTATTTTTAACTCTGACAAATCTCTGGAATTTATTTATTTATTTTATTCACTTATTATTGACACTGGACTGAAGCAGGAGAAGAAAGTGTTGGGAAATAAAATAATCTCAAAAAGTTACTCAGGTGTATAAAAGCACTCCATGGCACTGAAAGTGTTTATGATCTGAAAAACTTATTTGTGTTCTCTATATATTAGTTAAATAATATAAACTTTAAAACATCCATTTTTCAAGGTTATTTTCTTGGATCAGTAAAATGAATGTTTACTTCTGGAAAATAAATGTTCTTTCATCCCTATTATTCATTATGATGATCCAATACACAATCTATTTTCTTGATGTTACCTCATCTCAAATTCCTTTTCTATTCTAGGATGCAATTCTGGTGTCAATTGCAGTGGAAAAGAAATTTAAATCAGTCAAACCATTTTATTGTCTGTTATTCTCTCTTCCCATTTCAAAGCATTTATTTTTAAGTTATTATATATTGTCTTAATTTTAATGGTACATTCTACTTATTAGACAAGAGATAACAAAGATTTTATTGTGATTACCATTTTATGGTACCATTATCAAAATACCATTTTCATTGTATTCAAGTTATTTCTTCCCCAGCGACTTAACAGTCGATGACTTTGTCATCACATTCTAATTGTTCTCATTGTTCTTGAACTCCTAGGAACTTATTGTTTATGTTATTTTCCTTGTTTTCACAATATGTTAATGTGCTTTTATAAAGCTAGAGTGATTCTTAGGGTGCTAGGGATAGCTCAATTCCTCAGCATAGAATCTGCCTTGGAAATATGGGACCTGAGAAAGCACTGCCCTATGTGCCAAGGCTAATCCTATCATGCAACCATTACCATCCCAGCACTCCACCAAAAACAGAGTTTCAGTGTATAAGTGTGTGTGAGTACCATAACCAGGTGTGCATCCAATTTCAGTCCATCCATCACCACATGCAGAAAGTAGCAGGGACTTAGAGAAATCCCTGGTCTGCCTTCATACAGATGCAACCATTTTATTGACCTGCAGTGAGAGAATTTATTTTTCTGTTGCAACTAGTGATGTTTTCTCTCTCTCATCAGGACACAGAATTCCATATCTTGTTTCCTTAGACTTCAAGGAGAGAACATGTCTAAGCATTATAGAACATGTAAACTTCTGGCAGAGTTGATAATAGTCATGTCTCCCATATCAATATTTTCTAAATTTTTATCAAAGGTGTGACTTCTGGGTTCTCTCTATTATTTTTTGTTGGTACAACTGGTTTGTGGCATTTAAATTTATAATTTATTTTTTCACTCATTCTTAATGAGCTTTGACTCTGTCTGATATACCTTACACAATTGGTACATAATATATTTAGTTATTTTAATAACTATGAGAGGATTACAATCAGATGTAAGATCTACCTATGAAGGGGAATCCATGTTGATATTTGGGATTGATAAGTAGTTTAAGAATATTTTTAAGAAATACCTAAATAAGGCTAAATTTTGGGTAAGAACATCCTTGAATCAATCCTGTATTCATTCGATGAGTAAATATTGCCTTATTTAAATGATTCTCCAATATCACAAAGCAGTATAATAGAGGAAGAATAGTGTCAAAATTTATACAAATGAAATAATCTTTAATTTCATAAGCAACCTAAGCTTAACCAACTGTTTAAACTGAAAAGGAAATTCTATTAAACTCATTGCATCTCGTTAAATTGTATTTGCTTTATAATATGACCTCAAATGAAATCATATATGTACTTGATGATAATTCTAATGATTACTAGGTATAAATAAACTTGATGCAGATTTGGTATAAATTTTTTTCTGATCTATTATTTTTTTATATTGAAGCGATATAGTGGATATACTGTGCAGTGGGTAGGGCATTTGCCTTACATGTGGCCAACCCAGGGTCGATTCCTTCATCCCTCTTGGAGAGCCCAGCAAGCTACCGAGAGTATACCGCCTGCACTGCAGAGCCTGGCAAGCTACTCATGACATATCCTATATGCCAAAAACAGTAACAACAAGTCTCACAATGGAGTTGTTACTGGAGCAAATTGATGAACAATGGGAGGACAGTGCTACAGTGAACTTTTTAAATTTTTTTTATAATACAGCATTGTATTGGTAACAATTAAATGTGATAGTGATAGAGGCAGGTGATATACTATAAAATGTTTTCTTTTATATATTGTTTTCTAAATTCATTTAAAGAGAAAGAAATCCTAAAACACATAGGAAAAACTCAGTATAAATAGAGTAGAAAGAATTTCTTTGTTTCCCCAAGTTTTTAGTGGTGGGAACATCAAAGTATTCTGAATTTTCACTTCTTTGTAAACTTGGTTTTGAATTCCATTCATGCATCACTTTCTTTTTATTATTTTCTTCATGCCAGATTGTTCAGAGCTTTTTGTTTGTTTGTTTGTTTAGGAGAGAAAACAAATTAAATCAGAAGACAATATTGTTTGTTTTGATATAGGATTCACCTGAACTCTACTGTATATATGTGGCTTAAACCTGGGCTTTCATACAAAATGTGGTGTCAGGCAAATGCTGCTATTTTGAGATGTGTACTAATCATAATAGAAAATATCTGTACTTCTAAAAGCAGTTGTCATGGAACGACAAACTATTATACATCTAGGCAATACAGACACATTTGAAAAAACCTATTTCACAAATCATCACTTAAATAGAGTTCCATATTACCACTTCGCATCACAATGCACATAGTGTCACCAGAAATACTCAAACATAAGATTAAAGTGACCCAAAGATTACAAAATAAAAGTGATGTAGGGCACAGAGCACTCTTTCTTCTAAATGGGTTATTGTGAAACTGATCACCGTTTGATAATGATGTATTAAATAGGAGTACCACAATTCTTTTCAAAATTCTCTCAATGTAAAGTTTAAATTCCATTTGATGAAATATGTGGAAACAACTGCTCAAGAACTATAGGGTCCAGGCCAGCGCCTGCCCAACTACCCGCCACTCTTCTCAACAGGTCTGTGAACCCCCTTTTGCGCCTCCTCCCCATCCAGTCCCCAACACCAGGTGTCGGGACCAGCCCTGGGGGCACCTGCCTCAACTTCTGTCGCCAGCGCCTGCCAAACTACCTACCGCTCATCTCAACAGGTCTGTGGACCCAAGCATTAAAATCCAGACCAGCTGAGGGTGTGGCCTCCACTGTAGGGGGCATTGCCTCCTCAAAAGTGGGCGTGGCCTTCTGTGTGGCAAGTGGCCGCTCATCAGCCACTGTTATATTTTCAATTTCCAGCACTCTCGACTCACATCCTAATCCTTATTACCTAATTCTGTGGAAAACGTCCTGTCCACCTCAAACACAAAATGGCAATAATCCACTGGCCAGCTCTAATTCCACCAAAAGACCAGCATACACAAGAAGCTGTACAATGCCTAATATAAAAGAACACCTCCTCCAATGTTTCACTAGATGCCTATCATAAGACATAGAATAATGTCTGAGAGGAAGGACGGACTCTAGAAGGGGACCACCATCAACCGAGCTTATTCAGAATCCTTTCCTGCAATAAGAGGAAACAGTGCTAGTGAACTTGAAGGTTTTACCTCTATGTAACCGCAATAACATGAACACAGCACAAATCTCCAATATAAGGAGAAGACAAAGAAAAGAGTCCCGAATCCTCAACAGGGTTTACCCACAAATAAGATCTCTCTGACAAAGAATTTCTAGATGAAATGTTGAGGATGTTCAAGGAACTCAAAGAATCAATGGAGCAGACATGCAGAGAATTAAAGGAAGAAATGAAAGAAACAGTGGAACAAATAGCCACGAAAATACAGGAAGAAATGAGAGCAGAAATAAGAAGCTACAAAAAAATGTCACAAATAAAGGATTTGGTAGGTGAAATTAAAAACTCAGTGGGTGGGACCCTTCTACACTGCTGGTGGGAATGCTGACTGGTTCAGCACTTTTGGAAAACAATATGGACGCTTCTCAAAAAATTAGAAATCGAGCCTCCATTTTATCCAGCAATACCACTTCTGGAAATATATCCCAGAAAAACTAAAAGGTATAGTTGAAATGACATCTGCACTTATATGTCCATCGTAGCATTGCTTACAATGGCCAGAATCTGGAAAAAACTTGAGTGCCCGAGAATAGATGACTAGTTAAAGAAACTTTGGTACATCTATACAATGGAATACTATGCAGCTGTTAGAAAAGATGAAGTCATGAACTTTGCACATAAGTGGATCAACATGGAAAGTATCATTCTAAGTGAAATGAGTCAGAAAGAAAGGGACAGACAAAGAAAGATTGAACACATCTGTGGAATATAAAATAACAGAGTAGGAGACTAACACCCAAGAATAGTAACATATAATACAAGGAGGTTGGCTCCATGGCTTGGAAGCTGGCCTCACCTGCAGGGGGAAATGCAGCCCAGATAGAGAATGGAACACCAAGTAAAATGTGGTTGGGGATCCCGCGCAAGAAGAGAGATGCGTGCCGAAAGTAGACTAGAGACTGAACACGATGGCCACTCAATATCCCTATTGCAAACCACAACACTTAAAAGGAGAGAGAACAAAATGGAATACTCTTCCACAGAGGCGGGGTGTAGTGGAGGGGGAACGGGATGGGAGGATGTGAGAGATACTGGGTTCGTTGGTGTTGGAAAATGGACACTGGTGGAGGGATGGGTTCTTGAACATTGCATGAGGGAAACACAAGCACAAAGATGGGTAAATTTGTAACTGTACCCTCACAGTGACTCACTTATTGAAAAATAAATAAAGCAAAAAAAACTCAGTGGGTGACCTAAACAGTAGAATGTCTACAGCTGAAGACAGAATCAGTGAACTTGAAGAGGAGCAGCAGAAATTGTATTGGCAACAATAAACAATGGGAAAAGACCTTAAAATAGCTCTAAGGCAAATCAGAGACCTAGGGGATGACTCCATGAGGAACATTAGAATCATCGGAGTACCAGAAGGACAGGGAGGAAACCCCAATGAAAAAGCCACAGTTAAAGAAATCACTGCTGAAAAGTTCCCAGAGTTAGAGAATGCAGGCATCCAGATCCAAGGAGCCAGAACGAAAAAACCCTAATAAAAAGAAACCCTAATAAAAACACTTCAAGGCATATCACAACCAAAATTATGGATGCCATGGATAGAGGCACAATACTGCGAGCAGCAAGGTCGAAGAAGGCAATCAAATACAAAGGAGCCCCCCTTAGATTTATAGCAGACCTATCAGAGGAAACCTTCCAAGCCTGAAGGCATTGGGAAAACACAGTGAAAAAATTCATTGAAATGAAAACCTCACCAAGAATCCTTTAACTAAACTCTCAACCAAACTCAATGAATGATACACCATTTTATAGATAAACAAGAGCTCAAGAACTTCATACACTCTAACTGAGATTTAAACCTGAAAACTTTGTAACTTTGTAACTTTCCACAATAAAAAATTAAAAAAAAAAAAAAAAAAAAAAAAAAAAAAAAAAGAACTTCATACACTCAAAATCAAACTTAAAAGGACTAAAAGGGCTCCTATATGACAACAAGGAAAACACCCATAAGCACAACAAACCCTTACAGTAAGATGGCAAAAAACCCATAACAATAATTTCTCACAATGTCAATGGTCTAAATGCAGCAATCAAGAGACACAGAGTGGCAAAATAGATCTAGAACCTGAAAACAACATTCTGCTTCCTACAACAAACACATCTGAACAATCAGAACAAAAACACACTCAAAGTTAAAGGATGGAAAAACAATCTTGGAAGCAAACAACTCCCTCATTAAAGCTGGTGTAGCCATACTAGTATCCAAAAACATAGATTTCAGATTGAAAAGATTAGAAGGGACAGTGAAGGCCATTTTCTATTTATCAAGGATTATATGCAACAGGAAGAAATCATATTCTTAAATGTATATGCACCTAATTAGGGACCAGATAAATACTTAAAACAACTGCTAACAGATTTTAAGGATGACATTGTTAGCAATACAATAATAGTTGGAGACTTCAACACCACATTGTCACCTCTGGATAGATCAACAAGAACAAAACTCAGCAAGGAAACACTGTCTCTGAAGGAAGAAATAGAAGAGAGAGGGCTAACAGACCTATGCAGGGATTTACACCCCCAAAACAAAGAATACACATTTTTTTCCCAGTGCACACAGAACATTTTCTAAAATACACCATGTGCTTGGTCACAAAACATACCTCAATAGAATCAAGAAGAGAGAAATTGTATCAACTATCTTTTCAGACCACGATGCACTGAAGATAGAAGCTAGTGACACGCAAATGCAGAGAACCAAAACAAACACCTGGAAATTAAACAACTCAAGTTTAACAATGAGTGGGTCAGGAAAGAAGTCAAGGAAGAAATCAAAAGATACCTGGAAACAAATGAAAATGAGGACACAACTACCAAAACTTATGGGACTCAGCTAAATTCATGTTAAGAGGAAAATTTATTGCTTTGCAAGCATTCCTCAGGAAGGAAGAATGGGCCTACATAGATAACTTGACTTCACAGCTCAAGAAAAAAATTTTAGAAAAAAATCAATAAAAGGAACCCAAACCCTGGCAAAAGAATGAAATAATAAAAGTTAGAGCAGAAATTAATGACATGGAAACTCAAAACACAATCTGAAAGGTCAATGAAACCAAGATCTGGTTCTTTGAGAAAATAAACAAGATTGATAAACCACTAGCAAGACTCACAAAGAAAGAGAAAGAGAGAGAACTGTAATAAACCAAATCATAAATGAAAAAGGGGACATCGCAAAAGAAACCAATGCAATTCAAAATATGATCAGAGACTACTTTGAGAGTCTGTATGCCACAAAACAAGATAACCTAGAAGAAATGGTAAATCACTGGATTCCTATACTCTCCCAAGACTGTACCAAGAAGACTTAGAATACCTGAATATACCCATTAGTATCAAGGAAATTGAAACTGTAATCAAAAGTCTTCCCAAAAACAAAAGCTCAGGACCAGATCGATTCACTAGTGAATTCTCCCAAACATTTAAAGAAGAACGGTTGCCAGTTCTCCTCAAGCCTTTCCAGGAAATTGAAGGAAAATAAAGACACTACTAACAAAGTAAACTACAGGCCAATATCCCTGATGAGCACAAATGCAAAGATTCTCAACAAAATAGTAGCAAATAGAATCCAACAACTCATCAAAAATATCATACACCACGACCAAATGGGATTCAACCTGGGGATGCAAGGATGGTTTAACATTTGCAAATCAATCAACATACTCTATCATATCAACAAAAATAAAGATAAAAGCCATGTGATCATACCAATAGATACAGAAAAACAATTTGACAAGATCCAAAACCAGTTTATGATAAAAACTCTCACCAAAATGGGTTTAGAAGGAACTTTCCTCAAGATATTCAAAGCCATCTACCACAAACCTATGGCAAGCATTATCCTCAATGGGGAAAAAATAAGGGTCTTCCCTCTAAGATCAGAGACAAGACAAGGATGCCCACTCTCACCACTTCTGTTCAATATAGTATTGGAAGTACTTGAAATAGCAGTTAGGCAAGAAAAAGTCATTAAAGGCATTCAGATATGAAAGGAAGCAATCAAACTCTCACTATTCGCAGATGATATACTATATCTAGAGAACCTTAAAACCTTTACCAAGAACTCCTAGAAACAATTGACTTGTACTGTTAAGTCACAGGCTATAAAATCAATACCTCAAAACTCAGGGCTTACTCCTAGATCTGTGATCAGGGATCACTCCTGGCTGGGTTCAGGGGACCATATATGGTGGGAGGATCGAATCCAAGTTGCCCACGTGCCAAATACTCGACATACTGTCCTATGACATCACACCCGCCCCATAATCACATTTTAGTAACTTGTCATTTAATGGTCTTTTAACACTTCCTAATGCCATACAAAGTACACCAACAAGTCGGACTCTTTTCCTCAAGAAATCCCAAGTCATTTCCCCCTTACTTAATACAGGGTTATAGACAAAGCATTAAAACTAATACTCATAAGATGAATGTCTATATAAATGAATTCATTCTTTTAAATTATGTTTAGAATCTAGAGCATATTATTTTCTATGATTCTTCGGAAAATCTATTTTCAAGTTAAAGCTTTATCCAATTATTTTCACTGAGCGCAAAATAACACTGGGGATTTTGAGGATTATCCCTACGAAGAACAGAAATAGAACTGCTTATATTTCTTCCATTCAAATAATAGGAAGGAAATAAATTCACTTACCTGGCCAGGCTTAGAATTTTCACAGACAACAATATCATAGTCCCTGGCAAGTTGGGGCGGATTGTCATTGACATCCAGAACTCTGATACCCACTGTGACATGACTCAGCAAACCAGGATTGTCTGCAAAACACATGGGACCGGATTTAGTATTTCTGTGCACACGTTTGAGGATTGGTTTAAAACAAATCTCCTTAATACCGCAGCTTGTCGCTAGCTCCATATGCTATAGCAGAACGTTTGGCAACAGACGACTTTATGAAGACACCCTTTCTAGAACTCATTAACTTACAGAAAAATGAAAAATGAACACTAAGCATGACATGAATGCTAAAGTGATATTTTGTCATATCAAGGAAATTACATGTTATTCAGGAATCGGAGTGGGAGAAAGTTGTCAGAACTCATTGTATGCTGTCAGAAGCTAAGGGATGAACAATTGGTTTCATCATTAATCTAAGAAAAGCACAGCAGTTTGTTAAAAAAAAAATCAGTTTATAAAGCTCAAGACTTTTAAATAAATTTGGAAAAAAATGAAAGTAGATTTCTTTATATAAAGGATTATTTTCTTCTTCAAGGAACGTATATGCAGTAAGAGATAAGTTAAATTCAGAGGAAAATAAATACTTTCAGTGTGAATCTTGGAGGAAATCTGCAAAACTAATAGATGAAATACGTCAGTCAACATTTTAATATATTGGAAATGTCTTTCTAGTAAGTTTGCTAGTTATAAAATGAAGAAATTAAGAAAAATGTCTGGTATATTGATATGGAAGGGTTTAAATGCAGAATTTACAACAGAAAAGTAATTTTATTTTATGGATGATGCTTCTTTCATAATTGATCCAAGTCCAAAATTGAAATTATAATAAGACTAATGCATTGTAAAGTAAATAGTTAAAATACAAAAGCTAAACTGTCACTGTCATCCCGTTGCTCATGGATTTGTTCGAGCGGGCACCAGTAACGTCTCTCATTGAGAGACTTGTTGTTACTGTTTTTGGCATATCCAATACGCACGGGTAGCTTGCCAGGCTCTGCCGCGTGGTCGAGATACTCTCGGGGGCTTGCTGGGCTCTCCGAGAGGGGTGGAGGAATCAAACTCGTTAGCCGCGTGAAAGGCAAACGCCCAACCACTGTGCTATCGCTCCAGCCCAAAAGCTAAACAAATTTATTAATTTATCAATGAAGAACATGATGCAATGAGAGATCACCATAAGAAGAAAAGAGTAAAAAGTCACATGTATCAAAATATTAATATAACATTTAGACAATTACTGTACTGAGCGGAACAACTCTAAAACTCAGTGAGAGGATATGAAATCTCTAATATGTACAAATCAACGATAGACACTAGAGAAGCCGGCAGGTGCGAAGCACTAAATATGACCCATTTTCATGCTTCCCAAAACCGAAAAAGTAAATTAAATGCTATTTTTTTGTGTTCCTTAATTTCTGACTTAAGTGTTTAACAATTTTAAGCTAAAACTAATATAATTTAAATATGTATCCTCTTAAAAATCTAAATTGTGTTTATTAGTATATAGAACATTTACTACTAAAGGAATTTAATAGACTTCAAAAGAAGTTCTCAGAATGCTTGTTTTATGATAAACCATAAAACACTTTTAAAATATTGATTTAAGAACTTTTAAAATATTGATTATTAAAAGCAGAAATGATTAATTAATAATGGTAGATATTGATTCCTAAATATATTTGATAGTTTTGATAATTATTTATGGTCATTCCATCTCTAAGCCTGATGCATGCCTGGTTTTCTTAACATCTCTCTCTTTCATTCTAATCAGTTTGAATATTAGAATATCAAATATATTTAAAATGACTTTATAATGAAAATATAAAGAGGTATCTCTGTTATAAACTACCAAGCCACTTGTAGTCAAATAACAAGGCTGAAAATAAAACATCCTATGACATTTTTCTTTTATATTACAGAAAAATAAACACAGTGTTGGAGAGTTAGCACATGGATTAACCACTTGCACACAGCTGACCCTGGACTAAGCCCCAGCACTTATATGTAACCTGAGCATTCCTAGGACAGATTTCTGTATACACACCCATGGGTAAGTCCTGAGCAGAGCTGAACATGGCTTCAAAATTAAAAAAAAAAATTATGTGAGTCCAGTAGACTTTAGATCACATATTTATTATCTAATTAAATTAAACTGATAGGTCTAGGATCATTTTTTAAAATTACAGACATTTATAAAGGCATCACCCATATCTCAGTCAATGTATTTATGCATATTAGGATATAATCTTATTATTCAAATTATCTAAGGGATTCCAGATAAGAATGAATTATAAAGTGAATCCTAATCTTCCTAAGGTTTTATTGTATTCATGTTTATCCATAAATCATCTACCAATTTTCTCTATATCTTTCTCTATATCAATTTTCTCTATATCTTTATTGTCTTGACACCAGCATAACTTGGAAGCTACTAAGGTATAAGTTTCACTTGGATTTTAATAATTGAGACTGTTTTGTTCTGCAAAATGTTTCTTTTGTTTGATATACTTGTTATAGATTATAAAATAAATAGCAGTAGTCTAAGATATGTTCATTTTCACTATTTGTCCTTTAATGATAGAAATGAAAAATAAAAATATACATACACATTAATTTTAATGACTATAATATTTTTAACATGTGTCATAAATCCTTTTCCACTTATCCAGAATCCCTTGCTCTACTTTTAATTTTCTTCCATGTAGAAGTCCCTAGTTCAGCTTGTGACAGATGATTGCATTTTTCTTTGAACTTATATTTGCACTGATATTTTTATACTCCCAAGATACTCATTAACAGACATGTTTAACATTATACTCCCTTTTTCTGTGTAAATGATATGAGGATAATAAAAGTTTTCTTATTTGAAATAATCAACAGCTGAACCTGGTCTAATTAATAACAGCAAGGCAGCTGTTATTAGTACAAGTCTTTCATGAAAATAATACATACATATTTGATCATTCTTATTAAAATGTTTGAATGCTTAGTCATTTAGCAATCTTCTATCTTTGGCTATAGAGAAAAAAAAAATCTTTATTTCCAAGATTTTGTATGCTGCTACTTAGAGGTAATTTCAACAGCTTTGAAAAAAAAATTACATTACATATAAACACAATGATTTATTCAAGTGAAGGAATATGATAAAAATACCTTCAAACAGTATAAGTTCAGCAAAATTTTATGTAATTCCCTGAAATTGTATAATTTTCAACTATTTTTCCTAAGTCCCCACAGCCTATTTTTTAGTGATTCACTTTTGTCAGCATGAGGAACTGTTCTTTGTGGGAAAGGAAAGTTCGTCCTAAATCTTGTCCAGAATTTCCAGGTCCATTTCCTTCCCTCACATAAAAGAATCTCAGGAGGAGAGGAATGATGAGCAAGGTTAAGTTTATTCGGGCAATGAGAGGAGGGTGAGAAACGCATGTTCGAGAGAGAATAAAGGCTTCTCCAGAGTGGGGAAAAAAAACAAAAGTATGCATTCAAGCTGCACTATGCCTCAGGTCTTGGCTCCGGGTTTGGAGCCTCTCCTTAGAGGTGCAGCTGTGCTCTGCGCCTGGAGATAGTGAAAAGCAGTGCTCAGGGGGAGCATTAGAGCTGTGCAGGCCTGATCTCGGAGAGGAGAGACTCGGCAGCAGTCAGGTTGCAGCTCAGTGCTCCTTAGGGGATCCTCAAGGGAGTCTTGTGTCTCAGAGGCTTCCATGCCTTTGGACTTGTTTAGGTCCCAGATTGTGGTTGCCCAGTACTAGGACCAGGGCTCCCTTTGCTCTCTGCCTGAAGAAATATATATATATATATATATATATATATATATATATATATATATAAATATATATATATGAAGGATTTTTTTAAAAACAAGTTACTCATATTAGCCAAAGTATTAGGTGTATCTAATGGTAGAAGGTATGGTTTTGGAAAATTAGATGCGAGAAACCCTGTCATTGATAGTCCATCAAGGGGATTAAAATTCAAATTAAAAGAAAGAACCATTGGTGGGGGGTGGGCAAGAAAGAACAAAGACCCAGTTTTCCTATAAAAACCCACAAAACAAGCCAGAATATTTACTGTTATACTAAGTTCCTCCTTGACCCAGATATTTCTTTTCCTTTCCTGTTTGCATTCCAATAAACCTTTCTATTTCCCCACCCAAAACAAAGAAACTAGTTTCACTTACTTAAGAATCTCAGAGAAAGGGTTAAAGCACTGATTCAGTTCAAAGCAGTAAGTTTGTCTTGAGAACCCAACTTTTTTGTTGTTGTTATAGTTGGCAGTGCTCAGTAACCACTCCTGGTGAGAGTCAGGGGACCATATGTGGTGCTGGGGATTGAGTCCAGGTTGGCAACGTGCAAGGCAGGCGCTCTACCCACTAAACTATCTCTCCAGTGTCCAAGAACCCAACTTCTATGAAAATGGAGAGAGAGCTGCCATAGGGACTAAAATTGTGCTAAAGATTAGTGTTGATCTGTCCTTGCCCCAAAGACTAAAGATAGGGACAGCTGGGCCTTGGTTTCCCTGCCCCTGACTTTCACCTTGACCCTTGATTTGCTTGGGTTTGTGAGCAGGTGGGAGTAGTGCACTCTGAGAGCCAGCCCACGAGGGGATTTTATTTTCAATCTGTGTGTCCTTGTCTGTAGTTCATTCTTTTCTCCCTGTTTTTTCCCTGTAACAAACCCTTGCAGACAAGATGACTATTTTTAAGATGAGTTTGCCATCTTCCAACTTTCAGTGTACTACCAATAAAGCTCTTTCTCAGCAAGCTTTTACAAAAAAAGTACTAGGGGACAGAGAGAAAGTACAATGGGTCGGGTACTTGGCCTTACACACAGTCTAACCAAGTGCGACCCCCCCCCAATCCCATACAGACTCTCAGGCACCGCCAAGAATAATTTCTGAGTGCAGAGCCAGGAGGAACCCCTAAGCATAACTAGGTGATGCCCAAAAACTTAAAAAAAATACTAGATAGTTTATGGAAATATTAAATAACATGGAAATTACCTCTGCATATCTGTATTTTTTTATTCATTAGATTTATTTTAGACATTTGGCTCTTAAATCCCTGTTACAGTTGATGATAGTTTAGCCATCTTTCACAATGAGCCCTACTTTAAAAAATTAAAATAATCTTGTATACGTTCCCCTGAATTCTTGTACTTAGGCTAATTGTTCTTGAGAGCTACAGTTTTCAAGTAATCGGTCTTCTGCTTTGATCCTGTGAATGTCTATGCTTCCTGTATAGGTAGGATTTCCTATAGTAGCCCCTGTGCGTCATTTACTCTTCTTAATTAGTCTAACTTTGGGAGAGTTTTCTTAGCTCAGTATCTTCCTAAGCTCACATCCTTCTGTAACTTCCTATGAATGAATAATAGCTCAGGAAATTTGTCATTGTGTTGTCTTTAAAAACATATTCTTTGAAAACATTATAGGACTTCAAAAGCTATCTGTTGCATCTGTATCCGTAATGAAAAACTTTAAACCAGAGGCTAGGGCATTTGCCTTGACGTGTCCAACCAGAGTTCGATTGCTTGGTCCCTCCCGGCAAGCTACCGAGAGTATGCTGCCTACATGGCAGAGCCTGGCAAGCTCCCCGTGGCGTATTCCATATGACAAAAACAGTAACAACAAATCTCACAATGAAGACGTTACTGGTGTCTGCTGGAGCACATCAATGAGCAATGGGACGACAGTGCTTCAGTGCTACTTTTGTCAATTAGAAAAGCTTTCCATTTATACAATACAAAATCTGATTCTTCTATGCACGGAGGTCACAATCTCAGTTTTATTGTTTAAGTAAGTTACAGAAGTACAGTCTAACAACTGATTTTGAAATATAAACCAAGAAAGGAAACAATTTTTTTTTTTTTTTGCTTTTTGGGTCACACCTGGCGATGCACAGGGGTCACTCCTGGCTCTGCACTCAGGAATTACCCCTGGCGGTACTCAGGGGACCATATGGGATGCTGGGAATCGAACCCGGGTCGGCCGCGTGCAAGGCAAGCGCCCTACCCGCTGTGCTATCACTCCAGCCCAGGAAACAATTTTTTTCCAGAAAATAGCAGCTTTTAGCAAACCACCCAGTTTCATAAATGACAACAAAAATGAAAATAATTTGTCAAACCATTAATTTCAGACACAGAATATAAGCTAGAGAATTCCTATCAGTTTTCACAATAAATACCTGAGGACAACATTGGTTACAACCGAAAAAGAAAAGGTTAGTAATATAATGCCTTAAAATAAATTAATATAATACACTATACACTATACACTACACACCATAATTAATTTGATAGGTGGAAAATTATTAGACCTGTTTTGAAATTAAAGAGTTGGAAGGCACAGAGAATTTAATAACAGAAAGAACTTCCCCAATTTGAAAACTTTTTCTCACTGCTTCCTATAAAAAAAAAGTATTTTTCACTCTGCATCATAAGTTAAAGTAATATTACAGATATGTAGGAAAATAAACAATAGGCTAGGTAGTTTTTCTATTTGTTTTTATTTTCATGGGTGTCTTGTGTCATGCTGAACAGTTCATTTACATAACCTAAAGAAAGCAAAGCTGGGTGAATAGGCCTCTTGGTAGGAGTAAGGTTGGTGGATTTTATGATAGAAAATTGTAAAACTTTTTTTTAATGTTCTTATTTTATAAATCATTAGAGAAGCAAGAATACCTACTGTATGTAAATTAATAGGGAAAGTGCTGAATTTTTGCGGAAATAAAAACTCTAAGTAGCAATGTTGTATATAATTAAATAATATGAGTTTCTTTTGAATAAAAAGGTTGTGCTAAAAGTTGGTATTTGGGCTAGGAGAAGGCAATTAGGAATCATTGTATGTTAACAACATATTGGACTAAACTATTGGACAAAAATGAGGACAAGAAATAGAAGGCAAGATAGTACCTTATGGAAATTGCCTCACTAATGAAAATTATCTCACTAATGGGAATTGCCTCAGTAAACTTCTCTTAATGTGCAGAAGGAAGTTTGAAAAGACTTGACTTCAAGAAAAAAAATGTCACTTATTGATCTTAAATCAGTATGAATTGCCTAAAATATTTGCCAAAATGATTATTCATTTCACACTGAATATGAACGAGGATGAGTGAACCCAAATTTAAGGAATCACTCATACATATAACACAGGTATTAATAATATAATATTTATTGTTGTTTGTTATAATATAGGAGCAACAAAGCAAGATATGGAATGTAAAAGTAGATGTAAAAAAAGATTGAGACATCAAAGTAAACTGAGCCTTAAATTTCCTCTGTAATTTATAGACATATAACCCAATTTATTTTAAACTGGAGCGACAACACAGTGGGTAGGGTGTTGGCCTTGCACGTGGCTGACCTGGGTTCGATTTCTCTGTCCTTCTCAGAGAGCCTGGCAAGCTACCGAGAGCATCCCACCAACACAGCAGAGCTTGGCAAGCTGCCCTTGGAGTATTCGATATGACAATAACAGTAACAAGTCTCACTATGGAGACATTACTGGTTACTGCTCGAGCAAATTGATGAACAAAGGGATGACAGTGCTACAGTGCTATTAACAGATATGAAACTCAATAAATTTCTCTTAAATATTATAAAATACTACATTGTTTATTGACACATTGTAGTATTTGGCTTTTTGATAACTGGCAACGAATACACCAAAAACAAGCACATACACATACACACGCACATGCGCACACACACACACACACACGTGCATGCAAATATTTCAGAACTATTTTATTACTCTGATCATTGGTTAAATCAATTCAAATTCCCTTGTGAGCTTTCTGTGTGTGAGGAAATTTGACAATTAGGCAAAAGGAAATTGTTACTATGTACATATTTACAGAGAGAAGATTTCATGTGTTAAAATAAGTGTACTGACAACAGCAAAATGATATGTAAAAGCTAAACAAACTAAAAACCACCCACTCTTCAGCAATAGGACTTTGTGCTTTTAGATTAGGCAGCTAACAAAAATATCAGATTTAAAGGTAACAAGAAGTAAGTTCATCTCCTGACATTAACAACTGGAACACACTTGACATTTATACATCTTAGTATTCCAATATGTAATCATGACAATAGAAAAAAACGAGTCTATGAATAATATAAAATATGTAAAAATTGGTTTCCAGACTGAACTATGTAAATAGCTCCATATAAAAAGGTGAAAGATTTCAGCCAAATATTCGTATAATAGCACACAGTTGTACTTTCTAATATATAATTCGGGAAACAGTAGAATCTTTTGTATGCACAAGTATGAAATAAGAAAAATCACCACTTTAGCTCCTTGGAAATATAACTCTCATGCATGCAATGAATGATATATTCCCATATCAGGTCAAATAAATTCCCACATTTAGTGCGAGAAAATGTGGGTTAACTTGGTCAAAATGGAAATACATAGTTTAGTAACCATTGAATCATGTTGTGTGCTACTAAGTGGTAGGCAGGATGTTCAGGTCAGTTGAGAAATGTGTGGCAAAGAAAATTATATATTTAACAAAACTTACTAATCAAACTTTTTTATGACAGGACATCCAATTACATATTTAGGAATACTCTGATAATCAGTCATAAGACTGAATTGTTCAAAATTTAGTGGAGGTGAAAAACCTGAGTGTGAAATGTGTGAAGTACCATATTAAAAGCTAATATTTAAGATGTGAACAATGAATACAGAAGGGATAGAGCAAAATTACCTGATTTCAGATACAGTTCACAGATGTAGTTCTTATAAGCAAAAGGCTGTTTGGAAATCATAATAAAATGAGATAAGACAGAACAAAGTGAGCAGAACAGAAAGGAAGGATTTGGGATTCTTGAAAGTTCATGGCCTGTCTGAGGACCTATGACTGAAATAAAAGTGAGATATGCAGGTTGTCAGTCACCTAAAATTTTAAAAAGTGAGGCCTGAGTCCCTTTGTAGAATCTCTTTCTTAATACTGAGGATGGTAGAAAAAGGGAGAAGAGGAAGTAACGGGAAGACACAGAGAAATTCGGAGAGAGCTCACTTTTGGGATTAGTACTGAGTAATGGTATGGCAAATCTGATTACAACCAGAAACTGCTTAAACTCCATTTACATTAGAATCACAAAGATCAGTGATTCACAAAATTTAGCGTGCATAGATTGTCCTCAGAGAACTGGTAAAAAACCAATATTCAGGCCACATCGAGCTTCTAATTCAGTCACTTTTCATTTGCACAAGCACCTTTATTTGTGTTTTTGTGAAAATTTTTTCCAGAAGATCAACATCACTCCTGACAGACTGTTTAAAGGAAGATGGTTCTTCATGTGAGTGAACCTCAGGTAAGAGAGCAGTATTTTACCGTATTGTCTTCAAATGAAACTCAAAAACTTTGACTCTTCCTGGATCACTTGTATAACTTGTGATATGCCCCACCCTACCCAAGCCAGATAAATACCTCACTGGCCGACCCCCACTACATCCACTGCCCAGCCACCGCCACGCTCCAGGCCACTCACCAGACACAACCATAAGACACTTAATACCCATTATTCCCGCACCATATTTGATAGGCATAAATTTGGTGTGAACCATGTTAACAAATCTAAGGGCGATTGGAGGCCGCCCTAAAAGCCTTCATCCCTCTCGGAGAGCCCGGCAAGCTACCGAGAGTATCCCACCCACACGGCAGAGCCTAGCAAGCTACCCGTGGCAATACGATATGCCAACAACAGTAACAACAATTGGTCGCATTCACCTGACTCTTCCTGGATATGAACTTTAAACTAGACCCGATATTTTAGATCTGAATATTGTAGATTTCACAACCTCCCTAAATGCATGAGTGCAATTCCTTATAGTTAGGAACCAGTTCTCTATGTTGGCCTCTATCTGACTAAAGAAATCAATTCTCTATACTGGTTCTGTTTCTCAATAGATAAGTTAATGCAAGTATGCTCGACAGTAGTAGAATATAGACTAACCTTTCATTCTTTATTTACGTGAAAGTTGAATTCATGTGTGATTATTTCAATAAGACTGTCACAGCTCCTCTTGAGGGAGACTAAACAACTATGATTTTATGTGTTTTAGTTCATAAAAACTTTATATCACAATAATAATTTCCCTTACCTTTTGTGATAAACTCTTAAATTCCTCAAAGATAAAAGAAGACCCTGAATAACTTTAGCATCTTAAATACTTTACTACTTAAAAATAAACATTATACATCGATGCATAGAGTGAGACATGATAAAATGTAGAATCTTAAAGTGCTAGAATAGTAGTTAAGGAACTAGAAAATGTCCAAAAGAGAATGCTTTATGCAATCATATGTCACAAATGCATAACAAATAAATATTGAATGATTTGATTGTGTTATTAGAAAGTAAAAACCATCAAATTGTGAAGCACAATGGGGATAAATAGAGGAATATAGAAGTTATTGACTAGAAAAATATAGTACAACCCTTTTTGTTGCTTGTCTGTGTTAATATTTATTGGTAATTTAAGAAAAAAAGGAGAGTAAGCCATGGAATATAAGTTTAGATCATTTCTTGTTACTCAGTAAAATTAATAAACACTCCCTCCCCGACAAAACAAGTGACCGATATTTTAGAGTCAAGGCAAATAGACTTTTAAATAAGAAAGCACAGGTTATCATCCTTTGTATACTCAGTCAGGTACTATTTTTTTTTTTTGGTTTTTTGGGTCACACCTGGCGATGCACAGGGGCTACTCCTGGCTCTGCACTCAGGAATTACTCCTGGAGGTGCTCAGGGGACCATATGGGATGCTGGGATTCGAACCCGAGTCGGCCGCGTGCAAGGCAAACGCCCTACCCGCTATGCTATCACTCCAGCCCCAGTCAGATACTATTTTGGAAGAATCCTACATAATCATAAACTAGTCTTTCTTATTTATTTATTTATTTATTTACTTATTTATTTAATACAGAGATTATCTGGGTGAATTTGATTTGTTTGGGTGATATTGAAAGTACAGAATTGGGGTTGGAGCAATAGCACAGAGGGTAGGGCGTTTGCCTTCCACGCGGCCGACCCGACCGGGGTTCGAATCCCAGCATTCCATATGGTCACCTGAGCACCGCCAGGAGTAATTCCTGAGTGCAGAGCCAGGAGAAACCCCTGTGCATCGCCAGGTGTGACCAAAAAAGAAAAAACAACAACATGAAAGTACAGAATTTTCTCCTGCTGGTGGTAATGGAGGAATCAGAGATTCAAAACAGAAGGATTTTATCTTGTTTGAAGAAAGCCAGGTTGTGGTACCATGGATGCAGGAAGAATGGAGCTCTCCCTTCCCAGGGACCTCCAACACAGACAACCAAAAAGAAAATTTAAATTTTTTAATTAAGTGGAATTCTGCCAAGAATAGTCCTAAATTCAAAATCTTCTCTCAGAACTTCCAGATAAGAACCTTAACCAGCTGAGACTCGATTCAATCTTGCCAGGATTTAAGGAAATAATACAGATGAATCTATGTATGTTTTAGAAGAATGATCATTTGTTCTGTAATAATAGATAAATTATAAACGTTAGAAAATACTACACTGTGGGTTGCAAAAAGTCATTGTTACCACAACCAAATTGTTCCACTAGACTTTAGCAGGCAACGTTCCCAGCAACTGTGATATGTGATGAGAGTATCACACTTTCTATTTACCTGATCACATACAGCTTACTGACTTTATCTGATGCTTAGTGACTTCTCTCAAATTATGAAATAGGCCCAGGGATATGGCTCAGTGACAAAGTGTGTGTCATACATACATGTAATCTGGGTTCAATCCCTGGAAACACGAAATATAATAAAATAAAATTGTAAAAAAGATAGGCTGAAAAATAAATTTAAGACTATATAATAAAATAAATCTGATTTAGTAAAAATACTTAATCAATACTGGGATTCAATATCAATTTTCTGAGAGGGCCATATTAGGAGAAACATAGACTCAAGATCAAAAACATTTATTTATTTTTGTGTATCTCAGTTCCCTTATCTATAAAGTGAGAATACTGTCTGTCCTTTCTGAATTGTCTTTATTTGGGCAATATCTATACAAGTACATCACATGAGTGTGACATAGCTTAAGTTGTATTTTTCAGTAGTAGAAGACATCACACATTCGCCACATGTCCATATGGACTCATGATGGGACAATTGAATTAACACTTTGACTTAAAACCCATAGACTGAAAGAAGGTAGAGTTGGGGCCTGGAGCTCTAGTGCAGCAGGTTCAGTGCTCGCCTAGCTCACAGCCAGGCTGGGGCCTATCTCTGTACCCCAGTAGACCCCCTGAGTCACACCAGGAGTGAGCCCTGAGCTCAGAGCCAGAAGTAAGCTCTAAGTACTGACAAGTGTGGCCCAAATACCAAACATAAGTAATAAGTAAATTACATACATAAGTAATAAGTAAAGGTAGAATCAATTGTGATGTAATTAAGAGTTGCATTGCCACAGGGTCTTATCTGAATGTTTGAAGGTATCTCTATATTGTGTGGCCTTGGATAATCTCTTATCATTCCCATAGTAGGATGTCAATCCAGTTAGAGCAGAGGTCAAGACTCTTCCCTCCCTCCCTCCCTCCCTCCTCCCTTCCCTCCCTCCCTCCCTTCCTTCCTTCCTCCCTTCCTTCCTCCCTCCGTCTGTCCATCTGTCCCTCCCTCCCTCCCTCCCTCCCTCCCTCCCTTCCCTCCTTCCTTCCTTCCATTCTTCCCTCTTAACTTCTGATGCAGTATCTCATCTGTCCAGATTAAGTACATTTTGTTCTTACATGCCCAGTACTCTAGATAAGCTTTTTTTTTTTTAATTTTTATTAAATCACCATGTGGAAAGTTACAAAGTTCTCAGGTTTATATGTCAGTTATACAATATTCAAACACCCATCCCTTCACCAGTGCCCATATTCCACCACCAGAAACCCCAGTATACCCCCCGCCCCCACCCCCTACCCCCTACTGTATAACTAATGAATTTCAATTCATTTTTTCTTTACCTTGATTACATTCCATAATTCAACACAAAACTCACTATAGTTGACATAACTCTCTCTCTCTCTCTTTTTTTTTTTCTCTTTTTCCTTTTCCCTTTTTTTTTTCTTTTTCCCCCTCATCCCCCTTCCTGCGCCTCGTAGTATGGTGTACGCCACGCCACGTCGGCCAGAGTGGGGCTTTTGCTTAGTTCACAGTCCAGAGGTGGCTGCTACATTAAAAACCTTCAATATTTTCAACAAAAACTTACTGTTATTATTTGGAGTTTCCCCCCCAAGTCAGACCTGTTCAAATGGAACCAATTCACATTGCTGAACAATTATAAATGTTAAGTCGCGCGGACACGGCAGCGTCCGCGCGGTTTTGGATTTCTGTATAAAGTCCAGGGAGAATTCTGCCAGAAATTACATAGCCCAGCTCACAGTCCCAGTGCATTGCTGTAAGAAGTCTCTGAATTCAAAGTCTTTAGGCGCAGAGGGTCCGATTCGCGCTCAGCGGCTCCGGGTTTATCTGGGCCGAGGGCGTGCCGGTTACGCCCCCTTCCCATGAGTTCCTGGGAGCCCCCAAAGTAAAATCCGAATACCTGTGGGTCTGGAATCAGAAGATGGCGCCTGCCACATGGTGCCGCCAGCCCGCCGCTTTCCATGCAGGAAGACAGGGTGGGGAGGAAAAAAAAAATCCACCCCCAGCAGCACCGAGTTGTAGCCCAGTTTGGTGTCCCAATGCATTGCTCTCGGGTGCTGCGCTGGATGCCCGAATGTGTTACATCTTTGGAGTCAAAGTCTTTAAGCGCCGCAGAGGGTCCCTCTAGATAAGCTTTTAAGAATAACTTAAAATATTAATTTCTAAGTGTAATTCCTCTGAACAACAGGGTTCTCCAAAGCTTACATTAGGATTTTTTTTAATATTTCAACTCCGCAAAAAAAACAATGTTAAAATAAAGAGGGCAAAACAGACTGAAAGAAAATGGTTATAAAACTACATCTTATAAAGGTCTTGCATTCCAAAATTAACAGGGAATTGAAAATCAGTAGTAAGGAAGAAAAAACTCTGTTTTCTGTTTTAAAATAATCCAAGAAACAATATGTCTCATAAAATTAGATTTAGAAATGGCAAAACAACAGAAAAGTATGCTCCACATATATGCCACCAAGAAAATGCAAAGCAATGAGTTTTCAACTGCATATGAATGAGAATAGTCTAAATTCAGGACAAGTCAAGACCAAATAAGAGAGAATTATGGAATTATTGATGGTTATACCACTCATTGTTGGTTGGTATACAAATTGAAAAGCCACATTAGAAGTCAATCTACATTTTTCAAAAAGCAAAACAAACTCTTGCCATATAAACTAATAATCAAATACCTTGATATTTTCTAAAAATATTTTCTGAGTAGAACACCTACACTAAATTTTCTGTTGTGTATTCATGTTTGTTATCCATTGTCTAAACTTAGAATCCTCCAAAAAGTTTTCAGTAGGTGAATAGATAAACTGACTGTGGTGTAATCAGACAATGAATTACTATGGAGTGCAAAAAGAATAAATGGACTGTCAAATAATGAAAATAGAAGTAGGAACCTTAAATATACATTACAAAGTAAAAAGAAGCTAATGTGAGAAAAATTAACATTATATGATGTTCTGAGAAAAGAAAATTGATGGAACCAATTAAAATTTCAGTGATTTCAGAAATCAGAGTGAGACGAAATGAAAGGGCAGTGCATAGAGGCTATTTTGCACAGTGAAGATATTCTGCATGATACTGTAATGATAGATATATATGATTGTACTTTTGTCCCAAAGTAAAGAATTCAAGAGTCATCCTCATTTAATTCTGACTTGGGATATTTGAACATTTTTGCTATGCCACTAAAAGCCTAAGTATAAACAAAATATGACTATAGCAAAATTGGCTGAATTTTGAAGATTGATAAATATGTGTATATGTGGATAATTAAGATAAATATGGGATATTATAGGAATATGAAAAATATGGAAAATATAAAAATATGATTACAAGAAAGTAAGCTGTTGTATGGATATATGGATATATTATATACATATAAGATATATATGTACATAGATATATGTTCATGTATACATATGTGTATACATGCATATATATCCAAATCCATACATATGGGTATATAAGACATTTCAGTACACTTCCATGCATTTATTTGTGATGCTTAATGAAGTGTTAAAAAATAAAATCTTGGAAATATTTCAATTTTTAATAATATTAACTATGTTTAACTAAAGGAATATATTATAGAATACTTTGACATTGTGACTCATGCTGAGATAAGGCTTAGTACCAATTGTATGTGGGAACTTAGATAAAGCAATTGGTACACAAATTTACACAATATCTCACAAAGTTATGAATTTATTTCATTTTATTTTTGATTTGGAGCCACACAAGGCAGTGCTCAATATGGCTATGTGTCTGGCTATTCACTCTGAAATTCTCTGGTCCCCATAGGGGACCATGTCGGATGCCAAGGATTCAAACTGGGTCAGCCACATGCAAGACAATTGCTCTTCTTGATGTGCTATCCCTCTGGCCCGAAAGCTATGAAGTTTTAACAAGTGCTCATTCTTTCTAACTACTTGTTTATGACAGTTATAGATTAAATTATATTTCAGTAAGCCTGGATGAGATGATTCTAGGCTTTTTTTTATTACCATCTATAAAATTTAAGGTTATTGCTATTTTTACACAGATTTACGTGCTAGATATTTATTAACTCATTTCCCATATGAAATACTAGCACATAGTAAAGTAAAAATATACTTAATGAGAATATATTTAACATGCTAATTAAGTAAGCTTTGGTAGTTCCTTTAACTATGATTGCAAATAATATCCTTTCCATTATAAACAGGAATCCATACAGATTCATAAGTTACTTTCTACTTGATAAAAATGTCTGAAATGAGATTTAGAAGCTCTGTTTCTAGAAAGCTCTGGATTGAATTTATTGAAACACAAGTTGTGATAGCTTCAGCTGGATAAATGTTCTCTTAATAGACACCTCTCATGCATTTTTCAAAAAGAGGATCCCCAATTTGTGCTCAGGAGCTTGGAGTCCCCTCCCAGTGATTCTAAATCAAGCCGGTCCTTAGTTTATGGAGCTAAATTTGCTCTGACTTCTCTGTACCAAAGATACCAGAGGTCACTTCAGCCGTGTCCAGGGACCTCTGGGCCATACCTATTAATGCTTGAAAATTAAACCACAGTCAGCCACATGCAAGGTAAGCGCAATTATATATGCACTATCTTTTTGTTCCTCAGTTCATCTTTTTATTTTTTTATTAGTGAATCACCGAGAGGTACAGTTACAAATTTATAAACTTTCATGTTTACATTTGGTTTACATCCCTCCACCAGTGGCCATTCTCCTCCACCAATGTTCCCAGTATCCCTCCCACCATCCCCAACCCAGCCCCCACCACCCCACCTTGCCTCTGCCGCAGGGCATTCCCTTTTGTTCTCTCTCCTGTTGGGTGTTGTAGTTTGCAATAGAGGTATTGAGTGACCATCATGTTTGGTCTATAGTGTACTTTCAGCACGCAGCTTTCAACCCGAGTGGGTCCTCCCAACATTCTCTACTAGGTGTTCCCTTCTCTATCTCAGCTGCCTTTCCCCCCAGCATGTGAGGCCAGTTTCTAAGCTGTGGGGCAGACCTCATCTTTTATACCTGTACACTGTTCCTTAGAAAATGGCACAATCTTTTCTGAATCTTTCCAGTGTCCTCATCACTTCTTAAATATACTGACCTACTCATTCCTGTACCTTTTTCAACTAATTTTCAATGACCCATTGCTATTTTTTTGACATTTAAAACAATTAAAGCACCTTGATTTACTGATAGTTGAGCTCTATTTATTTATTTCTTTTGGGGGGCCATATCCAGTGATATTCAGGGGTTAATACTCCATCCTGCACTCAGGAATTACTTCCGGCGGTATACTCAGGGGACCATATGGGGTGCCAGGGTTGAATTTGGTTGGCCTTATGCAAGGCAAACACCCTACCTGCTGTATTATTGATCCGGTCCCACAGTTGAGTTTTGGACTTGAAATATTAAGCAATGATTCTGTCACCACTGTCAACTTCCCTCCACCAATGTCCTCAAATCCCCTTCCAAGCCCCAGCACACACTTTCTTTTCCTCCCCTTCTCTATACCCTGGGCCTAGATTGATCAGGACACCCTCCCTTTAAAACATTGCATTCCCTCATCCAGTTGTTTTAAATACCACATATGAGTGATATCATCCTGTGTTTATCCTTCTGGCTTACTTCAGCTAACACAATGTCTTCCAGTTCCAACCATGTGTCTGTGAACTGAACGATTTCATTGTTCCCTATAGCTGGTAATATTCCATAGTGTATATACTCCTCATCTTTATGATTATTGAGGTTGATTTTAAATTTTAGCTCTCTTACTGTGTTCTGCAATGGGTGGGGGTGTATATGTTCTTTTTGAATGAATGCTTTTTATGTTCTGGACAGAGATACCCAAAAGTGGGATAGCTGGGTCATAAGGAAGCTCAATCTTGAGTTCACTAGGACCCTCCATAATGGTTTCTATAGGGATTAGACTGACAACATACCCAACAGCAGTGTTTGAGGGTTCCTTTTTCACCACATCCTCGCCAACACAGATTGTTCCCAGTATTTTTGATATATACCATTCTTACTCATGTCAAATAATATCTCACAGTTCTCTTGATTTGTATTTCCATAAATGCACATTTTTTCACGTGCATTTTTTCATGTGCCATTTTTTAATGTGCCATTTGGCCACTACTTGATCATCTTCAGAGATGTTTCTGGTCAATTTCCTCTCCCCATTTTTTGATGAGGCTTTTATATTTTGTTGTTGGTCTTGGTGAGTACTTGATAGATCCCAGATATCAACTCTTTATCTGATATGTTGAGAGAGAGAATGATGTTTTTAACCACTCAGTTATTGTTTGGTTTTAGCCCATGTTACTTTTGCCATATGGAATGTTTTAATTTTGAGGTAGTCCCATATGTACAGTTTTATATATGTTGCCTTTGCTAATGGCATCATATTTTCGAAGATTCCTTTGGGGTCTAGGTTATGGAGTTTTCTGCCTATATTTCTTCAATATACTTTATAGCTTCAGGTCTGACCTCAAGACCTCTGATTAACTTTGAGTTAATTTTTTCTGTAAGATATGAGATATGGATCCAGTTTTAATTTCTTGCATGTAGTTATTTACTCTCCCAACACCAGTTGTTAGAAAGGCTGTCTTCTCTCTATTTTGTCTTCTCAACTTCTTTGTCAAACATCAGCTGACAAATTCCACTAGTTTGTATGAGTATAAACATGCCCTTTCTTATATCAAGTCTGTTTTTGTTTTAAATTAACATTGACTAGAATGATCACAAACAAATTCACTCATGGATTCCTTATAGTCAGAATTTAAAACTAATTAGTGAATACTTGTTTTTGAAGAGACTGTTAGGCTGAAAACACCTAAGTGAAAGTCACTTAAGCTAATTTTGCAATTAATTTTGCAAAAGTATTATGGATTCACATGGAACAGGAAAAAATGAGATAATCTGCTTACTGATTTATAGCAAGATTATTATAAAAGTTAATAAATAACAGTTATCTATGACCCCATGCCCACTAGAAAGCCAAGGAGATAAGAAATAATAATTATTGTGAATAGCATAAAATATTAGAACCCTCAAGAATTATCATTTTAAATATAAATGTACTACTTTGCAAAAGATATGGGTAATTGGTAAAATGTTAAATATGAGTCTTCATATAATCTATCAAATATACTCCTGAATATGTATCCAGAAAAAATGAAAAACCCTTCACAAAATAAACTACCAATTAATGCCTATTACTCTTACTTGGAAAGCAGTAAAAATAACACAAATAATTATCCAATGATATGTGGATACATGAAGTGTGCATATGCATACTATGGATGTTTTAACACTGAAGAAGAATTGAAATGATGATACATACCACATTTCCTAAGCAAAATAATCCAGTGACAACATATCACATATAATGGGGCTGGAGTGATAGCATATAGGGTAAGGCTTTTGCCTTGCATGTGGCCAACCTGGGTTCGATTCCCAGCATCCCATATGGTCCCCCGAGCACCACCACTCATTCCTGAGTGTAAAGCCAGGAGTAACCCCTGTGCATCACCATGTGTGAGCCAAAAAGAAGGAAAAAAAAACCAAAACCAAATACTTATCACATATTGTATATTTTTTTGCATCAAATGATAATTATAGAAAAATCTATTATTGTAGAATGAGGATTTATCACCCTCTCTTATACATATATTGAAAGTTAATCCCCCCTTTCCTATGCTTTCATATCAGTTCATGATGACTTTGGGGGATAATTAGCTCTTATTTATTTGTTTGTGGACTTCACCAATACTACCGTCAGTAGGTCAATAACTATATATTGTCCCTAGACTCCTGAGACTATATGTGATGGTTATGATCAAACTCAGCCCCTGGGCATGTCACACGTGCTCTTTGAGTGATCTCCAGCATCAAGAATGATAAAGTTATCATGATGAAGTTCTTGTGAAAGAGAATAAAACTGTTATGTAAAATAAGACACCTGAACGACCTTGTACTTTGATCCCATTAAATATCTTCGAGAGGCTTATTAATCAGGAATCAAACCCTGAAAATATATAAAATCTGTTAGTTACTTTATATTCAACTTCCCAGGCTCCATAACTGTGTGGGATAAATGTCTATTGTTCAAGTTACCAAGTTTATGGTATTTGCTATACTGAGCAGAATAAGATATTCATGCATAATAGACATTACACTAGAATCTTATGGTTTGGGCTTTTCTTTTGTGTTTCGAATGGACTAGAGAAAGAGTTAATTTATTTTTGGAGTAATGAATTATGCTAAAATATATTTGAGTATATTTGCATATACAACATTGAAAACAGTAAATGCTATGAGATATCCGTATATATTTTAATTTATAAAGTTCAGTATTTCGTTGTGATAGACACCTAACTTTAGGGAAATAAGAACACAATTATTGGTAATTATCTGAGGTCAGAAAAGGTGAAAATTATGACATTGCATTATATTTTAAAATATAGATATTATAACATGTGAATCATATCTTAAACAATTTTCATGTACTTTGCTTAGAGCAAAATAAAAAATCATGATTTAGTTTCATATAGTGGTTTAATAAATTAAGTATTTTGAATTTCTAATACATTTATAGTTCTCATAAGTACATTAAAATCTTTCCTAAATATATACACAACTGTGAATGTAATTATAAAATTGAGGTAATTGGTACCTTTGGCTTTATTTTTAACTATATATTAAAAACTTCATTGTTATGACAATCCATTTTCATAGTATTATTCTAATTCATTAGAATGTAGTCATACATACTATTTTAAAATCAGAGGTAATTATTGGTATTTATGCATTTTCTTCTGTAATTAGATGTCTGTTACAGTGCAATATTTCAGACAGGTCTTACCCACTTGGATATCATAATTCTTTTGTCAAGAGTCTAGTCCTACCTATTGAAATACTATTTCTCTAAGCTAACAGGAAATGGATGTTAATTTAAGCTTCGCTTCAGGAGGGAGAGTTACACTGATACCAGTATACAAGAACAATGATATATTTTCTATTTTTTTTAATGATGCTAACACATGTGCACTACTCTTCTTACACCTTCTTGACTATAAAAGTCATAACACATGATGGAGTGAAACAAATGCCTTGATTCAATAATAAAGACAAATTGTTCTGTGATGCCAATTTTCCTACACTCAATAGAGATGAATGTAAAGGAAAAAAGTAAGATTTATTTACTGGTTCTGACACTGACTGATTATGTCTATGTCTTTGATTCACTCTGCTAGATCCTGCCATTAAAAATAAAATAATGAGAACCCTACTCTTGAGAAAAACTCAGAACATCTTCATATACAAATACATCTTTATTTTATGATAGATGATGCAAAGCAGTTTACCAATTTCTGAAGCTGCAACGGTGATGTTGTACCACGGAGTTTCTTCTCTATCAAGAATTTTTGTAGTCTTAATGGTTCCAGTATTAGCATCGATGTTAAAAGATCTGTCATCATCAGCACGGTAGTCAATGAAGTATCTAGAGAAAAAGATAGATGGACTGTTTTTTACTTGATGTTAAATAATGAAAATGAATTTGAATGAAGGGCTTTAATAAATAGTACATCTATATCCTTAAAAGTATACTTTAAATTTCTGTATATAGCTCATACAATTTAACTGCAACCTTCATGTGTAGAAATAACAATTATTTTTATCTGTGAGTTTTTAATTCATACACAGAATTATAAACTAAACACCTACACACAGAGAGATTCCATGAAAGGACTGAATAATAGATAGTAGAAACGTAGCAATTAAAAAAGGAGAGTCAAAATACTCCTGCTGGAAAATCAGCAATGTCTTTACAAGACAGGTAGTACTTATTACTAAAGGAAAAAAGGAAATAAATCAACACAACCTGAAGGAATAAAATGCACATATATCACAGTACATATATAATTACCTCCATACATTTCAAAATTATAAATTTCAAGAAATCCAAGACTTCTGGCAAGCTACTCCTCCTGTGGGTAGGACCATTCTATAGACCCTTTTACATTTGACATGTAAGGTCTTTAACATAGAATTCAAGGAGGGATGGAGCGTTATTATAGCGGGTAGGGTGCTTGTCTTGCACAAGGTTGACCTCGCTTCTGTCCCAGCACAGTATCCAGTCCCCTGAGATCAGTCAGCATTGATCCTGGAGCACAAAGCCAGGAGTGGGAACTTAGCACCTCCTAGCGTGGCCCATATTGTAAAGCAAAATAAAATGCAATGAAATTCAACATGCATTTATTTTAAAAAGTCTATTTGCACTAATGTGAAACCAAATAATGTTTTACATGGTGAGATTTTTGTTTTGTAACTATTTCCATTAAAATAATCAGGCCAATAAGTCATGTCTTAGTTATTTAGAAAGGCATGTATTCCCATGGAGACATTTCCACATCCTATCTTACTTTATAAAATATATTCTGAATATGATGTATCAAATGTTAGAATACTTCTGAGAAAAAACTTTTTAGCATGTGGTAAGCTTATTTTGTCCTGTACTGAGAGATGATCTAATTGTTTGGCAAAGAATATACTTACAAAATAACACATATAAAATATACTTTATTAAAAAATGCTTTTAATTTCCAGTTACTACAAGACAAACCACAGAGTACAGCAAAAATTATGCTACATAATTATCAATCCTTAAATGCTATCTTTAATAGTGGAATTTTAACTTAAGGAAACACACAAACCAGAGTAACCCTACTAATGCTTTGGAACATACAGGTGCACACATAAAGCATTCATTTAAGAAAGGACAAATCCTTTCATTAAGAAAGGATTTCTAGGGGCTGGAGTGATATAGCACAGCGGGTAGGGCATTTGCCTTGCACCCGGCCAACCCAGGTTTGATTCCCAGCATCCTATATGGTCCCCTGAGCATCACCAGGGGCAATTCCTGAGTGCAGAGCCAGGAGTAACCCCTGAGCATCTTCGGGTATGACCCAAGAAGAAAAAAAAAGGATTTCTAATATAGTGATTAAAGCCATTGATTTCTCATATTCACTACATCCAGCATGAATTAAATGTCACAGCATCACCTGTAGACAGGGACAAGGACAGTAGACAAGGATATGGACATCACCTATAGGGACAGGGACAGGGACCTGTAGACAGGGACAGGACAGGGGCATAATACAATAGGCAGGGTGCTTGGTTTGCACACACAGCCTAGCCACACTCAATCCCATGCACTCCATATAGTGCCAGGAGTCTGCCAGGAGTGGTCCCTGAATGAAGAGATGGAGGTAAGCCCTAAACATCTATGAGTGTGGCCTAAAAACAAACAAACAGAAGGATCATTTCTACTAAGTGCCACTGAGAAACCTGCTTGATCAATGAACAATGGAATGCTCCTGTGTGAAAAATCACCTGGATTTAGGTTCCAGAAAGTGAATTAAGTTGTCCCAGCCCAGGTGTATACTTACTATATATCCCTTCAGAGCCCTGGACTGAACTAGTGCCTTCTAGTAAACCCTAGATAATTTTACTCTGCCATATGAAGGTGCCCGTATAGCTCTGAGATCTTGCAAAATTGCCAATATAAGTAGTAAATCTGGTTCGTAATGTTTATTATCCAAACTACTTTCTGTTCTGTCACAGAACATATGCACCAATTCATATTTCTAGTAAACAAGTTTTAATGGACTGAGAAAAAGTAAAAAGAAATTGCATTTTGTTGAAAGAAGCTGAAATTCATTATTCAAATTAGAATTTATGGACAAATAGGCAAGTTATGACCAAAGCAAGCACTCAATAACAATAATGATTACTTTTACTCATGTATTTTCTTCAACAGAAACTACTTTAAACAAATTACTCAGTTCATCATTGGCACCCCATTTCCCTTTGATTATGTAGGCATAGACTAAGGATAATTACTGTCATGTTAAAGTGCATTGCAAAACGTTCTTTTTTTATTTCAATAACAAAATTTTAGTCCCCAGAGCACTTATTTTCATTATTGTCTGTCCATTTCACTGCAAGAAATTAATTTAAAACTTATGTAATGGAAATCTATTAGTGCAGTGATTTGCTTGGAAAAAAAATCAGTTGCTTAAAGCATAGGGAACTTCTGTAAGTTACACACTTTAGATATTTTTATAAACACACATACACACACTATGGGATGTAAGGTAAATTTGAGATTTGCCTTCCCAAATTGCTATTTGAGGGAATTTTACTGAGTATAAGCTATAGATGGAATAATTTTTAATCAATGTACACCTGCGGGATATTACAGTAGTGCAGTCTTGTTTGAATTTAAAAAAAAATTTCAGACTGTAGCCTAACTCATACTCATATTTTTTTAAAAAATATTAAATTGTCTTTGGTTAACTTTGGAGATGCAATTTTTTTCCATAAGCCATCCATTCAGAAAATAATCTCTCTAAGAAGATTAAATTTAAGGATCATTTGTCACTTGATAATGTAATGTGCCTAATAGGATGGGCAATAATATTACATCTAATAAATAAAAAAAAAAACCCTAAGAAGTAATACCTCCAAAAAAGAATGAGTTTTCCTGCTATTTCTTCCTTAAAGGAACCAAGATATTGGACACTTAAAATACCTTGAGCTCTTGAAATGCTATGGAGACAATTTAAACATTACATTTTACTTATTTATTTTTCTTTGGGAATGTTCTCATGGAAACTACTTAGAATTCAAGTTTTCACTTAGGCTAGCAATACCAGTAAATCAGGGTTTACAGGTTAATTCCAGGATTAAATAGGTTGTACCTACACATCCAGAAAACACATTTCCCCTTCGGTCAGCTTATCTCTGGAATGTTCACCAATGCATGCTAAATTATTAGATTAATTTGTGCCTAAAACTGGAAATATTCACAAGGTCACATATTTTGACTTTAAGCAATGTGAAAGTGCTGCCTTGTACTATGTTTTGCTAATCTTCACGACTACTTATGTGTGTGCTTGGAACATTTCATTGAATTCACTTAGTCTACAGATATTTACAATTGTCTCTATCATTTTTAGGTCCCTTTATAATTCCAAGTGCCATGCTCACATACCATTTATCAGCAATGTTATTAGTGCACGTAAATGTGATATCTTCAATATAGGCCACCTGTGACACTTCCAAAATACAAGAGAAAGACACATTTCTGGTTGTAAAAGGCATCCTGTTTGTTGATTTGCCTTCACAGACCCTACTAAGTTGTGTCTTTTGCATCAGCAGATTACAAATTTGGTGAGGGTCTATTGTGGTTTGTCATTAAAGAATTGATCAAGATTTGTTTTTCAATAAGTAAAACTTTTTTTTTTGCCTGAATAAAGAGTTTTAATTGATTTTCTTTAAATTACAAAAATTTTAAAAATGGTTTCTCATGCACATAATTCTAATATCATCCCCATCACCAGGGAACATACTCCTTCCCCCAAAGGTCCCGATGACCCTCTCTATCAACCCCACCAACTCAATGGTGTGGATCAGTTCTGTTATGTTTCTTTTGGGTTTCTTTTTGGATTGTTGTTGTTGATGAATTATTATTTTTTTTAATTTTATTAGTTTATTTTTAATTAGAGAGTCATCGTGAGGGTACAGTTACAGATCCATACATCTTTATGCTCATACTTCCCCCATACAAAGTTCAATAACCCATCCCTTCACCAGTGCCCATTCTCCACCACCCGTAAACCCAACATCCCTCCCCCCCTCCCCAGACCCGTCTCCCCCCACCCCACCCTGCCACTATGGCAGGGAATTCCCTTTTGTTCTCTCTCTCTGATTAGGTGTTGTGGTTTGCAAAAGAGGTGTTGAGTGGCCATTGTGTTCAGTCTCTAGTCTGTATTCCGCCCGCCTCACCCTTCCCCCACATGACCTCCAACCACATTTTGCTTGGTGGTCCCTTCCCTGAGTTACCCAGAATGAGAGACCAGCCTCCAAGCCATGGAAACAATCTCCTGGTACTTATTTCTACTATTCTTGGGTGTTAGTCTTATAGTCTATTATTCTATATTCCACAGATGAGTGCAATCTTTCTATGTCTGTCTCTCACTTTCTGACTCATTTCACTTAGCATGATACTTTCCATGTTGATCCACTTATATGCAAACGTCATGACCTCATTTTTTCTAACAGCTGCATAGTATTCCATTGTATAGATGTACCAGAGTTTCTTCAACCAATCATCTGTTCTAGGGCACTCGGGAAGAGATACGAATGGCCAAAAAGCACATGAAAAAGTGCTCTACATCACTAGTCGTCAGAGAGATGCAGATCAAAACAACCATGAGATACCACCTCACACCACAGAGACTAGCACACATCCAAAAAAACAAAAGCAACCGCTGTTGGAGAGGATGTGGGGAGAAAGGGACCCTTCTACACTGCTGGTGGGAATGCCGGCTAGTTCAGCCCTTTTGGAAAACAGTATGGACGATTCTCAAAAAACTAGAGGTTGAGCTCCCATTTGACCCAGCAATACCACTGCTGGGAATATATCCCAGAAAAGCCAAAAAGTATAGTCGAAGTGACATATGCACTTATATGTTCACCGCAGCATTGTTTACAATAGCCAGAATCTGCAATAAGTAAAACTTTTATTAGAGAATATGGTAAACAGAACAAATACTCAATGCTGAGACCTTTAACAGGATAGATTTTGAAACATTTTCTGCTTATTATCTAGCCTTCATTTAGAAAGTTTAAGTCATTTGGAAATGCATATTTTTGAAATACACCTAATGTGTATAATTCCAAACTTTGCATATTCATGAGCTTATTAAAAATTTCTGACCACATAAGAAAAGCAAATCAAAGCCATCCATAGGAATGCAGAGAAAACACAGGGATATTTGTTCTCCAAGTCCATAATCAAATTTTAAATGAACCAGTAAGCTCCTTTACTTCTCTGTAATCATCATTATTCAAAAACATATATTATTTCTATATCTCTCTATATATCTTAATTTTGAACATACTTAAAAACTTGTATTAATTAATTTTTATGTTAGCATATGGATAATATATTATTTCCAAAATATTTAAGATATATTCTGCCCTGTTTTAGTTCTTCACTGTATCACTGTATCACTGTAATTCCATTGCTCATTGATTTGCTCGAGTGGGCACCAGTAACATCTCCATTATGAGAGTCATTGTTACTGTTTTTGGCATAATGAATGTGCCACAGGTAGCTTGCCAGGCTCTGCAATGCAGGCAAGATACTCTTGGTAGCTAGCCGGGCTCTCCAAGAGGAGCAGAGGAATCGAACCCGGGTCAGCCATGTGAAAGGCAAATGCCCTACCCACTGTACTATCACTCCAGCCCTTTAGTTCTTAAGCAAAGCAAATATTAACATTTTTAACAAGGAGTACATATTTCATTTATTCAAAATGAAAATGAAATACAGATGAGGGAATAGAGATATTTTCATGCTAAACATTCTCATTTTATGAGAAATATTGCTAGTGATTTCAATTATGTTTTCTTATATGAAGTAAAGAAACATTATTTTAATCTACATAATGTAGAGAAAGTCTAAAATTAAAGGACATTTTGATTCAAAGATACTAGAATTACATTGGATGAGTTTCCCTGCATTCTTTTATTCCAATGGATACAAATGGATAATGGTATCTTATGCATAGCATTCTAAAGTTGTAAAACATACATTTGTTTTCTACTTTGTGACGTTTAAAATATATAAACTTGGGGCTGGAGCAATAGCACAGTGGGTAGGGTGTTTGCCTTGTACTCGGGGTTCAATTCCCAGCATCCAATATGGTCCCCCGAGCACTACCAGGAATAATCCTGAGTGCATGAGCCAGGAGTAACCCTGTGCATCCTGTGCATTACCGGGTGTGACCCCATATTCAGGTTTCTTTTCATGGAAGAACTTTGAGATAAGCAGCATATTGTGGCTTAAAGAAAGCAAGACTGGGACCAGGGAAATTGCATCGCGGACCTGTCACTTGCCTTGCATACTGTCAAATCGAATTCCATTGCCGGCACTACACATGGTCCCCTGAGCCCTGGTAGGAGAGATCCCTAAGCATAGAGCCAGGAGTAAACCTTGCACACAGTTTGGTGCGGCCCCAAAACATTCACAAAAGAACCAAAAAAAAAAAACTTAAAAAAAATTCTAAAACAAAACAAAAAGATTTTGTAGTAAAGCAAAACTGAATTTCACTTGACTCAAATTCTTGAGCCTCTGTTTCTTTATCTGAAAACTAATACTAGCAATACAGATTCTTCACAGTTAAAATAAGTTGATTTTTTTTAACAGAGCTTCAGGCCCATAGACAAATCAATGAATAGGGAGTGCTTTATATTATCATGCTGCAAAAGGCTACATTTCCCACCAGCTTCCTACTATGGGAGACCTGATTAGTCCCTAGCTAATCAGGATGCTCATGAATTACATTTCCAGGATGCTAAAAAGGAAGCAGTGAACACAGCCTGCAAAAGTCAAGGCATTTTTTTTGTTTGTATTAAAGTTCTGGTAAATAGTTTGATTTTGATTTTTTTTAAAGGTGGGAATACTATTGCTGCAAATTACACTCTCATTTTTTGAATTGAAAGAGGCAAATGCTCAATACAGGATGCTCTTAGAAATCTGAAGAGTTTCACTAATAGTTCAGAAAATTGAAATACAAAAGACTGAAGCTGGGAAGCTTTGCACAAATGCCTTTAAGACTCAAACTCCCTTCCATTATCAATTCTGCAAACTCGCAGTTAATTGCTTTTCAGGGCACATTGCAAGGTTCATCTTTTCAATGTGCTTTTTCTTAATTAGTACAAACATTTGGTCCCTGAGAAAGGTAGAAGTATAAGGCTTGCTTTTGTGTTTGTTAATGTTTTTTCCTTTTTTTTATTCATGTTTGGCACCTAAAGGCTCATGGGACTGACACGTTTTTATTAAAATCAAGAATAAATTTTATGCAAATGATGCCCCCAAACAACATCTTTGGCATCTAATTATATTAAGGCAGCTTTCAAGAAGTTCAGTTTATTTGCCTAAAAAAAAAAACAAAGCAGAAAGAATACATATGCTAATAGTTTATGTTTCATTTTGAGAATCATTTTTAAATCTTAACAACTGGAAGGGGCTGGAGCGATAGCTCAGTGGTGGGGTGTTGGCCTTTCATGCGGCTGACCCTTGTTCGATTCCTCCACCCCTCTCGAAGAGCTGGACAAGCTACCGAGAGTATCAAGTCCGCATGGTAGAGCCTGGCAAGCTACCTGTGGCGTATTGGATATGCCAAAAACAGTAACAATAAGTCTCACAATGAGAGACGTTACTGGTGCCCACTCAAACAAATCAATGAGCAACGGGATGACAATGACAACAACTGGAAAGAAATCTTGTTATTTAGATATAATATGAATTAAATGTTCCTAATAACATAGAATAATTAGCAAGGAAATATCATAATATAAGCAATTGTATACATATGTTTTTATTAACTTAAATTCATAGATTAAAGCATGCATGTGATTAAGCATATGTATAAAATACACTCACCCCCAAATATTTCTTCAGAATTTCTTTCTTGAGCATTATAAGCATTCCAGATTCACCAGTTTGCCATTCAGTTTGTTTTATTCTATCTTTAATTTTCTCAGCTTCATATTCAGCAGTTTGGACCTGATAATACTTGAGGACTCTCTTTTATGTGTTGACCAATGAACTTAACCAGCACTGGTTTTTATAGCAAGTACTAGAACATTTCTCTTTTTGTTCTGAGTTTGTCACAACCACATCGTCAGACATTGCTAAATGGTTCTGAAACTATTGCTCTTTGGTGATATCACTATTCTATTGTAAATGGATACTTGCTTGTATAGAATACATGAAGTACTGCCCCCGGTGTCATGTAATCCCACAAACAGCTAACATCCAGAGACTATAAGACCAAGCTCGGGAAGCTTTGCAGCCACACAACATCTTATACCCTGTTCTCCCTCTTGGAGAACCTGACAAGTTACCAAGAGTCTATTGCCTGCATGGGAGAGCCTTGCAAGCTCTCCATGGCGTATTCATACCCCAAATACAGTAAAATATATATACGTACCTCTTGGAGACCCTGGCAAGCTACCCATGGCATATTCACTATGCCAAAAAGCAGTAACGATAGGTCGCATTGCCTTGACCCTGAAAGAGCCTCCAATCGTTGGGAAAGACAAGTAAGGAGAAGCTGCTAAAGTCTCAGGGTTGAGTGTAATAGAGACGTTACTGGTGCCCACTCCAGTAAATCGATGAACCACGGGAAGACAGTGATAAAACTGTTGGATTCTTTCTAAAAAGAATAGTCTCAGTGAATTTTCATAAGTTTTCATCCTGGTTGGACAACTAAGTATATCAACTCCTTTCATATCGATAGAGATTGAGTCCTCAATCTGGTCTTGTTCCCTTTGTGTTCCTATTTTGCCTATTCTGCTGCTTACATTACCCAGATTTCAGTTCCAGTGTGACAGGGGTTACTAATAGAAAGGTTTTTCTTGGGTACTCATAGGTAGAGAAAAATTATTGAATAGACACATTTGTGCCCATAAAAATTATTTTTATTGTATGTAACACCAATTTCTATTCAGAAATGGAAAAGAACATGATTATATAAAAAGGAACCACATTTCAATGTGTAATTGAAGAATTTACCATATACGCTATTGTTAAAATAGTTGATATCAAAGAGAATGTGAATAAGAACTTGATGAGAAAAGGCAGACAGATTTGTTAAGGATTTAAAAATTTTTAAAGCCTTAATATTATCCAAAATTATAAATCCCAGGTAGCTACTTTTTTGTGACAGCTTGATATGTGCCATATTCAACGGAATAACTTCTGGGAATACAAAAAAAATTACTTATATCTGCTGTAGGACATAAAAACAATAAAATATCATTTTGCCAGTATGATTTTAAAATTTTAATAAACGTACATATATATGTCTGTTCAGCATTACTATTTTTATTCATAATTTGATTTTGAGTGGGAGGATTAAATTATATGCAAGAGCATGCAGGAAATCATTCAAGATTCCAAATTTCCCATACTGGACTTCCTATCTCTAAGTCTGCATTCTATGCTGTCTTGGACAAGTTCACATTCACTAAGCAACTGCACCAGGCCGCTCTGCACCTTAAGTGTACTGTTCTTTGGGTTCTAATAAACCAAAAATGGGCTAGTTTTCTTCTATTTCAGGTAAGGTTAGTAATTTCCCAAGAGCACACAGCCATTGAGGAAAACTTAGCCTGATACACTCATACTTCTCTGAGCCTCACATTTCTCACTTATCTACACTTCTCACTGAGAGATAAAAAAAAAATAAAAACCTCTAATGTGAGACAGGTTCATGACTAAATCTTGAAAGAGGTGGAAGCAAAGCATGCAAGATTCATGAGTAGGCATGTTTCTGGCCTGAAACATCTTTGAGGCACTCCTGGGAGTGACGCAGGTCTAGTTACTACCTTGCTCAAGCCACACCCACATTCCACAGTGGCTGCCATGCCAGTGGTCCAGTCTCATTGCCTCTTCTACTCCTCCATACTTCCAGAAGCCTCAGCCGTCATACTCTCTTCCCACATCCACCAGGTAAACTCATCCACCAATCCTGATCTACATATCCTGGAGCCCCGAGAGCAAGCAGCAGCATAGTGGCCACGCAACACCACTACATTTCACACAATTCAATAATGGCATCCTAATAGGAGCATATCAAATTGGATGGGAAAGAAGAAACACAGAAGTCAACTGAACTCAGTCAATAGAAGCAACATCAGAGAAGGCTCAACTAGCAACGCACAGCTAAGTCAACCTTCAGACAAGGACTTAGTGACCTCATGGTGAAATAGAACAATTTTCACAAATTTTCTTGCACTGTAATATTTTTTGATTATTCCATTACTCATTTAGTTGTAATAAACAATATAAAATTTTGTTGTACCTCCTAAGGGAGTAGACTCAGGATGATGGGAAAATGAGGATAATGATGGAGACGTCACTCTGGTGATGGGATTGGTGTTGGAATATAGGATGCCCATAAAAACTGCATGCTGAACAACTTTGAAAATGTTTAAATAAATGAATAGAAAATACATTAAAAATAAAAAGAAAAACACAAAAGAAACAGTCCTCTAATGTATAGAGTTTCCAGAATTATTTTCAATTATTGAGTTGATTGGTATAATTTGTAGCTACAATGTAATCATAGAAATATCTACATAGCCAGAATAGTAAAAAAAGTATGATAATTAGAGAATTAGTCAATATTTATTTAATACAAAGCAACTTTAAAGTGAATATTTGGAAAATTTTTGTTTTCATTTCAAGGGTAGTATATATACCACAGACTCTCATCAATATGTTTCTAAAGGAGATACTATACCTTACAACACTGTTAGCAATGTCGGGATCTTGTGCCAAAACAGTGCCAACAACAGTTCCAATCTTGGCATTTTCGTAGACTTCCATGGTGTAGGAAGGCATGGAGAAGAGTGGGGGCTCATCTACGTCTCCAACAATGATCTTCAGCATGGTGGCATCTTTAAAAGGACCCAAGTGAGAAAAGCGAAAATCAAGATGTGTATTTGCTCCTTCTATGTTGAGGGTATATGACTTCTTTTTCTCAAAATTCAGTGGCTGTTTAAAAAAATAAAAATAAAAAGTTTCCAATATTATAACGGCCATTATGTTTTCAACACTTTCATTTTCTGTTTCAGTTCTTGATTTTTAAATTTTTTTTATTGGGTGACTATGAGATAGAGCATTACAAAGATCTTCATGATTGAGTTTCAGTCATACAATGTTCCAACATGCATCCCTCCACAGGTGTAATTTCCTAGCACCAGTGTCCCCAGTTTCCTTCCCACCACTCCAAGATAGCTGCTACCCCTGCCTGTGTCGTTGGCAGGCACCTCTCTTCTCTCTCATTTTATCTTTCTCTCTCATTTTAGGCATTATGGTTTGCAATACAGATGCTGAGAGGTTATTATGTATATCCCTTTAACTACTTTCACCAATAAGTTCTTGTCCAGAGTGGTAATTTCAAACACTGTGGTCATAAAGACCCTCTTCTATATTGACTACCTTCAACCTTCCGCACACTTGTGGTAATTTTCAACCATTGACAAGTTCTCCTGGCCAATTTTCTGGAACATGAGATATCATCTCACATCACAGGACTGGCACACACCCAAATGAACAAGAAAACCAGTGCTGGCATGGATGCACGGAGAAAGAGACCCTCATTCATTGATGCTGGGAATGTCAACTGGTCCAGCCTTTTTGGAAAATAATACGGTCATTCCTCAAAAATCTAGAAATTGAGCTTCCATATGACCCACCAATATCACTTCTGGGCATATACTCTCGGGGTCCAAAATCACAGCAGAAACACCATCTACACTTCAATGTTCACTGCAGTACTATTCACAATAGGCAGAAGATGGAAACAAATGTAGCATTGAAGAACAGAGGAATAGATAAAGAAACTAAGGCACGTCTATGCAATGGATTATTACACAGCTATTAGGAAAAACAAGGTCATGAAATTTGCCTCTAGATGGATGGACTTGGAGAGCATCAAGGTGAGTGAAATAAATCAGATGGAGAGGACCCCCAAACACAGAGCAGCACCACAACTTCAGGTCGTGTCAGGATGAGAATTACTGAGACCCCCACACCTCTGAGTCCTACTGAGCATCCCCCCTCATGAAGCCAGAAACAAAGAAAATTTCATACAGAGCTGCATTAAAGTCAAATACAAATCAATTTCAATATTGTAGAGATAAATATGACTAGATGCAGAAACTATTCTCTGTCCAAGGTTTTTCGAGACGTTCTTGTAGTTTCTTCCAGTATCTTCTTTATGTCATTTCCTCAACCTACATAAGTAGTATACACATATTAAAAATTGTAATTTTCAAGAGAGAGTTTTCTTTGCAGTGAAAACTTTGCAATTTATCCCATTGTATAAATTTCTATCTCCATGTTTTACCTCATTACTAACTTTAAATCTGCATTTAACCATTTTTTAATGTGATAAAGTTTGTCTCCAATTTAATATTATATTTAAATTTCAACAAGCTACTTTTGTAATTGTTTCCTGGAGAGGGATGGGTATTAGACCACGCCCAAATATGACTACACCCAACTTTCTCCAGGCACCCTGATCAGGGGTCACTCCTGGCACTGCTTAGGGATGAATGAGGGATCAGCTTTGTGCAAGGCAAGAACTTAACCCTCTTTACTATTCCTCTGGTCTCATTTTTTGTATTTATAAACATACTTATTATATGGGCTGGAGCAATAGCACAGCAGGCAGGACGTTTGCCTTGCACGAGGCCCACCCGAGTTAAATTCCTCCACCCCTCTCGGAGAGCCCGGCAAGCTACCGAGAGTATCTGGTCCACATGGCAGAGCCTGGTCAGCTACCCGTGGTGTATTTGATATGCTAATACCAGTAACAACAAGTCTCACAATGGAGACATTACTGGTGCCCACTCAAGTAAATCGATGAGCAACGGGATGGAGCGGTACAGTGACCATGACTTATTATTTGCTTTTCTGAAAGTGCTATTTCATGTTATCATCTTATATTTCATTTACCTTTACTACATTATTATGTTCTTTATACAATTTACTGTTTCATTATTTGAAACTAATTATTAATTTCTTAGAGCATTTTAATTTTTATTATAAAAATGCTCAACCAATATTTATGACTCTTCTACTTGATATTTAGGAATATGATTTTGAAATTGTATATAGGAGCAGTTGAGGTCTGTCCTGTTTATTTGCCAAGCAATATTTTGTGAACAAATGTGGAATAGTAAACAATTTAAATTACAAAATTTAAGCATGTTATGTTGAGTACTATAAGACAAGTCAAACACGAAAGGTATTGATAAAGATATGCATTCTTATGCAGGGCTGCATGCGATAAGACAGTTACTGTTTATTAAAACAGGTACCTTTTCAATTAAGAACTAAATGCTGGAAAAACCTTAAATATGTTTCAGAAAATATGCACTCTGATCCAAAATAGGCTCTGGTTTAGGACAAATAGAAGTTTAATATCTGCACTAAAGTGGCAATGGAGTTGTGCAGAGTCCCTATAACATCTTAGTAGTCTCCACTTGCCTTGCATGTGGCCAACCTGGGTTTGATTCCTCCTTCCCTCTCAGAGAGCCAGGCAAGCTACCAAGAGTATCCCGCCCTCGTGGCAGAGCCTGGCAAGCTCCTTGTGGTGTATTCTATATGCCAAAAACAGTAACAAAAAGTCTCACAATGGAGATGTTACTGGTGCCTGCTCGAGCAAATTGATGAGCAATGGGATGACAGTGACACCGTGATACAGTCCAACTTATGCTGGTGTTGCTTATTAACACTAAGGTAAGATGCAGAACAAGTCTTTTCTCTCCCTATTTTTGCCTCTGACTTAGTACTACCTTTCTTCAATTGTGCAACATTTTTTCTTGGCAGCATCAGACAATTATCACTCCCTATAGAGAAACTAAGACATTTTCTCTACCCTAAAGAGAGCTGGGGAGAGAAACTTGCTAGAAAAAATATGTCCTAAACAGGATTTTGTAAACAGAGTGATCAAACCTATAATGATCATTTCCCTAATCTCTTCTGAATTGCCTTGGAAAATGGGCCTTCCAAGAGATAGGATATCACATAAAGGGAAACAACTAATTTTTCAACTAGATATTAGGAATTCAGAACCTCAAACATCTCAGGGACTTGGGTAAAATGGAGTTTTAGAATATTTTGAATATTGAATATGACAAATTACAAATATAAAATCTAAAAATTCAAATCACCAAATAAAACACACATGCTCTGTATATGTATTATTATTATATTTGTTTCAGATAGTATCTAAAACACACATACGCACATATCTAAAACACACAAAACACACAGACACACACATAAACACACAGACACACATGAACAGATGTATTAACATTTAACTGATTATTTTGTGACTCACTAATTTGGAACCATTTCCTTCTGAGGAAACTTAAATAGAAATGAATTGCCAATGATACTAATTCATCCTGATTGGGAAGATACAGAAATCCTTTAGCTGACCCACAAATTGCGTTTTTTCTTTCCATTATTCCTTTTTCCTTGACACTGGGAGATGACCATCTGTCTTGACTAATTCAATAAATTATATTCAAATTTAAATAAATGATCCAAGAAGTGTTATATCTTGTGTTCTTCCATGAATTTAATATATTAATAGGGCCTCCTTGTCCTGGAGAAGCATGAATTTTTAGAATCCAGGCATAATGTTTTGGGTGGGGGGGAGGCACTCTTGGGACAATCATTGTTTATTTGGATAAAAGAAATTTTTTATTAAACCTGCCGCATCTAGTAGATTGTACAAAGACTATGATTCGTCTGCTAGAGCACACACATTTAAGACTTTAAAAGGAAGCAGACAGAGTTTGTTTATTAAGAATCCTTAATATTCCTTTCTAATGAAAAAATCGGATTTTAAAACACAATTTTCATGTATTCACTGTTGTGGAGTCTCGCGTCTTTCAATAACAATTTTAGATTCCTTTTCACTGCCTCTATCCTAGAAGATATTATTGTCAAGCTGTGCCTTCAATAGAACAGGCATCTTCTTTTCTGCTTTATATTTAAGTACCTTGGCAATTTAGATGCTTTGGGTCTTAACACTAACCTACCTATTGCTATGATGCAAGCTGTTCCTATGGACACATGGCTTTATGCATGTGATTATCAAATATATACTTAACTGCCCCCAAGCTGGGATAATCATGTTGATAATCATTTGTTTGCCAGGACTGACAGATTGGGCAGATAAGAACCCATCTGGAGCTACTAAAGAATGAGAGTATTATTTAAGGTTATGACAGGAATTTAGAAGCAGATGAATTAATGTAAATGGAAAAAGCTTAACAACCTCATTTATGAAGAGAAATCAACAGTGCTGTATTATAAGCATAAAAGAACTAGAAAGAATATACACAATTTTTTCATGCGATTGCATATTGTATAGATAGTATGCAATATGTGAATTTGCATCATAACTATAATATTAAATATTTTATCTGGATTATTATGGTTAGTTTTCTTTAATTACCCCTATGTGGCAAAGCTGTCTATGAAATATAATCTCCATATTTTAAATAAACTTTTCAATAATTTCCTAAAAATTTCTTGTATTGAGAAATTATTTAGAACTCTAAGGGATTTTACTTTCCTTAGGTACCATTAGACTTATTCATAAATTGTCTATTAATTTAGTAGGTTTTGTGCTAACATCATTGCATTAGTTTCCTGGGGCTACCATAACAAATTACCATAAACTGAATAGCTTGAAATGCAGCAATGTGTTCTGTCACAACAGGAAGCCCAATAGTAAATGAGAAACTAATTTGTGATTGGCCACTTCTTTATTTCTTCCACTTTTTTCCTCGGGAAATACAAATGTTTGGTATCCATTATTCAACACTTGCTATCAAGTATGATACCTGATTCAGATTATCTAAAAAATGAACCTTAATTTTAAAAACAAATTTAGATGAGGTGTTGAGCTTGCAGAATTAACAAATTTTTAATGGAGTGAGACTTTGGGGGCTCATAGAATAAAGTGAATATATGTTATACTATGATGAATAAAAATACTGATGTCTCAAGAGACAAAATATAGTTGGTTGAATTATAGTTTTCCCAAATATTTATATATATAGCAAAAGATTAAATTATTTATATAGAAAATTATTTATATAGAATATTTTTCTTGGATTAACCCAATGGACTTTGAATCCAATGACAGTTTTTCTTAGAAGAAAGCGAGGGAATATTTAGGGAACAGGATGAGGTGGGAGGGTAGGGGGAGAGATATCACAGTGTGTAGAGCATTTGTCTGGCATGCAGAAGACCAGGGTTGGATCCTCGAATCAATTTAGTTCCCTGAGCACCTCTAGGAGTGATTCCTGAGTGCAGAGTGAGGAATAACTTTTGAGCATCACTGAGTGTGCCAATCCCCCTCACACCACACACACACACACACACACACACACACACACACACACACACACCTAAAAAGAAAAATAAAAGAAAACAGGTATTGAGATCATGGAAACAGAGATTGGGGTGGTGTGGAGACAAGCCAAGGAAAGCCTGGAGTCAAAAGAAGCTTCAAGAAACAAGGGATGTATATTCTACTAGAATCTAAGGAGAAAGAACACTCCCTGCACACCTAGCTTGCTTTCAAACATTTACAGTTCAGTTATGCAAAATAATGTGTATATACCATTTTATCCCTTTATGAGGGGTTGTTAGAGGTGTTACAGGAAACTAACAAAATGATTTGCTAAATTTAGAAGTCATGTTTTTCTTTTAATGTGTTCCAATGTTTAAATAGTATCACGTCATTCCTTATTTACATTTTGATAGATTTCATATTGGGTGACTGATTTTGATATAACTGAAATCATTACTGTTCCCACATTATCATTTTCTGAAATGCAAATTATTTTTATATTTCACCTCTATTTTAAATATGCATTAGCAACCTACACACAGGTGCACACAAACACACACACAAAACTTTCAATGATATTTATTTACACTACTTTAAATCTTATTGCTTTATATTATTTCATATCTTGTCATAATGTCTGCTATCTTATTTCTTTTAAAAATGACACCTATGCATTATTAATTTTATGAAATTATCTTTCTGATTTTATTATTAATTTTCAATTTTTAATCATATTGTTAGGTCTCATTTTATCATTCTACTTTCCTTCCTTCTTTCCTTCCTCCCTTCCTCTAAATCTCCCTCCTTCTATTTCTTTTCTTTCTTTCTTTCCATCTTTTCTTTCTTTCTTTCTTTGTCTCTCTTTCTTTCTTTCTCTCTCTCTTTCTCTCTTACTCTTTCTTTCTTTCTTTCTTTCTTTCCTTCCTTCCCTCCTTCCTTCCTTCCTTCCTTCTTTCTTTCTTTTTTTCTTTCTTTCTTTCTTTCTTTCTTTCTTTCTTTCTTTCTTTCTTTCTTTCTTTCTTTCTTTCTTTCTTTCTTTCTTTCTTTCTTTCTCTCTCTCTCTCTCCTTCCTTCCTTCCTTCCTTCCTTCCTTCCTTCCTTCCTTCCTTCCTTCCTTCCTTCCTTCCTTCCTTCCTTCCTTCCTTCCTTCCTTCCTTCCTTCCTTCTTTCTTTCTTTCTTTCTTTCTTCCTTCCTTCCTTCCTTCCTTCCTTCCTTCCTTCCTTCCTTCCTTCCTTCCTTCCTTCCTTCCTTCCTTCCTTTCTTTCTTTCTTTCTTTCTTTCTTTCTTTCTTTCTTTCTTTCTTTCTTTCCTTCCTTTCACTTAATTTTTCTCAGTGAAATAACTTGCTGCATAATATACTACATACATACGTTTAGATAATGCAGACCTGTGTACACCTCCCCTTAGAATGCAAGCCCCCTTCTTTTTATGATATGTATTAGGATTTTATCCTGTCATTCTGTACATTCAAGTCCCATGACATATTTTCCTTATTATTTTTGTGTCTTATTTAGTATCAGTTGCTTTGTTTTAAATATCAATATTTTATTTTAGTATATATTGCACTTCTATTTATAATTTTTTATATTTCTTTAGTGATCACCTCTATGATTTTAAATATAGATGTTTAATGTTTTTCTTTTTTTTTTTGTTTTTGGGTCACACCCGGCGATGCACAGGGGCTACTCCTGGCTCTTCACTCAGGAATTACCCCTGGCGGTGCTCAGGGGACCATATGGGATTCTGGGATTAGAACCTGGGTCAGCCATATGCAAGGCAAATGCCCTACCTGCTGTGCTATCGCTCCAGCCCCACAATGTTTTTCTTTTAAGAATAATTATAAGTACATTCATAAAGCTGGAAATAAAAATGAGTATTTTAGTCTAGAGAGATAGAAAAAGGGTTAAGAAACTTACTCACATGTCATTAACCCCACCCCTGGCACCAGAAATGGTCCCCCAAGCACTTCCTAGAGTCACGCCTCAGTACAAAATCAGGAAGAGTTACAGAACACAGTCAAGTACAGCCCAACTCCTTGCTCTTACCACCACAAAATGAATATTTCTAGTTTTCCCAACTTCCTTTATATAATAATAGAACTTTAACTATTATAGTGTCAAGTATGTTTATAGAGCTAAGCTTTTGATTTATTGACTCTGATGTATGATTTTTGATTTCTGGTATGAGTAAAAGAGTCACAATTTTATTCCACATGTAAATATATAAGAGTTGTATTGTTTCTATCTTTCCAGGACCAACACTGGATACACAGCACTCTATTGCTATGGTGAGATTACTAATAGTACTCAGTGTTCCCTTAATCATTTTCAGCATTGCTCTTAGTATAAGCTAGATGGTGGATTCCCCGGGAAAATATTTCCTCATTTTGACATTCAAAACTGTATACCTGCCTTCTCCATACTAAACAACATATATATCAAGATAGTAAGAACTCAGTGAATGCTAATTTTTCTGAGTTTTCAACACATACTATTCCATGCATGTTTAATTTCGAGTAAAAGAAAATAGCCTAGTCTTCCTTCCTGTTTTAGAAAAAATCCATTTTTTTAAAACTGTGAGGTTAGACAATGTAAGAAATCCCATGCCACTAAACTCTGACATCGTTTAATATACCAATGCTTCGTGTCTGCTCATTTTTGCCCAAGAGAAAGAACATTATCAAATTCATCTTCATATATTGGTTATCTGGCATAATCCCTAGCTCATGGTGTGATTAATATCCTTTGCTAAATCTCAAATATAGCTAGTTTCACAGTATATACTATAGCGCTGTGACATAGTTCACAGTTGGAAAATGAATTGTTCCATATTGTTTCTATTATGGTATCAAATGTTAATATGTGTAAACTAACTAACACATATTGGCTCACTCTATCATCACAGTGTATATTCCTCCAGAGTTACAAAAAAAAAATGGAAACCAATCCATAAAAAGTTACATAACTTGGCCAGAGTCCAGCCTATAAAAGGCATGCATGGGATTTGAACACAGGCAGTTCAATTCTATAGGTTATATGGTTAAGCACTGTGCTATAAAGGCTTAAATATAGAAAATGAAGAATGTGAGTTTATTTTTTTATCAAACTAGTGCATATATTTTGTAAAATATAATGCCCAATTTTTAAAAGATGCATATTTATATCTACTCAAATATTCATAACATTGAAAAATAAATTGATAACTCCATTAATTCAGGTTACCAGATCTCTAAGTATCTTCATGTTCCCTTAGTACATAGAAGCACATAGCTATGAAGTAGTCATGTGTGCCAAAGTCCTTTACAACTTGCCTCTCCTAGAACTACTTTTTTTGGTATCATTTTACTTCTGTCAGCAGCAGGAGACTCGCACTTTTCTTTAGTTAGTGCTCTGTATTTTATTGTAGCTCCTATCAGTAAGTTGACTCCAAATTCCATCTTAAATTTTAGTTTCTTAATTTCACCCTATTACTCTTAGTAATTGCTTTCACATATCATTACTCTTTCTAACTTATAAAATAATACTCACTGCTTTTTAATATGAACATATTTCACATTCCTGTAGATAATTATCATCTTTCCTATCAATCATTCTCCAGCCAGCTCTACATATCTGCAACTTTTTAATTGTTTCTCATTAATCACTTTTACTATTCATTAAATCACACTACAGTATTCTTCTTCTGTAACTATATAATTATGATATATAGAATACTAAAAATATAATTGAAAAAAATTTCTATAGTATTTTGAGATTTTCAAGACATTTCTGAAACGTTTATTTACATAAAATTAAGAAAAACACCCCTCATGAGCTTTCTTCGATCCAACTTTATATTACGTTCAGGTCTTCAAGTGTAGGAATAGGGAATAACAACAGAACTCAGTAACCTTTTAATAAATGAAATATATCACTAAAATCATACCAAAAATGGACAAATCCTAAAGTAATTATATGTAAATATACATGTTTTATTATAAATATATATATATTATAAAATATAAATGTACAAATGAGCATATATATGTATAGTAATGTGGAGTAGCACCAGATGTCATTTATTTAACAAAATGAGTATTTTAAAGTTTAGCATCTTGTCAAATCATAATAAAGATGATACAGATTTGAATGCCTTCTTAAATTTTAAAATACATTTTTACAACTTCTTATGTTTACTCTTATAATATGTCAAAATTTATATGAGAAAAAAAGTATGTCATTATTATCATACAATTTATAATATGAACTTTAGTAAAAGAATACTTTTAAAATTTCAAATTTCCTGGTTGCAAATATCGTTGTCAGCCAGGATACATTAATGGACTCTTTTACTTTCCAGACCAGTCACTGTGGTTATTTTACTTTCTTCTTATACTTAATGTTACTCAATATTACCCAAATGCAAGAAGAAGAAAATATTCTCTCACATTATTATACATGTATATGCCCATCGTGTCTTTTATCTTTTATTTTTCTGTATATTTTTCTGCATATTTTTCAATAAAAGTGTATCATTATCTTTGTAACTTTTTACAAAGTGTAACTTTTACAAATATATTTTAGCTACACATATATTTTTTCTGTTTTACAAATTATGGTGAATATTTCACTAATTTTCTGGGGTGTTTTTGAGTTTGACCTAGCATTTATCAGGGTTTAACCTGACTATTCATGCTGGACAAACACCATAGTACCTGGAAAATGGTTTTTATATATTTTATATATAAATTTTATATAAATTTATATAAATTTAATATTGAGTAATATTAAGTATAAGAAGAAAGTAAAATAACCTCACTGAATGGTCTGGAAAGTTTAGCATAAAATTTGTGCAAAATGACGATAAATAGAAGATAAAAAAGAAATATAAATATTGAGTTACTAAGGTAGGTATTATCTAGAAATACCTTTTTGCCTCATTTTTTACTTTGATTTGTTAACTTCTCAAAACTAGCATGAAGTACTTCAATATCAAAAACAGGAGATTAAGATTGATAGGTGTAAATCTATAAGTACAGAATATGTTTTACCTAACTATAGAGCACATGTTTCCACTATAGTACTTTACCTTGAAGGCCATATTCAAAAATTTTGGCTTTAAGTTGGTAGGCCTATGTTTAGTGAATTAAATGAACCTGGAAGGAAAAATGTCATATTTCAAGAGTGTGGAGAATAAATAGGATGATCTTGGATTAGAGAAAAAGAATGGAAACACTATTGCAAATAACATACATTTATAAAGAAAGCACAGGTAGAGAGCCTGCTGAGAAATAGTACCTCCCAGGCTACCAGGGTTTATGTGAAATGAAAAAAAAAAATGCTTCAACATGCATTCATCCTTATCTTTCCCCCCCCCCTTTCCACCCAGTCAGGCTCCATTAAACAACAAATGAAAGTTATCAGAGTGTATTTACAATGTACCACACCATGGACCAGTGAATTGAACTTGGCAATTTTCTGATGAAGGAATGATATGTACAGAAATGTGCAGACACTCATGCAAGTTGATTTATAGAGCGGTGCTGATTTTGATCTTTGTAAAGATTTAGCTGTTCTGTTTGCTGGCTAAGGTGAAATTTCTCAGGGATAAAATAAGGCACAAGTTTTAAAGCTCTGGTTTATCCATTTCCTACCATCTGAATCATGGCCTCTTATTTGATAAAATATTATAAATTACATAGCTGAGTTTTAAATTTCTATTTGAATACAAAGCACATACCCAGTTAAGCAATTCTTATACTGTTGATATTAATCTGAATGATAAAAAATTAAGATGAATGCAAATTTAATATGTAATCAATACCCAAGGCAGTATAGACTGCATTGATTTTCTTAGGGGAAAAAGGTGTAAAAAACAATTTGAATTCATTCATTGAAAATTTCCATTTAATATACACCTGGGACTGGAGTGATAGCACAGTGGGTAGGACATTTGCCTTGCAAGCGGCTTACCCGGTTTTGATTTCTCTGTCCCTCTCAGAGAGCCCGGCAAGCTACCAAGATTATGCCGCCCAAATGGCAGAGCCTGGCAAGCTACCCATAGCATATTCAAGATGCCAAAAACAGTAACAACAAATCTCACCATGGAGACATTACTGGTGCCCGCTTGAGCAAATGGATGAACAACAGGATGACAGTGCTACAGTGCTACAATACATGCCTACTACGATTCAAGTAATTGAAATATTCTCGTTTTAAAATATCCATAATTCTTTAAGCAATATAGCATGAGTGAGTTTATATATATTTGTGTATCACTATGTATGTGAATATTTTACCTTTGTTTTTACAGACTATATTAAAATTAATTGCATCCCTGCTAATGGCAAGATTCGCACTGTTCTTAATTTTGTATTTTATACAGGTATTTTAGGTCCTTTTTATACTCACATCTTTTACCCTTGCTATTCTGCAAATATTTTATAATTTTTCAGTTTTATTGATTTTCAGAGAGCAATCAAGTGTAAATTGTACAGATTATTACAAACATAAGTAAAACTGTTAGCTACTACTATCTCTTATCTGATTTTTTTTTTTTTTTTTTTGCTTTTTGGGTCACACCTGGCAATGCACAGAGGTTACTCCTGGCTCTGCACTCAGGAATTACCCATGGCACTGCAAAGGGGACCTTATGGGATGCTGGGAATCTAACCCAAGTCGGCCGCGTGCAAGGCAAACGCCCTACCCCCTGTGCTATTGCTCCAGCCCTTATCTGATTTTCTTAAGAGAAGGATCAAACTTGCAGACTCTACCTTAGTGCTATTGATGTAAATTTATCATGCACTATTTTTTGTTTTTAAATTACCTGTTAACCTTTTGCCCTTTCATTTAAAAACATTGTAATATTCTCAACAATTTCCATCTTTATTATATTGTTTTTAAATATATTTCTTTCCTATCTTTTCTCTCTCGCATCACAAGTTTGCAAAAGAGAATTGCTATGTTTCTCCTCCCCACCCACTTATTTTCCTGTCACTTTGCTCCACTCAGATTTGTTTTTTCTCTACAGGTATCAAGTATGAACAAGTAGTTAGTATGAAAAAGGAGGCTTTAAAGATTGGCTTCCCAGTTTCATTTTTCTAACAGATTCTTCCTGAGTACAATTTGATTTTTAATCAGTCTGTTATTATGTTTCTTTCATTGTAATTGTTTCTCTTTTTATTAGTGAAAGCAATAACTCTCCTCAATTCATAACATCCTGGTGCAATTTAAAGACACAATAATATGTATGCTAACTAAATCAATACAAAAAAGATCTGCCTAACGGAGCAAATATTAGTTCCTGTTATTATGATGATGACAGTAACAATGATGAAGATGATAATGACCCTGCTTCCTTTTTTTCCATATCCAAATAATATCAATCTAATTATTCACTTTTACAGAATTATACATTTCATAGATTATTACCTTCCCAACATATAAAATTGAACAAGGTGTTGTGTAGTCTTTTGTCTATCATTTCGTTATTTAACACCTTATTCTTTTGACTAAAGTTTAAGTTTCCTTCATTGGTAAACTTCTTTCATATCTTTCCTATTTTATTAAACTTAGTTCAGGACTATCTTGGCATGTCTTTCTTTCTTTCTTTCTTTCTTTCTTTCTTTCTTTCTTTCTTTCTTTCTTTCTTTCTTTCTTTCTTTCTTTCTTTTTTTCTTTCTTTCTTTCTTTTTTTCCCATATCTGGTGTTTTAGAATTCAAAGTTTATCTTTATAAAAAGAATCAGTCATTTTTTTTTTGCTTTTTGGGTCATACCCGGTGATGCACAGGGGTTACTCCTGGCTCTGCACTCAGGAATAACCCTGGCCCTACTCAGGGGACCATATGGGATGCTGGGAATCGAACCCCTGGTCAGCCGCGTGCAAGGTAAATGCCCTACCCACTGTGCTATTGCTCCAGCCCCAGAATCAGTCATTTATTTAAGCTACCCAATTGGAAGCCATCCAGAGAATGAAAAGTAGGTGGTGTGTTTATTTTGCAATATGTATAGTTATTCATTCATTATCCCAATACTTATAGAATGCCCACTTTATTTTAGGAAACATGATAGAATTTAGAACACAGAGACCTAGATTTAAAAAAAAAAAAGAAGTCATCTTAGTTTAGGAAAATAGCTCAGCATTAGGAAACTTGCATGCATGGGCTCTATGCTTGAGCCCAGCACTGTTGATAGATGAATAAATACATAAATAATATACAGCCTACTCTCATGTAACTTTATCAACAGCTAATCAGAATAATTGACATTAGCTTGCTGGTAACAGTCATGTTCTCCCTTAAACACATAGCGTTCTTGCTTATGTTTATGTGCTTGCCGTTTTTACTCTTTGATGCCATGTTCACAGTTAACACATTTTCCCACTTTCTCTCCTCTCTTATCTTTATAAGCAAGTTTCAATAAAAATTATCTTGCTTCACACATGGAATATATACATATATGTGTTGTTGGGAAGTGATTAGTTCATAGTTGATCTCTCTCTGATTTATATCTAGATATAAATATATATACAGAGAGAAAAATGTTTCCTAATATAAAGTGGGCATTTGATAAATATTGGGATAATTAATGATTGAATAACTGTATATGTATATACATTACAAAATAAACACACCCCCATTGTATCTATATATAGGTAGATGGATAGCACTGTAGCACTGATAGCACTGTTGTCCAGTTGTTCATTAATTTGCTCGAGTGTGCACCAGTAACATCTGCATTGTGAGACTTGTTGTTACTGTTTTTGGCATATCGAATGTGCCAATGGTAGCTTGCCAGGCTCCCCTGTGTGGATGGGATACTTTTGGTAGCTTGCGGGGCTCTCCGAAAGAGACAGAGGAATCGAACCTGGATTGGCAGCATGCAAGGCAAACGCCCTACCCGCTGTGCTATTGCTCCAGCCCAAGGTCGATGGACATATATATATATGTATATATGTATATATACATATATATATGTATATGTATACATATATATATATACACAGAGAGATGACTGTGACCTAATCATTTCCTTTTAATATTCCTCCAATGGTCTTTAAGAGGGCACTGAGGCTGTGACTCAATGTAGAGCTCATGTTTTCCATGTGTGAGAAGTTGTGTTCAATCCCACTACCAAACATAAAAATAAAAGGTTTTCCAACATATAAAATTGAACAAGGTCTAGTGTAGTTTTTAATCTATCATTAAATTAATTAACTCCTCATTATTTTGGCTAAAGATGAAAGGATATTGCTTAATTCCGTAAGTGTGCCGAATCCTATCCACTTCAGAATATTGATGCATTCTCTTTCCTCTTCTCAGGATGCTTCCACATTTTAAATTAAAAAATAAATTGTGCTTCCCCTTTTTTATTTGTGCATTGATTTTTTCATTGTAGTTGACTTCAGTTGTGCTTGGTGATGCTCAGATCTTACTCCTGGCTCTGTGCTCTTCCTCATTAGGAACCACAGTGTTGCCAGTGAACAAATGTGGGACAGCTGTACACAGGACCAGTGCCTTTATCCCTATACGCTTTCTCTCTCTCTCTCTCTCTCTCTCTCTGGGATCTCCTTTGACACTTTATCTCACCTAACCAACTTCTAATTTTCTCAATTAACTGCCAATACAAATTAGAAAATATCAAAAATGCTATGCATTTCTCTAATAGCACTGCATATTTCTCTTTCATATAAATGTTTGTTATAATTGGTGTAGAGAAGAATGTGATATTTGACTGTTATTACAGATTGGAAGATTTATGCAGATAGACACAAAGTTTAGAGCTAGCAAGAGACTATAACAGATACGGTGCTTGCCTTGTACACAACCTGTCACTGTCATTGTCATTTTGTTGCTCATCGATTTGCCTGAGCGAGCACCAGTAACACCTCCATTGTGAGACTTGCTGTTACTGTTTTCTGTTTTTGGTATATCAAATACACCACAGGTAGCTTGCCAGGCTCCCCCATGTGGTCGAGATACTCTTCATAGCTTGTCGGGCTCTACGAGAGGGATGGAGGAATCAAACCCAGGTCGGTGGCATGCAAGGCAAACACTCTACCCGCTGGGCTATCGCCCCAGTCCTTTCTGGATTTGTACACAGCCTATCTGGATTTTATCCACGGACCACCACCAGGAATGATCTCTGAGCTCAGAGCCAGGAGTAAGCCATGAATAAACTAAGTTTAGTTCTGCTCATCATTGTATAACTCATATGGAAAACAGAACTTGGTATATAAGAGGCACTTAAAACAAATACATTTGTTAAAGGAAAATATCAAAACATCACCCATTTACCCATATTTGACTATCTTGGGATAGAAAGATTAAAATGATAAGAAGGTCTAAATGAAGATAACAAAATTTTACATAGATTTTGTAAATCTATGTAATTCTAGTTTGTTGGATTATTGATTATTCTAGTTTGTTGGAAAATATGTTCATGAAACAACAAGCAAAACTTCAATTTACGTCAATGTAGCATCAGTGATTATAAAATAATCAGATACCAAATTATGTAATTAGAAAAGAATATACAAACCAAACAGATAAATATTTTATAGACAGATACACATCAATATATATACAAACACAAAATGATACAATTTTTTTGATATAATCTAGTAAATCCCCTGAAGGCATTATTTAAATGTACAAATTTTCCACATTACTCTAGTCTTTCTGAAGAACAAAATATATATAGGTCTTAATGTCATCAGATTTCTTTTTTTAAATTTTTTATTAGAGAATCAATGTGATATACAGTTACAAACTTATGAACTTTTGTGTTAGCATTTCACTCATACAGTGATCGTTTATCCATCTCTCCACCAGTGCCCATTCACCTCCACCAATGTTTCCAGTATCCCTATTACCACCCCTACCACATCCCCACCACCCCACCCTGCGTCTGCCGCAGGGCATTCCCTTTTGTTCCCTCTTCTTTTTGGTGTTGTAGTTTGCAATACAAGTATTGAGTGGCCTTCATGTTTGGTCTATAGTCTACTTTCGGCTCGCATCTTCCAATCCAAATGAGTTCTCCCAACATCCTCTACTTGGTGTTCCCTTCTCTATTTGAGCTGCCTTTTCCCCCAGCATGTGAGGCCATTTTCCAAACTGTGGGGCAGACCTCCTGGTCCTTATCTCTCCTACTCGTGGGTGTTAGTCTCCCACTGTGTTATTTTATATTCCACAAATGAGTTCGATGTCTGTCTCTCTCTTTCTGACTCATTTCACTTAAAATAATACTTTCCATGTTTATCCACTCATATGCAAATTTCATGACTTCATCTTTTCTAGCAGCTGCATAGTATTCCATTGTGTAGATGTACCAAAGTTTCTTTAACCAGTCATGTTTTGGGGCACTCTGGTTTTTTCCATATTTTGGCTATTGTAAACAGTGCTGCAATGAACATACAAATGCAGATGTCATTTCTTCTACGCATTTTTGCCTCTGCGGGATATATTCCCAGGAGTGGTATGCCATCAGACTTCAAAGCTAAACTAATTAATCTTTTAAGAAAGACAGAGTTGATTGGGGTGAATTTAAAATTTCCCATATCTGGAACCAGACCAATATTACAGAGGGTAGGGATTTGTTGCCTTGCATGTGGCTGATCAAGGTTCGACTTGCAGCATCCCATACAATTCCCTAGACCAGGAGTTATTCCTGAGTACAAACCCAGTGGTAATCTTGAGCATTGCTGGTGTAGCTCCAAAGCACACTGACACAAAAATTCAGATCTAATTTTCTGTATTCCAATTCATTTTCAAAAGAGATACATTTAAAATTTTGTTTTTATTTTTTTGGTTTTTTTGCTTTTGGGGTCACACCCAGCAATGCTCAGGGGTTACTCCTGGCTTTGCACTCAGGAATTACCCCTGGCGGTGCTTGGGGGACCATATGGGATGCTGGGGATCGAACCTGGGTCGGCCGCGTGCAAGGCAAACGCCCTACCCGCTGTGCTATCGCTCCGGCCCCGATACATTTAAAATTTTAAAAAGTAACAATATTAGTTCAATGAAAAACTGTTTAACATTTAAAAAGAACAAATAAATTAGTTGTTTCAAAAAATGAGATTCATGAATTCATAACTTTCAAGGAATAGTTCCTCCCTAATGTGTAGTAGTAAACCTGGTCAAGATTTTTATATCAGAAACACTCTTTGTGTTACTTAGAGAGTACTTTATGGAATAGTACCAATGTTGCAGTAATTTAATTAATAAAATAGGATTTATAATTGATTTGCTATCTGAAAACAAAGATGGGTAGTATATACATCACAGTGCTTATATATCAGATTGTATGCTATTATTATACACCAGGACAATGTATTTCCTGAAAGTTAATGTAAAGAGTCAGATACAACTGTAAGTAAAATGCAACTTTATGTGTAAAAGCAAATATTTTAATTACCTGAAAATATATTATTCATGCAGCCAACAAATTTCAATTCATAGAAAACTGGGTGAGTTGGATAAAGCACCAACAATGTGTTCTTTACCTTTTTCAAGGAAAGAATTCCTTCTCTCGTCTCTTTGTCGGTGGAGATAGAGAATATTCCAACGCCATCACCGTTAATGATGGAGTATGTCATGTCAGCGTTTGAACCCGTGTCTGCGTCATTTGCCTTGATTTTCCCAACAGCTGAACCAACTTGAGCTGACTCAGGAACATACAACTGATAGTGTTCTGAAAAACATTTGATATTAATTTTGCTTCATAAGGCAATGCAGTGATAGATTTAGAAAATAAATAAGCTATATAAATTGCATATAAAATACATTAAGAACATTATAATTAATAATATATAAAATGCATTTTTATTTAAGTTTTGAATGTTTATAATAATGAATATTAAATAATATATTATAAAATAAGTATATATTAAGCATTCTACATGGGAACATTTTACTGATATATGAATGTAAAATGTTTTATTAGCAATATAGCTAAAAGCAGAAAATAGGGGGATTAGATTTATATTTTTATATTGAACATAATTTGAAATTGTCAAGTATTCCTGTAAGTACCAAATATTCCACTAACACAAATTACATTTGAGTTTAATGTATGAGTATTGGAATACCAAGTATAAAGAAAATGAGAGAATTAACTCAATTGTAGAGGGATTGTTTTTCATGCATGAGGCCCTGGATTCAATCCCTGGCACCATAAAAACAACTGTTAAAAATAAGAGGAAAGAAATAGTTAATCTATGACTGTATCACTGTCTTTATCACTGTTATCCTGTTGTTCATTGATTTGCTTGATCGGGCACCAGTAACATCTCCATTGTGAGACTTGTTGTTACTGTTTTTGGCATATTGAATACGCCACAGGTAGCTTGCCAGGCTCTGCTGTGTGGGCAGGATACTCTCTGTTGCTTGTAAAGCTCTTGAGAGGGGCGGAGGAATTGAACCCGGATCAGCCACGTCCTTTGCAAGGCAAATGCCCTACCCACTGTGCTATTACTCCAGTCCAAACCTATGACTAAGAATATTATTTTTACTAATAGACCGGCATGACAGAGCCTGGAAAGCTACCTGTGGCGTATTTGATATGCCAAAAACAGTTAACGAGTCTCACAATGGAGACATTACTGGTGCCCTCTCGAACAAATCGATGAACAACGGGAGGAGAGCGCTGCTGACAGACTTAATTTAGCAAAAGTTGTAATACATGACAAAGTTAGTAAATGCATTTACACTTTTATTTCCCATATACTCCTGATCAGTCTCTAGAAGACATTTAAAGTGCTTTAATAATGATGAAGCTATGAAATTTGTATATGAGTGGACCAACATGGAAAGTAGCATGTCAAGTGAAATGAGTCAGAAAGAGACAGATATAGAAAGTTCACACTCATACGTGGAATATAAAGTAGCAGCATGGGAGACTAGCACCCAAGAGTAGTAGACATAAGGACCAGGAGGTCTGCCCCACAGCTTGAAAACTGGCCTCACAAGCTGGGGGAAAGGCAGCTCAGATAGAGAAAGGAACACCAAGTAGACGATATTGGGAGGACCCACTCGGGTTGAAAGCTGCGTGCCGAAAGTAGACTATAGACCGAACAGGATGGCCACTCAAAACCTTTGTTGCAAATTACAACACCCAAATGGAGAGGGAACAAAAGGGCATGCCCTGCGGCAGAGGCATGGTGGGGTGGTGGGGGTTAGGGTGGGGGTGGTGGGAGGGATACTGGGAACATTGGTGGAGGAGAATGCGCTCTGGTGGAGGGATGGGTAAATGATCACTGTATGACTGAAATGCAAACACAAAAGTTTGTAAATTTGTAACTGTACCCATGGTGATTCACTAATAAAAAAAATTAGAGTGATGTATTTGGGATAAAGAGATATTGGAGTCAGTGAGGATTGTGCCTTGTGTCTAGTTCACCTGGGGCTGATGCCCAGCACGTCGTAAAACTCATGGAACCTCCGTGAAAGACCCCTGATCACAGAGCCAGGATGGCTGTTGGCAATACTGGTCAGAGCTGGCAGTGGTCCCAAATAAATAATAAAATGAAAATGTACGGCCAATAAATTTTTAAACATATGACTGAAATATGAAAAGCTAAATAATGGCTTCAGCAGTTAATGCATATTATGTGTTTGTTAATTTTGATACTATGGATTCTATAGCCAATAATGTTAAAATGCTATAGATTCTGTAAGTCTCACTGATACTTAGGAATATATTTTAAATGTCCCTGACAATAAATATGTACACTGACAGTATGAAATGTTTGGTTTAATCCTTATAATAAGTTATAAGAGTATATGAAACTTATGAAATGCATATAAAGATGCATAATAAATATATTGTCAATTATTTTATCGATATAATATTCATACATGCATTTGCTATAGTAATTTTTATTGAAACTCTCCAATAGCAATATACATACAATTTTAAATAGTATTTATTTTAAATAGTTTCATATCAAAATAAATCAAGAATTTAACAGGACAAGGGCTGGAGTGATAGCCCAGTGGGTAGGGCATTTGCCTTGCACGCAGCCGACTTGGGTTTGATTCCCAGAACCCCTGAGCACCTGGTCCCCTGAGCACCACCAGGAGTGATTCCTGAGTGCAAAGCCTGGAGTAACCCCTGTGCAATGCCGGCGGTGACCCAAAAAGAAAAAGAAAATAATTTGACAGAACATACATAAATAGCTAGGTTCCATAGGCAATCAGATGCAGGGCCATTATAAAAATAATTTCCTAGAGCTGATATTTTGTTAGTTGTAGTTGCCTAACAAGTTTTAAAGTTTTTATTTTTTTGTTTTTTGGTTTTGGTTTGTAGGTCATGTCCAGAAGTGCTTCTGGCTCCACACGCAATAATTACTCCTGGCTGTGCTCAGGAACCATATGGAATCCTGGGGATAATGCCCGGGTCGGCCACATGCAAGATACATGCCATATATGCTGTACTAATGCTCTAACCCTAAAGTTACTGTATCCATTAAGTACGTGGCTCTATTTTTATTTGTTTTTAGATACAATTGTATATCTTGATATGGTATGATATGATATATGTAATATGCATATGTAGATGGACTGGAGTGATAGCACAGCAGGTAGGGCGTTTGCCTTACACACGGCCGACCCTGGTTCGATACCTTCGTCCCTCTAAGAGAGCCTGGCAAGCTAATGAGAGTATCTTACCCGCACGTCAGAGCCTGGCAAGCTAGCTGTGGTATATTCAATATGCCAAAAACAGTAACAAGAAGTCTCACAATGGAGATGTTACTGGTGCCCACTCGAGGAAATCGATGAACAATGGGACGACAGTGTGACAGTGCATATGTAGATATCAAGGACAGAATGGTGATCAGCTGGGCTTTATCAACTAAGATCTTTTCCCATTTCATTTCAAAAACCTTTGAGATACTGTATGATATCAAACATTACTTTATAGTCAAAAGTCTTTACTAACAAAACAATTCATATGTAAAATCCCCTTTTCTGTGAAAACACGATCCTACATGTTAATCATTTTATAGCATTCCCCATATTTGCAAAGCCACTATGCTTTCTGATTGACTGGAAAGCATCATATTTAGGTTTCTAAAACGATTCACTGTTCCTTTTACAATTGGCCAAATCACACTGTCCAATGAACATATTTCCTCAATTTTCCAAACAGAGTTGACAGGTACTTCAGTTTCTCTTCTCTGACAAAGTAAGATAAAGTAGTAGAAAGAGCTATGCCAGTAGCCACATTCCCAAATTTTAAGCTGAAGTACCTGGACTTCACAATTTCAACCTATATAGTTGTTTGTTTTTTTTTAAATTGCATACAGCAAGAACAATGAAATGATCCTTCCACGCTTGGATCATGAAAATAACATGCTTAAGATCTTGAATTATTTTTTCCAATTATTTATTGGATTGGTCCGCTGAACTGTAGCTACCAGTTGATGAAAACCCGGCCGAGCTGACCATATGGCAAGATTCAGGCGCTTTATATCAGCCATGCAAGTTAGCATGAAGCAGAAACCAACCTCACCAAGCCAGAAGAGGTGTTCAGATAAGAGCACAATCCCGTGGGCGGTGACTCTGAGCTCAACAACACACCCCACACACCTAGGTAAATCATACACATATGTCCCATCTACAGAAATAGTGAGATAACCAGTATTGGTTGAGGTAAGCTGCCAAATTTGCACTGATTCTCAATGCAATATATGCTATTCATAGTTTTCAGATATTAGCTAAATTTAAAGAACCCTTTTGAGTTATTTTTAGCCTGCAATCTTTTGTATAATGTCCAGAAGAATTAAAAAAAATAGAAATCAAAACAAAATTGCAAGCAAGCAAATAAAAATATCAGCAAGCTTACAAAATTTAGCATGATTAATAGCATACAAAATAATATAATAAATGTATGTGGCCAAGTATAAATACTTTTATGTGCCACTCCAGATATTATTTTGTAAATGTTACAGTAGTCACAAACGATAAGTTTAACCACTTTGCATAGTCAAATTCCCAAGCTTCTTCTCTAAGTCATTCACATATTTGACATGTATTTGTTTATTTCTTTATAAAATGTATTACTTTATATATTCTGAAAATATTTAGATAGTACACATTTCTATAATTTAGATTTATAGGCATGCTTATGCTTCCTCTATTGTCCTTTGTCACACAAAATATAATTTTCAAATAGAGAAACATATGCATAGTTCTCACCCATTAAAGGCAAAATAGAGTTCTATTGCATAACTTTTCTGAAATTTATTCGTTTTACATTTCTTTTCAAATTTTAATTCTATTTCCGGGCCGGAAAGATAGTATAGAGGTTACTACCTTGCATTTTGTCAACCCAGTTTCCATCCCTGCACCACATGATAGGAGTGATCAGCATGGGGATCCGAAAGGAAGCTAAGAAATGGCAGGTCTGTCCCAACCCTGATCCTTCGGTACATTTACTTACTGTATGTCCTTATGAATATGCAGAGTAGTTTCATAGGTTATTTTCATAAGTGACCCCTTAGATTTCTAATTCATCTTAGATTTCTTCTATCTTTCTTTCTTTTTTTTTTTTTTTTGGTTTTTTGGGTTACACGCAGCAATGCTCAGGGGTTACTCCTGGCTCTGCATTCAGTAATTACTCCTGGCAGTACTTGGAGGACCATAAGGGATGCCAGGCTTTGAAAACCTGTTAGACTGCATGCAAAGTAACCGCATTACAGGCTGTACTATCTCTCCGGCCCCCCTTAGTTTCCTTCAGCTAATACTTTATCCTAAATGACTACATAAAAAAGAAGGCCAACATTTCTATCCCCAATTCACAAATGATCACTTTTATCACTTGTCATTCCATTGATCTTCAATTTGCTCAAGCGGGCACCAGTAAAGTCTCCATTCGTCCCTGTCATGTGCTTATGTAGCCCAGTGGTATCTGCTCGCTCTAGAATAGGAAGAGCCTCACACCATTCATTCAGAGTTTTGACGAAGAAGTCTAACAATTTAATAGGTGGGCGGCCATGCGATCTTTTGACATCCCGTGGAATCCAGTCAGTAACAGCTCTAGTACAGTGATCCTCTCTAAATTGCATTATGTGTCCGACCCATTTGATTTTTGACACATTGACAAACAAGACAGCGTCCCTAATTCTTGATAGTCAACAGAAGTCGGAACTCTGGATTCCTCCTTTCACTTGAGAGAAATGTATTATTCCAAGGATAGTTCTTTTGATTCCTCTTTGGGATACCCAATAGCATTCTCGTCCTGTTTGCATAGGGCCCAGGTCTCTGAGGCGTATGTTAATGCAGGAAGTAGGTAGAGTCAAAAAGATGTGCCCAGAGCCAGAGGTTCTTTGTCCTCTTAACCACTTATTCGACTCTCTCTAAGGTGTTCCACACTCTTTAAGGTCTTCCTCTTGCACAGTTCTGGTGCCAAGTCTTTCCACATGTTGAGTTCTTGACCCACGAGCACATAGCTGCTGCATTCAGAGATGTTAATTCCATTGAGAGCAAATGGAACGTCAGGGATTGGTTCGATTTTTTCATGAACATTGTCTTTGTGAGACTCAGCTGTAGTCCGACCTTTCCATAATCTTGATTGAAGTTGGCTAGCATTTGTGTTGCTGTTTAGTTTATTAGAACGATGTCATCAGTGAAGCAGAAGTGGTATAGTTGCTGACTGGCTATCTTCACTCCCATTCCTTCCCATTCTAGTCATCACATGACGTTCTCAAGGGTGGCACTGAAGAGTTTTGGTGAAATGGTATCACCATGCTGAACCCTCTCTTTATGTCAATGATCACTGCCTGGTAGAATGGTGAGATCCTGGTGGTGAATCCATAATACAGTTTGCAGAAGATCCTGATGTAATGAGTTTGAATGCCCTGTTTGACTAGGGCTTCCATGACTGCTTCAGTCTCAAGAATCAAAGGTCTTCTTTAAAACAATAAACGTTAGACAGAGCGGCGTCTTTAACTCTCACAAAACTTGAATGAGCTTGGTCACTGTGTGGATATGGTCGATCGTGCTGATTCGTTTTTGGAACCTGGGTTGCTCGCATGCTTATCCTTCATCTAGAGTTCTGCCTATTCTATCCAGGATGACTTGAGTGAACAACTTGTAGATGATGGACAACAGGTAGATCCAGAAGTAGTTTTCAATGTTGTGGATATCTCCCTTATTGTACAACTGGAAGGTCCTGCTGGATTTCCACTGGGACAGAACCTTGCATTCTGACAGGTAGCATGTGAAGAGCTGAGCCAGTGTATTAACAGATACTGGTGGCAGATTCTTCAGGTGTTCGGGTCTGACCTTGTCTGGACCAGGTGCTCTACGTGTCATTACCGATGAAATGGTGTGTCAGATTTCGGAAGGGAGGATGTTGGGAAAGACATATCCATCCTGCAAAATTTGGTATGTTGGGCAGGTGGATGTGGCTTTCGAAGAGATACGGGTAGAAATTGTGAATAATCCTCTTAATTGCCCTTCAGGAATATGTGATAGATCCATCAGGATGTCAGAGGGCATTCATCTTGGTCTTGTAGTTGGGAAAGGACAGGCAGGTGTTGCAAATGCTTTTCTCAGCTTCTGTCGCATCGGCCAACACTGCTGCTCTTCTCTTTGAAGTCTTCCTTTATCGCTTCTCTGCACAGCTTTGCACACTTGGATGTTAGCTTTTGATAGCCTGAGGCTTGTGCCGAACCACTTGGCAAATGAGCTTGAGAGTTTCCTAAGACCTGTCTTAGGAAAGGTTTGTGTTTCTGTTTGTGGCTTTCCCACTTTCTGCATTCTTTGCATAGTCATGGATGTGCTGAACCAGACGATCGTATTCCTTGTTGATGTTGTCAACAACGCATCTTCACACATTACCACAATAGTGCCAAAGAGCTCCCAGTTGGTGTCATTCTGGGAGTTTTCTTAAACTCTGTAGTCCTTCCTCCCTGCTCTGTGAAGTAGAATTGTGTACGAAGGAGACGGTGGTCCGATCCTGTTTGGAATTTTAGGACAACAGTGACATCACTTAGGCAAAATCGTTGATTGAATTTGATGAGGTCGATTTTGTTGTGGAACTGTCCACAGAGAAACTCCCATGCCCAACGTTTAGATTTGGTCTTCTGGAACTATGAGTTACCATGGATGGTCTTGGTCAACATGATGAACTCATACACAAGTAATTTTGAATTCCAGTTTTATATAGAGACACTTAGAACCTTTTTTTTCTTTTTTTATTTCTCTACTGAAGCCAATCAGCATACGGAAGATAAAATAAAGGCATAAGACATTGAGTGTTAAATCTCCAGTCATTGATAAATTTTTTAATTATATATCTCTTGGATTGGAGCGATAGCACAGTGGGTAAGGTGTTTGCCTTACATGCGACCGACTCGGGTTTGATTCCTCCATCCCTCTCAGAGATACTGGCAAGCTACCCGGAGTATCCCACCCACATGGCAAAGCCTGGCAAACTCCCAGGGGCATATTAGATATGCCAAAAACAGTAACAGCAAGTCTCAAAATGGAGTCATTCTGGTGCCTCCTCGAGCAAATAGATGAACAACTGGACAACAGTGCTCCAATGGTAAAATTTAGTCGTCACCTATAGAGTGGACTTGGGAATGGTAAGGTAGAGTGTTTTATCTTTCATGCAGTTGGCCCAGGTTTGATATTTGATATCCCAAATAGTACTTCAAGCACTGTCAGGAGTAATTCCTCAGTGCAGTGAGGAATGACTCCTGAGCACTGCAAGGTATGGCCACAAAACAAAACAAAAAATATTTGACATATATATTTATTATATGTATATACATGTGTTTTGATCTTATATACATATATAAAAGTTTATTTCTTAATTTTTCTTCTGGATTGATATATATGCATATTAATATGTCAGTGTCAGACCATTAATTATTGCCACTTTAATATATTTATTGAAATCAAGCTATGGGACAATCTTCCTGAGAATTTCTTAAGATAGATTTGCAATAAATTTTTTAAAAAAATCTACAGGTGTTAGGAAAACAATAATTAAGTCTACTATAGTCACCAATTTTCTTTTGATAGTATTTTAATATGTATATTAAAATTATGAAAGTAAAATCTATCACAATGGTAATAAAGCAGCTAATCATAGTTTTCTTTCTTATCAAAATATATCATCATCACATCATAGTACTGAATTATGAAAATATGGGTACTAATTCAGAAGAAATTGTTAATCGCAGCATTTCATATCATTATTTCACTTCTTAATAAAACTTTTCTTTTAATCACACTCATCATCAAAAGCCAGATTCCCTCTAACTGTCTCAAGAACCAATTGTAGTCTCCAACCACACCATATAAACTCAGCCCTAAAGATAATATATTTTAGTTCTGGTGACTGACCATTTGTCAAATAATAAAATTCTGGTAATAGAACTGCCATTCATTATCTTTCAATAGGACATCAGTCATTATATGAAAGTAACTCTTCTCATTTTGTGGTTTCATTGGCTCTAGGAAATGAGCTATTGCCATTATTAAGCAGGATTATTTACCAGAAAAATGGAAGATTTTTTGTTACAATATTACTCATCAGATAGCAGTATGCCCATAGAAAATTCATTTTAAGGTAATATGTGTATTATTTTACCACATGCATGTTTTAACATATGATATATATTTTAATATATTATGTATAGTTTATGTAGATATATATGTTTATATATTTTTTGGAAAATTTGTGTGTTAAGTGGCAATCTCAAGAGTGCTAGCTAATCATTTAATTCCTCAGGAATTGTGATAAAACTCAAAAGCATTTGGCTTTTATGACCTCAAAGACATTACTTTTTTGCCAACAGAAGAATGCTTATTCTATTGTAATGGAAAAATAAGACGACACGTGGGTTTTTCTCTGCAGAGAAAATCATCATCATCATCATCATCCCATTGATCGTCGAATTTCTCGAGTGGTCTCAGTAACGTTTCCATTCGTCCTAGCCCTGAGACTTTAGAAGCCTCCCTTTACTTGTCCTTCCCAATGATGCCACATTGGAGGCTTTTTCAGGGTCAGGGGGATGAGACCCATCATTGTTACTGGTTTTGGCATATGAATATGCCACAGGGAGCTTGCCAGACTCTCCCATGTGGGCAGGAAACTCTCAGTAGCTTGTTGGTTTCTCCCAGAGGGAGAACTAGACTATAAGATGTCTTTTGGAAGCTTGGTTTTATAGTCTCTGGATGTTGACTATTGGTGGGATTACACAGCGCCTGGTGCAGTCCCTGGGTGTGACCACCAAGCTACTGAAAAATGGGAAATCTGGGCAGAAGAGGCCCAGTCCCGATCCTTGGAGGTCTCAGCCCCAGGTCCTACACACCTGGGTTCCTCTGCTGGTAACTTCATGCATGAGGCTCCTCCAAACGTGTGGAGAGGGGCCTTGAGGATGGCTGTGGCTAATTAACTATTAATTAATTAATTACTAAGTAAAAATAAAAATGAGTTATTCACCATGTACATAAATATTCTATAAATGCTGACCGTTATTAATTTTATTAAGATAAAATTGAATAGTCTTCCTCAAGAAGTGTCTGTTTTAATCATATTCAGTATCACAATGACAAACTCAGATTAATAAATAATTAAAATGTATTTTAATTATACATCAAAATTATCCCATATTTTTCAAACCTGTAGAGAATTCAATTCATAAAAAAGTGAAATTAACATTTATGTATTTGCATTATTATCCAAAAGTTCTAATTATTTATGAAAAGTTCTAATTATTTATGACTATACTATCTAAATTCTTAGAAAAAACACCAGTTTGTATATCTTTAACAATGGTATAGGCCTGTATACAGATCTTACATTTTTGCATGCATTTTTGTTAGAATTAGTACTTTTTAAACAGTAAATATTATTACATATTGTGTTATTGAATGATGATTTTATATTTCCACCCAAGGTCAATAGCATCATAATGAAAATGTGATAGGATAGATTGGCAATATATTGATGGTTAAGGCTGTAAAGTTGTGCCTGAAAGACAGTAGGTTACTTTCTGGCAACAGAATAATGCTAATTCAATTTTATTGAAAAATTAAGACGTGTGTTTTGTTTTTTCAGAGAGAATAATTTCTAAGTAATAATAAAATTACATTATTCAGCATGTATATTGATGTTTTATAAATTATGATCTTTATTCAGATAAAAATATAATAGTTTTTCTGTTCAATAAAAATCCCAGAATGTACATAATAATAGTCCGTGTGAATAATCTCAAGTTATTAATTATATGTTCATGGACAACTAACGTAGTAACAGGTATTCCTAATGCTGGAGAGATCGTGGAGGAGCTTGCCTTGCATGTGGTCCTCCCGGGTTCAAATCCCAACAGTTCATATACCTCGTGGAGAAGCAGCAGGAGAGGTACCTGAGCACTGCTGGGGGCGTTCAACACCATCACCACCCTAAAAATAATTCTCCATTTTTTGGTATTTCTTGATTTTTTTCCCTCATGTAAAATAAACACAAATATCAATGAGCTGTCTCAGATTCCTGAATATCTATAAGTATTATTCTATTAAAATAACTTAATATTATTCTAACTATTCTAGTTTTATGGCACACATGTTATTTATAATTATACAGTCTAATTACCCATATAACAAATGCAATAAATGACCATTTAAATATTTTATGATATTTGTATGTTTGCCTAAAATAGCAATTTTGCACAAAGAAATTTAATCAGTATGGAATAAATATCACACAATAGTTAATTATTTTATGCTTACTTTTTAGTATTTACTTCACTAATGCCATACATACATAATCTCATGTTTTGATAATGTGAAGAGCATATGTATATATTTAATTCACAGTTTTCGTAAACATTTATAATGTTTCTTTTGCCATTTGGTTTGCCCATGGTGTCACTGCCTTCTTAAGATAATTTGTGTTTCTCACTCATGATATGCTCCAGAGTAAACTTGGATTTGCTTTCTGTGTTTCTTTACAAGTTCATTAGATTTATTGATAAAACTAAAATGCTTGCTGGCATCAATTTTCTCACCCATGTTCGAATTCTCTATATTCTTGATTATCTAAGTTTTGTTATTTTCCATATGAATTGAGGTCTGTTATTTAAAATTTTGAGTCAGGCTATTTTGTATGTTTTTTTGTCATTCAGAAAAATGCTTGTGCTCTTCTGTTAATTCTTTCACTGAGTATATCTTATATATATATATATGCATTTCTATAATTTCATGCACTAAAAATACAATAACAAAATAATATTCCCAAATGTATATTTTTTGAGAAAGAGTAAATAGGCAAGCTCTATGATTAAAATGTAAAGTAGGCTATAAAGGAATACTGTCGAAGAAAAATAGAAAGCATGTCTGTTAACTCAGTTTTAGTGAATTCATTACTAGAAAAATAATTCCATTCAATATAACAAAAAGCATTTAATTCTAGCTTGCATTGTGCAACAACTGTGGATAAACTGCATTCCTATTAGGGTGTATGTTAATGTTTTGTGTATCTTCACTGTATCACTGTCATCCCGTTGCTTGTTGCGCATTGATTTGCTCGAGCGGGCACCAGTAACATCTCCATTGTGAGACTTACTGTTACTGTTTTTGGCATATCGGATATGCCACGGATAGCTTCCCAGGCTTTGTGTGAGCAATCTATTCTTGGTAGCTTGCCGGGCTCTCGGAGAGGGATGGAGAAATCGAACCCCAGTCAGCCTCATGCAAAGCAAATGCCCTACTCGCTGTGCTATCTCTCCAGTCTAAGGATTTGTTACCCTAATTAATTATTATTAGCCTGTCATTGCCACATACCTCTTAGTAATAAGGTACATACACATCTTGGTAATAATATGGGTTTGGTTCCAGACCATGATGATAAAGTTGTCATTGCAATAAAGCAAGTCATAGAAGTTTTTTCATTTCTTTTCTTTTTTTTTTTCTTTTTGTGAAGGGAGAGAGGGAGGGAAGAGTAGAAGGAGGGAGAAGAAAGTAAGTCATAGAAGTTTTTTGATTTCTCAATGTACACAAAGTTTTCATTTACCCTATAGTATGTTAATTTCAAGTAGGATATATGACAGAATATGAGCTGCTAAAGCAGTCATTTGGAGCACAAGATTTCAATCTAGAGTTAAAATAGTGAAGCTAATTTAAGCCGTCTTCTCAAGCCTGGTTTGTGACACGTCTGATAACGTTCTATGGACTAAGCCAAGGTAATTAAACAAGCCCAGAGTTACAGCAGAGACAAATGCTCCACCTACCAGAAATCATGATACAAGAGTGAAAGAAGCGAACAACTATGATCAAAGAGCAAAATCTGCCACAGTTCAAACTTCATTCACAAATCCATTTTAATTTTTACAAAAATACTCGCAAGCTCACCGAAACTCCTTTTAGTACATTAACTAAGATTAATTTCAGATATTATGATATAATCCTATTAGAATTTGACTTTCGATAGACCATTGAATTTAAGCAAACTATCTACCACACATTATAATAGAATATAAAATTGCAGATATATAATTTGGAATGAATATGGACAAAAATATTTGAAAGTATCATATTTGGAAATAAATTCAGTGGCTATTTGCCATAAATTCAGTAACTATTTTGCACAATAAATATACTTTTCTGATGTGACCCGGGTGGCCACACGATTGTGTGGCTGCTCTGCGGCTGATAGACCATGATCCAGAGGCCAGCTAGACTACTTTTGGTACCAGCAGCTGCTTCTAGCACTGTCTCTAGACTGTGAACTAAGCCATAGCCCCATGCTGCACCAGGAAGGGAAATGATGTAATTTCTAACATAAATCTCTCTGGACTTAGTTACTAAAATACAGAAATCCCAAACAACTTAATGTCTCTTCATTCTCAGCAATGGGACGCTTCCTTTTCAGCAGGGCTACTTTTTGGGGGGAAACTCCAACAACGATAGTGAGTTTTGTGTTGAAATATGGAATATAATCAAAGTAAAGAGAGAGTGAAGTAAAATTTATCCGCTACACAGGCGGGGTTGGGGGGTTGGAGGGTAGAAGGTATACTGGGGTATTTGGTGGTGAAATATGTGTACTGGTGAAGGGATGGGTGTTCGAGCATTGTGTAACTGAGACATAAGACTGAAATCTTTGTGACTTTCAACAGGGTGATTCAATAAAATAAATAAATTTAAAAAAAAATTAAAAATAAAAATAAAAAAAAAATAAATCTGCTTTTCTAACTCCAGGACTAAAGTTAACTTATATGGTAAATAAACCCTTTATATTTGTATTTTTATCCTTGTAAGTCATAAATTTTTGATTTCCTCCTCTTGTCTTTCATATATATTAGAAAATGTATTGCTACTGTTTCTCTCAAAGCTCAGCTTTTTTATTATAGTGTCTTGTCAAATGCAGCTAAAAACAATCAACTTGCACTACAAACATTTTCTCTTCAAACTTCTTCTAATGTTACGGCTCATTAAACTCATTGATGCCTACAAAGTTATCCCAGAAAATTATCTAAAAAAGCAAACCACAGCCATTTTCTAGCATCTCATAAATGACTTCAAACTATTTTCTTCTTCAAACCCCATGGTGCTACTTTGTTGTCATGATGGAGGTTGTATTAGTAAGAAAACCTTCCTTCCCGAGAGAGATAATATAGCATACACCATCACTTTATACATAAACACTTTATCAGTTACATTATTAGATTAGCAGATAAATCCTATACATCAATATTTTACAACTCTGAATGCGTTTTTTTCTCCCAATACATGGCAGATGGCAGATATAACTTAGGCCAGTTCAGCTGCAACCTCATATATTCACCATGATTAAAATCCATGTCTTCACTTAAAGCTTAAAAGAGTATTTTCGTTCTTGGCTGTGTTATTCTCTGAGTAGAGCTAAAGGACAAGGACATTTGAGCTTTGAGCCAAGTAATACAAACTATTTAAACCGCTCAGATATTTAAACCACAAACACTTCATATATCATTGACCAAATCCATCTGTTTGGTCAATTTTCAATGCAATAGACAAATATCTTGTTTGACAGAGACATGGCAGGCATGACAGAGGAAAGGTAAGAACAATTGTGGACACATGATAAATTCTTTAAGGAATAAAATTTTTTAAGTAGGTATCAAGCAACTTAGGGAAAAGAGTTAGCAACATTCTATTTCAAGTAATTCAAGAGGTGTTCCAAACTGAACAAATGTTCTATGACTTTGCAGCCTCAGTCATAAACATTGGATTTACTTTTCTAGATATGCTGTTTAAATAGTGAACTCATTCTATTAAGTTTATATTTAAACAGATATTTAGTTTATATTCATTTTAATGCAATTTAAATATTTCTAGAGTAATATTTTTCTTCTTTGCATCACTTCCAAAAACACATTTTTATTTCAATGTTTATTATAGTTGATGTTATTTATGTTATTTTAAATCATTCTCTCTCTTTGTTTTTTTCTTTTGGATCACACCTGGCATCGTGAAGGCTCTATGTTCAATAGGTATTTGAGGTGGTGCTCAGGGGACTGTAAGGTGTTAGGAATCCATCCTAGTTTGGCAGTGTATAAGGTGAGCACCATATCTGCCAGACTATCTCTCCATCCCAAATGGGTTTCTTTTGTTTTGAAATTATAAATTTTTAAAAACATATCCAGGCAAATTTTTAAATCTGCCTGCATTTTGACTTGTTTAAGGATTTTTCATCTCAAAACTTACTTTCTACACTTATTCTTGAATTTTTTCCCCAGTTTCATTTGGTTTTTTGAATACTGCCCTGCTTTTCTCTTCTGTGGCTTCAGCCTACACTGTTAAGACACACAGTAACTGTTTTTTCATTAACATGTACTCAAACTTGGTTTTTCATTAATATATACTGTAACTGTGTCTTTCATTGATATAAATAGTAACTTTGTGTTTTCATGGATGTGCATTTTGATCTCTAATTTTCTAATTCTTAACTTATTTTTATACATATAATTCTTATTTTAAGTCCTCATGTTCCTATTTAAATTCTCAGTGGATATTATGTATTCTTCCTCACAATAGTTTTCCAATTGTCTCATTGTTTATCCAGTTGTGACTAAATTCTGTCTTCATTTGGTTATGCTAAGGGACCTTAGACCCACATTCAGTTGTGCTCAGAAATCATTCCAGAAAGTGACTTACGAGGTGCTGTAGGGAATGACTGGGGGGACAACTGGGGTCGAGGGTGAGCTCTTTAAAAAAAAAAAAAAAACCCTTTTTATTAGAGAATCACTGTGATATACAGTTACAAACTTATGAACTTTTGTGTTTGTATTTCACTCATATAGTGATCGTTTACCCATCCCTCCACCAGTGCCCATTCTCCTCCACCAATGTTCCCAGTATCCCTCCCACCACCCCCACCCCATCCCCCACCACCCCATCCTGCCCCTGAGGCAGGCCATTCCCTTTTGTTCCCTTTTGGGTGTTGTATTTTGCAATAGAGGTATTGAGTGGCCTTCATGTCCGGTCTATAGTCTACTTTCAGTTTGCATCTTTCAACCCGAATGGGTCCTCCTGACATCCTCTACTTGGTGTTCCCTTCTCTATCTGAGATGCCTTTTCCCCCAGCATGTGAGGCCAGTTTCCAAGCTGTGGGGCAGACCTCCTGGTCCTTATCTCTACTACTCTTGGGTGTTAGTCTCCCATTCTGTTACTCTATATTCCACAGATGACTGCGATCTTTCAGCCCTTTTGGAAAACAATATGGACGCTTCTCGAAAAATTAGAAATTGAGCTTCCATTTGACCCAGCAATACCACTCCTGGGAATATATCCCAGAGAGGCAAAAAGGTATAGTAGAAATGACATCCACATTTGAATGTTCATTGCAGCACTACTTAAAATAGTCAAAATCTGGAAAATACCGGAGTGCGCAAACACAGATGACTGGTTAAAGAAACCATGGTACATCTACACAATGGAATACTATGCAGCTGTTAGAAAAGATAAAGTCATTAAATTTGTATGTATGTCGATCAATATGGAGGGTGAGCTCTTGAGCCTTGGACAAATCAGATGAGCTATAGGGGTGCCTTCCCCCGGCAGTGGTCCCTTGCCTTCCTCCAACGACTCCTCCCTCCCTCTTCAGATGGCCAAGTGCTGTGTAGAGAAACTATGCCTAAAATCAAAACATCAGGGACCGTTGATCAAGCTAATTGCCACCAGCCAGGGAGAGAGGGAACTGGAAGACCCTCTTTGACTGCCTGTGGGCTTGCAGGAAATCCCCTGAAAGTTGTTCATCCTTTGTCCTCCCTCTTCTCTTCAAGAATATGAACCTAAACTTGATTGCAATAAAGTGAGTCTTCTCCCTGCTGTGGCTTCAGGAGCACTTGTCTTATCTTTGTCTATTTTGTCCTTTCATATGGCTCTGCATACTCATGCTCCCTCTAAGTGCTGTGCTTCCCTGTCTGAGTGGGGTGGGGGTTTTGGTGAACTGACAAGCCCAGCTCTTCTGCTGGGTCCATGGACCCAACATGTCAGAATAACAGTGACTGGACAACCTGGAATCCATGGGGTCATCCATGTACAAAGCAAGTGCCTTAGCCCGTGTACTATCTCTGGCCCCATATTTGCATTATTTATTTACCTTCTTTGGCGATAACATCGCTGTCATAAATTCCATTAACTTATCTGTGTTTTTTTTCATTTTCCCTTTGAGTAAAATTTAGTTTTATGGAATATATCTAATTATATAAGTTTTTGTGAGCAGGGTATGTTAAATACCTAAAATTTTACTTCCTGTCTCCCTGTGGCCAGTACACTGAGATGCATTATTTCCTCTCAGGATTTACACATTAACTGGCCTGTTTGTCAGTTTTTCTGCAGATATATTTAAACCACAGCCACATGGAAATATAAAGTAATGTCTCTTGGGGGAAAATCTTATAATTATTTCATGAACAAAATACACATAATTCTGTAAACACATTATTCCAGAGTATGACATGGGTTTCACAAATACTTAAAACAGAAATCTGCAAAGTTTTCTGACTTGTTTATGGCTCACCCTGTCTTCACTGCTGCTATGGCAGGAAGTGCTAGTGAACCCATGCAAATATGTGACTGTAAATGTCCCCTAGCCTGAAAAGTGACTTTGATAAGAACGTTTGGAATTTTATAGTGGGTATTTTCAGAGGACAAAAATAGAGCTAATCTTTATGTAGTAAGTCAAGCGTTTTCTGAACAACTGAAAGAAAATGTTAGGTATACCCCACCTGGTCCATTGTTATTCACATAAAGTCGATTTCCAATGTTTGTTATGCTATAAAATATTGATAAATAAGAACCTTAAATTTATTTTCCCATAGTTATAGTGATGTCTGTTTCAGTCTTGTCAACTTCTAGATTTTTTTTATAGAAAGGAAGGGCGCAGGGGGTGGTGCATGGAGGAAATTATTCAGAAATATAAAATGTCTATTGTACAAAAGTCTGTGGCATAATTAATAGAATTATTGATTCCATTTTTTATTCCATTTCATTCTTGATTCCACATGATATTTTCTCTTTTCTAGAAAAGTTTATTATATTATACCAATTATGATGTAAACCCTTAAAACACAATTTCCAGATTGATACTAGAAAACTAACTGTTGAAGAAGCTCCAAGATATTTATCTGTTATGGAAACATTAATAAAATGAGGAATTGAACCAATATTAGGAGTTGTGTTTCACTGTCAAAGGTCTAACGAAATCAAGAAAGTATTTACAAACAAGGACATTAAAATCTATGTGGCCCAGGGGGAGAGAGGGTGGCAGAAAGACAGCATATAAAAACTGCCCAACCGTTAATAAAAATACAATAAAAAATGAATGAATATGTGCTGTTTTCTCTTGTTCTTCCCCCCACCTAGATTAAATCGATCTTGCCTGTAAGGAGTTACTTTCCAATTCTTTCTATGAGAGGATAAAAAGGCAAGACATGCTTGTTTAGATGCACATATATTAAAAATCAAAACAGAGTAAACCTACCCACCCCAAATGGGTGCAGAAAGTAGTAAAGTCCTGCACCAGAAGTACATAATTTGTTGAGTAGTTCCATATATTTTAAAACGATGGCCCATGCTCCTGACTGACTAATATAATAAGCAGAGAATCCAATGAAATATTCCACACACAAACACACACCAAAAAAACGTGTTATCAGTTATAGTAAACAGAGTTTCTTTTAAAAAATACACTATAGAAATTGAATCAAAAAGAAAATAGAATGTTGGCTTCTTTTAGAACAGGATGTAAGAAGAATAGAAACATTGGGAACACTTTCCCAGTGCTGGTGGTGTGGGAAATAGTATGGGCTTCCTCAATAAACTAAACATCATCGGCTGCCGAGATGTGACCCCAAGGGTAGCACGCGTGTGCGGCTCCTCCACAGCTGCACGAGCGTGAATCCAGACCCAGCTGAACCAACTTCAACATGGACTGCTCCTTGCAGATTGTCTCCAGCCAGTGAACTAAGGTGCGACCCCATGCCCGCCCAGGAGAGGAAAGGTATTTCTCTCTCTCGCTTGTCCCTTCCCGGGGATGAAGGGCATGGGGACCGCCATATTATGATGACCACAGATGGGGTTTACCAGCTTGCAATGATCCATAAGAAATCTCCCTGGACTTAGTTGCTAAAGTACAGAAATCCAAAACCTCATTTCTCTTCACAACAGGTCTGACTCTAGTGGGGTGCTCCTAATAATAATGGTGAGGTTTGTGTTGAAATATTGAATGTAAGCAAAGTAAATGGAAAGTAAAGTGAAAAAAAATAAACTAAACATCATCAGGTGTAGCCATAGATACCTTCCAAGACCCAGGTTATCCAGGTGATCCCAGGAATATGAGGGGCAGTAAATATCCACACCTCATCCTTGAGTCCTTGCAGTGAACCAATGGCTGGTTAGCAGGGACGTGAGAGGAGACCCAGGCCCTCCTGAGCACTTTTGGGAATCAGCCCCCACCCAGAAAAATTAAACACTGAATTATCAGGCTATTTAGAAACAAATTTCTAGGAATGCACCCAAAAGAATTGAAAGCAGAATACATTTATATACCAATTAAAATAGTAATTCATTACTACATTTAAAAGGTAAAGACCGGTTCAATGGCAAATAGGTTAAATGATTGTCTTAGAATATACCATAATATTAGACTAAAATTCTGATCCATTTTATAGCATGAACAGATCTTGAAACACAATATTGTATGATTCCAAATAAAAATACTTAAATATAATAAAGAGCTAAAGTTGAAAAATAGGTATAAGATACAATGGGGAAGGAAGACAGGAAACAGTAGTGTTTATAGGTCATATGATTTCAAATTTGCAAAGTAAAAATTATTCTAGAGATGGATGGTGAATATGGTTGAACAACTATAAGATTGTTCATAAAGTTAAAATCTGTATACTTAATATATTAACATGATGTATATAATATCAACTTTTCTGGAATATCAGTAGATAAGATTAAGGTCTAATCAAGCAACACCTGAATCAGCAGAAAGAGATAATTAAAAAGTGATGCCACATCATTAGAATTATTAGTGCTTAGAATTATTAGTGCATAGCTAATGATGGGAGCAATCAAATTAAACTATTGAGAAATGTAATATTCCTACAGAAATTACAGTTATATCTAAAAGTTAATTACATTATATTTTTCTGGATATGAAGTTTAGTGGAAATAGGTGATAGAAACGCATTATTGATTTTTAGGTATCACAGGATTTGTTATATATTATTATAGTCTTTGCTTTCTTCATTTGATGATCTGAGAATAGTATCTGCTATATTTCTCTTCTTGAGAACATTTTTATTTGCTCTCTCTATATGTTGTAAGGTAAGTATATTCAATAGTGCTCAGTCCATACTCCTACTTTGGTGTTTGGCATTAGCCCTTGCTCTGCTGAAAATCCAATGCAGTTCTCCCACATGCAAAGCAGGCATTCAGCCCCATTACCTTCTCTTCAGGCATCCTCTTGAGTAAATTTTTTTGTTTGTTTGTTTTGGGGGCCATATCTGGAAGTGTTCAGGACTCACTCCTGTCTCAATGCTCAGGGATCACCTCTTGAAGGTTGCAGGGGATTCTATGGAATGACAGGCATCAAACCCAGCTCAGCTGCATATAAGACAAGCACCTTACCTACTGTACTGTCCCTTTAACCACTATATGAAGTTTAATTTATTTTTTATTCTTAGCTTTTTGGGTCACACCCAGTGATGCTCAGGGGTTACTCTTGGCTCTGTGCTGAGGAATTACTCCTGGTGATGCTCAGATGACCATATGGAATGCTGGGTATTGAACCCGGGTCAGCCGCATTCAAGGCAAATCCCCTACCTGCCCCTAAATGAAGTTTTAAAGAAAGCACTTCAATAGCTCTAGTACATATTTTGATTTTAAGATTATGCACTTTGCTCAGCATTGTTATATACCAGTACTTAAAAGTTTCCTGAGCCTGGGCTGATACCAGTGCATGCTCCGCCGAGATTCGACCCGGGTGGCCACACTTTTGTACGGCCGTGTTGCTGCTGATCAACTAGAATCCGGAGGCCAACTAGACTACTTTTGGTTCCAGAAACTGCTTGCAGCCATGTCTCTAGACTGTGAACTAAGCCATAGCCCCACGCCGGAAGAGGATGGAAAATATCCTTTTTTCTCGTCGGGCGGTGTGGTGTCAGCCATAGTATGAGGACTATTTATTAAGCAGGCATGAACTTGGCGTCACGGGAAGGAGGAAAAAAAAATTCTATGTACTTGAAACAGTGGGACTTCATATTTCTCCATTCTCAGCAATGAAAAACTAATTATCAAATGCTTCCTTGGCATTAGGGCTGTCTTTCTTGGGGGAAAACTCCAACAATAGTGAGATTTGTGTTGAAATATGGAATGTAATCAAGGTAAAGAGAAAATAAAGTGAAATTTATCAATTACGCAGGCGGGGATGGGGGATGGGGGGCAGGGGGTGGGAGGCATAATGGGGTCTTAGGTGGTGGAATATGGGCACGGGTGAAGGGATGGGTGCTTCAGTATTGTATAACTGAGACATAAGCCTGAGAAGTTTGTATCTATCCACATGGTGATTCAATAAAATAAATAAATTAAAAATAATTTTTTCTGAGATCACCATATTTTCTCATACATGTTAGCCATTATATATAATTTTCAAACAGAATTATAATTCAAAATTTACACTAATGGTAAACTAGAGTACACTAAAGAAACAATTGGTGGGAATTTTAAGAGTACATCTTACTCATTGAAGCCAGTTTCATTTAATATACTTTGGGCAGAAGATAGTATTGATACTAATTGTTTTTTAAAACTTTTTTATCTTTGTTTCAATAATTTTGTAGGATGAGTTTTATATTTAAATTAATAAGGTATGGTTTAATATTCAGTGTTAGGAGAAGATTATAAATTGAAATTGCTTTATCTATTCAGAAAGATGATGCAATGCAGGACTGCAATGATATTTAAAATAGCAAAAACAACATAAAAATAAATTTTAAGGAATTAACCCCCAAGTCAAAATGTAATTGTCTTGTAATTTTAGCTAATGTAGCTAAATTTGAATACATAAAAAAGCTAAGAAATCAAAAAATAGATCACAAGTTCAAGGTATCAGAAGAGAGCATTATCAACTCTAATATATGCAAGATAATTAGAAAATTTAACATAAATAATAAAATAATTAACATACAATATTTCAAGTCTCTCTGTCTTGAAGAGAGTCACTTGCCCACATGCCTGGCTATCTTCCCTGGGCCCCTCGGAGGGGATGGGCTCCAGCTTCCCTCCCCACCCCGAGCAGAGCTCCCGGCGGCTGAAGACCACCTGAACCTAGCGACAGCCATGCTCGAGGCCCCTCTCCACACATTCAGATAGGCCTCACACATGAAGGTACCGCAGAGGAACCCAGGTGTGTGTAATCCCATCAACAGCCAACATCCAGAGACTTAAAAGAGAGCTCCCAGAAGCGATATCTTCTAGCCTACTTCTCCCTCTGGGAGAAACTGGCAAGTTTCTGAGAGTTTCCTGCCCACATGGGTGGGGCAGTCTTGCAAGCTTCCCATGGTGTATTCATATGTTAAATTCAGTAACAAGCTGGATCTCATTCCCCTGACCTGGAAAAGCATCCAGTGCGACATCATTGGGAGGGCTGAGTCCAGAGAGAATTCTAAGATCTCAGGGAAAGGACGAATTGAGAGGTTACTGAGCCCGCTTGAGAAATTGACAACGGGGAATTCGTGATTCGTGATTTCAAGACTGAATCAAGAAAAATTAGAAAATCTCAGTAGATCAATAACTAATGATGCTATCTGAATAGCAATCGAAGTTTGTCCCCCAAATTAAAACCTAGTACCTAGAGTGAAATGTAACAAATTTTGAATGAATTATTAATACTTATTATCTAAATTTTCTACTAAAAAAGAATAACAAAAATTACAGAATTATTTATAGCCAATATTGCTGCTATTTCTAAACCAGATATCACACACAAAATATAAATACCAATATTTCTAGGAAGTGTATACATAAATCATGAGTAAAACACTTGTAAAACAAATTTAACAATACATTCTCACTTGTATCACTTGTAGTCCCGTTGATCTTCGATTTGCTCGAGCGGGCACCAGTAACGACGCCATTTATCCCTGTCACATGCTAGTGCAGCCCAATGATATCTGCTTGCTCCAGGAACAGGAAGAGCCTCAAATTGTTCATTCAGGGATTTGACAAAGAAATCTGACCATCTAGTTGGTGGGCGGCCACACGGTCTTCTGATGTCCCGTGGAATCCTGTCTGTAACAGCTCTAATCCAGCAGTCGTCTCTGAACTGCATTACATGACGGGCCATCTGATTTTTGATTCCTTGGCAAACAAGACAGCATCCCTGATTCTTGACCGTCAACGGAAGTCAGAACTCCGGATTCCTTCTCTCACTTGAGTGAGACGTGATACTCCTAGCACAGCTCTTTCGATTCCTCTCTGGGATACCCAAATAGTGTTCTCATCCTGTTTTCATAGGGCCCAGGTCTCTGAGGCATATGTTAGTGCAGGAAGAATGGTGGAATCGAAAAGATGTGCCTGGAGTCGGAGGTCCTTCGTCCTCTTAACCACTTTTTTGACAGTCTTGAAGGCATTCCATGCTGCTCTCTTCCCCGTGCACAGTTCTGGTGCCAAGTCGTTCCTCATGTTGATATCTTGACCCAGTTACACGTAACTGATGCATTCGGAGATGATTGTTCTGTTGAGAGCAAATGGAGCTTCAGGAACTAGTTTGTTTTTCATGAGCATCGTCTTGTTGAGATTCAGTTGCAGTCTAACCTTTCCACACTGTGGTCGAAGTCAGTCAGCATTTGTGCCCTTTGGCTAATGTTTGACGCTGTGAGAACAGATGTCATCAGTGAAACTGAGGTGGTTTAATTGCCAACCATCTATCTTCACTCCCATTCCATCCCATTCCAGTCATCACATGATGTTCTTGAGGGTGGCACTGAAGAGTTTTGGTGAAATGGTATCACCCTGAGAGTCTCTTGCCTGCATTCCTGGCTGTCTTCCCCGGGGCCCCACAGAGGGGATGGGCTCCAGTTTCCCTCCCTACCCCAAGCAGTGCTCCCGAAGGCCAAAGACCACCTGAACCTAGCCACATCCATGCTCGAGGCCCCTCTCCACAAGTTTGGACAAGCCTCACACAAGAATGTACTGGCAGAGGAACCCAGGTGTGTGTAATCCCATCACCGGCCAACATCCAGAGACTTAAAAGCAAGCTCCCAGAAGCTTATACCCTACTTCTCCCTTTGGGAGAAACTGGCAATCTACTGAGAGCTTCCTGCCCACATGGGACAGCCTCACAAGCTTCCCATGGTTTATCCATATGCCAAAGCCAGTAACAAGCTGGATCTCATTCCCCTGTTCCTGAAAGAGTCTCCAGTGCTGCATTGTTGGGAAGGCCGAGTGGAAAAGGCTTCTAAAATCTCAGGGATAGGACGAATGAAGAGGTTGAACCCGGTTGAGAAATAGATGAGCAATGCGATTTTGTGATTCTTGATTCGTGGTATCACCCTGCCGCACCCCTCTCTTTACATCAATGATCACTTCCTTGAAGAATGGTGAGATCCTGGTGGTGAATACACAATACAGCTCGCGGAGGATTTTGATATACTGAGTTTGAACACGCTGTTTGGCTAGTGCTTCAATGACCGCTTCAGTACCAACAGAATCGAAGGCCTTCTTTAAGTCGATGAATGTTAGACAGAGCGGCATCTTGAACTCTCCTGAAACTTCAATGAGTTTGGTCACTGTGTGGATATGGTCTATCGTGCTGAATCCCCTTCAGAACCTGGCTTGCTCGCATGATTGTCCTTTGTCTAGTGTTCTGTCTATTCTATTCAGGATGACATGAGTGAACAACTTGTAGACAACACAGCAGGCAGATTGGGTGATAGTTGCTGATGTCGTGGATGTCTTCCTTCTTGTACAACAGAACGGTCCTACTGGTTTTCCACTGAGACGGAACCTTGCATTCAGACAGGTAGTATGTAAAGAGCCGAGCCAGTGTATTGATGAATACTGGCTGCAAAACACTACCATAGACTGAGATGTCAAAATGGTTCAACTTAACAAATCAGCAACCATATCACACCATATAAATGAAAGGAAGGATAAATATCATATGATCATCTCAGTAGATTAAAAATTATTTGACTTGTTAACAAACTTTTGTGATTCTTATGGTCAAAACCTCAAAGAAAAATGGTTATGGAATTAATGACTTCAACAAAACCAAGACTATATATGATAGACTCACAGGTAACATGTTTCTCAACAGACAAAAATTAAAATGACACAAGATATGGGGCCAGACAAGGCTGTCTAATCTCACATCAATAGTCACGGTAATATAGGAAGTAACACAAAGAGAATTAAGACCAAAATTTATATAAAAGTAGTAAAAAAATTGGAAAAAATCAATCTACAGTGTTTGCTGATTGCACAATAATATACATAGAAATCCCCAAAAACCATAGTAAACTAGAAGCTGTTATAAATAATACATATGAAGGAAATAGTACAAGAGTTCGAGTGCGTGCAGGTACCTACCCAGCCATGACCCCCCTCCACCTCTTAAGCATCCCTAATGTGACCTTTTGACCTCGATACCAGTCAGGATGGAGCAGATTCAGGCCCTGAACTAAACCACCACCTAGTTGGACCAGTGTCACTGATGCAACACCTATGTTCCTTGAAGAGTACTTGGGAGGCTCCCCAAAACAATGACTGAATGCAATAAAGTGGCAGGTCAAAAATAATATGCAAAATTATTGCATCTATATAAGAAACTGATGAATGAAGAGAAGTAAAATAAAGAAATTTAAATTGAACTTGCATGGAATAGAATAAAATACTATGAAATATCCAAGGAAGTGAAAAGTCTTTAGGCATAAAGCAATAAGAATTTCTTAATAATAGAAGAAGACACATTCTATCAAAAGAAATACTATGCTCATGGATTAGCAGCGTTAACAGCATTTAAATTTTGTAAAGAGACGAGAGACCAGAGTACAGTGGGTAGGGTCCTTGCATTCTCCACACCTACTTAGGTTTGATCCCCAGCATATGGTTCCCAAAGCACTGCTAGGAGTGATCCTTGCGCATAAAACAGGAATAAGAACTGAACAGAGCCATATATTGCCCACAAACCAAAAATCAAACCAAACAAAACAAAAACCACACGACTTGCTGATACTTCTTGCTGCTGCCAGAGAAACGGCTCAGCTTCAGAACAGGACTCAAAGAGATGGCAGCAGCTGAGTTATCCCAGGCAGACCTGAACGATCAGGCCCATCACACCTTGGAGCTTTAGAGGACAGGGGGAGATGGGAGTCCTCTCCCTGTGGGAGATCTGGGACTCCACTTTCCCTCCCACATCCACATCTGGTTCCTGCTGCTGCCAGAGAAACGGCCTGACTTCAGGACTGATCTCAGAGAGATGCTGGAGACACCAGCAGCAGATCAACTCAGCTCCAAGTTTCCTAAAGTCCATACCTCCAAACTCCGCAGAGCTGACAGCTCAGTTTAGGCACAGAAAATTAAATGCAAACATAGAGTAGAAGCCCACTAAGCTCAGCGAGTAAAATCAAGAACACAGACGACTCCATTCTAACCTAATATCTCAGTGAGTCCTTTGGCCATGCCTTTTGTAACATCATTATGAGATATACGCCATAACAAGCAGTATAAGGAAAATATTTTCTGCCTGCTAAGGTAGCAGTCTTGGGCAGTGGGTAGGAAACCAAAAGACTGGTGGAGGAAAGGATGCATTAGTTGTGGGACTGGTGTTGGAATACTGAATTCCTGAACCAACTGTGTTATGGGCAACTTCATAAATAACAGTGTTTATATAAAGTTTCATACCAAAAAATGAAACCAAAACAAACGGGCTGGTAGCATTACCTAAAGACATATGTAAATACAATAGAATTGGTTCCAACAGTGTTCTTTATAAAAGTAGAACAAAATAAAACTCCATCTGGGATTGAAAACATATATCACGGGGCTGAAGTGATAGCACAGAGGGTAGGGCGTTTGCCTTGCACACAGCCGACCCGGGTTTGAATCCCAGCATCCCATATGGTCCCCTGAGCACCGCCAGGGATGATTCCTGAGTGCAGAGCCAGGAGTGACCCCTGTGCATTGCTGGGTGTGACCCAAAAAAGAAAAAAATAAAACAAAACATATATCACATAGTAAAATGCTACTGAAAAAGATAAATAATGATTAAAGACTGCTTACTTCAACTATATTATAAAATGATAGCAATTAAAACAGTAATGAGCTAGAACAAAATTGACCCCACAGTCTATTACAATAGACATCAGAGCTTAGAAATAAAATCATGCACATATGACCATGATTTTAAATTTAAAACAATGGTGCTGAGTGCACACAATGGAGCAAACTGCACAGCCAGATGGAAAAAAAAAGTTGAAATATACTGCTTTATAATACAACATACATCAATTACTTAAATTGATTCAATACTAATATAATGAAGACCTGAATAAAATACCTGAATCTATAGAATACGTAGAAGCAAACATGACTAATATGCTCTTTGACATTAGTTTTGGGGTTGTACTTGGGTTCTTGATTTCAATGACAAAGGAAACACAAAATAAGAATAACAAAGTTGAATTACATCAAACTGAAAAAATTTGTACTGAAAAAATTGAAATTGAAACAAAACCTTACATCAAAAAACAGTCATTTCACTGCATATAACTATTTCTTATTGGGACCAATTGGCAGATGTAAATTCATTCATCATCTCTTATTATTAAGGTATTCCAAATCAAAACAGTAATTATATATTACTACATACCTGTGAAGATGGCTATTATGTATCCAAACATGGGAAACAAGAATTGGAGGTAATAAAAAATGAAAGAATTCTATGCCATTGTAAAATGTAAGTGGCATAGTCTTTAAAGAAAGCATTATAGTGCTTCCTCAAAAGTTAAAAGTAGTAATTCTGTATGATGTAGTTACCTCACCTTTTGGAATCTATCTGTAAAATACAAAACATTTTTTGAAAAAAATTAAATATATATATATATATATATAAAGTAACATGTTTATGTCTCTCTCTTGTTTAAAATAAACAAGGTTATTTTCCATCTCTGTTCAACTAACACGTTTTTTAGCAAAAAAGGATAGTTGGGAGGTTGAACGAAAAAAAACAGGTCACAGAGCAGATTTGATTTTCAATACTGTTTTCCTGGACTGATATAACCAGGCAGTGCATTCTTATGTTAATAGTAAATGATTTGTTATATTTATAAAGTGATAAAACAGCTTGGAGTTGTTAACAGAAATATATAAATATAATAAGCTAGAATATAGAATATATAAGCTGTATACTGACATAGGTACTCTGGACTTTAAGACTAAAAATGAACTTCTGTTACTAAAGTTAAAAGGAAAACTTTTGTTTATAATATATGGAAAGAAGCATACATTTTAATCTGAATTATATTAAATAATTATTTGCAAATATAACAAAACAAACCTTAAAGGATAATAGAAAAATCCAGTCTCTTAATGAGATATATTGCATACATCTCTAGAAAGCTAAAAACTAAAGTTTGGTAAAACTCTTAAATGTATGACCTAATAAATATTTTTGAACCTCGTAGGCAGCAAACCATGTAAATACAGAATCTATCTTACTTTAAAGTGTATCATATGAATGCTTATCTAAGTAAAATGCCTGATTTTAGGTATATAAATTTTCACAACATTTAACTATACTTGTCTACAGGCAAAATAATGATTGGGGGAGGGGTTTTGTGGGGCTCCCAAGGAGTGTTCAGGAGAGCTGGTGGCTCATCTTAGAATTTCTTGGCCAATTGAGCCAGAAGTACAATTCTAGGACCAGAGGATATGGTGTTGTTTGTACAAATGTTGCTGGGAATTACCCACAATATCCTAAATGTTCTGGGGGTGATCTTGAGCAATCTGGGGGGTCACTAAGTGCCAAGATTGAAACTAGGGCCAAGATGCATGCAAGGCGAACACCTTAATCCCTGCACTGTCTCTCTGGCCCCAGACACCATTTTTAAAACATTATAGTGACTCCAACTTGCTTTTAATGGAACTATTGACTCCACATTTTGAAGAACATTTTCTTCTGTTTCTTTAACTTCTACTTAAAATACCAGTGATGAATATAGTATATACCATTTAGATTGGCATTCATAAAAATAGGCATATATTAGAAAACTGGCATTTCCTCTATAATATTTTGCTCTTGAAATCAAAATAATTAAAAATTTTCATTGCTGTTGTTTTATGCTTACTACATTAAAATGTACACAAACCAGGGAAACAACTTTACTTTCAAGGCAGCTCAGATAGAGAAGGGACCACCAATTAAAGGGTGCTGGGAGGGCCCGCTCCGGAAGGGAGATGCGGGCTGAAAGTAGACTATAGGCTGAACATGATGGCCATTAACTACCTCTATTGCAAACCACAACACCCAAAAGGAGAGAGAGAACAAAAGAGAATGCCCTGCCACAGAGGCAGGGTTGGGTGAGGGAGATAGGGTGTGTGTCAGGGGAGGGATACTGGGACTGAAATGCAAGAAGGAAAGTTTGTAAGTCTGTAACTGTACCTCATGGTGATTCACTAATAAAAATTAAAAAAAAACACTGCCATTTATTGAACTATTAGTAATTGATCTTCCCAATACAGAATCAAATCCTAAGTAGGCTACAGTATAGATGCTGTAAGACTTAAAATTTGACAAACATTTCACGTTGATGGAGATTTTTTAAGTTAAGCAAAGAAAACTTACTTTTTCATTGTGCCATATAGTGCATTTTTCTTTCTAGAATTCGTTGTTAACTAGAATTATTCTCAAATTAAAATTTATGCCATTTAGGATAAACATTTGTTTTATAAAACATTATGCAAGTTACTGAATTTAGATGAACATGCTTTATATAGAAAATATCTATGAGTGCATTTTTCCTCTCTCAAAAAATAAAGTAACAATGGGGCTGGAGCAAAACAGCACAGCGGGTAGGGCGTTTGCCTTGCACACGGCCAACCCGGGTTTGATTCCCAGCATCCCACATGGTCCCCTGAGCACTGCCAGGAGTAATTCCTAAGTGCAGAGCCAGGAGTAACCCCTGTGCATCACCGGGTGTGACTCCAAAATAAAATAAATAAATAATAAAGTAATATCAATAAAATAACATTAATATCATTAAAAGCAGAATCAGAAATACAATCCTAAGTAGAGCAGATTAGATAATCAGCCATCTTTTGTATCATTTGGGTAAGAAGTTGTGTGCTTTTATCACATCTTTTGTTTGATTTTTATATGGAACATCACTCAGCAGTGCTTATACCTGGCTCTGTGCTCAGGGATCACTTCTGACAGTGTTTAGGGCAATATGTATGATGTCAGGGATCCAATCTGAGTTATCCACATGCAGGGAAAGTGCCTTAACCCCTTGACTATCCCTCCAACCCCTTAGTGTGAGCCTGACAACTACCCTCCACCCTAGCATTTCCCTGCCTATCTGTAAGCACTCCCTGGAATTCAGTCTGCCTGCTCCCATATTGCTTGCATGACATTGTCAAACAGTCTGCATCAGCCTGGACCACTATGCTCCTCATTTTCTATGGCACTGCATTTGCAACTCCACAGCGAGGTAACATAAATTATTTGTGAAATTCACTCTCAACTTCTCAAACACTCACCAAAAGCTGAGATACTTTAGGGTACAGTGACAGCCTTAAATTAAAATATAACACGATATAACAACATGAGTCACTTTCACGGGCATTAGCAAATTAATAGAAGAAAGGGGGATAAAAACACTTTCTTGGAATGTTTTTGCAAAGCTCTGTGTGATGGATGTTTATACCTGAGTCAATAACAGCTTTGGTGTGAAAAAGACAGCTTCTCTCTGTTAAAAGAAAGGGTTTCAGAACTGCCAAGGCATTGCATGAAAAAGAATAATGGAATTATTTGATAACTGACAATGATTTTCCTCCATATCAATTGTGTGTAGATTTTTACCTTTTATGGTACTTAGGAATACAAGTCTCCTGGAGTATCATTTTTTTTGTCTAAGTAGTTACAAAAGTTCCTCACATTAAATAGATATCATCATATTCATTATAGAGTGATATGTACACATAAGTATATTATTGTATGTTTATATACCTATATATATGTATACATATAAAATTGTTTAGGGGGTGATAATGTGGACCACACCAGTGGTATTCAGTCCTTACTTATTTAATGCACTCAGGGATTACTTCTACACTTGATCTTAGCCAAAAGACCGACGAGCTATAGGAATTACTTCTGGAAGTGCAAAGGAGATCAAGTAGGATGCCAAAAATCAAACATAGGTTAGACATGTACAAGCCAAGTGCTTTATCCACTGTACTATCCCTCCACCCCATATATGCATTATTATATGCACCTGTACACCTACATATGCGTCAATGATCTATAATGCTATGGGTAAATAAAGCATGTGTCACTTCATGTCAAATTGACAGAACAACATTCTGAAAGCTTCAGTCATCCTGAAAGCATCTGTGTTTTTAGTTAAATCTTGTCCAAATAAAATAAAGAATCTTTTGAAAAATCACAGTTTAAGTTATGTGTGTTTACCGCCGTCAGTCGAAAAACACTAAGTGCATTTGAAAGTGTGATGAGATTGACAGCTGCCAGTCATGTTATGTAGATTGCCATGGAAGGAAGACAAGGACTTCTCATTAGAAACAGTGACCCACCCAGACACTATAGATTAATTCTGTTTTCTTGTCAGGAGAGCAATTGTTTGACTATAAACTTATGCCTCATGGATAATACTTGTATTAGTCAAAATAATAAATCATGGATAAAGTTTTCTATATTCCTCACAGCTCTAATTTCCTGCTTATTACTAAAATCATTTTAATGCGCTTCTTATGGAGAGGAGGGATAGTAAATGTGATACATTTGTAGCATGCTCAGCATTTATTGAGCCCCAAATGCTTATATTTGTGATTTAGGAATGATATTGAGATTATATTAAAAGAACAAGTAATGGAGTGGAGGAAGAGTCTGTCTATAAACAAAAATTCATTGTAATAAAGTTGTGTTCTGTTAGGTTTTGCATTGTCACTTATTACTTTTAAAATAATTGAGATTCATTTTCTTCATTATATGAAAAGTAGTTATGGCAATATGTATATACAGGGATATAGTATCAAATAAGTGAAAAATAAACAAAAATTCTTCATCATTTGTAGAATGGTTTATTAGCAAATTATATCTCATACTTAGCTCAGCAGGTAGGGTGTTTGCCTTTCACATGGTCGACCCGGGTTCGATTCCTCTGTCCTTTTCAGAGAGACCAACAAGCTACCGAGAGTATCCTGTCTGCATGGCAGAGCCTGGCAAGCTACCTGTGTCATATTCGATATGCCAAAAATAGTAACAACAAGTCTCACAATAGAGATGTTACTGGTGCCCGATCAAGCAAATTGATGAACAACGAGATGACAGTGCTACAGTACTACTTTAATGTACTGTGGGCTAACTAATGTCATATTAATTTTTCAAATGTAGTTTTTTTCATATAGTCACAACCATGCAAATGGACTAGGACATGTAGTCATATCTTTGTAACCAATACTTAAATTTTTTTCGAGGTGTCAGAGAAAGAGTTCAGTAGTAAGAGCAATTGCCTTTCACAGAGCTGACCCTGGTTCAATCTCAGGTACTCCATCTGATCCTCTTAACAACAAAAGGAGTGGCTAGTATATGTCCAGGGACAGGAGTAAGCCTTGAGCATAGCTGGGTGTAACTATGCCCGCCAACATAAAAAAATAAAATAATAAATTATATAAAATTATATACTTCCCATGCTTACTTCCTAACAATGTGCTTTTGATAATGAGAGTACAACAGAGTATTTAGATTCAACTCATATGACTCACTCATTTAATACTTATTTCTCAAGGACTGATCTGAAAACTTGAGTTCACAAAAACAATGCAAGCATACCTTAATTCTGCTAATCCTGCATCAGAATTCTGAGAAGTTATGTCTTAGCTTTTAAACAAAGGGATATGAATATGGAGAAATCTAAGCTGCTTTAAGAAAGAGAAAAATGTTCCTATGCATAAGGAGCAGGTTTTATATTATAGAAGACAGGTATATTGAACACAATATTGAGGGATAAAGTTGAGGAAGGCATTTCATGTAGGCTTGTGAAGAGCCATTATTAACACACCACTGTATAGATTAGTTTCTAAACATGATGTATAGACAAGAAAGTAGAGTTTGTGTATAGTTAAAAATATTCTATATAAAGTTATACATAGTTTTTGCCATATTATGATGAATAATATTGTGTATTATTTTCTTAGATGTAATATGCTTACACGCATTCATTTCACATTCTGGAGATGACCAGGATTACTGTTCATACAACCTTTGCCTTCTCTCTCTGAGTGTATAGCTTTTTTGTATTCTTCTCAAGAATCAGTACACAGAGAACCCCCATATTAGATTACCTGTTCTATTCTGAAGGGGTATGCACTATAGTACATGTACACTTGTGTGCGAGACCAATGGATAGAAACAGAAAAGCAATGATGGAGATGCCAGCATCCATGGAAGTACGAAGGATTTAAAAATTATGAGACAAAGAGGTGAAAGAGGGCAGAGAGTCTCTTGCCTGGCTGTCTTCCCCAGGCCCCTTGGAGGGGATGGACTCCAGCTTCCCTCCCCACCCCAAGCAGAGCTCCCGGTGGGTGGCCAAAGACCACCGAAACCTAGCCACAGCCATGCTCAAGGCCCCTCTCCACAGGTTCGGGTAAGCATTCACGCATGAAGGTACCAGCAGAGGAACCCAGGTGTGTGTAATCCCATCAATGGCCAACATCCAGAGACTTAAAACAAAGCTCCCAGAAGCAATATCTTATAACCTACTTTTCCTTCTGGGAGAAACTCGCAAGCTACTGAGAGCTTCCTGCCCACATGGGGCAGCTCTGCAAGCTTCCCATGGTGTAGCTATATGCCAAAGCCAGTAACCAGCTGAATATTATTCCCCTGACCCTGAAAGAGCCTCCAACGTGGCATCATTGGGAAGACCGAGAAGAGAGAGGCTTCTAAAATCTCAGGAATAGGACTAATGGAGAGGTTACTGAGACCGCTCGAGCCACTCGACAATCAATGGGATTTCGTGATTGTGATTCGTGTGAGACAAAGAGGACATAAACATTTATTTACATGAGAACACCCTACAAAAAGAGAAGTGGAATATTTTCATGAACATCTTTGTAAAACACAACTTTAGCAAATGTAAATTATAGCTGCTTAGTACCACTACATTATTTTCAATATTTTAATGTGATGTTAAGTGATGCACTAACCTTCAACAGTGTGACAGCTCTCTACTAGATTCAGAAGACAATAGATGCAGAAATTTCTTTAGCATTATTTAATGAAAGGACACGAGGACTGGGGAATAATACAGTGGATATGGTGTTTGCAATGCAAGCAGCCAACCCCTGTTCAAACCCCAAATACCTCAATCCCACCAGGGTTGCTCTCTATACACAGAGCCAGTAGTATGCTCTGAGCATTGCTGGGCGTGGCCCAGAAACAAACAACAAAAAAGTAATAATTCTTTTAAAAGGACCATTTGTAGTATGTGGTCGCCCGACATCTGACAGCCTAGTTGTCCTTCTTAGAGAACCTGGCAAATTACCTAGAGTTTACTGCCCACATGGGGGAGAGTCTGGCAGGCTCCCCATGGCGTATTCATATGCCAAATAGAGTAACAATGATGAGTCTCATTCCCCTGACCCTGAAGAGCCTCTAATGTGACACCATTGGGAAGGACAAGTAAAGAGAAGCTGCTAAAATCTCAGGGCTAGGATGAACGGAGACATTACTGGGCCTGCTTGAGCAAATTGATGATCAATGGGATGACAGTGATACAGTGATACAGTGATTTGTAGTATGGAAGATAGTACAAAGATTAAAGCACTTGCTTTGACTAGACCTCTCTGGTTTGATGCCCCCATTCCCCACGAGTACTACATATGGACCCTTGAGCAGAGACAGGAGTTAGCCCCAGGCATCACTAAGCATGCCCTAAACAACAAATATAGAAAATAAAAGTAACAAATATAGAAATAAAAGTAACAAATATACAAAATAAAAGTAAAAGGAAACATCATATTGAGAAAACTAAAATTAGGCATTGATGATAAGTGTCACAGAGCATTTGTTACCAAAGCACTTCTTTTGCAAGAGTGAATAATGAAGATTGGAATTACAGGAAATGGGTACATACTCTGAGGAAAGCGTGGGGGGTTGTCGTTGACGTCAGTCAGGGTGATGTTCACTGTGGTGGACCCGGAGAGGCCTCCAACTTGCCCGGCCATGTCTTTGGCTTGAATGACCACTGAGTAGTGTTCTCTGGCTTCTCTGTCCATGTTATGTAAGGCAGTTCGAATAACTCCTGCAACAAAATACAACAAAACGAAACTGTTTTACATGTGCATCATGAGAAATTTCATAGAGCGCTCTTTATTTTCTTAAGAAATAGACACTTGGCCTGAGCGATAGTATAGCAGGTAGGCATTTGCCTTGCATGCTGCCGACCTGGGTTTGATTCCCAGCATTCCATATGGTTCCCCAGCAAAGCCAGGAGTAATTCCTGAGTGCAAAGCCAGGAGTAATCTCTGAGCATCGCTGCTTGTGACCCAAAAAGAAGAAAAAGAAAGAAAGAAAGAAAGAAAGAAAGAAAGAAAGAAAGAAAGAAAGAAAGAAAGAAAGAAAGAAAGAAAGAAAGAAAGAAAGAAAGAAAGAAAGAAAGAAAGAAAGAAAGAAAGAGAGAGAGAAAGAGAGAAAGAAAGAGCGAAAGAAAGAGAGAAGGAAAGAGGAGGAAAGAGAGGAGGAGAGAGAGGAAGAAAGAGAAGAAGAGAGAGGAAGAGAGAGAGAAAGAGGAAGAAAGAGAGGAAGAAGAGAGAAGGAAAGAGAGAAAGAAAGAGAGGAGGAAAGAGAGAAGGAAAGAGAGAAAGAAAGAGAAGGAAAGAGAGAAAGAAAGAGAGGAGGAAAGAGAGAAGGAAAGAGAGGAAGAAAGAGAGGAGGAAAGAGAGGAAGAAAGAGAGCAGGAAAGAGAGGAAGAGAGAGAGAAAGAGAGGAAGAAAGAGAGGAAGAAAGAGAGAAAGAATAAGAGAAAGAAAGAGAGAAAGAAAGACACAGACTCTTAGTAAATAGTTTTTTAAGTCAGGCAGTTGAGATAAATATTGTCTTTAGAGTGTGCTAAAATGGCCTCACTGAAGAATGGCTTATAATCTCAAGTTTCCAATCATTCTATGAATGGCAAATGAAAGTTGCCCATTGCTTTCATTGGAAAGCCCATAGAGGGCGCCACAGAGCCCAAACTTGTTTTCTTGGGGCTTGAGGAACGATGCTCTGTGTTCTTCACAAGTGTCAACTGAGTTGACCGGAATATGGGTTCGTTTTCCTCTTTACAGAAATGTATATAGCTTCCAATGAGGCTGACAAAGTCTGATGATGGAAGTGAAGGGGTGTGGGCATTTGAACAAAGATCACAAAGATTGAAATTTTAACATTAATCAAGATGAAGAAACCATTTTGCCGGAAATTAAACACAGTAACATTATGTCTAAATATATAAAAGCAATGCTCGAGGTACATTGCTCACACATGAAGGTACCGGCAGAGGAACCCAGGTGTGTGTAATCCCATCAATGGCCAACATCCAGAGAGAGACTTAAAAGCAACCTCTCAGAAGCTGGAGGCGGATATCTTGTAGCCTACTTCTCCCTCTGGGAGAAACTGGCAATCTTCTGAGAGTTTCCTGCCCACATGGGACAGCCTTACAAGCTTCCCATGGTATACTCATATGCAAAATTCAGTAACAAGCTGGATCTCATTCCCCTGACCCTGAAGATTCTCCAGTGCAACATCTCGGCCGAGTCGAGATGGACTTCTAAGATCTCAGGGAAAAGACAAAATGAGAAGTTACTGAGCCCACTCAAGAACTCGATGATTAACGGGATTTCATGATTGTGATATAGAAGCAAATTATGTAATAGAACAAATTCAAAATTAATAAAAACTGTAACTTTCATGAATTAATATTTAGATTTTAGAGTAAAATTAAAAGCTATATTCTACAGGCATACGTGCATGTAGCTCTGTATGGCAAAATTAAAATTCTAAAACCTATACTCAGGCACAATTTTACAATGGGCTATGGAACTGCCATAAAATTATGATAAAATATGTCTTTCTGTAAGTGGACCATATTATAGATAAGTATTCAAACATATGCATGCATTTGTATTGTATAACATCACTGTATCACTGTCATCACATTGCTCATCGATTTGCTTGAGTAGGTACCAGTAACGTCTCCATTGTGAGACTTGTTGTTACTGTTTTTAGCATATCGAATGCACCATGGGTAGCTTGTCAGGCTCTGCTGTGGGGGCGAGATACTCTCGGTAGCTTGCCAGGCTCTCCTAGAGGGGCGGAGGAATAGAACCCGGGTCACCCCCGTGCAAGCGGAATGCCCTACTCTCTGTGCTATCACTCTAGCCCATTCAGTGTTGGACTAAAATAAAACTGAATTCCCAAATAAACAGTTAAACAATGCTCAGGGTACAATTATCACATTAGTAACTTGTTGTTGGAACATCTGTCTAACATAAATGCTATAAATATATTTTCTAATCTAAACATTGATCCACTCTTAACAACCACCATTTATTGGGTAATAAATATTTTCACCTTGTCACTTTGGGAAGGTACACCATACTTTCACTTGAAAATATACGTCAGGGGGCGGCAGCGGGACAGCTCGGAGCACCCCCTCCCCGCCGGGCAGGTCCCAGTCATTCGCCCACCGCTCCTGATCCCGCCCTCCCGTGTCCGACAGGTATATATTGGCTCTTCCCCTTGGAGACCCTGTGCCACCTGGAAAAGCGCCTCCTGTGTCCCGTGCCCGCCCGCGGCAGCAGGACAGCTCGGAGCACCCCCTCCCCGCCGGGCAGGTCCCAGTCATTCGCCCACCGCGCCTGATCCCGCCCTCCCGAGTCCGACAGGTATATATTGGCTCTTCCCCTTGGAGACCCTGTGCCACCTGGAAAAGCGCCCCCCGCGTCCCGTGCCCGCCCGCGGCAGCGGGACAGCTCGGAGCACCCCCTCCCCGCCGGGCAGGTCCCAGTCATTCGCCCACCGCGCCTGATCCCGCCCTCCCGTGTCCGAAAAGGTTAGGGGCGTGTCCTGTCATTTGGGGGCGTGGCCTTAAAACTGGGCGTGGCCTGTTTCCAGAGCGGCGGCCGCTAATGCGGCCGCAGATATTTTTCTTGCCATTCCACGCATTGTCCTTTGACTACAATTGATTGAACCCATTTCTCCGAAGAACTCCCTCATCATCTTAGTTACTATATGTTGATACTCAACTAACCTAGCCTATCCTAACTTCACAAAAACTGTCAATGAACACATCAACTTGCACGGAAAAGTACTTTGTCAAAAGAGCATAACCAAAAATCTTTAGTCGAGGTTCCTCCCAAGTTAACGAGAGCTCCAGATAGTAAAGCCCATAACAACATGAAGAAACTGAGAAAATCCCCACCACTAGGAGAGAGCCAAGAAAATATCTCACTAACCTCAGCAGCGACCTCCCAGAAATACACCCTCCTCTCAGATAGAGAATTCAGAGAGGAAATTGTGAGGATGATTCATGAACTCAACACAACTATGGAACGAACATCCAATAAATTAAGGGAGGATATGGATGCCGCGTTGGAACGCTCCACCAAGATAATCCAGGAAGAAATGAGAGCAGAAATTTCAAAGCTACGAACAGAAGTCACACAACTAAAAGAATCAGTAGATGAAATGAAAATCTCCGTAGGAGCCCTCAATAGTAGAATTACTACAGCCGAAGACAGAATCAGTGAACTTGAAGATGAGCTGCACAAAGCATATAGACAACAGCAAATAATGGCAAAAGACCTCAAAATGGGTCTAGAGCGAGTTAGAGTCCTAGGGGACGACCTCAGGAGAAACAACATAAGAATCATGGGAGTGCCGGAACCACACGGAACCAATCCCAATGAAAAAAACACCATTAAAGACATCATTGCTAAAAAATTCCCAGAGCTAGAGAATGTGGACATCCAGATACAAGGAGTCCGAAGGGTGCCAGCTAAAAGGGACCCAAATAGAAAATCCCCAAGGCATATCATAGTCAGAATGATGGATGCCGTGGATAGAGACACAATACTGTAAGCAGCAAGATCAAAGAAGGAGATCATATACAAAGGCGCACCCCTTAGATTCACAGCAGAACTATCAGAAGAAACCCTCCAAGCCCGAAGACAATGGTGGGATATAGTGAAAAAACTTCATGAAATGAATGCCTCACCAAGAATACTCTACCCGGCTAAACTCTCAGTTAAACTTGAAGGAACCATACATTATTTCATCGACAAGCAACAGCTCAGGAACTTCATAGACTCAAGACCAAATTTTAAAGAAGGACTCAAAGGGCTACTATAAGACAAGGAAAAAGACCTATAAGAACAACAAACCCTACAGAAAAATGGCACAAAATCCAATGACAATAATCTCTCTTAATGTTAACGGGCTAAATGCACCAATCAAGAGGCATAGAGTGGCAAAATGGATTCGGAAACTAAACCCAACCTTCTGCTGCCTACAAGAAACACATCTGAATAGCCGAAACAAACACAGACTAAAAATCAAAGGATGGAAAACGATCCTGCAAGCAAACAGCCCCCTCAAAAAAAAAGCAGGGGTGGCCATACTAGTATCCGATAGCATTGATTTCAGGCTGAAAAAGATCAGAAGGGACAGCAAAGGTCATTTTATATTCATCAAGGGATATGTGCAACAGGAAGAAATCACACTCCTAAATGTATACGCACCTAATGAACGACCAGCGAAATACTTAAAAGAACTCCTAACAGAATTTAAGGAGGACATAACTAGCACCACGATAGTAGTTGGAGATTTCAACACTGCCTTATCACCTCTGGATAGATCGACAAGAACAACACTCAGCAAGGAAACGAAGGCCCTGAAGGAAGAAATGGAGGAGACAGGGCTAATAGACCTATACAGGGCTATATACCCCCAAAAGAAAGAATACACATTCTTTTCCAGTGCACACGGAACATTTTCCAAAATAGACCATGTTCTGGGCCACAAGTTATACCTTAATAGAATTGGAAAGATAGAAATTGTATCAACTATCTTTTCAGACCATGATGCACTGAAGATGGAAGTTAATCATGCACAGACTCGGAGAACCAAATCAAACACTTGGAAATTAAACAACTCACTATTGAACAATGAGTGGGTCACGGAGGAAATCAAGAAAGAAATTAAGAGATACCTCGAAACAAATGAGAATGAAGACACAAGCTACCAGAACCTATGGGACGCAGCTAAAGCTGTGTTAAGGGGAAAATTTATAGCTCTGCAAGCCTTCCTCAGAAAGGAAGAAAGGGCCTATATAGATAGTTTGACTTCGCAGCTCAAGATCTTAGAAGAGGACCAGCAAAAGGAACCCAAACCAGATCGAAGGAAAGAAATAATAAAACTTAGAGCAGAAATTAACGATATGGAAACCCGAAAAACAATCCATAAGATCAATGAAACAAAGAGCTGGTTCTTCGAGAAAATAAATAAGATTGATAAACCGCTAGCAAGACTCACAAAGAAAGAAAGAGAGAAAACCCTAATAAACCGAATCAGAAATGAAAAGGGGGACATCACAACAGAAACCAAGGAGATTCAAAGGATCATCAGAGACTACTTTGAAAGTCTGTATGCCACAAAACAAGAGAACCTAAAAGAAATGGATGAATTCCTTGACTCCTACAACCTCCCAAGACTGAGCCAAGAAGACGTGAAATACCTGAATAGGCCCATAAATATCAAGGAAATCGAAACGGTAATCAAAAGTCTCCCCAAAAACAAAAGCCCAGGTCCAGACGGATTCACTGGCGAATTCTTCCAAACATTCAAAGAAGACTTGTTGCCAGTTCTCCTTAAGCTTTTCCAGGAAATCGAAAAGACAGGAACCCTTCCGAACAGTTTCTATGAGGCACATATCTCCCTAATACCAAAAGCAAACAAAGACACCACTAACAAAGAAAACTATAGACCAATATCCTTGATGAATACCGATGCGAAGATTCTCAACAAAATACTAGCAAATAGAATCCAACAACTCATCAAAAAGATCATACACCATGACCAAGTGGGATTCATCCCAGGGATGCAAGGTTGGTTTAACATTCGGAAATCAATCAACATAATCCATCACATCAACAAAAGTAAAGATAAAAACCATATGATCATATCCATAGATGCAGAAAAAGCATTTGACAAGATCCAACACCCATTCATGATAAAAACTCTCACCAAAATGGGTTTTGGAGGAACTTTTCTCAAGATAGTCAAAGCCATCTACCATGAACCTATGGCGAGCATTATCATCAATGGAGAAAAACTAAGGGCTTTTCCTCTGAGATCGGGGACAAGACAAGGATGTCCACTCTCACCACTTCTCTTTAATATAGTACTGGAAGTATTAGCAATAGCCATCAGGCAAGAAAAAGATATTAAGGGGATTCAGATTGGAAAGGAAGAAATCAAGCTCTCACTATTCGCAGACGATATGATACTATACCTAGAGAAACCTAAAAGCTCTAGTAAGAAACTCTTAGAAACAATTGACCTATACAGTAAAGTCGCAGGCTATAAAATCAATACCCAAAAATCCATGGCCTTCCTATATGCAAACAATGAGACAGAGGAAAGGGACATGAAAAAAGCAATCCCATTCACAATTGTGCCCCAGAAAATCAAATACCTTGGAATCAGCTTAACTAAAGAAGTAAAGGACCTCTACAAAGAAAACTATAAAACGCTACTTCATGAAATAAAAGAGGACATGAGGAAATGGAAAAATATCCCCTGCTCATGGATAGGGAGAATAAACATTGTCAAAATGGCAATACTCCCCAAAGCATTATACAGATTTAACGCGATCCCTATGGGGATACCCATGGCATTCTTCAAAGAAGCGGAGCAAGCAATCCTGAAATTTATATGGAACAATAAACGCCCACGGATAGCTAAAACAATTCTTGGGAAAAAGATGATGGGAGGCATCACCCTTCCCAACCTTAAACTCTACTACAAAGCGGTAACAATTAAAACAGCATGGTACTGGAACAAAAGCAGAACTGCAGACCAATGGAACAGGGTGGAATATCCCCACACACAACCTCAAATGTATGATCATCTAATCTTTGATAAAGGTGCAAGAGATGTGAAGTGGAGCAAGGAAAGTCTCTTTAACAAATGGTGCTGGCACAACTGGACAACCACATGCAAAAAAATGGGCTTAGAACTCGATCTGTCACCATACACAAAAGTCAGATCAAAATGGATTAAAGACCTCAACATCAGACCACAAACCATAAGGTACATTGAAGACAAGGTAGGCAAAACCCTCCAGGATATTGAAGATAAAGGTATCTTCAAAGATGACACGGAACTAAGCAATCTAGTAAAAACAGAGATCAACAAATGGGACTACATTAAACTAAAAAGCTTCTGCACCGCAAAAGAAACAGCGACCAGAATACAAAGACTATCTACAGAATGGGAAAGGATATTTACACAATACCCATCAGATAAGGGGTTGATATCAAGGGTATATAAAGCACTGGTTGAACTCTACAAGAAGAAAACATCCAACCCCATCAAAAAATGGGGCGAAGAAATGAACAGAAACTTTACCAAGGAAGAGATACGAATGGCCAAAAGACACATGAAAAAGTGCTCTACATCACTAATCGTCAGAGAGATGCAGATCAAAACAACCATGAGATACCACCTCACACCACAGAGGCTAGCACACATCCAAAAGAACAAAAGCAACCGCTGTTGGAGAGGATGTGGGGAGAAAGGGACCCTTCTACACTGCTGGTGGGAATGCCGGCTAGTTCAGCCCTTCTGGAAAACAGTATGGACGACTCTCAAAAAACTTGAGGTTGAGCTCCCATTTGACCCAGCAATACCACTGCTGGGAATATATCCCAGAAAAGCCAAAAAGTATAGTCGAAGTGACATATGCACTTATATGTTCACCGCAGCACTGTTTACAATAGCCAGAATCTGGATAAAACCCGAGTGCCCTAGAACAGATGACTGGTTGAAGAAACTCTGGTACATATATACAATGGAATACTATGCAGCTGTTAGAAAAAATGAGGTCATGACGTTTGCATATAAGTGGATCTACATGGAAAGTATCATGCTAAGTGAAATGAGTCAGAAAGAGAGAGACAGACATAGAAAGATTGCACTCATCTGTGGAATATAGAATAATAGACTATAAGACGAACACCCAAGAATAGTAGAAATAAGTACCAGGAGGTTGTCACCATGGCTTGGAGGCTGTTCTCTCACTCTGGGCAACTCAGAGAAGGGAACAGCAAGTAAAATGTGGTTGTTGGTCATGTGGGGGAAAGATGATGCGGGCCAAATATAGACTAGAGACTGAACGCAATGGCCACTCAACACCTTTATTGCAAACCACAACACCTAACCAGAGAGAGAGAACAAAAGGGAATTCCCTGCCATAGTGGCAGGGTGGGGTGGGGGGAGACGGGACTGGGAAGGGGGGGTGGGATGTTGGGTTTACTGGTGGTGGAGAATGGGCACTGGTGAAGGGATGGGTTATCAAACTCTGTAAGGGAGAAACATGAGCACAAAAATGTATAAATCTGTAACTGTACCCTCACGTTGACTCACTAATTAAAAATAAACTATAAAAAAAAATAAATAAATCCTGAGAATGTTTACTGTAAAAAAAAAAAAAAAGAAAATATACGTCAGGGGCGACAGAACTTGTAAAAGGTTCTTGCTATACCTTCTGCAGCTAGCATCAGGACTAGTTCCCCTGAACATCACTAGGGGGCACTCCTGAGTAACGAGCCAAGGGTAGTCCATCAGCGCTGGTGTGTGTGTACCAACTCCCACAAACAACCAAATAAAAACAATCAGTACACCTCATTATTAGTGGTAAAAATCACAGGATAATAATAATTACAATTGCTAACTGCAGAATTTAACAAATGCTATTATAGACTGTATATAAAACTGAGAGAAAATAAGATAAACAATTTTTAAGTTAAAACAGTCTTGAAATTATAAAGAATTAATTCGGGAGTTGTTTTGAGTATGGCATTAGGAACCACATTTTTTAAAAAACGGAATTGACTGTATGTGTAATGACTTTGAAAAGAGAACCTCAGGCAACAAAAGAAAAAGAGCCTATAACTTTCAAAATTTGAAAATATATAGTTGAGGGTATTTAGGAAAACTTTCCTGAAGCTAAATTGAAGTGAAAATCATTTATATCCAAGAAAATTACAATAATATAATAAATGATACATCTATTTCATGCATATGAACAAGCCTCAAGCATTCTTATTAAAAAGAACAATGTTTTATCACATTGATAATTATATAAAAGGGAATTCAATATATAAAGTAATGAACAAGCCAAGGATTTGTAAAAATATTTTATGAGACTTTCGGACAAATCTAAGATAATGTTTTACAATGAAATCATTAAAGTGCTATTTCACAGGGTATCAATATATAAGAATAAAATCAATCATGTTAAGTGAATTACAGATACCTCTGTAAGACAATTGGAACAATATTCAGTTAAGAGGATCATAAAATGTTATATAATTTGAATGCTGTTCGGTGAAGAAAATCATCTGTAATTTCTAGAACAGACTTCAATAAGTTTATTGCATTGACATATTTTCCCCTTTTCTTCTTACAGTGACTTCCAACTCAAAATGGAATGAATCTTGTCAGATGAATTTGCTTAAGGAAAGAAAAGAGTCTTTCCAGATTTGACAAGCAGAGCTCACAAACAATTGTTCAGGGATCCACTTAAACATTTCCCAATCCTCCAGAGACTCAGGGCTTACATGTGCTTAGCGCTGACCTCCCCTGAGGCCATCCCAGCAACTGGGGAACTTATAGTCAAATTGCCATGGCAACATGATCCCAGTGTACAATAATCCCTTTATAACATGTCTCCCAGATGCTTGTACATGGGGTGGCCTTAAGCACAGTGGGTGCAGCACCATTTCCCCCCTTTCTAAATAATTTATTTTTAGAGAAGTAAAATTAAAAAGAAAGTACAGAGTTAGATGGGCAGTTTACATGCCATCTAAGTACACTGAGCACTCACAGACACTCGCTTTAGCAACAAACCGCCACTGAAAACAGTACTGGAAAAGTGTTTATTACAACTGATGCACGTGCATTGACCATTATTATCTAATGCCATCATTAGCAAAGTGTTTCACTATCTCTTACTCATAATTACTCCTTGACTGATTTCTTTTTTCTAATTTCAAGATGTTCTTAATTAAAATGAGTTTATTTCAATTTCTCTCATGGTATCCCTATTGTGTCTATACAAGAATGTATTAAAATCTACAGTTAACCATTTAATCGTTCTATTGCATTAGACAACTGCATGATACATGTTTTATATATATACATACATATATATGTATATATTTACTATCATAGCAACACAGAGGAATGTTGAACTGCCCTAAAATTTCTCTGTTCTGAATATTCATCCCTCTCTTGCCTCTTACAAAAGCTCATATTTTTATAGCATGCCTTTTCTTGCTGTTTCAGAATGTCATATCTGGAATCAGATTGGTTTCTTCACATAAGGAATAAGTGTTCAAAGATATGTAGAGATATCTAAGGACTCTTCCTGCCTATCCTTTGATTTCTAACTCTAAATAACATTGCCTGATCTGAATGGATTTCTACATTTACCCACCGAGGCAATTATTGATTCCAAAGTTGGGATATTAGGAATAAAACAGCCCTAAACATTTGAGTATTTAGCTTAGATTTGAGTAGGTGTCAAACTTCAACTCAGCTGAGTCAATATTGTAAAGCTCTATTCAGGTAAGCTTCTGAAGTTGACTATCTTTGTAATGGAATTTTCCTGGAGGCACCCACTTTCTTTCTTTCTTTCTTTCCTTCTTTCTTTCTTTCCTTCTTTCTTTCTTTCTTTCTTTCTTTCTTTCTTTCTTTCTTTCTTTCTTTCTTTCTTTCTTTCTTTCTTTCTTTCTTTCTTTCTTTCTTCCTTCCTTCCTTCCTTCCTTCCTTCCTTCCTTCCTTCCTTCCTTTCTTCCTTCCTTCCTTCCTTCCTTCCTTCCTTCCTTCCTTCCTTCCTTCCTTCCTTCCTTTCTTTCTTTCTTCCTTTCTTTCTTTCTTTCTTTCTTTCTTTCTTTCTTTCTTTCTTTCTTTCTTTCTTTCTTTCTTTCTTTCTTTCTTTCTTTCTTTCTTTCTTTCTCTCTTTCTTACAATTTATATTTATTTTATCTTATTTATCCCACTCTCACGGCAGAGCCTAGCAAGCTACCCGTGGCGTATTAGATATGCCAAAAACAATAACAACCAGTCTCACAATGGAGACCTTACTGGTGCCCTCTCAAGCAAATCGATGAACAAAGGGATGACAGTGCTACAGTGCTAGTTTTAAAATATTTTTTAATGAATCACTATGAGAGACAGTTACAGACTCACAAACTTTGGTGATTATGTTTCAGTCATACAACAATCAAGTACCATCGCTCCAACAGTGTCCATTCTCCACCACCAATATTCCCAGTAGCCCTCCCACCACCCCACCCTCCCTGCCTCTGTGGCAGGCACATTCCCCCCCCCTCTCTCTCTCTCTCTCTCTCTCTCTCTCTCTCTCTCTCTCTCTCTCTCTCTCTCTATCTCTCTCTCTCCCCCACTCTCTCTCCTTTTGGGTGTTATGGTTTAGATGGCTGACTCAATACTTGATTAGGAATAGTTTCCCGGCTCCAACAAGGGAATTTCCTTTGGTTTTACATAACCTTGTGTATCTATCTAACTGGCAGGTTAGCAAAGTATTTCACTATTCCTTACTCATAATAACTCCTTGACTGTTTTTTTTTTTTATCTAACTGGCAGGTTGTATCTGATTTCCTCCCACCCACCCTTCTTCCCCCCCCAGGTTTTCTTTTTTCTTCTTTATTCTCTTTTTCAAGACTTGACTTGTTATCCTTTATGTCTTAAAGTTACGACTATATCCAGGAAACCCAAATATCTCCCAGGGGCATGACTTGGACTCTGAAGAATGCATTTATGTAATAAACTCTTTTGTTCTGTTAAAGTTTCCTTAAGGTTTGTTTGCTAAAGGGCTTCTTTCAATCCTAACAGGGACTACTAAGGATCACTTAGTCCGAGTGGTGATTTTAATGCGGGGATGCCTGTGGGTTATGTAGCCCTGGACACTATCCATCAAGTAACACCAACACAAACCAGTGTTTGCTGAATATTACAGTAGGAGTCTGCAAAATGAAACCAACTAACTATGCCCCTTCTCTGTTTTTTCTGAGATTTTTGCAGGGTTCCCTTCTGTAGCCAAATAGAAATTAATAGATATTACTCCAGCGGGTTTTTGTATTTTTCAACTATTGTTGCTCCTGTAAAAGGTTTGCATGGGACCAAGTGGCACCACAACCAGCTGATGAGATAGCACATTCCTGGAATCAAAGGTTACCCTTCCCCTAGCTCAGAAAACAGGGCTTCCAGAAGCTATCAGGCTTCATTCCCTATCACATCAACTCCTAAGGAAACAGAAGACCAGGCCAAAGCACCTGCCCCATTGTCTCTGTTTCCTTTTACCACCCAAGACAACTCAATATCCTTCTTAGCCTTTCCCAGGGCACGGCTCTTCTCCAGCCTTGCCAGAGGGTGATCGGGTCCACTCAGGAGTGCACCCCAATAAACCTCCTATTCTTTCACTGAACTCTTCTCTAACCCTGTGTCTTACTAGGTAAGGTCTATGACCTATCAACTTCTATGATAATTTATTTATAATGAAAATTTCTTTCCCTAGCCATGGTCCTTCTTAACTTTCAAAATTGTCAGAGTCCAATCAAGACGCAGAATGGAAAATACCTTGCAAATTAGGCTCCTGACAAAAAGTGCAAGAAAGACATCACAGACTCAATTTCAAGAAAATTTATTTGTCCAGTGGTTTGTACATAAAACATCATCCTGTTATATATCACCATGCAAATGGATATAAGAGATGCTCTCAGGTTTACTTATGCAAAGTGGCTGAGTCAATCAAATACTGAGGACTCCACTTCCCTAATCTTTTCTTCAAGTAATTCTAGTATTTCTTACCAAAGAAGGGCTGGGGGAATGATGATTTGATTGACATTCCTGTTCCCCTGGGGAGATAATCCACCTTTGCCCTTTCATTAAAAAACAGTGTTGTTTGTGGGCGGCCTCTCAGGGTCTTGTCTGGGATGGGAGCAGGGCCGTTTCTTCCCCCCTCCATTGTGAGATTTCCTGTGCACCCCATAACTACAAGCTTCTACCTCTCCATCCAATTGGCTCTGAAAGGTGGTGGTCGCCATGCTGCTGCAAAGCAGAAAAGGCTGAGGAACAAAAACCCTTCCCGTCCCAGGCAGCACAGGGATGTAGCTTAGTTCACAGTCCAGGAGCATTTCTGTCAGCAGCCGCTGAGTTCTTCGTTTGGTTTGTGTGCCTCTGGCATGATGGCCATTCAGGAGCAGAGTTGCTGTTGGTGAGCAGCCACTCAGGGTCTTGTCTGGGTGGGGAGCAGGGCTGGTTCCACCTGCCTCATTGAGAGATTTCCCACACACCCCAACACTGTAAGCTCCTACCTCTCTGCCCAATTGGTTCTGAAAGGCTGAATGGCCATGATCCCAGAGGCACACAAACCAATCTCGTAATGCAGCGGCTGCTGGCAGAAATGCTCCTAGACTATGGACTAAGCTATGGCCCTGTGCCACCCCGGGTGGGGAACGGTTTTTTTCCCTCAGCATTTTCCCGTTTGTGGCAGCATGGCAACCACCATGTTTCAGAGCCAATTGAACAGAGAGATAGGAGTTTGCAGTTATGGGGCGCGTGAGAAATCTTGCGATGGGGGAAGGGCGAAACCAGCCTGCTCCCCTCCCAAACAGGACCCCAAGTGGCCACCCACGAATGGCTCCTCTGCCCCTGAACAGCCATGATCCCAGAGGCACACAAACCAAACTCAAAACGCAGCTGCTGGCAAAAATACCTCTGGACGTAATTACTAAAATACCAGAATTCCAAAACCGCGCGGCCACTATCACGGCTACGCAACATCATATGCTCTTCATTATCAGCAATAGAAAACAAATGATGTAATGATGCCTTTTCAGCAGGTCTGATTGTTGGGGGAAAATTCCAAATAATAACAGTGGCTTTCTGTTGAAAATAGAATGCAATCAAAGTAAAGAGAGAGTAAAGTAAAAATCATCTCTCACACAGTCAGGGTAGGGACTGGGAGGAGTGCATACATTGGGGTTCTAAGTGGTGGAACATGTGCACTGGTGAAGGGATGGGAATTTGATCATTGTATGACTGAGACTGAGAGTCTCTTGCCCCCATGCCTGGCTTTCTTCCCCGGGGCCCCTTGGAGGGGATGGGCTCCAGCTTCCCTCCCCACCCTGAGCAGAGCTCCCGGCGGCCGAAGACCACCGGAACCTAGCTACAGCCATGCTCAAGGCCCCTCTCCACAGGATCGGACAGGCCTCATGCATGAAGGTACCGACAGAGGAACCCAGGTGTGTGTAATCCCATCAACGGCCAACATCCAAAGAGACTTAAAAGCAAGCTCACAGAAGATATCTTGTAGCCTCCTTCTCCCTCTGGGAGAAACTAGCAAGATTCTGAGAGTTTCCTGCCCACATGGGACAGCCTTGCAAGCTTCCCATGGTGTATTCATATGCTAAAGCCAGTAACAATCTGGATCTCATTCCCCTGACCCTGAAAGAGCTTCCAGTTTGACATCTTTGGGAGGGCCAAGTTGAGATAGACTTCTAGGATCTCAAGGAAAGGACAAATGGAGAGGTTGCTGAGCGTGCTCGAGAAATTAATGATTAACGGGATTTCGTGATCATAATCATGATGACTGAGACTTAAAACTGAAAGCTTTGTAACTGTTCTCACAGTAATTCAATAAATAATAAATAAAATAAATAAAAATACAAAAGAGTATTGTACATGTATGTGTGTATGTGTGTGTGGGGTAATCTTCAGTTCTGTGCATAGGTTTTAAAAAGCCCACTTTTAGACAGTGAGGCTATATCATTTTGTACTGCCACCAGAAGCATACTGGGGAATTTCCTAGTGCACCACATATTAGCATCTTTTTGTGGTCAGTGTTTCAGATTTAAGCTACTGTGTTGTGTGTAAACTAACTCTTACTGATTTATTGAATTTCCCTAATGACAGTTGATATTGAAGATTTTTGTCAATGCATGTTTGCCTTTCATGTGTCTATGTGGTAAGATGTCTGTAAAGATACTTTGCCTGTTTAATCAGTTTATTTTCATTTTAATATATGTTTATTGTCCTTTAGCAGACAGATTTACTGGTATTTTTCTCAGGGCTAACCTTATTTTCTTATTCACTTGAAAGTGTCTTTCACAGTGTAGATTTAAAAAAAAAATATTTCTGAGGCTCATCTTATCAAATATTTCTTTTATGGCTGATGAATTTGGTAAGCTATCTAGACACTGTCATATCTAAAGCCATCTTGAATTCTTTAATTATCTCTTAGAAATTTCAGTTTTATGTTTACATAAATCTTTGGTATTCATTTTGAGCTCCATATTTTTATTAAGGATATACTTTCTATTTTATTATTAAGCATTTCTATTTAGATATCCTTTTGTTTTAATAGCACCATTTTAGAATAGTACCTTTTTCCTCTATTTTATTATACTTACCTCTTACATAAATTAGTTAACTATGTGCAAAGTCTCTTTCAGGACGCTCGATTATACTCTATTAGAGCATTTATTTAATATTTCATCACCATACACATTGCTTTGATATAATTGTATAGTCAGTCTTAAGTTTTTGTGATGTCAACCATCCAATTTTGTTCTTCAATATTGGGCTATCTTTGACGGGTCTTTTTGTTTATATGAGTAAACGTGAGAATCCCTTAGTCAGCATGTAGAGAATAACTTGTTTGTCTTCTAATAATTCATTGATTCTACAGGTAAAGTTTTGAAGAACAGCTATGTTAGTAATACTGATTTTCTATTAATGGATATATCTTAACTCTCTGTTTCTTAAGTTTAAATGTTTCTCATTAATTTAATGACTATCATATATTTTTCACAATTTTTTTAAATAAAACACACACCTAAGTATATTTTAAATATTTTTGCTTACAGAGGAAAGGTGAATAGCTTTTTATATATAAATTTTGCATCATGGAATTGTGCTGTAATTCGTGAATGGTTGCAAAATGTTTGATTGTTGTTTATTTCATTGAAATTCTGCATTAAAATGTTACCTGTAAACAAAAATACTTTTATTAAATTTTTCTAATTGGTGCAATTTTATTTCATGCTAAATATCTATTCCATTATCTAAAATTTCTACTAAAATGTTCCAAAGAGGTGATGAGCAGATCAACATGCTCCCTCCTACTAGTTGTTTACTTTTTGAAAATTGGGATGTATTTTTTTAGCAGGAGAAAGTTGTGGGATTTTTAAGGCATGTATTGTCTCTGTTTCAAATTCTTTTTCAACAACAATACATGAAAAATGTCTTAAATATATTTATTATACTTATCAGTTGTATTTCAAATGGCAGCTAAAGTTAAAATGTGAATATAAAAGCATAAATCCTTTATATCATTAGGGTTTAAATCCTCAATATATTACACATTATCTAAAACAGATGGAATACAGATGGATTACAAGAAAACAAGTGTTTTCTTCCAAAATCATACCAGTTTCCAAATGTTCTCAATGCTCTATCCTTGTTTTTCTGAAGTACATTTTATTCCTGTGCTGCAAGTGGCCTCATTATTATCATTCTCATTCATCGTGTTTATTAACTGGATAATTTAATAATCATTGTAAGAATGATTAATAATACAGTTTTTTTTAAATCAAATATAGGTGCCAGAGAGATAGTGCAGGGAGGGGGTTAATGATTGCCTTGTTCATAGTCAACCAAAGTTTTATTCTTGCATCGCATATCATTTTCTAAACAGTGCAGGAGACATCCTTAAAATAATCTCTGAGTGCTGACAGATGTGCAAACAAAATAAGCAAATCAGATATAAGACAGTTGTTAAGTTACAGAGCAAAATTGCTTAGACATTGGTTTCCCAGGAAATTTTCCAGGTTACTCCTATTCTTGCTTAATAGTAATCAGGCATTTTCATTATGAATCCTGTAACTTTGAGTTATGAGGTTTTCACTCACTTCATTTTCAGAATTTCCTAAAGATTTTCAAACTTAATATTGATTATACATTATCCTGAGATCTATTTATTTATTTATATAAGGGAGTCTCTTGCTTGCACGCCTGGCTTTCTTCCCTGGGGCCCCTCAGAGGGGATGGGCTCCAGCTTCTCTCCCCACCCCGAGCAGAGCTCCTGGGGGACGAAGCCCGCTGGAACCTAGCTGCAGCCATGCTCGACGCCCCTCTCCACACGTTCGGACAGGCCTCATACATGAAGGTACCGGCAGAGGAACCCAGGTGTGTGTAATTCCATCAACAGCCAACATTCAGAGAGAGACTTAAAAGCAATCTCCCAGAAGTGATATCTTTAGCCTTCTTCTCCCTTTGGAAGAAACTGGCAATCTTCTGAGAGTTCCTGCCCACATGGGACAGCCTTGCAAGCTTCCCATGCTGTATTCGTATGCTAAATCCAGTAACAAGCTGGATCTCATTCCCCTGACCCTGAAAGAGCCCCCAGTGCGACATCTTTGGGAGGGCCAAATTGAGATAGACTTCTAAGATCTCAGGGAAAGGACGAAATGAGAAGTTACCGAACCCGCTCGAGAAATTGAGAAATCAATGATTTAGTGATTGTGATTTATTTATTTATCTATTTTTGTTTGTTTATTTGTTTGTTTATTTATTTATTTATTTATTTATCCTATCTATCCACCTATCTCTCTGTCTAAGTTTTTTGCTGTCAGAACTCGCATTTTCACACATTCAGGATATGCACTCTACCACTAAACACCTTGGAATCTTCAGAGGGCCTGTAGTGATGGTGTAGCAGCTAGGGTGTTTGCCTTGCACACGGCTAACCAAGGTTCAGGTTGGTCCCCACATGGTCCCCAGAGCCTACTAGGAGTCTCCACTTGGGCAGGAGCTCTGCCCTGAGTGTAGAGCCAGGATTAAGTCCATAGAACCACTGGGTGTGGTAAAAAAACAACTGAATAAAGGGAAGGAAGGAAGGAAGGAAGGAAGGAAGGAAGGAAGGAAGGAAGGAAGGAAGGAAGGAAGGAAGGAAGGAAGGAAGGAAGGAAGGAAGGAAGGAAGGAAGGAAGGAGAAAGGAAGGAAGAAAGGGAGGGAGGGAGGGAGGGAGGAAGGAAGGAAGGAAGGAAGGAAGGAAGGAAGGAAGGAAGGAAGGAAGGAAGGAAGGAAGGAAGGAAGGAAGGAAGGAAGGAGAAAGGAAGGAAGAAAGGGAGGGAGGGAGCGAGGAAGGAAGGAATGAAGGAAAGAAGGAAGGAAGGAAGGAAGGAAGGAAGGAAGGAAGGAAGGAAGGAAGGAAGGAAGGAAGGAAGGAAGGAAGGAAGGAAGGAAGGTAGGTAGGTAAGGAGGAAGGGAGGAAGGAAGAAAAAGGAAAAAAGACATCTTTTTACAGAGAAAATTCCTGAAACTCAGACTCTAACTGGCATGGTTTAGTGGTTTAGTACTTAGGAGTCATTCTTATCTACGGTGATTCTAATCACCTGCTGCATCAATGGTACTGATACCAAGTATCCTAAACATGTTGGCTTAAGTAACTGAGGAACATTTGTTACAAATGTCCAGATTTATGAGATAAAAATGCTAAGTGGCTTGTTTTGTGATGGGAACTCCTTTGGGCTACTGTGAAGATGACCTATCACTTTAACTTCCCACAGCCTTTCTTTAGCTTATTCAGAGCATATGCAGGGATTTCACCTTGGGAATACATAGAGATGATATAGATATCATAGGAAATTCTTATGTAATTACATCAAGATCAGAATTTTGCAAAGCTGCAATTAGAAAGATATACTATTATTATACTTTTATTATTACTTATGTATATCATCACACTTCATCTCAAATTTTCCATGTAAATGAATACAATAGGTGTACAGATACAACAAATAATATTCCATGATAATATACAATTTAAAAGATATAAAGCCATTTAAGTCCCAGGATAATTGATTTTCATGTAGAAATGTAAGACATGTTTTGACCTTTCCCCCTGTATCCTTTTATCAAAGTATTTATAACATAACATCATTTATCTTTCAATTAAAATATAGTGTAAGATCATTCAATAATTGTAAAAAATATTACTGATCTGATGAATTAATTGTATTACTCTTTTCGAATGAAGAATATATCTCATTTTTTAATTTATTCTAGGTGAATGGCTGAGGTAGATTCTGAAATTTTGTTGAATATGCCTCACTAGCAATGCTTACTTCAAAATTTTAATGGATTTGTTGAGTCTTATTCTCTTGTGATGCTATGTTGAATCAACAGGATGTGATTACCCTTGAATCATTTGATTTTATTTCCTATTACTTTCCTGGTAAACGGTTGTTGGTGCCCCACTGCCTGCAAATTACCTTCTGACTACTGCTTCCCAATCACCTTGATATGTAGGAGCTTATAACTGGGAATTACTCTCTGCTGAATACAAGTACATAACATCGAAAACTCATCTACGGTGATGAACATTACTCGTTGAGCCGACTCACAAGCACACCTTGTGTTTCTGTTTCCTGACTAATGATTTTCATATATAGCAACAGATCCTCTCAAATGTTTTCTTGTATTTTCACCGCCTAATAAGAATCTAGATGAACGTGAACAAATTTGGTTCATTAGACCATACCACGGAAGACTACAAAATAAATATCCCTCAAAGGCTAGAACAAATAAGTAAACACTGAATTTCTACAGGAATCTCCAGTGAGGGCATATGCCTTTAAAAAAGGCTCTGGTAAGTTTTCTTCCATATTTGGACAACACAAAAGCACTTTGGCACAATTGCTTATTTTGCTTCTTAATTTTCTCAATTGCTCATTCATTCACTTAATGTCTATTATGTCATTATGGGATGTCATTTAAAGTGCTCTGAATTCACAATGTTTTTAGAATGGGACACAAGGGCCACTTAATAATATAATTACATGGAGTACCAACTTTCATGCTATTTGAAGGCCCCCACTGAGATCTAGTGAATCCAAATTTGGAAGAGTGGACCAAAGCATCAGTTTCTGTGACAACATATGCCTTTGAGTCCCAAGAAAAAACAGTCATAAGAGTTGACATCACGTAATACCTGAACTAGACTCAAGGAACACATCCCTCAGAATTTATTTATTCAATTGATTAACTTGAATGGTGAGAGTTTTAAAAATGTGTATATTTCTTAAATCATATTTCAGGTGATGACACTGAACAATCTTGGCAATAAGAATTGTTACCAAGATTGTTACATCTTTACAAATGCAGGATTTTGGTAATTTGTACTCCAGAAATATTGTTTATGTTAGTTCTTCAATTATCACTTGTTTATGCTATTCAACTACCATTGATTTCAACATGTAATTAAGCTAGGTCCATTAAGATATGCATTCTGAATTTTATCCAATGACTTTATAAAGACAGTTGGCTCCACTAAGTCTTCATTTGATTTGAACATGAGTATATATACATATATATACATATACATTAGATTTTGAATCTATAGGCAACAGTTTCAGATTATCTGTATTATTTTTCATCACTTAATTCAATGTATGAATGTATTTTGATGTGTATAAAGTACGACAGCATTACTTTATGTATAGGAAATAACTTATTGGTATCTTAAATGCTTATCTGTGAAAAAAATTCAAGTGATCATGTAGCAACGATGATGATAATAAAAGAGAGAATTATTTAGTACTTATTTCTGTTGGGTGTACAACTAGCTGTAGAAAGGGACTACTTTTGGCTTTGGATTCCGGGATCACTAGAGAGGGCTTGGGAGACTACACAGTATGGCAGAGATCAAAACTAGGTTATTCCCAGAACCTACCTGTTGTACCATCTCTCTGTCATCCCAACTTATGAAGTATTTAAACATTGACTTTAGTTTCCCAATTAGTGTTAATTTAATCACATCAAACTGTGAGTCATTGGTGGCACTCTTGGTGTCAACATGTTAAGTATTGTAAAAATTCATTAAATTCTCAGCAGAGTATATTGGAGTTTTTTTTATAGTTTCTTTACATTTTATCAAATAGAAATTCAAGAACAAAAAGTTTAAGAAAATTGCAAAAGGGTCTATAGATATAATCAAGGGGGTATTTAATACAGTAAATAAAACTCAGTCAGTGCTCATAATCATTACCTGCTGAATTCTTACTTTCTTGTGAGCAAACTTGTGAAATATTGCAAAGAATCTGAAAGAGATTTTGGAAGGATGTCTGTATCTTGGAAATGTGGCCTCAGAGTAATATCTGGTGCTCTTGGCCAAGGTAGATTCTGAACTCACTAGAATCAAAGTTTAAGTATAATCAAGGAGATGAGAGATTTATGGTGGGGAAAGCAAATAACTAAAATAGCTAGCTCAACAAAATGAAACCGAACCAACAAACAGATTTTGACTTTTATACAATGAAATAATATGTGAACAGTTGAAGAGCTGAAGATTCTTCTTGCTGCCAAGAGAACATTAGTTGATTATTGACTGATTTTGCAGGGAATAAAAGATGAACATCATTACTCTGGGTTAATTTATGGCTGTTTTGATTAATCCCATACAATAAAAAGTGGTATGATTGGGGCCAGGAATCAGTACTGGCAGTGCTCAGAAGACCAGCTTTGGTGGTAGGTTTTTTTTAAAATTTTATTTTATTGAATCACCATGTGGAAAGATACAAAGTTCTCAGGCTTATGTCTCAGTTATACAATACTCAAACACTCATCCCTTCACCCGTGCCCATATTCCACCACCAATGACCCCAGTATACCCTACCCCCCACCCCCCATCCCCACCTGCTTTGTTGATAAATTTCACTTCATTTTCACTTTACCTTGATTACATTCCATATTTCAACACAAAATTCACTATTGTTGGAGTTTTCCCCCAAGAAAGACAGCCCTACTGCAAATGAAGCATTTGATAATTAGTTTTCCATTGCTGAGACTGGAGAGATATGAAGTCCCGCTGTTTCAAATACATAGACTTTTTCCCCCTCCTTCCCACACCACCAAGTCCATGCCTGCTTAATGAATAGTCCTCATATTATGGCTGACACCATACCGCCCGACAAGAATAAAGAATATTTCCCTTCGTCGGCCAGCGTGGGGCTATGGCTTAGTTCAGTCTAGATACATGGCTGCAAGTAGTTTCTGGAACCAAAAGTAGTCTAGTTGGGCTCTAGAATCTGGTTGATCAGCAGCATTGTGGCCGCACAAAAGTGTGGCCACCCGGGTCGAATCTCAGTGGAGCATGTGCTGGTATCGGCCCAAGACTGCCCAAGCATCCCGCTGTTAAAAGTACATATTTGTTTTCCCCTCCCATCCCGCTGCTCTAAGTTCGTGCCTGCTTAATAGACCTCATAATATGTTGGATGCCACACCGCATTTCTCCCAGAAAAGGGAAAAGAACCAAGAAAGGAGGATATTTCCTCACCTCGGCCGGTGTGGGGCTTTGGCTTAGTTCACAGTCTAGAGAAATGGCTGCTACTTTAATAACCTTCAATATTTCAACAAAAAAACTCAGTATTATTGTTTGGAGTTTTCCCCCACAGTCAGACCTGCTAAAAAAGGAACCATTTCACAGTGCTGACAATTAAGAGATATTAGGTCAGTTTGGGATTTTTGTACGAAGTCCAGGGAAAATTCTGCCAGTAATTGCATCCCTGCAAGCTTTTACTTCCCTTTTGTGGTGCTCATATGATGGAGAATCCTGGATAGAAAAACCCTGGCCCCCTGTCAACGCATGGGCCAGTGGCTCCGATCACCCAGTCTGGAGGCATTTTTGGGGAGCTGCTCGTGTCCAAAGTAGTTCAGTTGCCTCCGGGATCGATCTCGTGGAGGAGCAGAAAGGGGTGATAGGTTTCAAACCTGTGTCCATTGGAACTTTTTCCCTATGCTATCTTTCTGGTCCAATCTTCAATTTTGGAAGATATAATACCCATATGAAGTACTTTAACTATTCTCTTGCAAGACCACCGGGGGGGAGAGGGGACCTGAGAAAAAAATAACATAGAATCCATCAGAAATGGAGTCTCTCAACAGTTTGAGCTGAGTCACTTGGACCCCCTTCCCCTTTTTTTAATTAATGTAAAGCTACTAGTTTTATTTGCTTGTTAATTTGTTGCTTTGGTTTGGGGGTAACATTGAGTAATGCTTAGGGGTAAAGTAAAAATATCACTGAAGATATTGGATAGAAGTTCCTGCTTCCTACCTATATTTTCCTGATTAAAAGTTAACTGATGTTAAAAGTAAACATTTGAAAGTTTTTACAAATGAACTGATTTTGTAAATTTAAGCAAGATTTAGGTGGGTTATTGTTATGCACATCCAAGTAAAATCATTACTAATTAATATTTAGTGGATACCTATTACACGAGAGCACAGTCCGTGGGGTGTTTGCCTTGCACACGGCCAACCTGGATTCAATTCCTCCGCCCCTCTCAAAAAGCCTGGCAAGCTACCGAGAGTATCCCACCCACACGGCAGAGGCTGGCAAGCTACTTGTGGTCTATTTGGTATGCCAAAAACAGTAACAACAAGTCTCACAATGTAGACGTTACTGGCGCCTGCTTGAGCAAATCGATGAGCAATGGGATGACAGTGACAGTGACGGTGATCCCATTACACTGAGAGGTATTATGTTAAAGAAGGTGGAAGGGAAAACAACTTACAACAAATTCTCCAAGCACAGATATACAAGTCATATAAATTACAATATTAAATAATTTCAAGAAACACAAACATTTCTCTAAAGAATTCCATTTATCAAACATCCCTCCCCCCTTAATAAGCGTTTTTAGTCACAATTTTAAATGGTAGAAAGGAAGAATAATAGTAATTGGGCACACAACTAACGTATGCTAAATATAAGATTGTCTTTTGTCATTAAAAATACTTCAGATAATATTTATTTGCATGTTCAGATAATAAATCACTAAAACAGAATGTATACTATGTACGAGCAATGTCTTATCATTCTAATGTTACAGAGATAAAAGATTTGAATGCTGATTGATTTGTGAAATTAAAAAGCACACTTTTGCTATTTATTGTGACAGAAAGTTACATAGGACACATTATTAATTGATATCCTAAGAACAAGGTTTCATTGAATGATTACATTAACAAATTTTTATTGTTCCTCTAAAGAGGGTTAAGAGAAAATCTCTAACATCAAAAGAATTTTTTCTGAAATGACTACTTTGATGTCAAATTAGGATTTTAATCAGTGTCTGAAAATCAATGTACCATAGGATTTCTAGGGAAAACGAGATAGAGAGAAAATAAAAAATAATAGATTTATTCTTACTGGCTGTAGAGTTATTATTGTATATTTCTAATAATTTGATTCATAGTGCAAGATGTGGTTGATTGCATAAATCACAACCATGAAAAATAAGAAATGGGTAAATATATTATTGTATTAATCACTGAGAATATTGGAAAATGAAAGATTTTTTTCTCAGAAAAAAATTTGTATTAGAAATACTTCCTGAGAATCTATACCATGGAAGAAAAATATGAAAAGGCATAACCTTGGATATGTTGAGAAGAGCTGTAAATCATCCACTTAGAAGTAAAATTGTAGATACATGCTAATTTCTCATTTCTCCAGTTATAATATTAGAATGCATATAATAAGCATAAGTTAATAAGGCATAAAATTTGGATTTCCACATGCATTTATTGTGATTCATATAAATAAATTTAATATTTATATAGGTCATCCTTGGTATCTAACGTTAAAAAATGTATACGTTTAGTGCTGAGGAACTTTTAGAAGAGATGAGGTGATTGCTTTGCACATTGCAATCCAGGTTCAAGCCCCTGGTCCCACATATGGTTCTCCTAGAGATAAGCAATAGCAAGAGTGATCCCTGAACTCAGAGTCAGGGGTAAACCCTGATAACTGTGAGGTGTGACAAAGTCACACACACACACACAGAACCTGAATATCTGCAATTTATGTAGCTTTATCATCTCTGTAGCTCTGTCTGTCTATAGAAAGGAAGTTTAGCGGTAGAGATTTGATTGCAGGGGTTGATCAGAGATAAACAATAAAGGAAATGAGGATGAAGCATGAATGCAGTATCAGAAATACATGAAAAAGGAAGATCAGCCTGAAATGTAAATCAAAAAGTCTAGGTTAATGCAACTGGCATAAGTTCCCCGTGAGTATCAACACTTGGTCCCAAATGGCCATGTCTTTATACATCTTAATTCACTCAGACACTGAATGATCTCCAGGAAATCTGTCAGCATCTGAGATAACTCCCAGTGAAACTCTCAGTTGTTAGTGGGGGAGTGAGGATTCCTCCACATTTGGCTTATCTTTTCCTTCAAGATGCTCAGGTTCATGCATCAATATCTAATACACAGAAACCTCACTTCGTTTCTCACCATTTTCAGCACCATCCTCACCAATCTGATTGAAACTGTTTTCTACAAGGATAAAGCTGTCACAAACTGACCTTCACGAGTCTATTGTAAAATCTATCGTCTACTATCTCACACTTCACATTAGCAAACTGTCTTCGAAAAACTATCTTCTCCTTCCGAAAGACCATCTTTCTGGGAGTAGGAAGGGTACCAATTGGTACCCAGGGATGTTCACGACACAGTGATGAGGTGAGGGACATCTCTAAAGGTCATCCTGAGTTTCAGACTAGGTCACCTCACAGAAAAATCATGATTCTAGCTCTTTAGGTCTTCCCCTTCCCTCAAAAATACTCTTTTATTATATCTCCTGTTTATTTTTATAAGTTTTTTATTGCCATCAAGCTAATGTTATTGTGTTAAACTAAGTTATTAGTTTTGAAAATTCTTTGTCCTTGCTATGGACTAAAAGCCCTAGCAAGTCAAGGAATTTTATGGTATTTTAGTTGATGTGCCTCTTTGCCTAAGATATTTCACAGCACACAACCAGATAACCTCATAGGATATTTGTCAGATTAATGGATCACTGTGAGATCCATAGAAATGCATCAAAGGATCATATTTTCTGCTGGATTCAAAAGAGATCAGATATCAACAAATTAAGTAACAAAATTAACTTATTTTCTTTGGATATCAAAAGTGTTAGCTTGGAAAGATTAGTATGAAAAAGATAACGCAAACTGGTAACTTTTAGAAAATGTCTTGGCTCAGTTCTGCAGACTGAAAATCTGAAATCAATATATTCTTGGGGTCAATTCCATTTCAACAGTTGTAAGAGAGAGAGAGAGAGAGATCTAATCACATCTCACTACGACTGACAGACACCACTCTCATGTTCACATTGCATTTTGCCTGTATCTCCAAGTCATCTCTGAGTACCTCTATGTCCACATTTCTCCTCTTTGGAAAAACAACTCCGTTTGCGGAGGTGTGGTCCTGTGCCAGTTAGATCAAATGAACAACAGGTGAAGCTTGAAGATTAATGGCTGCCTTGGTGGACTGACATGTGATGCAGTTTTTAATTGAAGAATGCAACTCTAACCACACTCATCACCTCCAGGAATTTCCCGAGTAACAATAGGATAGGTTGTATCCTTTGTATAGGGGGTTGTACCATTCATTCCCAGGGCTACTCTTTCCCCTATTTCCTACTTCACCTCAACCAACACCAGAAACCAGCCTCATCTGTGTTTGTGAGTTTGAAAATCTTAAGACAGTATTCTCTCAATAGTCCCAGAGGAATTTACATAAGTGGTGTATTTCACAATTATTTTTAAATGATGCTATATATATTTTTATTGGCAAGGATGATAATCAGAATATCTATTTATATATTTAAGTACATATTTATTTTATTTGCATTATGCATATTTATTTTATTTGCATTAATTTTAGTTAGGTGATATTTATTTACAACACAGCATAAGGGTAAATAGCTTGAGAACTGTGTATGGCACAGTACCTGCCACTGAAGGTCTAGTGACTGTCAACCACTGTCTAATAAGTACCTTGGCTGGTTCCACTCCTATTCCATACTTCTTCCTCACCGGACACCATTACTCAGTTGTCAGAATTTTACTTTTTATTTTCTATTTTATTTTGTCTCTTTATATTCTGCAAACCATATATTTTCTGAGATACTAGCATATGAGGTAACTATTAGGGATGAATAGAATTGAAAGAAATAAAAGAAAAGAAATCAGATCAAAATTTGCAACTACTCTTATGGGGTGTTCTTTATCATATCTGAGGAAATAAATGAAACTTATGTCTTTCTGAAGCAAAAATAATGGAAGGATGTTGGAATATAACTCTAACTATTTTAGGCCTGACTTTGGTTTGTCCTTTCTCCCTTGCTATAAAGACTTTAGCTTTATCTGGTAATAATCTCTAAACAATTCTAGACTACATTGGTATGTCCTGCTCCCCTTGCCACTAGGAGCTTAGGTATATCAGTCACGCCCATCAAGGCGCTTCCTGAGTCACTCCCATTCCTTTGTTTATCCTTAATCACTTCTATGCTCCCTTCCCCAACTAGTCATTCAGCTCTTCCCCTAAGCAGACTCTGTTAATTTGTAAGGTCAGACCTTGCTAGGACAGTGAACTTGTATTGTAAGTTAATATTGCCTTGCTCCTCTCCTCATGTCTTTTGAATAGTTTACTTTAAAACAATGTCCTTTTTGTATGGACAAAGAAAGATAGTTGTTAATATGCTTTGGTAACATGGGATTTAATTGGCTTCGAGTATTATTCACTCCCGGGCATCTGCTTTCTCAACTTAAGCCTCAGCTGCCCTTACTTCCTAGCACCCCCAAAAAGCAGGGTCCTGATGAGGGACAGAATGGACCCAGGACAAGTGGTGAGTTATGTGCTACCCTGGCATCGAGATGGAACTGGCCAAAGTGCCTAATGCTTAACTATATGTTAAGAGCTTGGTTATGTACATGTCATGTCATGATCCAAAAGTAACGATGAGACTAGGACCCTGCTAGGGATAGGAAAGACTAATCTGGCCTGAGCACTGTAGTCTGAGATCGAGATGACCCCAGGAAAGCAATTCTATAAGCTTAATGCATCTCTTGCTATGTCCATACAAAATGATTAATATTATGAATGCTTATATGTCACTTGGACAAGGAGAGGAGAAACAACACCCATGGGATTCCGCTCTTGGGTAGGTGTCCTGCTGAAAGAGAATCTGTCCTAGAAGAAGCATCCCCTGAGGGAAAGAACTTTACCCCTATTGATTGTGACCACACCTATGTGTAAGCCCTGACCCCTGATGCTGGGGGATTTAAGGTGGCTGTAAGAGGGGTTCGGGGGAAGAAGCAGAGAGAGAGAGACCGGAGTGTATAGGGAGGAGATTGGAATAAACTGCAGCTGAGACCAACCAGACTAGTCCTCGTTCCTTCCTTCACCTGCCACATTATTGCCATCAACCTTCCCAGGGTGGGGGAAGTGGCTGGAGACTACAGAACTCAGGCGGCGGGAGAAATAGAGTGCCGCTGCCCTGTGCCCTGTGCCCGGTGAGGTGCTCCCCTCCTCGCCCCTTTTTCTTTTTTGTGTTTTTACACAGAAAGAGATAAAAAATTAAATTATATATAATGGGTGCAATCACAATGCTTTGGATTGGTCATATATGATACAGGAAATGATTGGATGTTTTGAGCAAAGAAACCAAGCAAAAAAAAAAAAAAGTGGTTATGAACACAAGTGACCTAGCCCTTGTTTGTATAATGGACTGGATGGAACTTAAAATTAATAACAAAATAATGCAATATTTGACTAAGTTGATGGAACTGGAGTAAAGTCAGCAAGTAGGAGACAGCAAAAAGCAAATGGTATCTCTCATATGTTCGGTAGAAAGAAACACACTACAAGAAAAACACATGTTCAGAGACAACAGAACCTGGAAAGTTGTCTACAGCCTGAGTTTATCAAGGTTGGAGGAGGGGTGGGGATGGCTTCGAGGGGACCCTTGAAACACTGTTGGAGGGAAGCAAACACTCAACTGGTGGGTGGGGGTTTGGAATATTGTTTGAATGAGAACCTACTGGTAAGAGTGCTATAAATTATGATGCCTCACAGAAAAAAATGAACTGATAGATGTACTGATTTTTAATAGAGGGGCTCAAGGACCTAGGTTAAGAAATAATATAATAAAGTTTATACAAAATGTGGAAATGTGGTCAGACACTTAGTGTGACTTGAAGGGAGTCAACTGAAGGAGCTTGAAAAATGGTGTTAAAGAACAACAAATAATTGAGTGTGATGGTAAACTTTTGGACTGAGATACAGTAGGGAGAACTCTTTTGCAGCCGGAGAGGGTGGGCGGTGTAGAGATCTAGCATTCAGTTTTAACCATCCACTGTGGTATTTATCTGAGAATTCCAGACAGAGCATATATGGTGGCATTCATCATGTGGATATTAAGGATATAAATATTAGAATTTAAAATAGGTCAGCATTAATATGTGACTTTGAACTTTTTTTTTTCTTTTTGTGTCACACCCAGCGATGTTCAAGGGTTATTTCTGGCTCTACACTTGGGAATTACTCCTGGCAGTACTTAGGGGACCATACGGGATGCCGGGATTGAACCTGGGTTGGCCACGTGCAAGTTAAACAGCCTAGCCGTTATACTATCACTGTAGCTCCATGACCTTGTACTATTAACTCTGACATTACACAAAGCTATGAGTGTATAAGAGATTCAAACTTCAAACATTGCCTCATGCCATTGAGCATAGGCAAAGAGGGAACAGCAACAAATAACCAGTGATTTCTGAGAAGATACAAAACCCAAGAAAGTGTAACTTTCTGGAAATGTATTTTAAAAAAGAGAAACTGGACCAATGTGATAAATACTATTGCTAAATCAAGTATGATATGGTTTAAGATTCTGTACAGAATGTCCTAGAATCAGAGACATCAAAAACAGAAGTGTGGCCACTAAATCTGAACATTATAACTGCTCTGAAAATTAGATATAAAAATAAGAAGGCTATGTGAGGGCTTTGGGAGTACATATATTAAGACCAAAATGTAAATTGGAAGTAGAGTATGAGATAAAGAATAATCCAAATGGTGTTCAGGTACTTGACTTAAGAATCAGGGTTTGTGGGGAGAGTCCTTCTCAAAATGAAAAATGTAAGAAAAAGACCAATGAAGAGAATGATAATTTATGCAGACATTGGCTTTTAGGTGCTGAAGAGCTTTCTATATACAAGAAAATTAAAATGGATAGCTGAACACATAACATTTGCTTGAATGCCCTAGGTTGACAAACAAGGAAAATAATGATAGCTATGAAGAGAAGGATGGATACAAACTCATTCTCGTACAACATAACGAGGAGACTGCCACTTGTTAAAAAGAAAAGTCTGAAGTGTACTTTATGAAATATTCAGTGTTAAATAATGCACTGAAAAAAGATAAACACATCAACCTAGTAACCAAGACAATATTATGGTACATTAGTTAAGGGTAGGCAAGTGAGATGCTTTTAATGTTTGTGATATTACTGAATGTAAAACAATAAAACTCTAGTTTCATCAAATTGATTATTCTGCTGTTTTTTCCACAAAAGACAATTAAGATGAGAGGTTTAGCTAAATTTACTCCTTTATGTGAGCAAGTTACAACCAGAAAGTTTTAATCAGAAAGCAGAATCATTTTTCGGTTGTTTTTCTTGTTTGTTTTGGGTTTTTTTTTTGCATAATACAAATATCATTTAGAAACTAAGAAAATTAAACATGTTCTCAAACTGTGAGAAATTATATTTTTGGAACACTATTATAAAATGAACAATTATTTTTGCAATATATTCATAGTTTTGTTTAACTTGTCCATCTATAACACTACCTGCCGCTCAATTATTAGTAATGTGACTTTTGTTCTGTGAAGCTTTATCCTATGAACGTTGAACTCAGATAGTTTTATATATTTTTCTAAAGCAGTATATAGAATATGTATGCATATATTCAACATATTATTTTTGTTTCATCTCTTATTTGTATCTAATAATTCATATGTTTGGTGAAGTGAATTAGGATCTGACAATTTGGGAGTATCAACTTTCTCTTTTTAACACCAATATTTAAATTTATACCAAATGCTTTCTATTCAAAAAACCTTAAATACATTTTTATATAGGCAGAAAAGAAATGAGGAAAATATAAGAGCATAATTAGTATTAAATAAATAGTGCATAAATAAATGTACTGCAGGTCAATATAAATATGTGGTTTTCTGGAAATATTGATGAATTATTTATAAAATTACTAAACAAAAATATTAAATTAAAATTCTGAGCAATGATGTACATTAGAAAACAAGAGAATAATAATTCAGAAATATGAAACAAAGATTAAACTAGGAAAAGAGCGTGGCAAATAAAGACTGAAGAAGAAAGGCTAAACAAGGCATTGATTTAGATATTTGAAGACTTTTTCTATTAGAATAAACCCAGAAATAGTATCACTTTTGGTGATTTAACACCTTTCACTGCTTATTTTAATGCTGTTCACTCTTAGGGTTCCAGAGAACCTATAAATGTCTTTCTACTGATTCAAACACCATTCATCAAAGTTATTGCACAAGCTCACCAGGAAAGATTTTAGGCATCATTTTCTGTGGTATTTCTCTTGCAGAGATAATTCTTAAAGGAATTAAATACGATTGAACACCAAATGTGGATACAGGCAAACCATAAGTTAAAAATAGTTTGTGCTTATGGCTAATTAGGATGCAGCTGTAGTGAGAGATATTAAAATACTCCCATAATAGCTATACAATATACATAAACAAAAACTTGTTCCAATGTTATTCCATCGCGTAATTTGAAGCCCAAATTGATATTTATCTATCATATTTTTTCTGCATTTGGTAACAGATTTTTTAAATCCTTTTATTACATTTCCTTACAAATTATTAAGCCTTTTTCACATGTTTTTTATCTCTATATTAGTTTATTGATTTGGGGGTACACCTGGCAGTGTTCGGGCCTTACTCCTGGCTCTGTGCTCAGGGAACACTCTTGATTTGTTTGAAAACTATATGGGTTTTTAACATATGTAGAGCCCGGCTCGGCCGTTTGCTAGGCAAGCACCTTATGTGCTATGCTATCACTCCAGCCCCATATTAAGCCCTTGACTTTTAAAATATAGTTTGCTTCATTATCTGCTCTGTGACTATATTTTGACCTTGGCAATGCCACCAGATAAGGCAATTTTCAAATCAGAGGTTGCATGAAACTGCCCAACGTTTCAATATACTACAAAAACAATCAATTTCACCTATTGGCTTAGGAAGTGCCTCAAAAAACTAACTGAATAACTCACAGCGGCCAGAGCAATAGTCAAGTGGGAAAACACTTATTTCCTATGTGACTCACTGGGTTCAATCCCGGCACTGCACAGTTCCATGAGCACCACCAGGAGTGATCAGTGAGTGCAGAATGAGCAGTAAGCCCTGAGCACCTCTTGGTGTGCTCCCCACCCCCCTCCACCCCAAGCAAAAGAAACCTTACATTTTCTGATATAAATAAGACAAGGGGCTGGGGAGATGGCTTGAAAGTCCAGAGTGCATGCTTTGCACATATGAATTTATGTGTAATTCCCATCCTCACAGGGTCCCCAAGCAAGACCCGAAGTAATCACTGCACACTAAGCCAGGAGTCACCCCCAAAGCAACAAACCAAAAAAATGAATGAACAAGTATTATGTTTGATGGAGAGCCATATTTAAGATAAACTCTAAATGGTACCACTAGCTATTGATATAACCTGAAGGATTTGCTGTCACTTCCTACTATTATAACTCCGTATTGTTGGCATTCATTGGATGCTCTAGACATTGAGATTTTCCCTTGCCTGCAAATGTAAATGAATTTGCTAAATGATATTATTTAGCTAAATGGTAAAGACGAGGGGGAGGGGAGTCTAGAGACAGTTGCCAACATTCATATACTGTCCTACCATTTCATACTGAAATTTCCTCAACTGCAAAATGGAAATAGCATATTGCACTGTGTCATTGTGAAATTATATTAAACAAACATTGCAATATTATTTATTTTATATGTTAATAGATTTGAATGATAACCAATAAGAAATCCACAAGGTGATCCAGTCATTTACATTAATTAATTAATTCAGTGAGTATTGATTGTGTTGTCATTTGTTAACTGTTCAGAATACAAAGGGGTGCACTCCCAAAATAAATATATTCACTGATTACATAGAAGGACTCCCACCAACTCTTTCCTTTGTGAGTGAGCGTGCTTTGGCCAGACCTAGCAGTGCCCAGGAGCTATTCCCGCCTCTGGCTCTGTGCTGAAGTGTACCCTGGTGGTCATCAGAAAACCACCTGCAGAGCCCGGGGTTTACTCAGGGTTGCCTGGATGCAAAGTGAGCACCTTACCTACTGTGCTAGCTCTCCTGCGCCAACATTTTCTTTTTTATTTAATTTTGGGTGGAGTTTGGGCCATACCTGGCAGTGATCAGGGCTCACTCCTGACTCCTTGTGGCCCAGAGGAACACATGCAATGCCAGAGATGGATCCCAGGTTGGTCATATACAACACAAAAGCCTGACCCAAGAGGCTATTGTTCTAGCTCCAGTCCCAACATTTTTAAATTAACATTGTGTAAACAGGCTAGTTCAATCTAGATTATTTTAAACCTTATCTAAGTAAGATTATATTCCAGTTGATATTTAAATTTCATTCTGGTTCACAAAATGTATATATGGAAAATCAGTCCCTGAATAAAACCTTCGTGTCAGCCCCCGGGGTGAAAAATCTTGAACATTATTTGGAAAACGAGGGCAGCAAAATAGAATAAAGGTGGCCACGACTTTTATTCTAGTAAATTGTAACTTTCAATTTACTGGCCAATTGCTTATTCCTCTATCACCATGGCCGTGCAAATATCACAGCCTCTGGCCCTAATGTGCCTGCTAAATCATTAAGTACCTAAACCTCAGGGGACCTGTCAAGTCTCCTCACTGCAGTGCTAATGCAAACAACACACATGTGTTGGGAACAGCATGAGGAAGTGAATTTTGTGCTTTGTAAAAGCCAATCTTCCCGCCTCCACCTACTACTGGGGGAGGGAGCACTGTCCTTGGACAGTTACTGGGTACTTCTTGTTCATTGCCCTGACAACAGCCACACTGGTTGGTGGGGGCTTGTAGGACCAGTCTGGCAGTGACAAGCAGTAAACTGGGACCTCAACATCGCATGTAGGTCTTAGTGTAAAGGAGAAGATTCTAGATGTAATTATCAACTTCTACTTTGGAAACCCTTGCCAGATAAAGGCAAGTTCCTTTTCATATGATTTTAAGATAGCACCTCGGGTAGGGCGTTTGTCTTACATACAGCGTTTGCCTTGCATGCGACGATGTGGGTTTGATTACTCCATCTCTCTTGGAGAGCCCGGCAAAATACGGAGAGTATCCCGCTCTCATGGCAGAGCCTGGCAAGTTACTTGTGGTGTATTTGATATGCCAAGTACAGTAACAACAAGTCTTACAATGGGGACGTTACTGGTGCCCGCTCGAGCAAATTGATGAACAACGAGATGACAGTGCTACAGACAGTGCTACAGTTTGTCAGATAAAGCCAAGTTCCTTAAATATGTTTTGAAAGACTTGTTGAATTTTATTACAATTATTGAGGTATACGTGGTATATGGCATTGTATTAGGTTCAGGTATACAATAAGAATATGTTTACATACTATGAAATGATTACTACTAAATTCTAGTTAAAGATTTGTATGTGCAATCTGTGCATGATCATTTTCTCTTGGAGAGATATTAGGAATACTCTATAGTGAATTTCAAATAAGTAGTACAGTAATATGTACTATGGTCACTATGTTGCACATTATATCCTGATGCCTCATTTGCTTTATAAACAGATATCTGTTTTGACCCTCAACCTAATGTTTATAAATAGTGAGTAAATTAAAGGAAATTACTTTTTCCTGAAGTATATTTCTAATCATATATAAGAATCTAAGCTAACAAAAAAGCTTCAGTTTGCCTCTAATCTAATGACTTATTATTTCTGCAGATCCATTTATAATGTGAAAATATAAAAATAACTATACTTTGATACATAGGAATGTTGCTATTTAGTTGGCAGGATGACATTTTCAGTTTTTCCCCCACTCTAGAAATAAAAGCAGTATTGAAAGTGTGTTGATTAATAACAATGACACAGTAGAGAGACAAATGGATTCTAAATCATATGATTACTAATTTCCATTATGATATCTAACAAAGTTTCTGGTCTAGAACTTGGCTTCTTCCTTTAGAAAATTTTTGCTGTGCTTTCGTATTATAAGGACTGGAGTGATAGCACAGCGGGTAGAGCGTGTTTGCCTTACATGCGGCTGACCCATGTTCTATTTGTCCGTCCATCTCGGAGAGCCTAGCAAGCTACTGAGAATACTCTACCCACTCAGCAAATCCTGGGCGGGATACTACCCGTGGCATATTTGATATGCCAAAAACAGTAACAAGTCTCACAATGGAGATGTTAATGGTGCCTGCTCGAGCAAACCGATGAACAATGAGACGGCAGTGTTATATTGCTAGTGCTAAGGTCATTATAATAGATAAATAAAATTTTGTGTATCTGACAAAGATCAATGTAAAAAATTTTCAAAGAACATCAAAAAAAGCAACTGGGGCTGGAATGATAGTAAAACGGTTAGAGTGTTTTCCTTGTGTGCAGATGACCTGGATTTGGTCCCCAGTACTGCCAGGAGAAATTCCTGAGTCCAGACTCAAGGAGTAACCACTGAGCATTGCCAGGTGTACCCCTCAACCCCCAATCAATCAATCAATCAATCAATAAGCAACAAAAGTGGTGGGACATATATGCAATGGAATGTAACACTGCCACAAAAAACAAAATAGGTGGGATTAGGTTTTTTGAAATCTTGAGGTCATTCTATGAAGTGAAATAAGTCATATAGTGAAAGACAATTGCTAGATATTTTCACTTACACATGCACACACACAGTCAAAGAAAGGAAGTGACAAAATAACAAAATAAGTCTCAGTATGTGTGAGAACATGGTGTTTACCAGATATTATTTGAAAGGTGAGAAAGAGAAGTGGATAGAGGTTTTCAGTTTTCACTGTGAAAGCATTGCACATACACACATACAGGATAATGTACTACTAACATTTTATAGTTTTATAAGACACTGCAAATCAATAACATTTGTTTAAAAGCAGGATTCCTTCGTGTGAAAGGTTATCATATAGATATGTGTTTGCTGAAGCTCATAAAAAGCAAAAAAAAAAACTTATATTTTACTGCATTATTACCAACCATACTTCGAAATATGCTTACTCCGTTGTGATGTAGTCTTTCCTGAGGAAAATAATGCTTGGGAACAAAACATTAAATAATTAAACAGAAAATAGTTGCTACAAAATTACTATGATAGTAAACTTATAGAATGGAAAATGTTGTATTACAGTATAATAAACCAAAAGCAAAAACAAACCAAAAAGCCCTCTGTAATAAATTTCCTGAGTTATTAAATTTCATTTGATGATTGGAACTGTATTTGGCAATTTGAAGATAAAACTAGCAATTAAGGAAATGATATATTTAGACCCCCAAAGACATGATTTTTTTTTAAACAGACTGCATATATACTGAATAAATCTGTGTTACTAATATCTCCCTATAAATTTTTGTTTGATTTCTGGCATAGCAAACTCTCTCTGTGATCTTGAGAGCACAGAAGTATGTTTAACAAGTTTAACATAGAAGTACAAAAAATAATTCCTCAAAGTAATTGCTTTGAAGAATCACAATCATTTTGATGTTTCAGAGAAACTATTCAGAGAAAAATAGACATTCCCATTAATTTTTAGTGAAAATATGTATTTATTATAGGGGATGGCAGCAATGGAAAGTTTCCTCAAAATAAAGTGGATTTTTTTCTTAGTAAAGTGCCGATGAATTGTGATATATAGCCCATAAAACCACTATTTGCTGAAATAGACCTGGCTCAATCAATGATTTTCAATTACTAAGTTAAAAAGCACTTTCCCGGTTTTATACAGTCTGATTCACTTAGGGCAATAAAAACTAAAGAAACTGATTATAAACTGTGGGTGTACAGGGACACCTAATTCTAAAGTTTAATTAATGAATATTAATCGTCCTTATGGTTTTGCCCCATGATCCAAAAACCATTTGCAAAAAACTTTCCAAGCAAAGTGCACACTATTGTTTTCAAATAATCTTGTGGCAAATATTTTAGCAAATATTTCTTATGCTTTGCAAATGTTTAATTTACTTGATCATGAAGGTAAAAATAAATGCATTTATTGATTTACTTTTAAAATATATGACTAGCAATCTTCATAGGTATTGATATTTCCAAACTCTAAGATCTATAATCAACATTCATAAAGGGTTTGATATAAAAAAAGCATCTTTTCTGAAATTACCTACATCTCTAAATACAAGAAAATAGTTCTTCACCTTTGTTTTATGTCTTTTATCATGCAATGTTTATAGTTATAAGCTAGTAAATCATAGCTTTCAGATAGTAAAAGCCCAAACTATAGAATATTGATTCTTATCCAGTTCTCTACTCCTATTGTTATTTTGCAAGCATAAGGCTTTTTAATCATATTTACATAACTATAGATTTACCTTTTATAAGCAATGCGATTCTTTTCTTTTTTTTTCCAGAAATGGCAGAATAAATATCATCTCCTCTCAAGCAAAACTGAGAGAAAAGACTGAATCAAAACCATCTGTCCCTCTTCCCTTAATGGAGTTTTGTTCCTTTGGGGAAAATTAAAGTAGAACTTTTGGGAAATTAAACAAATTGCAGATAAATCATTTTTATTTCTTTGAATTGGAAAGTACTTACTGACAAGATCCTTGAACCAACCCCTTACCTAATATCATATTTGATCTTGTCCTAATTCCCATACTTTTAATTCCCCAAACTAATTATATTAGCTGTATACGATGCAATTTCCATCTTTTACCATTCTCTGTAATTTAATTTTTATTATGCCTTTATTGCATATTGTATATTTTCTCCTCACCACCCTTGACAAATAGAGTGTAAGCCAGGTGGTCATGAATATGGGCTTGTTTGTTTGCTGATGTATTTCAAACTTTTTAAATGAAAGCTTGACATATACCGAACTGTCAGTAGACAGTTAAAGAAAAGAAGAGTGCTGTAAAGATAGTACAGTAGAGGTGGCATTTGCCTTGTATGTGTCCATCTCAAGTTCTATCCCTGGCATATGGATACCCCATAGGATCCCCTGAGAGTAACAGGAGTAATTCCTGAGCAAAGAGTCAAGTGTAAGGCCTGAGCAATGCCAGCTATGATCCAAAACCAAATAAAAATACATAAATAAAATAAAGACACAATTAAGTTTAAGAATATGTGAACATAAAGGAAAGAATAGAAGTGATGTAAGAGAGGGTAATTGATACTTTGTAGATCATAAAAATAGAAGTGTTATCATTTCTCACTAAACTCTTAGATCCTTGATGTTAGGAGAGTAATACATGGGAAGACCATTGTCAGTATTCCAAGAGTCTGTAGCTGAAATTCAGAGCCAGGATTCCCTGTTCTACTCTGACATTTTCATTTTCAAAGTCTCTCTACCTTGACTGAATATTGGCTAATGGAAATTACATTCACTCAATATTATGCGATATATCTCCTCTCCTTCCTCTTTCCCTCAAAAGTGCATCAAGTGCATCAGTGCAAATATTTCTATAATACATTCAAGTATTCACGTATCAACTAAATATTTTCCATCAACTTCTGTTCTCAAAATAGTAACTTACCTTCACTTGACAGGTAAGATAATTGATCATGTTCATTTTCATTATTTAAGTCTAAATTTTATTTGTTGTTTATAAATGAGGGCCCATTAAAGAGACCAATCTTTTAGAACAAAAAAGGATTTATAAAAAGGAATCTAGTAGAAGAAAATCTATTTAGCATTGTAAACATGCTATGTGAAAAAGATAGATAAGCACCTGGTAATTAAGCTTTATTAAAGTTTGTAAGAAGAACCATAGGGAAATGTAATGATGAAGAACAAAACTTTTTCTAATATTGTATCATGTGTCAAATTCATAAAACCCATTTCAGTTTTACTTCAACAGTACATTCTGTAGACTAGGAACTATAAGCCAGATGAAGCTTGAGCTCTAAAGCAATTTCTTATGACATGTGTCTGAAAGTCTAGAATAGGCAAAGTTCCACTAAAAATGACACAGGTAACTCATTTCTGTTGTCATTGTTCTTATCTGGTGAAGTTCAAGGTTCTGTTCAGATACTATGGATCATAGCAAGAAGCAGTTTGGAAATTACTGTTTCGCGGCAGGTATGATGAATCAGATCCACAAATGCAAGTCTTCAGTCTGCAGATCCTCAAAATATTACAACAATTCAAAAATTTAAATAAATGTAATATCTAGTCCCTTTCCTGTGGTTGCTATGGACTCAGCACTATTATTACTTCTTGACTGCTGCTGAGCATCTAAAATAATGCAAGTTCCACCAAACCTGCTTTCAACTTCTCATCTTGGCAAGGAATTTCAACAGCTTTTAGATGAATGACATGTAGTCCCAGAGAGAAGTCATCCATACACCTGAGAGGGTTGTGGACTGGCTTAGAGCCCTGTTTATTCTCTAAAATGCAAATGTTCAGATCGCTAGTGGCTTTTTTGTCTTCCTCACTTAATGCTTTATGAACTCTGAAAATATTTAATCTCCTTTTTCAATTAAAAATATCATACTTGTCATAATAGTAGTACTAAAGGGTTAAAAGGAGTTTAAATAAAATTATTTGGAACATTAGCTTGCATGATGTAATATTCAGTAAGCACCATGACGGTTGTTGCTGCTGTGTAAGGATAAAATCTGTTGTTTTTATGAAGAGAAAAAAAAATCAAGGCAGGAGATCAAAAGGTGGCTAGTTTAAGTATTACATCAAGTGATCGTAAAAATATTAATAAAAGGTATTACTTAATAATAAGTATGAAAATTATAAACGGATCATGTATATTTATAAAGGAAAATCATATAGAAAAAGGAAATGCAAAATATCCAAAGCTAGAACATGCTAAAGGAGTTCAAAGATCTTCAGATATACAGCCAGAGTATATGCATATATAAAAGAAACAGAAAGGTGAAAAATCAAGAGGCAAACGTCAACCAAAGAACTGAAGAACCACAAAAGAGTGTTGGGTTCCATTTTGCAGGAAACACTTGGTGGGTTTGGATAGCAAAGGAGAGGAGATATCTGGGGGGACAGGATGAACTCTGACATAAAAAGCAGTGATTTATTTCTCGCTCGCATTACCTATCTGGTAATCAGTTCTGGCACTGGGACAGGTCTTATTATTCTGGGAACCGTGCTGAAGGATGATGTCCAAAGAGAATATTAACAGAGATGCAAGTACTTCTTCTGGGAAATGGCTTACACCGCTGTCATTCAGGTTTCATTACCCTACAAGCCACAATGCCAAAATTCTCCATAAGGGAGGATGCGGACTTTACTTCTCTCTCTTGAGAATCTCGAAGTAGAAAGAGAGGAAATATAGACTTTAGAGGAAAAAGTAGATGATTGCAAATAATAATTTTTCTAAAATTGATATAGTCTTGTGAATTTTAAATGAAATTTCAATGTTCTTTGGAGGAGGCAATTTTTGAAAGCAACAATAGATATTTTAGTTTTACGATGACACATCAAAATCTCTAATTTAAAGCGACATATCTCTTTGATTTTGGAAACAGATATGAAGCTGAAGATAGATTGGAGGTAAAATTGATAAGATTTGATGATGCATTAACTTCAAGATGTGAAAGTAAGGAAATGGTCAGTGAAATTTTTGTTTCTTTGTTTGTTTAACCTAAAGCAAATAAAAGAACATATATATTGACGAAATGGATAAGACTGAATATAAGTTCTAAAATTCCCACACGGGAAAATATATTTAAAATTTCAAACTGATAAACTAAAGAGTATGGCCAACTGGCTGAAGGAATCCCTGGTTAAATCCCTCATATGTCTGGCCCCTGAGATCTGCCAGGGTGACCCCAAGTACAAAGTAGGGAATATTCTCTCAGCATAACTGTATGTAATCAAAAAATACACGTCCTTCAAAAACCCAACAAAAATGATAACCAAATATGACATAAACCAAAATTTTAGTAGCAAAATGAATTATAGTATGCTACTGAAAAATAAAAATCAAATGACTGTCAGGTATGGGCTAGCAGTGACGAGACAGGCGGGGGCTCATGGGATGTGGGAGAGCTGGCCCTTTCCTCCCCTGCCCCAATGAGACTTCGAGTCACCACCCATGAATAGCCCCTCTGGCTACTGATCAATCTGCTTAATGGCCATGAACCCAGAGACTCAGGAACAAATCTCAGTACCCAGCAGCTTTTTGCAGAAATCTCTCCAGATTTAATTATTAAAATTTCAAAATCCAAAATCGCGTGCCTGCTTCTACGGCCGCATCACAACTTATGCTATTCATAACCAGCAATAGAAAAGAAATTGTCTAATGTTGCCCTTTCGGCAGAGTTGAGTGTTGGGGTAAAATCCCAAATAATAATGGTGAGTCCATTGTCGAAATATTGAATGTAATCAAAGAAGAGAGAGAGTAATATAAAAATCATCTGCCACGCAGGTATGGGATGGGGAGGGATGGGGGACATACGGGCACTTTGGTGGTGGAAAATGTGCACTCATGAAGGGAGGGTGTTTCATCATTGTATGACTGAAACTTAAACCTGAAATCTTTGTAACTGCTCTTACAGTGATTCAATAAATAAATTTATTAAAAAATATTTTTGGTACAGGATAAAAGGCATATTTAAGAGTAAGAAAACAGGCAACTGTTGCAATAATCCACAGGAAAGATGGCATGTTTTACTGGATTCTATATTTCCAGAGCAGGCATAGAATACAATAAATGATCAATGGATGGTTGAAAACAAAATCAAATGACTGGGAAAATATATTAACCCTTTTTATAGAGGAGAGTTAAACATAGAGAGTAAGAGAAAACTGTTCTAAGGAAAAAAGAACAGTATCTTTTTTTTTTTTTTTTGTCGATCACACCTTGTGATACAAAGGGGTTACTCCAGGCTCGGTACTCAGACATCACTCCTGGCATATTCCGGGGACCCAAGGGGATGCTGGGGATGGAAGCCAGGTTGGCTGTGTGCAAGGCAAAAGTCCTACACACTTTGCTCTGCCCCCAAACAAAAATATCATATGAAAATTTAGTCTTTAAAAAATATAAAGCATAATGCAAACAATTTTCAGAGATGAGACTCTGACTTAAAAAATGAAATGAAGGAGGAAACTTTCTGACTAAAATAAAATAGGTTTTCAGATAAAGATAATTAAGTAGAAGCAGCTGTGTTCTCCCTGAAGCAATTATGTTGTAAGGAATCGATCTCCTAAACTGAATGACCCAGCTCTGGTCTACAAACCCAGATTGACTGAGCTAAGAAACTTTCCTTTTACTTTATTCCTTCATACTTCTTCAGTCACTGTGGAAAAACTAAACTAATAGCAGAAACTTATCATTGTGGAAAATATGGGGGATGGGTTGTTGGGGCAACACCCAGCTGTACTCAGGACTTACTCCTGGCTGTGTGCTCAGGGGAAATTCATCGAAGAGCTTAGGGGACCACATGGGATGCAATGGATCAAATCCAGGTCATCTGCATGCAAAGCAATCACCCTAATTACTTTACTATTACTTGGGACAAAATAAGAAACATTTTTAGGACACTTGATTGTAGCATTAGTAATACTAGAAAATACCTTTGTACTGGTTAGAGCGATAGCCCAGCGAGTAGGGTGTTTGCCTTGCACGTGGCCAACCCGGGTTCAATTCCTCCATTCCTCTTGGTGAGCCCGGCAAGCTACCAAAAATATCTCACCCACATGGCAGAGCCTGGCAAGCTACCCATGGCGTATTGGATATGCCAAAAGCAGTAACAAACAAGTCTCACAATGGAGATGTTACTGGTGCCCGCTTGAGCAAGTCAATGAACAATGGGATGACAGTGACAGTAACAGTGATTACAATATATGCAATTTACTCACTTATTAAATACAATTTCGTGAGCCAGAGCAAAAGTATATCAACTAGGGCATTTACCTTGCACAGGGCCAACCTGGATTTGATCCTCTTCATCCAATATTGTCCCCCGAGCACCACCAGGAGTAATTCCTAAGTGCAGAGTTAGGATCAGGAGTAGCCCTGATCATTGCTGGGTGTGAGGCCCAAAAAGCAAAAATCTGAGTAAAAATATAATATTTTTGTGACTACTGTATATGTCATTCTAATTTTTAAGTACAGACATATAACATAAAAAATAATTGGCTTTTGGAATCAGCATCATTATTATGTAGAAGTCAGCATAGATTCCCATACCTATTTGCTATTATCTTTTAACTGGTAAAAGTTGCTAAAAATTTAATATTTTCTTAACAAACCACATGAAATATGAATACTGAATTTGCAATTTGTTAAGACAATACTGATCCAATAACCCCAAATGTCTGTCATAGTCTACAGATTGATATTTCTTCAGAATATATATTACCTTGAAGTATTATGTTAGGTAAAACCACTAAGAAGGAAAAAGAAGCTTTTGACCCCATGTGTGAGTATATTATCTCATATGAGTAGAACATAAAAGCAAAACATGAAAAGGGAAAAATAAGTGAAAACAAAAGCATGGATTCAGACCAAAGAACTTAGAATCCCAGAGCAGGAAGGGGAAGAGAATGGAAGGACCCAATTGTGATGAAAAGATACTGCTTTTTCGCCTGTTAAGGTACTACTGTGGCAGTGCAGTATCCCCCTAATACCCCTAAAAATAAAATTTTAATTTAAACAAAAGAATGAAGGATCAAGTTGAATTAAGCTATACCCCAGGAATACTTATTGCTGCTTTTAGGGTTCATGGCATGGGATAGAACTAATGGGAACTTGCATTGTATATACAGTCAGTGCTTGATTCATGTCAAAGATCTAAAGCAATGATTAAGAATGAACACAATGTTTAAAAATTATGGTAGTTATCAAACAAAATTATTATAGTATTCATTTATTCAGATGTTTTATTTTACTGGAAAATATGTTTCTTTTGATTTGGTTTAATTTCTGTGCCACACTCAATAGTACTCAGAGATTATTACTGACACTCCCCATAAGAACAACTCCCGGAAGTGCTCAGGGAACCATACGGGCATCAGGGATAGGACTCTAGTCATCGGACTGCAAAGCAAGTGCCCTGCCTGCTGTCTATCTCTCTGACCCCACAAGACCACTTTTTGTTATCAGGAATGCCAATTTAATCAGTTACATCCATATGACACTTATGCTATGATAGACATTGGCTGGAAGTTTGTATATAAGGAGTAGGGAAATTTCATTGAGATTGACAGTTGGGCACAGTTAGAGAGAACTTTCTAGGAAATAACTGTGGGTCCATTTTGATGATAAAAAAGCAAGCATTTTCCAGAAACAAAAAGTGTCAGAAGAATATAGGTAATGGAGCTGTCAGTTTATAAGGAAATATGCAAGAATAATATGTTAAAAAATATCAGAGCAGAAATAATGAATCAGGAATGAGAAACCTGGAATGCAAGAAAGAAACAATTTAAGAGGGTTTGACATGTGCCAGAAAGTTTTTTCTTTTGCTTTGAGGATATTGGGGGTGGCTGTAAGATTAGAATTTATGAATTAAACATTAAAATAGCATTTCTGAGCTTATGAAATGCAGGTCATCTGGAAGTGTGGAATCCAGACTGAGAATTCTGAAGCAGCATGGGGACAAAAATGTTCAGAGAGAGAATAGGGCAAGGAATTGAATGTACTTAGAGTCAAATCGGAAATAACGAAGAGAAGCATCCGGTTGCTCATCGATTTGTTCGAGCGGGCACCAGTATCGTCTCTCATTGAAGACTTATTGTTACTGTTTTAGGCATATCCAATACACATGGGTAGCTTGCCAGGCTCTGCGTTGCCGGCTCGATACTCTCGGTAGCTTGCCAGGCTCTCTGAGAGGGGCGAAGGAATCAAACTCGGGTCGGCTGCATGAAAGGCGAATGCCCAACTGCTGTGCTATCGCTCCAGCCCAAGAGAGGCATAACTTTCTATAATTATGATGGGTACGTGTGTGTCCTCTCAGTCGAGGTCAAAAGATCTCTACAACAAGAATGTAGCTGTGGAAATAGCTACATATTAAAGGTTTTAGACTATTTGAACATTTGTTGGATATACTGATATCCTGGATTTGATTCGAAACCCTAAACCAAACTCTCCTTCTACCATCTGCTTTGTGGATTCATTACTTTTTATCCTCTAGGATAAAATTTCAAACAAGCCCCTTAGTCATCTAGGAATTCTAGTAAATATACAGTTTCCCCATAAGTGCATTTTATTGCTTTATTTTTTATTCATTGATTTTAATTGAGTCACCATGAAATACACAGTTACAAAGCTATTCATGACAGGTTTCAGCCAGATAAAGATACAACACCCATTCTTGCATCAGTGTACATTTCCCACCACCAATGACGATGATAATTAGAAAGAATCATTCTGGATAAGAACTGCATTCTGAATGTAATTAAAGGAACAAGCATGATAACCTCTCAGTATCTATATTGAAAATTCACAATGAACAAAAGGAGAGAGGGGGGAGGGAGAGAGGGAGAGAGAGAGAGAGAGAGAGAGAGAGAGAGAGAGAGAGAGAGAGAGAGAGAGAGAGAGAGAGAGAGAGAAGAAAAGTGCCCTAGAGAGGCATGCTGGGGACAGGGTGGGCGATGGCAGTGAAACTGGGAACATTGTTGGAGGTAAATATACATTTTAAATGATCCCTTGCTTTGGTATTAAAATTTCATATGCAGAAAGTCCTTCTGTCACAGCAATCTCCTTCAGAGCAGCAGCCTCTCAGCTCGGAACATCTCATACCTTGTTAGCCTCTAATAGAGCTAGTTGGGTCCTTCTTGCGGTGTCACCTTTTCTTTGCTCCCTATTTAGCAGCTATTTGAATCCCTCTGTGAAGTAATCCCAAATGTAGCCCAAAGAGAATGTGCTAAAAGTCGCACATTGATATCTGTCAAATTTAATTGTAGCACTGAGCTGGTCCCCCTCTGTTATTACATTTTCCTGGATCCCTCTAAGGGACCTATTTTTAGTGAACGCAAATTCTCCACCAACAGCCTACACTAGCCATCACTCTGGTACAGATTATGCCCCAAAGTTTCCTGGCATGTTATTTCACAAATATCTCTCATTCTGTGGAACGAAGAACCTAACACTTCTTTTGGTTTAGGATATTTTAAATTTTCTTGGAAGTCTTCCTCATGGTTGTCTAATGTAACTATCCACGGAATACATTCATTTTGCTCACTTTCATTCTCTGAATCTTTTCTTATCTAGACTCTGCCACAGTTCTCTAGGGTGCTCAAGGTCCATGTTGGGTATGATGCATCTGGCTTTGACTACCTCCAGCATCTTTACTTGGCTTACGGTGAAAAAGGTAATCTATGTGTTTTCCAGAAAAGGAATCAGAGGAAGTATATGACGGATAGTATTCTGTCCATACCCTGTCATAGGTCTTTCCTTGAACATTTTTACCCATCACCTCTCCAAGATAAGAAAGTTGTTTGACAATAAATGCTCCCCTTTAGAGATGCTCCTTATGGAAGTCACATGTAGTCCACTCCTATTCCATGGTAGAGAACTTTATTGTGCTGCCCATGGGTGTGAAATTGAGTTCTCCCTCTAGCCTGAATAAATTGGGCCTTATTTATAATTTGGAAGAAAGATCATTAAATATATCCGGTGTATTTTGATCATGGGTTTGATGCCTGTGACCTCAGGAAAGAATTGTGGGACAAAGGGCAAGAAGTCATAACAAGTAATACCACAACAGTATTATTGTATTTCACTTCTGTGCATTATGCATCTACAACTATACTTGCCTGCGTCAGCAATATTTAAATGTATTTAAATGCATAATTAAATATGCATATGTAATTGATTTTCTGTGTATGTGAATTTATGACAGCTTATGAATAAATAAGCATAAATGTGTAGGTTTCAATGTATAATATTAAAGTATACAAATAGGTGTGAAGATGTATCTATAGGTAGATGCACAATATTTTATACAAATATATAGCTACTATGCAGCTGACAGGTATTAACATTATTTATTCAAAATTAATTCTCTTCAGGATACTTTTTCAAATTCCACTGATGCATTTAATAATTATGCCTCTGTATGTTTGAAATATTAAAACTGCATGCTCACATATGATTCTTTCCCTAAAGCAAATCTTTCTTGAAATTACTTCCTATATTTGTAGATTCTAAACTTTGTTCATTAATATCTTTGATAATCTTTGAATCCTGTTGTTATGTACAAATCAAGTTATTTCATTCTTATTCAGAAATATAATTTTTACATTGACTATATACCGGCAATGGAACTTGAATATATCACAGCAATTAAGAATGTGCTGGATATCTTCTTTCAAATTTTCTTCCACATATTTAATATAAATCTTCCACACTGACAGGGGAAAATGACAACAAACCCCCGAGCTACACTGTGTGATTGAGAAAATCAGTTATCCTGGTGTCACTGGAAGCAAAATCAATTCACGTGTTCTGTCATCCTTAGAAAGTAGTCTTTAATATGCTGTCAGCAATAAATTTTACAGGATTTCACAAAGTCAATTGCTCCTTCTATTTGGGATTAAGATGAGGCAAATTGATTCTTCCTATATATAGAAGCATGTGAGATTCTTTCAGTCTACTGAGTCACTTATTCAGATTTTCCTGACAGACTTCCTCTGACTCACCAATACAAGGTCCTTCGCTGTGAAATACACTAAGACATCACCCACGAGAAGGCAACTTCCCTTAGAGTTTCCTTTCACACAAATAAGCCAAGAATATATTTATAAGGAGCGCATTAAAAATAAGTAGTAATTATTTTCAATATTTAAATTAGAGTGAATGTCAGGAAACCAGGTCTAATTTTATTTAACCATATCCTCTGAAATCTACTGATCATTAATTTATGTTCTGTATTCAGTTCCAAGGAAGAAATTCAGAAGGTTGAGTTAATTTTTTCACTTTTTTTAAAAAATGCCATTTTAATAGGATGAGAGACAGTTCATCAGATTGAAATATATTTTGTATACGTGAGACACTGTCTTGCTCATTGCCCAGTACCACACGGTCTTCTGAGCACCAATCTAGCAATAAGCTCTGTGCACTTGGACCATACTTATATTCACACACACACATACACACAGTTTAAGAATGTATATTGATACATACAAGTGAGGTAAAAATGAATATATGATATCAAAGAAGGAAAGACATAAGAAATAAAATTTTAAAAGGTAATGTTATTGAAAAGAAGGAATCTAGAGTCCTGACCTTCGTCGATGATCAAGAATCAGGGAGAATCAGGGACGCTGTCTTGTTTGCCAAGGCGTCAAAAATCAGATGGGCCAGACACGTAATGAGATTTTGAGATGACCACTGGACTTGAGCTGTTACCGATTGGATTCAATGGGTGTCAAAAGAACTCTTGGCCGCCCACCTACGAGATGGTCAGACTTCGTCAAGACCCTGAATGAACAGTTTGAGACTCTTTGTATTCCTGGAGTGAGCAGATGCCATTGGGCTACACAAGCATGCGACAGGAATGAATGGAGACATTAATGGTGCTTGCTCAAGCAAATCGATGAACAACGGGGGATGACAAGTGATACAAGTGAATGTTATTGAAAGCACTGGATTCATATGTATAATGTTTATATATGTGCTCATATAATAGAATTATATGTACATTTGCATACAAATAATATTAATTTAAAATAAAGATATAAATATCCAATTACAATATAATTTGAAATGTATACAGAGTATACACTTTAATAAAATTTACTTTGCATGATACTGAAAGTGTAGTGGCACTAGCCTATGATTAAGGTAGAACAGTAAATCTATAAATTAAAAATATCCTGATATATAGAATGGTTCACAGTTGTCTTAAGTAAGTTTGATAGCAATAATATAATAGCTAAGTAAGAATTGACTCATTGTGTTCCTAGCATTTGACATTTTTTTTATATTGCTTTACATCCAACAGGACTGCAGCAACAGCACAGCGGGTAAGGCATTTGCCTTGCAAGCAGCCAAACTGGGTTCTATTCGATTTCTCTGTCCTTCTCAGAGAGCCACGCAAGCTACCGAGAGTATCCCTCCCTCATGGCAGAGACTAACAAGGTCCCCATGGTGTATTTCATATGCCAAAAACAGTAATAACAATTCTCACAATGGAGATGTTACTGGTGCCTGCTCGAGCAAATCTATGAACAGCAGGATGACAGTGCTACAGTGCTACATCCAACAATGACCCTATAAGTATTGTGAAAACTCCCAGTCCATAAGAGTAGGATGGATGAATAGGAATCAACTTGGCTCTATAACTGTACTTGAAAGTAGCATTCTTTTAGGAACAACCCCTTAATTATGGTCTGTGGAGCTCTCTCCAGACCATATCAGAATTGTATTTAATTACCAGATATACAGCTGATATACATAAATTGCTTTGTGGTGTGGGAATTTTTCTCACCATACTGGAACTAGGTTATCAGAATTATATTAACATGAAAAATGTAAAGGAATTTTTCATATTTAAATGTTTTTAAAGTACCCTGTATTATCTGAAACAGAAAGAAAAATAGTAATAGTAATAGTAATATGTTAACACAAACTGTCCAATTTCTCAAATTCTATAATCAAAATCGGTAGCTTCAGTGACATCACACAGAAGTCTTCTAAAATTAATTAATTAGAAGGGATATATGTATACCTATGATCATTGTGCCACTTAGTACAGTAATCAAGATATGGAAACACCCAAAATGCCCACCTCCGGAAGCATGGATCAAGAAGTTATGGAAAACTGTGTGATCAGAGGAAGAAGCAGTTGCTTCATCACAACATGGATGAAAGTATTCTGAGTGAAGTCAGTCCAAAGGAAATGGATAGACACAGAATGATCACTCTCATATGTGGGATTCACAGCAGGGGAACAACAAAGTACGAAAGACCACATAACAAAAAAACTGATCCATGCAACAGAATGGGAGGGTAGGTAGGGCTTAAAAGGGGGTATTGGAGTCCTTGAAAGAGGGGTGTGTGTGGTTAGAATCATGTGAATGGAAAAACATCATTAATAATATTGCAATCACTGTACCTCAATCTATAAAGAAGCTTAAAAAATTCACATTCTCTTCAAATAGATTAGAATAAGGCATTATTCAAAAACAGTTTTATATTTATACTAATACTTTATCAATTCTCATTGCTTATCGATTTGCTCAAGTGGGCACCAGTAACATATCCATTGTGAGACTTGTTGTTACTGTTTTTGGCATACCGAATACAGTGACAGTGATACTTTATCAATTAGTTTTAATAAGCATACACACATTGTTTTAATTAAAGGCAGCCTACTGTGTCTAAAGACATGTAAATTTTTCCTTTCTTTTATAATTGTAGCAGCTTTAAAATAATTGATCTGGGGCCAGAGTGATAGTACAATAGATAGGGCACACAGATGATAAGGGTTCAATTCCCGTCTTCCCATATGGACCCCTGAGCACCACCAGGAGTAATTCCTGAGTTTAGAGCCAGGAGTAGCCCCTGAGCATCATCAGGTATCACCCCCCCCATAAAAAATAAAGTAAAATATCTTATCAGAACAATATTATTTTACTTTAGTCAAATCTATTTAAATTCATCTTCCAATTGGAAAAATAAACCATTGTTTATTTAAATGATATATCTTCTCTTCTTCAAAAAACCCCTTGTGGTTCTAAACACGGTTAAAAATAATTACTACTGACTTCTCTCTTGCTTGAAAGCTCATGCTTCTTGGACTGGGTAAGAAATGGAAATTTCTCCTGCAGAAATTTTATTGTTATAATTTGGGGGCACAACTAGCAATGTTCAGGGTTTACTCCTGGCTCTGCATTTTGGGATCAATACTCGCAAGGCTTAGGGTGCTGTATGTGGTACTCAGGATCAAACTCAGATTGCCAAGTTCCAGGAAAGTCAGACTGGCTGTATTATAGCCCTGGGCCCATTTCCTTGCTAATTTATAACAGAAAGTTTGCAGTTAAAGTTGGTGTCAGTCAGCTGAGATTTTGAGCACTGTTTATACTATTATATACTATTTATCACTGGTAGATTTCTATCTCAGATAAGTGACATTAGAGCTAATTGTGAACACTTTGCATCTAAAAGCAATCTTTATGATCAATAGAGATTGTTTCTTGTTCAAAACGAAGCTACAGAAGCCAGAAATATAGTCGAGTGGGTAGGACAATTGTTTTGCATGCACCCAACTGAAGTTTGATCCCTTGAGTGCCTCCAGAGGTAATTCCTGGGCAGTGAATAATTGGCAGTGAAGCCCTTAGCACAACCACAAGTGCCAGAATACAAAAACCAAAGCAAAACTGGAATCAACAGTTGCAAATAGTTCTAAAATAATATGCAAATATTCTCCTGCATTAAATATTTCTTTGATGTTTTATTCAATTTTCTTACACTGATATTGAACATCTACATCTGCATTTATTCACTTAATTACTTTTATATGTGCTCTGGGTACTTGAAAGCTTACACTGTTTTCATCAAATGAGTTCATACTGATAAACTCAGCAATTCAACACATTGGTATTTTGTTCTATCCATTTCTTTGTTGAGGAGGTGAGTTACTGTACCAACAAATATTGACTAAAGCAAATTATAGCCTATGTTGGACCCGATATCCATGGGTATTTATGTGAGTTTCTTAATAAGAGCTAGTTTCCCAAGCCTGTAACGGGAATAGCGATATTTATTTCCCAAGTCCTTAGTAATATTTAATTAAGATATGCAAATAGTATAATTTTTTAAAATATAGCATGCCCCCATGGTGGTCTTATTAATGATTTTAATTATACAATTACTGTTCATAAATGGCACTAAAGATGAGCAAATTTGTTCTCCCAAATTTATTTCTTTGATAATCACAAGCTCCTAAAATGTTTTTCAGTAAGTTTTTCAGGGATTTTTATGGTCCGGTTCTGAACTAGAATTTTTTCACAACAATAATAGATGAAGAGGAAATAAGTAAATAACTGAAAGTTTCATTAGCCTGACATTTACTTTCTTATAATTAGAAAAATGTCTATATAACTTTTACTGCTGAAAATTATATAGATTTTTATTATATATAAATTATCTTCTGTTCCCTCATACACACTCAATCTTTATCAAATGTTTTACTTAATGTTTTCTGGCTTCAAGATCATGTTAGGAACATTGGATAATTACACAACAAATCTCAAATTAAAGTGATGTCATTTGACTCTAACGCTTGTTGGCATGTATAAATGCAAGCTTTGCAATTTCTCTTTTCATTGGGTGACAAGTAGGATTAGACTCACAGGACTGTGCTCAGCAGCTACTCCTGGCTCTTTGCTCATGGCATTTCTGAGTGCCAGACATGGAATTATCCCAGCAGTATGCAAGGCTAGCTCTTTAATTTCTCAGTATTTGTATGTTGAAGTTTCACAGGGATTGTAGTAGGATATTTATTTATCTATAGTTTATTACTGGTAGTAGAAAGAAAAATAAAATGATCTTCAACTTAGTTGAGAATCTCTTATCCATTCTCATGGGATACAGATAGTGGATTAGTAAGAATTTCAAAATCCTGCAGTTACAAACCAGGCAGTAAAAGCGAAAAGCCTCTCTCCTAAAATGCTATTGGGCTTCCTGACTTCACTCAAGCTACAAAAAGAAACAACATCGCTCTCACCATTGCTACTTTCACCAGATTTTTGAGCAATAAAACAAAAAATACTTTTTGATCACTTCAGAAAAATTATAAGCATGAACCTAAAGACTAGAGAATGATCCACTAGTAAACATCAACAAGAATGAAACAATTTTTAAAACCAGTTGAATCCACTTTATTAAAAGTTTCATGTAGCGACAAGATATATTACCAAATGCAGAAGATTTCAAGTCTCCACAGCCCCTTCAGAAGTGATCCCTAAGCAAAAAGTCAAGAGTAAACTCCGAAATACTGCAGGATAAGGTCCCAAAACAAACAGACAAGATAAGGGTCAGAGAAACAGTACAGGTGCTAAGACATTCCTTTTGCCCAAGACTGACCCCACTTCTATTCCTTCATGTGGTTCCCTAAATACTTCCACGAGTGACCCTGAGCACAGAACTAGAAATTAGTCCTGAATCCTTCTTGGTGTGGCTTAAATTTCACCCCCCCCCATAAAAAAGAATACAAATAAAATAATCCTATCTATAAATTATATTTCAAAACACATAGAAGTAATCTGCAGTTTTATTGTTTATATTGAATAATGTATAACTAATTGTCAGGCTTTTAAAAATACTAAGTTCTTCAAAGCAACCTATTTTATCACATACTTAAATGTTATGCGCAATAGACCCTCTACTGCATTTTCAACATATTTGAGATAAGGTATATTTTTTCACTCATTCCCTGTGCTCACTTATGCTTAGTCCTCCCACGATCAACATTTCCCACCAGTGTGGTCCATTTGTTTGACTATGTGAGACTGCTGTGAGACAGCATAACACAGCGAGTAGGGCATTTGCCTTGCACTTGGCCAACCCAGGTTTGATTCCTCTGTCCCTCTCGGAGAGCCCGGCAAGCTACCTAGAGTATCTCACCTGCACGGTAGAGCCTGGCAAGCTACCCATAACATATTTGATATGCCAAAAATAGTAACAAGTCTCACAATGGAGACGTTACTGGTTCCCGCTGGAGCAAATTTATGAACAACGGGACAACAGTGTTATGACAGTGCTACAGGGCTACATTCAGTCTTGGTATTGTACATTCTATGGACTTGGAAAATATATATTGGAAAAATACCCATCACATTAGTTTCTAGGAGTTTAGTTTCTAACTTAGCTGCCTTGAAACTCTGCATGTTCTTATATCTTATTGTACTTACCTCAAATCCTAGAAATTATTCACATTTAAAAATGCTTTTTGATAAATCCCTTTAATTGGAATTGAGTAGTGTGTACTCATCTCAAATTGGCTTTTTTCTCTTACCAATATATTTTAATTTTCTAGTCATCTTTTCATGAATCTGTAGATCATTACTCATTCACAGTGAATAATATTCCATTTACAAATGCGCTATGGTTTATATATTGAAGCATATGTTAGTTATTCCCAACATTAAAAATATGAGTGAAAATGTATTTAACATACTATAAAAATGTTGTGTGGACATAAATTTTTTGGGTAAATTCAGGTTCCAAGAACCAAAAGACCCAACTTTTTTGGGTAAATAGCACGGACTAAATTACAAATCACAAGGTATGAGGATATTTAGTTTTTAAGATGTGTCCAAAATTCTTTGCAAAGTGACTGTACTCATCTAAAATTGTCACCATCAATTTTAGAAAATACCTGATGATGGTAGATCTCCTTTTTGGAAATCAGTGTTGCAGTTCAAGACTTTTTTTTATTCTAACAGTGTGAAGTGGTATCTCATGTTTAGATTTATATTAGCCTAATGACATGATGTGTGTTATGTCTTATATTAACTCTACTTAAAATAAAAATTTTATACAAAAGAATAAATCCTGCCAGAAGAGTCACCTTAATAAAACACTTGGAATATGATGTAATTAGCGCTCCATTCTCTGGATTTACACACAAAAGATCAGTTTCTGAGCTTTGGATTCCTTGAAAAATATTCTTTCATTTAGAACTCCCATAGAAGTAAATTTAAGGCAGCCCAACTATATAACTTATTTTTCACCACAAAGAAAATGAAAGTTTTTATCTGGTATGTTACAGGGCAGTACATAAGAAATCATTGATTTCATTACAAAGAAAAATACATTAAGTTATATGATCTTGCTGTTTGACCCCTTCTGTTGATATATTTTGGGGGGACTGCCTGGGAGTACTCATGGATTTCTCCTGGTTTTTAGCTTTCTCCTGGTAGGGGAACACATGTGGGTCCAAGGACCAAGCCCTGGTCAGGCATATGTAAGGCAAGAGCCTCCCTCTTGTACTTGTGTAACTCATTATTTGACCACTTTAAACAAACAAAATGAAGCTTACCTCTTTTCTTAATAATGGCACATGTTTTGATACAGAAGTACAATGTCTATTATGAAGCTTTAGTCAATAACAACACTTTAAATATTTATTAAGGTTTCTTTTAAAAACAAACCGAAGCAAATTTTGCCTCCAGGAGTTGTTTACTCCAGACTTACTGAGCATAACCTTAATGTTCATTTCTCTCTAGTGAAACTTTAAACCAATCAGCTTCTGATTTTTCAGCTCTGTATTATTGAAGCATTTTCTTGAGTTATAAGTGCAAGTGATTATAACCCCTTTGGCAGTAGCTTAAAAAATTAAAATGCGTAGCACACATAACTGGAACTGAGGATAAAGAGATTTTTTCAAAGTGGTTTAAAGCTTTGGAATTTGAGAATCAGTTTCTAATATGGTCAACATGACCTTTGTTCTTTGGGGCTCTTCCTGTGATCATGTCATTTTTCAAGATTTTGTAGGTTTAATTAAGGCTTATAAACATTTGACCTTGTAATATAAGTATTATGCAGGTTTAATCTAGTCAACCCAAACTGAACATTTTTACATTTTTTTAAAAGAAGAACATTTTTTTTTACTGCTATCTTTGTCTTGAAGTTTAGGATTAACAAAATTAAAAGGTATTTTGTTGCTGGATTAGAAGTTGGAAAGGACATTTTCAGAAAAAAAAAAGGAAAGTAGTGGAGAGTAGCAACAACCTCAATGTTCCTCAGATTTACCTATAGTCAGAAATCAGGGTTAGTGAAGAGAGATAGTGTATGAGGTTAATGCTCTCGTCATGCATGCAGCTGACTCACAAGTACTTCGAGGAGAGGACCCAGAACACAGAAGCACAGAGAAAGGGGTATTCCCAGAGCATCCCAGGATGTCACACAGACGACTCTAAACCTTCACCCACTCCACACCCATCCCCTAAAGGATGGATGGCTTTTCGGCATACAACTGCTTAGATATGAATTCTGCCCAAAAAATCTAACTAAGCCCCTTCTCAGAGTCACAAAGCATCTGGCCACCTGTCAAGCTGCATTGATATCAGCTTGGGCAAATCAACCTGATAATTCTTCTTAGCACAAGCGGAATTCTGATTTCAAATTTTAGTAGCTCCTGAGTACTGCTGAGTGTCGCCTCAAAACCAATTAACAGAACTGAGTAAAATTTACTGTTGTGAGGTCACATATTTCTATTCTGTCAGCAATTGCACCTCTCCTTAGTTGGAAGTGTTTTTAAACAGCAATTTTAAGCTACTACTAATTGAATTATTTTCCAAAGAAAAAGAAAGCGATTGCAAAGATGTTTATTTACTGTGGAGGGGATAAAACTTAACAAAAAAGCTTGAGATTGTTGACAAGCTTAGTGACTTCATTCTGCATTTGATTTTACAAGTAGTGACTATTGCATTCATGTATCCAATTTGAGTACTAATTTTATATTCCTATTTCCTGTATTTAGAGCTTCTCATTTTTATACCGCATGCCGTAAGATGGTAGATAGCACCACTGGTAAGGCACTTGCCCTCCATGCACTGACCCAATAGGGCCCCTGGCAACGCCCTATTGGGCGTTTGGTGGGATCAAAGCCCACCGAAAAGATCCCTGGATGCAGAGCCAGAACAACCTGAGCACATCGGGGCATGTCTCCAAGTCCACAAGAAAATGAATAAATGAAAAAGGATAAAAGAAACAATAGCACCAAAGATTAATATTGTATTTTTTTCAGGTATCCCAGTCTCCAGGCTGAGAATGCTGGGGCCTTCTCCGCATGACATAGGCCGCATTCACAAACACACCTGACCTTCTTGTGCATATAAATCCCCTCAGTTCCACAGCTCCAGGACTTATCTCCGAGGCCAAGCCACTGAATCATCCCAAGTGGAATGACCTCTAGGCTGAGGACTCTGGGACCTTCTCAGAATGGGCGCAGGCTGATTCCCCCTTCTCCCAGAAGTCCCAGCAGCCCACATTCATACCTAATACCCTGTGGCATATAAATGGCTCTCAGCTTCCCAGCTCCACAACTAATATCAGAGAAATGATCAAACTGCTGAATCCTCCCAGTCCCACAGCAACGTCAATGCACAGAGGCATACGCAACCCCGAGACATCTCCAAATTTCACAGTACTGCCAGCTCAGTGAAAGCACACCAAATTTAACAGCAAATTTGTATTGAAGCCCGCTAAGCTCAGTGCATCAAAACAATAACACAGAAGGCCAGGTAGCACCAATCAACTCAGTAAATCTTCAATGATGAATCTAGTAACCTCATTGGGAGGTCTAAGAGTTTTCATACATTTTCCTTCACTACATTAGTTTTTGAAAATTCCATTTGTATTGGGTTGTAACAAGGGATATAAAACTATTTTGTGTCTGCTCAGGAGGCAGACTTGGGGTATGGGTGGGAAACCAGAGACATCGCTGGCAGGATGGTCACTCTGATGGTGAGATTGGTATTGGGACAATGAATGCCCAGAAGATCTTTGTGAATTACAGTGTGTAAATGTAAATATGGGCTGGAGTGATAGCACAGCGGTAGGACATTCGCCTTTCACGTGGCTGACCCATGTTCGATTCCTCTGCCCCTCTTGGAGAGCCTGGCAAGCTACCGAGAGTATCTAGCCCACACAGCAGAGCCTGGCAAGCTACCCATGGCATACTGGATATGCCAAAAACAGTAACAATAACTCTCTCAATGAGAGACGTTACTGTGCCCACTCAAACAAATCGATGAGCAACGGGATGACAGTGACAGTGAAATGTAAATACAATTTCAAATGCTTTTAAAAAATACATTGCAACTCTAGTCAACAACCACCGGGAACTAAGTTAGCCCTACTGCTTTCACTTCTATCTATAGCAAGCATGGCTCATATGTAATACTTCTGCTACTTTTTCAATGGTTGGTGTTAGTTTCTATTAACTTTTTCCAAAACTCGTTAGAACTAGTGAACTGAAAGGATCTATTGGACAGTGGTGATGGTCTCAAGGAACTTTAGTGGTACAAAGGTAGATAAAAATGTGCCCCTAAAACTTACTGTCATTTACACTCAATGTTACTCTATAAAAATAAAATTTTCATGTCTGAAAAATAAGAAATAACATCAAAAGACACCCCTTCATACAATTGATAAAAGAGTCATATCTTTTATTATAATAGGTAGGTAGTTGAGAAACCAGATAATATTTCTTTCAAAACTGTACTCATTTATTTTCTTTTTTCCATATTTATTTCAGCAAAATTAATCAAATAGATAAAAATGCTCATTAACAAAAAACTTCAAACTCATTCTCACATTGGAAGTTTCAGGATTGAAAATACAAACTTGCATTGTGTAAAATGTAATTATTTTGTAATTATGAAATGAAATAAAATTACAATAGACTACACAAAATAGCCTAGAACACATAAAATCTAAATAATTTATCAAACATATTCTAATACTTTGGGGATGGATGGACATAGCATCTTAGGGATAAAAGAGGAAGTTGTAACAGATTAATTCATGTGCTTTCAAAGTGAGTAGCTCAAATGAGATAATGAGTATTGAACTGCATCTATACATTGAGTTCAGAGAGCACTTAATGTTTGCAAGTTAGTTCCCCAAACTCCTACCCTTTCAAAAGCTGGAGCAAGGGCCAGCGCAACAGCAGAGCAGGTAGGGTGTTTGCCTTGTACCTGGTTAACTGGAGTTCAATCCTAGAATGCTGTATAGTCCCTAAACCCTACCAGGAGCAATCCTTGAATGCAGAGCCTGGAATTAGCCATGAGCACCACTGGGTGTGGTTATAAAACATTTTTCTCCCCAAATCTAGGATAACACTGTATGTTTGTGAGAAAACAAGTCAAGAAAGGTTAATATTTAGACATATATTGAGTCACAATTTCCATTTACTTCACCTAATAAGAACAAACTAATTCACAAAAAGTATGCCTCTATATAAATTTAAAATTCATGTGTGTTGATATCCTGAGACTTGTTGGGTAAATAAAACCATACTTGATATAATACAATGTGGTAGCCAACATGACTTGCCTTGTTCGTGGTACTTTAAGAATTTTTTTTTTGATCACACCCGGTGATGCACAGGGGTTACTCCTGGCTCTGCACTCAGGAATTAACCCTTTTGGCACTCAGGGGACCATATGGGTTGCTGGGAATTGAACCCGGGTCAGCCGCATGCAAGGCAGACGTCCTACCCACTGTGCTATCACTCCAGCCCCTTAAGAAATTATTTTTGAAGTCTTAATTTTTTTCTTAACAATAGCAATTTTTTATAGATGTTTAAAATCTTATGCAACTGTGCACACTCTTTTCTTTTACAAAGAGTGTTATCAATTTATATAGGGATGTCTAGGCACATACCCAGAATGTTCAAGATGCTAACTCTTAAGTTTTAAAATTTGTATCTTGATATGCTGACATTTATTTCCTGCTAAGATATGCTGCTCATTGGGACAGGGGTGCTGAGAAGTGCCACGTAGATATGTGAGGAAAAAAGAATAAATAGGTCATCTAGACTCCCAGCGTACAGCTTCTCACTGTGCATAATAGAACCATATATCTCTATACAAGAATCCTTGCTGTGACAGTATGCTTTGGTGTTGGAGATATGTAGTTTTTCACCTAAAAAGTACATAATCTCACAGCTCTGATTACCTTCACATTTTAGTGTTAGAAACTTGGGGTCTCCAGCTATGTTTGATAACATTTTTATAATGTCACTTAGTTATATGTTCTTCCTTTCCTATAAAATTTGTAACAGTGTAATGAGCCATAAAGCAAATTCTACTCCATCTATCCCATTTTTCTCTATCCATGTATTAAACTATGAATTTTTGTTTTACAGTGGCATGTATACAAGGTGAAATTAATGCACAAGTTTAGAAAAATGTATGACTGCATTTAAAATCATAACAAACTGCAGCCATGATTTCATTTCCATAAGAAATAAAGCATTGGCAGTGCATAATAAGTAGGTAGGCCTATCAAGTTGGTATGATTTTAGAACAATGTAAACTGAATAAAGAAGACTTGGGAAGATTTATGCAATAATTTTGCAGATGAATGTATGTCCTCTATTCCCTATTTTGTTGTGATATTGATTAGAAATGGTCACAAAAAAACTCTTAGAAGCCTGAAATTCCACTAAAATACTCTAGAAGTCTTGTGGAATTTCCCCTCAAAGATATTTTAGGATTACAATAATGCAACTATATATTAAAGCTGATAAAATGAAAGCTTTCAAAAGGTATTATTTTATGTTACTAATGGACATTTAGAAATTTTGGAAACCTGTTAAATAATGGCAGTATTTTATCACAGGCAAATGCTTTTACTAAGTAAATACAAAGTTTATAAAAACCTGAAAAATTTGAATTTTATAGCTTTGTGTATTACTGTCAAACTTTATACTGCATAATACATGATGCCGATTGGGATTTAAAACATATATTTGCATCTAATGGTTGTTCAGGAAAGTTGTCCATCAGATGCAAATATATGTTTTAAATACCAATTGATGGACAACCATTTGAGCAAGCCTGGTTCTGAAAAGAATTCAGCACAATGGACCATATCCAATCTTGAGCTCATTCGCCAACGTGGTTTGGCACGAGCCTCAGGCAATCACAAGCTAACGTCTGAGCTCGCAAAGCTGTGCAGAGTAGTGAAGGAAGACGATAAAGAGAGAAGAGCAGCAGTGTTGGCCGATGTGGCAGAAGCCAGGAAAAATATTCTAAACGATCGCCTGTCCTTCGACAACTGCAAGACCAAGATGACTGCGCTCCCACGTACTAATGGATCTATCACATCTTCCAGAAAGGCAATGGAGAGTAATATTCATGACTTCTACTCGGATCTCTTTTGTCAGCCACATCCACCTGCCCACATATCAAATCTGCAGGATAAATATGTCATTCCTAATGTCCTCCTTTCTGAAATCTGACACGCTATTTTGTTGGTAAAGATGCGTACAATACTCGGTCCAGAAAAAGTCAGACCCGAACATCGGAAGAATCTGCCGCCAGTACTCATCAATACACTGGCTCGGCTCTTCACATGCTACCTGTCTGTATGCAAGGTTCCGTCCCAATGGAAAAACAGCAGGACCATTCCGTTGTACAAGAAGAGGGATATCCACAACATAGGCAACTATCGCCCAATCTGCCTGTTGTCCTTCATCTACAAGTTGTTCACTCGAGTCATCCTGAATAGAAAAGGCAGAACTCTAGATCAAGGACAACCATGTGAGCAAGCCGGGTTCTGAAATGGATTCAGCATGATCGACCATATCCACACAGTGACCAAGTTCATCAAAGTTTCACTAGAGTTCAAGATGCTGTTATGTCTACTGTTCATTGATTTAAAGAAGGCCTTTGATTCTGTTGAGACTGAAGTGGTCAATAAAGCCCTAGCCAAACAGGGCTTTCAAACTCAGTACATCAAGATCCTTTTAGAACTTTGTTACGGATTCACCACCAAGATCTCCACATTCTATAAGGAAGTGATCATTGATGTAAAGAGAAGGGTTTGGCAGGGTTTCCATTTCATCGAAACTTTTTGGTGCCACCCTTGAAAACATCATGCAATAACTGGAATGGAAAGGAATGGGAGTGAAGATAGATGGTCAGCAACTATGCTACCTCCGCTTTGCTGATGACATTGTTCTACTAACACCAAACATTACCCAAGAGGCACAGATGCTGGCCGACTTCGACCTTGAGTGTGGAAAGTTCGGACTGCAGCTGAATTTCATGAAAACAATGTTCATGAAAAATGATCTAGTCCCTGATGTTCCATTTGCTCTCAATGGAATGAACATCTCCGAATGCAGCATCTGTGTGTACCTGGGTTGAGAACTCAACATGAGGAACAACTTGGCACCAGAACTGCGCAGGAGGAAGAGAGCAGCATGGAATGCCTTCAAGAGCATCAAGAAGTGGTTAAGAGGACAAAGAAGCTCCAGCTCGGGGCACATATTTTTGATTCCACCATTCTTCCTGCACTAACATACACCTTAGAGACCTGGACCCTACGGAAACAGGATGAGAACACTATTCGGGTATCCCAAAGAGGAATCGTAAGAGCTATGCTTCCAGTGTCATGTTTCACTCAAGTGAGAGAAGGAATCCAGAGTTCCAGCCTCCATTGACAGTCAAGAATCAGAGATGCGGTCTCGTTTGCCAAGACATCAAAAATCAAAACATCAAAAAACATGTAATGTTTTTTAGGACAACCGCTTGACTAGAGCTGTTACGGACTATATTCCATGAGACATCAAAAGACCATGTGGCCGCCCACCTACGAGATGGTCAGACTTCTTCGTCAAAACCTTGACGTCAAAACCTTCTTCGTCAAACCATTCGGTTTGAGGCTCTTTGTGTTCCTGGAGAGAGCAGATACCACTGGAGTACACTAGCACAAGACAGGGACAAATAGAGACGTTACTGGTGCCCGCTCGAGCAAATTGAAGATCAATGGGATAGCAAGTGATACAAGTGATTTTACCAGTGAAAACTTTATATTTCATCTAGGCTAATGAAGTATTAGTACTCATGTGAAATACATTGAGATTTCACACTGTATGAAACATTTTGAAATTTTTTTTTGAAAATTATCTTTTGACTCAAATTAATTTCAAAGTGAAAGAAAAAATATTCCTTGTATCTTCATTTGACAATAGTTGATAGACTATTGGACCAGGAACATACTTTCAAAATTTTTATGATCTGTATATATTATTATATATTAATAATATTATTATGTATATATATATAATTTCTTAAAATGAATTGGATAAAATACATATTGAATAAAACATGGAATTATGTATAGCACAGTGGAAATATATGCTATTAACAGTCAAAACTATTTTCTTAAAAATATGCATTGAATTTCTATGAAATAACTTGTTTTGAACAATGTGATATTAATCTAATCACAATATATAATGAATCTTAAAAAGAATTCCTGGTTTATGCAACATGATTTTCCCAATAAAAGTAATATTTAAGAACAGAAGATAGCCTAAATCGAGTTTGATTACCAAAAATCTGTTATGAAATAATATGAAAAAATATCAAAAAATATCAAGAAAAATAATTTTAACATTTTGAAGGGCAGGATTCATCCTGTAAATTTTATTATTGTACTTTTGTTTGCTACATAGGTATAGATTCAACGCAGGTCAAATATGTTGACTACGGAAAATTAAAATAATAAGTTTACAAAACCTAGTACTCAAATTAGGTGGATGAAGGGACTAAATGATAAAAATAATTTGAGGTCGAAATTTAGGTCAGTGGAGTGTGTCATGGCTTTGCATACAGCTGTCAGGTCCTTGGGCCTTTGCAAAGTCCATGAGCAACACATGGAGTGACTCTAAGCTCTGAATCTGGCGTGAGCACTGTGCTATGTGGCCCCCTGAGTACATACTCCTGAGCACTGTGCTATGTGGCCTACCAACACAAACAGAAATAATGTGACATTCCGAACCTACATACAAGAGCTCAATCTTATTTCAAAATGCTTTCAAAATATTTGCAGACATTTAGAATGATTGCATATACATATATCATTACATGTGTTTGTGTGTGCATGTGTGTGTTACTAAAGTCAGTATTTTCTATGACATAACCATCAAACATGTTGATGTCATCCTTAGTTGCCTACAAATAAACTGAACGCATCTTATAAAAGGATGCATATGGATGACACATCCTATACAGGAGACATGGGCTATTAATTTTACTGCAGTAAATCAGTTCATTCTCAAAACAAATCTGAAGTTTGTATTTTATTTTTAGCATAATTCTTTGAGGAGCGTGTAAATGAAACAGAATTTATGTAGGTTGTCTTGAGAATGAGCATCTCATCAGTTCAGTTTATTTATTTAGGTTCACGGGTGAAACCCATGAGGGCTTATTTTTGTGTGTGTTTAGAGCTTCCTCTTGGCTCTGTGCTCAGGTATAACTCCTTGCAGGCTTGGGGGCCCATGTGGGATTCTGGGGGTCAAACACAGGTTGGCTACATGTAAGGCAAGTGCCTTACTCGCTGCACTTCCCAGCCTCAGCCTTTTCTTTTTCTCTAGCTCTATAACCCATTTTTTCTGAAGTGGTTCTCACTCTCCCTGGAACATAACCTATTCTAAAATAAAAGTTACTGCTTTTCTTCTCCTGAACTGTTTTTAGGTGATGAAAGAGAGTCTAACTCTGAGTATAATTTTGGGCCCACCTCTACACTTCCTGAGAAAAGTGCATCCTCTTTTGTAAGACACTGAGAACCGTGACTTTCCCAAAGTCTAGGTGGTGGAGATTTGCTCCAAGTCACCAGTAGGTCTGAAGCGCAGCCTCGTACAGCATTAGTGAGACAGGATGCACTTTAGTGTCCATGCCACTCAGTAGCTCATGCAAATGCTTCTAGTCCTTACCTCCCCATGTACACCCTCCACAATGACAAGCCAGCAAACAATATCTATCATGGAACTTTATCTGTATTTCCACACAGATCTGCAGCTTGGGTTCCTAGTTCAGCGTCTCCTTGCAATAAGGTGCAGTCACAGGGTTAGGCAGTTTATGAACAGCCCAAACTCTTTCCCAGACAGTTTTTTGAGCAAAGGGGCTTCTCAGAGGAAGGAGAGTTGACATTTATCTGAACTTAAGGGAAACAGTATCGTGAATGACTGGAAAATATTAAAAATGATTTCCAGCTACTTGATATTTTTAGAGATCTATTATTTTGTGTCAGCAGATGTAGTGTATTTTGGGAAACTGACCACATTCACTAGACAAGAAAGCTATATAGTTGACTTCTTGGGGTGAAGATCTATGCATGTCTATTAGCCCAATATTTTTTATCTTTATGACCAACATTTATTAATTGTAAAGTCATTTTATCTGTCCAGTGGTGAGATACAGGCATTAATAATCTTCAATTACTATATTGATTTATTTACAAGTTTTGTAAATTTTCATGATCCTTACTTTAGCCCATTCATCTTAATGTATGAAAAGTCCTTTTTATTGATATATCCTTCAGTAATAAATTAATGTCCACCCCAGTCCCTTAATTGACTTTTAATTTTGAAGTCAATTTCTGATATAAAATATAAATTAAAATATTTAAGATGGCATATGTCATATCTCAAAGAGTATATAGGTAATCACAATTTTTTAATGTATCAATTTATAGCTTGTTTTTATTGAGAATTTTGAATGAGACAGAATTAGGATAATATCTGTGAATATATGTGTGAATATATAGTCTTTCACTTCTCGTATGAAAAAAGCTGGATATATAATATTACAGTATGTGTGTAAATGAAATGCATTAAATTTTATTTATTGATTTATTTAGTTTTTACATTTAAGTTTCTGCTCCATGTAGAATTTAATTGAATTTTGTTATGGTAGAATGAAATGTATATGCTGTTGCTTTTATTTTTAAAAGTTGTTTCACTGTTCTAGTTGGTAGAATACCAAGTGCTATAGTATCATTATTTAAAATATTCTGGTTTCAAAAAAAATTGTTAACACTTAAAAAAAATCAAAGCCTTATATGAATTTATTTTTGATTTTTTCACTCTGCTCTACTTGTTTCCTTTTTTTAAAAAAATTGGGGTAACAACGAGCTATACTCAAGATTTACTTCTGTTTCCGTCCTCTGGATGCACTTCTGAAAGTACTCTGGGCACCATTTACAATATCGTAGATTGATGCAGGATTTGACGCAATTAAGTCAATTGTCTTACCTGCTTTACTATCTCTCTAGCACACTCTATTGATGTTGAGACAGTGCTAAAAATTATATTATCTGAACCTGATAATAATTCTGCATTTTTGAGTGATATTTGTCTATAGTGTTATTTTTATTACCACTGTTTATTAATATATACTTTTAAGGTATGGTATTACACATTTGTATGTGTATGAGTTGCCATGTCATCATAAATACCTATATTTTCTTCCATGTGTCCTATTCGTTGTGTTCTAGCATCTAAGATTTTTTATCCTTAATCTCTTTGAATTAATTATGCAATAAGATAGTTTCTTTTCTTTTAAGCTTAGTTTCTTTCATTTTTTGGCACGAATATTTTGTATTTCCACACTTTTAGTTGAAGACACCTTCCTTTCTCCATTGTATTCTCTCAGACTTTTAAACTGACAAATAATCCTTATCAATAGTCTATTAGCTCCTAAAATTTTCATCAGCCTTTAAAAAACAACTAAAATGGTAATGATCTTCCATTTATTTTAAATGTTTCTTTATTCTTCTAGGACTTTAGACCACTATCATCAAAAGACTTGTTATAGTAATTTAAAATGTAAATTTTATACATTTAATTAATGAGATAACTGTCTATCAAGAAAGACTTCAGAGAATTATAGTATTACATGAAATAATGAAACACTTATCAGCTAAGCTCAGTTTTGAATAAACTAGTAAAAGAGTTCAGTGTAGTTTAGGAGACCGATAAAAGAGATATTTTAATAACAGAAAATGGTCGTATAATGAATGATACTTTTAATTAATTTTCAAAAATAAGAAATGAAGGTGACTATAAGGTACACCATAGTTATACTCTCTGAAAGTACAAGCCGCCACAATAATTTTCTTCCAGTGTTAATACTGATTTTACAAAAACAAGTATTTTAATAGTACCAGTTGTATTCAAACAATTTTATTTTGCTAATAGGATATGATTTTTGCATGGAAGCCCAAAATAAAAACAATATATTAAAAACTGAGATTTATTTTTAATTTCTTCTCTGCTCAGCTGTTTTTCTCTTAATGAAAGCTTGAATGAGATATCCTAAGCTTATATAAATATTCACACAGAAAAAAAATGCAGAACAGAAAATTACATTTTGTTTGAGTAATCTCATAACTGATTGTGTTGCTGGGGATCAGGATAGAAAATAGGCATTATTATGACATTTAGAGTATCTCAATTACATGTGTGGGTGTATATGTGTGCATGAGAGTAATTAAGTTTTAGGATAAGAAAAACAAGGGATGAAAGAAAATTGGTAAGTCTTCACCTGTATATTCACAACAAATTGTCCTTTTATATATACATATATATACTGTAAGTATTGCTAAAATATTCAGTTTTTGCCAGGCTTAGTCTCAATAAAGTGCTAAAAACAACACCCTCAATTTTTAAAAAGACTCTGTTACTTTCTTCTGACATCTATTGTCTAGTAACATATTGGAATTGGAGTGGAACTTGAAAATGTTCAAGTTTCCATGAGTCCTAATGCCACCTATGTTATTGCTTTTGAAATAGAGATATATCAATTTCTGTACATCACATCTGGTGGTCTCCCCTGCAATCATCGTGGTCAGCATCTTATTGTTGTGGCAGAGCATCGAACTACTAGGGGTGCTTAGGAACCTCCCGCCCTTAATGTTCTCTCTGTTAATTGTATTACAAAAGTATTCAGTAGTTTAAAATAATTCCATGATACAGCTGAGTTATGCATTCAACATGGAATTTTTATACTAGAGATTTCTATTAGACGAATGGAAACTCTATTACTTAGTGAGTTTATCTGGTTTGATTTTTAAAGATTATAATACATAGTATAAGGGAGCCTTTAAGAACAGAAACCCAAACTTTGTTAGTTCATTCACAGATGCTTGAGATTAATGCAAAGATCGGTACTTATTTCAGCTTCAGCATCATACATGGCAAATTAAATACTTATCTTCAATAAGCAGAGGTTATTAAAGGATTGTTAGCAAGTACATGACACATAAATTTGATATATAGTTAAACACGCATTCTAGTTCTATGACTATATTGAAGACTGGGATTTGTAGATGCAATATTTGCTTAACTATTCATATACTTTTTGAAACATATACCAAAACCTTAAATTAAAACTAGGAGACAATCCAGGTAAGTAGACCTGGAAAATAGAAGAACTTTTCAGGTGGAAAACGTGCAGCACTTTGTGAAAAGTGACAATGTTGGATAATCAAATCATACTAGTGGGAATAAAAAAGAAGAACTGTAAGCCTATATTAATGTTTCTCAAAAAGAGATTTGATCATAAGTAGGTTATATGAAAGGAAAAACCTTGAAGTGGTTTACTACCTAACTCTGATAAATGAGCAAGTGGTGAAAATAAAGGAAAATAGAATATTGAGCATCTTAGTCTCAGGTGTAACATCATGCTAGAAATATATCTAACAAGTGCTTAGAAACAGTAGTTTTGATTCATTGGAAATTTATAGTTAAGGAATAAAGTTTTGTTAAAATGTAAAGGGTAAATTATATTATTTGAGTAATTTATCGATGGAAGAGGCAGGTCAAGTTCAGGAACTGAACAGTCAGTTACAGAGAACACTGGTGGGAATTAATGTGCCCTCAGGTTGTAACCTGTGTTGCTGTTTCATCAAGTCGAAGATTAGCTAAATAGAATCAGCTCTTCCAGTTAGAGTGAGAAACATTTCAGGAGACAGTACTATAAGTTGTACTGTATACATGCACTGAGTTAACATACTTAAAACAGTTATTCAACAATGACCATGTTTATTTTCTTAGAATCTTGTTAATTACATAGATTAGAATAACCCCTGTCCACCGTGGATATGAAGTGAGCTGTGTTTTCTACATGATATGTTTGTAACCTCATTTCACCTTTATGAAAGTTTTCCTAATTAAAATTTCTGAATAGAGTGGCCAATATTCTTATTGTCGGACTGGAGCCATAGCACAGCAGGCACTGCATTTGCCTTGCACGTGGCTGACGCGGGCTCGATTCCTCCATCCCTCTTGGAGAGCCTGGCAAGCTACCGAGAGTATCTCGCCTGCACGGCAGAGCCTGGCAAACTACCGTACTGTATTCGAAATGCCAAAAACAGTACCAACAAGTCTCACAATGGAGACATCACTGGTGGCCAGTTGAGCAAATTGATGAGCGACAGAATGACAGTGATACAGTGATATTCTTTTTGTTAGGTCTCATCCTTGGGACATGGGGATTTGTCATGTAAAATTAATAACAGCAAAATCAATTGAAATATAAGATTGATTTGTATACATGCCTTTTTTAAAGAAATTAAATAATATGTTGGACAGTGCAGTTTATACAGAGGACAAACAAACAGTGGGATAGGGATAAAGCAGAAAAGTCAGTTGTGTAATAGAGAAAAAGATCCTCATTTTGGTACTAAAATGCCTGTAGTGAGCTTGGTGTCCAACTAGCGCCCATCAAAATGTTTAATAAGAGAATAATTTGGAGGCCAGATTAGAGTGATTAGAGTACCTGCTATATATGCAGTCAACGTGGGTTCAATCCTGAGTACCACCTATGGTCCTTGAGTCCTACCAGGGTTCCTCCCTGAGCATAGATCCTGAGCACTGGCGGGTGTGGCCCCCCAAACAAAACAAACACACAGAGAACAGCATGTCCTGGTTAGCCAATAATAAATATGCACGATGGTTTCTAACAGCACAATATATTCACCACTAGTAATGAAGAAATAAATGATATCTTGTAGAAACATCTGTCGAGTATTAAAAATTAATCACATGCAGATAATTTAGTTTGTTATAATGTAGATTCAATTTCCTTTGACCTAAATACTTATTTTATTGTTTTGGAAAGAATGAGCAATGAAAATGTTGAGATGCTAACTGTTGGACTGTTACTCACACATTTATCTAGAAATAGGAAGAATAACCGCTAGGCTAAGATAGTGGAAACATCAACCATTAGTTAATGGTCAACAAGTAGACTTCAAAACCGATACTTTCCACATGAGCTTAACTTTGTGTTTTCATTTCCTTTCACTATATTTGCTTGTGATTAAAATCTAGATAAAAAATTCTAACATTCAGAAAACTGCTTTAGTAATTAAATTAAAGAACCTGAAGAATACCTACTTTTTCTCTTTCCCCCCCTAAGATTTGTTTCCCTCGTGAGATTAATGACTTTACTTGTGTAATCCTACTGATGTCTTAGAGAAACGTCACTTGAAAAAGTGACTCATAAATCATAATATCCTCTGAAGTAGGCTGATGTATGCTCACAATGTTCTCCATTTTAGTCCCATAAGCATTTTAATCCTCAGGAATGTTAATTAAGGATAAGTGATTTTAGTGCAATTTTCTTTACTGGTTGGTGGTATTAATCTCCTTAAAATTCTTTTGAAACTCACCAGTTTTTATGAAAACCAACCCTACAGGAGTACTGATGAGGGAAGAACAGCAATGGGCAAAGAACACAGGTTATTACCTGATAGAGAGATAGGATCTTCTGAGTATTATTCTAACAAAATGTGTATTTAGAAGCAGATTCTGGTGCACTCAGCAGTTACTATCATATATGACTTCTCTTACGACACATTGCTCAGGATAGAAAAGTGGAATTCTGTAGATGATGCCCATCTGTACATACCAAGAACACATGTTATTTAATTTATAAACAGACAGTGCAGGTTCAGGTCAATGGATTGTTTTCTTCCAACTGGAGCCCTTTGAGAACAGGAATTAATGCACAGAGAGCTGTCTTTTTTTGTTTGTTTGTTTTGTTTTTTGGGTCACATCCGGTGATGCACAGGGGTTACTCCTGGCTTATGCACTCAGGAATTACTCCTGGCGATGCTCAGGAGACCATACGGGATGCTGGAAATTGAACCCGGGTTGGCCGCGTGCAAGGCAAATGCCCTACCCGCTGTACTATCGCTCCAGATCCAAAAGAGCTGTCTTTTCTTAAGTTCTACTTTTTTCTTTTAGTGTCATTCTTTTCTTATATGGCTAGGTATTATCATTGTTCAAAACTGTCAGAAATTAGATATCTTATTAATTTATAATAATTAATAGTTTAATATTTAAGGATATCATCTATATTTATGTAGTAGCACTGTAGCACTGCAGCACTGTCATCCTATTGTTCATCAATTTGCTCGAGCGGGCACAGTAATGTCTCCATTGTGAGATCTGTTGTTACTGTCTTTGGCATATCGAATATGCCACGGGTAGCTTTCCAGGCTCTGCTATGTGGGTGCGATACTCTTGGTAGCTTGCCGGGCTCTCCAAGAGGGATGGAGGAATCAAACCCGAGTCAGCCACATACATGCAAGGCAAACGCCCTACCCGCTGTGCTGGTAAATTAAATTTTATTATTCTAAAAGCTGGAATTTGGAAAAAGAAAACACTTTTAAAAAATCTGGATTGCATTCTCTATTAATTTCCCCCTTAATTGATGGCAAAAGAAACACTAAACTCATAATTTTATTTTATGACAAATTTAGGAATAGAGGATTTAATGTAATGAAGAGAGCTAAAATATGTCCTCCCAATGGCATGCAAATATAAAAGTTTGCATGTAAAGGCTGATTTTAAACAATGAAGGAACTATTAAAAAAATGATTTTCACAAGGCATTGTGTTCGCCTTTATGCTTTGTTTTAGACCATAACCAAGTGTGCTCAGGACCCACACAACTCTATGCTCTGTTTATTTGCAGGTGTGACTAGAATCATGCAGTATTGGGGACCATGCAGTATTGGGGATCAAAGCCATGGTCCCGCAGGTAAAGCATGCACTCAGCCTGTTGCACGGTCTCCCTGGTCTTCATGAATTACTTAATGAAAATCAACCAAACTTTAACTGGACATACAAAAATAAGAAAGGAGAAGAATGAAAACAACTGGTGCTCATTAGCAATCTGCCTAAAAGTTTGGTCTTCCTAATAATATATTTTTAATGCGTTTTGAACTATTGTTCAAAACTTCTCTTCAGATGGAGATTTCCGTCATTTCTACCTTCCTTTCTCTCTTATTGTTAATTGTATCACTATACAGGTCACCAGTTAATTATTATTATATGGGTGGCACAGAGATTGAAAGGCTATTCGGTTTATGGACTATTGCTATGAGTTAAAATCAGCTCAAAGATAGTACCAATAATTAAGTTTTTTCCATCTATGATCAACAAGAAAGTCTATTTAAGGCCAACTAAAGATAAGGATTCAAGCAAATTTGTTTCTGTGGCATGTTACCCTCAATCGTCAGTTTGGATTGGTTATGGTCCTGAAGACCCATTGCTCTATGGGGTGCAGGTTCCATCTCCATTCCCAGAACCAAAGTGAAACCAGACTCATTTCAGGAAGCTTCTTTCAGATATCGGTGCTAAGGGTACAAGTACAAATGCTCACTAGAGAAAGCGAAATGCTTTTGAATTACACACAACCAAGAAACAAATCCCAAAGTCCTACTGGCTTAAAAACATAAACATCTAGTGTTCACTCAAGACAGTTGAGTGGGACTCAGAGAGCTCTGCAGGACAGTGCTCCTCCCAGCAGAATTGGACTACCTTGAAGACTGTGTAACCCAGGATACATTGGTTCAAGACTTGCTATGGAGAGATCCCCTTTATGTTTAGTTTCAGAAAGATCACCTCTGAATTTTCTGCTTTCCATTTCTAAGGCCCCCGGCTCTTGACTTTTGTGGAGAGTCGAAGTGATGGTGTTCAAAAAATATTAGTGCCAAGAACTGTACTTCCACGTCACAATTTTTGTATCACATCTACAGAAATAACCCCTTTCTTCTAATATTTATGTCTACATAGAAGCATATTTTGTTCTAGCTACCAAACCCTGATTCATAGGCTTCAACACCTGCAATTATTTTAAAAATATTTGAAAAAATATTTTTTTTAAATTTAAACAATTAGAACCATGTAAAATACAGTGATTCTTCTAGACAATGTCCATTAGAAAAATTTTTTATCTCCATGTAATTAGTTATCATTTATCATTTATTAGCCCAGCTACATTTATTCTGAAAGTTATTATTCTAATACTTTTATAATAATTCAATGTAATTATGTAATATAATAATAATTAATATAATAACAATCCTGGCTCTGTGCTCAAGGATCATTTGTGACACCATATTTGATGGTAGGGATTTACTTGAAGTCTCCATGTGGAAGGCTTACTCCTTGTGATAATTTTCTAAGAACCAGCACTTTATTTTAATCTTTCCAAAACTGTATTTTCATTTTCTGACAAAATAAACCTTGTGAGTAGTTACTGTCAGATAAACTGATGTTCCTAGAAAATATAATCTGTTTCACAAAGGGGAAACTTGTACTTTTGTCTCTTTTGCATTTTTCATGATCTAAGCAATATAATGATTCATATACAGGAGCAGAGTTGCAAATACAAACTCAGCCACTAGGAATGAAAAGGTATTTTCACCATATCAATGTGTCCAGTCTTGTGAGTTTAATTTATATTTTCAGGCTTTTTCCCAAGGTGCACATTTCACTTGTAACTCTTTAATATTTTCAAAGTGCTTCCTGAGGATTAGAAATAAAATTGTGAGCGGAGACAACCAAAGAACTATTGAAGAAATTGAAAATATTTGTTATAACGTTTTATAGGAAAAAAAAAAACAAGAAATTTTCTCCATGAGTCATATATTTTTTGTCTGTAAATTTTCTAACAAAAAAATTAAATATTTTGGACTTGTTTTAAAACAGACAAATGTGCCAACAATGGCAAAAATATACCAATGGAGATTCTAGTAGGTCATTGGAATTCTTGAATCTGTATTTCAGGAGCTTAAAAATAATGTTGCTTCAGCATCCAGTACAAAGCATCTCAAGTTTATTAATAATTAATCATTGTGTATATATGTTGGGGAGGGGCAACCTTTATCACTTATCTTTTGCATACTAATTTCAGGCACACTGGGGGGAGATGAATGGTAATGAAAGTTTATGGCATGTTAATGCATATTTGTTGAATACATGACAAGGACAACTATGCATGATGAATTATGCAACGAAATAAGGTAAGAAGTTCCAGTGACACTTAAACAAGAATAACTAGAAGAGAAATGATGTTAAGAGGAAAGAAATGTTTGCTACAACTTGGGAACAGTTTATGATAATCCCTAGAAAGGGGTCTGAACAAGAGCGGGGCTCAGATAATTAGTGCTGGATGAATTCAAACCTTGCCCTTGACTCCACTTGATTGCCTATGGGACAGTGCAATTTTTCCTTTCCTGGTGCAGGGTTGTATGCACGTGTTCAGGCATGTGTGTGTGTGTGTGTGTGTGTGAAACACATGGGAAACAGAATTATAACTCCAGATCCGTGTATGTGCTAATAAAACAATGTTGCAATTTGCTTGAAGAATAGACTCATAATTATTTTTTTCCTGTGCTAACCTTCTGTTTCCAAACTAATGATTTGTTTATTGAACAAGTACACAATAGGGACATAAATTGTGTGTATGCTGTATGCCAATGAAAAAGAATAATTAAAAAATAAAAAATAACGCTGCAATGTTAAATCTAAGGAAGTGGGCATCTTAAAAAGAAAAAATCATCTTGCTATCCAAAAAGACACTAAGTGAATAATTAGTCTATGCTAAAATTAGAACATATCAAAAGAAAGGAAAATGTTTATACACACATATATACATATGTGTATATATATATGTGTACACATATGTATATATGTTGCCTGTCATTCAGTCAGAAAAAAGTCATCAATTTGCAATTATTGTTCCAACGCTCACTCACAATAACTTACAAGTTGATCCTTTACACAGGTCTCTACACTGTAATCAGCATCCTGGGGTTCTGCAATCAGCTGCTCCCCTCCGCTAACACTTAAGGTATCTTTAACTCTAAGAGTCTGGAGTCACAATTTATTGCAACCACTGGGTGAAACAGTCAATGGTTGCCTCTACTATAAATGAAGTCAAATATCCTTACGCATATGAATAGGGTGAGTAGCTTCAGGAGTAAATAATTTTCTAACACTCACAATCAATATCTGGAATAAAGCCTCAAAGAATTGGAGAGAAGGTGATTGCATTGCTCGGTTATCAGTACTGACCTGAGTTGACATTGATGTACATGTTTATAGTATTACAACTTAGTGGCAATTATATTATGTATAACATATTATGTATAATAAGTATAATTTTATGTATAATTATGATATGTATATTTATATAAGTACAATACATTATATATGTATAATTATATTATGTATAATAACTTAGTGGCAATTATTTTAAAATAGAAATTCTCTATGAATGCATGGTGTATGTATTTGTTTGCCTATGTGCATAAATACATATATTCACAGATTTACTGACAGGCAATTAGGGCACAGAACTATATATGTATTTTTAGGAGAGGAAAATAAAACTCGGGACAGTGGTTGTAATTCATGTGGCCACTTCTGTATATGGTGGAACAGATATTTAATTTGATCCTGGGAATCTGATCCCAGTGTTTTGTATCAACTTCAGTTTCTAGAGCTTACTAATTACTTCTCTCTATCTATCCATCTCTCTCTCTCTCTTTTTCTCTCTCGCTCACTCGCTTGCTCTCTCTGGGTATGTTTGTACATGCATATACATGTACCCATGCATGTGCATGTTTTCAAATCACATTTTGAATCCAAAGAAATGTAGTAAAGAGATATTACAGAGAGTAGGGCATTTGACTCTCACTTGGCCAAATTGGGTTTAATATTGGCACCCTGTATGTTTTCCCAAGCCATGCCAGGAAAAATGTTTAAGAGCAGATCCAGTATTGCACCCTGAGAACCACTGGATATGATCCTTTGCCCCAATAAATTAATGAAGGGAAAAAACCCTTCTTCAAAGAAAATGCATTTCATTCAGATAGTCATACTCAAGACCCCAGAAGAAAATATGAAATTAATAAAATTCCACCAGAGACATTTATTTTGTTGTTATGGAGGAGGAATTTAATCATAAAATTATTCCATTTTTTTCACATAGATTTAAAATATTAGCCTAATTATAGACCATTTTTAAGTAAGTGCTTAGGTTAATTGTGATAGATTTCTCATTTTAGAGTAACAACATTACTTGCATCATATAAATATCTTCTGGGACAAGTATATCTTTTTATTCTATTATTATGATCTAAAATGATTTAATAGGTTGTAGTAGATAATTTCATAAAATTTAATTAATTTTTGATAACTCACTGTCACTGTCAGCCCATTGTTCATTGATTTGCTCGGGCGGGCACCAGTAACATCTCCATCATGAGACTTGTTGTTACTGCTTTTGGCATATCGAATATGCCACGGGTAGCTTGCCAGGCTCTGCCATGCAGGCAAGATACTCTTGATAGCTTGCTGGGCTCTCTGAGAGGGGTGGAGGAATCAAACCTGGGTCTTCCACTTGCAAGGCAAACGCCCTACCTGCAGTGCAATCGCTCCAACCAATTTTTGAGGAAGATCATTAAATTACAAATATCTTTTTATGCTTTTAATATTTCAATGTAGATGTACATTTTTCAAATATTCTTTGAAAATATTTCATATTTTTCAACAACGGATCTTGGTGTAGAGTTAAACTATATTCACCATCACCTTAGAAGTAATTGTGTCACTATTGTTTATTGGCACAGAAGATACAAAAATATTACATAATCGGCATAAGTTTTATGATAGAGTAGGTGAAACTTGTCTTAATATTGCCACAACAGATGATTCATTATTTCAGTTGAACTGCTTTTTGAGCCTGATTTATCGACTATTAAGCGATTATAGGGCCTAATGCTTTGTTTTCAGTAATATTGAATACACTATTTTTTGCCGGGGTTGGGGAGATGATGGGAGACTGCACATTTTGTGGTGTCAGGTCTTACCCCTGAGTGTACATCGGGGACCATACCTAGAGGGGCTCAGAAAAATAGATGAGGTGCCAGGCATTGAAGAGGGCAAGTGCACTGTTCACTGTACAATCTCTCTGAATCTTGATGCACTGTTTTTTCAAACAATGATTTCAAATTAGATCGAACAAAGTAGGCATATCTCACTGGGAATATTTAAAGGAAAAATTTAACATTATCAATTGTGAGGGCCAATTTAGAAGTTTTCTTTCAGTTTCCAAATGATATTTTAGAATTTTATAATGAATATATCAATGTTTTAGATTCTAATTTATTCTTTTTATTCATCGAGATTTAACATTCCACGGAGTTGTATTCATAGAAAGCAAGCGATAAATATTTACTGATGAATCAGTTCAAGTGAATATAGTGAGCAATGTTGCTTTTTCATGATTTGGAGAAATAGTTGGAAAGTTCTATTCAAATGCATACTATAATTCCTGCTTAAAGACAAAGGAAGAAAATGCACAGATAAATATAAATGATCACATTATAGTTTCTAACAGCATGGCTTCTTTGCTGTTTCCTCTTTTTAATATTTAAGTTACTGTAGGTGATTCTGTGACATATTAAATATGAAATAAAATAAAATATGGTTTATTTCAAGTGAGGATATCACATATTGATCAATTTAAGCAGTATGTTTCATATAATTCAAATTGGAAGAGCTATATTAAGCTATATTAAGCTAAACTGTTACATACTATTATTTTTATTTGTTTGGGGCCCAAATCCAGCAGTGCCTAGGATTACTCTGTGCTCAGATATCACAAATAGTAGGGCTCAGGGCACCCTGTGTTGTGACTGGGATAGAATGGGACAGCTGCACGCAAAGCAAACTTCTTACCTACTGTACCATTTCGCATCCTTCAAATGGTTCCATGATATGAGCTGTGTATCTAAGTATAAAATTCCATATTAAAAATGCATTTGTTTTTGCTGTAGGCATACTGGTTATCATAAGTGGTTTGCATTTGAATCATTAATAATTGGTAGAAAAAATTGTATTCCACTAGTCAGGACACCAACACACGGTAAAGAGTGAATCATTGTTTTCCTCCCCAGTGGATATTCACAAATCTGAAAAATGTCACCATACTCTACAAAACATCAAAAGAAAATTTGATACTGTGACTTGATTAAATACGACGGCAGAAAAGTCCTAGATTTTGAGCAAAGCAATGACATGTAAGCAGGGAAGTGATATCTACAAATCAGAGAACAACAACTTCAACAATCTGTTTTCAGGTCACAAGAAAGAAAATGGAAAATTTTTACTTTAAGATCCCCAGTGATGACACTAAGGAGAACTTATCAAGATTAAAAAAAAAGAAATTACTCGAAAAGGCTGAAGTGTATTCCCTGAGTCCTTGCAGACAGAGTCAATATATCTAAGTCTTCATGGTGTCTGCCCAGGATGTGCCTGGCTCTGCCCCAGATGGCTTCCCGTTGGCAGTTTCTAGCCTCGCCGGCCCCATCCCTCTCAGTTAAAGCAGCCTTGGGGAATCCACAAGGATTCCTTTTCCTGATGCCGGCAAATGAGAGCAATTTTAGATACTCTCAGTGCTACAACTTCTCAATCTCAGATAAATTCACCTGTACCTGTCTCATGTGCCTGCCTTAAAAAATCCAGGATGTATTTTATTAGTGTGTAAAGAACTATATTCATTTGTGAACCCCCCCAACAAATCTATCCTCCCTTGCAAAATAGTTATAGTCTCAAAAATTTGTTTATCCTCAGAAAAAATCTATGTGGATTGCATTTTAAAATATAAAAATATTTTCAAACAAAATCATATGTTCCATTTTTTTTTCATAAGAATAGTGTGAAAATGCATACTTTGTATGTTGACCTTAAAGGCCTACGATTATTTTATTGATCATTGTGTAATAGTTTAGTAGAGATAGAGAGTAATACAATATAAGATAACTGATTAAAATGTAAAGTTCAAGAAAGTGATTCTTCAGATTGCATATGGGCCATGACTATATCAAAAATTAATTTACTCTATTTAAATATTTTTAAACTTTTATAAGCTTTTTTCAAAATAGCAAAATACATACATTCATGGCACAGGAACTGTAAATGGTAATAATCTAAATCCAGTTTATATTTAGGAAGAATGGTACAAAACAAAACACAGTGTAGATGAAATTGAAAATAGGCATTATCTTTATCCATCAAAAATTGAACTAATCAAATGTCACTTTATGTACAATTATATACAAAAAATAAGATCCTAGGAAATTTACAATCAGTAAAAATGACAAATCCATTGAAACAATAAGTCACTACTAAAAAATAAGATAAGAAGATAGATAAAACAGGGAAATATAGCACCTCACAGACTAATATGTTAACAATGTGAAAATAATAATTTCAAATAGATATTTATACAAATTCAGTGCAACATCTATTAAAATTCTAATACATAGAACAAATGCTATCACAATCAGTACTACCATAATCCTACAAATAAGCAAATTAAACTTAAAGGGGGAAAAGAAAAAAACATAGAAACCATCATATGCTCTGTCTTTAAAATTAGTATAAAATTACATTAAATAGAACATGATTTTTATTTTATTTATTTATTTATTTATTATTTATTTATTTATTTTGCTTTTCGGGTCATACCCAGTGATGCACAGGGCTTACTCCTGGCTCTACACTCAGGAATTACTCCTGGCGGTGCTGGGGGACTATATGGAATGCTGGGAATCGAACCCGGGACTTCAATACTGCCAGATGTTCCCCAACTCTGGCTCCCCAAAACAGATAGCATCAGATGTGTTTCAGAGATAATTGAAGAACTCTGGATATTTGATTTTCTGTTTCAAATTGATTCCTTTGAGCAAAACTCATAATTATTTCCCACATTTCTTTCTTTTCTTTTTTTTTTTTTTTGCTTTTTGGGTCACACCCAGCGATGCTCAGGGGTTACTCCTGGCTTTGCACTCAGGAACTACTCCTGGCGGTGCTTGGGGGACCATATGGGATGCCGGGGATCGAATCCGGGTCGGCCGCGTGCAAGGCAAACGCCCTACCCGCTGTGCTATCGCTCCGGCCCCTATTTCCCACATTTCTATAGGCTTGGAAATTTCTGACCATCCCAGTAGCTGGGGCAAAAGGTAGCATTTTGAGGGAGAGAGAATTGAGAAAGATATTATTGTCAACAGAAGTAGAGAAAATGCACTAGATCTTGAGATCATGTTTAGAAGAGAGAATTTGGCAAGCAGAGGAGAAGGCTTTCTCTCTGTAATTTCCCCCACATCAGAAGATTTCAGGTTACTGAGAATACTTTTTATTTTCCCATTCCATTGCATGAGTGATTAGCCATCAATATGGGTACCAATGGATATTTTACACAAATTGGATGAGTCAAACAAATAAGACCAAAGGAAAAGGACAATTAAAGAGAAAAACATATTTTTGGGTGGGTTTGGTTTTTGGGTCACACCCGGCGGTGCTCTGCACACAGGAATTACTCCTGGCAGTGCTCAGAGGACCATATGGGATGCTGGGAATCAAACCCGGGTTGACTGCTTGCAAGGCAAATATCCTACCCACTGCATTATTGCTCCAGCCCTGAGAAAAAACTATTTAAAGAAATCTTAAAGTATAAATGTATATTCTTTTCTGATTCAGGTGTTTAGGTAGTCAAAATTCTATGTGAAATATGGGGATTTTTTTTTTGAAAAAGAAAACTCAAATACTATTAACATCAGAAACTGATGTTTGGAAGCTATCCCCCAAGTCATATTTTATTTCAATGTAAAGTGCTTTTTTTCTAGGCAAAACATTTTCTTTGGGTCTTAACATACTATGAATTCATGTTTTTACAACCTTCTTAAAATATAATACTTTAAATATGCAGGAAATTTTCTTTGTGATCTTTCATTGCTCTTCTGTTTTGATTAACATTATATTATAGTGATTATAATGTTTTAAAAATACAAAATCTATTATAACAGTTCAATATTACTTGTACAATAATTTGAGGACAATCCTAAATTATTATATGACTGATTGAAACAGAAAAAGCCATTATTCTATCTTCAAAAAACTGGAAATGAGAAGATGTTGTATAGTGTTATTAAAGTAATGTTTCCTAAAAATTCACTGTGAGACTAAGCAATGTTGAAGTACTTTCAGAGAATTGATATTTTATTCAGGCTCCTATGTTGAAATGGTATTGATACCTAAAGATGCTTCCTTCATTTTCTCAAACATATGAACTTCTATAACAATCTAAAATGTTTCAAGTAAATACACTTAAGGAGATGAAATAGAATCAAAAATTGCTTATGATTCAATTTTACTATGCAGACTAAAGAAAGAATGCTGAAACTTTTGTTTCCTAACTAATGTGGTCCACAAAACTCACTGAGGACTATATCATTAAATGAGCCCTAAGCTGATTGCTTTCTGCCACAAGTTCTTAATGGAAGGTTACTTTTTGGGAATCAGCCCTATTTTGAAATCTTGTTCTCCTGCTGACTGTGTAAATTTGAATATTAGTTTCAATTACAAACTTAGGAAAACAAGGTGACTTTACAGTGAACCTCCAATTTCCCAAGGACTAATAGCTTTCCACAAAATTCCTCATTGAATGCAGATGTCACTTTATAAAATTGACATACAAGCAATCAGGAACATGAAATGCGGTAATGTGATCAATTTATTATAGTATTGTGTAACATTTAGCAACGTGGCCATGAAGTACAGGGGGATAGATGCAGTTATTTGGGAATAAAAGGTATGTTTGAAGAGCATCTGATGCTCCAGTAATTTGACTGGGATGAAACAAATGGCTGTACTGAGTATGAACCATCAATCTAGATTTATACTGATTTCAGTTTTCTGACTCCTTTATCTGATTTCCCTACTCAAAACCATCCCCCAAATGCCTAGTTTAGGGTCTGTTGCTTCAAATTGCATATAAATGCTTTATTTTTATTTTTTCTAAATAGAATTAAGAACTAGATATTCAATCTGAAACAATAAAACATATTAAAATAAAAAAACATGGGCCAAAGCCTACATGATATTGACTGACATCAATGATGTAGCCATGATATTTACTCCACTCTAAAGGTAAAATCAATAAGAGAAAAAAAAATAAACAAATAGAACTACACCACCCCTTTTTCTCCAGGAAGGGAGCAATATGACGCCCCCCATAGCCATGCCACCAAATCCGTGTCAGGCCGCTTCACTTAAGGCACTGCAGAGGGGGATGGGTGAGATCCCTCCCGCCCCAAGGGAATCAGTCCCAGAAGTTGATAACTTCCAGAACCCAATCACTGCCACACTCAAGGCCAAACCTCACATACAAGTAAGCATATTTCTGGACACACCATAAGACGCTCTCTACCCATTCTCCATAAGTACCACACCACATTTAATGGGGTACAAATAGTAGGCAACAAATAATAGAGGGAAATATATATATATATATTTATATGTATTTGAATATATACATAGTTTCATATATATATATACAAAATCTCATCTCACTCAACCTTTAACAACATGTTAGTGATAGTATATAGAATGTCTTAATGGCCCCTGCCAAAATAGAGCAATCTTCACAGTGTCTCCTCAAAATTTGTAGTATTTTCAGTGGTTTTTCTTAACAGACAATACAAAATATATTATGTTGGTTGTGCATTGGGACAGGTATTGAGATTTGGGATGGAAACATCCCAAATTTAGTGGTGGGAAGGTATAATGGTCGTGAGATTGGTGTTTAAATATTAACTGTAGTCCAATATTGTGAACCGCCTTATAAAATTTAAAAAAATAAAAAGAACTACACCAAACAAATATACTCCAACACTACGGAAAACTAAATGGTGTCACTCATATGTAACATAGAGTAAGACAAAGACTCAACCAAGTATTTCATAGCCTTTCACTCAGATTTCAGAATCCATGAGAAGTGCCTACAAAATAAACTGAGGTAACTGGAGTGTGTGAAAGAGGCAGATCAGAAAGAAGAACCAGCTCAATGGACCTTGGTGGTTGGCTATTGATAGGTGAATACTGGATGGTCTTGTAACCTGTTCTTATAATCTGTTTCAATGACATTATCTTGAAGAAGTGTGGCCTTGTTCCTAAAAAACCACATACAATATTATAAATTCACATTCCACAATAAAAATTAAGTACTGTATAAGTAGTGGAAGCATCTTCATTAACTGTAAAAATGGTATATTGTGACATTAAAATAGATAGTTAATGTATTTATTATAATTTATTAATTTATAATAATTGAAACCAGATTTGTCAGGGGCAGAGAAATAGTCCAGTGCTAGGGCATTTGAACTGCATTCAGCCTGCCCTCCAAGGTTAAATGCTAGTAGTCCATAAAATCCCCTGAACACTGCCAGGAGTGACCCCTGAGTGCAGTGTCAGAAATATACGCTAGCACCACTGTGTGTGACTCAAAAGCAAAGTAAAACATGCAATAGATTATCCTTTTTTAGATCTACATTGTCATTTTTACATCAACAATCAATAATGTTCGTTATCTTCTACATTAAATGATATATCCTTTATACTTTCATATAATCTATATTTTTCAGATAAGAGGCAACAGGATATATGACTAAATTAAAATTAAAAATAAGATCTGCCACATTTTATTAATAAACTGTCAGCAAATCCACGGGATTTGTGTGTTTTAAATTATGTGACTAGAAACATAAACCTGTCATATATTATTGAGTATTATTCATTCCATTATTTTATTTTTGTTGTTGATTTGGGGCCAGATTAAGTGGTGTTCAGGGCTTCCTTCAGCTTTGTGCTCTGGGATTTACTCTTGGCTGGCCCAGGGGAATATTTGGGGTGCTGAAGATCAATTCAAAATTAGCAACATACATGACAAGTGCCCCCTCCACCATTCTGTTATTCTCACCACACATTCCAATTTTACATCAGATAATCATAATACAGATTAGCTTGTCTTGGTAGGTAATAGCAGAATGTTATTAAATTTTTTCCTTAAAATGTTTGGCCTTTACATTATTTTATGTTCAATTTCTTTCTTATGACAAAATATTGGAAAGTAAAGATTTTTCTTCTTAGGAAAGGACTGTCAATTCAAGATGTTTCTCAGAAGAATCATATCTATTAAACAACTTTTCAAATAATCAAATTCAAATTAATTTTGGAAAAATAATCAATGGATCAATTACTTTAGCAAGCAAAACTGTACCCCAAATACAATGTCCTTGGAAATCTCATTTTATGTAATGTGCCACATTGAACCCATAATGTTTTGAACATAACAAAAGTTAAATTCATCAGGAATACACAAATACATGAAAGCTATTAATATAAACATTAATAATGCACATTCAAAATATTAAGGGTGAAATTTATCTTCAGTTATTCTATTAGATTGTTTTCATGAAGGCAGTATCACATTTGCTAACAATGTCTCATGTAGAAGAGTACATAGACACAAGAAAGCAAAGCATACACAAATTATACATAAAGGCACTAACCTGTTTTCGGATCTACGGAGAAGTAGGGTTGACCCTGGAGAATGCTGTAAACTACCCGAGCACTATTTCCGTAGGTAGGGTCATCCGCGTCGGTAGCTGTCACCTGTAGAACAGATGTACCTACACATCCAGGAAAACACATATTAGTGTGCAATAATAGTTGGCGTATGATTCATTTTAGCATAGAAATAAATTACATTAATATTTTAGCACATGCATCTTATAATCTTATCCTTAGATTTATCTATCAAATATTTGCTCTGTGTTGTGAGTTGATATCTCACTGTTGTGATTTGCATTTTCCTGATGATTACAACTGTACATGTACTATTTATTAGCCGTTTTACTGGTTCTCAAGGACCAAACCATATCCCTTTAGGCTGTTTTACACAGGACTAAGATAATTATCAGGGAAGGGCGGCATGAGAAGCCTAACAACCGTCCTCTGGAGCCAGGAGGCCATTACTCCCCCTACCAGTGAGGAGAATTTTATGTCAGCTTGAGGCTGTAGATCTGCTCTGGACCTCTGTGCTGGGGACCACAATCATTCCCAGTGGGGCTAAGAATCCCTCAAGCTAAACCTGGGGAGTCTAGGGCTAAGCCAACGTGGTTAGGGGCTGCTGCAGAAACTAGGAGTAAGTTGGTGTCTCACATAAGCAAGGACTGAGCTCTGGCATCCATGCTAGCTCTGTTTTCCCCACTGTTTAGTATGTGGGTTTGAGGGATATACCGACCCTGCTGAAGGCTTATTCCTGCCTCTGTTCCCTGGGATCTCTCTTCCTGAAAGGGCTTGCTGTGCCATATGGAAATTTGGGAGTCCAACCCAAGTGGTCTGCATGCAAGTGCAACGTTTAGGCACTACCTGTGGTGTGTTAGTAGATCATTATTGTGTTGGTTTGCATTTCCATGATGGTTACCTGCATGGACAATGTAATAGTGTTTTTACTGATCCTCACTGACCCCTGTTTCCCTTGTTATATGTTTATAAGGACAATTACTAAGTGTTCATACCATTGTTGTTTTATAAGTACTAAAAAGCATATTAAATTTATGCTTTAGGCACTAAATTAGTGAACTTATATTCTTTGTCTCCATGTTTACATGCTTTGCATACTTAGACATATCTGTATCATATTTTCATTAGTCCTAAAAGAAAACTCATCAACATGTAACAGGAAAGGCTCCTAGTAAGGATTTTGTAGCTTCATCACAGAATGAATGGTTGAAAGCAATCAATTATTCAGGAGATGAAGCTGACGAATCATCTAACACTGCATATTTAATTGTATTCTACCCAACAAAAAAAATCTTGGCCACTAATATATACCCTATTAAAAATATATCCATAGTTGAGTGAGGTTGATAAAATTTTGCATTTTTTTGATACTTAAACATTAAGGTATGGTTTTCAGTTTGAAATTGTAATTTCTGCAATAACCTAAAATACTTAGGCATTATATACTTCTTAAGAATGCAGTGGCTGTCCAATTGTACACTTTTTACTTCTCTATGAAAATCAGACATTTATTTAAGCAAATCTTAAATTTTGTCCTATGCCCTCAAGGAAGGAATTCTATAAAACTCAGTCCAAGCCAAATTCACCTGACATCTATTAGCTGATGATTTTGAAATTGTATTTTTGTTTGGGGGCCACACTGGGCTGAGCTCAGGGGATACTCCGGGCCCTGTGCTTGGGAATCATTTCTCAAGGTGTTCCAGAGATCATGTGGTTCTGAGTACCAAATCAGGATCACGCATGCAAAGTTCGTGCCTTTAATATTTTCACCATCTCTCAGGCCCTAAGAGAGTATTTTTTTTTTATACTCAGACATTTAACATTGACATAATTAACAATCTCACATATTCCAAAAAGGAGTATTGATCATTTTATGTCTGAAAGAAATAGACTGGAAATAAAACACATCAGCAAGTCCAAAATTTGGTAAGAATGTGAGTGATTATGTCACTCACACAGACACGGCATAAATTTAGCCGTTTCTTGTAATACTGAAAACACATTTATCTATAACCCAGAAATCGTACTCTTAGGCATTTTACTCTAAAGTAATGTACATTTATGTTAACAAAAAACTGATATAAATATTCATGGCAACATTATTTGTAGTAGTCCCAAACTATAAGTAATTCAGCTGTCCTTCAGTGGGGAAATGGTCAAAATGTAGCACATTCAGAGAAAACAACTCAGCATTAAAAATGATCAGACATAATGCATGGAACTACTTGGATGACGTAACTAAACCCGCTGAAGAAAGCAAGTTATTTACACTCTCTGATGGCGTGATTACACTTTAGGGCACTATTAAAATGACAACACTTTAGAGAGGATGAACAAAATCATTTCTATTAGAGAGGGACTAGTGAGGGATGGATTTGGTTAGAAAAGGCCACAGACGCATCTTCTTGATGTTCAGATTTTTGTTTATGTCAGTATAATAATGATAATCCTGGGGCTGGAGTGATAATATAGCAGGTGGGGCCTGCTATATATTAGTATACTATATATTAGTAGCCTTGCACGCTACTGACATGGGTTAGATCCTCGATATCCCATATGGTTCCCCCAGCACCGCCAGGAGTAATTCCTGAGTGTAGAGCCAAGAGTAACCCCTGTGCATTGTCAGATGTGACCCAAACGCCAATAAATAATAATAATAATAATAATAATAATAATAATAATAATAATGAAATGATGCTGCATGTAGGATCATTTTAATAGTTTACCCACACAAACAAGTAAAACTGGGGGAACCTAGAATCAATCAGTTCAGTCACTGTCACTGTCATCCCGTTGCTCATCAATTTGCTCGAGCGGGCACCAGTAATGTCTCCATCGTGAGACTTGTCACTGTTTTTGACATATCAAATATGCCAAGAGTAGCTTGCCAGGCTCTGCCGTGCCGAGGAGATACTCTCAGTAGCTTTCCGGGCTCTCCAAGAGGGGTGGAGGAACCAAACCCTGGTCGGCCAAGTGCAAGGCAAATGCCCTACAGCTGTGCTATTGCTCCATCAGTTCAGTAACCTGGTTATGTTGGTTACATTTGTTATTTCCCCAGGAGGGTTCTAAATAAAGGGTATAGAAAATAATATCATTTCTCATTGCTGCATGGTTTACAATGAACTAAAATTAAAATAAAAACACACCAAGATGGAGAGATAAGAGAGATAATATAGTGGGTAAAGAAATCACCATGTACATGACTCATCCAGATTTGATACCTGGCTTCATGTATGCCCTCCCGCCCCCCCCAAACCATCATGGGTGATTGTTGAGCTCAGAGCTAGTAATAAACTCTGAACACCACCAAGTACGGTACCCAGGCACTCCCAAACCAAAATACAGATAAATAAAAATGGAGTCACATAAAAATCATCTTAGTTGAAGGCTGCTTATTCAGGATTGCATGTACTCTGACTGTCATGAATTGTAGCACCATGTTCTCTGACTTGATTAAACTCTGCACATTAAGTACATGTAGACTATCTTACAACATTAAGTGTTATTGTGATGAAAATAACAATAAAATGCAATGTTTTTCTTTCTGTGATATCACAAATCTTACCTCATACCAAACATGCATCTAGTGAATTTGTTCAGTGTATGCCACTAAATACATATAAACCATCAAACCAACCATGGCTTAATGCTGATAAATTAGTCAAAATTTTACAAATTTTGGTAGAAAGCATTTTGTAGGAATTTTATTTGATTATGAAATTCTTTAGGCTGGGCTGATAGTACAGTGGTTAAGGCAATTACCTTGCAAGATACCCCTGGGTTCAATCTCTGGAACTTTGTGTTGTCTCCTCACTGAACCTTGGAAGATATGATTTGTGGTCACAGAGCCAGGGAGCAAGCCCTAAGCACTGTGAAAAGAGACTGAAAGCAAATATACATATATATGTATGTGTGTGTATATATATGCATATATAATTTAAATCTTGTAATATATAGCTAGAACAGTTTATAAAATTATAAAATAGACATCATGTGGGAAAAGATAAAATGTAACCAGTTAAATATTTTATCTCATAGAAAAATGTAGATTAGATGCGGGAATAAAGTCTCCTGGAATTCAGAGGAGGAAAATAAAATAAAATATTGGCCACTGAGAAATACACAGGATCTTCAGGTTTTGAAAAATAACCTTGCTGTATTCTTGATTTTAGGATAATTAATTTTTAATATCTTAAAAGTAGTTCCAAAACAATATTCCATGAATAAAGAGAGAAATCTAAGCAGAGCATGATTGCATGTCAGCTGCAACAGTGTGCCTCTCAGCACACAGAACAGGATGTTCTGTTCAACGTGAAGTGTCTCTAAAAGTCCAGCCCTGTTAAATGAAACTGGAGGAACTGCATGGAAGAAAGAACCAGGAGAAATAAAGAATGAAGAGAAAGGGTGAAAGAAAGGAGAGGGGCATGGTGGTGTTTGCTAACTGTGTGAAGGGTCAATGTAGCAGAGGGAAGCAAGAACAGAAAAGATTTCTAAAAATTAAAATGAGTACATTAAATTTTACTGTGATCAAAAGAGTAAGACTGTTAAAAGACGCTACCTATGTGTACAGTATATCTCACGTGTGAAAGGAAATTCTGTGTGTGAAGTTAGGAATAGTAAATTGCCTTTGACACAAAATTGTGGCAACACTGACATTAGATTGAAACCTTAAGAGTAGAAAGGTGACTGGTTAAAAGGCGTACATGCATAATGCATATGCACACACACACACACACACACACACACACACACACACACACACACACTGTGACACCAGCAGGTGTACCTGCCCCAGTTATTAGCAGAAGGAATGCAGTTACAAGTAGCAGGGGACAAAATTTAATCCCTGGAAACCTGTGAAATGATTTCTTTTAAAGCAGATTTGATATGGAGTTTTCAATCTTAAAGGAGAATACTTGATTATATCATTGTCTTTTAAATTTGCAGTTTACATAGAAACAGAGTAAGGACCATTGGTATTTTATTAGTTTGTTCACATTAGATAAATATTTTTATGCTCATTAATCAATTTAAATAGAAACAATCAGGAATCTTCTAAGATACACTGTGGGTTGGATTGTTGACCAACAAATTTAATGGGATGAAGTTCTAAGCTCCATCACTTCAAGAGATGAACTTATAAGGAAAAAAAAAACAAAGGTCATTATAGCAGAGGAGTAATACCTCAGACTGAGTATGTTTTTTTCTTTATGAAATGGGAAATCAGTTGACAAGTTAATATAAAGTCATAGATATTTTTATATGAATTTAAACCAGGAATCAGGTCATAACCCAAAAATAAAGTAATTAAATGTATGAAAAGTAATCTCACATGTAGAGAAATTAAAATTCAGTAGAAATGTATAATACTTTAAAAATACAAAGCCCTATTTGACATCACAGTATTTGTATTTGAAACAAATTAAAACATTGCCTTTATCATAATGTTTTTTAATTCTGGTTAAATTTAAATAATTATATCTGTATAATATGTATGATGCAAAAATCTACAGTAATATATAGATGTGTGTATATATATATCTATTTATGCAATACTGTACAATTAAATTTCTTCATGGAACAGATTTTAACTTTATACAAGAAATGGATGATTATGACATGTAATGCTAAATTACAAAAACACATGCAAAATTATGTCTGTCACTGTCACTGTCATCCCGTTGCTCATCGATTTGCTCGAGTGGGCACCAGTAACGTCTCCATTGTGAGACTTGTTGTTACTATTTTGGGTAAATTGAATACGCCATGGGTAGCTTGCCTGGCTCTGACATAAGGGCGGGATACTCTAGGTAGCTTGCCGGGCTCTCCGAGAGGGATGGAGGAATTGAATCCGGGTTGACTGCATGCAAGGTAAATGCCCTATCCTCTGTGCTATCACTCCAACATTCTACCTTAAAATCTCATTCACTACTTCATATGTATTATTTTCAAGTTAAATATTTCTGATGGTACACACTTCTCATGCAGGAAATTAACGCATCTCTGTCAATGATTTATACAAGCCTGAAAGAGTGAGTGTATAAAAATACTTGTTGGGGTTGAAGAGATAGTAGGGCGGGTAGGCTGCTATTATTGCATGTGGCTGACATGGGTTCAATCCTACATCGAAACAGGTCTCACATGTCCACCAGGAGCAATCCCTGAGCATAGAGCCAGGAGCCAACATTAAACATTGCTGAGCGTGGCAATAAATAACTAAGTAAACAAAGAATTTAACAAACAATAAAAACTTTTAAGGTATGTTTTCTATAATAAAACAAGTGTGGCTCCTTTGAGGACTGTCCTTTGACATTCCTTTCATTTGCTTCATTTTGTATATTGCTTTATAAATAGTGAATATTTTCTAAAGTGATCATAGCAATGGGGAGAAAGATTTGACTTCTTTGAAAAATCTATAAAGACCAATTTGAAATATTTAATAAGGCAATTTAACACCGAAAAAAATATTCTCTTAGATTGCAAATCATTATGCATGACTTGTCAAGGTTCACAGCTTCCTTAAAAATCTCAAGTGAATCAGTGTTAGCAAGACTTTTGAGTAAAAATAAGCTGAAGATTTATGAATGTGGAGGGTATCTTTCTGAAGGGATCTCTTAGGGCTTAATTCTCAAAAGGTATTCTAGAATGTGAAAAAGCAATACTTATCAAGATAAAAGTGAAATTTCATTCTACCCAGGACAATTGTAATTTCACCACCATAGATATAGTAAAGTTTTCTAGTCGTCATTTCCTTTGAAAAAAAATAAAAACTTTCTTTTAGTATTCAACCAAGAGTCATTGCAATATTGCACAAATACTTAAGAGACATCTGCTTGCTTAACGAAATGCAAAATTCAAGATTTCTGTCCTCACTACATGATTTAAGTCATGACTATATTTAATATCAACATACTTTCGCTTAGATTCTCATAATATTATGGCTTGCTGGTTAGGTAAATTTTACAGAGCTCAAATAATTCTTTTATTGAATCCCTCATGTTGGATATCAACCTTAAGTGCTTTAGTCTTTATCAGTGAATTGCCCCTTTCCTCCTTCCAGAGAACTTACCATGCCCTTGCTAACATCCTTAATTTAGCCAAAGTCTATCTTCAACCTCCCCTTTGTGTTGGATATTAACCCTAAGTGCTTTAGGCTTAATCAGTGTATTGTCTCCCTTCCTCCTCCTAGAGGAATTTATATTACCCATGCTAGCATCCCTAACTTGGTTAAAGTTTATTTGTAATCCTTCCCTTCTATTTTACCTCCATTGTCACAGTCCCCTTTATGATAACATAGCCTCAGGTAGTTTAGGTTTATTGGGTTACTCCCATCACAGTGCTCCCATTCTCTGTGTTTATTTGTAGCTTCTTTCTTAGTGTTCTGTTGACTTGTAAATATTGTTTTTCTCTTCTCCTTGAGTCCTTTGCATAGTTTATTCAGAGCAACATCCTTTTTGTATGGACACAGGAAGACTTAGTGAATGCTATGCTTTTGTAACCTGGGAGTCATTTGACTCTATATATTTTCCTCCTGGACATCTGTTCTCTTGACCTAAGCCTCACCTGCCCTTACTTCCTAGCACCCCCCAAAAGCAGGGTCCCGACGAGGGATGAGACGGACCCAGGGCAAGTGGTGAGTTGTGTGCTACCCTGGCATAGAGATGGGCCTGGCCAAAGTGCCTAATGCTTAACTATAAGTTAAGAGCTTGATCATGGATAAATGCTGTCATGATCCAAACAGTGATAACTAGATTCGGACCCTGCTAGGGTTAGGAATGATTAATCTGGCCTGAGTGGGGCAGTCTGAATCTGTGGCAAGATGTTTCCAGGAGAGCTTCCATGCAAGCCTCAATGTATCTCTTGCTATGTCCATGCAAAAATAACTAGTATTAAGATGTTAATGAGTGTTTGGACTAAGGAAAGGAGAAAAACACCTTAAGAGTCAGGAAGGTCTTTGGAATGCCCTTATGTAGTATTGCCTTTGAACCTGATGGCCCTTAGGAAGGGCTTTCTTATGTTGATTTTGCTACCTGGCTGTGTGTAGCCTAGAGGGCAAGGTGGGAGAGACAAATAGGGGGAGAGACTACTGAAGGAGAATCCAGGCTGTGGTAGATCCAGAGAGAGGATGGTGCTGGGAGTGCGGGAGATGAGAAATATGGAAGATTAAATAAACGGTAACTAATCAGCAACCAGCTTGGTCCTCATTTTTCCTTCGCCTGTCCTTGGCCAATGGCCGTCCCGATCCAGCCCATACACAGCGATTCCAGAGCACCGAATGTGGGCGGTGAGACAGAGCCTCCCGGAGAGCCCGAGAGTGCACACACCCATCGGCGTCCTTTAGTTTTTTACAGTCCCCCATGTTAATCTCGATTGCTTGTAAAACAAAAATTTCTGGTAATTTTGAACTTGTATTGATACTGCTTTGGATTTGAAGTGCTGCATATTAGTACTTGTTTCTGTTTCTGCTTCCCCTATAGCCTTTTTATATGTTACCATAGAGCAGTGTTCTTTGGTTAAACACAGAAAGACCATTACTGCTATGCTCCTAATATTTGGGAGTTGACTGACTCTGAAATATATCTGCTCCTGGGCATAATTACTTGATCATAACTACTTGACTCTGGCTTCAGTTTCTGTAGTTCCTGACACCCCAAAGAGGAGGTCCTGCCGTGGGACTGGGATTGACCCGGGACGAGTGGCAAAACTACCCGGCAACGAAATGGGACATTCTAGAAAGCATAATGCATGGTTTTCATGCAAACTGTCACAACTTTAGAAACAGGGGAAGGATTAGCTGAACTGGCCTGAGGACTTAGTCTGGGGTTTATGGTAAAAGCCTTGCTAGCCCTCAGAGCCCAGACAACCAAGTGTTTAAAGCCTTGTTTGCTCTCAAGGTGGAGAACTCAATGTTGGGATCTTTGTCTCTTGCTGTGTTTATCCAAACAACTGCTAGTACCGATAACTTATACAATTAGAGGGAAACATAAAAGCAACACTGTTGCCCATGGGAGACAGTGTGTCTCCTTGAGTTGATCTCCGTAAAAGAATTTCCTCTGCCAAATGTTTATCTATGTAAATGACCATCACACCTGTGCTTACCTCAACCCCCCTTCAGATGTTCTGTAAGTATGCTAGCAACCCTGCATTAAACGGGCCATTTTCACCATCTGACTGTGGTCCCTGGCCTCGGCCTCCCCATCTCCCCATCTCTCTGTGTCTGTTTGGGGGCCTTGGGGAGGTGGGGAGGCGGGGAGGCGGCTCAGGGCTACGGAAAGCACACAGGTGTCCAGCAGCAGCAGCAGCCACCGGAGGATCTTCATCTTTTCTTTTTTGTGATTACACACCTCATATGGAAAAAAAAAAGTACAATTAAAGAAATGCTGCATATTTATTTCAATGGTATGGAAACCATTAAGAGTACATATATGTTACTTCCTTAATATATATTTATATTATCACACAATCACAATATCCCGTTTATCACCGATTTCTCCGGCGGGCTCAGTAACATCTCATTTCGTCCTTTCCCTGAGATCTTAGAAGTCTATCTAAACTCGGCCCTCCTAATGATGTTGCACTGGGGGCTCTTCAGGTTCAGGGGAATGAGATCCAGCTTGTTACTGAATTTTGCATATGAATACACCATGGGAAGCTTGCAATGCTGTCCCATGGGAGCAAGAAACTTTCAGAAGCTTGCCAGTTTCTCCTAGAGGGACAAGTAGGCTAAAGATATCACTTCTGGGAGCTTGCTTTTAAGTCTCTGGTGTTGACCATTGATGGGATTACACACACCTGGGTTCCTCTGCCATACCTTCATGCATGAGGCCTGTCCGAACATGTGGAGAGGGGCCTCGAGCATGGCTGCAGCTAGGTTCCGGTGGTCTTCAGCCACTGGAAGCTCTGCTTGGGGTGGGGAAGGAAACTGGAGCCCATCCCTTCCGAGGGGCCCTGGGGAAGACAGCCAGGCATGCCGGCAAGAGACTCTAATATATAATATTTATATTATATATGCATTATTTATTTACAGCATAGATATATGCCATTTGATTAATAATGAGATAAAATTATGATATTTTATGACATAATTAAAACAATAAAGTTTAAAAGATCATGGATCTGACAATTCAAGATGAATGAATTCAAGTCTGATTATGTTCTGTTAAACACCTCTGTTTATCATCATCTATCTAATATACATACATGCCAATCATTTCCTAAATTGGCATATGATTAATTAAGATTAGTTAATTGAGCATTTTCTGATTCTATGTTAATTTCTTAACAAAATTAGATTGTATATCTATAAATTGATTTAATTCACTTTGTGGAAATGATTCCACCTTGGATATAAAAGTTATTAGAGAGAGTAATATTGCTCTGAATTATTTAGTATCGTAAACTGAAATTTCAGGAAACCAAACAACAAAAGTATTCACAATATGAAAGCCATATACAAATGATTATAGAAGAGAACACTAAGGATGAAATATTTTGTACTGAGGGCTAAAGAGATCATGGAAGGGTTATGGTGGTTTCCTTGCAAATGGTAACCCCAGGTTCACCACATGACTCTACACACGGTCTGCTGAGTACTTCCAGGAGTGATTCTTGAGTTAAGTCCTGAGCAACATTGCATATGATGCCAAAATCCAAAAAACACAAAAAATAAACACAAAAAAAAACAAAAAAAAACTGTACTTTTTATCTTGCAGAATTTGCTGATAATAATTCAGAGGAATTTACAAGCAATTATAATATATGTTCATATATAATGCAATATTCATATACATATATATTTATCTAAATAAATGTGTGCATATACATATATACCTACGACCAATATTCAGACATTGATACAACATTGGGGAAACTATCTAATATATTTTGTACCAATTAGCTAGATATTAATTATAAATTATCACTGAATGATCTTTATTTCAATGTAACAAAAAAATTGAAACAGTATAGATATAAAATTAAAACTATTCTTAATTCTTAGTCATTGATTTTTAAGTGCTCATACCTACTAACACCAAATCCTCTAAAAAAATAGAATTTTTTCTTTGTGTTTACTTTACAGTTGTTTTCTAATTAAACAGGGATTTTTTTTCTGTTTTTGCTAAAGTTGAAAAATTTATGATAGTCAATAATATCAATAGTTTGTTGAATAAATGCTGACACATTATTTTATATAAAATATAAAATAAATTTAATTTAAAATAAAATAGTTTATTAATGCTATACATGCAATAAGGTAGGTGCTTTTAATATTATTGAATAATATTTAATTTATTTCTTTATAGATTCAAACTGGAGTGATAGCACAGAGGGTAAGATGTTTGCCTTGAATGTGGTAGACTAGCGTTTGATTCCTCTGTCCTTCTCAAATAGTCATCAAGCTTCTGAGACTATCCCGTCCACACAGCAAAACCTGATAAGCTACCCGTGGCGTATTCGATATGCCAAAGACAGTAACAAGTCGTATAATGGAGATGTTACTGGTGCCCACTTGAGCAAAATTGATGAACAACAGGACAACAGTGCTACAGTTTAGTGATTGATTTGGAGCTACATCCAATTGTTTTCAAAGATTTGCTCCTGGTTTTGTGATATTAAATATTTTTATTTTATGATCAGGGTAATATTTTAATTTGTTTAAAATAAAAACAGTATGATTTAAATAGGGTCTAATTTTTTTAAAACAGCTTCTAGATTTTGACCAAATATAGAGAAATTCTTATAGTTTCAAGCCAAGAAAAAAAGATGAATGATTTTCTATGTGGTTTGATGCTACAAATATATACATAAGTGAAACATCAGGCCAGAGACTGTAGAGTCATTAGAATATATATGACTTACATATGACCAAACCGGGTTTGATACTTGTCACCACATACAGTCCGTGGTGCACTGCTTGGAGTCATTCCTGAGAACTGAACAATGAGCAAGTCTTTTAGCACAGCCAGATATAGCACTTAATCAATCAAGAAATAAATCAATTAAATAATGCTGGGTAATATTAAGTGCGCCATTATTGCACATTAATTTCATTTATGGCCACATAAGTTCATCATTGAAAATACACTGGCAATGATTAAATACTTATAACTTGTTTTATTAATTGTATGCTCCATATAATGTGCTAAATTGTTTCCTGGCAAAATTTATATTTTTGCTATTTATTTTTATCACTTATAAACTGATGTCATTGCAGCATTCATAAGTACATTATATTATTTATAAAATTGTTTGATTGATAAACAATAAATTTCCATATCATATGAAAAATACAACTTGCCCCCCCTCCGCTACAACCAGCTAAGGAAAGCAACCAAATATTGCAATAATCTTCTAGAATTCATATTCCTCTCTACATTACATGTGTTAGAAGTCAAATTGCACTTAATAGCAACAATTCACAAAGTCAAAAAGTAAATAGTCAGAAGTTTTTGGTCAGAGTCAGAGTTTCAATTACTCTCATTTTTTTCTACTCCAATTTAAGACCAATGAGTTAAGAAAAATATGTATCCTTAGGTATTCAACACCAAAAACATTTTTTCTTAGTTAATGAAGAAGTAGTTTCTCCATGCCAAGAGCTTCCATTTAGAGTACTCTCATCATTTTCCCTTTTTATCATTTTGAAGATTTCTTGCTCTTTTCTCTTCCTTTGAGTCTGTGTTAAAATGCAAGTTGATACTGGCTAACATTCACAGTATGAAAAACTCTGAATGAGAGTTTTCCTTATTCTCAGTATTGTAGACTTATTCTACTTTCATTGTTATAAAAAAATCAAGGAGTAGTTAGTAATATTTTATTATGCAAATAATAATTCCCTACAAAAATTTTAAGTGGGCTGAATAATGAAAAGATATGAGAACATCTATATTTCTTTTTATTTATTTATGTATTTATGTATTTATTTATTTATTTATACATTTATTTATTTATTTTTGCTTTTTGGGTCACACCTGGCAATGCACAGGGGTTACTCCTGGCTCTTCACTCAGAAATTACCCATGGCGCTGCTCAGGGGACCATATGGGATGCTGGGATTTGAACCCGGGTCGGCTGAGTGCAAGGCAAATGCCCTACTCGCTGTGCTATCACTCCAGCCCCAAACATCTATATTTCTAAGTATGATCGCCAATATAGAATATTTTTAGTATCATTGATAATGAGTCAGTCTTTTTGTATGGTCATTTTACTTATTAGTTTTTATATTCAATTTTTATATCACTTGTATCACTTGTATCACTTGTCTTCCCATCAATTCCTCTTTGGGAATTTGCTCGAGTGGGCACTAGTAATGTCTCCATTTGTCCCTGTCATGTACGTGCTAGTGTAGCTCAGTGATATCTGCTCGCTCCAGGAACAGGAAGAGCCTCAAACCGTTCATTCAGGGTTTTAACAAAGAAATCTTGTTGGTGGGCGGACACTCGGTCTTTTGACATCCCATGGACTCCAGTCGGTAAGTCCATCTGATATTTAATGTCTTGGCAAACGAGACAGCTTCCCTGATTCTTGATCGTTGACGGAGGTTGGAACTCCGGATTCCTTCTCTCACTTGAGTGAGATGTGATGATACTCCTAGCATAGCTCTTTCGATTCCTCTTTGGGATACCAGAATAGCATTCTCATCCTGTTTGTGTAGGGCCCAGGTCTCTGAGGCGTATGTTAGCGCAGGAAGAACAGTGGAATTGAAAAGATGTGTCCGGAGTATAGTTAATAATATATAGTATATAGTTTTAATAATACATAATTTTTATATATTAGCTTTTTTTTTTTTTTTGCTTTTTGGGTCACACCCAGCGATGCTCAGGGGTTACTTCTGGCTTTGCACTCAGGAATTACTCCTGGCGGTGCTTGGGGGACCATATGGGATGCCGGGGATCGAACCCGGGTCGGCCGCGTGTAAGGCAAACGCCCTACCCGCTGTGCTATCGCTCCGGCCCCTATATTAGCTTTTATATTCAGCATGTTATTATATAAATTCTTTATTATTTTTCTGACATTTGTAGTAAATATTTTTATTATATAGACTTAGTATATACTACAATTTTTATAACATTTCATTTGCTTTCCAAATGTCTAAAAATTCTGAATGCTTTTCAGAATTTAAAATTCTGAAAAATTATTTTCTCTAATACATGACTAACTATATTTTGCTGGAATCAAATTAAGTTTACAAGTATACAAGTATAATTGTTTCATGAACAATATATATTGGTCATGAAAAGTGTAATTAGACAAATAGTTGTCCTAAACATTTAACTTTTATTCTTATAGTTTAAAACTGATTTAAGATTCAAGGACGTTCAATCAGTCTTCAATTACTTAATTCTCCTACGTAATCCTTTTAGGTTTCTTTAAGTTGAAATCTCAAAATTGGTTTAGTTTATTTTTATATTTTATTCTTCATTAAAATTGATTTCTAGGGGGCCGGAGCGATAGCACGGCGGGTAGGGCGTTTGCCTTGCATGCGGCCGATCCGGGTTCGATCCCCGGCATCCCATATGGTCCCCCAAGCACTGCCAGGAGCAATTCCTTAGTGCAAAGCCAGGAGTAACCCCTGAGCATCGCTGGGTGTAACCAAAAAGAAAAAAAAATTGATTTCTAAATGACTTAACATTGGTCTATAAAACCACATATGATTTAGGGTACAATTTCACACCTCTTCAAAATCTGCCCCCAGCGCACACTCACTGCCCAAGCGCTGATATCCCTCCTTCAGAGGCCGCTGGATCCTTCTCCCCTCAGCCTCACTAGACCCCGTCCCACAGAGAAGCTCAGTTTTTCCATCAACATCCAACATCAACGTCCAAAAGTGTGCTATGATTCTTATTTATCTGATACTTTTATTTAATTTTATATAGTCCACAAATTATTGAAATTATTGAGATCAACTTCTACTTCTCTCTCTCCCTCTCTCTGTTTCTGTCTGTCTCTGTTTCTGTCTCTCTGTCTCTCTGTCTCTGTCTCTGTCTCTGTCTCTCCCTCTCTCTCTCCTCCCCTCCTCGTTCTCCTTCTTTCGCTTTTTGGAACCACACCCAGCTGTGCTCAGGGCTTATACCTGGCTATGTACACAAAGGTCAACCCTAGGGTACCAATCTTGAGCCAACCGTGGCACCAGCATTCAAACAGGGTCGACAGACCAAGGCAAGCAGATTACTCTGTATGCTATCTTTCTCATGCCTTAATATGCTAATATTTCTCTTTTTCCTAATATTATTATTTTTGCATCATCCAATCACTTCCATTGATGCTGTTAACTCATGTGTTGCTAAGTAATTGTAATGGTTTCAGACTTTGGCTATTGTAAGTACTACTACAATAAATGAAAGTGCACATATAGCTTTTTGAATTGGTGTCTGTGTTCTTATGATAGATAGCTAGTATCAGATTTGCTGGACCATATGATAGATCGATTTTTCACATTTCTCAATTTGTTATTTTATAGAGGTTGTACTGATCCATTCCCACCAAATGTATGAGGGTTCCTTTTCTTCACATTTCAGTAAGCACTTGTTCCTTGTAACTTCTATGATATAAGAAACTTACAGCTGTGAAGTGATTTATCACAGCAGCTCTAATATGCAGCTCCCTAATGACTAATAATGAGGTTTTTCATGTAGTTTTGGAGAACATTTGTAAGACAAGTTTTTCTCATTTAATTTTTTGGTGTTATGTACTGAGTTTATTATATATTTGGATCTTATTTTATTATCAAATTCATTGTATGCAAATATTTATTTCAATCCACAAAAGAAATTTATGTTTGAATAATAGATTATTTGCAGTCAAAAGGATTTTGGCTTGTTATAATTCAATTTGCCTCCCCTTCCCCAACACACATACTTTTCTTTGACATTGGATTCAAATCTCTAACGTATCCTAAGTAATAGGAATGATATATATTTTATGATTTAGGGCATAAAATACCTTGGATTAATTGAGTTAACTTCTATTAATGGTGTGAGTGACTGATCTATTTCCAAAGAATTACCAATTAAAGGGACTTTATATTTTATGATTTTGGTTCCTTTATCACAACTTAATTGTTTTTAAGTATGACTTTTTAATTCTTTGTTCATTTTATTCTACCCACCTGTGTGTGTGATTTAATTCTAATATCATTTGAGTTGGTTACTACATCTTTGCAACAGAATTTGAAGCTGGGCAATGTGAAGTCTCCATCCATCTTTTACCTCAGAATATTCTATGGTTCTACCCAAATTTTAGAACTATTTATTCTCTCTTACATGAAGATTATTGCTTTGTGATTTTGATAGGAATGTAACTGGGTTTGAACAATGTTTTGGGTAAAATGATTATTCCAGCAATTTAAAAATGCTTCATCTGAGCAATCAGTGTCTTTCTATCTCCTGGTTTTGCTTTTTTAAGGATGATTTTCTTGTTTGAGTAAATTTTTAAGTCTTCTGTTAACACGTTTCAAACCTATCATCCACTTCTCATGGTTGTATTTTGCCTTCTTTATTGACATAAAGGGAAATATTCTTAGATTAATTTTCTAGGCTACAATGTTCAGCTATGTCCCTCACATTATTTAGTTCACTAATCATTATTTGTTTAATTCAGCATCTAATCTTTATTTTTGTCTCTTTAAAATCATATCTATTTACAGAGCAATTTTCACATAATAAATACAACAAAACTAAAGATTTGAAAGAGCAAATGGTATTTTAAAACTAAAATAAGTAAATTTAAGTTAAATTTCTATTTTGCTAATTTGGCTATTTTATTTGTTCATGCTGATATGCCTAAGGTGTTGTTCTTTTACCACAATTTATCACAATTTAAAGAAAATACTACACCATACTATTAGTTTGAAGATACTTTCTTAAGATATTTTTTAATTTGAAGATGAACAGCACATTGTATTTAGAAGTTTTCATGCACGTAAGTAACAAAGAGGACTAGCATATTTCCAGGCGTGGGGGTTAAATACAGTATTCTTTGGACACAATTATTTAAAAGTGGCAAATAATATTTTCTTTTTGCAAATGGGATACCATTTACATTGAACTACTTCAGATATTCGACTGAAAATATACTGTTTTAATTTTTTAATCTTTATTGATATATTCTAGCTTTAGTCTATTCTAATAAATACTATGTAGAAATTAAAGATTTAAAAAGATTGTAATAAAATAAAATCTGTTTGCACTCATCTGTGGAATATAGAATAATAGACTATAAGACTAACGCCCAAGAATAGTAGAAATAAGAACCAGGAGATTGTTTCCATGGCTTGGAGGCTGGTCTCTCATTCTGGGTAACTCAGGGAAGGGACCACCAAGTAAAATGTGGTTGGAGGTCATGTGGGGGAAGGGTGAGGCGGGTGGAATACAGACTAGAGACTGAACACAATGGCCACTCAACACCTCTATTGCAAACCACAACACCTAATCAGAGAGAGAGAACAAAGGGGAATTCCCTGCCATAGTGGCAGGGTGGGGTAGGGGGAGATGGGTCTGGGGAGGGGGGGAGGGATGTTGGGTTTACTGGTGGTGGAGAATGGGCACTGGTGAAGGGATGGGTTATTGAACTTTGTATGGGGGAAGCATGAGCATAAAGATGTATGGTTCTGTAACTGTACCCTCACGATGACTCTCTAATTAAAAATAAACTAATAAAAAAATAAAAATAAAATAAAATACAATCTGTTAAATCATGTGATGCAGTAAACAAAAGTGTAAAAATGACTTATATTGTTTATCTTAAGTATATGTAAAAACTTAGTCATATAGAAGAAAATTAGACTGTCATTACTCATAATTTTTTTTCTTACCAGATACTAGAAGAATATTTTTTTAAAAGTCTGTTTCTCTAGATAAAATCATTATCTACATAAAAATCATTTCTGTAGATAATAGTTGTTGGCAGAATGGATATACTTTTAATATGCAACAAATATTTTCAGAGTAAATATTGGCGTGATCTGGTTCAATAATGACAACTAGCAAAAGCAAAATATCAGAATTTCTGTGCTTTCTCTTCAAAAACTTTGAAGAGGGGCTGGAGTGATAGCACAGCATGTAGGGCATTTTTCTTGCATGCGGCCAATCTGGGTTCGATTCCCAGCATCCCATATGGTCCCCTGAGCACCTCCAGGAGTAATTCCTGAGTGCAGAGCCAGGAGTAACCCATGTGCATTGCTGGGTGTGATCCAAAAAGCCAAAAAAAAAAAAAAATTGAACATATTACTGTGTGATCCAAAAAGCAAAAAAAAAAAAAAAAATGTACATATTACTATCATTTTCTTTAAGAGCAGCTATGAATATACGATTTAATTTTTTTCTCATTCCATAGGCTGAAATGTATAATTTATTTCAATACAGTTATATTTCATTCCTTTACATAATCCAATTTATTCATTTTTCCTTTGTTTTATACATTTTAATTGAATCATTATGTGATACACAGTACCAAAGTTGTTTCTGATTTAGTTTCACTCATACAATGTTACATCACCCATTTCTTCACCAGTGCACATTTCCTACCATCAATGTCCCCAGTTTCACAACCTCCCCCATCCTACCACTATGAAACATGTACTCTCTTTTTATTCTTGGCCATTATGTTTGTTATAATTGTTTTTATTGTCAAATCCAAAAATATAGTTTCCAGGAGCAATATCAATGATCTCATTTATATTTTGTTCACAGAGCTTTATGATTTTAACTCTCACATTTAAATCTTCCATCAGGATGACTTGAGTCATCCAGATTAGAATAGGCAGAACACTAGATGAAGGACAACCATGAGAGCAGGACAGCTTCCGAAAATGATTCAGCACAATCAACCATATCCACATGGTGACCAAGCTTATTGAAGTTTCATGAGAGTTCAAGATGCCGCTCTGTCTAACATTCATCAATTTAAAGAAAGGCCTTTGACTTTATTGAGACTGAAGTGGTTATCAAAGCCCTAGCCAAACAGGCATTCAAACTCAGTATATCAGGATCCTCTGCAAGCTGTATGACGGATTCACCACCAGGATCTCACCATTCTACAAGGAAGTGATCATCGAAGTAAAGAGAGGGGTGCAGCCGGGTGATACCATTTCACTGACACTCTTCAGTGCCGCCCTCCGAGAAGATCATGCAATGACTGGAATAGGAAGGAATGGGAGTGAAGATAGACGGTCGGCAACTACATCACCCTTGCTTCGCTGATGACATTGTTCTCATAACACCAAACATTAGCCAAGAGGCACAAACGCTGGTCGACTTCGAACGCGAGTCTGGAAAAGTTGGACTGGGTGGGACTGCAGCTGAATCTCACCAAGCCAGTGTTCATAAAAAACAAACTAGTCCCTGATGTTCCATTTGCTCTCAACGGAACGAACATCTCTGAATGCAGCAGCTATGTGTATGAGTCGAGAACTCAACATGAGAAACAACTTTGTGCCAGAACTGCGCAGGAGGAAGAGAGCAGCGTGGAATGCCTTCAAGAGCATTGAAGACGTGGTTAAGAGGACAAAGAACCTCCAGCTCTGGGCACATCTTTTCGACTCCACCGTTCTTCCTGCACTAACATATGCCTCAGAGACCTGGGCCCTCTGAAAAGAGATTGAGAACACTATTTGGGTATCCCAAAGAGGATTCAAAAGAGCTATGCTAGGAGTATCACATTTCTCTCAAGTGAGAGAAGGAATCCAGAGTTCCACCCTCCGTCGATGGTCAAGAATCAGGGATGCTGTCTTGTTTGCCAAGGCGTGGAAAATCAGATAGGCCGGACACATAATGCGATTCAGAGATGACTGATGGACTAGAACTGTTACCAACCAGATTCCACAGGTCGTCAATAGACCACGTGGCTGCCCACCAACAAGATGGTCAGACTTCTTCATCAAAACCCTGAATGAACAGTTTGAGGCGCTTCCTGTTCCTGGAGCGAGCAGATACCATTGGGCTACACTAGCACGCAACAGGATGAATGGAGAGGTTATTGGCGCCCGCTCGATCAAATCAAAGATCAATGGGATGACAAGTGACAAGTGATCAAGTATTTAACTTTAAATTGATTTTTGTGTATGATAAGAGATAAGAATATAGTTTCACTCGTACATGCTGTGGTTGAATTTTTAAAATAGCATTATTTTAAAGACCATAGAAATATATGTGTATTTTTGTCATTGATTTACTGACCACATAGGTTTATTCCTTGGCTTCTATTTTATTAATTTTATACTTTTTATGTTAATAGCTCTGTTTTAATCACTGACTCTAATAGTTTAAAATTAGGATGTTTATTACCCAGGGCTTTGTTTATACTTAATATTACCTCCAACTTTGTGGGATTTTTTTTGTCTTTGTACAATTTTTTTAAATGTATATAAAAAATACATTAGAGTTTTTATAACATATTAAAACAGCATACTGTTTTAGATTGTAAGGATAATGTAACAATATAGGTTCTTGCAACTCCTGAGCAGGAAATAACTTTCCATAATTTTCTGTGCTCTTCAGTTATTTAATCTATGCCTCATGGGTTTTTGTAGGTAGTTCTTTCATCTCAATTTTGTAATTTAGGATTTTAATTCTTTATAATGCTATCATCCACTAAAATATATCTCATCAGTAGTATATTATAAACTGATACTTGAGCCACTAATTGATGGGTTGATTCATTATGAAATGATAGAAAACAAACAGAAATTCTTTGTAAAGAAAGAAGAAACATCATGTAAACTATAAATATTTTACCAATTTCTGATTGATCAAGTATCCTATGAAAACTTTATATATGCCCTCTCTAATTTACCATACTGAATTAAAGTTTTAGCTTCACTTTATTGACATGATCTAGTTATGAAGATTATTCCCAGGGTAATGGTCTTAAAATTGCTACTTGAATCTTGGAAGATATCCAGGTTCATGCTCCCATGATGTTTGGGTGATATAAATCAATCCCCCAACAAGCAGTGCAATAAAATAAGCACAGCTGGTGTCTTTTCATGTTGCCTTGTGACAAAGAACACAGCTGCAAATGGAAATAGGTGTGGGGATTAGAGATTGAAGGAGAACAAAGAAGGTATGAAGATGATTAGAGATATTTTAATGTATCTCCAAGAACAAGGGACCGTGAAAAAACTAAGGGTCAACATATAGCTTCTTTCTGCAAAACTATGTTTTTATAGCCCATTGAAGACAATATTTACAAATTATATTCACATTATTTTATATAAAATTTATTGTGGGCTCTTTCCAAATAATTAAAAACATTAAAGTGACTGAAATATAAGCAAATTTGTTATTTTGTAACATTGGAATTTTGCATAAAAGTAATACCTATAGTCACAGAAAACTTGTGTTTTATTCAATAAAATATAGAAGAAACTAATAAGTATTATCAATATATATTAAAATATATAAGGTAAAAGACATCTTTTTACCTTTTTATGTAAGATTACTGGAAATATTAAGATATTTTTAATGTCCATTTCAGCTGATAATGGCAATGTTGATTCAAATACAATTTTACTCATCCTAATTTCATGCCCCAAATACTACCCATGCCCTTGAATGCCTTGTGATGGATCATTTGATTTCATGGTTATGTGCATATTTGTGCAATGAAAACAATATCTTAAGTTTTATTTTATACTCTTACATCTCAATACTAATATTCTTAAGACACTATAAATACAATTTAGAAAGTAAAATTGAAAAAGTGCTTGCATAAAATGAATTGGTAGGAGGTGGTAAAGGCATTGCTGTGTCTACAGAATGAAATAAAAGATATTAAATTGATAAATTGTACAAATCTTATCATTGTCCTAGCTATACAAATTTTGTTATCTTCTTTCCTAACGTTTGAAAGCCATGCTGTCCACATATGTTAACGTGTTGGGGGTGATTGTATCTTCAGAAAATTTTTAAACAGAGAAGCAAAATTATGGCAAATAGTTTACTAGACATATATTATAATTCAAGCAATCTTTTTCTCAATCAACTCTATAAATTTCATGTTTTTTACAAGAGCATCACAATGGATTTTCAATTTCCATACTTCCTTTTCTGTGAGCACAAGTGCTTTTCTCCATTACTTTTGCATTTAAACATAAAATATTTAAGTATGAACATCATAGACTTGCGCAGATTATATATGTTATATATAATGCATACATGTGTATATTGGTTTTGGCATCACACCCAGCAGTGTTCAAGGCTTTCTTCTCACTCTGCCCTCAGGAATTACTAATAGTGGTACTTGGAGGAACTGTATAAGATGGTGGGTATCAAAATTGGTTTAGGTGCAAGCAAAACAAACATCCTACCCATGGCACTATTGCTCTGGCCCTGATTAAATAGCATGTACAAATTGCAGGACATTCTTCATTTCAGGATATCAAGCACTCCAGCATAATCTTTGGAAGAAACTTTTAACCAGTATCATATGCTCATATTCAAGCTCTGCTTTGATATATTTTGATTTTCTTTACCTTGCTCAATTTCTAGGCTGTGTACTTTAGTTGAGAGAATATATTCTTGTTCCCCAAAAGATCATTTGGCAATTTCTGCAGATATAAGGAGTACAGGAGAGATTCGATTGGCCCCAGATAAGCAGAGACTAGAGATACTGTTAAGCATCTCACAATATGTGGCACAATAGCCTTCTACCATGACTCAATACTAGCATACACATGCCAATAGAGCCTATTGTGTGAATTCAAAGGTGGGGTGGGAGTCCACAAATAGCTGGTGAAATTTCATACTATAAGGCAGAGACTAAAGCCATATTTTAAAACCTGAACCGAAACACACAACAGTTTGTCTTACATTTTTCCATATTAAATCATCCACAGGGGCCGGAGCGATAGCACAGCGGGTAGGGCGTTTGCCTTGCACGCGACCGACCCGGGTTCGATCCCCGGCATCCCATATGGTCCCCCAAGCACTGCCAGGAGTAATTCCTGAGTGCAAAGCCAGGAGTAACCCCTAAGCATCGCTGGGTGTGACCCAAAAAGCAAAAAAAAAAAAATAAAATAAAAATAAATAAAAAAAAATAAATCATCCACAGTGCCACATAATATTTCCATTATGACCTACTGGTAGGAAATACACAGACTCTTTTCGTTTCCCTCCCTGGCAATGGAACCCACAAGTTATTTCTTGGGAGACTGCCTGCTCATTCTTCTATCACTTCGGAGTAGTAGAAACAATGAACTGCATTTGTACATCCAGGAAATTTTTCTGCTGCTTTCTTTGGATTCTTCAGATACACATGCACACACACACACACACACACACACACACACACACTTCCCTAAATAGATCATAATCTCACACTATATAGAGAAATGTATTTTATCATTATACCATATGGAAGAGAACAGCTGTTCCCTCCATCTTTTCTACCGTAAAGCCCCTATGTAATTTTTAAGATCCATCAAAAACAACTTTTCATATCTCCAAGCTGGCCACCTTATTATAACTGTTTTTTTTTGTTTACTTTTTGCTTGTGAAACACTAAATGGAAACTTCTCCTTGTGTGTACAGTCTGCTCAAATTAGGAACCTTGTTTTATTTTCCATTTTATTACTAGCCACTATCATCACAGTTCTCAGCATATAAAATGCCATCATTCACTTTCCTTTTCCAGCGGAAGAACTGGAGGTATATAAAAAGGATTTTTTTTCTTAAAAGCAAGATGCTTGAAGCTTCAATAATAAAAATATAGTAAAAATTAGTAATTTTATCAGGAAAATCAATGAGAAAAATATTGCTACCTAGTCACACAACAGTATTCATATTAGAAATAAGCATGTTTAAATTTATCATTAGTGCTACGAGAATTTTTGTTTTATCATAAATCAAGTTCATTTTCTATGCTCATTTTATAAATAGCATATGTATTTAACGGAAAATGTATTACTCATAAAACCACAACATAATTTTTAGAATTAATTAACATCAACTATCTTCTTATATTTCTTATGTGTGTATCCACATTTGCTACATATTCTAATTTTTAATTATTTCTACTGGAGTCGAGTACTGGAGAGTGTTTCTGATCAATGGAGACTTAAGCATATGTGTCTGCAATGATTCTTTTTTATTTCTTATGGCTTTTTGTAAACCTGGATATACCTTTTTATATTATTTATTGTTAGGTTAATTGTGTAGGGCTATGGTTTAAAGTAATTTACTTGAAAATATCCTTATCGATGTTTTTAGCTGTTTTTTAACATTATAAGTGATATTTCAGTGAGCATCATTTTAAATGATCAAACAAGTGTATAACATCATTTTCTACTGTCGTTTTATACCATTGTCAATATAATAATATGAACTTCTAAAATTAATGGTAGGTATTGACAAAATTATCTCCCAAAGTTCATGGAATTTGGTTATCTAATGTTCTGGTCTGTAAATTAAAAGTAGTTCTATGTTGGTGGAGAATGGGCACTGGTGGAGGGATAGGTACTCAATCACTGTATGACTGAAACATAATCATGAAAGTTTGTAACTCTATAAGTGTGTCTCACAGTGTTTCAATAAAAAATTTTAAAAAATAGTTCTATGAATTTTTTAACACAACAGAAAATATCTTATCTTTTTATATATATTGCAAAAGAATATATATATTCTTTTGCAGGATATATATGTATATATATATATATATATATATATATATTGTTTCTTCTTCTCTGTTTCTTCTTCTAAATCCCTGCTAATGGTGTTTCCATTGTCAACTTCATAAATTAGCAAATTTGTTTAACGGGTAGTCAAATATTGTTATTTTATGCTTTTAAAAATTACTTGCAAGTTTGAGTTTTCAAGCAAAATATGCATGCTCTTTTTTTCCCCTAAAATACTGTGGTTTTAAGTTATCCAACTTTATATGATTGTGTACTTTTTATTTAAAAATAAAGTTTCTTATGGAATAAATTGATTAATTATCCATCTACGGTTAATATCGGGCTTATCTTTTATCTTATATTTAACATGATTATATGATAGTTACTCTTCAAGTGTCTATTAATCAAGAGTAATGTCATGTGTCCTTTACTTTTATTTTTGAGCCATATCCATGGTTCGAGGGCTTAGTTCTGACTGTGTTTGGGGATCACTCTGGATGGTATTCAGGGGACCCAATGGGGTCCACGGATCAAACCCGATTGTCTGTATGCAAGAAAAGTGCCACGCCCACTATATCCTCCAGATCCCAGGGATTCATTCATATCTGATATTTAAAAGTGTTTTACACTGCTTGTATTTTATCTTTTTCTTTTAACTGTTGTGATTTTAATAAATTAGATAGAGTTTCATCATTTATAAGAATACCTTTCTTAATAGGAATAATAAAGATACAGATTCATATGGCTTCAATATCATGAACATATTCCATCTGAACTCCATTCCTCAACTCTTCACACAATTACTTACCACTGCAGAAAATAGCCTTACATTTCTCTATCTGCTTCCTTACTTATACCATCTAGGTCAGAGTGCTTGTGATATATACTTTTCTGCAGCATGGTCACTACCTTTCTCCACAATCTCTATTCTGTACTTATTTACTCATTAGTAAAAAACAAAAAATCTTGTTTTCAAAAGCACATTGTACTCTATAGGGAATAGGTTCTAGTAGAAATAAATTGCTGTTCTTTTCCAGTCAACCTCAGGTAAATATTCCTCATTACATAAGTATTCACAGCCAGATTCTATTTCTCATTAACAGTAAAATTATAATAACATACAACTCTAGGAGAGTCCGGCAAGCTACCGAGAGTATACTGCCTGCACCGCAGAGCCTGGCAAGCTCATATATTCAAACAGTAACAATAAAGTTTCACAATGGAGACGTTAGTGATGCCCGCTTGAGCAAATCTATGATCAACGGGATGACAGTGACAGTGATATTTCAGTAAATTAAGAATAAGACTGCCGACGTCTGACAATATAATCTAGAAGGATTTTAGAATATCCATCTTTTGGATTAATTTACTGCTGATATATCTTACATGCAGGTTTTAAGTGTTTTGTTTGTTTGCTTCATTTTGTTAGATTGTTTTGTTTTGCTTACTCCCAGTGATGCTCATGGATCACACCTGCCTCGCTCTCCAGAATTACTCCTGGTGTGCTTGGAGGGCCATACGGGACACCTCAGACCAAACACAGTTGGCCATGTGCAAGACAAGCACCTTATCAGCTATACTATTACTTCAAGCCTGGTTTTAAGTTTTTATATTTTTACTTTTTTTGTTTTGTTTTCTTTTATTTTGTTTTGGGACCAGATACTGCAATGTTCTGGGGTTATTCCTGGCTCTGCACTCAGGAATCAATAGAGGCAATGCTCAGGGACCACATGAGGTGCTGGGGATTGCACCTGGGTTGCCTGCATGCAAGACACAGGTCCTTCCATTTTTACTATCGCTTTAGCCCCTAACTTCATTTTCAAAAGGAAACTCAAGGTCCGTATCCAATAGTCACGTCAACTCATTTGCCCACACTATAGAAGGCCCTGAACAGCGTAGCTCATAGGCAGCCTCTGAACCCCCAATGCTGAAATTCCAGTTGGAGCATAGCAAATTAGATGGAAAAGGAGCATAGAAAAAAAAAGAAACCAAAATAATAGCACAGAAGACTCCCTTGCAAGTTCTTAGGCAAGGACTTAAAAATCCCATGATGAATTATAACAAATTTCACATTAAAAATTGATTTCAATACTTATCAATTTTAATTTTAAAACTTTGCTTTCTAATCAATTTTAATTCTAGAATTGTATCAACAGTTGTGGGGATTGTATCAATTAAAATAAATTTAAAAACTTAAAAAATAAACAAAGGAAATATGCTAAACTTTAAAAAAAAACTTAACTTGAAAAAAACATTTTCAGTTATCGTCCTTAATACCCATTGAGTCTGGCACAAGTTACTTAAGTTGACGTATAATTTACACCCTGTATAAAATGAGAAAAATCTTCACACTGACCTCCTAATGACAGAAGCATAGATTGTCCAAATGTCATGCAACTCCTGACAGTAAGAGCTACACACACAAAAAAAGGTATTATTGTGTTCATTACTAACCCATAATCATTATAACAGCATCTGTGGTTTCCTATGGTTTTGGCTCTCAAAAGATGAATTGGTTATTCTAACCATCATTTTTAAAAAATGTTCTGTAAGACTTTAATTCCACATTAAAACATTTAATCTCCTTATATATACATATATATATATATATCAGAATGTGAATGGATACAAATAATCTTATATTTGATGGCAAGAAAAAATAAGAGTTTGAAAATCAAATCATTACTATACCACAAACAGGAAGGGAATATATTAACATAGAAAATGTTTTAGCAATACAAGTACAGACTGAATGTTGAAAGGGTGATGATTTCAAAAATACATCATGACCAAACCAGGGAACTTGCAGAACAAGATGCAAATGGTATCACAGTTTCTTATATGATCTTGAAATTTGTCTTTCTTTTTCTTTCCATTTTGTGTTGTTTTCAATTCTTTGGTTATATTATTCAATGTAAAAAACTGAAAATTTCCTAAATATAAGCTTAGATTCACATTAGATGCATGACTGAAAATCTCACAGTGAATTTACCTTATTTCACCATGACATAATAGATATTATGCCAGTTGGAGTTTGGAAAAAATGATATTTGCCATTATGAGACGCTTCTAAAATAATGGGTCAGTGTTAAAAAAAAATGACAAAATAGGGTGTGATGTTTATGTAGCAAAATGCAGTAAATAAGAAGAGGCTTACTTTCTTGGTTTGAGAATGAGAGGACTGGGAATGGGTATTAGTGATGGAATATTTCAGAAAGACCCATTTTATTTCTTTCCATCTAAAATGGAAATAAATCTTCATTCTTATGACTGCTGCATTTCCAAACCATATCCACATAACAAACAGAGAGAAAGAAAAATGGCATTGAGTGGAAAATGGGCCAATTGTGTTTTCTTGTCAGAAAATCTGCTTTTGGGGCTGGAGTGATAGCACAGCAGGCAGGGCATTTGCCTTGCACGCGGCCGACCCAGGTTCTAATCCCAGCATCCCATATGGTCCCCTGAGCACCGCCAGGGGTAATTCCTGAGTGAAGAGCCAGGAGTAACCCCTGTGCATTGCTGGGTGTGACCCAAAAACAAAAAAAAAACAAACAAACAAAAAAAGAAAATCTGCTTTTTTCCCTTGATAATCTGTACCACTTACCTCTTTCATCCCACTGGTTACTGTTTGGTCCCATGGCCCTATCAAGGTGTAAGCAATTGCTGAAAGGTGAATAACTCAGAGCAGTGCTGCAGTGGCTAAAACAAACCACCACTGAGATATTTTAGTAACGCAAATATAAGCTGAAGAGTAGATGACTAACTGGACCCATTCAAAGGGAAACAGCATGAGTCTATGTGTTTATGCAAATGCCACCATATTTTTGCCTAGATAGCAGGGTTGAGAAACACTAAGTGTACTATATACCAAGCAAGTGTCTTGTCTAGGAGGATTATACAGTTATCCCCTAATTTTTCCCCGACCTCTGTCCTCATTCCTAAAGCACTTGCAGTAGACACTGACAGACTTCTATTGTAGGCAGTGTATTAAATATTTCATGTGTACAGACTTTATCTGCTCTGGAGAAACCTGTGCTCTATTTTGAATGTTTCCTTCTCTATATATACTTATTTCAACAAAGAAACTATCTTGCTTTACATACACACATAAAAAGCCATTTAGTTGTTTGAAACTTCTTTGTTGCAATGCACAAATTTCCATAGGCAATATTTAAATTGATCTTGAATTTTTCTAGTAACCAATACTTACAAAAATAAACAGATTGTTAGATTTCTCTCTCCTTTCTGCCATTCCCAAACCTAAATTGTTCTATGTGAGTGAACACAAAGTGTTTATGTTTATATCCAAGTAAGTAGGATTATTAAAGGAAGGCCTAAAATAAAGCATATAAGAGATAATGCATACAAAGAAGACTTAAATATATTATTTTTTTACTCAACTCTCTTAAGCCTGACACTCACAGACTCAAAACTACTATCATAGGTGAACTGTGTTTCATCTGGATTATGAAATTCAACATATGAGATAAAAATAAGTGGGTAAAAATCTGTGAGTTGTCAAAGGCACCAGATCAAAAGAGTGATAAACTAAACAGTGTAAGGTTTGCATTAGGAGACTTGAGATTAATTACCTCTCAGCTATTTTTATCAAACACAAATTTTGAAAAACTACAGAAGTATTGTTTGCTCATCTTTAAAGCAGTGTCCAAAATTCTTCACAGTGTTGTATATTTTAAAGTAAATATAATATATGAATACTCAAGAGTATCAGGGATCTTACAGATTATTGCAGCTATTACTGGAACTACGTATATAGTTTTTATATACATATATGTATGTTTGTATAGAACATATGTTTGGAGGTGTCACTCAGTGGTGCACTAAGGATACTCCAAGTTCAGTGCTCTGTGGAGTACCTTCAGTACTCTCAGGGCCATGATATTCTGTGCAAAGCGCATATATATATATATATATATTTCTCTACCCAAAATGTTATTATATTTTTATCAATTACCAAATATTTAAGAGAGTTAGTAAAAGATTCAGGCATTTTGTCCTTTACCATGCAAATTTTCATTTTGAATGTGTTAGTTTATTTTAAACAATATATAAGAAGAATGATGTCTTCAAAGTATTGTGATAATTAGTCAAGAATTACAGGTGTTTTCCCATTTATTATTTTTCCCCTAGAGATCAAACTGTAACTTGCACTAATATGATCAGAAGTTAATTTTATCTGTATTATAATAGCCTGATTCAATACTCTTAACGCTTTAGGCCACCAAAGAAATATGAAAACCTTCCGTACTATCTGCAAATTTCTCCATGCACACAACATTTAAAAGCTGGATGGTAAAAATAACTTTGGGACCCTCAGAAGTGTCAAGCACCAAGATCTTAAGTGATTTTTCTTACCCATGTCTGACATTTCAGGCACAGTCACGATGTAGGGCCCATCTGTGAACTTGGGAGCATTATCATTGATGTCCTGCACTTTTATGATGAACTCGGATTCAGGTTCTAGAGGCTTGTTGGTCCGTCTGTCAATCGCCTGGGCATGGAGCACGTAATGCGTCTTCTGCTCTCGGTCTAGGCTTTTGGTTGAGTGGATGTCACCCGTGGTGTCATCGATGATAAAGATAGTCCCAGCACCTTCTCCAGTAAGGATGTACTTGACAGACCCATCCCCTTTGTCAGAATTGGAGTGCAGCTGCAAAACATAAACGGAATAATTAAAGATGTGATGGTTTTTTTTACCTTCACAGGCTAGTCTCAGAAAAATTGCTCATCTATATTTAATACTTAGTTCATGGCTTTCTTTACTTAACTCTGCACTCTGTTACTACACCATTTATTTTTCTGCATGTACTCTAAATGGATCTTAAAATGAATATTTTTTTATTATGACCAGTGATCCAATGATTGATTTCACAGAAATTGGTAGAACATGTTTACTGAATTGAAAACAATCACCCTTGCTGCATTTCTATAATCTTAACACTTAACTAATGACATGGACTTGAATTAGGAATAAAAAATGACAATGGGGGACTGAAGCGATAGTACAGCAGGTAGGGCATTTGCCTTGGACGCGGCTGACCCAATTTGATTCCCAGCATCCCATACGGCCCCCAAGTACCACTAGGAGTAATTCCTGTTCGCATGAGCCAGAAGTAACCCCTGTGCATTGTCGGGTTTGACCCAAAAGCAGAACAAACAAACAAACAAAAGTAAAGCTAATGTCACATTCCAAACATATTTGTCATTTTTTTTACATAAAACAGTTTACATTAAATTTCAGCCTTTAAATTAGAAAAATATTGATAGGACAAATTTAGATTTCAATTAATGTTTATAATTTAAACAAATCACATGGTGGTCACAGACACATTCACTTTAAAAACAAATATATTTTTGAGATTATTTAGAGTTAAATTAAAAATTATTCTTTTGTTAACTTTTGGAGTACAGAGTAATTATATTAAAAAAAAGGTTTCCTTTAAAAATTATGAAACTGGGGCTAGAGCAATAGCACAGCAGGTAGGGTGTTTGCCTTGCATGCGGCTGACCTGGGTTGATTCCCAGCATCACATACAGTCCACTGAGCACTGCCAGGAGTGGTTCCTGAGTGCAAAGCCAGGAGTAACCCCTGTGCATCGCCAGGTGTGACCCGAGAAGAAAAAAAAAACTATCATGAAACTTTGGGGCTAGAGTGATATTACAGTAGATAGGGCTTTTGCCTTGCACTCAGCCAACCTTGGGTTCAATCCCAGGAATCCCATATGAACCCCCAAGCATAGCAGGAGTAATTTCTGAGTACAGAGCTGAGTGTCACCCAAGACAGAATAAACAAATAAATAAATAAAAAGTAACAGGCCTGTGTTTTAATGAAAATCATGAAATTTTGACTCCAAAGTAAATAAAGTAGTAAATAAAGTAAATTACTTTATTTTACTTAAATTATTAAATTTAAATTAAAATTAAATTATTTTACTTTAAATAAGTAGATCTTAACTTTCAATTAATTTAAATATGCTTATAAGTTCTCACTTATTAAATAATCATCAAGCCTTTGAGTAAATATTAGAAAATATTAGAAAATGTATGCTTCAATTTTGAATATTACCTAAATAAAACTATATTATTTATATGCTGGAGCGATAGCCCAGCAGTTTAGCTTTCACACCTTTCACGCAGCCTTTCACGTGCCTGACCCGTGTTCAATTCCTCTAAGCTACCGAGAGAATCGAGTCCGCAAGGCAGAGCCTGGCAAGCTACCTGTGCGTATTGGATATGCCAAAAACAGTAACAATAAGTCTCTCAATGAGAGACGTTACTAGTGCCCACTCAAACAAATCGATGAGCAACGGGATGACAGTGATAGTGACAGTATTTATATGCAAACTCCTTTTTATCATTTGAACTTTAGAAAATGTTTTAAAATTTAGATCATACTTAATAATCTACTATGTTATAACATAAAAATTCTATTAAATATATGTATGAGCATCACTTCTACATTTCTGGACAGAAATATCTGCAGTGCCTTCTCAAATAGCAAGCATATTTAAAAGAATTATTTCTCCCAAAAGATCTGAGTAGTTATCCTTTGTCTGTAACCTTCTTGGTCACATAACCTCAACTACTCACCTTTAGTTCATTTCTGACACTTGGAAACGTTTTAAAAAATATAACCTTGCTCACATTGCATTTAGGTTTCTGTCAAAGTAAAGTGAAAATTTTCAAGGTTTACTTTAAAGTCTCTGAACTCTTAGAAGGTATTTTTAAAAGGTAAAATAGAGAAAAAGACAAAACAGGGGAAGAACTATTTTATAGGACAATAAAAGCAATTGAAACACAAATGATAATACATGGTAAATGATTTTAATTTCTGGAAACACATTACATAAAAAGTATTAAATTCTGATGGAAATCATTCAGAGAATCAACCAATTAAAACATTTCAAAACTGTTTTACCAGGGGCTGGAATGATAGTACAGCTGGTAGGACACTTGCTGTGCATCCAACCAACCAGATTTAGATGCTCCAGATCCCATATGGATCCCAAGTCCCAGAGAGCACCAGGAGTGATCCCTAAGTTCAGAGCCGGGGTAATTCATGAGTAGTATTTGTGTGACTCTAAAACAGTTTTAACCCCCTTTTTTAAGAACTCTAAAAAGAGAGGATGGTATAAATGGAGCTGGAGTGATAGTACAGCAGATAGGGTGTTTGCCTTGCACCCGGCCGACCCTGGTTCTATTTCCAGAACCCCATATGGTCCCCGATCACCATCAGGAGTAATGCTTGAGTGAAAAGGCAGGAGTAACAACCCCTGACCCGAAAAGCAAAAAAAAAAAAAAAAAAAAAGCTTCAAAAATTCTAATTAATTTAGCAGTTAATTAACTGCCAAAAAAATAAGCTTGCAGAGTGTTGAAAGTTTAAAGGCCTGGAATGCATTACTGGAGTGCAGGAGCTCTGAATTCTATCTACCAACAGCACATGGGCCCTCAAGCATCACGAAGAGTGACCACCAGACATGGAAACAGGAGTTGTTCATGAGCAATGCTTTTTGTAGTTCATGTACTCAAAGTCACATATCTCCGTGACTCACTCTTAGGGACTAATAAGTTAACAATAAAGGAGACTGTTTTAATACCTTGTCTTTTACCATAGTAGGCTATACAAGTATATAAACATGGAGCAAAATTGTCTCAGAATATACCTTTTCCACGACACTATTTCTAAAATATCCATATTGTTTGTAAAATTCATTAACAGAGGTGGCCCAGAACAAAAATCTTTGACTGAAGTGAGTCTCAAGATTCTGGATACTCATGTGCTCTGTACTAAGTTTTATAAAGCAAATATTGAGGATATGTAAAAGAAATGGAAAAGAGAATGGAATGAAGGATGGAGGAGAGGGAGGAGGGAAGGAAGGAAGGAAGGAAGGAAGGAAGGAAGGAAGGAAGGAAGGAAGGAAGGAAGGAAGGAAGGAAGGAAGGAAGGAAGGAAGGAAATGGAAAAACCGTGGAAAAACCATGAATAGAAGATGCAAAGTATTAATAACTTGTTATTAATGCAGAGTGTTGGTAGCTGATAAGATATATTACAAGTTTTGTTAGGTTTTCTATCTTTTTAGAGTGATTTTAATTGTTTTTATTTGTTCTCAGGCCATATCTAGTAATGCTCAGGGTGTACAACTCAGATTATAACAGGGCTCAGACACCCATATGGGGGCTGGGAATTGCAGTAGGGTTGGCCTAGTGGCAGGTAAGCCCCTTGTCTGCACTATCTCTCCAGCGTTGGTGACGTCCATTATTTTTACTTTTAATTATGTGTGGAGGTCGATGTAGAGGTCTATTTCTGTCCAGCAGGGAGAACCCTCCCTGGGGCTGAGAAGGGGATGCAGCCGAATAAACAGATACAGAGCCCGGAGGAGGGAGAAAAGGCATTTATTCTGTGGCAGTTACAGTATTTATACCTCCTTGCTGAGAGGAGGTGGTATAGTATGCATGCCTGGACCCCCAATAGAAATGCAGGGTGTGGCATGGGCATTAGCTAGTGATAAACAAATGCTGATAGGATAAAATCAGTACGATTAGGAGTGGCAACTTTTGCTAGGTGTGGCATGGGGCTAGCTAGTGATAAACAAATAGTGACAGGATAAGATCAGTAAGGTAAAATGGCTCCCTACAATTATGTAAGAATATTGAGAATGGTGCTAAATTCAGTTATACACAAAGTTTCTATGTAATTTTTTTAACTGGACACTATAAAAGAGGGATAATTAATTGCTATATAAACAGAAATGGACAAGAAAATGAGAGAAAGAAAAAAATTCATATTCCTATGCCTGAAATCCTACTGTAAATGACTTTGTAAGGCAGGATATCTTAATAAAAAAAATGAAAATTCAAAGCTACAATAAGGCTCTAAAGAAATTAAAAAGGAAGAAAATGAAGCAAAAATTGTATGGCATTATTTAAGAAATCTTCTCTTGTGTTAAACTACACCATGTTGAAAGTTAGTGTAGGGCTCCAAAGAGAGTCCTGGGATCCATAGTAAATGGTTTGCATGCACAGGGGGACCCAGTTTGCATTCTGTCACTTCCTGTTCCCTTCAAGTTTCTATTCCCACTTGTAGCTCCTGAAGCCCTGGGCTCTGCTGGGTGAGACTGGCAGTGCCCAGTGCCTCTGGTCTTGAGTAGCCCCTAGTGTTAGAAGTTCAGGCAAAGTTTGCCAGGTATACTCAGGAGTACTGCTAGGGCCCCCTGAGCACTGTCTGATTACCCCCAACAAAAAAAATAAATTAAACATACCACACTAACATGACTCACAGGAACTCACCTAGAAAAGGACTTCTTCACTCTGCATTATATTAGAATCACAAATTAAGGATTTCTAGCTTTCACTGTAATGCAGGGTGCCTTAGAAAGATACTGTCCTCGGGGAAGAATAGTTTCACTTTTTAATTTAATGAAATTACATTTTGTTTTACTGTATTATTTTTGGCGAACGCCCAAGAAATACTCAGGGGGCAACTCCCACAGATTCAGTGCCAGGCCCTGCAGTGCCCGCACTGCTTATGGACCTTTAGGGTCACATCTCTAAATTCTTTGGGGACCTGATGGTGCTGGGAACTCAACTGAGGTTGGCTGTGTGCAAATATGAGCCTTAACTCTTGGACTTTCTTTTTAACTTTAAGAAGCTGGTGACAGAGTGATTGAGTTTGAAAGTCGCTTTAGATTAGGACATTAAGCCCTAACATTAACATACTACTTCACATTTTAATATTTTGTACTCCAATGTTTATGTACTTTTTATAAGTAGCCTTATGCTTACATTACTACAGTAGAATTCAGAAACATTCCAAAGTATAAAACAATCACACTAATAACATTGTCACCAACACATAAATATGATATAATGTGGGTGAAATATAAATATCATAGGAAACATATCATCTCTGTAGTCATTTCTGAGCCTGTTATATATGCTAGCTTGAGCACATAAAAAACAAAAGTCCACTGATGTGAACAAAATAAGTTTCTCTGTGCAATATAAAGAATTACATAATCACTAGTTCTAACTAAGAATCAATAAGTCTTTAAACTTCACACTAAAAATGGAACATTTATTTTTAGCAACATGGATGAACTAGAGATCATGGTTCTAAGCACAATATTCAGAAATAGGAAAAATACATTTTCATATGTAATATAGATAGAAAATGTATCTATATTAATGTAATATAGATTTCTGTTTTTTGAGAAATGGATGAATAATGTCCAATGAAAACAAACTATTAAATGCTGAGCACATACATAACTGTCAGTAGGGTTGGGGAGTGGGTTGAACACATTCAGTATGATATGACAGAAATATAGAGACATTATGGTGATAAGAATAGTGTGTTGATATTACAATGCTTAAAATTATAAACATATTCTGTTGTATGCATTAATGTCACCTCAAGAGTAATCATTTTGTAAATATTAATTTAATTGTTTTTGTGGACTGGTTTTAAGTTGCTAAGTTCTTTACTCAATTTGACTACAACAGAAGAAGAATTTTTAGTCACTATTTACTGAACTATACTGTTGAAACTTGTCTAGGATTTTTTCAAACCTTGTATCTCTGTATGCCACCTAAGCACTATAATTTTTACATCTTTATTCAGTTAGCACTCTGGTATATACAGTGATACATATTTATTTATTCTAGGCTGAAAACAAATTTAATATCACTGATTAAGCACAAGAAATCATCACATTCCTAGTATGTATAAAGCATTGTACAGATGGGAGGCACACAGGATTTTTTTGTCCTCAAGAGATATGTAGCTCAGTGAATAATAAAGAGATCCACAAAGTATTTAAAGGTCTAATAGTGGCCTGTGGTAGAAACTTCTCTGGAAATGTTTTTACATACAATGGAGTTCTGAATTTCACTTTAATATTGTTTTTCCATTGCTGTAAGAGATGAAAATTATTCATGATTTTAAAAAGTTTCTCTGGCTCATCCCATTCAAGTATCCAGCCCGTGTCAGGGCTCTTTCCTGGAGCTTCGATTCTAGCCAGAACCTAAAGTGGCCGGTTTTCATCCTTGACCTGCAGGGGACGGGAATTGAGGCACACCGTGTGCGCACCCCAAGTTGCAACGTTCTGGACCCCCTCTGCTCATCCCATCCAGGTATCCAGCCCATGTCAGGTTTCCTTCCCGGAGCTGTGGCCAATAATTCTGCCACCTCCATATCACATAAGAATCATAATTTACCCTCTTAGTTGGAGATTTCACTGGGTTAGCTTAACCATCAGAAACACATTAGCCAATAACTCATTAAGACCACCTCAATTACAACTGCATCATAAGCAGAATAGTAACAAAGAGCGTGAAGGGCTAAACCACATAGGTCAAAATGGCAAAGTGACTCAGAACTCCACCAAGCTTACTTATTGAAGAGCCTAGCCCAGAAGATCCTGATAATAATGAAGTTCTAGACAACCTCTCTGACAAGGAATTTAGAAGGGAGCTGCTGAGGATGCTTAGGGAGCTAAAAGAAGCAATGGAAAGCAATGTTAATAAAATACAAGAGGATTTGAAGGTAGAAATGGGGAAAATGCAAACAAAATTACAAATGGAAATGTCAGACCTGAAAATTCTGGTAGGTGAATTAAAGAACTCAGCGGAGGGCCTCAGCAGCAGAGTAACAGCTGCTGAGGATGGAAAAAGTGAGCTCGAATATGAAGTCCACAGGCTCTCTAGAAAAGAACAGAAAATGGAAAAGAGACTGAAAATCCAGGAATAGATGGCAAGAGAAGATCGTGATGAAGCCAAGAGGAGTAATATGAGACGATTATTGGAGTCCCAGAGAGACAGGAAGAAAACCCTGATTAAAAAGAAACTGTCAAAGACATCATTGCTATGATGTTCCCAGAGCTGAAGAAAACATGCTACCACATTCAGGAGGCCCGAAGGGTACCAGCTAGAAGAAATCCAAATAAAAATACCCCAAGACACGTCCTGATCAAAATGACCAAAACCTTAGAGACAAAATCCTTAAAGCAGCCAGATCAAAGAAAGAAATTGCCCATAAAGGAGCATCCTTAAGATTCACAGCCGACTTGTCTGATGAAACCCTCATGGCCTGAAAACTGTGGTGGGATATAGTGAAAAAGTTCAATTAAATAAATGCCTCACCAAAAATACTTTACTTAGCTAGACTCATTCATAACAGAAGGAACAACTCACAGTTTCACAGATAAACAACAGCTCAGGAACTTCGTAGACTCAAAACCATGGTTACAAGAACAACTGAATGGGCTACTTTAAGACAACACAGGCCCCTCAAATTTCAGCAGAAAAATGGGACAAAACCCCATAACAATAATCTCTCTCAATGGCAATGGGCTAAACACACCAATTAAAAGACACAGAGTGGCTTTAGAAAATTGAAGCCAATATTCTGCTGCCTGCAAGAAATATATCTCAACAGTCAGAGAAAACACAGGCTCAAAGTCAAAGGCTGGAAAACAGTCCTACATGTGAACAACTCCCATAAAAATCTGGGATAGCCATTCTAATATAAGACCACATTGATTTCAGACTGAAGAAAGTCACAAGAGACAGTGAAGGTCATTTTTTATTGAAAATGCGATCTGTACAACAAGAAGAACTTACAATACTAAATATATATGAACCTAATGAGGGACCAGCAAAGTGTTTAAAACAACTACTCACAGAATCAAAGAAAGACATTGATAGAAACACAGTACTAATGGGGCACTTCAAAATCGCTTTATCACCTCTTTTTAGATCAAACAGTCTCAAGCTTAACAAGGACATACTTCATCCGAGGGAAGAAATAAAATAATGGGACTTAGTAGATATATACAGGACACTTCATCTTCAAAAAGCTGAATACACATTCTTCGCAAGTGTGCATGGAATATTCTCCAAGATAGACCACATGCTGAGCCAAAAAAACATAATTCCATAAAATTAAGAAGATAGAGATTGTATCAACAATCTTCTCAGACCATGGTGCACATAAATTAGAAATAAATTACACATACAAATAGAAAACAAAATCAAACTCCTGGAAATTAAACAGCTCACTATTGGGCAATGAGTGGCTTAGAAAGGAAATCAAAGAGGACATCAAAAAATTCCTGGAAAGAACGAAAATGAAGTCATGAGTTACCAAAACTTATGGGACAGAGCAAAAGCTGTGTTAAGAGGAAAGTTTATAGCTCTATAAGCATTCCTTACGAAGGAGGTGCAACTCTAACACAAATAACCTAATCTCACAGCTTAAGATCTTGGAGAATGAAGCCCAACAAAAGGAGCCCAATCCAAACCGAAGGAAGAGAATAATAAAACTCACAGCAGAAACTAATGAGATGGAAACTCAAAAAACAATCCGAAAGAGCAATGAAACTAGGAGCTGTTTCTTTGAGAAAATAAACAAGATCTATAAACCTGTAGCAAGAATCAAAAAAAGAGGGAGAGAGAAAACCCTAATAAACTAAATCAAAAATGAAAAGAGGGACATTAAAATAGAAACTACAGAAATTACAAGGATCCTCAGAGATTACTTTGAGAATCTATATGCCAGGAAACACAAAACCTTGAGGAAATGGATAAATTCCTAGATTTCTATAGTCTCCCAAGGCTGACCCAAGAGACCTGGAATACCTGAACAGACCTACCACCATCAAGGAAATTGAAATGGTAATAAAAAGTCTCCCCAGACATAAAAGTCCTGGCTCAGATGGATTCTCTAGTGAATATTTCCAAACCTTTAAAAAGGACTTACTCCTGATCCTCTTTAAGCTTTTCCAGGAAATTGAAGTATCAAAAACACTTCCAAACAGTTACATGAAGCAAATATCACCTTGATACCAAAAGCAGACAGAGATACCACAAAGAAAGAGAATTACAGATCAATATCCCTGATGAACACAGACACAAAGATCCTCAACAAAATATTAGCAAATAGAGTCCAATGACTCATCAAAAAGATCATATACCATGACCAAGTAGGATTCATCCCAGGGAAGCAAGGATGGTTTAATATTTGCAAGTCAATCAACATAATTCATCATATGAATAAAAGAAATAATAAAAACCATACGATCATATCAATAGATGCAGATAAAGCACCCATTTATGATAAAAACCCTCAGCAAAATGGGAATCGAAGGAACTCTACTTAATATAGTCAAAGCCATCTACACAAGCAAGTATCATTCTCAATGGGGAAAAACTAAAATCTTTCCCTCTAAGATCAGACACAAATCAAGGTTGCCTATTTTCGCCACTCCTGTTCAATATAGTACTGGAAGTCCTGGCCATAGCAGTGAGACAATAAGATATCAAGGACATACAGATAGGGAAGGACGAGGTCAAGTTATCACTATTTGCAGATGAAATGATACTATGCTTAGAAAGCCCTAAAGACTCTACAGAAAAGCTCCTAGAAACAATAGTTCGATTATAGTAAAGTGGCAGTCTACAAAATCAACACCCAAAAGTCCATGGCTTTCTTATATGTAAATAATGAAAGAGAAGAATGCGACATTAAAAAACAATCCTGTTCACAATAGTACCACAGGAAATCAAGTACCTTGGAATCAGCTTAACCAAAGAGGAGAAGGACCTATACAAGGAAAATTACAAAACATTACTTCAAGAAATAAAAGAGGACACTAGGAAATGGAGACACATCCCCTGCTCATGGATAGGGAGAATTAACATGATCAAAATGACAATACTGCCCAAAGCACTATTCAAATTAAATGTGGTCACTATCAGGATACACATCACATTTTTCAAAGAAAGACAAAACACTCCTGAAATTCATATTGACCAATAAACCTCCATGAATAGCTAAAGCAATCCTTGGGAAAAGAAGATGGGTGTTGTCACCATCCCTAACTTCAAACTCTACTATAAAACAGTAGTAATTAAAACAGCATGGTATTGGGCTAGAAACAGACTTACAGACCAACAAAACAGAGTTGAATATCCTGTCACAGACCCCCAAATGTATGGCCACTTAATCTTTGACAAAGGAGCAATAAATGCAAAGTGGAACAAGGAAAGCCTCTTCAGCAAGTGGTGCTGGGAATACTGGATAGCTACCTGCAAATAAATCAACTCTGACCTTTGTCTAATGTCAGGCACAAAAGTCAGATCAAAGTAGATTAAAGATGTCAATATCAGACATGAATCTATAAGGTACATAGAATAAAATGCAGGCAGATGTCTTCATGACATTGAAGCTAAAAGCATCTTTAATGAAGAAACAGCACTGACCATGCAAGAGGAAGCAAATATAAACAAATGGGACTACATCAAACTAAGAAGCTTCTGTACTTCAAAAGAAACAGTGACCAAAATACAGAACAAGCCCACAGGATGGGAAAGAATATTTACCCAATACCCATCTGATAAGGGATTAATATCCAGGATATACAAGATACTTTTAGAATTGTATAAGAAAAATCCTCCAACCCCTTTAAAAAATGAGAAGAAATGAACAGAAGTTTCCTCAAAAAAAAAATACAAATGGCCAAAAGGCACATGATAAAATGCTCCACATTGCTAGTTATCAGGGAGATGCAAATCAAAACAACAATGAAATATCATCTCAAACCACAGAGAGTGGCACACATTCAAAAGAACAAACGCAACCAGTGCTGGTGTGGATGTGGGGAGAAAGGGACACTCACTGTTGATGGGAATGCTGACTGGTCCAGCCTCTCTGGAAAAACAATATGAACAGTTCTTCAAAAACCAGAAATTGAGCTTCCATATGACCTTGCAATACCACTTTCGGGAATATATCCGAGGATGCAAAAAATCGCAGTAGAAATGACATCTGTACCTATATGTTCAGTTTAGCACTGTTCACAATAGCCAAAATATGGAAACAACCCAAGTGCCCTAGAACAGATGACTGGTTAAAGAAACTTTGGTACATCTACACAATGCAATACTATGCAGCTGTTAGGAGAGATGAAGTCATGGAATTTGCTTATAAATGGATAGATATGGAGAGTATCATGCTTTGTGAAATGAGTCAGAAAGAGAGGGACAGACATAGAAGGACTGCACTCATTTGTGGAGTATAGAATAACATCATATGAAGCTGATCCCCAAGGAGAGTAGATACAAGGTCCAGGAGGATTTTTCCATAGCTGGAAGCCTGCTTCATGAGCTGAGGGGAGAAGGCAGATGGAGTAGAGAAGGAATCGCTAAGAAAATGATGGCTGGAGGAATCAGTGGAAATGGGAAGTGTTTGCCAAAAGTAGATAACGGACCAAAATGATGATCTCTCAGTGTCTGTGTTGCAAGCCTTAATGCCCAAAAGTAGAAAAGGTATGGGGAATACTGTCTGCCATGGAGGCAGGGGGGGTGGTGGGAAGAGGTGTATACCTGGGATAATGGTGGTGGTGAATGTGAACTGGTGGAGAGATGGGTGCTTGATCATTGTGAGATTGAACCCAAACATGAAAGCTTATAACAATCTCACAGTGATACAATAAAAAATAAAACAAAACAAAAAATAAATTAAAAAATTTATTTCATCATAAAAAAAGTTTCTCCTCAAATATTTTTATTCAATCTTCTGTGCTCTGGTTTTAGCCATTTCACTCAACAGAAATTTTTCTTTAGGTCAGTGAGAGAGTATAGGGCATTAGACACTTGCCTTGCGTGCAGCTAACCCTGATTCCATTCTCCGCAGCATATGTTGTTCTCCAACAACTGTTAGTAGTCACGCCTGAGCTCACAGAAAGATCCCTTTAGAACTTCTGAGTGTGTCCCAAACCCCCACTACCCCAACTAATAAAATTTAAATTTAAGTAAAAGTTCGGAGTGGAGCAATAGCACAGTGGGTTGGGTGTTTGTCTTGCATGCAGTAGGCCTGGGTTCGATACCTCTGTTCCTCTCAGAGATCCCAGCAATCATGGCAGAGACTGGCAAGCTACCCGTGGCATATTGGATATGCCAAAAACAGTAACAAGTCTCACAATTGAGAAGATACTGGTGCCTGCTCATGCAAATCGATGAACAATGGGACAACAGTGGGACAGTGCTAAGTAAAAGATTTAAATTCTAAAAAAAGATGCCCTAGTTCAAAATAGGTTGGCTAGATTATGATAGAATTTAGTTAACTTTATTATGAAAATAAGTTTTTTTTATAACTTCTTCAATGCACAGAAATCTGTTTTTGTTTTCACGTTCTAAAATACTGATGTTCAGAAGTTCTAGTGACTTAATATGGCCAGAATAGAATTAATAACTACAACTTTTTTTTTGCATTTGAAGAAATCTACATGGAGAGAACATTAATCGACAAAGCTCAAGTTATTGTATGTAGTAATGAATAATTTCCTTTCTTTTTTAATACCTAAATGCTGTACATCCATTTTGGGTTACTACTTTGTGTGTATATAGTTAAGTGTTAATTCATGGTAGCTTAAGTTCAGGGAGTTATTTTCACTGAACACAAAATACAGAGAAATGAGCAAAAAAAGAGGAAATTATTCCAAATACCACAAATATTTTAGTTATTAAATTATATATTAAAAGGACAAATTAAAAAACAAGGTAAATCTAACTCAAAAACAAGAGAGTATAATTGTCTGTGTAACTCAGGTCCTGGGTCCACACAATGGGAATTGAATGAATAGGAATCATATTTCTTTTTCTTTGTGGAGGGAACAGAATTGGCACATGGTACTGAATCACAGGGTGAAGAGTCTTGCTATGTTTTTCTATGCCAAAGTATGAAGTTATTCAACTCAAAGTTGAGTCCACACAACTGCATATTGAAATACAAATTATGCAGCCGCTCATTTGAATGAATCTCAGTACATCTTGCTAAGAATGGAAATTTTTGGTCATAAAGTTCAGTAACTCATTTGCAAGCCTGAACACATTCCCGATTGTTTCTTGTGTTAACAGATATAATAGCTAGAGTGGTTTCCCTGTCCTTTCAGTTATCCAAGTTAAATTGCATACATTAAGAAAAAAATTCATCCTCCATTTCCCCTCACTAAAATTTTTCTAAGTTCCTATGATTTTATCTGGCTAGATCTTCCCAAATCTCCACCCTTTATCCCTATCATCATAACCACTGAGTTATTTTATACACTTTTCTCATGGTTTAGTGTAGTTATCCTCTAAATAATACCATTATCCCTATTGTTCTACTTTTTCTTCCATCTTATAGTCCATCCACATTATAGCATATAGCATGGGGCATTACTTCTAAAAACTCAAACTTGATTCTTTTCTAAGTAAAATACTTGAAAGAAAAAAAAAAGAAACAAGTCCACAAGTTTATAGACTGAATATGTCTTCAGGATCCACTGTGAATTTAATTTAAATTTGTTGTCATGTCTTCATTCACATGAAATTTCAGCTAAGCTAGCCACATAAATTGCCCTACTATTTATAGATGCATAAAATTTTTTTTGCACAGTGGTAGGGCGTTCACCTTTCACGCAGCTGACCCGTGTTCAATTCCTCTGCCCCTCTCAGAGAGCCCGGCAAGCTATCCAGAGTATGGGGCCCGCGTGGCAGAGCCTGGCAAGCTACCCGTGGCGTATGTATTGGATATGCCAAAAACAGTAACAACAAGTCTCACATTGAGAGACGTTACTGGTGCCCGCTCCAGCAAATCGATGAACAATGGGATGACAGTGACAGTGACAGGGCTCCGAACTAGTGCGCAGGGCCCCAAGGGGAGGTTAGCAGCCTTTATCAGCCAACAAGTTCAGACAGTTGAATGCTAAGACAAAAAACTGTGTTACTGCTCAGTCTTTCTGTGCCAGCATCATGATGGCAACCCAGGTGGTGCTCAGCTGCCACCCGTGCAATAGCCGATGGTGCTTGGGGACCCAGACACTCAGCAATGCTTGGGGATGATGCAGTGCTGGGGATAAATCCCAGGTCAGGCATATGCAAAGTACTGTGATACCTCTCTGTCACTAAGGCAAATTGGGTAAGTTGTTGGATGCCATTCTGAAAAAAAAAAGTGACACAAATCATTGCCTGTTTTATATGTGCCCATTTTTGACATCTAGCTTTCTTTCCATGTTTTAAGTTCTGAAAAAAAGTAAGTTGCTGGGCTTGAAAATATCTATAAAGAAAATTACAGAGCAAGAAATTAGTGTCTCCAGCTGAGAGTCCCTCTGATGCTGAATCCAGTTAATAAACAAGACGGAGAGAGGTATTCTGCAAAATACAGCCTTGAAATGACTGAATACAATCTGATAATAGATTTATGAGTGATTATAAAAGGAAAAGTCATGCCTGAACATGATTAATAGAAGTTTTGAGATAATAAATATTTGTCTCTTTAAACTACTGAGTATTGGAAAAATATGAATACACTAGAAATTCATGGAAAGCTATCTCAAAACAATATCCTGTATAAAATAAACAAAGAAGAAACTTAAGTTAAACTAAGCTATTATTAGAGAAATAGAATCAGAGATCAAGTGATTGACTGAAAGCTTTTATTATCTGAATGTGAAGTCATAGAATTTTCAAGTATCAAGAATCTAAATTTTCACTTAAAATATGTTCAATTTATATCACATGTACTTCCATTTATTTTTGTAGTTTTATCAATTATGTGTATGTTATACATTATAGTATTATATATTATTTGTGTTATTATATTGTTATAAATTATTTGTATTATATATTATATATTATAGAACATATCATTATGGTTATGTGACTATAATTCTGAACATATATAAAGCACTAGTAATATACTGCAATAGTTTCTATCCTATACAAATAATTGACAATATACTGTCTCTAAAACTAAGCCACAATAAAAAATAAACTACAGAAAGAAAGAAATCTATTAAAAAACTATCTGAACTGAAAAATTGTTATTTTTTTTCCAAACAAGTGAAACAGAATGACCTATCATTCCAGGTACAGTGTTAATAAATCCTGGAACACGATTTAATAACGTTCCTCTTGTACTCAAATGTTCTCCTAAATTATATTATGTTTGATAAGAACACTAAGAAGTTCTGTAAAGACAATGAATTATTTCAGATTGTCTTGTAGGACTTTTCCATTTCAAATCTGAAGACAGAATCCCACCTTTGAAAGCTTAGGTTTATAGTCTACTATAGGAAACTGGTTAAGAAACTGTCACTGTTTTCTGCTCAGTATTTATGTATGGTATCTACTTAGTATTTCAGGTATTCTTTAGCTATTTTTTAAACTGAAATTCTGTAATTAGCAAGGTACTATATGGAGTAAACTTTGGAATTATAGAATTTAATTATTGATTTTTCCCATATTAAAAACAGCACATTTATTTTGTTCTTAGAATATCTCACCTCTGAGTGAAAGTCTATGGCATAACTGATGTGGATAATTGAAAGAGAGCCATTCATGATTTATCCTGGCATGTTAAGGCAAGTTAATATTTTTAAAAGAACAACATGAAAGTCAGAAAAAGAAATGATAACTGAGAGAGTGTAGGGAGAGATTCGGAGAGAGTGCTACAGGAAGGAAGAGGGTAGAGGGTGAGAAATGTTGGAATGATGGACTGTAAGCCAACCAGAACAAATAGATTCTAGAAGGTTTAAAGAAATGTTTTCCCTTGGGTTTGACAGAGAAATTAAACCATGTTGGTCTTTATTTTAATGATTTATGTATATACATATCCATATATATGTAACCTGTATGTTTGTGATCAAGTGATTCCATAGCATTTGATATTTCAGTAGTTATAGATTTAGCTCTTCTCAGGTAGCCAAATATTTTGAAGTAAAATTAAGGACTGGCCATCTTTTGTACAGAACCAGTAAGTGAAATTCTAAAACAAATAACATGATATTCAGTAATAATCTCCAGAGGAAACAGAGCATAGAAAGATTAAAGAAAGCTAAAGTGAAGTTAGAATTTGAATTTTCTGATGACATCTCAGGAGATTGAAGATAATTATTGAGAAGCAAATAAAAGGACTATGCAATTATGGAAATGTTGAAAGAGATTCAGAGGGAAGGAGAACACATGACAAAACAGAACTTAATTTGAGAAACTTAAAGGAATGGTGAAATTTGACTTGAAAATGGTGAGACTAGAAAAAAAAAGGGAAGTCAAGAAGATACAAAGGAACAAAATAAATGGAGTTGGGAATGACAATAGAGAGTAAGTAGGCATCATATTGAAAACTAAGAAGCACATTAACTTTGGAAAGTATGAACAGGAAAAAGTTGAGTACAGCATGATAATTTATTTACTATCTTCAGTATATTAAGAGTATAATTATTACTTTTAGAGGCTGAAAGTAAGAGGAGATATAAAAAAATCTCTGATTTTTTAAAAAATTCAGATGATATAAATAAGATAGATGGGGAATTCTGTTTGGGGGCATTTCTAGTATATAAATAGATTTCTTATAACTGATGGGTAAGCTGTGATAGCACAGCGGGTAGGGCGTTTGCCTTGCATGCAGCAGACCTGGGTTTGATTCCTCCGACCCTCTTGGAGAACCCAGGAAGCTACCGTGAGTATCGTGCCTGCATGTCAGAGCCTGGCAAACTACCTGTGGTGTATTTAATATGCCAAAAACAGTAACAACGAGTCTCACAATGGAGATGTTGCTGAGGCCCGCTCAAGCAAATTGATGAGCAAAGGAATGATAGTGATACAGTGACAGTGATGGGTAAAGAGTAAGATAAGCAAAACATATTGCCTATAATACTAAAAATTTTAGAGATGCGAATAAGTCCACACACAACAAAAAGAGTAAGAGAACAAATAATGATTCTAGACCTTAAAACATCAACATTTATGAGAAGGGGAAGTAAGTATTCACAGCAAAGGTAATAATAAAAATACACAGAAGAACAGGATTCTTTTTATTGAGTTAACTGGTCCCCTTTGACTTCACAAGATCCTTGGTGTCAGTCCTATCAGAGCTATTGGTGGTCTTCCAAAATAACGTGACTTTGGGTTGGTGAGGGGAAAGGGGATGTCAATTAAAGCTAACACAGATACATGCCTGGATTTCAGAGTCCAGTAAATAGGGCTCAACACCCATGGAGCCCAGAGGGGAATGTACAGATCTCAGGGTAGATCATTCAGAGCTCAGAAAAAGATATGCAAAAGCCAAGTAGACGTAGTAGTCAACAGAGCCAGAGCACAACAGATAAACGTTACAACAGATAAACGTCCGGAATCACCATGCTTGGATCAGCCACTACACTCATTATCTGCTAGATGACAGGAGCACTGTTGAGTTGAAATGACCCGGGAACAGGAATGTCGTTATTACTGAAGGCATATGTCCATTCTTTCCAAAAGACTCCCCACTCCCCAAGTGGAGCCAAGGGAATACTACCCATAAAAACAAAGCATGTCTGAACAACAGCAAAATACATGAATGCATGAAAAGACAGACGATCGCTGGAGAGAAGTCAAGTGGGGAAAGAACAGATTCTTCATGGTAAAAGCTACAGATGCACAATCAGGTGGCAGAATAATTATACTACACACAAAAGGTTTAGAGAAATAAAAGATGCAATTACAAAGATGTGCATGCAACAAGAAACTATCAAGAATAAACAGAGATCTGAAAAAATACCATCTGGAAACAAAAAAATATATACGTCATAGGAATAAAAAAATTTACTGTAGAAATTACGTAGCAAATTTCTCATAGTATTGAAAATTATAGTTGAAATGGAAGTAAATGTCTATACTGAATGAGGAGGATCAAAGAAAATAAAATCAAGTTTACTGTTCTGACTTTGATTTATCTTTCACTTCTGGTAAAAACAGCAACAGTTCATGCCATATTTCAAAAAAAAAGTATTACTTTTACCAAGATGATAAATTATTTAATTCTCTTTTTCTATAGTGGGAATGTAGAGTCATTCAAAGAAACATAGCATGGTTTAATTTATTCACTTATTTAGAGGACATATTCAGAGAGTCTCTTGCCCGCACGCCTCGCTGTCTTCCCCGGGACCCCTTGGAGGGGATGGGCTCCAGCTTCCCTCCCCACGCCGAGCATAGCTCCCGGCAGCCGAAGACCACCAGAACATAGGTGCAGCCATGCTGGAAGGCTCTTCTCTACACGTTCAGACAGGCCTCATGCATGAAGGTATCTGCAGCGGAACCCAGGTGTGTGTAATCCCATCAACGACCAACATCCAGAGAGAGACTTAAAAGCAAGCTCTCAGAAGTGATATCTTTAGCCTACTTCTCCCTCTGTGAGAAACTGGCATTCATCTGAGAGTTTCCTGCCCCCATGGGACAGCCTTGCAAGCTTCCCATGGTGTATTCATATGCAAAATCCAGTAACAAGCTGGATCACATTCCCCTGACCCTGAAGAGCCCCCAGTGCAACATCATTAGGAGGGCCAAGTCGAAATAGACCTCTAAGATCTCAGGGAAAGGATGAAATGAGATGTTACTGAGCCTGCCCGAGAAATCGGTGATTAACGGGATATTGTGATTGTGATTCATAAGTATTCAGTATATTTTAAAAGGGGAGAAAGGAAGGAGAGAAAAAAAATATTGTCAAGAACGACAGAGGGAGGAAATGAATTGAACACCTTAAGTTAAAGTTAAAAAAAAAAAGACAGGAAGAATAAAATGGAGTCATTGTTCTAGGGTCATAGAAGAAAATAATTAAATATACTCGTTTCAGGTTTGTGTTTACATAAACTAAACCCATACTCTGTTCACTTTTACAAAATTATTTTATTTTTCTGTCTCTGGAGACATAAGGGCCTGGCCAAGCCATTCTTGGCTAACTGGACCAGGGGTTGAATGTGAGGGCCTGCGGTTTGGGTGCTGTTGGGCCCTCTGTGGCCAGGGATTCTCTGGCTCACCCTGGCTACTCCTCAGCAGCTCCCAGGCCAGACCTAGCACCCGCTGAGGATCACTAGGGCCACACCCAGCTGTGCTGGCAATAGGACTGGAGTCAGCCACATGCTAGCCATGAGCATAAGCCATGGCTGTCTACCACGTATATTCTTTCCTCTGAGGCAGAAACGACAAGCTGATGCTGTTTTTTCTTCATTAGATGACAGCAGGTAAAAATCTGATTATATAAATAAGAGCATTGAAGTGGTATAACTTCTTTGTACTGAACAATGAACACGTTCTGCAGGTTTTGATTTTCTCTTTTGAAAAGTGGAAATAATAATGGAAAGCAATTAGATCAGCATAGCAACAAAATGAGATTCAATTATGTATTATGATACTCAGAAATAAAAACAATGTCTCAGAAGTATATGATATTTAAAAAATAAATGACATAATATTTAAGTAGTGTCCTCTTTTCTTAAGTGTTATTAACAAATAATATATAAATATAAAGGCCCTGTCTCTATCTCCCTCCCTCCCCCTCTCTGTCTCTCTACATAAAGAATATTTAAGGAAGAGTTCCAAAGGTTGACCCTGGCATTAGTGTGCTGAGAACATCTAAAACATATTTAATAAAAGAGAGGAATTACAACTGGATACATACTGTATCCTAAATTGTCTTTCCTGTACATGAATTGACCTAATGGTTTTATAAAGAAAGTGCTATTTTTTATCAATTTAAAAAAATGAGAATTTCTAGATAAATATACTTCTATGTTGTCATGGAGACTGCCCATGGGTACCTCCTTTGTTTCTAAAGCAAAGTCAAGTTTTATATAAAGTTTTGGGGAAAATTTGGTTCTGCAGAGACAGTAGAAGTTAAACAATTTGCTTTCTATATGACTGACCCTTGTTCAAAATGTAGAATAGTATATATTCTTCTGGAGTGATCCTTGGGCAGAGTTAGCAGTAAGCCCTCTGCACAGCTTGGTGTGGTATGGTCCCAACACACACACACACACACACACACACAAACACACTCTCTCTCTCTCTCTCTCTCTCTCACACTCTCTCTCTCTACCTCCCTCTCACTCTCTCAAAGTCAATCCTCTCTCTCACTCTCTCAAAATAAATAAATAAATAAATAAAATAAGTAATATTTTACAAAACACATTCAGACTTTTAAAAAATGACTCAAGAGAAAAACAACTGTTGCAGAAATTATCGAGTTTTAACTAGACCGATCAGGAAAAAAAAGCAACATTAAAACAATAACCATTCTTAGAAACGAGAGAGAGTATTATTTAAATTCTACTAATAGCAAAAATCTATATTAAAAAACCCTTTATAAAGCAGTTTATTCTAGATAGTTGTCTATCTCATGATTTCAGCAGGAGTTAATGCGCCCTTGACTGTGGAGTAAGAATTGCACTCTGGGAGCAGGGCATGTATAGGCTTTGCATGCTACCGTTCCCCCTTCGATCCACGCCACCACCACCCACACGTCCCTGAAGCAACCCTTCAAGCACTTCTGAGTGTGACCCCAAGTAAAAATAAGAACTGTGCCCATGGATAAATATCAGAGGAAAAAAATACCTAGAACATTTCATCACATTTGAGTTGTGTTGTTTTCTGGTTTTCTATATATATGCTGGGCCGGGCTTTATGTTTTTGTTTTTCTCTTTCCCCTATCAATAGCCACTTACTGATATTTGGCTGGAGCAATAGCACAGCAGGTAGGGCGTTTGCCTTGTACAAGGCCAACCCGGGGTCGATTCCTCTACCCTTCTTAGAAAGCCTGGTATGCTACCGAGAATATCTTGCCCACATGGTAGAGCCTGGCAAGATCCCCGTGGTCTATTGGATATCCCAAAACAGTAACAACAAGTCTCACAGTGGAGACGTTACTTGTGCCCACTTGAGCAAATCGATGATCAATGGAATGACAGAAATAGCAAAAATCTTGTAAAGATAATAAAATTTAAACAGCAATAATAAAACATCTATTGTTTTAAAACCATGACTGAACGCACATGTGTCTTCATGGATCACATTCATTTTCACAAGCACAGAAGGTATTCAGGATTGAAATGATTCCTATAACATATACTAACCACCGCAGTACTCTTAATCTTGAAGCCACTGACCGGTGTTTGATTCCTCCGCCACTCTCGGAGAGCCCAGCAAGCTACCGAGAGTATCGAGCCCGCACGGCAGTGCCTGGCAAGCTACCCGTGGCATATTGAATATGCCAAAAACAGTAATAATAATTCTCACAATGAGAGATGTTACTGGTGTCTGCTCGAACACATTGATGAGCAACGGGATGACAGTGACAGTGACAGTGAATTTTAAAAATACAATGCTTCCCAGACAATATAAAATATGGTGAAATTTTATTATGACAGTAATTTAAAACATAGTTTTCTAATTCTTGTAAATGTATCTTGTCCCCTTTTCCACAGTTATTATTATGTTATTCTGAGATGTTTAATTCTGTAGTCATTCTAACTTTTGCATTCTATTTCATAACACATTTATGTATACATGTAGTTTATTTTAGAAATTATAAGAAAAATTCACTTATCCTAGAAATCTTTTCTTTTATGCCTAACCAATCATCTAAACCTTAGAAAAGTCTAACTTGTGTAGACTTTTTTTAATTTCTGCTTTAATAATTTCCCTTAAGAGTAAAATTATTTTCTATCACCAGCCACAAATTCATTAGAGACTAAATCTGTCTGCTTTTCCCCAGCTTTATTGTGATTCTGATTTTGAAAAGATCAAGATTTCTACGTTTTTAATTATTCCTTTGAATTAAAATATGATATATAGTTACTGACATGTCATGTTTCAATTAATTTAGATAAACATTTTTCCAACTACTATAGCATGCATGAAGAAACTCAAACTTTCTAGCACAGAAAAGTATTTCAAGTGATATCATATATGCCACAGTGCTTTCTTATTGACTGGTATATTTTTAAGCATAATAAATCAAATACTTAAAATGCCTCAGAAGATAATAGTAAATATATAGAACTTAACAAATACTGGTGCCTGTTTTCATGTTTCTACAGTCAATTAGAAGTAATGATGTGGGACTTCCATTCCCAATATCGACAGAGCCAAAGCAAAACAAACATAGGCTCCAAATATATTCATCATAATTTTATTTTATTATACATGTGAAGATAATTTCATTTCAAATAAACTAAATATTGAATATTGATAAATCACTGTACTGCTAAAACTCACCAAATTATGCTCAATTTCTTTATAAAGTGATGGTTCATAAAATAATTAAAAATTACATATGACAGACGGTAGAAATATTGCTCTATAGAAGATATAAAAGTATCAATAAATGTGTAAACTATATTCTTCTTGGAAATTTTGCACCATTAAAAAGAAAGTGATATTGTTACAAGTAGGGAAAGTAGTACCAAAGTTCTTTAAAATCAGCCAGAAGGAAGTGACAACGGGATGGTCAACTGATGGGGGTCTAAAGACTAATTTAGGTGGCATAATTTCTAAATTTTTCTAACTATTTTTTAGACTTATAGCATTGGTCAAGTTTCTTAACGTCTCCGAGATATTAAGTACAATTAAGTACAACTCCAAGGTATTGAGTACTCAGAACATTGTTAAATTTCTTCTATTCATTAAAAAAATCATCAAAACTTCTTTGCAATAATGGTTTACAGAACAAAAAAATGTTAAAGAGTGATTTGATAGCCTCACATTTTTTTCTCCTCGTCGTTTCTAACACACAAATAGAGTACTCAAAATAGAGTAGGTCCAAAGAATGTTGAGGTGAAAACGGAAAACACCACAGGAAGGGAGAAGAAAAGAATGGTGACAGTCTCTCATTTAATGTGAAAAGCCAAAGACGCCACAAAGACGTCAGTGCCTAAACTTTTGGTAACCTTTCCTTTTTTCTGAATCTGGGTATTTTTTGCTAATTTATGCATCTTTCATATCTCTACCATCTAATGAATGTGTCACCTCTTTGTAATAGTTATTCTATTTTCTGCAAGTGGAGTGTGTATTGTGAACTATAAATGTATTTCAAGATTAGCAAAGAAATACTGGAGCATATTAATGAAACATTTAATATAAAAATAAGTGAGCACACTGTACCTTGAAGGGCAGTGGACAGAAATTGGATTAAGCACAGAAGGAATTGCAAAGGTATGTAATATAAAATAATTTCCTAAAGTATGATATATTGCAACAAGACAATACAACTGATTGGTGGTCTAAGACTAATTTTCATGGCAGAATTTCTAAATTTTCATAACTATTTTTTGACCTATAGCATGGATCAGGTTTATTTAACTTTCAATGGCTCTGTCCCTCCAGTACAGTAAAGAGAGAATATCTGCAATTCTCCCTAATTCATTTTTCTGACTCAAACTTCTTTCTTAATGATGCTATTTCTCCTAGCTCCAATATAATTTCTCCATAAAGAAATTATCATAGTTTCTTTTTCTTTTGAAATTGAAGTAACATTGCTCTAGAATAATAACTGTTTGGTGTGAATCTGTTCAATCAACATGTATATGTAGAAATCAAAATTGAGTTTATCACTAAAAATTCCATTCTAAGTTTCAGTTCACATCTACCCTGACTACCATTTCACTTCTAAAAAACCTATTGCTTCTATAGTCCAAAGTTTAATTTCTTTTTTGTTTTATCTAGGTTATCTGTTTGCTTTCTTTAAATAAAGCATGCAATTCTGGGGGGAAAGGCAGCTCAGATAGAGAAGGGAATGAAAACCAAGTAAAGGGTGTTTGGAGGACCTGCTCGGGATGGGAGATGCGTGCTGAAAGTAGACTATAGACCAAACACAATGGCTACTCAATAACTATTGCAAACCACACCACCGAAAAGGAGAGAGAGAACAAAAGGGAATGACCTGCCACAGAGGGGTAGGGGGGTTGGGGTGTGTAGAAGGGATACCTCAATCATTGGTGGTGGAGAATGGGCACTGCTGTAAAAAATAAAAACGTGAGCATGGAAGGGGGAATGATATGATATGATATTGCAATACAGATACTAAGAGTTCATCGTGTTTGTTCGGGGTATCTATTATTTTCATCAGAAAGGTAACGCTGGAACAGATTTCTAAATGGGTGGCAGCTTTGGGATGTGGATATGACTGTTGAGGCTTTTGAAAGTACAGGGAAGTGTAGGGTGGTAGCCCATCCCGACCAGGAGAAAGCCTGGAGACTTCAGTCACAAAACCCACATACCTGAATTGTCAGCAGAATATATCTCTGAGTTTCGTTCTGAGATGGTGGAGTCAGTGGCATAGGGATGCTTTTGGATTGTGGAAGCAAGTGGCTGCTGGGGACTCTGCTTGGGCAGGCACCAGGCTGACCTGTCCCCACTCCAATTTACCTGTCTTTCAGTCTTGCAAGGGTCCCTCCCACATTAACTGTGGATTTTTATCTCTCTTGAGATTTATTTATTTTTCTTTCTTTTATTAGTTCACCATGTGGAAAGTTACAAAGCTTTCAGGTTTAAGTCTCAGTTATACAATGCTCAAACACCCATCCCTTCACCAGTGCACATATTCCACCACCAAGAATCATAATATACCTCCCCCCTTCCCCCCACCTCCCCAGCCCCCCACCCCGCATGTGTAACTGGTAAATTTCACTTTACTTTGATTACATTCAATATTTCAATAAAAAAATTCACTATTATTGATTTGGAGTTTCTCCCCCCTAAAGTCGATCTGCTGAAAAGCAAGCATTTGGTAATTTGTTTTCCATTGCTGAGAATGAAGAGATATGAGGTCTGGAGGCCGCACTAGCAGCAGCATAGTTTTGGATTTCTGTATTTTAGTAACTAAGTCTAGTGAAATGTCTGCCAGGAATCACAACATTGTAAGCTTGTACCTTTCAGCTACTTTATATTCCACATATGAGTGCGATCTTTCTATGTCTGTCTCTTTCTTTCTGACTCATTTCACTCAGCATGATACTTTCCATGTTGATCCACTTATATGCAAATTTCATGACTTCATGTTTCCTGACAGCTACATAGTATTCCATTTTGTGTGGCCTCTCTTGAGATTTATTAACAGGTCTCTGGAGCAAGGCCAAAAGTGAGCTTCTATAGCCGAGAGAAGTTGTTTGTGGGCATGACTCCCACAGACCTAGCTTTTGGCCATTTAATTTCTCAGGAAATTCGGCCCCAAGTTGTTGGGGTCTGGCCAGTGGCAAAGAGGCAATTTGGGTGGTCTCAAGAAGTCCTAAGGCACCATCAGACTGCCAATGCTCTCGCCCCGCAGGTACAGGTTAACCTGCTGGTGGCACTGTACCTCCATGTCCTTATTGTTCTGAATTTCATACCCAAATGAGAATAAATTCAAATAAGCATAATAAGATATTATGCCCATGTATAAGACATTTTTGGTTTTGAATATTTTAAATTCTTTGTATATTTCATATACTGATACCTAATCCTATGTTCAATTTATAAAGACATCTCAAATCCTTCGACAATTTAGTATTTTATTCTGTAGCACTGTAGCACTGTCCTCCCATTATTCATCAATTTGCTCAAGATGTTACTGGGCACCAGTAACTTCTCCATTGTGAGACTTGTTACTGCTTTTGGCATATCGAATATGCCACGGGTAGCTTGTCAGGCTCTGCTGTGTGGGCGGGATACTCTCAGTAGCTTGCCAGACTCCCCAAGAGAGATGGAGGAATCGAACCCAGTTCAGCCACATGCAAGTTAAATGCCCTACCCACTGTGCTATGATCATTAGATTTTACTTTACATTTTCCATACGTAGCATTAATATTTGATAATAGTTGGTATAAAATATCAAACTTCACATTATACATATCTGCTCTGCTTAACAGTTGAGTATTCTGTTATCAGAGACATTTGAATATAACATCTGCTTCAAAACCTAAAATGTATTTGAATAATCCAGCTTTGATACTTTAAACTATGTTAACTTTGTTTCTGACTAATGAATAAGAACAAATCTTGATAAGCCTCCTGGAAACATTTTTTCTGGTGTATGAAGCAGAATAATAAATTAATCTATTGTTTTCCTATATGTGACATGAATTTGGGGTTCGACAGTGGAAATAACATGAAATTGAAAATCTGATAGTCTTCTTTTCACATCCTGATTTCATCATTTATTAATTAAGCACTTTAAGATAAGAAGTCTTTTAACCTCACTGAAATGGAGAGCTGTGGTTGTGAATAAAATGGATCAGACAAAACAAAATGATCAAGGGCATAAATTAACATTTGTGAGACTCATATCTTTGTATTATTGTAGTGTTTTCAACTTTCAAAGCTGCAGAGTGGGAAAAAAAAGCCTGACTTCAAGTTAAAGCACTAAATATCATAGAAAACCATCAAGTATTGACTATTCTCCTTAGAGACTTATCACAGTTCAAGCAAGAGTTTGTTGGGACAGAGTTGAACATTTTCCTCCTACAATCATCAGTCTTGTGACAATCGCTTCATCTTTAGTTTATATTTAAAGGTTTACAATTATTGCAGTACCTTTTCAGTGTCTGAATATCATTTCTTCCATCAGTCAATGAGGAGATGTGAATGATTCTATATTGCATAAGTATCCACCCTAAACTAGGAAATTTAGCAGCAGATTAAAAATGTAAGATTTCAGCTAAACTCCAAGGTCTTGTAGGCAGGTGGGGTTTTTTTTTTAATAAGGAAAAAAAAGTGCATTCTTTCTTTATGCTTCCATCACTTTTTCCAGCAGATCAAATATATATATATGTGTATATATATGTATATATATGTATATATCACAGTGGTTGGGCGTTCGCCTTTCACGCAGCCGACCTGGGAGAGCCCAGCAAGTTACAGAGAGTATCGAGCCCACGCAGCAGAGCCTGGCAAGCTACCCGTGCGTATTGTATATGCCAAAAACAGTAACAATAAGTCTCTCAATGAGAGATGTTACTGGTGCTCGTTCGAACAAGTCGATGAGCAATGGGAAGACAAGTGACATGTATATATATATTCTCTACCTCCCTATTCTGTCAATCCATACATTCAAAGTGAGAATCTTTCCTCAAGATTTGCAACTTGTACCTCATGTGTGTGAGATGTTCTTGCTGAATTCCCTTTCACTCTGCCATCATGTTTTTGTAAAAGTCATTTATTAGTAAATTCTCTACCATCCCAATAAAATATCCTTGACCCAGTATTCTCTTTCTCACGCTCTTGTTTTCTATGACTCCTCAGCAGTGACCAGGACGTGTCAGACTTTTTTGCTGATTTTTACTTTTCAATGAAAACACCAATTTACTAAAGGTATTCTGGTACTTGCTTACAATCACACCAACAAGACTGTGTCCTGTCAAAGAATAGATAATAATTTAATGTTTGTCAAATTAATAAATTATTCTGTTTTTCATGATTGAGTATTTTCCCATACAATTAGTATGATTGAATAAAACAATGTTTATTGTATATTTAACATAGTGTTTGGTGTACAGTAATTTCTCAATATACACTTTGAGACTTGATCTTCTTTGAAATCAAACACATTGGAGTAGTTACTCTTTAAAAAAAAAAGAACAAGAAAAATTTCCAGGAGGATAAAAAATACAAATAAGGAATTAGAGACTTCTATATTGTTATCAACTAAAAGTACTCCAGTATAAGTGTTTGTGTTATAGAAAAGAACATATATTTCTCCTGTGCATGCCTTTTAATTTTACCTACTAATGTTAAGTTTTCTAAATTTTAACTGGATTCATGACCATCCAGTGAAAGACAGAAAGAAGTAGCTATCCCCTGGAATACTGGTCAACATATATATGTATACAGATATGTGTTCTCTAACACCTCCCAGAGATAGTCCTGAGAAAACTAAAAGAAAATAACATTGTCTTTGGGGACCTTGGCTTAGAAATCACACAGAAGAAGCCTTCCTGCATTGCATTAGTCATAACCTAGGGTTTTAAACTGGGATTAGTTTAAAATCAAAGTTGAGTCACCAAACCAGTTTAGAATCAAGGCTGAATGAGTCATTGATGCCACTTGTCAATAATCCCTTAAGAGCATATTAAAGAACTGTCTGACTTATTTTTAAACTCCCACATTCTAATTCTCACATATGTAGCTATATTGCACACACATATAAACAGACTAACACACATACAAACACACATACACATATATGGCAACATATGTGTGCATGTATTGTTATTTTTATTGACTTACTATCTGCCTCAATCCTTCATTAACTTAGTTTATCTTTTTTACTACTATATCTCTGGGTTCTGTGAATTTTTTTAAAAAATAGCTATGTACAGAGATTTGGAGAATAAATTAAAAATACTACTTCAACTGTATTTCTGAATTTATAAAATGCAAATTAAAATGTACTGTTTTTGTGGATTTTTTAAAAGTCTATATATAACAAAATATATGTAGTATTATATAATTACCTAACAAACCCAGACCAGTGCTCACTTTGGCAGCACATACAATAAAATTGGAATAATATAGAGAAAATTAGCAAAACTCATGGGCAAGGAAAACACAAATTTTTGAAACCTACATCAGTCAGTTACTAAATGGTAGTTACACTCACTCTCTTGAAAACCCTAAAGGATTTTATATAAAAGGAATGTTGAGAAGAACGGAAGGAAGGGAGGAAAAAAAGAAAGAATAAAGATAGGAAGAAAGGAAGAAAAAAAGAAAGAATAAAGGAAGGAAGGAAGGAAGGAAGGAAGGAAGGAAGGAAGGAAGGAAGGAAGGAAGGAAGGAAGGAAGGAAGGAAGGAAGGGAGAAAAAAGAAAGATAGGAAGGAAGGAAGGAAGGAAGGAAGGAAGGAAGGAAGGAAGGAAGGAAGGAAGGAAGGAAGGAAGGAAGGAAGGGAGGAAGGAAGGGAGGAAGAAAAAAGGATTCTGCTATGTGATTTATTGAACACAGACAAAAATTGAGGAAAGAAATCAAATTCTGAAGAAATATCAGAAATAGTTTTCAGAAAACAAAGAAGTAGCTACTGAATCTAAAATGAAAGTTCATGGGTAATAGAAAATAAAACTTCACATTAACTTCTCAAGTAAAATTTTTAAATATCTTTTTATAATGTACAATTTGTGAAATGTAAAAAATAAATAATACCCTTCCATTTTTATTAGCTACTCTTTTTTTTTTTTTATTTCAAATCACTTCTTTGATTTTTGTCCTCACTCAGTACAGACCTTCACATTCTTTGCTCTTCATGGAAGAAACTAATCCTTAATAAACACTCTTCCTGTACCCTCCACCAGGTTTAATTTGAATTAAAAAGATTCTTGAACACTTCACATAAAAGCAAAACTAAAGCCTATTTTTATGGAGAATCAGGACCTGAAGAATGCTGTAGAGTTTAAGGAACTCGCCTTGCAGTTTAGTAAGCATGGTTTGAATCCACAGTAACACATGGTCTTCTGAACACTTCCAAGGTCATTCATGTTTGTGGAGCCTGAAACAGTCCCTCAGTGCCACTAGGTGTGGTACTACCCCCAAAACAATAGCATTCATTGTGGTAACAGATAATTTTTAAATATTTAAATATATAAATTGTTTAAATATATTCCTTTAAAATATTGATATCTGGATCATACGAACATGCATGTGCTCACACACACACACAAACACACACAAACACAGTAGTTAAAGACTTGGCTATTAGGCTCAAAACAATAAAACGCAGAGAACACCTAAGTAATACAATGAAAGACTCCTACATCAGAAATATATTTGGAGGCTAAATTCTAAAGACCAGGGAAACAGAAGCAAGAATAAGCCTAATTTGAACTGCATCAAATAAGAAGCTCTAGAATAATCCAAGAGATTTATCACCATGACCCCAAATAGCAATATAGCAATGGGGTGAAGTATTTTCACATTATACCTCTGACAAGAGGTTAATAACAAAATGCATAAAGACTATGCAAAATTCAATGACAAAAGTTCAAATAACTCAATTGAAATATGGACAAAGGAAGAATACTGAGTCCTGTCCCATATTGGGAGTTAAAGGAGACTAAGCAAGGGGAACATAGAGTATAAAATATGGCAAAATCTTGGTATTGGCTTGCACAACTCAGGTCACCAAGCAGTGAGAGGATGAACAAAGAGGGAAGGACTCAGGATGGAGAAGTGAAATTAAGAAATTTATGGAGAATATTGGGCAGGTTGGTGGTGGTGGATTGTAGTAACTTTGTACATCAAAACCATGTATATTAATACTATAATATCCATGTTAGCCTACATATAATAAAAATAATTACATAAAACATTTTAAATCGAACATTTCTAAAAAAGAAAAAACCCTAAAATTTAGTTACCATATAACCCAGCTATTCCACTTCTGGACATCTACTCCAAAGGTCCAAATACTCAACTTAGAAAAGCCATCTTGCACATGATTCACAATTGTCAAAATCTGGAAACAACCGAAATATGCAAGATCAGATCACTGGATTTAAAAGAAATAAAAGCAATAGCAAAAAGCCCCCTATGTTGCATATACACAGTGGAATACTACTCAGTGTTAAGAAAGAAATAAAATCAGTTAGGACACCGGAGATGCTCAAAGACTTCCAAAAGGTGCTCAGGGACCTTCAGGGAAAAACTCTTTAGAGCTCATGGTCGTATAGGGTTGTACTTCGTGATTTCAGAGGAATTATGTAATGCCACAGTGAGTCACTGTGTGTTATTTTTTTTTTTTAGTTTGTTAAGTTTTTGTTTGGGGACACACTCGGCAATGTTCTGGGTTAATCCTGGCTCCCTGCAGGAATCACACAGGGTAGTACCCAACCCGCCTATGCTGTAAGAAAAATGAACTTGAGTCAGCTACAAGAAAGGTAAGTGCAATGCCATCTGTATGGTATGTCTGGCCCAGTATTGACTATAAGTCAGGTATGTGCCTTAACTCCTACTCTATCTCTCCATACTCTAGGTCTGATAGATCCTGAAGTGTTAGTAAAATACCTCAGAGTTTTAAATTCATAAAAATTAATAATAATAAGATCATTATATTAAATTTATATATTATATGTAAACAATTTGTAAAATATATGTTCAAATCATAAGCATTATACAAGTAAGTTTATAAATATATAATATCACTGTCACTACCATATCATTGTCATCCTATTGTTCATCGATTTGCTCGAGTAGGTACCAGTAACCTGTCCATGTGAGACTTGCTATTACTACTTTTGGCATATTGCATATGCATATGTGGCTGGTAACTTGCCAGGCTCTGCTATGCAGGTGAGATACTCTAGCTTTCCAGGCTCTCCAAGAGGAACGGAGGAATCAAACTGAGGTCAGAAATATAAAAAAGTCATATATATAATAAAAGATCTGAAATATATAAACAGAAATATATAGTACTTTTAATGAAAACTAATAGTCTTATTCATATTCATAATATGAATAACTGATGTAATCTGGACAGAAAACAACAAAATGATTTCTTAGATTACCTAAGAACATTAGTTCTTGCCAACAGGAAGAGAAGAAATAAGAGAAATGAGTATTCAGATCTTTAGGCTGCAGGATGGCATGAGGGTTTTAGTGGTGAGTGCTGAAATTTGCACAGAGGTTTGGAGTTATATACCTCTAAGATTTTGTCACAATGTAAAGAACAATAATAAATAAGGAAACAAAAATATTACTAAAAAATGTAATTTCCATATAGTGTATTACCAAGTGTCATGGATACTCTGTTAAGTACACTAATGGTAAAACTGTGTTTTATTAATGTCTGGAAATTTCAAAAGTAAAAAAAAAATGAGTAAAATTCAACCTCTTAGAAAGTTAGTGTTGTGATCTCAATTACAAAAATAACAGAGTCTAGAAACATAAATACTTCTTTCTTAACTACATTTTTGATAGTAGCAACAGAATTTGTCAACAGAGATAGTTGTATTAGGCAAAATTCATATGAAATCACGAATCATGAAATCCCATTGTTCGTTGATTTCTCCAGCAGGCTCAGTAACTTTCCCATTTGTCCTATCACTGAGATTTTAGAAGCCTCTCCCCACTCAGCCTTCCCAAAGATGCCACATTGGAGGCTCTTTCAGGGTCAGGGGAATGAGATCCAGTTTGTTACTGGCTTTGGCATATAGGATACACTATGGGAAGCTTGCAAGGCTGTCCCATGTGGGCAGGAATCTCTCAGTAGCTTTCTAGTTTCTCCCAGAGGGATAAGTAGGTTATAAGATATGGCTTCTGGGAGCTTGCATTTAAGTCTCTGGATGTTGGCCGTTGATGGGATTACACACACCTGGGTTCCTCTGTTGGTACCTTCATGGTGAGGCCTATCCGAACCTGTGGAGAGGGGCCTTGAGCATGGCTGTAGCTAGGTTCCGGTGGTCTTTGGCTGCCAGGAGCTCTGCTCGGGGCGGGGAGGGAAGCTGGAGCTCATCCTCTCCGAGGGGCCCCAGGGAAGACAGCCAGGTGTGCAGGTAAGAGACTCTCTGCAAAATTAGTTCAAAATTTTTCTCTCATGTTCACTGACCAAATACAAAAAATTGATTAAAATGTGAAAGGATGGTCTGAAATCTTTTTGAATCTTAAAAGGTCAGACTTGATTGTTGGAGTTATTTTTAGCCATTATCTGTAATATATTTAGCAATCAAGAAGATAGGGGATCTATTTTTCTATTTTTATCTTAATACAAAGACTAGAAGCTGATATTAAATTTTTACTATTAATTACAAAATAGCATATTTTATTATTTTTCTCTCTGACTAGTATTAATAATGAAAATGACTATCAGAATCAAGATAAAGTAATCAAAAGCAAAAAATACTGAAAAAAAAAAGAACCTATGAAGCTGTTTAGATTCTAAAAATTTTATTTCTATTATAATGCCAAGCAGAGAATTTCTTTCACTTTGTGTTCGGGGCACAGCCATTTGTGCCCTAACTGTGTGCTGAAGAATCACTTCTGACACTGTTCAGGGGACCAGGTTGGCTGCTTACAAAGCAAATGCCTTAGCTGTCAATTTATCTCCCTGGCCCAAGCACAGACTATCTTATCAGAGTTTAACAGATAATGGATTATTTGTTATTAAATCTATGGGAGAGCCTAGCAAGCTCCCTGTGGCATATTCATATGCCTAAATCCGTAACAATGCTGGTTCTCATTCCCCTGACCCTGAAAGAGCCTCAAATACGGCACCTTTGGGAAGGACGAGTAAAGAGAGGCTGCTAAAATCTCAGGGCTAGGATTAATGGAGACGTTACTGAGACTGCTAGAGAAAGTCAACAATCAATGGGATAATGATGATGATGATGATGATGATGATGATGATGATGATGATGATGATGATGATGATATGAAATGTACCTTGGCTTATGCTTCTAGTTTTGTAGAGTTTGAACTAAGAAATGTGTGAATTTAAATAAATCTGTAAAGCTGTAATCAAAAATTCAACACTGAAATCAATCTCCACATGCTTAACATAGCTAAGTATTCTAGTGATCCTAGTCTTTTTATTTATTTATTTATTTATTTATTTGTTTGTTTTGAAGACAGAAACTCAGCCGTTGTCATGAAGCTTGGGTTTTGGGTTCACTGGGCAACAACATTCAAGACTAAGGAAAACCCACCAACCATTATAAGTATAAGATATAAACAAAACTTAGGGTTGTCAGGGATGGTGTTTATGCATTAGTTAAAACACAGAAATTGGACCGGAAATTAGGGGAATAGGCTGTCCTCAGACTTCATCTCATCTGTGTTTCAACTTGGGAAACAGTCACCAGAATCATTTACTGCTCTCTGAGCCTAATTCTTTAATTTCTAAAATAGTAAAATCTATTTAAAGAAATTTTAAAAAGTCAAAGAGCTGTATTTGTTTCAACTTAGTTTCAGTATATCTCTAACATATTTTGGTTTTTCGTTTTGCTTGTTTTCTGGGCCACAGTCTCTAGTGCTCAGGGGTTTCTTCTGACTCTCACCAGGAATCCCTCCTGAGTGTGAAGGTTTGGGGAAACATTTGTGGGGCTGGAGACTGAATCACTATGTGCAAGAGAGCACTTTGCTGACATCATCCTCCGGCCCCAAACGTTTTTAATTGAATAACAGTTAAACAAATACAACTAGTCATTACTCCATGTAAACTTGCTTTAATGCTTAAGATTTTAAAAGTGTATTGAAATTTGTGATTCGCTACTCATCCAAAGAGCTAGAAAAAGAACTAAATTTAATCAAGAAACTAGATGGAAAATGAACAAAGCCAGTTATGTGCTTTATTGAAAGAATAATAAAATGTCTTGAGTTTTTATTAGGATATGCAAGAAAATAATTAAAGGAAATTGGTACTTACTATAGATAATTAACAAATAACAAAATAAAAATGAATGTAATAATGCTACAATGCACTTATATAAATTATTTGGGATATATACACAGAAACTGGTCTGTTAGATTATGGCATTCCTTTTTCTCCATATTTTTCTTATCACTGTATCAGTGTCACTGTCATCCCATTGATCATCGATTTTCTTGAGTGGGCACCAGTAATGTCTCCATTCGTACTAGCCCTGAGATTTTAGCAACCTCTCTTTATTCATTCTTCCCAGCGAATACACCTCGGAGAGCTTGCGAGTCTCTGCCGTGTGGGCAGGATGCTCTTGGTACCTTGCCAGACTCTCTGAGAGGGAGAACTAGGCTATAAAAGCTTTTGGGAACATTGTTTTATAGTCTCTGGATGTTGGCCATTAGTGGATTACATGGCTCTGAGGGCAGTTTGTAGGCGTGGCTGCCAAGCTACTGGAAAATGGGGGGTCTGGGTGAAGGAGATCATTTTTCTTTTTACTATTTATATTTCTTTGTCTTTTATGCCATTTTTTTTCATATTCTTTCTTTTCTACCTTTGTGGTTTTAGTTTGATTGTTTTGCTATTTATATTATTCACTATAACCAAGACTTAGATGCAACCTGGAAGTTCATTAAGAGGTACATATGTAAAGAAGGTATGGTATTTACATACAGCAAGATTTTTTTTAAATCTTAAAGAAGTAAATCATGCTATTTACAACTAATGGATATAGTGCCACAAGATTATTTTTTGCAGAATTAGTCATACACTGAAAAACAGACAATATGCCATTCTGTATAAGAATATGACATAGCAAAATTTATAGAAGAAGCACTGTCATAGCACTGTGGTTTCATTGTTCATTGATTTGCTGGAGCGGGCACTAGTAACATCTCCACTGTGAGACTCTTTGTTGCTATTTTTAGCATAACAAATAGGCCAACAGTAGCTTGCCAGGCTCCGCCATGTGGGTGTGATACTTTAGGTAGCTTGCTGGGCTCTCTTAGAGGAACGGAGGAATCTAACCCCAGTCAGCCACATGCAAGGCAAACGCCCCATCAGCTGTGCTAAAACTGGTTACCAGGCAATGTTTAGAAATATATGAAAATATATAATCAATTATGTAAGAGGAGTATATAAGAACATCGTGGATGTTTATATATGTATATATGTAAAATATATATTATATACATGTAGAAAGAATTTATTGTCTACTGAAATGTATACTACAAAATAAACTAGGAAAGTTCATATGCTTATCAATGCTACCACAGATGTAAGTAAAGAATTATTGGAGAAACTCTGGAATGATGGATTAGTTTAACGCACTGACTGTGGTAACATAATCTTATCTTAATATTCTCAAATTTATATGCATTAACGGTGTACAGTTCTTTGATATAATAATCATACCACAATAAATTAAAGTTAGAAGTACTAACTAAATTAGAAAATGATAATTTTATGCCAATACTTAACAATATGGAATATGAAAACAGCACATTAAGGACAATTCACTAGAAATACAAAATTATAGCTTAAAAATTTCTATTCAAAATTCTTACAAAAATATAAATACCTGAACCAAAAGCAATTTTTGGTGAGTTATTATTAAACATTAGTTGTTAATAATGTCATACATAATTTCAAAGCAAAATTCTCTTCTTGATTTTTTTATATTTTGCTGAGATATTAAAGAAAATTGCAGATAAATATTTCCCATATAGACAAAAACATAGCCTCAACAAAAACCCGACTTAAAGTCAAAGAATAGCACACAATGACTTAAGATGATTTATTCTGAGATTGAAATATTAGCTTAGTAATGAAGATTCAACTACATTTAAATAATTCCATTAGAAAACTATACTATAACTCATACAAAAATTCTATAAAAATAGGAAAGGGCATATTTCACCTACACACACAAGAACTGTATAGTTTATAAATTTCACTTTGTCTGAAGGAAAAAAATATTTTCATAAAAAATATTCATGGTCATAGCAGCTCTATGTAAATAAATATAAAATCGGTTTATAAGCAGGAGAATAAATAAATATTAGCATTTATGTGATAATACAAATAGACATAGAAAGTTTGAAAATTAATGTTAGTTTGAATAAAATTATCTGGACATAAAATGATTCATATGATTTAATATTCTTTATAAAATTTATAAATAAGAAAATATAAATTAGGTCAAAGTTTCTCAAGGGAAAGAGATTAAGATCATATTAGGCAAGATACATAAGAACTTCTGGAGCATTGGTTAATTTAAATATATTGCAAGTCACACATGCTGTCTTAATTTTCTTATCAACCACATTTAAAAGAGAAAAAAATGTTAAGGAACATTAGTAATATATATTTACTTAGTCCATCATATTAAAATAATTATTTTTATCAATATAAAATATGTTTAATAACATATTAGATGATTTCTATTATGTTAGCTGAAGTTCATCTTGTCTAAGTAACAATAACTCACAAAAGATAAAAAAAAATGTTGACTGGTAGGTAAATAGATAAGTTATGATATATTTAATAAATTATTTTCTTATTGATACCTTTTGTATTGATATTTATGATGGAATTATTATGAACTTTCAAGTACAGTGAAAGTATTGCCAATCTAGGCAATTTCCAGCATAAATATTATAGACACATAGACTTAGATACCATACAAAAATAATCAAGATTTTTCTTTTCTCTTTCTGAAAAATTTTTCTACAATACATGCATTATTTGTGAAGTGAAAACAATTAACATATATCTATAGATTTTTTGTATCACAGCATGAATAAACAATACACACTGTGACTGTGATCATGAAATTCTTAATATTAACGATGATGTTTTTTCATTGAACTTTTAAGAACTCAACAATAATGTGTAATCGATTCTGGGACTTGGATTTCAAAATCTGTGTTGAATAAAATGAATCAGGTGATGATGTTCTGGACTTTTTCAACAGATCTGTGCTCTCAGTCATTAAGACTTACATTGTACACAGCCATTGAGGGTACAGTCCGAGTTAAAGAAGCATGCTTTTTAAAATGAAAATTCTGTAACATACCTTTATTATCAAAGTAGTGTGGCTTTAAGTAATAATAATACAACAAAATTATTTTTCTATGTCTGTTTTGTGATTTTTAAAGGGGCTACAACTGTTGTCAGGTATCATTCCTGGCAAGGCTTGGGGTTTTCTCGGGGGTGCCAGTGAAAAACCCAGGTCAGGTGTATGCCAGACAAGAGCTCTTCCAGACGTACTCTCTCCCTGGTCCCAACAACAAATTGATTTAAAACATCTTTATCTCACCTCAACAGCTGCCACCATGTCTAGCGCCAGACTCTACTGCTTCATGACTAAGCTCTACAGAGATGTCAAACTGAAGAAAATTTCAGGTACACTGTGTTCGTGTTTTGTTTTGTTTTCTTTTGTTTGGCTAAACACTAAGACCCTTCTAGGAGTAGGGTGGACAGCTTTCCCCCTACCTCCAAATACTTCCAGAAGTCTGGCCACACACACCTAGGTCACATAAGTTGACTGCCCTGTTAGATATTCTTGGTTTTCTGGTGAGACATCTCTGAAATCTACAATAGGAATATCCCAGTAGGAGCACACTAAATTGAATGGGATGTAACATAGATGCTGGCTCAACTTGATGAATGAAAACATTGACACAAAAGGTTCAACTAACAACAGCTATTTATTGAACACTCACACAAGGACTTAATATTTCTTTGGTAAGATGCGATTTTCGCAAATTTTATTTTATTGATTTTTTTAATCATACCATTTGTCATTTAGAGGTAACACACAATATTAAATTATGGTGGGCTTTCTACAGCAGTAGGTTTGAGGGATTGATGGAAAATGGGACAATGGTGGAGGTGACAGTGGTGGTGGGACTGGTGTTGGAATATTGAATGCTGGTAACAAATGATTATGAACAACATTGTAAACTGTGGTTCTAAAATAAAGAAAAAATGTTTTAAAACCTTTGAACTCAGATTTCTATTCAAGGCACACTTCTAAAAATAATTTAAAGCAAAGCGATCAATGACATAAAAAAGAAACAACAATCAATAAGGCATGATAAAAGTGAGATAAAATGCTTTTATTATTTATAAATGAGGATAACCTTGGTGTGTTCACACTGATTTAAATCTGTCAACATAATAGACAGAGCAGAAACCAAAAAGTTTGTTTGTTTGTTTGTTTTTTAAAAGTACATTACATTACTGGACTGGAGCAATAGCACGGCAGGTAGGGAATTTACCTTACATGCAGCTGACCCGAGTTCAATTCCTCTGTCCCTCTTAGAAAGCCTGGCAAACTACTGAGAGTATCTTGCCCGCATGGCAGAGCCTGGCAATCTACCCATGGCGTATTCAATATGCCAAAAAAAGTAAGAACAAGTCTCACAATGGAGATATTACTGGTGCCCGGTCAAGCAAATCGATAAATAACAGGAATAACAGGATGACAGTGCAACGGTGCTACACTACAGTGCTATTAAATGTGTTCGCTTACTTTGAGCCTTATCTTAGGAAAAATGTAGAGAAATTTCTTCACCTACATTTTTTAGAGAAACTATAAAAGTGGGAGCACTATTTTCGAGACTGCAAAAGTATTTGGAGTTGCTATTCAAGCATGCTTCAACCAGCACTGTAAATTATTGACCTGTATCTTGTCTTCATAAATACATAGACTGTCACTGTCACTGTCATCCCGTTGTTCATCAATTTGTTCGAGTGGGCACCAGTAACGTATCTCATTGAGAGACTGATTTTGGCATATCCAATACGCCATGGGTAGCTTGCCAGGCTCTACCGAGTGGGAGCGATATTCACGGTAGCTTGCTGGGCTCTCCAGAGGGGTGGAGGAATCGAACACGGGTCGGCTGCATGAAAGGTGACTGCCCTACTGCTGTGCTATTGCTCCAGCCCAAATACATAGACATTGAGTTTAAAGAAGAAGAAGAAGAATAAACAAAAAGACACTGAATATTAAGTTGGGGATGGGGACAAATAATACAAATCTAGAATAAACTGACTCTCGAAGTACATCTTTGCACTCCAACCATTCCAAAACCTCAGTGAACTTAACACCCTTAGCAACATCATTCACACTGGACAGGTAATTAGGTATAATGGGGAGGAACTACAGAGAGGGGCAATATAGCCAGTGCTAACCTTAGATTACCAGGGGTTTACCAATTGAAAGCATATTTCCAGCTCTCATAAAGTTGAGTCTCTGGGTGACATAAGTTGGATAATAGGAGAAAATGAATTTGACCCTAGATGCTTCCCCATTACAGCTCTTTCCTCACCTGGAAACTCCGGGGCTCTCTGATGAACCCCAACGGTTTCATAAGCAGTAACAATGAAAAGAAGGAAGCATGGCTCACTGTGGATAAACATGAATTCATCGCTTCTAATCTTACTTCATCTATGGGAAATCAATACAAATAGAAGAGTAAATGCCTTCCTGGGAGGAGAACTGGAATCCTTCAATTTCTAAGACTCAATTTCACAGATCTCAGATCTTTCCTATTTTCCCTGGCCTGCTGGGAAGAAGGGCTACTTTAGTTTTGTATATGAATTCTTAGGATGCAGCAAAATTTGCATGTATGATGCGTAACTAATTCAGAAAACAAAGAATATTATTCCCATTCACTTTTTATAAGTTATGCATACATGTCAATAATTTCTGTGAATGGGTAAATATTAATAAAATCATTGAAAAAAGTGGCATGCTATGTAAGATAACAAATGTTTTACTCATTATTAAGAAAATATTAATTTTAATTCTGCAAGTAACAATCTCATGCAGCTATATATTCATATCAAAGAGTTTAAAAATTAACACTTATCACTCATTATTTTTCATATTATAAAGAATTATTACTAATAACTACAATTATAAATGTTAGCATAAAAATCAGAGTTTTTTTGATTTACGAAATACACAAATTTTATTTTAAGAGATATTGTTAAATAAAAATGAAGTTTTCGGGGCTGGAGAGATAGCACAGCGGGTAGGGCGTTTGCCTTGCACGCGGCCGACCCGGGTTCAAATCCCAGCATCCCATATGGTCCCCTGAGCACCGCCAGGGGTAATTCCTGAGTGCAGAGCCAGGAGTAACCCCTGTGCATCGCCAGGTGTGACCCAAAAAGCAAAAAAAAAAAAAAAAAAAAAAAAAAAAAAAAAAAAAATGAAGTTTTCTTCCAATTTACATTTTAAATGTATCTAAATATTAATTATACTTGAAATAAGTATAAATAGTAATATCAAAAATTAAAACAAATGTAATAAAAAAGAGTAAATGTAAAACTCATGAAATACTAAATAAAAACATATGAAATGTATTAGCTGTCCAATACTATGTGTTTGGAAGCATATGGGGAGGACACATCAACTGTGCTCAATGCTTGCTCATGACTCTGTGCTCAGAATCACTCTGGGGCAATGCGGGAACCATACGGGATATGTCGAACCAAACCTGGGCCATCTGCATGCAAGGCAGGCACCTAACCCACTGTAATATATATAATTCAGCCCCCGTACTTTGAAATATAATACATATAGTATATATGGAATATAGGCATAGATATACTATGTTATATATAGTATATAGCACTGTAGCACTGTCTTCCCCTTGTGCATTGATTTGCTCAAGCCAGCACCAGTAATGTCTCCATTGTGAGACTTGTTACTGTTTCCTTAATATGTAACTTATATGCAACTTATATGTAACTTATATTTAAAGATATTTACTTATATGTAACATATATTTACTTATATGTAAATATATGTTACATATATAGTGTATACATTATATTCTATAATACACTTTATTAACAATTTTTGAATTGTTTACTATTTTAAAGAAATAGGTACGCTATTATCAATAGAAAATGCAGTGAAAAAATCATATTTAGCTTTCAAATTATATAAACACCTTACTTATCTAGGACCCAGAGAGTGCTGGATGTATATTTTCACATATAAGACCATACTAAGAGTGGCTGGAGCTATAGTACAGAGGGTAGGGCATTTGCCTTGCACACAGCCAACTCAGGTTCAATCCCCAATATCCCATATAGTCCCCTGAGCACCACCAAGAGTAATTCCTGAGTCCCGAGCCAGGAGTAACACCTGAGCATCACTGGGTGTGATGCAAAATTTAAAAAAAAAAAAAGGCTATACCAAGAATTCCTGCTGGAGTGATAGCACTGGGGTAGGGCATTTGCCTTGCACAAGGCCAACCCCTGTTCCATTCCTCCACCCCTCTCTCGGAGAGCCCTGAGAGTATCTCGACTACATGGCAGAGCCTGGCAAGCTACCTGTGTTGTATTCGATATGCCAAAAACAGTAACTACAAGTCTCACAATGAGAGACCTTACTGGTGCCCTCTCGAGCAAATTGATGAGCAACGAGATGACAGAGACAGTGACAGTGACCAAGAACTCAAATACAAGGTGTTTATAAATATTAAAAATTAAGAAAATGTAATCCAATAAACCCCAGTCCCAGTGACAGTGTGTTTTTATGAATAACTATGATAAAAACTGTTGTAAAATATTAGTTTTCAGGGCAGAAACTTTGCTGTATAATTTCTATATGAGTACTGAATTGCCTAAGTGTGATAATCAGTATATTTATTATCCACCTCCACTTTTTCGGTCTCTGCTATTATTATATTTTAACTGCATTTCAATATTTATATTTCATCTAAAATATAAATGTGTATTTATTATAATGATAAACAATCATTAAATTATGAGTAATTATATATAAATTATATGTAATTATATACATATAAACATCTTCCCCTTACTTTTTTGTCTTTTATGTCATACCCTGTAGAGCTCAGGGCTTACTCCTAGTTCATTCAGAAATTGCCTGATGAGACTCAGGTGTTAGAATCAAACCTGTGTTACCTGAGTGTAAGGCAAACACACTACCCTCTGGAATATCACTCTGGCCCCCTGAAAATTATGTTACTTTAAAAGATATGTTGTAGCTTGGCTACCATCAACTCTTATAAAATTCTATTATTATTGATACTGAAAAGTTTCGAATTCCAATATTGAAATGAAACAATAGTTTCTGAATTATTGTTTCAAGCAAACTGATGACATTAATTTAATTTTTTCAGTTTTAATTTTTAGTAACTCTTGATTTTAATTATAAGACTTTTAAAGTATGTGGAATTGTATACACATTTATATGGTAGATATAAATTTATATGACGCCATATAATTTTAGTAGGTGTTGCATTCAAAATGCCCATGACCCTCCACCACTGTTTCTTTTTCCACTCTAGTTTAGATTTCATTTATCCTCAATTTTACCCTCACTGTTTGGTAACTGCTTTTGTAATCTAAGACCAAGTGTTTGCCATTATTGAATACTGTCTATTCCTGCTGTCTTACTATGTAAGTGAACTCATTGAGCATTTTTTCTTCTCCCTCTGATTTATTTCATTTAAAATAAGGTCTACCAGTCACAATCATGTTGCAGAAAACTGCAGAATCTCTCTCTTTCTCACAGTTACATAGTATCCTTTGTTGTGTGTGTGTGTGTGTGTGTGTGTGTGTGTGTGTGTGTGTGAGGCTGTGTATGGACCAGATCAGTCCCAGAAAAGAGTGATGTAGAGTCTTCTACTCCCTCAGCTGGCTGTCTTCACCAGGGCCCCTTGGAGTGAGGCGGGTTGAGTTTCCCTCCCTACCCTGAGCAGGGCCCGTCAGCTGAAGACCTCTGGAACCCAGACACAGCCATGCTCAAGACCATTTTTTCAATGCTTGGACGAGCCTCATGCATGAAGAAACCAGCAGAGGAACCCAGGTGTGCAGGACCTGGGGCTAAGATCTCAAAACTGTTCATATTGGGACTGTGCCTCCTCCACTGAGATCCCTCATTTTCCAGTAGCTAGGCAGTCACAACCACGAACAGCCCAAGGTGTCATATAATCCCATCAACGGCCAATATCCAGACTATAAAACAAAGCTCCCAGAAGTGTGCAGCTGGTCACAGCTGCACGACGTCTTATTGTCTAGTTATCCCTCTTGGAGAACCCAGCAACCTACCGAGAATATCCTGCCCATATGGCAGATCTTGGTAAGCTCCCCGTGGCGTATTAGATATGCCAAAAGCAGTAACAATTATGAGTCTTATTCCCCTGACCCTGAAAGAGCCTCCAATACAGCACCGTTTGGAAGGATGAGTAAAGAGAAGCTGCTAAAATCTCAGGGCTAGGATGAATGGAGATGTTACTGATGCCCGCTTGAGCAAATTGATGAACAACGGGATAGCAGTGATACAGTAATGATAATTTTTATGAAGGAAATGCAAATCCAAGCTATAATATATAATTTCACACCAGTGTGAATGGCATATATCAAAAAAGATGGGGGGGAAATAGTGATGTTAGATGTACTGAAACAAGAGACCATCTGCCACTGTTGGGGGGAATGTCATCTGTTATTATGTCTTAGAAGACAAAATGGGAATATTTTTAAAAGGCAAATAGAACTCCCATACATCCCTGTGATTCCACTTCTTAACACCTGTCCGCCAAATACAAATATATGTACTCCTGTGTTCATTACAGCACTTAGTACAATATCCAGGATATAGAATTTCAATCATTTAAACATTAATGGAATTTTAAATAAATATCTCATGTTTTCTAAAAAGATAGGCTTGTCAATGTATCATGAGTTAAAAATCAAGATAATGTCTTGCATACAAAAACTATGGGCATTAATGATTTCCGGGCATGAAATTATGAATTTCATTCTGGCAGGGTCCTTCCAAACAGTGCCCAGAAGTCTAGAGGCCAAGCCGAGAGAAACTTTATTACGAGGCCAGATAGTTCAGTGCTAGCCCTAACATAGGATGCTACTTAAACTCTGCCACAGATCACGAGCTCTATACCTGTAGTTTTCGGCTGCCGCTAAGGCCACTCTCTGTGATGCACTGGAGAACCTAAGATTTCAGGGAATGAATAGGCTCAGGCGTGGGAGAAGCATGATTGGACCTTTTAGGCTGTGCCTTTTCGAGATCCCATGAACTCATTCAGAGTTGAAAGCAAAAGTGAACCCATTCTGAAGCACTATATGTTAGTACAAACTTAAATGTAACAAGCACTCTGAATTTAAATATAGTTCTATGGTTCTTGTGGTTACTACTAAAAATTATTTTCTTTTGAATTACTCAATAATGTCACCACCGCCTAGTGCCATCTCTGAGGAAAGTGAAACTTAGAAGATAAATCAAGAGGAGAATATATAAATATATATATATATATATATATATATATATATATATTTTGCATGCGAACTGAGCTGGAATCTAAGGTCATATCAAAAAGTAAGGTAAAATCCCATCCGGGTTCCTTAAAACTAATCTGGCAAGGCATTTGAAAATTAGCAGGGGAAAAAAAAAAACAAAGTGTATTGATGATAATTTTGGAAAAGTGAAAATAATTAAGCAGATTTAACCCATCTATAAAAGACCAATGATTGCCAATAGCTTCTTGCAAAATATTTGAATGTTATTCAAATATATAGCTTACACATATCTTCATCAAGAAATGCCATTTATTTTTAAAATTTTTAAAAATTCAAGTTCTTTTTTTTTTTTTACAGACTTACAAACTTTTGTGATTGAGAAAGTTTCTGTTCATTTCATCGCCCCATTTTCAGATGGGGTTGGATGTATTCATTTTGTTGAGTTCAACCAGTGACTAATATATCCTTGATATTAACCCCATATCCAAAGGGTATTGTGGGAATATCTTTCCCCATTCTGTAAACTGTCTTTGTATTCTGGTACAGAAGCTTCTTAGTTTAAGATAGTCCCATTTGTTTATCTCTGTTTCATATTTTGTTTGGTCATTGACTTTTCATCTTTGAAGATTCCTTTAGCTTCAATGTTATGGAAGGTTTTGCCTACCTTTTCTTCAATGTACTTTAAGGATTCTGGACTGATGTTGAAGTCTTTAATCAATTTTTATCCATTTTGATCTGACTTTTGTGCACGGTGCTAGGTAGAGGTCTGAGCCCTCTTTTTTTTTTTTTTTTTTTTGCATGCAACTGTCCAGTTTTGCCAGCACCATTTGTTCAAGAGGCTTTCCTTCCTCCACTTTATATTTCTTGCTCCCTTATCAAAGATTATATGATCATATATTTGAGTGTGGCTAAAAAAAATAGACGTAGCTAATTTATTAAAATTAAAAATTGAGTGTGTGTGGAAGAATACGTAACTCTATTCCATTAGTATGTTGTTCTATCTTAGTTCCAATACCATGGTATTTTAGTTATTACCATTTTGTATCATAATTTGAGGTTGGGTAAAGTGATGTCTCCCCTCATTTTTCCCCCCAAAAATATATTCATACACCACAACCAATTAGGATTCATCCCAGGGATGCAAGAATGGGTTAATGTTCTCAAGTCAATAAACAAAATCCATTGTGTCGATAGAAGAAAAAATAAAAACCACTTGCTCATATCAGTAGATTGCAGAGAAATCATTTGATAAGATCCAGCACTCATTTATGATGAAAGTTCTCAGCAAAATGGGAATTGAAGGAACTTTACTCAATATACTCAAAGCCATCTACCACAAGCCCATGGCAAGCATTATCCTCAATGGGGAAAAACTAAAAGTCTTCACTCTATGATCAGAGACAAAACAAAGATGCCCAGTCTCAAGGATGCCCACTCTCACCACTCCTCTTCAATATAGTACTGGAAGTACTTGCGATAGCTATTAGACAAGAAAAAGAGATTAAGGGCATCCAGATAGGAAGGGAAGAAATCAAACTCTCACTATTTGCAGACGACATGATACTATATATAGAGAAGCCTAAAACCTCTACTAAGAAACTCTTAGAAACAATAGACTTATACAGTAAAGTTGCAGGCTACAAAATCAATACCCAAAAATCCATGGCCTTCATATATGCAAACAATGAGGCAGAGGAAAGGGACATGAAAAAAGCAATCCCATTCACAATCGTGCCCCAGAAAATCAGGTACCTCGAAATCAGCTTAACCAAGGAAGTAAAAGACCTTTACAAAGAAAACTACATAACGCTACTCCATGAAATCAAAGAGGACATGAGGAAATGGAAACATATACCCTGCTCGTGGATAGGGAGAATCAATGTTGTCAAAATGGCAATACTCCCTAAAGCATTATACAGATTCAATGCGATCCCTATAAATATACCCATGACATTCTTCAAAGAAATGGATCAAGCAATCCTAAAATTCATATGGAATAACAAACGTCCAAGGATAGCTAAAACAATTCTTGGGAAAAAGATGATGGGAGGCATCACCATCCCCAACCTCAAACTTTACTACAAAGCAGAAACAATTAAAACAGCATGGTACTGGAACAAAGGCAGAGCCGTAGACCAATGGAACAGGGTGGAATATCCCTACACACAACCCCAAATGTATGACCATCTAATCTTTGATAAGGGAGCAAGAGATGTGAAGTGGAGCAAGGAAAGCCTCTTTAACAAATGGTGCTGGCACAACTGGACAACCACATGCAAAAAAATGGGTTTAGACCTTGACCTGACACCATGCACAAAAGTCAGATCAAAATGGATTAAAGACCTCAACATTAGACCACAAACCATAAGGTACATTGAAGACAAGGTCGGCAAAACCCTCCACGATATTGAAGATAAAGGTATCTTCAAAGGTGACACGGAACTAAGCAATCTAGTAAAAACAGAGATCAACAAATGGGACTACATTAAACTAAAAAGCTTCTGCACCGCAAGAGATAGAGTGACCAGAATACAAAGACTATCCACAGAATGGGAAAGGATATTTACACAATACCCATCAGATAAGGGGTTGATATCAATGGTATATAAAGCACTGGTTGAACTCTACAAGAAGAAAACATCCAACCCCATCAAAAAATGGGGCAAAGAAATGAACAGAAACTTTACCAAGGAAGAAATACAAATGGCCAAAAGGCACATGAAAAAGTGCTCTACATCACTAATCATCAGAGAGATGCAGATCAAAACAACCATGAGATACCACCTCACACCACAGAGACTAGCACACATCCAAAAGAACAAAAGCAACCGCTGTTGGAGAGGATGTGGGGAGAAAGGGACCCTTCTTCACTGCTGGTGGGAATGCCGACTGGTTCAGCCCTTCTGGAAAACAATTTGGACGACTCTCAAAAAATTAGATATTGAATTCCCATTTGACCCAGCGATACCACTGCTGGGAATATATCCCAGAGAGGCAAAAAAGTACAATCGAAACAACATCTGCACATGTATGTTCATCGCAGCACTGTTTACAATAGCCAGAATCTGGAAAAAACCCGAATGCCCCAGAACGGATGACTGGTTGAGGAAACTTTGGTACATCTATACAATGGAATACTATGAAGCTGTTAGAAAAAAGGAGGTCAAGAATTTTGTAGTCAAGTGGATGGGCATGAAAAGTTTCATGCTGAGTGAAATGAGTCAGAAAGAGAGAGACAGACATAGAAAGATTGCACTCATCTATGGTATATAGAATAACAGAGTGGGAGACTAACACCCAAGAACTGTAGAAATAAGTACCAGGAGGTTGACTCCATGGCTTCGAGGCTGGCCTCACGTTCCGGGGAAAGGTCAACTCAGAGAAGCGATCACCAACTACATTGTAGTCGAAGGCCATGTGGGGGAAGGGAGTTGCGGGCTGAATGAGGGCTAGAGACTGAGCACAGCGGCCACTCAACACCTTTATTGCAAACCACAACAGCTAATTAGAGAGAGAAAACAGAAGGGAATGCCTTGCCACAGTGGCAGGGTGGGGTGGGGGGGAGATGGGATTGGGGAGGGTGGGACGACACTGGGTTTACGGGTGGTGGAGAATGGGCACTGGTGAAGGGATGGGTTCCCAAACTTTGTATGAGGGAAGTATAAGCACAAAAGTGTATAAATCTGTAACTGTACCCTCACGGTGATTCTCTAATTAAAAATAAATAAATAAATAAATAAATAAAAAAGAAAGATGCCCAGTCTCACCACTTCTATTTAATATACCGGAAGTTCTTGCCATAGCAGTTAGGCAAGAAAAGAATATTAAGGGCATCCGGATAGGAAAGGAAAAAAATCAAGCTCTCAGTATTTGCAGATGACATGATTCTATAAAGAACCATAAAACCTCTACCAAGAAGCTCCCAGAAATAATAGACTTGCATAGTAAAGTCGCAGGCTATAAAATCAATACTCAAATATCCAAAGGCTTTCCTACATGCAAATAACGGAAGAGAATAAAGCGATATAAAAAGAAAAAACAAATTCTATTCACAATCATGCCTCAGAAAATCAAGTACCTCAGACTCAGCTTACCTAAAGAGGTAAAGGACCTGTACAAAGAAAACTGCAAAATGTTACTTCAAGAAATAAAAGAGGACATAAGGAAATGGAAACACATCCCCTGTTCATGGATTGGGAGAATTAATATTGTCAAAATGGCAATTACCACCCCCAAAGCATTATTACAGATTCAATGTGATCCCTATAAGGATACACAAGACATTCTTCAAAGAAATTGATCAAGCACTCCTGAAATTCATATGGATCAACATGCCCCCATGAATAGCTAAAGTGCTATTTATTTTTTAATGAATTATAACCTGCTAATATCTGAAGAAGCTGTGCCTGCATTATTCTTAGTGAATTTCTACTTCGCACTGCCTATGATGAACTAATTCTACTGGTAAAACCAATTACATGCTGCTTACCATTTGATTTATAATAGGATTATGGAGCAAATAGTTGAAATTAACCCCCTCCTTATTACTTCTTCTATACTCTGTTACACTTTGGGTGCTAGAACTGGTAGCCAGGCAACTGTAGCTGAGGCTGGAGAAATAGAGACTTTTCAAGAGGCCATCACTGTGATGACTTGAGACAAAAAGTCAGATTCAGTTTTGTAAAATATTTGCTGAACTTTGCATCTATAATACCATGAGAATTCCTGGGATAAAAATAGAATATTGCAAGTGAAAAAGAAATGTAAAATACGCAAACTAGAAGAATGTGTTCTTAAAACATTTTAATCTGACAGCCTATTCCAGAAAGTGTTTCCCATGCTCATTTGACTGAAAAAAATGGATGCTGCTAATTTATCATAGTTGATATTCATTCAAACTCACCTTTAACATCCCTTCTAAAGAGATTCATCTCAGCTGTTGGCTTGGATTTAGCAAGAGAACCTTCTTGCCAGATTATTATACACCACAGCTTTGACACAGGCAAAGTAGAGGTCCGTTTTTTTTTTCTATAATTTTGTAAAATCAAAATATCTGCACCATTAGTGGAATAAATGGAGGTTTATGCACCCTATACATAGTTATGTCTCTAACTTGGAATAGATTTGAGGCACAAGCTGAAAAAGTGACCATCAACCGAGACTTTTTAACTCCCCGAAACTTCTTTAAAACTCTCTTACTGTATCAGCACTCAAAAAAGATTTTTCTACTTGCTTTCCCGGCCCAGCTGTGTTGTAGTAACTTTAAAGGTTTTCTCTATGTAGCAGTCATTTTTAAATTTCGAGTTAAAGAGTTGCTTTGTGGATAAGAAACACTCATGCTTGGACCATGCCGGTCATCTTCTCCAACAGGGAGTGTTATTCGTGAGCTTAATCACTGACTGAATTGAGCCTGGATTCATTGAACATTAATGTAATTCTAAGGCTAAAGCAAAGCTCATGCCAGGTCCAATGCTAATGCTCCTGTCTTCCTTGAAGTGTGACGATGAGGCAGGCATGAACTGAGGCACATTAATGCATATGAAATGAGCAGTGCTTATAATGACTTAATAAAGACTTTAGCGGTTAAAAATAATAAGTTCATAGTTAGAGTTCATGCTAGTCAGTAGTGGGAAAATAGTCCAAGAGGAACTTTACAAAGCAACGTTGTTTTATCTTATAACCAAAAACACAATAAAAATGACTATCCCTTTTTGAAAATTTCTGAAAAACAAGAGATTTTCTGCATGGAAGGAGGATTCCAGTATGTGAAAAAAAGCAGGTTACAAAATTGTATGTGCAGGATGATCCTCTTAAGGAGGTTACTTTAGTTTTTTGGAAAGGTGAGAATTTTAAAATTTTTTATTTTGTCTTCTTTTGCTCACCTGTAATTTTTAAATGTAACTAATAAATATTATTTGAAATCTTTAAACTTGTAAGCAAGTTTATTTTAATACACTCTGATAGCCCCCTTCATACCCAACAACTACCAAAGCAATATTGAGGACAGCAAACACCTATGTTACATTTTATCCATTTCAGAATCAGAAATAAATGTTTAAAATCTTTAAAGAAACCATACATGTGTATGAAGCATGCACATATAGATAATCATATGCAATGCACATACATAAATGCATTAAACATATGTATGTATAGCTTACTATATACTATATAATTAACACTCAGAGGGTCTGTTGGAACAAACTCAACCAAATCATGACTTTCCTTGACTAAGGAGAAAAGCTGAGGGGGTAGGGAGGGTGTGTGTATGTCTGTGTGTCTGTGTGTGTCTTTCTGTCTGTGTCTGCGTATTTACCAAGACCACCCATTTTCCAGTAGCTTGGCAGTCATACCCAGAAACTGCCCCTGACACCAAGTAATCCCATCAAAGGCCAAGATTCAAAGACTATAAAACAACACTCTAGGAAGCTAGAGGTGGCCACACAACTTATAGTCTAGCCCACTGATGTACCTGAAGCATTACACATGTGTTTGGTTTTAACATACTTGCTTGTGTTTTCTGATGTACATTCTTTATCCTTCTCGGAGAGCCCGGCAAGCTACTGAGTGTATCCTGCCCACACAGAAGAGACTAGCAAGCTCCCCATGGCATATTCGAGATGCCAAATACAGTAACAAAAATAGGTCTCATTCCCTTGACCCTAAAAGAGCCTCCAATCATTGGAAAGACAAGTAAGGAGAGGCTGCTAAAATCTCAGGGCTGGGATGAATGGAGACATTAGTGGTGCCCGCTTGAGCAAATCGATGAACAATGGGATTACAGTGATACAGATACAATGATAGTCATATGCAATATTTTATATACAATTTTATATATGATATATGAATATACAATAAAGTTTACATAAAATGTACATATTATCTGCATATACTTGTAATTGCTAGCATTGCCTATAACTTTTATAAATGTTACTGCTTTATAACTTTAGATAGAACTATAAAACTACTGTCAAATTATCTAATATATATTTTACATATGTTAAACATATAAATATTTAATATATATACATATATATTAAGTTGAGCAGGTGAGGGGATTCATAAAGGTGATTACTTGAGGTGCTTTTTTTCTGGTGTTTGGTAGTAATTGATTCTAATGTTGGCAGAAACTGGGCACATCAAAAATCAAACAAGTTTGGAAATAAAAGATGACTGAGAGGTGACTCAGTAGTCAAACCCATGCCATGAATTTGTCAATCCATCGGCTTAACCCTAGCACCACAGTCACACAGGTCAAGGCAAATTTGGGGTTTACGAATGCTTCATCATATGCAAATCAAACATATGATGTTCGATATCCCATTAATTAGATGAAGGATAAATACCATAATTGTAACCAATGCAGAAAAAGCCTTTGACATAATCATACATCATTATCATGATTCTTTGTATGTAATTAATGCACACACCATCAATGTTAACATAGTAAGGTACATTCCCCTCTTTGGGGTACTAACAACCTTTCAAAGCTATTTTCTTGTCTGAATAATGACAACCTTTGCTCATTCTGCCACATTATTTACCCAACTTTCTACAGGTCCCTACAGTTTTTTTTGTTTTATGCCACCAGCCTGCAGCTTGGAGCATGAACACAGTCTCCCACTATTGAAAATTAAGCATTTCTGTTTTCCACATATGGAGGAATTGCACGGATCATCACATCCGGGGTGCAATGGACAAGATAACACTCACCCTGGAAAAATCAGCCTCTGGTGTCTCCCCATCAGCTAAGGATGAAAGGCCTATTTTTAAAAAATATCTAATATCAAATGTTTCTAGTGGCTGTCATATTAGTGTTAAAAGCAAAAATAAGAGAAATCAGCACGCAAGTGTTTCAATTCTTCCTCTACAATGGTCACAGATTCTGAATGTATATATCCTCCTTCCTGGACGAGTGCTGAAGATAGCTTGGCTGCCATTTAAAGCACATGGTAATCACAGTATTTATGATACCTAGATGGAGTTAGAATCCAGTGGTGAATGCATAGCCAGATAATTAAGACATCCTAACATGGAAAGTTCTATAAAGGAATACTAGAAATTTCTAGGCAATGACAGAAACAAATATATGTGGAGCTGAGAAAATGAAAAGAAGTAGCAATAGTGAAATCTGGGAATGCGTCCAGAGGCCGGAGTCTTCCACTGGGTCTGCATTAGAGATTTGGAATTATGTCAATACATTTGGAAGGCACTGAAGGATTTTAAAAGCCTAGACTGATGGAATCTGTTTTCTGTTTATAGATGATCAATCTCGCTGCTGGAGAGGGAAGAAGAGCTTATAGCGTAGGAGGAGAAGGGGGCTGCCAATTAGGAAGTGGTCTCAGTAGTTTCAGGGAGAGATGATGGCAAAATAAATGACTGTGGAGAGGGCTGCAAGGAAGAGAATTGGATGGACGTGGGCTGCACTTTGGGTGAGCAGCTGAGAAGCCTCAGAATAGACTAGGTTGAGGGAGAGTTGGTATAAAAGGGGTCTCAAGACGGGTCCTACTGTGTGTTGCTGAAACACTTGAATGGATGGAAGTATAATTATGTGAAAGAAGATTCTGAAGAGCCAGGAGGGATGACCTTAGGGGAGACCTTGTACACATTCATTCAGAGATAAGAAGCTTTTCGGTTTTTCCTGTGTGTGTGTGTGTGTGTGTGTGTGTGTGTGTGTGTGTGTGTGTGTGTGAAGTCCATGGTTCCAACAGGAGTCTCATGCAGCTGTTTCAGTGTGAAGCATGAATCTCTATAGCACCAGCAAATAGCATCAAAGTTAGGTTCCTTCTTTCAAAATGAGGGCATGCACATCCCCCAAACCAAAAACAACCGGTGTTGGTATGGATGCGGGGAGAAAGGGACTCTTCTTCACTGCTGGTGGGGATGCTGACTGGTTCAGCCCTTTTGGAAAACAATATGGACGATTCTCAAAAAATTAGAAATTGAGCTTCCATTTGACCCAGCAATACCACTCCTGGGAATATATCCCAGAGAGGCAAAAAGGTATAGTAGAGATGACATCTGTATTTCTATGTTCATTGCAGCACTGTTTACAATAGCCAGAATCTGGAAAAAAACAGAGTGCCCCAAAACAGATGACTGGTTAAAGAATCTCTGGTACATCTACACAATGGAATACTATGTAGCTGTCAGAAAACATGAAGTCATGAAATTTGCATATAAATGGATCAACAAGGAAAGTATCATGTTAAGTGAAATGAGTCAGAAAGAAAGAGACAGACATAGAAAGATTGCACTCATATGTGGAATATAATGTAACTGAGAAGTACAAGTTGGCAATGATACAACTTCTGGCAGATATCTCTCTGGACTTAGTTACTAAAATACTAAAATACAGAAACCCAAAACCGAGAGGCCGCTAAGTGTGGTCACTCGATCTCATACCTCTTCATCCTCAGCAATGGAAAACAAATTATCTAATGCTTCCTTTTCAGCAGGTCTGACTTTAGGGGAGAGACTCTCCAAACAATAATAGTGAGTTTTGTTGAAATATTGAATGCAATCAAAGTGAAAGTAAATTGAAATTTATTAGTTACACAGGCGGGGGGGGCTAAGGGTGGGGGGGCTAGGGGCGTGGGGGGTTAAGGGTGTGGGGGTGCGGGGTGGAGCTATACTGGGATTCTTGGTGGTGGAATATGTGGACTGGTGAAGGGATGGGTATTCGAGCATTGTATAACTGAGACAAACCTGAAAACTTTGTAACTTTCCACATGGTGACTCAATAAAAAAATTTAAAAAGAAATAAACACACTTTACAGATAGAAATAGTAAAAAAAAATGAGGGCATGTCTGAGTGTAACAGTAGAAAGCATTACATACAAGATGTCAGACACCTAACAAGCTCACGTCACAAATATCAGATGCTTTTCCTCAGACATAGCGTATTAGTGTACATTTAGAGAAAGAGGAAAATCTTTATCTGATAAAGATTTCTTGTTCTATATTCTAGATTAAATGTAAAATGTGTGTGTGAATCAATCAATCAATCTCTTTCTCTGTTTCTGTGTATATTCATATATATGTACATGTGTATATACAACTGTATCACTGTCATCCCATTGCTCATTGATTTGTTCAAGCAGGCACGAGTAATGTCTCCATTATGAGACTTGTTGTTACTGTTTTTGGCATATCGAATATGCCACGGGTAACTTGCCAGGCTCTGCCGTGAGGGTGGGATACTCTTGGTAGCTTGTCGGGCTCTCCAAAAGGGATGGAGAAATCGAACCCAGGTTGGCTGCATGCAAGGCAAGTGTCCTACTCACTGTGCTATCGCTTTAGCATATATATATATATATATATACATATATATATATATATATATATGTATATATATATATAAATTCCTGTCTGAAACTTTTGAGAAGTATCATTCCTTAATAGCTTTCCCATCTCTTGTAAGTGGATAAGCGACTCTCTAGGCTCTCAGTAAGTAGGAAGAGACCTTCCAGCTGTATCAGTCAAATCCTGTAGCTGCACATGACAGAATTTCTGTTTCACAGGAACAAAAACACCGTTCCAGTCCCAATTGGCTTCCAGTTACAGAATTTTGAAAGTAATTATCTGACACAGCAGAAGCCAACCCCTGCTCTATTTTTATTTTCCATTTCAAACTCTGAATGTGAATCAGATTCTCACAAGAAATGTGACAGAAACGCAAGGAAAAGAAATAGATTTACTTTAACTTACTGATACATTTTTCATTTGCTGAGGCCGAGTTAATCCACTGAAAAATTCAGCAAGATGCTTCCTGGTTTCCCTCAGTTCTTGTTCCATCTTCATTCGGTTTTGTTCTGCTCCACAACTAACTCCTCTAGAATAACTATTAAGGAATCTGAATAGCATGCATGTCTTTTTAAACACATGGGATGGAAAAGCAGATCTGTGTCAGATGTTGTTCAGTTGTGGAATTTTTATTGATTAAAACTAAAGAAAGCAGACTGTCACAGACCCCTTAGAAGTTTTCTCACTGAGTCAAAGCAATTGCAATCACATGTGCATGATAAAGTATAACTGTATTGGTTCTCTAAATATCTACAACAGAATATGACAGTAGATGCTAGAATGGTGATTTGGCTGGGGAGGGAGGTGGCCCGAGGAGAATTTGCCTTGTAGATGTGAGGTCCTGAGTTTGATCCCCAGTCAATAAAATTGTCCTAGAATATAGATTTATATGTAACGTACAAAATTGCCTTTGTGAAGATAAAACTTACACTCTTAAATAAAAATGATTCAGAAAGGGTAAAAGCTCACTTGCAACTCAGTGAAAGATATATTACATAACAAGCAAGGTATTTGAAATTTATCTGACTGTTGTTTGAATCCATAGCACAGCGAGTAGGGTGTTTGCCTTGCATGCAGCTGACCTGGGTTTGATTCTTCTGCCCCTCTAGGAGAGCCCGGCAAGCTCCGGAGAGTATCTCGCCTGCATGGCAGAACCTGGCCAGTTACCCATGGCACATTTGTTATGCCAAAAACAGTAACAACAATTCTCACAATGGAGACATTATCGGTGCCCGCTCGAGCAAATCGATGTACAACGGGAAAGACAGTTATAGTGACAGTTGTTCAAATAGCATGTCGTTGAAAATAATGAAAGCTTTGGCAATCCTGCAGTATGCCACCAGAAATAAGTAAGGAATACTTATTAGACAACTGCTACTATGTTCACTATAAAACAGGATCCCAAAATCTTTGATTGTTCACCCCCCTTCACCCTGATTATGATTTTGCTTATAAATACACTCTATCAACTTGGGGAAAGCAGTTTGAATTCAGATCTAATTAGTTATTTGTGGTAAAACGATCCCCCATGTTGTGCTCTATTTTTTCTACATGGGTTAAACAAAACAACATTCCCACCAGCAAAACAGAATTAGAGTTCCATTTCCATCACACCCCTGCCAACAGAGATTATTCCCAGGTTTTTTGATATGTGACATTCTCACTGGAATGAGATAATATCTCATTGTTATCTAAATTTTGATTTTCCTGATAAAGTTATAATGAGCACTTTTTTTTTTGCTTTATGGGTCACACTGGCGTTGCTCAGGGGTTACTTCTGGCTCTGGACTCAGGTATTACTCCTGCTGGTGCTCGGGGGGCCATATGGGATGCTGGGAATCGAACCCGAGTTTGCTGCATGCAAGGAAAACGTCCTAACTTCTGTGCTATCATTCCAGTCCTAACTTCTGTGCTATCATTCCAGCCCCATAATGAACACTTTTTAATTCATCTATTGGACATACATCTACAGAGAAGTGTTTTCTATTCCTCTCAAGATTTTTTGATGATGGGGGTGTGGTGTATGGTTGATGTTGGTGATTCTTGTGAATTATTTATATATCTTAGATAGAAATCTTTATCTGATGTGTCCCATAAAGATATTGCCTCCCATTCAGCTATCTTTCATTTTACTGAGTTTGAATAGCCATAACTGGAAAAACTCTGAAATCTAAGCATGTTTTCTTTAATTGGTATGGAAAGAGAATCATAGATAAAATGATATTCTCTTATTTGCATTAATAAATAAAAATAATTTTGTTACCACATGTTGCATCTTCAGGCAAGTTCAGAGAAAATGTCTAAAGGTTTATCCATTTGGTATCTGTGATTTTATGAGAATTAATTTTAAGTTTTATGAAGTATTGAGAACCAATTTAAACACTTTCCCAAATGAACATATAAAAGAAGAAGTCTTGGGTCTGGAGAGAAAGTACAATGGGTAAGGAGTTTGCCTTACACGAGACTAACCCAACTTTGATCCCCAATAACTGTGAGCCTCAATAGTAGATATTCCTGAGCATAAACCCAGAAGTAAATCCTGAGCATCACTGAGTGTGACACAGAAACCCAAAATTGAGTGTCTTAAAGCTGTAGTTTTCATCCTGACAGTAATTATTGACTGATGGTTAAGATCTATAATTTAGATACATTAAAATATCTCTTTAATTTCTTTAGTTTTATTGACACATAATTACTTATATACTATTTTGATAGTGTTATGCACACATCACCATTCTTGCCACTAGAGTGTCAGCTTGACCCCAACTGTGTTCTGTGGTTTCTGCCCAGCCCGCTCCCAATACCTACATACACTAAAGACACACACACACACACACACACACACACACACACACACACACACACACACACACCCCTACCTCTTGACCTCTTGGTAAGCTCAGTTCTATAAGTTAATTCTCAGATTCTGTTTCTTTTGGCCATTTGTTATTCCCTTAGTACATTTTGTTATATTTTACATATACGAAAACTCACTCTGTATATGTCCCTCTTTTTCTGATGGACATAACTCAGGACAATACTGTTTTCTTTCATCCACACAGTGGCAAATGCCACGATTTAACCTTTTCTTATAGCTAAGTGAGATTTCATTGAGCATATACACCACAATTTCTTATCCCACTCATCTCTTCTTATTATGTTGAACACATGATATGATAATGACCTGCTAAGACATTATTAAAAGAAGGAATAGACAATTATCACCATCAAGTTATCATGATTACTATACTGGGGGATCCCATAAGGGTCAGCAATCTTATGACCCTTCCCAATGATTTCCTGTCTTCTTGACGTTCAATGTGAGAGTGTGAGGATCTAAGAATAAGGGATACTTGGACCCTGCAGTGCCAACAATCATTCATTCTGTCTTGAAGTGCTCATGAACTGCAGGTCTGCAGGCAGCACGCTCAAGGAACTATGTGTGGCTGTGGATAGAGCCAGGGTCAGCCTCTTGTTTTTGCTATGGTAAATTAAACAAAAATATTAGATTGATATATTTAAGAGACTTGAGGTTCCTAAAGAGTTCAAGGTAATTCTGGCTCTGTGCTCAGGAATTATTCCTGGTGCTGCTCTGGGACCATATAAAGTGTCTGACTTCTAATTGTGGTGACTATATGCAATACAATTGCCTATACTGTTACTCCAAGTCTGACAGATTATTTTTATCTATGAATTATGATTGGAGGGGGTGGGTTGTGAGAAAGAAGACTATCAATATTTACTTTACACTAATTGCTTCCCACATGAATGTTCTCCCTCTCTCTCTGTCTCTATCTCTCTCTGTTTCTTTCTTTCTTTCTTTCTTTCTTTCTTTCTTTCTTTCTTTCTTTCTTTCTTTCTTTCTTTCTTTCTTTCTTTCTTTCTTTCTTTCTTTCTTTCTTTCTTTTTTTCTCTTTCATTCTTTCCTTCCTTTCTTCTTCCTTCCTTCCTTCCTTCCTTCCTTCCTTCCTTCCTTCCTTCCTTCCTTCCTTCCTTCCTTCCTTCCTTCCTTCTTCATCTTTCTTTCTTTCTTTCTTTCTTTCTTTCTTTCTTTCTTTCTTTCTTTCTTTCTTTCTTTCTTTCTTTCTTTCTTTCTTCCTTCCTTCCTTCCTTTCTTTCTTTTTTCTCTTTCATTCTTTCCTTCCTTTCTTCTTCCTTCCTTCCTTCCTTCCTTCCTTCCTTCCTTCCTTCCTTCCTTCCTTCCTTCCTTCCTTCCTTTCTTTCTTTCTCTTTCTTTCTTTCTTTCTTTCTTTCTTTCTTTCTTTCTTTCTTTCTTTCTTTCTTTCTTTCTTTCTTTCTTTCTTTCTTTCTTTCTTTCTTTCTTTCTTTCTTTTTTTCTCTTTCATTCTTTCCTTCCTTTCTTCTTCCTTCCTTCCTTCCTTCCTTCCTTCCTTCCTTCCTTCCTTCCTTCCTTCCTTCCTTCCTTCCTTCCTTCCTTCCTTCCTTCTTCATCTTTCTTCCTTCCTTCCTTTCTTTCTTTCTTTCTTTCTTTCTTTCTTTCTTTCTTTCTTTCTTTCTTTCTTTCTTTCTTCCTTCCTTCCTTCCTTCCTTCCTTCCTTCCTTCCTTCCTTCCTTCCTTCCTTTCTTTCTTTCTTTCTTTCTTTCTTTCTTTCTTTCTTTCTTTCTTTCTTTCTTTCTTTCTTTCTTTCTTTCCTTCTTTCTTGTTGGGGGGGGCAATAACCCCCATGTTATTATTTACTCCTAGCTCTGTGCACAGATTATTCCTGGTGAGGTGTGAAGGACCATATTAGGTGCTGGGGAAGAACCTGGATTAGCCATATATCTAATGCAAGCAGACTACTACCCACACCACACTTGCTTCAGCATCTCCACATGTATTTAAAAAATATCAATTAAAAAATGAAGGTGACCTCAGGACATATATGTAGAAACAAAACACTTTCTCCTTTGACATGTTTTTTTAAAGAAGACAGAATATTCCACTTCACATTTTTAACACTTTGCAAGACCATGCAAGACAAATAAAAACATGTAAACATTTTACAGGTGTCCGTTATTAAAAAATGTTGAATTTTGCAAAGCAGTTCAAATTCAGGTCACTTGGTGGAGATATATTTATGTAGTGTTATCAAAATGAGAAATCAGTGGTACTGAATTATAATTGTTTTGGATCTTTTCAGAAACTTTAAGAAATAGAGGACTGATGAAATTGTTTTCATGGTGGATCACATACTTAGCTGTAAAAAGCTCTGGATTAATTCTGAGCAATACATGCCTTCCCTCTCTTGACAAATGCCATTAGATATGCTGTTCATGAAATGCAAGGGCCATCAATATTGGCTCTCTAAGCTGTTTAAATGCTTATATCATCAGTATCTTAACTTAATTGATCTGATTAATTTATCCTCAAGTGCAATCTGGACTTGAGGATTAAAAAAAATGCTTCCTCAATTGTAACATCGAAAGTTAAAAAATGTATATGTATATACACACACACACATATATATATATATATATATATATACTTTCTTGTTAATATCTGTCACCTCTTGTTAATATTTGTCAACATATCAAAGTTTTGATTTTGATACATTAACCTAAATTCAGCACTACTTGTTTTGCTATTTTCATCATTTCTATTGACACTAAGAAAGCTGCAGCTGCAAATATAAAACAGAAATGATGAGGATGCAAATGATCCACACTCCAGAATTCTCCACAGCTGCAATGCACTTTGGTGCTTCCCCGCCAAAACACAAATATTTACTTAACATTGTTTGTACCGACAATTGATGTTAATTATATATTACTTTAGCCATCTCTATCTAGTTGCTTATAAAGTAATAACAATATGGGAAACTCCTATGGTCAATTTAATTAAATGGAACAGTAATAACAAGGTTCAGGAAACAAGAGTAACAATGGCAATGATAGAAGAAACCAACTATAAACTCGCAGCACATAATGCAGAAGTTGAAAATGCAATTCCAAGGGAAAAAAATATGTCTCTCTAACAGCATTTTCTTTCAGCTTAGTGTCCTCTTATTTTAATTAAAAGTAGTTTCTATTGCCTTGAGTACTCTAGATGTGTTTAATACTTCTCATAATTTTGATATAACAACAGAAAGTACCCATGCATGCAAAGCAGCTAATGAGCTGAACAATTACCAAGTAGACAAGATGTTCCAGAACACGTATATGAGTCACTATATTTAGCTTATGTATGTGTAATTATGTAATATAATAATTCCTTTCTAAAAAAAATCAGTGTACATTGGATTCTAGTGGAAAAGATATCAACCTCTGTTTATTATGAGTTCCTATTTATTTTTAAATAGGATAGATACTATCATAAGTGTTTGGGGGACACCAACAATAAAAGATTAAAACCAAAGCAATGTATTACCATGTACTTATAGTTTAGTATTATGTAAAATGATATGGTTTCTATGTATGCGAAAATTCTATATGCATGTGTGTGTATCTGTGTGAGATATCTGTGTGTGTCTAAGTAATATCTTTGGTAGAAAAATAATTTAATCTTCCCAAATTATAAAGGAAGATCAGATATTATTTGTAACTGATTTATCTGGAACACTGCAGCTGGAACAGTGCAAGTTCAAAGACAGATGTGTCAGAGAAACTTGCCTCTATTATTCCTGGAGTTGATACTTGGATGCATTCCTAGTTAACCAACCTTTCTTGATTTATCTTTCTCTTTCAACACCGACTCACTGACCTTTTAGTCAATTCTGTATGCTTTCCAATATTCATCAGGAAAACTACTTTTATGCTTAAATCATGCAGATTTATTCCAATTTCATAAATAAATCAGGAAAGTGAGCTACAAAAATTCTACCTTAAAGGGCAAACAACCACATACTCCCCACCTGACATACAAATAACTTGAAGGATAACGATGCTTCATTTATGTCACTTGAAACCAAGGAAAAGTACATCAGACATTCTCCACTTAGTCTTTGTAACATGTTTACATGGAAATTTTAATTGCAGTCTCTAAGTCTAGGATGTTATATGACCTTCACAGATTCAGACTTTTAGTATATAGTTTGCAAATGAAGTTAGGTTTCCTCCCCAACTAATACTGAAATGCAAGTAGAACTACCGGGCATAGACTTCAGAGGTATTCTAAATTATTTCACTTAAATTGGCAGGGAAAATAAAAGTAAAAATAACGCAACTATACCTAACTAAATATCATGAAAAACATGGGCTGGAGCAATAGATCAATGGGTAGGGGGTTTGCCTTGCACGAGGCTGTCCCGGGTTTGATTCTTCCATCCCTCTTGGAGAGCCTGGCAAGCTAGCGAGAGTATCTTTGCCCATAAAGCAGAGCCTGGCAAGCTATCTGGGGCTTTTCTATATGCCAAAAACAGTAATATCAAGTCTCACAATGCAGATGTTACTGGTGCCAGCTTGAGCAAATCGATGAGCAACGGGATGACAGCGATACTGTGATATAATGATCATGAAAGACATAGCAGTAATATAAAATATGGCCTATTAAATTATAATCACATAATATATATCTGAGAAAGAGGTAATATCTAAGTCATATAAAGGATTTGCAAAACTCAATGTTGGAAATGAAAAAAATAACAAATTAGGATATAGGCGGAGAGGACACATTCTATAAAAATGGACATGCAGATGGGCTATAAGCACACAGAAAATGTTTAGTAAAATTGATCACCTCGGTCATGCAAGTCAAATTAACAAATGAATAATGGACAATTTCAAAACTAAGAGGAATTCCCAGGGCTGGCAATAGTCTGAGGGTTCTAGAGAGAAAGTACCCTCACTGATTCACTGTTGATAGACTATGGTCAGATTTGGCCTTTGTGCAGCCCTTTCAAAACAGCTCTCAAAGAACATCCCAACAATTTCACTCCTTGGTTTCTATATCAAAAGCACCAACCTGAAAAGTTGTTTGCATCCATATATCCATCACAACATTCGTCCCAAGAGACAGGCTAGACAAACAACCCAAGAGCTCAGCAGTATCTGATTAAGTGAGTAAGTTTTACTTATACACAAAGAAATATGACCGCTATCAGAGAGGGTTGAAATCCTGGGTTTTGTTCCAGCCAGGAGAGAATGGGAGGATATCATGCTAAGTGAAAAGGGACAGAAAAAGGACAAAGCCAGCTGATATCACTCATAATTGGAGTCCAAAGAAACAAGGAAAGGAATAGATTATGGTCAATCAAAGCACAAATGAATTTCTGCCTACAGAACTGAGAATGCAAGGAAAGGGCAGTGGAGGATAAAAAGGATTTAGAGACAGTGGTGCAGGGATATTAGAGCTTTTTTGTTGTGAGTGACTGGGTGGGGTGGTAACATCGTTTCCCTGAAACATTAATAAGTACACAATTATGAATCACAGTATCTCAATAAAAGCATAAAAATTGCTCTACTGTAATATTGTAACTAACAACAACAAGCAGTTATTTAAGATTAAGTTCATGGAGTAAACACAATTGGTAAACTACACTAGCTATATTTCAGGTAGAAACAGCCATGTGTGACTAGTAGGCGTTATCATGGACTGCACATGTATGCAACCATCACTGCAGAAAAGTCTGTTAGATGGCAATAGTTTCAACTCATTATGATAATTCATCCTCCCCAGCATGTGTTATTTGGCACAATCTGTCCAGCCTGGGTCTTTAAGACTGTTTCAATAAGTCTCAAATAAATTATGCATAATCTTTCCATGATATGGATTTGTCTTATTTCTTATTTATTTTGAGTTCTTGCTCGCTAGCCAACATAAATTATTTTTAACTGGAAGATTTTCTGCTAGATAAACTGCTATTTAGAAACGAAAGGTTTTAAAAATCAAACTCTAAAACATGTAATGGACACTTAAAACCATCCATATCTTGCCCAAAGCAAAGGAATCTGTTTGTATAATAGGATAAAAACTGATTGCCCGGCTTCATGCAAATCACAGGGCTTGGCCTGCGTGTATTTTATGAGTTTGCAGCTTTAGGGAATTAGAATTTTAATCACATCATTTGTATTGCTGATACTACCTGTGCCTTATGCCCGTTTTATACTTCAGGTATGTAAGCTTGTAAATTCCCTTCTATTATAAAAATAGTTTCAAGTGGTTCTCTACAATACACTGCAGGAGATTACTAACAAATACAAACATTGTGTCAATCATAGAAATAAAGGAGAATTCAGAAGGAGCAGCCAGTTGGAAAAATGTGTGTCAAAATGTTTCCTCAATTATCAGTGGAAAACAGACAGTTATGCGATGAAATAAAGATAAATGAGTCTACTACAAATATAAGCGAGTGATCAATGATTTTTGTGTTAGTATTTAGCCTCTGTCTCTCCTTAATCCTCTTGTAAATGGGTCAGTTCACTGCAAATTATTAAACACTACTTGAGAGGAAAAGGGGTTTGGCCACCCACAGCGGACCTCTGTGACTCATCTTTGGTCTATGCTCAGGATCACTCCTGCTGGGCCTGGGGAACCGATCCGGAGTTCCCGGTCTCAAGCCAGGGTGAGCCACATTCAAGGCCAGAACTCTGCTCTACTATCCCTTTGGCCCTGCTCGAAAATAACTCTTAAGAAGAAAGAATCACAATCACTGTCTGTCACTGTTATCCCGTGGTTCATCGATTTACGTGAGCGGGCACCAATAATGTCTCCATTCGTCATAGCCCTGAGATTTTAGCAGCCTCTCTAGACAAAAAAGAATAACTGTGACAAATATAGTTACTCTTTTGATCATTCCTAAGTATTTTAATGTTCTTGATGCTTATTTAAATTGCATAGGAATAGAAATTTTGGAAGATGTGCTTTTACTCTCATTTATATTGAGGTATAGCAGACATATAAAAGGCTACACATAGTTGATGTGCCCAATTTAAAGTTCAATATAAATATCCACTTTTATGAAGTCACCACAGAATTTCAATGAACAAATTTATCAGCATCGGTTCCCTCTTCTCGATTCACATAATAATAATTATTGGGGAACAGTTTTCCCCAAAGTGCCCGGACGTGTTGTGCAGCAGGCCCAGGCAGATGTGAAGTGGAGGATGACGGACACTTTGAGAAGCCACTCTGGGAGATGGCCGATGACATTCACTTTATTTCCAAATACACATATATTTTATAGAAGGTCTTGGCTTAAGAGTATGGTCCAATCACATAAAGTTCAGCATTACTGACCTATCACCTCTCCAACTCTGCTTGCCCCGACCCAATACCAATTAGGGCTAGATGCTGCAGTTAGGAATGACTCAATAAGCTTAGGTGACAGTCCTTGGGGGATTGGGTGAGACTCAAGGCCGGATACCTGGTGTTTGTAAAATGTGCACAGACACTCCCTACTGGGTCACTACACAGGAACAGGTCTTATCTGCTATGCAGGGACAGATCATTTTTTTTTCTTTTTTTTTAATTCTTTTTATTTTATTTTATTTTATTGAATCACCATGTGGAAAGTTACAAAGTTCTCAGCCTTATGTCTCAGTTATTCAATGCTCAAACGCCCATCCCTTCACCAGTGCCCATATTCCACCACCAATAAAAAAAAAAAAAAAAAAGCACTCACTGGAACCCCAAGTCATATAGCTGGCTCTGGTTCCTGCTCGTTCCACAGCCATGTGGCTGTGCAAAGGCATGGCCACCCGGGTCGAATCTCGGCCGGAGCCCAAGCTCCGGTCCGGGCCCGAGACTGCCCAGGCGTCCCGCTGTTTCAAGTTCAAAGCACATTTATTTTTTCCCGCACCACAAAGTTCATACCTGCTCAAAGGACCCATAAAATGTCGGACACCACGCCTCCTCCGGGAGGGAAGAGAGACGAAGGAAGAAGGATATTTCCCCCGTTAGCTGGTGTGGGGCAAAAGCTCAGTTCACAGTCTGCATACATGGTTGCAAGCACTCGCTGGAACCCCAAGTCATATAGCTGGCTCTGGCTCCTGCTCATTCCGCAGCCACTCGGCTGTGCAAAGGCATGGCCACCCGGTTCGAATCTCGGCCGGAGCCTGGGCCCTGGCCCCGGCCTGAGACTGCACAGGTACAGATCTTATCTGCTCTGGCATCTGGAGCCATGCTCCACAAATAATGTAAATAATTATTCTTGTGGGGCTGGAGCGATAGCACAGCAGGTAAGGTGTTTGCCTTGCACAAATCTGACCGGTTTGATTTCCAGCATCCCATATGGTCCCCTGAGCATTGCCAGGAGTAATTCCTGAATGTAGAGCCAGGAGTAACCCCTGTGCATCACTGGGTGTGACCCAAAAAGAAAAAAAAATATTCTTGTATGTGACAAAAGCAAGTAAGATGAGTTCTTTCTTAGCAGTTGTGTGTGTATGCTATAATATTACTTTATTCTCAATCAAGTATCAGATTGAAATCTCCAGTTCACCCTTCTTGAAACTTTCTCCTTTCTTCTCTTCTATAGTTCTATTTATTGGCTGTGTCTCTTGCTGTGATGAAGTCCATTTTCAAACCTTTTACTTCCTTTTAAAACCTTTTTGGTTCCCAGAATTCCATGCAGGCATCCCTATATGTTTCAGCACAACGTCAGGCACTTAGATTTTGCTTTGTTTTTCTGAACCCAATGGTGCTCAGGCCTCACTCCTGATTCTGTGCTCAGGGGTCATGGTGATATGCCTCAACATTATCACTTGGTGATATTGTGTGGATCAAAAATCCTGGTTGTGCACCATGCATCAAGAGCACTTTTTTTTCACTACTCATTTAAGAATTCAGAATTAAATTTTTCTTTCTCTTCAAAGCCAATATATCTCAAGTTCAAGCTTTTAGCATTTTACATTACAAACAATTAGCATGGTGACAAAAACAGGAGGTATACAACAAATGTTGAATAAATAAATACCTTCAAAAGCCTTAATAATCTCCAAAATAAACTTTGGTTTAATAATGAAATTGCTATTACTACTATTTTCTTCTTTTCTCTTTTATAATATATTATTATTGAATAAGATGGTCGATAATATTGTTCATTCTTACAAAATTATTGTTCCTTGTTTTAAAGGGTCAATATTCTATCCTGTAATGTTTCCTTTTATTTTGCATTATTAGTATATGTAAAAAATTACAATATATAGTGGACCAGTTTATATTAATATATAGGATCAATTAAAGAAAGATGGTGACACATGTAGGAAACAAAATATAAAGAATGATGAATACATATTTTATTAGAGTCTCATGACAAATGCTTGATATTTTATTAATGGAATTAAAAAAATAAGAAACCCTAAATTTATCCAAAGACCCTCTAGGCTCTAATTTCAAATTAAAAGCTTTTGTTATGTGAGGTCCAATGCAATTAAATGTTCAAATATTCATTGGATAAAAATCAATAAAATAATGAAACAGATTTCCTGAGAATAATTTAATACCAATGTTAAGACTATTCATTTCCTTAGGGCAAGTACATGGTAAAATGAATTATTCTATAATTAGTTATGAAGTGCAATAAAAATTTTGGAAGGCATGCTTTTGCTCTCACATTCTCTGAATATTTGGATGTCATCTGTACTTCTATATAAAGTATTGATGTGTGGAAAATAGTACTATTGTTTATATCTAAGGGAGATATTTATATTATCAATACAAACAATGTTTTGTTTAAAGAAATACCTATAGCAAGTTATTATAACAAAATAGGTGACAAAATAAACTCATAGCTGTGTAAAAATAATTCCCTAGGAAAATTTTAATTGGGAAGGTAACTGAAATGCACGCTCAAAGTATGAAACAGATGAAGTTGAAAACACAAATTAATACTTTCTCATAAGATGGAAAATTAATATTGTTTAAATACATGTATTCCCCAAAGCTATCTACATAACCAGTGCAATGTCTATAAACGCCCAAATGTATTTTTCTCATAAATAGAAAAAATCCTAAAATTCGTATTGTTCCACAAGACAAATACATTTGTCGATAGTTAAAGAATTTTTGAGAAAGAACAAAGTCAGATACAGCCACATTTCCTCATTTCAAACCATGTTGCAAATCTAAATTAATGAAAATATAGTGATATAGTCATATGAACAGGAACAGATTAATAAAACCTAATAAAATTTCCCCAAACAAATCTATGCAAGCTGGGTCATACATAAAGAATTATTATACAAAAAAAAATGTACATGGACAGTCTCTTTAGCGAAAAATCTTGGAAAACTGGACAGTAAACGGAACCAGTAAACACTGCAGCACTATCGTCCTGTTGTTCATCGATTTGCTGGAGCGGGCACCAGTAACATCTCCATTGTGAGACTTCTTGCTACTCTTTTTGGCATACTGAATATTCCACGGGGAGCTTGCCGGCTCTCCAAGAGGGGAGGAGGAATAAAACCAGGGTCTGCGGCGAGCAAGGCAAACGCCCTACCCACTGCTATCACTCCAGTCCCATCCTTGACAGTATTGCAAATTACATAAACTAATTTTTTACACAAAGTCTACACCCCTATTCTCACACGAATGTCTATTTACATCTCAGTTTTATCTTTTAGTTTTAAGTAAAAATAATTGGGGGCCAGAGAGATAGTACAGCAGGTGAGATGCTAGCCTTGCACATAAGTGACCTGGGTTTGACCCCAGGCGTCCCATAGGATCCCTGATTGTGACTTTAATCCTTCTGAAAGGATGGCGAGTGATTAACGCAAAAGCTAGACGAGGTTGTGGTGTCTTACAGAGCTGGGGAGAGGAGGACGAGGAGCTTAGCTGTGGACACTCCGGGTGACAGGCTGAATTCAGCTTCTGCCTCTCTTGTCTCCCTGTCCCTGGAAACTCCAGATCCCTGCGGGCCGCCGGGGAAGGAGAACTCCGGGCAGGCGCCCCAGGGTCCGCAGCAAGCAGGCTGGTCCTGCAGCAACAGGGAATGACCCATAGAGGTGTGGGTCTCCCCACCCATGAACGTCCTCTGCTTCTGATCTGAACTCCCCCAAGGCATCCCGGGTGCAGTATTCCACCACCATCCCCACCCTGCAACCACCCAGGTGTGAAGGATGAGAATCGCGTTCTCTCTCTTTTTCCTGTGGCTTGCTTCCTACTGGGGGGGCTCACCCAGCAGTGCTCAGGGTTTACTCCTGGCTCTGTGCTCAGGGAGCACGCCTGAAGCGTGTCTGTGGTGAGAATCAGGCCTGGGTCTTTATCCTCCTCTTTATCCTCGCTGCCTCGGGTCCCACCAGTCTCTCAAACCTGCCCAAGTGGGCTTGCATCGGGTCTCAATCATAAGTCCACAAATCTTCAAGGAGGCACGGGGTGGGGGTAGGGGGCGGAGGGGAGGGTGGGTAGTGCAGCAACGCTGATTACTGATTACTGGCCGCTAGCCCCTGCCCCAGTGTTGATGAGAACAGGCTGCACTGCACCCTGGTGCTAATGTGCTAATGCGCTAATGCCTGCGCCCCTGGGTCTGAGCTCAGTGCCCTCTGGCCCTCACTTAAGGCCTTCGCTGCCTCACGGGCAGCGCCAGGGTGGCCCCGTTTTCCAGTGCACGGGAAGCAGGGATTCTGCACACAGCACCTAAGAGGGGCCGGTCAGCGCAGGCGGGAGCTAAAGAGGGAGGCGCAGGGTGGAGAAGATTCCATTTTAGTCTTTTCTAGATTTTTATTCTAAAGAAAGTAAAAAATCAAGCATATATTTTAGTTAAAATTAAAAATGCTTAAATTAATTATTAATTTATAAGTACTACGCTAGTATGTTCTAAATTACTAATTCAAATAAGCATGTATTTTATCTGCAAAGTGCATCAATTTATTCGCAAAAAAATTGTTATACTACTGTGTAAACATGAGTGTGTATTTATGTGTGTCTTTATGTGTGTTCGTTGCTAACTTAAAGATAATTTTCATCAGTTAAATAAGTCTTCCACACAAACAGACATGTGTGAAATACATATTATTACTTATTATCAGAGAAATGTAAATCAATAGTCACAATCAGATAGCACTTCAAATCTGTGAGAATTTCAATATCAGAATTCAGGAGCAATAGCACAGCGGGTAGAGCGCTTGCCTTGCACACGGATGACCTGGGTTGAGTTCTCCATCTCTCTCAGACAGATAGTACTGAGAGTATCCCAGAGTATCCCGCCTGTACGGCAGAACCTGGCAAGCCACCCCTGGAGTATTCGATATGCCAAAAACAGTAACAACTCATCTCAGAATGGGGATGTTACTGGTGCCCGCTCGAGCAAATCGATGAATAATGGGACAGTAGTGCAACAGCTCAATGGAGTAAAACAAACCCTTATGTACTGTTGGAGAAATTGGTTCAGCCTTTTAGGAAAATACTCTAGAGAGTTTTCAAAACCTTAAAAGCAGGGCTACGACATGACTTAGGAATTCCATTTCTTGATATCTATTTGCATAGTCACATAAAACAAGAACACCAATTTGAGAAGATATAGACACACCTTTGCTCATTGTAGATTGTAGTCCTGGATATCTTTGCCATCACAGATAATATCTAAATATATCCAGTTATATGTATGTATATAAATATTTAAGAACATTACACTGCTGCATATAATAATAAAAAATATGGTAACAAAATAACAACAAATATTAAGGAAAAGAAAAAATGTCCATTAAAATATCGTTTTGGAAAGATATTCCACAAGGAAATAAATTAAAGTACTGTAAAAGATACTGTACACAATAAAATTAATGATTTGAATGACATTAGAGAGGTTTTGTGCCCAAAGTTTGAGTAATTATCACAACCGTTAATATGGCTATTAGTTGTATATTTCATGGTAGCACTTATATCTGGATTAGCACTTTTGATTATACAATAAGCATTGATGGGCGCATCACAAAGATTTATATGCTGAGTAAGGATACTATGTCCCAGAACCTGGATCCAAAGTCTTTAGGATAGACTTGGTACAGCAGACATCTTAAGCAGTGTTTCTCATATATACCCTTAAAATTGTCAATAGTATTTCAGAATTTGTGAGACTTAATATCCCTTGTCACTATTTAATTTCATAATTATAGTCTGAAACCAGATAAGCATTATGAAAATGCAAGCTATACCAATAAAATAATGTTGATGCACACTAAAATTTGGATTTTTCATAAAATCTAAGTACATAAGACATTTATTTTTAAATATACCAAAAGTGTGTGCATATTTGGGAAATATCAATATGCACATATCTTTCAATTTAGCATACAGCTATAGCTTAAGTCTAGGGCATTATCTCTAGTGCATAAAGTACCTTGTAGAACTGTCATTCAAGTTTTAGTCTTTAATGTAAGAAAACCAAAAGCAGAGAAGCAAAATGACACCCAAGTGGCAGTACGGACAACAAGCACTGAAGCCATAACTCAAATCCTGTTCTCCCTATTCATTAATCATTATTATCTCACAAAGGCTACAAAGTGATGGGTATGACGTACAGACTGCATCTCAAAGTATATGTGGCATTTTCTAGAACATTTCATTCTTTGGCAATAATGAGAGTCAAATACAGTGTTCAACTTTTAGAAAATAAAAAGTAGACTGGATATTAATTTTACTTGATTTTTAGAAAAGAGATAAGGTTTTTAATTATAATAATTAAACTTTGAACCAGTAAAATAAAACTCACTAACAAATGTATCATTACATTTCTCTTACCTAACTTATCAATTATTAAAATACTCTAAAACTTTATGATACATGCACATATGTGATATACTTTAAATGTATGTATTGAAAAAATATGATGTATATAACCTTATGATATATATTAACAAGTTCATTATATGTAGTTATATGTTCATTAAATTATTTGACTGTCCTGTGAACAATACTTCATGAAAAACTATTAAAGTTAGGCAAATACAAGTTTTTACATCAAGCTAAAATGTATAATGATAATTACCCATGCATTTTTAATATATATATATGTATATGTATATATGGGATGCCAAGGAGCAGACAGGATCTGCTGCAAGCAACACCATACCCACTGTTCTACCGGTCCAGCCTCCACACACCTTAAAATTAAATGGTAACTATTTCAGTAAGGCAAATTCCCACCTAATGAACTATTACTAAGAAAAACCCAGAAAATTATTGTTAAACATGTTGTAGAAATTCATATGCACCAAAGAACTAGATCTGAACTAAAATATCAAGAGTTCTTATCAAAAGTTTACCAAACATGTTTATCACTGTATCACATGTCACTGTCATCTCGTTGTTCATTGATTTGCTCAAGAGGGCACCTTGAGTAGCGTCTCCATCATGAGACTTCTTGTTACTGTTTTTGGCATATTGAATATGCCATGATTGAATATGCCCGGCTCTGCCGTTCGGACAAGATACTCTCAGTAGCTTACCGGGCTCTCTAAGAGGGGCGGAGGAATCAAACCCAGGTCATACAGAGCAAATGCCCTACCTGCTGTGCTATCGCTCCAGCCCAAATATGTTTATAATGTAAAATATTACTTTTGTGTAAGATATATATAATTGTAATCAAGAACAATTTGAAAAAATATCATATATGTGTATATTTAAATTAAAAAATGACATGCATTATTTTTGGGGTAGATTAGCAATCTCCCCACCCCACCACCCCACTGTGAAAATGATTTTCAGCTTGTTGTCTAGGCCCATCTCTGTAGATACAATTTCCATAAGAATACTGTCTTTTACTCAGGACTGCCATGAAAATATGTGCATATATGTCTTGTTCGTTATGATTGTATTTATGTGTGAGATGATATAAATTTATTTATTTATTTATTTATTTATTTATTTATTTTGCTTTTCGGTCAATCCTGGCTCTGCACTCAGGAATTACTCCTGCCAATGCTTGGGGGACCATATGGGATGCCGGGGATTCAACCCGGGTCAGCAGTGTGAAAGGCAAATGCTCTAACCACTGTGATACCACTCCGGCCCTAGAAATTTATTCATTAAAAAAAAAAAATAGAATGGCAGGTACTGGACAAACAGTACAGGGCAAGGAGCTTGCCTTGGCCATGCCCGACCTTGGTTCAACTCTTCATATTGATTATGATGCCCCAAGCACCGCCAGGATTGAGCACTGGGTGCAGAGCCAGGAGGAACCCTGAATAAGAGAGTTAATGTTTGAAGCATGTATGTATTAAAGAAAGGCACAGTTTTTGGATCTCAGGGAAGCAACCTGTTCTATGCTCAGAGGTCACTCCCCTGGCATCAGGGAATTATCCATGTTGAAGAATACATCCAGGGCTCCCATATGCACGGATCATGCTTGATCCTTTGAATGCTCTCTCTCTTTCCCCTCAAAGATATTGAACATTAATATTCATAGTCCTCTGAAAAATTCACCACAATGCATAGTATCTGGGTGGATGTTTCTGGCTACGGATGTGTTTTGAGAAGCTGTGAAAGGGGAGAGAATCTGTACTGCTTCTTTGGTTTGTACTCAAAGGCATATTAGAACAAGGAGGAAGACATATTGGGGTGGGAACACAGATTGGTAGAGAATAAAAGAATCATATTCCGGTGGGTGACCCTTTCGAATTACCCGCTCAAACCATAAGATTCGATCCAGAGACTGATTTCCACAGAACCTTCGTGAACTTGGACCGCTTCAGAGCCCCTCAATGCTGCCTTTGGAGAGTGAGCTCTCAGGCTGTGTACACTGACACACAAGTCCAGAAAATATCTATTAGCTGACCCAATGGGGTTCATTTTCCCTGAGACTAGAAATCAAGGGGAAAAGAAGAATGTGTCCCCCTTCCCATTTTCTATCAAGGCACTGATTTCGGTTTGAGGTCAATTAAAATGATGATTGTATTTAACAGAGGCATTTGTGGTCTGGGGATTCCCGTAAGTGATGGTCACCACCCTGTAAATCGGAGGGTCCATGCAGGGCCAGTGATTGAACTGGGAATGACCTGTGCTACCACCACAGCCCCAGAAAATTTTATTTTTCATTTAAAAAATGAAATATTTCTTTTTTGAGTTAAAAAGAGTACTTTATCTGTTCTCCTTTTCCCTTCTTTTTTATAGGGTCTTCACAATTATAGAGAAAAGTATCTTGGAGCTTACGATAAAAATTAATTTTGGGTTTTTAAGCACTTTTTAATTTTTTTTAATTATTTAATTAGTGAGTCATCATAAGAGTACAGATACAGATTTACACATTTTTGAGCTTGTTTTTCCCTCATACAATGTTCGCAAACACATCCCTCCACCAGTGCCCATTCTCCACCACCAATAAGCCCAGTATCCCTCCCAACCCCCATTGTTAAGTTTTTCCTCCCTATTTGATCAGTGGTAGCACAGCGGGTAGGACGTTAGCCTTGCATGCAGCCAACCCAGGTTCAATTTCTCTGTCCCTCTTGGAGAGCCTGGCAAGCTACCAAGAGTATCCTGCCTGCACTGCAGAATCTGGCAAGGTACCCGCGGCATATTTGATATGCCAAAACCAGTAACAGTAAGTCTCACAATGGAGACGCTCTACTGCCCGTTCGAGCAGATCAATGAACAACGCGACAACAGTGCTACAGTGCTATTTGCTCAATGGAATATTCTAAAGTGTGTGTGTGTGTGTGTGTGCGCGTGTGTGTGTCTGTGTGTGTGTGTGTGAGAGAGAGAGAGAGAGAGAGAGAGAGGAAGGGGGAGGGGAGATGAAGTTGTGTGTCCATTCCCTCTTTGCAATATGCAGAGAAGGAGATGCAAGAAAGGCTCCGGGTTGTTTTTGTGTGTGTTCCATGTTCTCCTGGCATAGCTTCTGCTTTGGGAAAATGCAGTGGCAGTGCTCCCTTTTGGAGCACCGGGGACCAGATGGCTGGCCAACCTATCCTTCCCACGCATTAGGGAGTCACCGTGGCTTGCACAGACTTCTCATCTTATCATTCCTTTATTTCTTTGCTTTTAGTCTGAATAGTGCTAAAGTGAAAATAAATTGTCCGGAAAAAGAAAGTCACAGCCCTGCCCTGGTGCTGGCTGTCTCTTCCCCCCTCACCTCCCCACACTCCCACTGTCCTGACAGTATAGCTTTGGGGACTGTGACCCAGCAGGTCCCACCTCGAAGCTTCTTCCTTGCCCACTAATTTAAGTAATTCAGACTGAAACGGTACCATTTCCCCGAGATCAGCATTTCCAGGGCTAGAGATATCACCAGAATGCCTCATCCAGAGTTTAGACAGGAATGCTGGTGTGAAGTCACTCAGTCCTTTTGTCTTGCAGGTTTATTATTTCCAAATGGACATAGCACAAAACCTGTACAGTCAGTGTAGAGTTCTCTGAAAAATGTATCCACGTCTGAATGAAAACCATTGCTAGGAGTTGCATAAATGAGCCCACTTTTATCAACGGGGCAGAGGATTTCATTCTAGTTCCCAAGGATGTGTTTCTCCGGGGGCCCTGGAGTAGCAGAAGTTATCAGGGTCGGTGCAGAGGTACCTGCAGATCTGTATCTGCAATGCCATGGGGACCTCTGGTATGGGGACTTCTATCCAACTAGGCTCTGCCCATCTCCCTGGCCCAGAGTTAGATTATGCGTAAGGATGTGTGGATGCTGTCACTAATCTGAACATAAAATCTATAAATGATTATGACATAGGATCTTCTTTCTAGCCTCAGCAAATGAGCAATAGATAAAAATTAAATATCCATCTAGAAATCAGTGATGTTAATGTTAACATGCCTCCATCATATTAAAACAATATGACTAAATTTTGTGCTCGAACATTTTCATTTTTTTTCTCACGAGAGAACAGAAAGAGTAATATGTTGGCAAATAAATCTGAATTCAGTATGTACAAAAAAAACATTTTTTGGGATATGTGACCGGACTAATAAAGTTCATTGTTTATGATAGTATTTGGAGTGGCCGTTATAAGGAAGGATGTTGTATAATATCATTTACCTCATCTCCCAGTCCTGAGCCTACTTCCGTTCCATCCCATAACTTCATACAAAGAAATAAGCAAGCAATCAAATGGCAACTTACTTTTCCAACGTACTGTGGATCTGGTCCCATATGTTCTTCTAAAACAAAGAACTGGTTCCAAACCCATCCCCTTTTGGGACGATGATGGACTTCGGTTTCCCCTTCAATGTGTTTGGTTTGGTTTCTGGTTCCCTTGATGGAGCTGTGGTGAGCTGTTCCATAACACCTCTGAACAAAACAGAGACACACTAGGACTGGACAGATGCAAGATGTGCTCGTAATTTTCATTGTAAGATAACTTTCCAGTTCACGGCTTTCTTCCTTGTCCTTGTCAGCTACAAATGCCTAGTGAGCATTCAAGAGAGGAGCCAAAGCATTTTGGGAAGGACTGTCCAAAGTAAATTGTATAGTGTGTCCATGATTTAACTGCCCACCAGGGAAAGGTCAGACTGCATTTACATCCTGAAGCAGTTGCAGAATACAAGCTGGAGTGGTTTGAGTCCAAGTCTTCACAGTATGTGAACACAGGGAAGCATTTTCGACCTAAAGGGAAGAGAGCAAATGATATACATTACAAAAATAGTATCCTTCAATGGATTTTTCTGAACGCAGATTGGACTATTTTGCAATAAAATTTCAATAGCACATCTTTGTACAGTTCTATGGGAATTTTTTTTACAAAATCCTGCAAACAGAATTCTTCTCACTGAACACATCATGATACAAACCCCCACCACATCTGTACTGTAAATTCTCAATATTATGTCAGTATGAATCTCTACAAACAATAAAACCAACCCCTGCAGAAAGTTGAAGTGCTCAGAGCCTAACAAAGAGTGTGTTCCTATGCCTAGGAGTGGCGTGATCTCTTAAATATGACATTTATTAGGGACTCAGTGTTAATGCCTATATTTTTGTTTTTCTTTTTTCGGTGCCCTTTTCTGTTTTCATTTTGCTTTTCTGGATATGGTACGAATTCACTATACAATGGTTTCATATTCTATGTGGCTCACGGAACCTCGACAACATCCTCAAGAGGGTTGAAACCATGCTAGAGACATCACAAGAATAAAGGAGGTCTTGATATTGCTAAGTAGCACTGTTGCACTGTCATACTATTGCTCATCGATTTGCTCGAGCGGGCACCTGTAACGACTCCACTGTGAGACTTGTTGTTACTGTTTTTGGCATATCGAATACACCACAGTAGCTTGCCAGGCTCTGCCGTGTGAGCAGGATATTCTCGGTAGCTTGCCAGGCTCTCCAAGAGGGATGGAGGAATCAAACCTGGGTCGGGAGCGTGCAAGGCAAATGCAAAAAAAAAAAAAAAAAGAAAAGAAAAGAAAAACTACACTCTGTGATATCTCTCCAACCCATTGCTAAGTAAGATGTACAAAAATACGATTTCACAGAAGAGATAGGTAAGCAGCCTGGCATACTTTAATCTGAGCAAGAGCAGCAATTAGCTGAATCATAGATTTTAACTGACCTGCAGAAATTATAAGAGGTTGTGGATATTGTAAATCCATAAAGTTGGGAATAGGCAAGTATTTACAAAATAAATCAGAAAATACAGACAAGATGCATAGCACTAAATAGAGAATGTGCAGGTAAAAGTACTGGGGAAAAAAATATATATACAAGGAACACAATAAATGGAGGTGATATTACCCATAAGTATAGTAAATTAGGGCTGAGCGATAGCACAGCGAGTAGGGTGTTTGCCTTACATGTGACCGACCCGGGTTCAATTCCCAGCATCCCCTATGGTCTCCTGAGCACTGCCAGGAGTAATTCCTAAGTGTACGAGCCAGGAGTAACCCCTGTGCATTGCTGGGTGTGATCCCCCACCCCCAAAAACGTATAGTAAAGTAGATGATGAAAATAGCAGTTGTACAGATAAATAGAAGGAAAAACTTATTTTAAAAATATAAATATTGACAGAAACCAGTGAGATTCAAAAGATCATTAGAGACTACTTCGAAAGTCTATATGCCACAAAACACAGAACCTAAAAGAAATGGATGGATTCCTCGATTCCTACAATCTCCCAAGACTGAACAAAGAAGACTTGGAATACCTGAATAGACCCATCAATGTTAAGGAAATTGAAACTGTGATCAAAAACCTCCCCAAAAACAAAAGCCCAGGCCCAGATGGTTTCACTGGCGAATTCTTCCAAACATTTAAAGAAGACCTGCTGCCTGTTTTCCTCAAACTTTTCCAGGAAATTGAAAAAACAGGAAATCTCCCAAACAGTTTCTATGAAGCACACATCTCCCTAATACCAAAAGCAAACAAAGACACCAATAAGAAAGAAAATTACAGACCAATATCCCTGATGAACACCGATGCGAAGATCCTCAACAAAATACTGGCAAATAGGATCCAACAACTCATCAAAAAGATCATACATCACAACCAAGTGGGATTCATCCCGGGGATGCAAGGATGGTTTAACATTCGGAAATCAATCAACATAATCCACCATATCAATAAAAGCAAAGATAAAAACCATATGATCATATCAATAGATGCAGAGAAAGCATTTGACAAGATCCAACATCCTTTCATGATGAAAACCCTCGCCAAAATGGGGTTTGGAGGAACTTTCCTCAAGATAGTCGAAGCCATCTATCACAAGCCTACGGCAAGCATTATCCTCAACGGGGAAAAACTAAGGGCCTTTCCTCTGAGATCAGGCACAAGACAAGAATGCCCACTCTCACCACTCCTCTTCAATATAGTACTGGAAGTACTTGCGATAGCTATTAGACAAGAAAAAGAGATTAAGGGCATCCAGATAGGAAAGGAAGAAATCAAACTCTCACTATTTGCAGACGATATGATACTATATCTAGAGAAGCCTAAAACCTCTACTAAGAAACTCTTAGAAACAATAGACTTATACAGTAAAGTTGCAGGCTACAAAATCAATACCCAAAAATCTATGGCCTTCATATATGCAAACAATGAGGCAGAGGAAAGGGACATAAAAAAAGCAATCCCATTCACAATCGTGCCCCAGAAAATCAAGTACCTCGGAATCAGCTTAACCAAAGAAGTAAAAGACCTCTACAAAGAAAACTACAAAACGCTACTCCATGAAATCAAAGAGGACATGAGGAAATGGAAACATATACCCTGCTCGTGGATAGGGAGAATCAATGTTGTCAAAATGGCAATACTCCCCAAAGCATTATACAGATTCAACGCGATCCCTATAAGTATACCCATGACATTCTTCAAAGAAATGGATCAAGCAATCTTAAAATTCATATGGAACAACAAACGTCTAAGGATAGCTAAAACAATTCTTGGGAAAAAGATGATGGGAGGCATCACCCTCCCCAATCTCAATCTTTACTACAAAGCAGTAACAATTAAAATAGCATGGTACTGGAACAAAGGCAGAGCCGTAGACCAATGGAACAGGGTGGAATACCCTTACACACAACCCCAAATGTATGATCATCTAATCTTTGATAAGGGAGCAAGAGATGTGAAGTGGAGCAAGGAAAGCCTCTTTAACAAATGGTGCTGGCACAACTGGACAACCACATGCAAAAAAATGGGCGTAGACCTTGACCTGACACCATGCACAAAAGTCAGATCAAAATGGATTAAAGACCTCAACATTAGACCACAAACCATAAGGTACATTGAAGACAAGGTCGGCAAAACCCTCCACGATATTGAAGATAAAGGTATCTTCAAAGGTGACACAGAACTAAGCAATCTAGTAAAAACAGAGATCAACAAATGGGACTACATTAAACTAAAAAGCTTCTGCACCGCAAGAGATACAGTGACCAGAATCCAAAGACTATCCACAGAATGGGAAAGGATATTTACACAATACCCATCAGATAAGGGGTTGATATCAATGGTATATAAAGCACTGGTTGAACTCTACAAGAAGAAAACATCCAACCCCATCAAAAAATGGGGCGAAGAAATGAACAGAAACTTTACAAAAGAAGAAATATGAATGGCCAAAAGGCACATGAAAAAGTGCTCTACATCACTAATCATCAGAGAGATGCAGATCAAAACAACCACAAGATACCACCTCACACCACAGAGACTAGCGCACATCCAAAAGAACAAAAGCAACCGCTGTTGGAGAGGATGTGGGGAGAAAGGGACCCTTCTACACTGCTGGTGGGAATGCCGACTGGTTCAGCCCTTCTGGAAAACAATATGGACGATTCTCAAAAAATTAGAAATTGAGCTCCCATTTGACCCAGCAATACCACTGCTGGGAATATATCCCAGAGAGGCAAAAAAGTATAATCGAAATGGCATATGCACATATATGTTCATCGCAGCACTGTTTACAATAGCCAGAATCTGAAAAAACCCGAATGCCCTAGAATGGATGACTGGTTGAGGAAACTTTGGTACATCTATACAATGGAATACTATGCAGCTGTTAGAAAAAAGGAGGTCACAATTTTTTTATTTAAGTGGATCGGCATGAAAAGTTTCATGCTAAGTGAAATGAGTCAGAAACAGAGAGACAGACATAGAAAGATTGCACTCATCTATGACATATAGAATAACAGAGTGGGAGACTAACACCCAAGAATTGTAGGAACAACTACCAGGAGGTTGACTCCATGGCTAGGAGGCTGGCCTCACATTCTGGGGAAAGGGCAACTCAGAGAAGGGATCACCAACTATAATGTAGTCGAAGGCCATGTGGGAGAAGGGAGTTGCGGGCTGAATGAGGGCTTGAGACTGAGCACAGTGGCCACTCAACACCTTTATTGCAAACCACAATAGCTAATTAGAGGGAGAGAACAGAAGGGAATGCCCTGCCACAGTGACAGGGTGGGGTGGGGGGAGATGGGATTGGGGAGGATGGGAGGGATGCTGGGTTTACTGGTGGTGGAGTATGGGCACTGGTGAAGGGATGGGTTCCCGAACTTTGTATGGGGGAAGCATAAGCACAGATGTGTATAAATCCGTAACTGTACCCTCATGGTGATTCATTAATTAAAAATAAATAAATTTATTAAAAAAATATAAATATTGTGAATTGAACTTAGGTTTTAATTTGATAGATAACAGAACTTAACAAATATTTCAGGTGAACCAAATAAAAAACTTGGAAGAAAAAGAAATGGCAGAAATTATTAGCCTATTGGAAGCAAAATACTCAGCAAATTTTGCTGTATCTTATATGTATGAATATGTATGATTTAGAAAAATTGTTTTGATTCAGGAGTTTGACTATTTAATGTTGTAAAAGCATTAGATAAATCTCTTTCCCATACCATAAAAATTACTCTTGTAAATCATCACAAATAAATGTAGATCTGAATAAATTACAAGGTGAAAAACATGGCAATATAAATTATCTTAAAAACTAAATATAAACAACATGTGAAAGCATAATTGTTTTATACATTGTGAAAAATGCTTTTAGTTATAATTTTTATTGTAATTTAGGTTACATGATTATAATAGTATTAAAAGTTATTGCACCCAACTACAACCAAAGTGTTTTTAGTATTGTTCCTATGTGAAATCCATCATATTAAATATGAGTTTAAAAATATTATGAGAACGAGAACAAGAAATGTTTCCTAATTGGTAATTCATCCTAAATTATGGATTAATAATTAGGATTAATTCACGCACAAAAGTTATCATATTGTATCAGAGTTAGAATAGCATCTTACATACCTGTCACACAGAAATTAATGTTTGTATTGGGAGTTATAAATTATGCCTCATATATACGTATAGGTGACTTAAGATAAATGAGAAAAAGAATAAATGGAGAAAGAAAAGTAGAAAAGTATACATAACTAATATTAGTAGAACTAGTTGCCTTCATTCAAAATAACAAAATGGGATCACAATCTTATAAAATGTAACAAAGATAATCCAAATATTTTTTAGTAAAAAATAATTTTTTTAGTAAAACATTTGTATTTACAAGTTATTTATTTATAGCTTACTTTTAAGCATATTATGATCTAGCATCAATTCCAACACCAGTGTCTATTTCCCTTCACCAAAGTTTTGTAGTTTGACCCAATCTCATAAAATACATTCAGGGAAACATAGACAAATTACTATATTACATTGACATCAGAAGTGTCTTCAGTGATTTGATTTCACTGGAAGACAGTACTGCAATTTTTTAACAAAATTTAAACTGAAACTCCCAAATAATTCTAGACTTAAGCTTTTAAACATCTATCCCAACACAATGACAGTATCAACTAGAAATTATATTTGTGTATAAATACATAAATATATATCAATGTATATCACTGTCACTGTCATCCCTATCAATTTGTTCAAGTGGGCAGCAGTAATGTCTCTCATTGTGAGACTTATTGTTACTGTTTTTGGCATATTGAATATGACACGGGTAGCTTGCCAGTCTCTACCGTGCAGGCCTAATACTCTCAGTAGCTTGCCGGGCTCCCCTAGAGGGGTGAAGTAATCAAACATGGGTTGGCCTCATGAAAGGCGGATGCCCTACCACTGTGCTATCTTTCCAGCCCATCAATGTCTCTATAAATATATATGAATTATATCTATGTACACACACATATATATACATATATATATAATTATATATGAGTTCAAGATGCCACTCTGTCTAATGTTCATTGATTTAAAGAAGGCATTTGATTCTGTTGAGACTGAAGCAGTCATCGAAGCCCTAGCCAAACAGGGTGTTCAAACTCAGTACATTAGGATCCTCCATGAGATGTATTACGGATTCACCACCAGGATCTCACAGTTCTACAAGGAAGTGATGGTCGACGTAAACAGAGTGTTTCAGCAGGGCGACATCATGGTACTGAAACTCTTCAGTGCCACCCTCAAGAACATCATGTGACAACTGGAATGGAAAGGAATGGGAATGAAGATAGACTGTCGGCAACTACACCACCTCTGCATCACTGATGATATTGTTCTAATAACACCAAACATTAGCTAAGCGGCACGAATACTGGCCAACTTCGACCATGAGTGTGGAAAGGTAGGACTGCAGCTGAATCTCATAAAAACAATGTTCATGAGAAACGGACCAGTTCCTGACTTTCCATTTGCTCTCAACAAAATGAACATGTCCGAATGCAGCAGTTATGTGTACCTAGGTTGAGAACTCAACATGACAAATGACCTGGCACCTGAGCTGCACAGCAGGAAGAGAGCAGTATGGAACACCTTTAAGAGCATCGTCAAAGAAGTGATTAAGAGGATGAAATATCTTTGGCTCCGGGCACAACTTTTAGACTCCATCATTCTTATTGCACTAAGACCCTAGCCCTATGAAAACAGGATTAAGAATGCTACTTAGGTATCCCAAAGAGGAATCAAAGAGTTATGCTTGGAATATCACATTTCACTCAAGTGAGAGAAAGAATTTGAAGTTCCAACCTCCATCAACGATTGAGAATCAGGGACACTGTTTCATCTGCAAGGCTTCAAAAATCAGATGGGTTGGACTTGTAATGCAAAATGCACATGATCGCTCAATTAGAGCTGTTACGGACTGGATTCCACAAGACAGACGTCAAAAGAACGCATGGCTGCCCACCTAAGGGATGGTCAGACTTCTTCATTAAGACCCTGAATGGACGGTTTGAGGCTCTTCATGTTCCTGGAGCAAGCAGATGCCATTGGGCTACACTAGCACACAACATGGATGGACGGAGACTTTACTGGTGCCCTCTCGAGCAAATCAATGAGCAATTGCATAACAAATGATACAAGTGATATATATATATATATTTATGTATATATGCATTGCTATACACACATAGATATGTTCATAAAATATTGCTGCATACATATGAATATTGTGTTCGGTGTACATATAATATCTTTCTATCTATAATATAGCAATGCTCATTACAGTATTATCTAAAATATTCAAAATCTTGAAACAACTAAGTGTCATCAACAGATGAGTGGACTTAAATGTGGTATAATCACACAACTGAAAATTATTAGTTGTAAGAAAAGATCAAATTATGCAGTTTGCTAACCTTAACATAGACACAACTAAGAGTATTGAGTTAGGAGAAATAGTAAGGAGAAAGAGAAATACTAACTTATGTCCCTCTTATGCGCTATATAAAGAATACAGGGGGTTAGATAATAGCCAGTGGAAACATCATAGACTCTGATGATACTTTTATGTTAACAGTGGAGATGGGGGGTGGTAAAATTCCTGTGGGATGTATGAGGTAAAGAGACACTGGCACTTTGGGGGTGGGTGAAGTTATATAATCTCAATGCACCCCTTAATCAAACATGCACTCTTATAAACCATGGTTATACCAACAAAATTAAGTTTGTAATATTTTATTTAAGTATATCTATGTTTTTATTTCAACTAAAATGATTATCTACCCTAACATAATATAGTCATTTGATAGTCAATTGCAATCTAGCTAATATGTCAGAAAATCTACAGTTTTTCTTTTTCTTTTTTAGTCAACTTTTTAAAGTAAATGTGATACTATATAATTATAGTGTTCTTATAAACTATACTTCATGATGATTAATGACTGTTTAAGTATTCTTTTTAGTCTAGATTCTCAGTTATTTTGATGATTTTTCTGCTAAATATTAGTTTTCATTAGTCAAAAGTTTCTTAATTTTTAAGTAATAAATTTTCAAAAAGAAACTTTTTACTTTTTACAAGTTAACTTGATGACTTGATATATATGTATATATTTGTATATATATAGTATATATATATATATATATAGTGTTGTTATCTTAATACTTTCACACGACCTGGTGTGATTTTTAAATGAAATTAGCATCTTTGCCTTTTATGCTATGTTGTTTAACAAAGCATAATTCATGAGTAAAAGGTGAAGAAAGTACTTTTGTAGTGCAGTATAGATATGTAAATGAGTGTTTCCTCATTTTATGTGATCTTTTATGTGATTCCAGAATATATCAATTTATTTAAGCTACATATATATATGTATATGTGTGTACATATATATGAAATTAACCTAGGAAAAGTGAAAAATGATAAAGGATTTATGAAACAAAAGAGCAAATGTAAGCACTATTATATCTTTAAATTATTTTATTAACTAAATAATGAAAACACAGAAGCCAAATATATATATATATATATTTTTTTCTTTTTCCTTTTCACTAAACAGTTCATCTTTGAGTAGTTAGAACAAATGCAACTATTGATGATATAATGCACTTAGGGTGCTCCTTTTTAACTTCTGCTCTTTCCCGCTGACAGGTAAGGCTGCTAATCAGTTCTGATGGCTACACAATAGCCCTCTAAACAATTTATTTGCTGTCTCCTGTGTTCAAAGTGAGCTCTGTCATTTGAAAGTTAAAAACTTCTTATTAGAAAGATCATTTTAGTGGTTCAAAGTAGAAGCAGTTTACAAATAACACACCCGGTGCAATGGTATACAGTATTGAGTCTCTCCTCTGCTCAACACTTAATCTAAGTAGTCAGTGTTTCCTTGACTGTCGCTTGCATCTGTAGCTATTCTCTCTCCAATTGCAGAGTCAATAACATTGTTCTGTACTATGAGTCAAGAAATATGACCCCAAGTATTCATTTTGTAGAAAGCTAGTACATTTTAATGAACATTTAATTTATTTATTTATTTTTATTTATTTTTTTATTAGTGAATCACCGTGAGACAAAGTTACAGACTTACAGGTTTTCATGCTTATGTTTCAGTCATACAGTGATTAAGTGCCCATCCCTCCACCAGTGCCCATTCTCCACCACCAATGGTCCCAGCGTCCCTCCCACTACCCCCACCCTGTCCCCTTCACCCCACCCTGTCTCTGTGTCCAGGCGTTCCCATTTGCTAGCTCTCTCTTTTTGGGTGTTGCGGTTTGCTACAGAGGTATTAAGTAGGCATCTTGTTCGGTCTATAGTCTATTTTCAGCCTGTATCTCCCATCCCCAGTGGGCCCGCCTAGTACCCTTTGCTTGGTAGTCCCTTCTCTATCAGATCTGCTTCTTCACCTAGCATGTGAGGTCAGCTTCCAAGCTGTGGAGTACTCCTCTTGATACTTATTTATACCAAGTCTCGTATTTCTCATTTTCTTATATTGAAGCATGTTCTGCTATTTAATTTGTTAATTTATGATTTAATAACTATTATTTTAAAAATAACATTTTTGTACTTCGCTGTTACGTCATTTAAGATTAAATAATTAGCCATCTTGGAGTTCCTCAATAGAGAAATTCCCTGAGAAAGCTCGGAGTAAACAACATATTCTATGAAAAGGATTATGGCATTTATATTGTATGTTATTGCTTATAAAAAAAAAGACTCTGTAACTAGACTCTTTTACCAATTGGCTTTCAATTTATCAGTTCTGGACTCCAAAGCATCTAAATAAAATCTTGTGTTTTTAAAAAAAAAAACATAGTTTTCTTTGTACTGTTTTTCATTTTGAAAACATCTGTAAAAAAAATGTTTGTCGACCTTATTTAACATTCCTTATGTGTGGAATGGTATAAATAGCATTTTGCATTTTTAAAATACCTAAAATCATTGCCACCAATTTCAGAAAGTCAAGCTTCATATGCTTGGATAGAAATTTGACTGGAGAGAGCTAGTGTAAAAAGATGTTAAACTAAAACTGTCCATGATTTTATAAACTGTCTTCCCTATGAAATATATAAGGATATCTTGAGAGAAAAAGGCATTGTGACTATGAACATGATGTTTCCATGTTCAACATAAGGCCTTCTGCAGTTCTGTAAATCCACCAGACAGCACTTCTTCATAGGACAAGGACTTCTCTTAAAAATAATGAAAACTGGGGGCTGGAGCAATAGTACAGTGGGTAGGGTGTTTGCCTTGCACACAGCCGACCCGGGTTCAGTTCCTAGTATCCCATATGGTCCTCTGAGCACCGCCAGGGGTGATTCCTGAGTGCAGAACCAGAAGTAACCCCTGTGCATTGCCAGGTGTGACCCATAAAACAAATAATAATAATAATAATAATGAAAACTAGCTCATCCTGATATGATACAAACTGCCTTATAAAAACTCCCTATGGTTGGAGAAATATCTGGGAATACACCAGAATACAGATTTGCCCCGGAACAGAAAATGAAATTGAAAATCTTTAAGAAACAAGCAAACAAACAAATAACAACAATAAAAAACGAACACTTAAAACCTTCAGGGTATGAAAGCCTTTTACAGAGGCCTGACTGGCTGTTGAAAATGAATATATTTGACCTCTAGAAAGCTGGCCACTTGTATCTTATCATTCTTTGCTAATGAACTCACATTGATTAACAATTCAGATAGTTCTCTTCTAAAGCACAAGCAAGCTAGAGATAAAGAGCTTCTTACAGAAGCCAGAAATGTTACCGATTGATTCTGTCTTTTTTTTTTTCCCCTCCCCTGAATGCACAAGGAAATCAGAGACATTGCAAACCATAACAATCTGTTAGAGCCAAGGCTAGCTGCCTTGAGTCTCGGGTGATATATGTAAGTTTAACCCAAGGCCAAGGTAGGGCTCCTGTGTTGCAACTCCCTGTTTAACAGTCCTTGTTGATTTATCCCTGCAGACAGCAGAGACAGGACACGGAGCTTTCACATCTGATCTCCATTCTCCTAGACGTTTGCCCTGTCCACAGTGGAGGCCCACTGCTCATAAGGCCAATTCTCTCCAACCCGCTTGGAACTCTCTCATTTCCAGCTGCTGTGTCTCTAGGGCAGGCCTCTGGGTACTCAGGGTCCCAGGTTTTTTTTTTTGTCTTTAGGCATCCATGTGAGAACAAGAGCTCCCTCACGCTAGTGCTCATAAGGTATCTATCTTGCCCTTAACTATTTCTGCTCTCCAATCGCCTATACACATGCAAGCAAGACTCAAAATAACCAATAGGATTAATCAGCTTGCCCACACCTCTCCCCTCACACTTAATCTTCTTCTTTTAAAAAATATTTGTATTTTACAGAGTTGTTCACAATATTTCATTACATTTAATATTCAAACACCCATCCCACTACCATTATACCTTCCCCCCACTATATTTTGGGTGTTTCCATCCCGAACCCCAATCCCTGCCCCAAAACAGAACTAGAATAATATATTTTGTATTGTTTGTTATGAAAAAACACTAAAAATACTACAATAAAAGTATCCTTGGAGGAAAGAGGGTGGGGATTGTTGTATTCCACCTAGGGGCCATTAAGTCCTTCTATAAGAGATCACTAACATGTTGTTAGAAGTTGAGCCTTGTATGCTTTTATAAATAAAAATATATAATGTATATATAAATATTAAATTATACATATATACATATACACACATATTTCCCTCTAAGATGGGCTGACTCCTACTTTGAACCTCATCAAATGTGGTGTGGTACCCTTGGAGTATGGATAGGGTGTGGGGTATGCTTCCCTTAACTTTCAGTGTGCAGCATCGTTGGGAAGGACGAGTAAAGAGAGGCTTCTAAAATCTCAGGGCTAGAACAAATGGAAACGTTACTGAGACCGCTCGAGAAATTCGACATCAATGTGGTGATGATGATGAACTTTCACTATAGCAGGGCGATGTGGTAACAGAAGGACAAAGGGCCCTATTGATTGATTGATTGATTGATTTAATTTGGAGGTCTCAGTGGTTCTTAGGGTTACCCCTGGCTCTGAACTCAGGAATCACTCCTACTGGCATGACTACAGGGACTATATGGGGACTCTAGGGATGACCCCAGCTTAACCACTTTTCAGGCCAGGACCCTAACCAGCCTCTCTCTTTCTCTCCAGCTGTGGGAACATTTGACTGGATTCCCAGTGCCCTTCCAATTTTAAGGTTTTTTTTCCTTCTATTTTGTCAAGGAATTAGACACAGCTTCTTTAATGGGTCAATTTATCTTCTGTGCTGAGAGACTGATTCTATTAAATATTTGGACAAGACAACTACATTTGGGAACTTCTCAAAGTGGAACTATATAGAAGCCAAATTGCCCACCTTAGTATTCGTCATGGGTAGAAGATAACTTATGTAGGAGAGGCCCTGATGTTAGAACATGATTCATATTTTAACAATATGATCATTGTGTTTGATTTCATCATTCCTCATGATGACGTTTTGGACCAGCTAATAGCCAGACGTGAGAATTCGCCAAACCCCTAGAGTGATCATGCGACTGTGTGGACTCCAGGGGCTCGCCTGAGAGGGAAATGGCCCCTATGTAAAATTTACCCTATGCTAGAATCCCTGGGAAAGAGAGGAAAGGCTAATTAAGCAGGAAGAAGCCTGTTTGAACTTGATGCTACAATTTGTACTGTGGGAACTGAATTTAGGTCAACGATCAGCATTAGACAAGAGCAACTATCCTTGCCCCTTAAACTTAAAGAAAAGGATATTTCATTTTACATTTACCTTTCTTCCAAGAACCTGTGGGTAAGAACAGTAGCCCTCATTCTGTCCTTCCCCCAAAGCTGACTATCCCTTTCTTTAATTATCAGGTCTCATTCCCCTGACCCTGAAAGAGCCTCCAGTGCAGCATAGTTGGGAAGGACGAGTAAAGAGAGGTTTCTAAAATCTCAGGGCTAGGAGGAATGGAAGCTTACTGAGACTGTTCGAGAAATTTGACGATCAAGATGATGATGATGATGATGATGATGATAACTTGTCAGGTGAACGTTTTTTTTGCCTAAAAGGGACTTTTTAGGGTTCTGGGATGATAGTGGGGAAACTGTGTTGACAGGGGCTGAACCAAGGTTGTCTGGAATGCAACATGTTTCTCAACCTCTTGACCCTTCCCCACATCCATACTATTTCTCCATCTTAGGATATTTTTTTTTCATGTATACAGTCACCATAAATTACAAAGTTATTTATGATTGATTTCAGGCCTACATGGTTTCCACACAAAACCCTTCTCTAGTGTCCACTTCCTTCCAGCAATGACCAATCCCCAGCTTGTCCATCCCACCCACCAGCCTGCCTCTTTCTCAAAGCCTTTGGCACTGTGGTTTACAGTACTGTCCCCAAAATGGGCCTCAGGCACAGCACCTCACTCCCTTTGCTCTCCTCCTCCGCCTTCTCCTCCCAATCGAATGCATCCCTCCATCATAGCTCTGACCCCTTCTATGCCCTAACACCCCCCATATCCCACCACCACTGAGCGACATGCTTCTACTGAGGACCAGTTCTCAAATTCTTTTATTTCCACAGCCTTTGCGCAGTCATCATTCCATCACTAGGTCTTTATAGGTTGACTTAGTGTAAGTTATCTCCAATGGGGATTATAGTTTCAACTTTCCTTTCTGACAAGTACATCCTCACAGCCACGTGATATCAGAGCTCAGGTTTCCAATATTTCAGATTCAAAAATCTCTAATATCTGTATGAATGTATCACTCTCAACCTAGCTTGTCATTTTTCTATTGCTTTATGAATTTTAATTTTATCCACTTCTCCCCTATGGTTTATTGTACTATTTTCTCTGAAATTGTATTTCCCTTAGCTATTTCATTTGAATTTTATACATCTTTGACTATTGAGTTAAGTAGCACTTGCTTAGAGTCAAAATATAATTACTAAAAACAAGAAAATGTGAAAGGCTTCACTTAATTTTGCTGCAAGTTTTATTTCTAGATCAATTCCCTAATCATACTTCCAATTTTGATCTTATCATTTCAAGATATTCTTGTAGTCCCACGATTCACATGTAATAAATTGCATTTGCTTAAAGAGGACGTGCATGCAGTATATGCCGACATATAGTTAAGCAATACTTAAAGCTTAAATTGTGTCTCTATGATATAATAAAAACCTAAAAGATGCACAAATATATTAGAAAGCATTACTTTTTCCATACAGTGAGTTTTCTTGGGCTATATTCATCTAAGGTTTGAATTAAGTATTCAATTAAGTCACAGGAAGACAGTTGAAACTGTGTAGATATTCCTATCAAGCCCTGACTTATATTGTTCATCACCATTTGCCTTAAAAACCTTACTCTCTAAACTCCTGTTAGTTAAACCTACCCTCCAGGCCTAGATTAAAGAGTATTTCTTTTCAAACACTTCTCTGGGGGTAAAATTCCCCTTGGGGTTTTTCCTTGGAGTCAGAGGGCAGATTTCTGTTTTGTCTGGATTATAAAAATAGTGTTTTCCTCTAGGACAACGGTTGGAGTTGCCTGTTAGAAATATAACATAGGGGCTAGAATGATAGCACAGCAGGTAGGGCGATTGCCTTGCATGCAGCCAACCCGGGTTCGATTCCCAGCATCCCACATGGTCCCCTAAGCACCGCCAGGAGTAATTCCTGAGTGCAGAGCCAGGAGAGTAACTCCTGTGCATTGCCGTGTGTGACCCAAAAAACAAATATATATATATATATATATACATATATAACAGTATGTTATATATATATAACAGTATGTTATATATATATATATATAAAACAGTATGTTATATATATAACATATGGGGGGAAGAGAGAGAGAGAAAGAGAGAGGGGAGAGAAAGAGAGAGAGAGAGTGAGAGAGAGAAAGAGAGAGAAGAAGAAACTAGCAGATAACAGGTAAGGGGTGTACCTTGCATGCAGCCTACCTGGATTCAATTCTCAGCTGCACATATGGATCCCATGCACTGCCAGGAGTGATCCCTGAGCGCGAGTCAGTCACAAATCCTGAGCACAGCCAGATGTGGCCCAAAATCAAATAGGAAAGGAATGAAAAAGACATCCTATATAAAAGGAGGATTCTGAATCCCAGGGTTCCTTAGGCAGAGAAGACTTAGTCATGTACTGATTCATAGTCTCCCAGAGGATATGAGGGAACATGAACATGATAGCACTGTGCTAGTGATAAGATTCTTTTAACAATACAAAAATAAAGTATTTTGTTTCTGACTCTGTCCTATGTCTAATGCAGCAGCGATAAAGTTGCAATTGTCTAATTCATTAGTTTAATGTGGGGAAATGACTCAGTCCTTTCAGTTGAAAGTCTAGATGGCATCATTGCATTAATGCTTGCTTCTCTAAATCATAATAGTTTCTAAAGAATCCCTTGCTATCACAAAGTAATTATTCATCAGTATGTAGGTGGTATTTAATTTACCATCCTATTATATTTATTTGAATTCTCACACAATATCTTTACATTTTCATCTTCTATACTGGCTAGCTAGTCAAGTAAGTTTCATAGTTAAAAACCAAATAAATGAAAGAATACAAAAATTGGAATAAATGAATCAATTCAAGTTATATCCAGACTAGTAGCACTAACATACTAAATTTCAACTAAAATAACAATTTACAAAAATATATTTTGACAGCCTAAACTTGTTTATTATAATTTTTCATTTAAAATATGAAATAATAAAAAAGACACAAATGAAATCTTTCCAATATTAAACAAAATATTTAAGTGTGATAAAGGCATGTATATTCTAGCCTTTTGATGAGGACCGGAAGCCAGAATGCTAGAACTTCCCCTTCGCCTCCAACGGCCGCCCCTAGCTGGGAAACACACTATGTCTGTTTATGTTTATGTTCAACCAAACCCATGATTATGTTTATGTTCAACTAAAACCATGCTCATATTTAAATTCAACCAACACCATGCTAATTCCTGTCCTTCCACACTTTAAAAAAAAACATGTTTTCTTTTTCTACATAATCCCAGGAGGATCCCAATAAACAGTGTTGCTGCCTCCAGTCTGATAAAATTATTCTGCTATCAGCCAGGGGAATGTAGATGGGTCTTGATTATACCAGGGGACCTGATCACCACGACTTGGTGACAAAGGGTGCCTGAACAGGAGCATTGGTTGCTGACCATCAGCTGGGGGTTGACTGCACCAGGGGACCGGGTCAATGCTGGACGGTGACAGCCATTAGTCCTAATACTTTATTCCCTACATGGAGTTAATAGACATTTGCAGACCTGATGTCAGACTTAGTAATTTTTTTTTAGATTAAGCAAGTAAATTTTTACAAAGCTATTTTGTTCATTAACTTTGTTAATTGAACATATCTATAATAATTTAAATTTATTTTAGTTAATACTTCAAATATTATTGAAGTTCTACATAGAATTAGAAAGATAAAAATTGTGAAGATATATCCACATTAAGATTTTATGGCATCTTAAAATTGACCTAGTTGGCAATAAAGCTAACATAGAACAATATACCATTTTTATGCGGTGATTTCAATCTTCAAATGAAATCAGTTTTCTAGTGGATATTATTTTTTAAAATATAGAAAATAAAACACAAAGATAAAGGTAGTGGGATAAAATGCAATGCTTTCTTACTCTCTTTGTAGATCAGTGACAAATATGTGTTTTGAAATTTGTGGAACACCTACAAGTATTTCAACATACTATTCTGTTTCACTGTATCACTGTCATCTTGTTGTTCATTGATTTCCTCGAGCAGACACCAGTGACTAGCCCTGGTACGTTAGCAGTCTCTCTTCACTTGTGGTGTCGCACGAGTGGTGCCGCATTGGAGGCTCTTTCAGGGTCAGAGGAATGAGACCACCATTGTTACTCTATATGGCATATGGAATACACCATGGGGAGCTTGCGGTGCTCTGCTATGCGTGCAGGATGCTCTAGGTACCTTGCCAAGTTCTCCAAGAGAGAGAACTGCAATTGAGGCCACGTGCTTCCAGGAGCTTTGTTTTATAGTCTCTGGATCTTGGCCATTGATGGGTTCCTCTGTGTTCCTCTGCCAGTTCCTGGGTTCCTGGGTTCCTCTGCCAGTTCTTTCATGCTTGAGGGTCACCTTCATGCTTGAGGCTCCTCGAAGCGTGTGGAGAGTAGTCTTGAACATGGCTGTGGCTGGGCTGGGTTTTGGAAGTCTTCAGCTGCAGGGGCTCTGCTCAGGTGGGGAGAGAAACTCAACCCACCTACCTCCAAGGGGCCCTGGAGAAGACAGCCAGGCCAGGGAGGCAGAAGACTCAGGACACTCTGGCAGTCACACCTACAAACTGCCTTCCGGCACCGTGTAACCCATCAATGGCCAAGATCCAGAGACTATGAAACAAAGCTCAGGAAGAGAGTGAGGCAGAGTCTCCTGCCCCGCACCTGGTTGTCTTCGGTGGGGCTCTTCAAAGGGATGCGGGTTGTGTTTCCCTCTCTGCCCCGAGCAGAGTCCCTCCAGCCGAATATCTGCAGAATTCAGCCACAGCCATGTTCAGGACCACATGCTCTGATGAGCCTCAACTATGAAGGAACCGGCAGAGGAACCCAGGTGTGTGGGACCCGGGGCTGAGATCTCCAAGCCTACTCGGATTGGGACTGGGCCTCTCCACCCAGATCCTCCTTTTTTCCAGTAGCTAGGCAGTCACACCCACTATTCTGTTTACATGCTTTATTTATACATACACATAAATGCATATATATATTATATATACATGTGTGTGCATGCACACACAGACACACACAAATACAAACATATATACATATATGTATAACATGATTCATTTAATAAGGTAGGATTTATGAAACGAAAATTTTTGCTTGTTTTGAAACCACACCTAACAGTGCTCAGAGCTTACTTCTGGCTTTGCACTAAGTGGTTGTTCCTGATGGGATTGGGGAAACAAATGTGGTTCTGGGAATTGAACTTGGATCCACAGTGTAGAAGGCAAGCACCTTGCCCACAGTAATGTCTTTGGTCCATGAAATACAACTTTAAAATGACTAGTGTGATATCACTTGTCACTTGTCAACCCATTAATCTTTATTGCTCGTGCTGGCACCAATAATGTCTCTATTTGTCCCTGTCGCATGCTAGTATAGCCCAATGATGTCTGCTCATTCCAGGAACACGAAGAGCCTCAAACCGTTCATTCAGGGTTTTGACGAAGAAGTCTGACCACCTCTTTGGTGGGCAGCCATGCAGTGTTTTGATGTCCCATGGAATCCAGTTGGTAGCAGCTCTAGTTAACAGATAACAAATAACAGCGGTCATCTCTGAATCACATTATGTGTCCGACCCATCTGATTTTTGATGCTTTGGCCAATGAAACATTGTCCCTGATTCTTGACCATCGAAGGAGGTTCAAACTCCAGATTTCTTCTCTCACTTGAGTCCAACATGATACTCCAGGCATAGCTGTTTTGATTCCTCTTCGGGATACCCAAAGAGCGTTCTCATCCTCTTTTCGTAGGGCCCAGGTCTCTGAGGTGTATGTTAGTGCAGGAAGAATAGTGGAGTTGAAATGATGTGCCTGGAGCTGGAAGTCCTCTTAACCAATTTGATATAACTATTAATATTTATTTCTAAATTCTTACTGATGCAGACTCCTAGTAACTGAATGTGCTATTTGGATTGTATTAATGTCTTACACATCATAAGTTCCTATATCCCACTTCTAAGAATTAATTTCCTAGTCTCCCTTGTAGCTAAATGTGGCCCAATGGCTAAATTTTAGTAAATGGAATATAAGGAGATAACTATTGCTGCACAGCTTCCCTGGATAATTCTTCAGAGGAGCGTTAATGTGTTTCTTATCAGTTCTCTGCCCACCCTCCATTTTATCATTTGAATTCCAAATGCAATGCTTGCAGCTCCCTTTGGGACCCCAAGGGTGACCATCACTTTCTAGAGAGAGAACAAGCAAATTTATCCCAGGTAGCATTGCGAGACAGAGCTGTTCTCTGAGCCTAGACTGTCTTCCTCTGAGTTTACTATAAAGAGAAAACAAATCGATCAAAGCCACAACTGTTTGATTTTTCTGTTATTCTAGACCCAAATTTTACCCAAATTTAACAATCACTGAGCTGAAACAGGCTAGTCTCGAGGGCTTTGGATTTGGGAGAGGGTTTGGGAAATAATATAAGGAGGAAAGAAACTCAACAAAGGGACCCACAAGAAGGAGAGAGCTACTGTGCTCTCGGTGTCACAGAACGTTCAGTGACAGCGCTCTGCTGTTTCTACTACAAATAGGAAAACACGAGGGGATTGGCGACTATTCTTTTCCCTGGAGTCGGAAACCATGTGTTATGCCTCATCTATGTCATCTGCAGCACCAGAGCACCCAGCCATGCCAAGTAAGAAATGACGCGTGTCCGGAGACCTCCCTGAATGTGTCTCCCTGTGGACTCCATCCTCTATTCTTCTAGCTACCCATCACCTCTCTGCCCCTGGCTTGACGGTCATCCATGTCTTTTCACCACTCCCAACAGAGACTGAACAACAAGCAAAACACGGGAGAATCATAGCTTTTCAATATTTTGTGACTTTCTGCTTCCCCTTTCATCCTCAGTGTTTATCAGGCTATGCTACACAGTGATTTTATTCTGGTATTGTGTTTTAAATGAAAATTACATTTTTTAATAGAACTCCACTAGATCTTTGAGCTCACTTACTTTGTTCACAAGATCCCTTGTTCTTTCTTTTGCTTTGAAGGCGTTTAGAGCGAGCACATCACTCCAAAGCTCGGCACAACAGTATCTAGAGGATTTCTCTGACTCCCAGATGTCAGGGCCGAAACACAGTCAAGGATAGAGAGTTGACATGATGAGAAATCTGCACAAAATTGGTTAAATGAACCCCGAAGTAGTGAAGTCTTCTCATAGTTTCAAAATTTACTACTCTGTCTGGCTCAGTATAAAAAAAAAAAGTGCCTGAATCTATCTCCTTCTTTGGGGTTTCAATTCCTGATGAGGGCTCCTAGGTTGTGTTAAAAATCATCAAAGGGCCAGGTAGAGAGTACAGTGGTTAGATGTTCCTGGTTTGCATATGTCTATTTGGGGTCGGATCCCAAGTACCACTTTGCCTGCTGATCATTGCTAGCCAGTTAGCTAGGTACCATTGAGAGTGATACCCCAGTCCACAGAGCACTGATTGGGAGACAAAAGAGCATTAACAGAACAGAACCCACAATTTGGAATAAATAAACTCAGATGGTTTTCCTTTTCAACTACATTATTATAGTATTCCAGGTAAAAGAGAAAAAAAAATAAAATAAATGCTTAGGAAGGATTTTTTTCCTACACATACTGCCACATTCATTACGGGAATTATGCATTCACTTGTCTGTTTTCTAAAACAGATTGCAACCTACTGCCAGTGTTTAATCCTAATTTTTAAATCCTCTGATTATACTGACTCAGTGTTCCAAGACAAGACTCAGCAAGATGAATGAAGAGAAACAAGATACACCAGTAACTGTTTTGAGTGTCCAATTTATTAGCCATGGGGCCTTAGTTAAATTTCCTCGTATATGAAATGCACTCAGTAATCTCAAGGAATTTCCATAAAAAAATAATCAGATGACTAATCACAAGCATGAAGTTGACAGAATTAAAATGCACACCACTTCTAGGAAATTTATCTAGGAAAATAAAAATGAAAGTTTATTTCTTAAGAGTAACATAGCACACGTTTTATGGGATAGAAAATGCTCTTGGCAACATCATGCATTATTGAAATGGCTTTTTCATTATTTTATTAATAAACTGTTTCATTAAAATGTAACTTTTATATTTATTAAAAATAAATTAAAGCTAGGCATTAAGAAACTGGGTGTGTATAATGCCTTGATTATCATTACCCTTAATATCTTTTCTTAAGCCATCTTTCAAGACATGTATGTTATACATGTAAAGAGATTTTTTTATATAATTTTTAAAAAGGTTTTAAAAGTATCAATGTTACAATTATTTAGTGTTCAAATGATGGTCAATTTATGCTTACACCAGAAGATACTTAGAAATAAAATAAAAATCATCCAAAGGATTAAAATAATTTAGCTTCTATAATACCTTCAACTATTTTTAGAGTAAATTGGTTTACTCTGTATTTAAAAGAGTAAGACACATTGGGACTCGAGAGACAGTACGGTGGGGACAGCACCTGTCTTGCATGGGAAGACCTGGGTTTGATCCCCAGACACAAGGTCCCCTGAGGTCTGGCAGAAGTTCCCAAATTTCAAGCCAGGACTAAGCCCTGAGCACAGCCAGTTGTGTCCCAAAGAAACAAAATAGTAAGTAGAAATAGAATTCTCTCTTTAATTCAATAACTGCCTTAATTTATATGAAAGTTCATTAATTAAAATACAATGGCTTAGTTAATACGTAGTACAGAACATGATAACATTTACAAAAAGACAACTAATAATTTTCTCCATGCCTTACATATGCCAAAGTTGCAAATTTAATGTGGGGTCAAAACAGCTCAATCACCTACTTATCCGTCTTTTAAGATGAAGCTAAGTCTTTATCTCTTGAAACTTTTATATTCATCTTTCAAACATAAGTACCAATTATTATCTATCTCTAACAATTTAATCTCCATAATCTAATTCATACACTTCTTTTCTTTACCTATAACACAGCACAAGATATATTTCATTTTATTCAAAAAAATCACCTCATCATTTTTATTTTCTCAAACTAAACCGAAAACTTCCTAAAAAGAAGTCAGATTTTCAGTGCTCTCTCTAAAATTTTGGAGTAGACAAAGAAGAAACAAATAAACAAAAAAATCCTTTAAATGAATTTCTGAATAATGTACTAAGAAATGAGAACTTAATCTGAGAAATATTTAAACTTATAATTTAACAGATTTAAATCAGTGGTTCAATTAGAAATTTTGCTAATGCTAGGCTATTTATAATTAATATAAAGCAAATTATTACAGATCAAATATTGCTGATTTACTTGCTGCCTTTGTTCATCACTGATTATGATGCTGATTAAGTGTGTGATGGTGAGTCTGTTCCTAGAAACACTCATCGTTATGTTGTGTGGATCCAATGGTTCAGTGCTTTATTGAATAAGACCCTTCCAGTTGGGTCTTCAGATGTTGCAGTCAGGAGGGTTCTACCAAGGAGGTCAGTACTACCTACTGTGCCAATTATGTCCCCCACCACTATGAATCGCATCTGCAATCTCTGTCTCTATTTTTATCAATTATTTAGATCAAGTTGTAGTATATGCAAATGTAGAATATGTGTGGTACTTTAGTCTTACATGATAGCAAATTTAAAAATATATGAAGGAATCTCTGGAGTAAAAAGAGACTGAACGAGTACTAGAAAACATAAAAATGAAATCATCACCATCATCATCAAAAAAATAGAAATTCTATATTGTTATAAAAATGTGTATGCTACATTATAATGTGCAAGTGAATTGTCATGTTTTTTATTATTCAATTTCCACTGAGGTAATTGGAAAGTAATAATGTAGTAAGAAATGTGCTAATTACAGGAAAAAAGAGTAGAGATGAGAAATAGTAGCCTCCATATTTAAAGAGTTAAAATGCATGTGTTTTAAGACTTTTTTTTTAACTATATATATTGCACTGGAAAGATAGCACAGTGAGTGGGGCGTTTACCTTGCATGCAGGTGACCTGGGTTTGATTCCTCTGACCCTCTCAGAGAGTATCTTGACCGCTTGGCAGAGCCTAGCAAGCTACCAATGCCAAAATATGCCAAAAACAGTAAAAAAGTCTCACAATGGGGCAGTTACTGGTGCTCGCTCGAGCAAATTAATAAACAACGGGATGACAGTGCTACAGTGCTATATGTATTAACCGAGCTCACCATCTTGCCTTAGACAACGCGTAGCTCAGCATTCCAGGCATGGAACTCTACATGTGATCCCTGCTGGAATTCTATGCATGATTCCTGATGGACATCGCCAGCTGTTTTGCCAGCTCCAGACAGAATGGTGTAGGCGGGGCACAAAGAAACCACAGAGGTCGCTGCCTGCCCGGGCTGCCGTGGTAGGGCCGAGTTGCTGCACCGTCGAACATAGAGCCATGGTGGCAGTGCGTGTAGTGGCTCATCCACTGTGGGGTGCTGTCAGCCAACCACGGGGTGACCAAGGACTCGGCACAGGTGTTCGACCTGGCACAGACCCTCCATGATAGGGTCCTGCCCTGACAGCTGCTCAACAACCTCTGGGCAGGACCATCAACCTCAAGGAGATCAAACTGAGGCCACAGATGTCCCAGATGCTTCCCTGAGACGCAGGCAGGTGTGTATTTGTCAGTGTGCAGATAGTTACAACATGCCATTCGACCAAAAGCTTACATTCAGTAGACTGGGAACACCTGTAAAGGCGATTAGAGGCCACCCCAAAGCTGTGTCCCTCTCGGAGAGTCTGGCAAGCTATCCGTCTCATACTCGATAAGCCAAAAAGAGTAACAACGATGGTCCTCATTTTCCTGATCCTGAAAGAGACCCCAGTAGACCATTGGGCTATACTAACATGTGACAGGGACGGATGGGAGACGTTATGGGCACCCGCTCGAGCAAATTAATGAACAATGGGAGAGCAGTGAAACAGTGATATTAAAAAACTGACATTGATATTTGTATGAGAATGACATTTCTACATGTATTGTTTTAATCGGTATGGAAATCTTAATCATATATATATATATGTGTGCATATATATATACACATATATATACTAACATGAATGTGTATTCGTACTAACATTATACATTTTTGAGTTTGTGTACTGAATTTTTCTCAGCCTTTTCCCTTTCAGTTTAAAAGGTTTTACATCTCCTTGGTTTCATGCATTCCAAATATACTCTTCCTTTATGTTATTAAAAATTATTGCTACATAATTGACTATCCATGTAGTTCATTTTCAGTGCAAGAAATACAGCTCATTTTTTTCATGTTGATTTGATGTCATGGAATCTAATGTATATATTTTTATTTATTAGAATAACAATTCTTTGTGAACATTTCTAGTTTTCCTATATATATAAGCCCTGAAACCAGTGAGGTATTTTTATTCCTTTGCATTTTGGATGATCTTTGTTTTGGTTAAGTTCTGGTTAGAACTGGGCCTTTCCTCACTTTGATGAGTAGCACTGATTCGAGCATGCTTCATTGTTTCAGTCCTAGTTTACAGGGAGATATTTAACCTTTTCATCATTACAATATCCACTGTGGACTTCCCATCATTATATGCCATTGTTTATTAAACAGCCTGGGACTTCTTGCCAGGCTGTTTTCACTTGGGGAGCCCCAGAGGGGGGTGGGTGAGAACCCTCCCCACCCCAGTGGACCCAGCCACAGCAGCTGACCTCCACTACCCAAACACTGCCATGCTCCAGGCTGCTTTCCGGACCCGCAAAGCGATCACACAACACATTATAAGACACTTCCTATCCTACCCATTTTTCATAATTACCAACCGTATTTGATGGAGTTCAGACAGTAGACAACAAAACAGAGTTTTATATATATATATATATATATATATATATAAGATATATATATATCTATCTTATATATATATGAGATAGGTTTAATATTCTATTGTGATCTTTGTTAACTTTCTACTTGATCTAATTTGCTATTGAACCATGAAGTGAAAGATTTTGTTATAATCTTGACCTCCGATATTTCTGAGTGGTTCTTTTACATCTTATAATTCCTTATTATCTTTATTTTATCATTCACTCTTTTCCTCATTCTGTTGGGTAACTGTGACAATTTTGTTATTAATTATTTTTCAAGTAACTCGTGCAGTTCAATTTTTTACTGTAAATTTCTTCATATTTAACTTTTTCTTCAGGCCTTTTCTCATTGTCTGTATCTATGGTTTTTACATTTATGTCAGTATCTGTACAATTAAAGCAACATTCATCTGTTTCAAGTTTTATAAGGTGACTTCATACAAATCTTTCAGCCAAACCAACTATTCGTTCTAAGAATTTTTCAATCTTCATTTTTGCTTTCCAGTACAACGCAATATTATGTAGCCAAAAAAAAAAAAAAGAAGGAAATATTTCCCTTTGCAACAACAATGATGGAATTTGAGTACCTTTTTCTAGAAGAAAGCATTCAGAGAAAGGAAAACAACATGTGGTTTCAAATAAAAACTGTAGAGAAAAGGAAGAGGGGTAGGAAAAGTTAAGTGGTAAGAAGGAAAAAAAAAGGAGAGCTTATGACAGAGGATAGGAGAAACCAGAGCACAAGGATACAGGAGAAAAAAAGCGTTTGAAGGCAAGGGGTACAATAGACTAAAATATTTCAAAGAAATTTAAAGACCCAGACGTCTTGTTATATGCAGCACAGTCATGTACTTAACAATGTTGTGGCATTTTATAAGTATATATGGTCCAAACATTTGTAGCTGTAAATAGTAACAAATGTTCTTCGGGTAATAATCCCTTTGTGGTGATCCTTTTGCAACATACAAACACTAAATTATTATGCTGAACTAGTACAATGTTAAGGGATGTCAGTTATATCTTAATTTGAAAAAGAATCCTCACGGAAGTTAATGAAAGGATTAGAATACATGCACTTAGGGGCTGTGGCGATAGCACGGTGGTTAGGGCATTTGCCTTACATGTGGCCAACCCAGGTTCGATTCCCAGCATCCCATATGGTCCCCTGAGCACCGCCAGGAGTAATTCCTGAGTGCATGAGCCAGGAGTAATCCCTTTGCATCACCGGCCATGACCCGAAAAGAGAAAAAAAAAGAAAAAAGCATATATGCATTTAGATTCTAAACATGTATTTTAACTATAAAAGCATTTTGACTTTAAATTGTGCAACAAAATGTTTGTGAGACTTTCATAATGAACATAGACAAAATATATATTAATAGAGCTACCTAAATTAGCATTTGGACAGATATACTATATATAATGAACAATATGCTTAAACCCATAATTTTATTTAAATATTTTATAATAATTTTCTTTGTGATGTTACCAAGACTCACAGCATTGAGTGAGCAGATGAGCTTTAAAAACAGTTGCTTTTGCTTTGAATAACTTTTACTCAACCTTGATTTAAGAGACAAAGAAGTGCATCATTTTGCTTTTGTCATTCTTTGCCATTGGCTCTTGAGATAAGAGATAATATTTTGGAGTCTCAGTTCCCTGGTGGTTGAATGAATATGATTATAGAACCTTCCTCATTAGGTGCAGAGAGCATTGCATGAGCAAAGAGAAGTTAAAGCAGTGAGAAAGCTTTTTGATTAAAATGAGTTAGTACTAGTACTTTTCTTTTTTTCATATATAAGTGTTCTAGTTTGGCATTTGGCTCTTTTTAAAAATTGTATTAGGTAGCTTTCTCTATACAAAAATTTAAAAGAGAAGAAAGACCTTTTATCTGCTGCTCTACATTGAAATTTAGAAGTAAATGTGTGCACTGATAATCAACTACACCAAATATTGTCTATAAATGAGACTTTCCTAACACATTAACATTATTTATCTTTCCACCAGCTTAGATATAACTGAAGTCATAAATATTCAAATGTCTTCTAACAGCTTCAATAAGATAAGGAGCTTATGGATTAAATGTGTATACTTTCTATGCCCTTGCAAACTGGGATAAGCGTTGAGAACAATCTCTAAACAGTGTTGCTGTTGTTTTAAATTTTAAAAATATATTCAATTTTAGATTTGGGTATCTGGCAAATAAGAAGGACACAGGATAGTGTGATCTTTTGAAGTCTATTTTTCTATTATTCTGTCAGATATATAAAATGAAAACTAAAACTAATATATTCACGGTGCTAGTAAATTATAAGAAACTAATACAATTATTTTTCCGCAAAAGATAATGTCCTATCTAAAACTCATTAAATTTTATTTGAAATTTTGTATACATATTTCAAAGTTAATGCACTGTCCTGTGTAGTTGATTTATTTTTTTTTTTTTTTTTTTTTTTTTTTTTTTTTACAGTTACAGATTTATACATTTTTGTGCTCATGTTTCTCCCTTACAAAGTTTGATAACCCATCCCTTCACCAGTGCCCATTCTCCACCACCAGTAAACCCAACATCCCACCCCCCCTTCCCAGTCCCGTCTCCCCCCACCCCACACTGCCACTATGGCAGGGTATTCCCTTTTGTTCTCTCTCTCTGATTAGGTGTTGTGGTTTGCAATAAAGGTGTTGAGTGGCCATTGCGTTCAGTCTCTAGTCTATATTTGGCCCGCATCATCTTTCCCCCACATGACCAACAACCACATTTTACTTGCTGTTCCCTTCTCTGAGTTGCCCAGGATGAGAGAACAGCCTCCAAGCCATGGTGACAACCTCCTGGTACTTATTTCTACTATTCTTGGGTGTTCGTCTTATAGTCTATTATTCTATATTCCACAGATGAGTGCAATCTTTCTATGTCTGTCTCTCTCTTTCTGACTCATTTCACTTAGCATAATACTTTCCATGTAGATCCACTTATATGCAAACGTCATGACCTCATTTTTTCTAACAGCTGCATAGTATTCCATTGTATATATGTACCAGAGTTTCTTCAACCAGTCATCTGTTCTAGGGCACTCGGGTTTTTTCCAGATTCTGCCTATTGTAAATAATGCTGCGGTGAACATATAAGTGCATATGTCACTTCGACTATACTTTTTGGCTTTTCTGGGATATATTCCCAGCAGTGGTATTGCTGGGTCAAATGGGAGCTCAACCTCAAGTTTTTTGAGAATTGTCCATACTGTTTTCCAAAAGGGCTGAACTAGCCGGCATTCCCACCAGCAGTGTAGAAGGGTCCCTTTCTCCCCACATCCTCTCCAACAGCGGTTGCTTTTGTTCTTTTGGATGTGTGCTAGCCTCTGTGGTGTGAGGTGGTATCTCAAAGTTGTTTTGATCTGCATCTCTCTGATGATTAGTGATGTAGAGCACTTTTTCATGTGTCTTTTGGCCATTCGTATCTCTTCCTTGGTAAAGTTTCTGTTCATTTCTTCGCCCCATTTTTTGATGGGGTTGGATGTTTTCTTCTTGTAGAGTTCAACCAGTGCTTTATATACCCTTGATATCAACCCCTTATCTGATGTGTATTGTGTAAATATCCTTTCCCATTCTGTAGATAGTCTTTGTATTCTGGTCGCTGTTTCTTTTGCTGTGCAGAAGCTTTTTAGTTTAATGTAGTCCCATTTGTTGATCTCTGTTTTTACTAGATTGCTTAGTTCCGTGTCATCTTTGAAGATACCTTTATCTTCAATATCCTGGAGGGTTTTGCCTACCTTGTCTTCAATGTACCTTATGGTTTGTGGTCTGATGTTGAGGTCTTTAATCCATTTTGATCTGACTTTTGTGCATGGTGACAGATCGAGTTCTAAGCCCATTTTTTTGCATGTGGTTGTCCAGTTGTGCCAGCACCATTTGTTAAAGAGACTTTCCTTGCTCCACTTCACATCTCTTGCACCTTTATCAAAGATTAGATGATCATACCTTTGAGGTTGTGTGTGGGGATATTCCACCCTGTTCCATTGGTCTGCAGTTCTGCTTTTGTTCCAGTACCATGCTGTTTTAATTGTTACCGCTTTGTAGTAGAGTTTAAGGTTGGGAAGGGTGATGCCTCCCATCATCTTTTTCCCAAGAATTGTTTTAGCTATCCGTGGGCGTTTATTGTTCCATATAAATTTCAGGATTGCTTGCTCCGCTTCTTTGAAGAATGCCATGGGTATCCCCATAGGGATCGCGTTAAATCTGTATAATGCTTTGGGGAGTATTGCCATTTTGACAATGTTGATTCTCCCTATCCATGAGCAGGGGATATTTTTCCATTTCCTCATGTCCTCTTTTATTTCATGAAGTAGCGTTTTATAGTTTTCTTTGTAGAGGTCCTTTACTTCTTTAGTTAAGCTGATTCCAAGGTATTTGATTTTCTTGGGCACAATTGTGAATGGGATTGCTTTTTTCATGTCCCTTTCCTCTGTCTCATTGTTTGCATATAGGAAGGCCATGGATTTTTGGGTATTGATTTTATAGCCTGCGACTTTACTGTATAGGTCAATTGTTTCTAAGAGTTTCTTACTAGAGCTTTTAGGTTTCTCTAGGTATAGTATCATATCGTCTGCGAATAGTGAGAGCTTGATTTCTTCCTTTCCAATCTGAATCCCCTTAATATCTTTTTCTTGCCTGATGGCTATTGCTAATACTTCCAGTGCTATATTAAAGAGAAGTGGTGAGAGTGGACATCCTTGTCTTGTCCCCGATCTCAGAGGAAAAGCCCTTAGTTTTTCTCCATTGATGATAATGCTCGCCATAGGTTCATGGTAGATGGCTTTGACTATCTTGAGAAAAGTTCCTCCAAAACCCATTTTGGTGAGAGTTTTTATCATGAATGGGTGTTGGATCTTGTCAAATGCTTTTTCTGCATCTATGGATATGATCATATGGTTTTTATCTTTACTTTTGTTGATGTGATGGATTATGTTGATTGATTTCCGAATGTTAAACCAACCTTGCATCCCTGGGATGAATCCCACTTGGTCATGGTGTATGATCTTTTTGATGAGTTGTTGGATTCTATTTGCTAGTATTTTGTTGAGAATCTTCGCATCGGTATTCATCAAGGATATTGGTCTATAGTTTTCTTTGTTAGTGGTGTCTTTGTTTGCTTTTGGTATTAGGGAGATATGTGCCTCATAGAAACTGTTTGGAAGGGTTCCTGTCTTTTCGATTTCCTGGAAAAGCTTAAGGAGAACTGGCAACAAGTCTTCTTTGAATGTTTGGAAGAATTCGCCAGTGAATCCGTCTGGGCCTGGGCTTTTGTTTTTGGGGAGACTTTTGATTACCGTTTCGATTTCCTTGATATTTATGGGCCTATTCAGGTATTTCACGTCTTCTTGGCTCAGTCTTGGGAGGTTGTAGGAGTCAAGGAATTCATCCATTTCTTTTAGGTTCTCTTGTTTTGTGGCATACAGACTTTCAAAGTAGTCTCTGATGATCCTTTGAATCTCCTTGGTTTCTGTTGTGATGTCCCCCTTTTCATTTCTGATTCGGTTTATTAGGGTTTTCTCTCTTTCTTTCTTTGTGAGTCTTGCTAGCGGTTTATCAATCTTATTTATTTTCTCGAAGAACCAGCTCTTTGTTTCATTGATCTTATGGATTGTTTTTCGGGTTTCCATATCGTTAATTTCTGCTCTAAGTTTTATTATTTCTTTCCTTCGATCTGGTTTGGGTTCCTTTTGCTGGTCCTCTTCTAAGATCTTGAGCTGCGAAGTCAAACTATCTATATAGGCCCTTTCTTCCTTTCTGAGGAAGGCTTGCAGAGCTATAAATTTTCCCCTTAACACAGCTTTAGCTGCGTCCCATAGGTTCTGGTAGCTTGTGTCTTCATTCTCATTTGTTTCGAGGTATCTCTTAATTTCTTTCTTGATTTCCTCCGTGACCCACTCATTGTTCAATAGTGAGTTGTTTAATTTCCAAGTGTTTGATTTGGTTCTCCGAGTCTGTGCATGATTAACTTCCATCTTCAGTGCATCATGGTCTGAAAAGATAGTTGATACAATTTCTATCTTTCCAATTCTATTAAGGAATAACTTGTGGCCCAGAACATGGTCTATTTTGGAAAATGTTCCGTGTGCACTGGAAAAGAATGTGTATTCTTTCTTTTGGGGGTATATAGCCCTGTATAGGTCTATTAGCCCTGTCTCCTCCATTTCTTCCTTCAGGGCCATCGTTTCCTTGCTGAGTGTTGTTCTTGTCGATCTATCCAGAGGTGATAAGGCAGTGTTGAAATCTCCAACTACTATCGTGGTGCTAGTTATGTCCTCCTTAAATTCTGTTAGGAGTTCTTTTAAGTATTTCACTGGTCGTTCATTAGGTGCGTATACATTTAGGAGTGTGATTTCTTCCTGTTGCACATATCCCTTGATGAATATAAAATGACCTTTGCTGTCCCTTCTGATCTTTTTCAGCCTGAAATCAATGCTATCGGATACTAGTATGGCCACCCCTGCTTTTTTTTTGAGGGGGCTGTTTGCTTGCAGGATTGTTTTCCATCCTTTGATTTTTAGTCTGTGTTTGTTCCGGCTATTCAGATGTGTTTCTTGTAGGCAGCAGAAGGTTGGGTTTAGTTTCCGAATCCATTTTGCCACTCTATGCCTCTTGATTGGTGCATTTAGCCCGTTAACATTAAGAGAGATTATTGTCATTGGATTTTGTGCCATTTTTCTGTAGGGTTTGTTGTTCTTATAGGTCTTTTTCCTTGTCTTATAGTAGCCCTTTGAGTCCTTCTTTTAAATTTGGTCTTGAGTCTATGAAGTTCCTGAGCTGTTGCTTGTCCATGAAATAATGTATGGTTCCTTCAAGTTTAACTGAGAGTTTAGCCGGGTAGAGTATTCTTGGTGAGGCATTCATTTCATGAAGTTTTTTCACTATATCCCACCATTGTCTTCGGGCTTGGAGGGTTTCTTCTGATAGGTCTGCTGTGAATCTAAGGGGTGCACCTTTGTATATGATCTCCTTCTTTGATCTTGCTGCTTGCAGTATTGTGTCTCTATCCACGGCATCCATCATTCTGACTATGATATGCCTTGGGGATTTTCTATTTGGGTCCGTTTTAGCTGGCACCCTTCGGACTCCTTGTATCTGGATGTCCACATTCTCTAGCTCTGGGAATTTTTTAGCAATGATGTCTTTAATGGTGTTTTTTTCATTGGGATTGGTTCCGTGTGGTTCCGGCACTCCCATGATTCTTATGTTGTTTCTCCTGAGGTCGTCCCCTAGGACTCTAACTCGCTCTAGAGCCATTTTGAGGTCTTTTGCCATTATTTGCTGTTGTCTATATGCTTTGTGCAGCTCATCTTCAAGCTCACTGATTCTGTCCTCGGCTGTAGTCATTCTACTATTGAGGGCTCCTACGGAGTTTTTCATTTCATCTACTGATTCTTTTAGTTGTGTGACTTCTGTTCGTAGCTTTGAAATTTCTGCTCTCATTTCTTCCTGGATTATCTTGGTGGAGCGTTCCAACGCGGCATCCATATCCTCCCTTAATTTATTGGATGTTCGTTCCATAGTTGTGTTGAGTTCATGAATCATCCTCACAATTTCCTCTCTGAATTCTCTATCTGAGAGGAGGGTGTATTTCTGGGAGGTCGCTGCTGAGGTTAGTGAGATATTTTCTTGGCTCTCTCCTAGTGGTGGGGATTTTCTCAGTTTCTTCATGTTGTTATGGGCTTTACTATCTGGAGCTCTCGTTAACTTGGGAGGAACCTCGACTAAAAATTTTTGGTTATGCTCTTTTGACAAAGTACTTTTCTGTGCAAGTTGATGCGTTCATTGACAGTTTTTGTGAAGTTAGGATAGGCTAGGTTAGTTGAGTATCAACATATAGTAACTAAGATAATGAGGGAGTTCTTCGGAGAAATGGGTTCAATTAATTGTAGCCAAAGGACAATGTGTGGAATGGTAGGAAAAATATCTGCGGCCGCGTTAGCGGCCGCCGCTCCGGAAACAGGCCACGCCCACTTTTAAGGCCACGCCCCCAAATGACAGGACACGCCCCTAACCTGTTCGGACACGGGAGGGCGGGATCAGGCGCGGTGGGCGAATGACTGGGACCTGCCCGGCGGGGAGGGGGTGCTCCGGGCTGTCCCGCTGCCGCGGGCGGGCACGGGACGCGGGGGGCGCTTTTCCAGGTGGCACAGGGTCTCCAAGGGGAAGAGCCAATATACCTGTCGGACACGGGAGGGCGGGATCAGGCGCGGTGGGCGAATGACTGGGACCTGCCCGGCGGGGAGGGGGTGCTCCGGGCTGTCCCGCTGCCGCGGGCGGGCACGGGACGCGGGGGGCGCTTTTCCAGGTGGCACAGGGTCTCCAAGGGGAAGAGCCAATATACCTGTCGGACACGGGAGGGCGGGATCAGGCGCGGTGGGCGAATGACTGGGACCTGCCCGGCGGGGAGGGGGTGCTCCGGGCTGTCCCGCTGCCGCGGGCGGGCACGGGACGCGGGGGGGCTGTGTAGTTGATTTAAAGCTTAAAAAACTAGAAACTAGAATAGGTAACAAGCTTACATAAAATAATCATTCAAGATACTAAATATAAAAAGGGCTCTTGGTTACAGTAATGCCCCTTTGGACATACCGGTTAAGTTGTGATGTCTGTTTAATCATTGTGGGGGAAAAAATTGCAAAGTTTCCTGTAGTATTATTGATAACCTGTCAATATTTCTAAGTGAGAGATTTAACACATTGTTAATATAGTTGCTAACTTGTGTTTGTATAAAAGTAAAAGATTTTCAGCTGATCTTCTTTAATAGGGATATTTAAAAGTCATTTATGGCTACTTTCTAAACAATCAATGTGTTTTCATAAGCATAGTATGGTCACGTAAAACAACTAAAATCATTTCAGATGTGTTTTTCAGAAAAATTAAAAATATTTCACATCACTATTGCCTAACAAAGCAGGGAGAAAATGACTGATTATATGTCTATCCTTCATATAGAAGCTATTTAAAGTATCCACATGATAGATTTTAAAAGATTCAGTAATCAGGTTGGAGGATTTCAAGGCTTTGTTCTGACAGTCAAAATTAAAAAAATGGCTAGTTCAGAAAAATAAACTTCTTCTAGACATCAAATTTATAGCCCTAAAAATGGTTCCTCATGAATCCACAAGTCATTATGTGAAAAAGAGCTCTAAGAACCTGTCCTGTAGTACAATCACAATGGTTATTAGTTATTATAACAACTGTCAGTAAAATATATTATTGAAATTGTATACTCTAAAACATTTTTTAAACTTTCATTCAGGAAGGAGTCAAAGAGTTGTAAGACAAATGCCACAGATTATACTTATGAATTTATATGTGAGTATATACGTCCAAATAAGAAGGTTAGGGCCTATAGTGATAGTGCAACATGTAGTGAATTTGCATTGTATGCAACTGACCTGGATTAGATAGTGAACATCACAAATGATCTCCTGAGTCCCATAAAGATTGATCCCTGAGTACAGAGCACACAGAAAGCCCTGTGGACAGCAATGTGTGGCATCCCCAAATTTAAAATAAAGTGTGTGCATATTATACACACACACTTCAACACTTCACTCTCATGAAGACAATGTTCATGAGAAATGGACTAGCCCTGTGTAGGTGCTCCATTTGCTCTCAACGGAACAAAATCTCCAAATATAGCAGTTATGTGTACCAAGGACAAGAACTCAACATGACAAACGACCTGGCACCTAAGCTGCACAGGAGGAAGAGAGCATCATGGAACGCCTTCAAGAGTGTCCAAGTAGTGGTTAAGAGGATGAAGAACCTCCGGTTCCAGGCACATCTTTTCGACTCCACCATTCTTCCTGAACTAACATATGCCTCAGAGACCTGGCCCTATGAAAACAGGATGAGAATGCTATTTGGGAATCCCAAAGAGGAATTGAAAGAGCTATGCTAGGAGTATCATGTTTCACTCAAGTGAGAGACAGAATCCAGAGTTCCAACCTCCATCGATTGTCAAAAATCAGGGACGCTGTCTCATTTGCCAAGGCATAGAAAACCAGATGGTCTGAACACGTAATGTGATTTGGAGATGACTGCTGGACTTTTAGAACTATTAGTGACTGGATTCCATAAGACATCAAAAGAATGCGTGGCCGTCCAGACTTCTTCGTCAAGACCCTGAATGAACGGTTTGAGGCTCTTCATGTTCCTGAAACGAGCAGAAGCCACTGGGCTACACTAGCACATAACAGGGATGAAGGGAGACATTACTGGCACCCACTGAAGCAAATCAAAGGGCAATAGGATGACAAGTGACATGTGATACAAGTGATACATATATATGTACATACATATGTGTGTGTATATGTGTGTGTTAGTGTGTGGAGAGAGATAGGAAAAAGAATCCCATGACACCCTAAATTAGGAAACACAGTTTCTACTTTATATTCTATATCAATCGCAAACCTTTTCCTAATCATTATATTGAAAACCACAACAACCTATAATATTGTAACTTTGGTATCAAATTAAGGAATTTTCAAATATGTTCTTTATATCCTCCCAGATTAGCCCAGCCTGGTGAAGACCGGGATCCCTCGGAGGGGGTGGATTGAGTCTCTCTTCCCGCCCCGAGCAGAGTTCCCGCAGCCGAAGACCTCTAGGACCCAACCACAGCCATGTTCAAGGCCATTCTTCACATGCTTGAGTAAGCCTCTCACATGAGGAACAAGCAGAGGAACCCAGGTGTGTGGGATATCCAAGCCTGCTCAGATTGGGACTAGGCCTCTTCCGCCCAGATCCCCCATTTTCCAGTAGCTAGGCAGTTGGTCACACCCAGAAACTGCCCTTGGTGCCATGTAATCCCATCAACAGACAATACTTATATCATCCATATATATATATATATATATATACACACACATATATATATATTTCATATAGATCCAGAGACTATAAAACCAAGCTTCTGCTTCGTGGCCGTGAGACATCTTATAGCCTAGACCTCCCTCTAGGAGAACCTGGCAAGCTACCGAGAGTTTCCTGCCTGTACTGGAGAGCCTGGCAAGCCCTCTGTGGAGTATTCATATGCCAAATACAGTAACAATGATGGGTCTTATTCTGCTGACCCTGAAAAAGCCTCTAATATGGTATACCCTCTCTCCGGACACACTGTGTTAGTTCTGCTGAGGCAGTGAGGAAAGCTTCTACCCACATCACCAGCGCAGAAGACTTCTTAAAAGCATTCTCTCTCAGGTAAGAGAAGGGAGTCTCCACTTGCCTATATCCGCTATTCTGCAGAAAGATAGTGCTAGCCCCACAAAGAAGTAGGGTGTTTTGTGAAAAGACTCCGTTTTTAATTCTCAAAATCACTAAAGAAAGATTGCAGAAATCAAAGCATAAAAATGGAAATATGCCAGCATGGAATAAACACAACACATATACACAAACACACCCAAATCTGATGATGCACATATCAGACAATTCACAGGGAAGAAAAAGAGAGAGGAAAAAATTCACGCATAGTCAGATTTTTACCAAATTCACTCCTAAGTAGGGACTGTGGCACTGTGCTGTAGCATCGTCATCACATTGTTTATCGAATTGCTCGAGCGGGCACCAGTAACGTCTCCATTGTGAGACTTGTAGTTACTGTTTTTGGCATATCCAATATGCCAACAGTAGCTTGCCAGGCTCAGCTGTGTAGGCAGGATAGTCCCCGTAGTTTGCTGGGCTATGTGGGAATTAAAACTGGGCTATATGGAAATTAAAACTGCTCTCACACCCAGCTTCTCATTTAATGAATGTTCATTTAATGAATATTCCCATGCTTGCTTACTTATTTTGCAAGACTGCGTAAGTAAATATATAATCTCACACATTGTTTATGGCAATTTAACTCAGGTCAAATATTTGGGGGTAATTTTTCCACACACACACAGGCACACACACACACACATGCACACACACATACATACATCTTTATCTATCTATATACCCAATTTCTATAATCTATAATTACAGGTAGCTTATGACTTTCCAAAGATAAAGCTTATCACTTCCTGACTTCTAAATTCTACTCCAAATTTTATCCTCCTGATTAGTTATATGCATAATTTAAAATAAAGAAATGAGAGATAGTCAGCATATTCTTCTTTTATTATAGGGGAAACCCTTCTTAAAAAATTTAATAATCTACAAAGTAGTTATCTGTAAAATATCTTCAGTGCTTAATACTAGATCAAACATGTTTTGATAATAAATTTATACCTGGAAACATTTACTTGTAAATGTCTCTTCAAATCACTAGTTGAAGGGACATAACTAGATAGCAAATGACTAATTAGCAACTCATGCCTTCAAAAACTATAAAACTTAAAATATATGGATAGGGAACAACATAGAGAATTATTTATTGAGAAAAAGTAATTTCCATAATAGTACATCCTTATACATATATATATACACATATATATATATATATAAATACGGTTAAAGACTTATAAAGGGGTCAGAGCGTTGTTGGGTAGGGCATTTGCTTTGCACATGGGGGACCTGGGTTCAATCTGTAGCGCATGACCTGGTCCTGCAGACAACTCCTAAAGTAATCTCTGAGCACTGAGTCATAGATGAATCCTGAGTACAGCTAGTTGTGATTAAAAAATTCAAAAACAGGAGAGAAAGAGAGAGAGAGATGCAGAAGGACAAAGAGAAAGACAGAAAGACAGAGGAAACAGAGGATTTTTATTGTGACTAAATGCACATTTATATTTTCTTCTTTGAGAAAAATATCTTCAAAGTTGATGATAAAATCACAGTTCTCTCTAATTGATGAATACGTAAAGTGGAGAATGGTGTAGGAAAGACATACTTTCACAAAGATATTATATATATATCTTTTTATATATATATATTTATATGTATTTGTATTTTACATTGTCCAGGTTTTTTTGAAAGTGATATGGATATTCCTCAACAAAATTGGGGGTGTTATTGAGCTCTCAGTAATTCCACTTCTTTAATCATACCCCAAGTGCCCAAAAATCCAACTGAGAAAAGAAATTTACACCCCTATGTTCCTTGCAGCACTGTCTACAATAGCAAAATTTTGGAAACAATCAAAGTGCCCAAAACAGATGATTGGATAAAAATAACTATGATGCCTATACACAATGGAAAAACACTTGGCATTAAAAAGAAAGATAAAATCATTCAACTTTATCGCTATGTGGATGGAACTATAGAGTTACTTGCTGAGTAAATTAAGTAAAGTAAAATAAATCAAGGCAAAGAGACTGACTCAGAATGATCTCTCTCATATGCAGGATGAAAAGAAACATAATAATGGAATAAAAAATGCCCAAAGGCAATAGATATAAAGAACATGAGAACTGGTTTGAGATAGAAAGCATTTTTCTGGTGGGGGGTAGAAATGGGTGCCAATAGGACTAATAAGAGAACACTAAAACACTATGGAAGGAAATATTCAACAAGGTGAGGAGATGGACTGCTGCAAGGTGAGAAAGTGCATGAAACCCTATAAGCAACAGTACTGGACACCATCATGACAAACATAAAAATTGCATCCCTCATAGAGGCAGACTGGTGGGTGTAATGGAGAACAGGGATAAAGTTGATGGGGGAAGTGAACACTGGTGAAGAGGGAGGTGATGAAACACTCTAGGCCTGATACCAAAAGATGAGTAGCTTTGAAATGCAAGGTGAATAAATGTATGTGTGTGTGTGTGTGTGCGCAGAGATTCATAGATATATCTATATATACATAAATGTGTGTATGCATGAACATGTGCATGCATGTATATATTTAATATATGTAGATAACCTATAAAAGCATAATTTGAAATTATGAAAATGCACCCTTCTGATCATGCACCCATTTGTGTAAATAATTATACTCAAATGACAGCAAATGGAGCATCTGGTGCTTGAGGTCGTTCATCGCTCCCAGCTGTGTTTGATCTTCAAAACACAATATGTTTTCCAGTACTAACGTTTTAATAATTACTATTTCTTTTAGCTACAACAGATACAATTGCATGTTGATTTAATGCCACTAAAACAAATAAGAGCTTTTTTCTTCTACTATGCAGATTAAGTAGTTACTATTTTTGGAAAGCCAGATTGTAAAATCGAAAAATAAGAAAATGCATCTATTTCAAACTGATCACCCATTTAAGATATGTTGGCAGTGATTTGTAGACAAAAAAGAAGATTTAAAGAATAACATTCAAGGCAAAGCTATTCTTCTGTTGTTTCAGTTTGCTTTAAAGTCAAAGTAAAGAATGCTCACAACAAAATATGTTTCCTAATGATCATGTGCACTTTGTTTCAAAAAGTAAGCTAAGTGAATTGATGACATTTCTTCGAACAAAAGCAATAAAAGAATTCAGGTTTCATATTTTAGAATCTTGCTACTTAAATTGTGTTTGAAACACGAGCAGAATCTATTTATTTGGAAGCTTATCAAAATCTAAATCACTGAATCCTATATCAGATCTAGTAGATTTCTGGAGATGGGGCCAAAGTCTGTTTACACATATGATCCTCACAAATCTATTAGGTTAAGAAACCCTGCCCTCAAATATCACATGCCTTGAAATGACAGTATCTTTCACATATGATGTTCAAAATTTATGATTGATATTTCTCAAAGGATACTTTACTAGGATGATACTGTATACATATGCATACATATTTGCGTACATAAATATATGCATAAATACTTATTTATGCATACATAAATATACTCATACTTATGTATGCGTACATATATACACACTATCACTTTCTAATACTGACATTTTATACATTGTCCTAATACTGGTTAATTCTAATTTTGTCGGGTTCAAAGTGGGATAATAAATTCAAAGTTGTATTGAAGGACTACTGAAATGGGTTGAATTCCATCCACCACAAATTCATATACTAAGTTCTGAGACTATTTTTGAAGAAACATTTTATATAAGATGATTAACAGTAGTCTAATCTGACAAGTGACAAAGAAGACACTGTGCTTTCTTTGTTTTGAGGCAGCTCAGAGATTAGCAATCTGCCACCAAGGAGAGGCCACAGGAAGCTAAAGATACCTACCAGGCATTTATTGCACTTGCATTCATTAGGACTTTGAAGAATAAAAATTTGCTGTGGTTTAAGGCTCTTATGTCTGTAGTATTTTATTATAGCAGCCCTAGAAAAGTCATTTAAATACCAGCATATTTTTTCTAAAAGTGACAAAATGTTCCACAGCTGAGGGGACTTAATCTACTTCTATTCATAACTAGAAGCATGACATAAGTCACTGTCACTGTCATCCCGTTGCTTATCGATTTGCTCGAGTGGGCACCAGTAACATCTCCATTGTGAGACTTGTTTTTGGCATATTGAATATGCCATGGGTAGCTTGCCAGGCTCTCTGAGAGGGGAAGATACTCTCATTCGGGCAAGATACTCTCAGTAGCTCACCGGGCTCTCCAAGAGGGGCAGAGAAATCGAATATAAGTAAAATATAAAATTTCTACCTTGGTATTTAAGATTATTGTTTTTGAAGCAAACTTACCATTTATGATATATGTGAAATTATTCTAGTGATTAACGTCCCCCATTCAGTTTCTACAGAATAAAATTATGCATAGCTATTTTAAATTGGCTCTGTGAACATTTTTAATACTATGACTTTATAGAAATGGCTAAAAGTTTGATACATAGAAATATTCAAAAACATTCATGCATAGGTTTGCTTGATAAGTGTTTAGGACAAATATAAGTCAAGCTGCTAGGAAAAGAACCTTCACAATCAAGACTTTTAAATAACTGGAAAACTATTAGTGTCCCTCATGACAAATGGTAGGCATAAATTGAATGTCTGACTTGCTTAACCTAAGCATCTAAATAAGAATAGAATCTTTGCCACTAAGGCAACTTCCAAAAATACCTGTAAATATCTCTGGAGAAATCTTAAGGAATTCAGACTCAATGATACACCTTATACCTTTGTGAGATTGGGGAATTAAAAATTCACTATGAGTGAGATTTTAATTTCCAGAGTCCTGGGGAACTAATTTGAAGTCTAGAATTTAGTTTTTTATCCAAAATGATTTATTTTTAGATAATAGGAATAAATAAATATTTAAAAAATCGATATGATTTGAATGGCATTCACAGAATCTGTTTGGAGCCTTCTGGCCTGTCTCAGCCATGCTGACCTTTTGTGGTAAAAAATAGCATAACACCTGATTCAGAGAACTGAGATGTAGAATACCCCGTAGATCATGAGCTGACAATCCCAGCAACCCACACTATAACCCTCTGTCTGGACACTTGACCCACCAGCATATGCACAAATATATTAAAAAATAAGCAAACAAAACAATTCCAATGATTTTAAGAATCTGACCTAATAAGAGACCCTAAGATTGCCCAATCCTTTAAAATTCTACTCTTTTTTGTTCAGAATCATGCATAACTTGGAAGAAGCTATCAGACACCAACCACAAACAAAATCTTCTTCCTCCAGTAAATACCTTTTCATGGTATTGCCATATAATCATTGGTTCATTTTTTACAAGATGACCACATGCTTTTCTTGTAGAAGTTAAAAATCATCAGCTGGGTCAGGACAATAGTACAGTGAATAGGGTGTTTGACTTACACTAGGCAGACCGTGAACAGAGCCAGGAGTAATCCCTGAGCACCATGAGGTATAGCTAAAAGAAATAAAACCATCACCTAATACTTCTTAAAAAATAAGTCTTCATGAGATGTGATCCTGGGGGCCGCACATGTGCGGCCTCTCCGCAGCTGCATGAGCATGACTCCAGAGGCCAGCTAAACTACTTTTAGTATAGACAGCTCCTTGCAGAATGTCTCCAGACTGAGAACTAAGCCGCGGCCCCATGCCTGCCCAGGAAGGGAAAGGTATTTCTCTCTCGCCTTTTTCCTTGCCGGGGTGAAGGGTGTGGCGACTGCCATATTATGAGGACCACAGATGAGAGTTACAAGCTTGCGATGATCCAATATATGGAAGAAATTTCCCTGTACTTAGTTGCTAAAATACAGAAATCCAAAACCGCGCGGCTGCGATATCTCTTCACAACAGGTCTGACCCTAGTAGGGAACTCGTAACAATAATAGTGAGGTTTTTGTTTAAATATTGAATGTAACCAAAGTAAAGAGAAAGTAAAGTGAAATTTATCAGTATGGCCGGTGGGTGGGATGGGAGGTATACTGGGGTTTTGGTGTTTTTTGTTTTTTTTTTTTTGGTGGTCGAATATGGGCACTGGTGAAGGGATGGTTGTTTCAGCATGTATAACTGAGACTTAAACCTGAAAGCATTGTAATTTTTCACATAGTGATTCAATAAAATAAAAAAATTTAAAAAATTAATGTCCTATTCACCATTTAAAAAAATAAATCTTCATGTAAATTTAGCTATATTTCCAGAGCAGAATAATGTTCACTCGGAAGAATTACATTCACTCGAATAGAGAAGACATTAGGCTTGCCATAAACTCGGCTAGGGACCTTTCTTATGAATCAAGCAATACTCAAACAAGTATTAACTTGTTAATTTTAATTTTGTTGGTTTCAAAGTGGGGTAATAAATTCAAAGTTGTATTGAATGACTATTGAAATGGGGGGATGGGGGAGGAACACCCTGTAAACAGGTCTCTCACTTTGTGTTAGTATAAAATGAAATTCTAAGAACCAACAAAGTAAATATTAAAACAGGTTAAAATTAATGTCATCTCATATGTGAATCAAGTGTGTGAATTGTGTAAAATGGCTTAACAAAGTGGCATAGGTAGATATGTTACATAAACCGGACTTAAAAACTCAGTATTTGCGCCGCCCAGATGAGATCCTGAGCAGCTGCGCAAGACACGACTCCTCTGCTCCTAAAGACTGTGATCCGGGAGCTCTACTAACGCATTTTGGCACCCAGAGACTTATAGAAATGCATCTAGACTGTGAGCTGAGCTACAACCACATGCCGCCCGGGGAGGGGGAAGGATTTTCTCTCCCAACGCTTTCTTTCTACGGGGGAGAGAGCAGCAACGGCAGCAGCAATGCCCATGTGGTATCCTCCATTTTCTAGGACTCACAACCCAGAGGTACAACCTTATCGTGACGTGGCGCGCAAGAGATCATGGGATGGGAGGTTGTTAACCAGCACACTCTCTGCCCAGATAAGATCCGGAGCAGCCGCACATGACACGGCCCCTCTGCTCCTTAAAGACTATGATCCGATCCGGGAGGTCTACTAACCCATTTTGGCACCCAGAGACTGACTTATTAGAAATGCATCTAGACTGTAAACTGAGCTAAAACAACAGAAATCCATAAAACCACGTGCCCGCTGCTCCTATAATCTTCATTCTCAGCAATGGAAAACAAACTATCAAACAATGCCTTTTCAGCAGGTTTGATTGTTGGGGGGAAATTCCAAATAATGCTACTCAGTTCTCTGTTGAAATATTGAATGTATCCAAAGTATAGAGAGAATAAAGTGAAGATCATTGGCCACACAGGTGCGAGGGGTGGGGGGAGTAGGTAGGGGTATATTTGGGTTCTTGGTGGGGGAACAGGTGCACTGGTGAAGGGATGGGTTTTGATCATTGTATGACTAAGACTTATACCTGAAAGCTTTGTAATGGTGATTCAATAAAATAAAATTTAAAAAAGAAAAATGAAACTCTATTTGCTGGAAGCAAAAGATTTCTGTGATATTGCAGACACAAGTCGAAAAAAAAATACTCTTCTTTTGAGGGCACAGCTGGCAGTGCTCAGGGTTTACTCCTGTCTCTATAATCAGGCATCAGTCCTGGCCGGCCTCAGGGGACCATACGGGGTATCAGGGATCTACTTGTGCTCAAATTTTTGCAAGGTAAATGCCCTATATTGTTCCAGAACCTGTAAGGGAAAAAATATTCTTATTTGTTGTATATTGTTAATAATATGCTCAATTAGTTTTTTTCATGTTTCACTTCTTAGAGAAAATATCTCTATATTCATCATCTATTTTATCACTTAGATGATAATTATTAATGATCAAAAACACCCTGCATGAATTCAATAATCTCCACAATAGGACCCATCCATGAATTAAGTCTTTCAAGGTCTTGTTCGATCCCATCCCCTCCCATCCCCTCCCCTGCTCAGTTCTCATTGCCCTCTTCTTCACCTGCATGGCGCTCTGACAGAGCTTACGCATCTTTGCAGAGTGTTTTATTCCATTCCTATCATTTGCTTTCAGAGTAGACTATATCATTTTTATATTGTTCCAACTTGTCCCTCCAAGTACATAACACCTTTGACGACATATAGTTAATTTTATGCTTCAAAGCTCTGTTATTGAGTTTCTGAGTACATAATGATTTCAAAGACTTAGACAGGTATTTTTAGAGTATGAATGTATGAACATGTTATCAAAAAAGATCAGTTAAATTTTGGAAGAAATTAATTTATTTATAAAAATGATCCTTTCGAAGATGATCCACGTCAAATTACGGCGGGGGGGGGAAGATGAGCCTAAATATGCATAAAATGATCTCTTTTAACCTCATGAAATAAAATTGAAAAAGGAAAAATGACTTTAGCTATATTGCTTTCCCATGTGTGTTCTATATTTAAATTAAAAGAAAAATGGGAGTTTTCATCAAGAAGATAAAGAGAAGATATGAGTGATATCAGTAGAAATGTGTAAATCAAGCATTCAACAAACTCCACTGGAAAAAAAAAAATGTTCCAGGGAGGAGCGTGGTCACTACTTTCAAACTTGATGTTCTGGAAACTTCATCAAAATGTTGATATCCATTGAAGGGACGTTATAAGGACCAGAAAGGTAAGTCCTTTGGCAAAGCTTAGGGTGAGCAAGTTGCCCAGTATGGTAATAACCACCAAACATCACCAGAAGTGTTCCCTACTACAATTCATAAATTATGGTTGCATCAAAATAATCAGATATGGAGAGTAGACTCATGTCAGTGCCTAGGAAAGATTCTGGGAAAATATAGCAGCTCTAGATTGCCTGCCTTGCCAGGAATTTGATCCCTGGCACCACCGCATATCTTGATGCAACTCTTTGATATCCTACAGAGATCAACAGAATGAGTGATGTCAGATGCATTATAAAGTATATGACCCCAGGTACGCACCACGTTCAATTCCCCCGGCAAAATACAAAAACATAACAAGAAGAAGGAAGGGAAGAGAATGAGGAAACAGCCTTTTTTTAAGAAAAGATATTTTGACTTGTAATAGAAAAGGACATCAGTTACTGTCATCCCGTTGCTCATTGATTTGTTCAAGCGGGCACCAGTAAAGACTCTCACTGAGAGACTTATTGTTACTCTTTTTGACATATCCAATACACACGGGTAGCTTGCCAGGAAGAAGATAATGTCGGGCAACTAAAATTGTTTTTACCCGGGCCGGATAGGTCATTGTGTAGGGCAGTGGCTTTCATGCTGCAAACTGGATCTGATTCAAGGCAATCCATATGGTGTCCCAAGCCCCACCAGGAGTGATTCATGAGAACAGAGACAGGAATAAGCTCTGGGCACAGCAGGATATGAGCCATAAATCACATACATGTTTTTGTGTGTATGTATCCACAAACAACACACATGTATAGACATATATACACATATATCCATACATATACACAAGTACATATATATATATAAAACTATTTTGTGCTAATGAAACAGAATTAATATAAACTTTGCCCATTCAGTTAGTGTGTCTCAAAGGATATGATAAAAGCCAAGAGAAGGAGGGGTCTTCTTTTAATACAAAGATATGGAGACCACCAGGTCCAGAGTGATATAACAGTAGATAAGACACTTGACTGATGTGATTTAATCTTTGGCATCCCATATGGGGTGACCCCTGAGCATCTCTAGGAGTGAACATTGAGTACAGAGCTTTGTGTAATCCCTGAGTATCTGGACATATCCCGACCCTCCCCCCCAAAAAATAAAAAGGAACAAAGATATGAACACTTTATGCTTTATGGTACTCTCTCCCCAGATGCAAATGGCAATGATAGATTTTACCAAATACCAGTTTTAAGGTAAGGGTACTAGCATCACAGCAGCTAGCCTGGCTTGTCAGGACTCCCAACTATGTCCACCTTTGGCTCATCAGAATCTGCTTTTGCTGGAGGAACAGAGGCCCTTTACTATTTCTAGGAACCAGCTATTGTTGGGCAACTTCTCTCCCGTCAGCAAGGCACCAGACATCAAAATTAGCAGCTCTAGAGAGCAGAACATGCAATAAGGCTGTCAGGGGATCGATTTCTCCTTTGATGCCTCAAATCACTGCAGAGGGTGAATCACAAGTGATTATAGCCTCTTCCCGACTCTATCCACAGGGCATTGGAAGGGCGTGACATTAAACCTCCTTGTTCTCAGGGATGCGGCCCTCCCACTGCAAAGGGCTAGTGAGAGATGGCAAGGAGAGGTGCTTCCCCAGCACACAGCCTGCTGGCCGCTGACCCAGACGGAAGAGCACAGAGGTCTCACAATGGGAAAACGGGAACAAAACCTGGTGGAGTTCAGAGAATGGCAGGAACAGAAGTGAAAAAGCCACCCACCCGAGTGCCAAAGACATGGGCGCTGGCGGGAGGCAGGATCAGTGTATATCCGCTGAGTTCTTGAAGCAAATCCTAGGGGTGTATCCTAAAGAATTTCATTGAGCATTAGAGTTCATGTACAAGGGCCCTTCAAGGCACAGGGCTGGAGGAACTGCCCTACTTGCATCTTCCTGAGGCCAGCTGTCAATCTCAGGGACAACTTTTGTTATACCTAATGTCCTCTAGAACTACTTGTATTGAACCTGCTTTGTGTTCGTGTGTGATCAAATGTCCCCCAAATAGTGTTGTTTCTTATTTTACTCAATGTATTGTACTTTGGATTCTAGATTTCGGTCAGGCTTACAGGGAGTCACTAAAAAAGCCCAGTCAGCTATTCTGAGACATGCACGAGGGCAAGGGAATACACACTTGAGGAAATTCTGACTCAGGGCAAATACTGCCATCTGGGAAATACTGGAAAATCATGTGTAAAATACCTTGGCCACCATCACTCAGAATCCAAGCCCAAGAAGATACATTCAAAGGCACTGGCTTCCCTTCCTGCCTCTGCTGTCCCTCTCTTCTCTCAGACTAATTGTGTTTCCGAAAGTCAACATATCTGTGCTCGGGGATCGAATAGAGACTCATAGAGTTCTGTTTGGCAGGGACTCCAGATTAAACTCTCAATACAGAAATATTTTAAACACAAATTGGTATTTTACATACGTTAATCAAATACGAGCATTTGACACAGTATGGGAAATTATATGGGAAAATTATAAGTTATATGGGAAAATTATAATTTAAAAAATTATATGGGAAATTATAAGTATGTAGTGTCTTAGATATCTGTCCTTTCTTAACTTGAAGAGATACCTTGATGCATTAGCTATAGTTAGCTTAATAATAAAGGTGATAGCTTTGGCAACTGAAATATTTCAATACACAGTTTTGAAAATTCAATGGATATTTCAATATTTAATTTACTCAATTCCTAGGACATTTCTTTCATAAAAATTAAGTTGGTCTTTTCCGGATTTTACTCTGCTCAGGGAAAAGTTAGATGTTGTGGAGGAATATTTTATGAACTTAGAGTTCACTTTTAAGTTGGGGAAATTAGCCATCACTAGTGGTACCAAGGAACTCCCTATACCACCCCTTAACCCCATCCTCACATGTTGCTTGTAGGTTTCACACACCCCTCCAAGTTCTGCCCCAGTCATCAATACTTCTCAAATGCTCATTGGCGTCTCTGGGTGGTAACACTTTGTTTCTGAGGTATGGGGAATTGGGTTGATTTCTGACAGTCTTAAGTGTTGTAACAGAACAAGAAAAGGGGTTAAATTCCACTTTCTTGCTCTTTACTCAAGACTGCTGTTGCTATTGTATAGCTATGATAACACTTTTAGAGTTAAAATGAAATACAGAACTCCTGCTTTCCTAACTGGGAGACGGGTTAAATCCTCTCTGCCTCTGCACATTGCTGGTTTCAACTCGATTTCTCAGCCAGGGGCAGGGAATAACGGATGGTTTTAGAGAGCCCACCAGTTCCTAAACTCCGGCTTCCTTCATGGCACGTCTTTCTTTCATAGCCAGCGGCAACTTTTTCAGGTCTGGGTATGTGGGAAAAACAACACCCAAAACAAAAACCTTCTCATACTTTTTTGCAGGCATAAATTTGTGGATTAGAGTTTCACAGGATTGCTCTTGAAAGCAAAACCCAAAGCTCTTAAAGCACATAAAGCATTTTCTCTCTACACAACTAACTATGCCTTGAGGCGTTTCTATAATAAAACTCCGAGAGCAATCAGCCTGGAATGGGGCTTGTGCATGAAGAACACATAATCAGTATAATCAAATTATTATCCTGTCAAGAAGGAAATGTATCCTTACAAAAACCCGGCATCTAGGAAAACCCAACGGGCACCTTAGAGACTGCTCAGCCTAGCCTGAATGCAGAGAGAAGCAGCCCTGCGCTGGAGGGCGTTTGAAGGGGGAAGGTCACAGGAAAGATTTGAAGGGAGGAGGGCATTCAACCAAGGCTGGTCCAGTAGTGATGGAAAGGAGAAGAGCACAGCCAATGAGAGGACAAGACAATTAAAGCAGAGACTTGGCCCATACTGAATAAGCCAATAGGAAAGAGCTCTGTATTTCGGAGGAGCAAGGGTAGAGTGAATAGGACACTTGTCTTGTGCAGCCCAGCTAGGTTCCATCCGTGGGACCTCATGTGGTCCCTTGAGCATCACCAGGAGTGATCCCTGAGCCCAGAGGCAGGAGTGTCAGCTGTTGCCAAAAAAACACTCATAAAACAAATTAAAACAGAACTTCCTATCTTGGGTGCTGGTATTCTCAATGTGGTCTCTGTGTTCCAGTGTTTTCTTGTAAAATCTCATTTTATTTCTGACATCCTGACATGATAAATCATATTTCCGCTCTCTGCTCTTAACAGTGTCTGGATTTGGGAAATCAATTACAGAATCGTACAATTCAACTAGGAGTGAAAATATACACTAAAGACATTAAAAGAAAAAGTCAAAAAACAAAACACCGTTTGTAAACATCCATCCAACTCCTCAAAGAAATCATCTCTATGATATAATAGTTAATTCTTCTGAAATGCTTTGGAAACTAGTATTACAGATACAGGATTCTAATTTCTCTACATAATTGATGATTTTTTGTGTTTGCTCAAGAAATATTTGGGAGTAGGAGGAACTTTTATCTTACCTTCATCAGCTAACTCTGACAGGAAGCTAGCTGGCATAGCTTATGTTGATTTTATGTTATAAAAAATATAGTTTTTTTTAATAAGTGAAGAAACTGAAATTGAGGAAATAATTCAGTATCTATGTATCTATAAATATACAACGTTCTTCTACTTATTATTTTTTGTATTTGTGATATTTGCTACATACCCTTTAGTTTACTTGTTTTATAAATGAAATATTGTTCAATATGTGGTTTAATAAAGAATACTTTTGAATAGTAGAAACTTAAATATAGTATCCACAATAAAACATAAGAGCTAAGACATATTTGCTAACTATAAAAAATGAGTTTGTTAAATGTATCTTCAGAATAATAGAAAATTATCCACAGTTTTTTCTCATTCTTGTTTCTAAATTCACTACAGATTCCATCACTGTGCAAATTCATTTGGTAAGCTTTCTTTGGATCTAGTGCTGACCCAAGTGGAGAAAGCAAAAAAGTCAGCATAACTAGTATTTTAAGAAGCTAAAATAACCATCCAGAGCAGCATTATTAACACCTGTCATAATTCATTTATCAGTAATCTAAAAATTTCCTCTCTCATACGCACATATACACACAAATTTACTTTAACTCTATACTCTCTGTATTTTATGCAGATCACTTATAACATTTTCCCATAAGACACATATTTAAAAGAAAATTCAGGTGTGATGTTAAGTTGAAACCCCTAACCTCATGTAAACTAAGTCCCTTGATTAGAGACCAACATTTTCTTAGTTTTTCAATGGATACAGATACAACCAGTACAAAGATATTCTCCAAGTTAAGACATATTCTATATCATAACCAAGCCCCATTTCTTGGCTGTGCCCAGAAATTATTCCTCTAGGGAAAGGTGAAGAAAGGGTTGGACCCATGTCAGTTGCATGGTAAGTGCAAGTTTACCTGCCTATATTTCTCTCAAATCCCTACCTCATGCTGTTATTTTATTTTTCTTACTAAAACACAACTTAGGTTAACGAATATGCTCATATAAAGTTAACTAGCAAAAGTGAGCTTTTAGTCAATTCAAAACTCTACTTAGAATTAGTGGATGGAATTCTTGCCACTTTTTATATCATTTTATGTGACTTGCAAAAATAAGCAACACGTCAATTTAAAATTTAAAGTTATAATAGTCATTTAAATTTCTCCTGTTGAAAAATGGCATCAGATTTTGAATAGCAAAATACATTTTAGCAAACCATTTTTACAAAAAAAATGTTGAAAGATTGGTCAGAGCTAACTGATAATCCAGTTCTACCATTAAAATGTTTTAAATGTAGGTAAAAGTGACAAGTTGATATCTTGCTCTTTTTGGTAACCAAGGCACTGCATGTCATATCATGCATACATCTGTAAGGAATAGTGGAATCATTTTATTCCCTTCAAGATGATGTAGACATCTGGGGAAAAAATAGTTGAATTTCACTATCCAAATAAAGATTATCACATAAGGCACTGCTCTATGCAGATTAATTTTGTGCCATTCAACACAACTAGGATGAAAAGAGAGCTTAGTTTTGCTATTCCAAAACTGGAGCAAAATTTTTGGTTTTGATCCCATAAGAAATTTTGAGTATTTCTAACATTCTTTCAGAAAATAGAAGAGTGTTAGTGAGGATAAATTTGAATTTTTATAGTGACACTGTATTAACTTGGCTGTGGAGTATTCCAGTGTTCTAAGATTCTAAAACTAACTAAAAAGCTTGTAGAGAGTAACTTTTCTTCAAGTAGAACTGTAGTTTTCCCTGGGAAGGTTTATGGCTTCATTGTGCTAGAAGTCTAGCCACGAGTAAAAACCATTGATTGCTCCTGCTTCAAGGGAAATGACCTAAGTTTTTAAATTTCCAGCCAGATATTGTGAAATAAGTAAGCAAAGAGAATGAGAATATAGAAAGTAACAGAGCCTTTGGGTTTACCACATTGCTACTTTGAATAAATATGGAATTACGTTTTTAAAACTGCCTGATATAGAATTCATGCTCAGTGATGAATAAAATAACAAATTAAGACCTTGTCTGTGACTATTTTGTTGAACAAGTCTCTGATTCAATTGATATAATACTCCAAAGACTATTTTGGTCTATTCATAAAGTTATTATATCACTTTTAATAGACTTAATTTTGCCCTCATATCATCATGCTATTTTAATGTGTTCCCTATAAAATACATGTCTATAGACTTCCAATCAAATATACATTCAATCTTTTTTAGGTAAAAGGAGATTTAATACAAAAAAATTAAAAAATGTTATTTTTCTGAGTTTTGTTATTTTATTTTTACCTATCTGCTTATTAACCACCATTTATTTATATAAATAGGTGAAATTTACATTGTGAATGCTATATATAAGATATATTATAGGTAAATACAACAGAAAAGTGTTCATGTTCAGTTTTCAAAGATTTTGCTATTTACTGTTTTAATTCTGAAAAATGTTCAGACTTAGTTAGAGGTAGAATTGTAGTATTAATTTTCTTCATTGTAACAATCCTTAAATTAGCAATAGGCCTTAAATTATCTCATTAAAATATTGATATTCAATCTAAAATTTATATAACAATCAGCCAGAAAGCTTATTGATAGATTTCTCTTTGAGGACAATAATAGAGTGGGTAGAGCATTTGCCTGACTTATGGTGGACTGAGCTCAAGCCCCAGTGCCCCTTCTGATCTCCTGAGCCTGCCAGGAGAGTTCCCTGAGCCCAGAGCCAGGAATAATCTCTAAGCACCACCTGGTGTGCTCCAACACCACCATCATTCCAAAAATATTCTGGTAAATACTGAAAGTTTTGGTTTGATTATGTAATATGTTGATAAGAGAATGCTTATTGTACCTAATTTAGAATGTCATCTAAATAATAATAATCATACCCTGTTATAGTCTTCTAAGGATCTTATGGTGGAGGCACGTCTTTTCATTTACTTTCCAGTAAATTCTACTCTGTTGAATACACAAGGGAAGCTTAATATGTAAATAATGGAAAAATGAGTGTTTGGGATTGTGATATAATGATATTTGACAAATTGAGCTGTAAGGGCCCTCAATTAATAGTAAGTTTAGCTACTGAAAGAGAAGTACCGAATTCTATCCATCAATTTACCTTCTTATGTAACTGAGGGGGTACAAGTGTTATATATGGAAATACTTTTTTTTCATGAAGTGTGTGGGTGTCTGCATATGAACATATATATGCATATACATGTATGTATACACACAAACACAAACACTTATATTCAGATTTATTCTCTTTTCTAAGAGTAAGTGATAAGGGGCTACAGCAATAGCACAGCAGTAGGGTGTTTGCCTTGCATGCAGCCGACCTGGGTTTAAATTCCAGCATCCCATATGCTACCCTGAGCACCACCAGGAGTAATTCATGAGCATGGTGCCAGGAGTAACCCCTGTGCATTGCCAGGTGTGACGCAAAAAAAAAAAATGTAAGTGATCAAAATAGCAGTAAATTGATCAGGTTGGTAATTTATGGGGAAAAACATGTTCAACTTTCTATTATGCTGATATGCTCTATGTGGTCATTTGAGCTTGTGTTTTTAACACAGAAAACCTTGCTGTCAAATGATAGCTTAATTCGAATAAGCTGATTAATTGAATAAAACTTATGAAAATGAGAAAATGAATAATATGAAGCTGATTAAATGATAGTTTAAGCAGCTTCATTAAAAAACACATATTTTTTCCAAGTTTTCAGTTATTTCTTTAGTAAAATATCTATTTCTATCAGAGTGCCAGAGTGCTAGTACTGTAGATAGGGTGCTTACCTTACACCAGCTGACATGGGTTTAAATGCTGTTACCCCAAATTGTTCTCTAAGCATCGCTGAGCCCTTAAACCCTGAGCATCACTTAGTATACTCCTCCCCAAATAAACAAACAAAAAATAAGTATTTTGAAAGCAAGATGATCTAGGAACTTCTGCTTATCTATTGTACTTATTTTTCTCAAGGACTATATTTTCAGGGATCATTTCCACAGTTTCTCATTTTTTAACCCAGGAAGGAAATTTTAATCTGGTTACTCTCTTCCCATTATACTCTAAATTGATTCTTCTTTGATTCTCCCTTTAGGGACTTATGTTTTAGGGAATATTTATTATCAAGATATATCATATTTTGAATCTGGGATCCCACAATTATAGTTTTGGTATAAATGACTATATTTTATATGGAAGGGGAAGGCTAAGACTTATTTAGTGTGAAGAAGAGAAAACTCTGGTAGGAATTGTCTTATTCTACAAAAAGTACATTCCAGGTTTTAATGGGTACAGAATTAGGCTAAGTTACCAATGTCCTATAAAGGTAAGTGACTTAAATACACCACGGGGAGCTTGCCAGACTCTACCATGCGGGTGATATACTCTCAGTAGCTTGCCCTCATGACAGAGCCTGGCAAACACCCCGTGGCGTATTTGATATGCCGAAAGCAGTAACAACAAGTCTCACAAATTCCTCCATCCCTCTTGGAGAGCCCGACATGCTACCGAGAGTATTCCGCCTGCTTGGCAGAGCCTGGCAGGTTACCCATGGCATAAGCGATATGACAAAAACAGTAACAAGCCTCACAATGGAGACATTACTGGTGCCCGCTTGAGCAAATCGATGAACAACGGGATGACAGTGCTACAGTGCAAAATCAGGAGTCAGCCATGAGAAATATTGGGTGTGGCCTAAATACTGTTCCCTTTGTGCCCCTCCCCAATCATTTTTCTTTTTTTTTCTTTCAGAACATTGTAGCTTAGAATTAAGGCCTACTCTAAATTAATTTAGCAAAATTTTAGTGACTAATTATCATAACTGGACATCACGGAGTGTCGTTTTATTGATTAATGATCCCAACTGGATATCATCCTGTGTCACATGCAGGCAGTGAGGGAGGGGATTTGGAACAGGTTCTTTGAGTGCTACAATGAGAGTCTTTGAAGAAAATCTCTGCTACCTTCTCCCCATAGTGTAAGATATAACCGGAGATGACAGTACAGCAGGTAGGGTGCTTGCCTTGCAAATGGGCAAACCAGGGCAGATTTTTGAAGCCTATAGGAGCCCCAAGCCCAACAGGAGTGTTTCTGGTGTACAAAGCCAGGAGTACACCCTTGAGTATCAGTAAGACTGCTTCCTCCCCCCAAAGGGGGGGGGGGGACGATGTTTGACAGATCATTCAAATCATCGTTTATCTAAAAACTAAAATTTTAGTGTCATAGGACTTATGAAAACATCATACTATACCGGAAAGAGAAGAGGCTACAAGAGATTATTATTACTGTTCATTGTTGACATGTAAAACAAGATACACCACACTCATGGATGTGAAAGAAGGCAATTTACAGAGCAGCATGAAGAATATGTTCGTTTTCGCAAATGTATGTAGACAAGATGGATTCTTTGAAATTATACTTTTCTTTCTGCGTGTATAGGAGGCTTGCTGGGTGGTAGATCTCAATTTCTTATCATTTAATCAAAGTTTTTTAACCACCGCCGTCTTTGAGAGAGAACTAAGTGCATAATATTATGATTATCAGATTATGATGTTAAAAAAATCATACGCCTAACACAAACAAAATGGCAGTGCTTTAGTCATACTTCTAAAATACAATAATTAAAGCATCTCGTATAAGTAACGAATGCAAATTACGAGTTGTAAAAATGTCACAACAAAAAATTGAGCATGGAATATATCACCAAAACTCAGGCAGAATACCTTCATGCAGGCTTATAGACAGCCTCCTTCATTTTAAAACTGAGCTATGCATACTGTCATGTGTCTGGGTTATTTCTATGACTGGAATGGAAGAGTTAAAAGACCACAAAACAGTTGCAAGTTTATACTATGTCCTCAGGTCAGCATTAGAAAAATGATCTGTTTTTGTAACTTTGCAATTTATTCAAAGTCAAAGGAAAAGAATTTGTTCATGTTGAAAAACATCAAAACTCCAAACTTCTTTATATTAAAAAATTTAAATAGGATTGTTTGGTGTTTAGTGGCACAGGTGTTGTGGTAATAGTTGATTTTGTTAAGGGTCTATGGGGAATGTTGTCTTACAACAAAACACATTGGTTTTATAATAACTTTATTTTTAATTCCTCCCTCACTCCCCCATTCCTTCCTTCTTTGTTCCCTTACACTTTCCTTCCTTCCTTCCTTCCTTCCTTCCTTCCTTCCTTCCTTCCTTCCTTCCTTCCTTCCTTCCTTCCTTCCTTCCTTCCTTCCTTCTTTTCTTCCTCCCTCCCTCCCTCCCTCCCTCCCTCCCTCCCTCCCTTCCTTCCTCCCTCCCTCCCTCCCTCCCTCCCTCCCTTCCTTCCTCCCTCCCTCCCTCCCTCCCTCCCTCCCTTCCTTCCTTCCTTCCTTACTCCCTCCCTCCCTTCCCTCCTCCCTCCTTCCCTCCTTCCCTCCTTCCTTCCTTCCTTCCTTCCTTCCTTCCTCCCCTCTCCCTCCCTCCCTCCCTTCCCTCCTTCCCTCCTTCCTTCCCTTCCTCCCTCCCTCCCTCCCTTCCCTCCCTCCCTCCTTCCCTTTTTCCTTCTCTTTCTTTCCCTCTCTCTGTCTCCCCCCCTCTCCCTCTCCCACTCTCCCTCCCTCCCTCTCTCTCTGTCTCTCCCTCTGTCTCTCTCTCTCTCCTTCTCTCCCCC